>NC_073626.1:16777500-19177500 GCF_029407905.1 Bubalus kerabau
CTGCCATTCTCCCGACCTCCCCCCAGCCACTAGCCAATCTCATGGCAGCAATTGGAGCGTAGCTATGGAAACCCACAGGAGACAAGCTAACTCTAAAGGAGGTTTCCAGCAGCTGCAATTACAAAAGGGCTGGGTTAGTAATCCCCCTTACTTTTTCTCTCTTTGTCCTCTGGTTGCTTGGCCCAGGATACAAACAGAATCTACAAGGTAGTCTTTCACCAAATTTAGGAGGTTTTCAGCCATTGTTCCTTATGAATTTTTACCAGCCTCACACTTTTTTCTCTTCTCCTTCTGGCACTGTGATGGTACAAGTGTTAGTTCTAGACTCTGTTCAGTCATTGTTTTCCTTTTGTTTTCATTATTCAGATTGAGTAAGATCTATTCATGAATCTTCAGGTTTACTGACTCTTTCCTCTGCCACCTCCATTCTGATCATTGAGACCACCTTATGAGATTTTTATTTCAGTTACTATAATTTCAATTCTAAAATGTCCATTTAGTATTTCATAATACTTTGTATTTCTTTGCTGAGATTTTCTATCTTTCCAGTTTCAAAGGTGTTTCTGTCTTCTTTCTTATTTTTAATAACTTCTTTCAAATTTCTCTCAGATAACTCCAACAACTCTATCATCACAGATTCATTTCTTACACAAATTGAGATTTTCCATGTTTTATGTATGCCGAATAATTTCATGTTATATTGTGGACATTTTGACTATGATGTTGTACCCTCTGGGTCTAGCTGAAACCCCACAGAGAATGATAATATTTTTGATTTAGTGGCGATCAACTTGGTTGGGTTCAAGTCATATTTTGATCAGATTTCTTTGGGTTGTGGTCCTAATATCAGTTTGGTTTTAAAATCCTTTGCAGTGCTATTCAGATCTGTCCTTTAGGTCTTTCAGGCAGCCAGGCTATAGGATCTGGGTCATAGACTCTTCCATGGCCGCTCCTCAAAGTCTGTGTGTGTTTTTTAAAATTCAGACTCACACACCTGCAACTCAAGTGAGGCCAGGAGTTCATATACCACTGATGGGAGTTGCTTTCTTAAATTCTCTCTCTGCTATCTCTGTGGTACATTCTGGTTCCTTCAGATCCCATTTTTTTGCAGTCTTCAGGTCAGAGAAAGACCTCCTGCCTCAAGACATCTGGCTCGGCTGCCTGTTTTCCTTGACTCCACCCACATCAAGGTCAAGGGGGCAGGAGAGAAGAAAGTGGTGGGGAAGGCGGGACCTGAGAAAAGGGAAGTGAGTAGGGTAAGTAGCTGGGGCTCCTCCCATTATTTTCAGACCATGGCTCCTTTGTTTGGAGGGGAAGATTTTCTTCCTTCAAAGTAAAGGGACCTACAGGGTCTGATTGCTGCCATTGCCACCACTGCTCTAGGATCATTTGGGGGCTGAGGCACTGAAGAATGAAACAAGGGAAGAAAAACGAGGAAAAAGAAAAACAGATTTCCATGCTCTCTCTGAGCATTAGGGCCCCTCCCACTTTTTTTTTTTTAATGGACAGAATCTTTATTGTTCTGTGCATTCTTCTTATGCATTTGAACTTGAGGATCGAGGGATAAGAGTCAAAAAATGGATGAAATTCATCTCTCATGTTACTTAGAAAACCTGAGATTTTAGTAGCAGATTTTATACACCCTGTTATTGCAAAGGTGATGGTTGGATGGCATCACCTACTCAAACTCATGGGTTTGGGTAGACTCCGGCAGTTGGTGATGGATAGGGAGGCCTGGTGTGCTGCAGCTCATGTGATCGCAAAGAGTCGGACACAACTGAGTGACTGAACTGAACTGATTATTGCAAAGACGTGACCACTACACTGACATTAAGACACCATTAGAGTTACTAGGCAGAGAAGGCAATGGCACCCCACTCCAGTACTCTTGCCTGGAAAATCCCATGGACGGAGGAGCCTGGTGGGCTGCAGTCCGTGGGGTTGCTAAGAGTCTGGACCCGACTGAACGACTTCGCTTTCACTTTTCACTTGCATGCATTGGAGAAGGAAATCGCAACCCACTCCAGTGTTCTTGCTTGGAGAATCCCAGGTACGGGGGAGCCTCATGGGCTGCCATCTATGGGGTCGCACAGAGTCAGACACGAATGAAGCGACTTAGCAGCAGCAGCAGAGTTACTAGGCAGAGAGTCAGCTGGCTATGAAAACACTGTGCTTGACTGTGTAGATATCTGCTGCTGCTGCTGCTAAGTAGCTTCAGTCGTGTCCAACTCTGTGCGACCCCATAGATGGCAGCCCACAAGGCTCCCCCCTCCCTGGGATTCTCCAGGCAAGAACACTGGAGTGGGTTGCCATTTCCTTCTCCAATGCATGAAAGTGAAAAGTGAAAGTGAAGTCGCTCAGTCCGGTCCGACTCTTAGCGACCCCACGGACTGCAGCCCACCAGGCTCCTCCGTCCACGGGATTTTCCAGGCAAGAGTACTGGAGTGGGGTGCCATTGCCTTCTCCGGTGTAGATATCTAGGAGGCCCTTTTAACACTTCTTGAGCCAGACCTAGAGTGCTTCTGGATTTCTATATATGGCAAGAACCCCTTCAAGTTCTCAAGCCATCTTGAATTTAGGTCATGGAACTCCAGAGGGTAATAAAATTGGTGAAGTCATGGTCTGTTTGATGGTACTTTTAATTCTAGTCTTCTTATTCAACACACTTGCTGCTATTTTCTTTTCAAAGTCCTCAAATAGCTAGCTGTTCCATGCACATTCTTTCCAGATTTTAAAGCTGCATTCAATAAGACAGATGGATTAGAGAGTGCTTAGTCCTTCTTAGCCAGGAGTGAATGAATCTCTCTCATTTCATTCTGTCTATCCAATTATCTATCTCCATATCTCTTTCTATTTAGCTAGCTTTCTTGTGGTGGTTTAATCACTAAGTTGTGTCCAATACTTTTGTGACCCCCCATGGACTATAGTCCAACAGGCTTGTCTGTCCATGGGATTTTCCAGGCAAGAATAGTGGAGTGGGTTGCCATTTCCTTTTCCAGGAAATCTTCCCCACCCAGGGAATTGAACTCATGGCTCCTGTATTGGCAGGCAGATTCTTTATCACTGAGCCACCTGGGAAGCCCATCTAGCTAGCTAGCTATCGCTGTATTGAACTAACTTTGATACTTGACTTTAAAGCCATAAATAGGTAATCGACTCTTTTTTGGGCAGACCTGTTAACTGGGTTAAAGCTTCTTTACTCAAAAGTCACTTTCATGACTCACTGGTATAAGATATTCAAGGTGTAATGAGGTGCTTTAGAGAAACTGAGTTAATTAAATTTGGTGCACACAAGGCCAGCTATATATTTTTTCAAACTACCATAAAGATTTAGACCCATGATGAACTTTGTTATTTTTAGTGAATTCATGTTTTAAGGGACATGGCAAACTGAACTGTTTATCTACCACAAGCTTGCATCCCTTTGATAGTATCTTTGCTAAGTGGCCATCATTCTTGGATGGATCACGAAATATTACTTTCTAAGGCAGTTTGATGACTATGAAATTCTTTTCTAAATTAAGGCCAAATCAACTTTTTTCCTCCATTTTCCACCCATTTCATTTTTCTATCTTTTTCAATCTTACAGAAGAGAGTTTAGAAAAAAACCTATTTTTTTATTTTTTTTTTCCAAACAGGAAAACCCTTTAAACATTTGAAGATAGCTTAGCTTTCCCCACCTAAATATTCCTGGTTTCTCTGAAAGCTTTTCATTTAACAGTCTATGGCCTTGTTTCTCTGGGTGGTCTGCAGACCATCTGTTGCAGAATCTTCTGAGGTTCCTATTAAAAAATACCAGTCTTTAGGTTTCACCTCAGATGTACTGAATCAGAATGGCAGGTTGGAGAGCTGTTACTCCCTGTTGGGGGAGTTGGGCCCCAGCTGGACCCAGAGTCAGACTGCTCGGCACTCCTTTTAACTGAGTTTTTTTTTTTTTTTTTTTCTGCCCATCAAGTGAATACCAGTGGGGAACTCATTCCTGAGAATCTCAAAAGTACTTCAAAAATGTTTCCAAAAATTGGCAAGGGCATCTGTCTTGGGATTCCTGTATTCTCTGATGGATGATACAATTTATAGCAAACCTTGTAGTGAGAGTCAGGTTAAGAGTCTGAGGTACTGAAGCTACATCTTTTAAGTGGCTATTTCGAGATCAAAAAGACTAATTGGGAGAAGAGAGCTGGAGGTGTGGAGTTTGGTAAAGTGACTATTATTGTTTTATTGTAATCCATTTGGGTTCACAAATTGAGTTGGCACAGTCTATTTCTCTATAGGAGGAAGGCGGAGAAGTTTTGTTCTAATTCTTTCTTGGTGCCTTAATAGAAATCCTTTTGTATGACCTTTGATGCTCAGCCACAAAGAAATGGCAGCTATCTGGGAGGGGTTTTGAGCCCCATCTCTCATGGTTGTAGATTCAGCTGAGAGTTGGAAACCAAACACCAATGACTGGCTTCCATGTCTAGAGATTATGACTTAGTTGGGCTGGAATAAAGCCCAGACATCCATTTTGTTTAAGTGTTCCAGGTGATTCTAATACGCATTGAGGGTTGAGAAGTATGATCCTAAATAATTAAAATAGAACTACCTTCCTGCTGGCATGTATTGTCAAAAGTGATGTGAACACTTCCAGTTAATTGATAAAAGAATCATGAAAAACCTGGTAACTATTTGGGGCTAAAATGGCTCTCTCCTAATCCACTGCTTTTGAAAAGAAAAAAAAAAAAATCCAGTTTGAAACTCTAGAGAAGAGAAATATATGCTTGAATTATTTGGGGAGGAAAAAATCTCTTTGCAGCAGGGAATAAATAAAAGGAAATAAGTCCAGAAAGAAAAATCTTTCACTTTGTTTCGTGGGATACAGTGTAAATCAGTTTAAAATAAATAATTTTGTTTTGCTAACTTGTTTTAACATTTAGACCACCCCCTACCCCATCATTATTCAGGTCATGAGAACTAACAAAAAATTGAAAATACTGAATGTTTTTGGAGATAAGTTCAAATGCATCCTAAAGCGTTTCAAAGACAAGTAGTTATTCATTCTGCCTGTAGCTGCATATGTGTAATTGGGGTTGTGGGCCCAATCTCTTTAGCTTGAAATAAAACGAACATGTTTTTCTCATTTTTCACTCTCTGCATATTCATACATAGTGGTTTTTCCCTCTTCTGAAAACGATACCTCTAGTAAAACCACATTATAACCAGTCTTGACCTTGTTTTTTTTTCCACCTCCTCTGCCCCGCCCCCAACAAGATTCAACTTTTACAGCTGTTGTGAGCAGTGGGCCAAATCAAAGCTGAGAGCAGCTTTGTAATTTCTGAAATTTCCAGTTCCTTCCAGAAAGTAACAAGGAGTCTTGGGATGAGTGAGCCACTGCCAGCCAGTGGCAGGTCTCGCAAGCCCCACCTCCCCTCTCATCTCTCGGGAACTCAGCTGATTGAAGAAAACCACCTGTTCCTAGGCCACTGACTTTCACTGTAATCAAGACATAATTCAGACAGGAGAAATATCTCTTTGTTGGTTTTTTTGAGCGCCCTCGGAATTTGTGGTGTAACCAAACATGAGCAAACTTCAGCTGAAATCAATGCCAAGAGCAGAGCAAAGGCATATTAGTAGTTGGTTTTCATTTTTCTTTTATTACCATATGTATCTCTATTGATATTTGAGCTACTGCTTCATATTATGTAGCTATATAAAGAAGGTATTTTTTTCCTTTCATTTTGGAATTTCAGCTTATTTGCCAAGAAGACCTTTTAAAGGATGATGTTTCAGTGGTAACAGAGACTTTCAAAAAGGATTTGAGAAATCAGCTGTCTGAACATACCAGGGCATGATCTAGGCTTGGGCAGTTGGATGTTGAAGCTTCAGAATTTGAATCTGGAGCAGACGATTCAGAGAGAAAGATTGAAGAGCCATTCATAGCTCTCGCATGTTCAGTAAGCATGCAGTGTCCGGCTTCATTAGTGTTCTAAGGTAACCAAGACAACATCTCAACTGAACATTTCTGCTAAAAAGCAAATGTTTTGCTCCTTGCCTTCACCAAATTCCCTTACTTTTGGTTTATTTCCTAAGCCTGATTTTTCATTGTCCACAGGTTCTGTGAATCCATTCTTTACCAAGTAATGGCTTTTCTATTTAAATTACGCAGGATCAGTTTCTGTTGCTTGCAACCAAGGATGTTACCTGATACACAGGCGATAAGAATGATGTCATCATCAGAATGGGAGTTGATCATTGTTAATTCCAAGCCTAAACAATAATCCTTGGGGACATTTCTGCAGTTTTGCAATATATATGAGATTATAATCTGGAGCATAAATACAAGATGAGAGATAAATATGGGAAAGCTCAATTATAGGGTACTGTAAAATATTGATAGGGATTTTTGAATTTTGAGAGTGAATATTTTTTACTAGGATGCCATAAAATTAAGTAAATGCTCACTTTTCAAAGATGAGTGCAATCTTGCTTTGAGGCAAGGGCCTGTCTTCATCTCTCACATATAATGGATGTTCAGGGTGCTTAGCAATTAAGTTCAATGTGAGAAATATGGTCCTTTCCTTGTGTTTTGATATTGGAAGTCTCCTCTCCTGATGATTTGAATCTGGGTCAGATAATCTCAACTACTGTGGGGTTGAGGAAAACCATCAATAGTCTTTCTATCTTTTGCAATGATCCAGCCCTTTTATCAATCACTTGGGTCGCCTAGTTACAAAGGACTCCTCTCTAGGGCACCTAGACTTTGAGGAACCCCAAAGGAAAGAAAATAAAAGCATCTAAGCAGGTTTTTTGTGTTGGATGAGGGCTGTGGCAGGTGAATGGAGGGAGTCTAAGCACTTGTCTGGTTAGACAGGGCGAGTTAAATAAGAAGAGCTAGGGAAGCCCCTGGGAGTAAAGCCAGTCTCTCTATAGTTTTCCTTTGTAAAGGATAAAGTTAGGGTTGAGTGAACCCAGAAGCTTTTTCCTGTCAGGCGGGAATTAGAACAAAGATTTCCTTTAAAGACACTGTGCTTAGTCGTGTCTAGTGACAGGCAAATCTCAAAAGACTCCAATGTGATAAACCCCAATGTGTAGAATCTCGGCGGAAGCACAGAGTAACTTCTCTGAATTTTTCTCTGTGCTTTGTTACCCTGACACCGCATTTCCTGTTTCTGGCTCTCTTCCCTCATTCTAATCCCATCTGGCCCTTTACTGAGAAGTATTATTATTTAAAAAAAAAAAAAAGTCCAAGTTGTCCCCTTTCTGAAAAGAACTATAACTTCAAATTGTTGACCAAGCATCATTTCATAGTGGACTGGTGTAGAACTGAAATGGTGAGGAATTGGTTCCCATTTTGTATTATGTTTTCGGCCTCATCTTAACCTTCTGAAGTTATTTTTTCAAGAGACTCATATTTATTTACAGTGCAGGAAGTCCTGAATGAATAAATAATGATGGTCAGTAAACCACTTAAAACACTTATTGCTCTGGATATGATAAATATGATAATAATCCTACCATACGTGGTAAAGCAACAACTCTACTTTCCTATATCATTCCCTTAATCCAGCCATTCCTCAGCCCCTGAGAACACAGCTCCACATGGTTATACAATTGTTATTTATTTCTCTGTATGTCTTGAGTCATTATGTTGACTTTTTATTATGACTCAAGTGTGAGGTAAAATTTTACTTCATGAGAATAATTTTGTATTACCTTATTTTCTAATATGGTATAACATAATATATGATATATTATAATATTATCATGTTATATTGAGTGTTATATACTCAGGATAGGCTGGATAAATAAGTATGAAAAATTGTTGAAAAAAATTTTGACTGAAGTGGCCTAATTACATGAAACAAGTGGGATTCTTTAGGCCTCACGTCCTGCACTTTGATGCGGTGTTTCTGTCATCACTCATCTTTCTCATTAGCAGATGTCTCTAAAATAGCTAGAAAAGTGGAAATAGAGAAATGTTCCCCAGAGCATCCTCCCCGTGGGGTTGTGTAGATGCACATGGAACAAATTTAAGGGGAACCATTCTCGTTGTGGTCATTACATTGGCTGCTCTGATGTACCCCAAATTTGTACATGTTCTCCTTTTCTTTAAGACAGTACTACTGCATAACATGTGGGCTTCCCTCATAACTCGGTTGGTAAAGAATCTACCTGCAATGTGGGAGAACTGGGTTTGATCCCTGAATTGGGACGATCCCCTGGAGAAGGGAAAAGCTACCTATTCCAGTATTCTGGCCTGGAGAATTCCATGGACTGTATAGTCCTTGGGGTTGCAAAGAGTTGGACACAACTGAGCTACCTTCACTTCACTTCACTTACTGCATAATATAAATAACAGAGATCTCCACTGGGTCACTGAACAATATATAAGCATGCCGACTTTGCTAATAAACATGGAAATGTTTTGTGGAGTTGGCTTCTATCTATTGACAGGCTCATAGCACCATGATTCCCCTCTGTTCATTTATGCTGCGTCTATTAATTGGGTTTCTACTGTGAGCCAGATAGTTAGCTAAGTAATAGTTATGATACCCGCTGTACTCTAGTCAGGCTTGCGAAACCTGAATTTACTATGCTGTATTCTGTTTATGGATCTTTGCACAGAGTCTCTTTTGGCCTTTCTGGAAAAAAAAAAAGTAAAATGGGCATATAGCAACATTCATTCTATTTAAGGTAAAGTTTTATGATTTTGGGAAATACATATAGCTGAGTAAACACTGAGGAAGGCTCAGTGATCAATGCAAAGAAATAGAGGAAAATAATAGAATGGTAAAGATTAGAGATCTCTTCAAGAAAATTAGAGATACCAAGGGAATACTTCATGCAAAGATGGGCACAATAAAAATGGTATGGACCTAACAGAAGCAGAATATATTAAGAAGAGGTGGCAAAAATAAACAGAAGAACCATACAAAAAAGATTTTCAGACCCAGGTAATCACAATGGTGTGATCACTCACCTAGAGCCAGACATTCTGGAATGCAAAGTCAAGTGGGCCTTAGGAATCATCACTACGAACAAAGCTAGTGGAGGTGATGGAATTCCAGTTGAGCTATTTCCAATCCTAAAAGATGATGCTATGAAAGTACTGTACTCAATATGCCAGCAAATTTGAAAAACTCAGCAAGTGGCCACAGGACTCGAAAAGGTCAGTTTTCATTTCAATCCCAAAGAAAGGCAGTGCCAAAGAATGCTCAAACTACTGTGCAATTGCACTCATCTCACATGTTAGTAAAGTAATGCTCAACATTCTCCAAGCCAGGCTTCAACAGTACATGAACAGGGAACTTCCAGATATTCAAGCTGGATTTAGAAAAGGCAGAGGAACCAGAGATCAAATTGCCAACATCCACTGGATCATCAAAAAAGCAAGAGAGTTCCGGAAAAACATCTACTTCTGCTTTATTGACTATGCCAAAGCCTTTGACTGTGTGGATCACAATAAACTGTGGAAAATTCTTCAAGACATGGGAATACCAGACCACCTGACCTGCCTCTTGAGAAATCTGTATGCAGGTCAGGAAGCAACAGTTAGAACTGGACATGGAACAACAGACTGGTTCCAAATAGGAAAAGGAGTACGTCAAGGCTGTATATTGTCACCCTGCTTATTTAACTTCTATGCAGAGTACATCATGAGAAATGCTGGGCTGGAAGAAGCACAAGCTGGAATCAAGATTGCCGGGAGAAATATCAATAACTTCAGATATGCAGATGACACCACCCTTATGGCAGAAAGCAAAGAAGAACTAAAGAGCCTCTTGATGAAAGCGAAAGAGGAGCATGAAAAAGTTGGCTTAAAACTCAACATTCAGAAAACTAAGATCGTGGCATCCGGTCCCATCACTTCATGGGAAATAGATGGGGAAACAGTGGAAACAGTGACAGACTTTATTTTGGGGGGCTCCAAAATCATTGCAGATGGTGACTGCAGCCATGAAATTAAAAGACTCTTCCTCTTTGAAAGAAAAGTTATGACCAACCTAGATAGCATATTCAAAAGCAGAGACATTAATAGCCCATGAAGGTCCATCTAGGGAAAGCTATGGTTTTTCCGGTAGTCATGTATAGATGTGAGAGTTGAACTATAAAGGAAGCTGAGCAACGAAGAATTGATGCTTTTGAATTGTTGTGTTGGAGAAGACTCTTGAGAGTCCCTTGGACTGCAAAGAGATCCAACCAGTCCATCCTAAAGGAAATCAGTCCTGAATATTCATTGGGAGGACTGATGCTGAAGCTGAAACTCCAATACTTTGGCCATCTTATGTGAAGAACTGACTCATTGGAAAAGATCCTGGCGCTGGGAAAGATTGAAGCCAGGAGGAGAAAGGGATGACAGAGGATGAGATGGTTGGATGGCATCACCAACTCAATGGACATGAGTTTGAGTAAACTCCGGGAGTTGGCAATGGACAGGGAGGCCTGGTGTGCTGCAATCCATGGGGTTGCAAAGAGTGGACACAAATGAGCAACTGAACTGAACTGAATGATCTGTTGACGGACATTTGAGTTGTTTCTAGTTTTTTTTTTTTGAATTTATGAATAAATGTGCTATAAACATTGATAAAGGAGTTTTTGTATAAAGATATATATATATTTTTTTTATTTAAATGGGGCAAATATCTAGTAGTATAACTGCATCATTTATTAAGTGGATGTTTATCAGAAATTGACAAACTATTTTCAAAAGTAGCTAATGCATTTTACATTCTCACCAGCGATGTGGGAGATATCTAGCTGCTTCGGGTCCTCTCCAATTTTTGGTCTTTTAGTTGTTCAGTTTTCGTCTTTCATTTTATCCATTCCAATGCTAAGGTTTCTGCTTGGGGTTTTAATTTGCATTTCCTTAATGACTAACGGTGTTTGCACACCATTTCATTTATTTGCCTATACTCTTATCTGATTTTCTTTTTAGAATCTTTTTTTTTTACCTCAATGTTAATTTAATTTAATTTTTTTAATTTAATTTTTAAACTTTATAATATTGTATTGGTTTTGCCAAATATCGAAATGAATCCGCCACAGGTATACATGTGTTCCCCATCCTGAACCCTCCTCCCTCCTCCCTCCCCATACCATCCCTCTGGGTCGTCCCAGTGCACCAGCCCCAAGCATCCAGTATCACGCATCGAACCTGGACTGGTGACTCATTTCATATATGATATTATACATATTTCAATGCCATTCTCCCAAATCATCCCACCCTCTCCCTCTCCCACAGAATCCAAAAGACTGTTCTATACATCAGTGTCTCTTTTGCTGTCTCGTATACAGGGTTATTGTTACCATCTTTCTAAATTCCATATATATGCGTTAGTATACTGTATTGGTGTTTTTCTTTCTGGCTTACTTCACTCTGTATAATAGGCTCCATTGTATGCAGTTGTTCAACAACAGAGCAACTATTACCCTGTCTAGAACACTTTCTCAGGCTGTCCTGCCCCCACAGCCAGGGATGGCTCTTTCTCCTCAATGTGTGAGTGCCAGCAGGAATTTGCTTCTCTGATGTGTTTCAAACTTGCTTATCCCCTAACCTATTTCACTAAAGATGATAAAACATCAACTGAATAGGACTTTGCTCTATTCATGTTTGTATCTTCAGTGCCTGTTTCAGAGCCTGGATGCTTAGCTTTGGCCAGTTTGTGATTGACTATATGAATTCAGCTGAGTTTCCTCACATATCCAATAATAGGGTTAAATGGTAAATTACGGTAATCCTGCCTGTCCAGATGGTGTATAATTTTATCCTTTGGTCTGCCCCCAAGGAACAAGGTCTAGTAAACTTGTCGAGAGTGCAGTGTGGGGGCAGATACATGTCTACATGGCCACCAATAATGGAATAATAAACTATTATTAATAATCACACACACTGAATGCATTACAGGTGGCTGGCATTGTAGTAAGTCAGAAGTTTAACACGTTATTAAATTTGTTCTTCAGAACAATCTTCCCTATAGCTCAGATGGTAAAGAATCTGCCTGCAATGCAGGAGGCCCAGGTTCGATCCATGGGTCGGGAAGATCTTCTGGAGAAGGGAATGGGAATCCACTCCAGTATTCTTGCCTGGAGAACCATGGATAGAGGAGCCTATCGGGCTACAGGTCGCAAAGAGTTAGACACAACTGAGTGGCTAACACTGCTACTACTAAAACAGCCTTATGAAGTAGGTATTAACAAAAATCCTCATTTTACAAATCAAGAAATGGAGGATGAAGAGGTTGAAGGAAACTGTCAAACATTGCCCAGCTATTAGGTTGCAGTGCTGGGATAGGTACTCAGGTCCCACATGCTCTTCATCCTTTGCGGTGTCCTGCCCAAGCTGAGTTCTTATGCTATGCCATGCACTGCCCTAGACGCATGGCACCCTCTGTATCCCGGTCTATCCATTCTAACCATCATAGCTTAAAGACCTGGGAATGTAGGGATCCTCTGCCTTTGAGTAAAACTAAATAACATGTTAGCATTTAGGAACACAGAAATAATAGGTGGAATTTAATGAGCTCTTTTGGAGGTGGAAATGGCAACCCACTCCAGTATTCTTGTCAGGATAATCCCATGGACAGTGGAACCTGGCGGGCTTCAGTCTGTGGGGTAGCAAAAGAGTCAGACATGACTGAACAACTGAGCGCACACATATGCAATGAGCTCTTTGGATGTGTAAGGTACTTTATCATTGTTAAAAATATTGTACCCTCCCATGAGAAATCAAAATGCCATGTCCTGGGTGGATGAATGAGGAGGCTGATGCTTTTGTTGATCAGAGTTCACAGCTGTTAGCTACCAGTCATTCATGTAAGCTATTTGGGGGAGGAAGGATGTTCTATTTTTTCATCAGTCCTGTCCCTCAACCCAGGATCCTGTTGCTTCCTGTAATTGCTTCTGCTTTATTTGGTAGCACCTGACAGTTTATTAAGGCAGAGAGAAACTGTGGTGATTTAACATTAAACTTCCACTGTAATCACCTTTCCATGCACGTAAGCTCTTGTCAGCCTTACAATTCAGCTCAGTATTGCATATGTTAATGTTACTAGGATATTAACAGCCATTAGATTCTAGCAGAGCAATCTGTTTTCTCGTTAAGCTATAGGTAACAGGCAGGTATATGCTATGGAGGATATTGACAAGTAGGCAAAACCCTGGGGCCTGACGCAAGCTCCACGTGTAGGTAAACACCGCACAGCCACCGTCTAATTACAGAGACACACCATCCATCAATCGCCTGAGTTGTTTCCTGGAAGTGTCTAGCCAAGATGGGCCTTGGAGGTGTTGTTGCTGCTGCTGCTAAGTCGCTTCAGTTGTGTCCGACTCTGTGCGACCCCAGTGACGGCAGCCCACCAGGCTCCCCGGTCCCTGGGATTCTCCAGGCAAGAACACTGGAGTGGGTTGCCATTTCCTTCTCCAACGCATGAAAGTGAAAAGTGAAAGTGAAGTCGCTCAGTCGTGTCTACTCCTAGCGACCCCATGGACTGCAGCCCACCAGGCTCCTCCGTCCATGGGATTTTCCAGGCAAGAGTACTGGAGTGGGGTGCCATTGCCTTCTCCGTGGAGGTGTTGAGTAGGGGGAAAATGTTTAACGCATTAAAGAAACGTAGACACCTTATCATGATACCCTTTCCGGGATAGATTCCTAATGTTAAAATGATGTCATTCTATCACTTTGTGAGTCACAGGGACCACAGGCTGGCCCCTCTCCTCTGCATGTCCTCTCTCTCAGACTCAGGGACCATCCTTTTCTATTCCACTAGACGAATGTAACAGCAGTGACCACTCCTCCAATATTTTCATTCAGGCAACATGCATACTATTTTGAGGTGTAGTGTGGTGGTGTTCAGTTGCTCAGTAGTGTCCAACTCTGCAACCCTATGGCCTGCAACACCCTAGGCTTCCCTGACCTTCACCGTCTCCCAGAGCTTGCTCAGACTCATGTCCATTGAGTCAGGGATGCCATCCAATCATCTCATCCTCTGTCATCCCCTTCTCCTCCTGCCTTCAATCTTTCCCAGCATCAGGGTCTTTTCCAATGAGTCAGTTCTTTGTTGAGATGTCTTCTGGGCAGATCTAAAATCCTATCTTCATCAATGAACTATTTGGTGATGAAAATTCTAGGGATTATTTCTTCAAATTCATAAGATGATGAATGAAATATACGAGACATCTGGTGGTAGGACAACCAATATCAACTTCAAATTCTGCAAAGCAAATGGAGTATTTGTGGTGTTGCTGGAGCTTTTTACATGGAATCCTGTGTTCTTCTAGAACTTTCCATCAAAATGCCACAGTCTTATGGGATGGCTTTGAAAGCAACAAAGTGTTAGTTTCCATTTTGGCAAGTTTTATGTATTAATATTTGCTTTACTTCAGGGCATCTTTCAGAATGTGTTGACAACAATATTGGATTTTGTATAGTCTAAGAGTTTTCTCCCACATTAAAAGTATTCATTAGCTATTTGAAATACATGTAAGTTGTATCTGGGGCTTCCCAGGTGGCACTAGTGGTAAAGAACCCACATGCCAATACAGGAGATGTAAAAGATGCAGGTTCAACCCCTGGGTTGGGAAGATCCCCTGGAGGAGGGCATGGCAACCTTCTTAGGTATTCTTGCCTAGAGAATCCCATGGACAGAGCAGCCTGGCAGGCTATGGTCCATAGGGTCGTAAAGAATCAGACATGACTTAAGCGACTTAGCACAGCACACAGCACAAGTTGTATTTGGAATCTGAGATAAAGGACAAAGGTGTAATTTGCGTCATGTTGTAACATCATGGTACATGCAGTGGTGGGGAAATTACCAGGTTCACTAACTCTCCTCCTGTCCCTCAGTCCCCTCTGGCTTCCCAAAGTAGAGTTGCTACTTTGGGTTCAACCTCTCCCAGTCTGTCTTTGGACTCATTTTGTAGTAACACACCATCATGATGCAAATTGTTGTTGTTGTTGTTTTTTTTAAGCAAATGATTATTGAAACTTTTCTCATTTCCCAAAACATGGAGAAGAGCAGAATTAGAATTTCAGGTAAGTATTCTCTTTCATACCAAACTGTTCCTTATTCTCATCACATCTCTTCTGTTTACTCCCACAACACACAAATTGGGCTCATTTTATAGGGGAGGGGAGTTGGTGGACGATAACTGTTAAAAAGCAGTGCATATAAATATAGACCTATCATTTTTGCTTTTTTCTTCCATAGGCTAAGCTGCCATGCTTGCCCCAACCCTCTTTTTATCTCAATCTCTTGTCCACGTTATAAAAGCAGCAGAGTTTGGCCTGACACTGTGGGGGATGAAGAGCCATGCTGATCTCACGCGGTTACTCTCACGCTTTGGATCTCTCATTAATATGGTCTTAGTAGTTTGCTAGGGATGAGAACTTAAAGCCAGAGAATGGCCTCTACTGCCTAAGTCAAGCATTCCAGTTAGATTTATTATGGGGTTTAATTGGGAGTTATGGACAGTTGGATAATTATGATAATGTGGTAACTGAATTTCTCGTTTGTCACTGTCTCTTGTGTGTATAGCTCTTTCTGAAATCTTGTAAGATTGGAACAATGAGACCATTGCAGATTTGGGGCCTTTCTTAATCTCATGGCTATAAATCAGTAAGGGCTTCCCTGGTGGCTCAGTTAGTTGATAAAGAATCCACCTGCAATGCGGGAGACCTGGGTTCGATTCCTGGGTTGGGACATTCCCTTGGAGAAGGATAAATCAGTATAACAAAGAACCTCAACATGATTTGTAATATTTTTATTATTGTGTATTTTTCAGTGGTTTAAGTTTAGTTACTCACTTTCAGACCTCTATAAAGATGATAGAAATATATGAACCCTTCCTAGATATGATGAACTATAAGAAGAGTTGCATTAATGGATGTTATTTGCATTTCATTTTTCAAGTATGTGTGTATATATTTCCCCAACTACATTGTAAGGTACCTTGAAGAGAAAAATAACATGTTATTCATATTTTTTGGACTCTGTCACAAGGCAGAGCACATGGTTAGTGCTCAGTGTTAGCTGAATATAGTTGATGACTATGTGTTTATGTTAATATTCAAAAGGGCTAATTTTCTGCTTATAGCTTTGTAATATTTCTCTCTACCTTTGACACTTTAGGAAAACAATATTAACAGTTGTTTAGAAGTCTTACTTTTGACCTTTCTATATGAATTAAAAATGAGTGTAGATCATTGGTGCATTTGATAAAAGAAACTACATTGTCATTAATAGAAAGAAAGGTTGGAAGTAGCAAAACACTGATCTTCCTGCTTATTTTCAGTACAGACTGTCAGTCAAGCAGTCCTATTTGTCCATATTGCCAGTTTAGATGCAGTGTTGAACGTATACATGTAAAATTAAATTTACTGAGTCAAAGAATTGGTAGCAATTTAATTTTGTTTACAATTATAGAAAGGCTCAATTTACTTAGCAGTGTATATAGCAAATTCTGCCAGGGTGTTTTATGTAAAGAACACGAGGAAAGGAGTATTGTCTTTCTCATTTCTCTACATTTTCCATTCTCAGAGTTCCTACAATTCTCTGTCGCTATTAGACAGTGGAAGGCAAGTGGTTTTCTTTATCCTGGAGTACTTAGATATCACCAATAAAAGTTTATTGGGAGAAGACAGTTACTTCCAACATTAAAATTTTATAAGGATCCTATCCTTGTGAAATTTTGTATTAGGAAAGCAGGTAATAAGAAAAACTTATGATTACCAAGGGGGAAAGTGAAGGGAGGGATAAATTGGAAGATTGGGATTGTATACCCATTACTATCTATAAAACAGATCACTAATAAGAACCTACTGTGTAGCATGGGGAATACCATTCAGTGCTCTGTAACGATCTATATGGGAAAATAATCTAAAAAAGAATGGCTATATACTCCAATAAAAGTTAACTTAAAAAAGGGAAAACAATTTTAGTCTAGGCCACATGTGATCCCATCAAATAAGACTGAAACAACCGAAGATACAGCTATTGAATAATATTTGACTTGGTAAACTGTGGGCTTCCCTGGTGGCTCAGATGGTAAAGAATCTGCCTGCAATGCAGGAGACCCAGGTTCAATCCCTGGTTGGGGAAGATTCCCTGGAGAAGGGGATGGCAACCCAGACCTGTATTCTTGCATGGAGAATTTCATGAACAGAGGAGCCTGGCAGGCTATAGTCCATGGGGTTACAAAGAGATAGGATCAAACTATACATACAGATTCCTTTCTAATCTAATTGATTCCTATGCTAAAATGCTATGGGTAAAGTGCTGAAAGTTACGTTCTTCCAATACTGAAAATTGTGTCTTTTTGAGACACCCCTTCAAATTTTAAAGCATGACTACCCCATCCCATAACAAAAAAGACCTTAAGTCTTACATCACTGCAAAGAAGATCATTCACTCAGCATTCTCACTGGACTGTTGTCTACTAAAAATCAATTTCTAATGTTTGAGCTACTATGCTTTCATAGTTTATCTGTTTTAGCAGCTAGTATGGTCTTAACTACTGCAGTCACTAAACTTCAGTTTTTTTCACATAGTTAAAAGGAGTGGAAAAAGTATTTAAACTTCCTATTTACAATGGTTATCAAAATTCTATTTAAGTTAATACATGTAGAGCATGAAGTATGGAGAAAACTCTCAAAAAGTGTTGACTGTTCTTATGAAGTTTTGCTATTTTTATATGATCTCTGGGCATTTTACTGACACCAGCATTTTTTTTTAGAAGACCTGCAGTAGCGTACATGAAAGGATTATACATAAATATATGTCTAAAATAATTAACACCAGAATATAGGCAGTAATGTCATTTCTTTCCCTGTGGATTGGGAAAAGGTTTCCACCATTTCAGTTTGTTGAAATGCAGTGTGCTCTGGAAAAAATTACCTTGAAAGTAGGTTGAGCTCCATCCATAAAAATAGAAGTTCAGAGCATAGTACCTCTATCTTTTTCACTTCACTTCATTCCGCCTGCAGTGCAGGAGACCTGAGTTCAATCCCTGGATTGGGAAGATACCCTGGAGAAGGGAATGACTACCCATTCCAGTATTACTGCCTGGAGAATCCCATGGACAGTCCATGGGGCCACAAAAGAGTCCAACACGACTGAGCAACTAACACTTTCACTTTTACTTTCTCTTATTTTAGATTCATTTTGGGGCATCTTTTAGCTCTAAGTATTATAATGGTTGGTTTTGCATTCATGCTCAATTGCTCAGCTGCCCGACTCTTTACAGCCCATGGACTGTAGCCCGCCAGGCTTCTCTGTCCATGGAATTTGCATGGACAGTGGAGTGGGTTGCTATTTCCTACTCCAAGGGATCTTCCTGACCCAAGGATCAGACGTAAGTATCCTGCAGGTCCTGCCTTGGCAAGCAGATTCTTTTCCAACAGTGCCACCTGGGAAGCCTATGGTTGATTTTACTTGTTCTTAATCACAGGAGGGGTGGCGTGGGGGCACTCATTGGAAAAGCTCCCAGGGAACAGCAACGGGAAGTCAGTCAAGAGTTTCAACTGCAGGTACTTCCAAACCCGAGGACAAAGCATAGTATGAAGGGGAGAGAAGGGGGCCAGTGACAAACTTGGTCAGCCAATGCAACCAGTCATGTAAGGGATACACAGAAAAATGAGAATATGCTTCTCAAAACCTACTCTAAATTGCACATATTCCTATTGTAGAGAAGCTTCTATTGACTGAGCAATTCTATCACATAAGAATCTTCTCT
The DNA here is from genome assembly GCF_029407905.1 of Bubalus kerabau. Classification (NCBI taxonomy): domain Eukaryota; kingdom Metazoa; phylum Chordata; class Mammalia; order Artiodactyla; family Bovidae; genus Bubalus; species Bubalus kerabau. Next base: position 16,796,206 of record NC_073626.1, read on the forward strand.
GAGCTGCTTTCTGTCAATGTCAGAGTGATGAACTTGAAGGCCTCAGGCAAGATTGAGGGCCATTGATCTTAGTGGTCATTAACTGACAAACACATCTGACCTGGAGTTATTAATACGCAGAACTTTCAGGAAAACCAAGGAAATCTCTGATAATGAAGTTCCCTTATATTTGGTGGTTCTATTTGTTTTCATATTTTTCCTGTGTAGAGTTTTATTGTTATTTATTTGTATTCTAGCTGATGACCAGTGGGAAATAGTATATGATTTTCTACACTCAGAGAGATAGAGATACAGATCTCTATTCGCACGTCTCTATTTTTATCTCTCTATCATCTATCTAATTAGAGACAGAGCTTCTTAAATACCTCATGAAGTTTTAGGTTTTCATACAGATTCTTTATGGTATTTATTTGGTCAAAATATCTTTTAGATTTAATTTAGAAAAGCAACATCAAAATGTGTAATGTAGTAGAGCTCCTAAAAAGTACCTAAAATCCTGAAGACTTTTCTTAACTATGCTGTTTACTACTTCTACTACTCTGAATAAGTTACTTATTATTTTCAGTTTTCATTTTTTTTTTTTTGCTGGCAAAATGAAAAGAGTAATTTTTATTGTGTTTGAGTACAGCTGGTAAAGGGCTGGTGGCTCAGTGGTAAAGAACCCATCTGCCAATGCAGAAGACATGGGTTCAACCCCTGAGTCAGGAAGATCCCCTGGAGAAGGCAGTGGCAACTCACTCTAGTATTCTTGCCTGGAGAATCACATGGAGAGATGAGCCTGGCAGGATACACTCCATAGGGTCAAAAAAGAGGTAGACATGACTTAGCAACTAAACAACAACAATTGTTATAATTGAAAGAAAGTATAAAATTCATAAATTATGGGGATACAATGTACAGCATAGGGAATATAGTCAACAATATTGGAGTAACTTTGTATGGTGACAGATGGTAGCTAGGTTTAATCGTGGTGATCATTTCATAATGTAGAAAAATGTTGAATCACTGTGTTGTACACCTGAAGCTAATATAATGTTAGAAGTCAATTATCCTTCAGTAAAATATGCAAAATTAAGGTATTTATAAAATGCATACTGTTTACACAGTCAACTGAATATCATACAGTAAAAAACAAATCTGTTTTACACAGCAGTAGGTTTTTACTGATTTTTTTTTTTTTAGCCAATAGAATACGTGGTCTTTGTGTATACTTTGTTCATCTGATTGCATACTCCTACAGATAAAATTTTTAAAATTTAAGTCATCACCATGACTGCCTTAACACAAATCTTTTTTATTGATAAAAGATATATATGTTACTGCAACACAAATGAATATTGCTCATATATTAGTCATGATTTTATCAAGAATATAATGTACTTTAAAAATCTAGTGCTTTGGCACATTTTTTTTTTCAGAAAACTGGGACAACCTCTGGGAAACCTGTTTTGGTGATAAATTATTGAGTTTTTCTTCTGGAAGGAAAGTGATGGAGATGTAACTAATTTGAGGAACCTTCTTTCCTCCTTGAAATTTCTACTTTTTCTGTTATGTGTGTTCTAAGCCTTTGACTGTGTGGATCACAATAAACTGTGGAAAATTCTGAAAGAGATGGGAATACCAGACCACCTGACCTGCCTCTTGAGAAACCTGTATACATGTCAGGAAGCAACAGTTAGAACTGGACATGGAACAACAGACTGGTTCCAAACAGGAAAGTCTAGGCTGTATATTGTCACCCTGCTTATTTAACTTATATGCAGAGTATATCATGAGAAACGCTGGGCTGGAGGAAGCACAAGTTGGAATCAAGATTGCCAGGAGAAATATCAATAACCTCAGATATGCAGATGACACCACCCTTATGGAAGAAAGTGAAGAACTGAAGAGCCTGTTGATGAAAGTGAAAGAGGAGAGTGAAAATGTTGGCTTAAAGCTCAACATTCAGAAAACTATGATCATGGCATCCGGTCCCATCACTTCATGGGAAATAGATGGGGAAACAGTGGAAACAGTGGCTGACTTTATTTTTTTGAGGCTCCAAAATCACTGCAGATGGTTATTGCAGGCATGAAATTAAAAGACACTTACTCATTGGAAGGAAAGTTATGACCATCCTAGACAGCATTTTAAAAAGCAGAGACATTACTTTGCCAACAAAGGTCTGTCTAGTCAAGGCTATGTTTCCAGTGGTCATGTATGGATGTGAGAGTTGGACTATAAAGGAAGCTGAGCACCGAAGAATTGATGCTTTTGAACTGTGGTGTTGGAGAAGACTCTTGAGAGTCCCTTGGACTGCAAAGAGATCCAACCAGTCCATCCTAAAGGAGACCAGTCCTGGGTGTTCATTGGAAGGACTGATGTTGAAGCTGAAACTCCAATACTTTGGCCACCTGATGCGAAGAGCTGACTCATTTGAAAAGACCCTGATGCTGGGAAAGATTGAGGGCAGGAGGAGGAGGGGATGATAGAGGATGAGATGGTTGGCTGGCATCATCAGCTCGATGGACATGGTTTGGGTGGACTCTGGGAGTTGGTGATGGACTGGGAGGCATGGCATGCTGCGGTTCATGGAGTTGCAAAGAGTCAGACACGAATGAGCGACTGAACTGAACTGAACTGAAGTACTAGGCACTTAGTCATATTTTCCGGAACCTAAGACATGACTTTCTGCTCATCCTTCTGTAAATATGTTCTACATTTTTTTCTGGGCTGTTACAATGTGATCGTCTCATGATGTAAAGCAAAGGGTCATTTTGAATGCACTCAGAAACATTTGCCCCCATTCAGAGGATAGTAATTGCTGAGCTCGAGGGAAGGCATATTTTCCCATAACTTACTGTGTCCAAAAAAAAACTTGGCTGAAATGCCTTGCTTCCCCACAGTTGCTTCATAAGCCCAGAGTGCAAATATTTTTTTAACAAGGGAATTTCACTCTGGTGCTAAAGAGAAATGAGAGAACATTGGTACAATTTTTTTTTTCTTTTACGATTTTATGGATTAGTTTTAGTCTATGCCCTCAGTATTTTTATTTAAGATATTTAATAAAACTTAATTTTTTCATTGAATTTTCTATAGCCACATTCTTTATAAAGTTGCCCATGACTGGTAACTTAGGTGTTTGTTTTTTTTTTTCTCCTGCAAAAACAATGATCGTTTCTTTTTTCTTTAACTCACGTTTGGTGGTCACACCTGTTTCATATACTGTTGATAGAGGAGAGTGAATTGCAGAGATTTTTCAGGTTTAATTGGGTTTGGCTTTATAAGCAAGAGCAAAAGAGAGAGGTAGATACAAAGCTCTTGGTATTATGATGTGACTTTGTAAAATGAACGTTTTCCTGCCACACAGTATCAAAATGCTACCATCACCTGCTTCTTGCTCCTTACAGAACATGGGAGGGAAAATGACTGTTCTGCATGCCAAAAGAGCTATGTTAGAAAGCAATTTCAGTGTGGTAACTTTCCTGGTAAAGTGCTTTATTTCATCTAATAATCTGAATTCAGAGAGGCTTAAAAGAAAGGAGCAAAACTATAATTAAAGTTGGAAGTTATTCATTGCCTTTGGTTGTAAACAAGACAGACTGGGATATTTGGCATGAGGACAGTAAAACTGGATGATGCTGAGTACGCTCCAAGGTTGATAAGTCTGGTCCATCCATTCTGCATTATGGCCACATCTTTGGGACTTAGAATCTGGCAAACAGAAGAGGAGTTTTATCTTGTTGGACAATATAAATTGGAAAATCAACCAGATGAAATTGCAAAAGCCCGGGGTGATAGAGAGCTGTAGAAATTTTCTAATTCTTCCTTTGCACTTAGCTAGACTACATTATTCAAAACTATGTATTCATCATTTAAAGATACTTTCAAAAGAGGAGGTACAGTTACAAAGACACTATTAAGATAATATTTGTGATAATGTTAAAACTATGTCAGCATTTATATAATTCAAAAATAAACACAGTTAAAAGGCCTGGCCCAACTTTCTATCTATTGGCTGAGTAGGTCAGACAGTTTCACGAGTTATCTTTTTGATGGTTTGTTAGCTGAATATGTTTGCCTTTCTCTCTCAGGCCTCTAAGTTTTTGTTTCCAGGTTCTGCTCTGTGATCTGCCTCTCCTGTCTGTGTTATCAGTGTAGTCATGGTTGTTACTCATGTTTAACTTGTCAGTCTTTACATTTAGAGATGGAAACGAACATGGAATTTAAGTGGTTCAGGTACCTGAATTTATTTAAGTGCAGAATTTTTCTCTGAAAATCAGTCATCAATGTCCATGTGCTTGCTTTGAGCAGCAGTTGAATTTAATGATATTTTATTGAGTCATTCTTAGGTAACATTTATTATATGCTAAATTTAGTTCTAATTTTTTTTTACAATTATTAACTTATTTAATCTGTATAGCAGGAGATTATTACCTACAAAGTAACCTTTTTATTTCTGATTTTTGGGTGGGGACATTTAGGCACAGAGAGGTTAAAGACTTTATTCATGTTCACATGGGAACAAGCATTAGATCTAGGCTTTAAGCCCAGTCAGGGTAGCTTTGAGAAGTCCTCTGATAACCACTGCACCAATGCCTGCCAATCTTATTTTGCTGACTATTATATCCCCTGGAGAAGGGACTGGCAACCCACTGCAGTATTCTTGCTTGGAGAATCCCCTGAACAGAGGAACCAGGCAAGTTTCAGTTCATGGGGTTGCAAAGAGTTGGACATGACTAAGTGACTAATACTTCACTTCACTCCATGGTATGTTAAAAACAGAGCAAGAAATAACCTTAACAACCTAAGCAAATAAACTTCAGTGAAGAAGCAGCCTTAATTTAAATTGAGTCACCAAAGATTTATCGGATGCATAATATACATCAAGGAATATACCTCCTACTATATTTTCATTAAATGTAAAGAAAGATTCTGGGTGAGTACCTGGCCAGGAATGAATGAGGTAGAATGAGAAATATTAAATATCATATATAAAATTAATCTATTGGCTGTATTTTGTTGATGAGCAAATAATACAAGAAATATGAATCCAATCTTGTTAGGAATAATTGTGGAGAATTTTATAGTGAGTGTTTCCCTAATTTTGATTCTGGAAAAATCAGTAACTAAAATAAAATGAGTAGTCAACAGCTCTAAAATAGTGAACTCAGATGTTTAGGTCTCAGTACCCATTTGCATGCTTATAAATTATTGAGAACACCCCCAGAAACTCCTATAAACATGGGTTATGTTTGTCAGTATTTATAGTAGAAGTTGAAATGATATTTCAACATCTATTAACTCATTTAAAAATAACAACAGTAATACCATTACATGTTGACATAAATGCATGTTCTCATGAAAAGTAATTATCTCTTTCAACATAAAAAATTATGACTAGGATAGTTTTGTATTTTTAAACATTTCTTTATTATCTGGTTTAATAAAAGACAGCTGGATTTTTACATTCGCTTTTCTATTTAGTCCCCTTATGATCCCACAGATCATGGACTCTCTGGAAAACTCCACTGGACACTTATGAGAGAGTGAGAATGAAATAGGAAAATACCATCTTACTTTATTATGAAATTAGCTCTGACCTCATGGACTCTTTAGAGGTCTTAGTTTGGAATGCCAGGGGTCTTCTGATCACACTTTGGGAACTCTTGCTTTAGAATAAGTCTTCTGCCTGCTTCATCTTTCGTTATGCTGTATGCTTTAACCTCTTTTCATCTATACTGTCTGAATTTGAGCTTTCGCAATTCAGTGTATTGCTTATCTGTGATTTAAATTAAAAAAAAACTATATAATTCCTTCCTAGCATTGGTATATTTCATGTCTTTTAAATATCTATGAATATGATATGCTGATAAGTCACTTCAGTCGTGTCTGACTCTGTGTGACCCCATAGATGGCAGCCCACCAGGCTCCCCCATCCCTGGGATTCTCCAGGCAAGAACACTGGAGTGGGTTGCCATTTCCTTCTCCAATGCACGGAAGTGAAAAGTGAAAGGGAAGTCACTCAGTCATGTCCGACTCTTCACGACTCCATGGACTGCAGTCTACCAGGCTCCTCCGTCCACGGGATGTTCCAGGCAAGAGTAGTGGAGTGGGGTGTGATATAAATTAAAAAAAAAATAAAGACCAAGGATAATTTCAAATAGTCCAGTAACTAAGAAGCTACAGTATGGTGTGCAATGTGTACAAGGCGAATTGAGTACCAGATTTTTCGAGACAGATGGATAGATTGACAGGCAGACCAATAGATAAATGGAAAGAAAGAATTAGATATATATGCAAGTATCTCTAGGCATCTATATTTGGCTTAAGAAAAACACACAATTCTTCCCATCTACTGTTTTGTAATATATTTTGTAATGTTTTGTATGAATAGTCTAATAATTTGTCCTTGGACTCTTTTCTTAAATAATCTGCAGATAAGGAGATATTGATTTAGTCAGTAAAGACACTACTCTGATACAACTGAGAACACTGTCTAGGTGGGACTAGCTAATAAGATATCGATAATTCTTGTAATAATTTTAAGTTCTTGTTGACTATCAGTGTTTGGCTATCAGTATTTGGTTTACTTTATCATGTTTGCAACGCAGGCACACAGATAGTAAGAGTGTTTCTAAGTTTCTCCTGTTGTGGGACTTTAGATCCTTTAGTTTTCCCGAGGTCAGATGGGCAGGGGCATGGGTCTTCTCATTTTACAGGAGATGCTTACTAATTGCCTTCTGCTTACAGCCTTTGAAGTAACTCCTTTCTTTTTCAGGGTCCAAATCTGTCATATACAGAGCCTTGTCAGTAAGCATTGTGATTTAAAGAGAATCACTAGCTTTTATTGTTTCAAAAGAGTAGTTGAAAAATTTCAAACTGGCATTTTGAAGGAAAGTACAGCAAACACAGTTTCATTCTGAGAGCAAGGAAGAGAAAGTTTGTGTCCCTGAGAATGGTAAACATTTTAGGGAAAAAAAAAAAAAGAAAACGGTGAAATCCCATGGACAGAGGATCCTGGCGGGCTACAGTCCATGGGGTCACAAGAGTTGGATACGACCTAGTGACTAAACCACCTCCAAATAAGTATGAATGTGTATGTGTGTGTGTGTGTGTGTGTGTGTGTGTGCGTATGTATGGGTGCTCTACCATTCCCAGGAAAAGCTGACATGGCCATGGTCATTCAAACTGATCTTTTCTGCTTGAGTGAAGAGGATTTTGAATGATATATTTAATAATTACTCCAGTAGAGCAGAGAAATGCAGTCTGGCCTCTACTCTGCGTTTGGAAGTGACTTGCTGTGGATGAAAGTTTGAGTGGCAGCAGCCCACCACACAGAATGGCACTCTCAGTTACTAAGGAGACTCTAAGTTCTCCACACATTTGGAGAAAAGAGTCCTCTTCTTTCTTTGGCAACTCTAGGAGTGTTTGTTACCCAGTCTCAAAAGAATGTTCCTGAAGAGAGCTCATGCTAGACAATGACTTAAAATGTATACATTTACTTAGAGCAAGCCATAGCAAAACAGGGTGAGAAAATGCATTTGAAATCAATAAAGGTGCATTTATTCATATTTTTAGACATGATTCTGAAGCTTCTGTCTTCTAAAGTTTTTTCTTTGAAATTAGTTCTATGTTTGAGTTTTCAGAAATAGCCTATTTTCCAATCACTAAAATACAATATTTACAAAATTAAGGCAAAATTATGCTCCAAAGTAGGGGTTAACTGTACTCTGTCAATGAATTGGGATACAACAGGAGCTTCTCTTCTGTCCATGGAATTCTCCAGGCAAGAATATTGGAGTGGGTAGCTGTTCCCTTCTCTAAGGGATCTACCCAATCCAGGGATGGAACCCAGGTCTCCCACAGTGCAGGCGGATTCCTTACCATCTGAGCCACCAGGGAAGTCCACGCATTTGGTACGTAAGTAGCAATTGCTAAAGCCAAATCCATCACACTTCCAACCACATCAATTGTCAGGATGGAAAAAAATGAAGAAGCAATAGTGGAGTTTAAAAATAAATTCCACATGTAACTTGTAAGTTATAGATGTAACCAAAAAGTAAAAAAGGAACTCTACCACACATTAGGACACCATACATAAATCTCAATGTACACTATATTTTTGGAAAAGTTTTTGGCTACACATGAATATTTGGAGTTATATTTGGATAAGACCAGTCTGTTCTGACAGGGAATCATCTTTGAAGCTTATATACAGAGTATGTTCTATCCAAAGACCCTGAATTAATGAGACCAGTCAAAGCGAGACATATTCAGGACTTCCATGGTGGTCCAGACGCTGCACTTCCAGTTTAAGGGACGCAGACTCAATATCTGACTGGAAACTATGCTCCCACATGTTGTGACCAAAAAATTAAAAAAAAAATGAGATACATATATTTAATTACCTTGAAACTTAATTACAAAATAATCGTTTCATGATATCTCAGTTAAGTATGCATGTATATGATTTTTTAAAACTAGTTTTACTAATCAAAGAAGAAATCTAAATAGAATTGCATTCCACTCCAAACAACACTCACAAAATCCCAAATATCTCCACAGTGGACCACAGTGAAGCAATTCTCGATGATCTGGTGTTGAAATTAAATTGTTTCCTATGCAGAAGGGTGAAAGATTTTTTTCAAAACAGAAAATATCTGTCCCAAAATTTCCATTCTTCTGTATCATTTGTTCTAATAGTTAAAATATTCTCTATGACTTATTGTAAGTCAGTTGTTGTCAGTTAAGATTTGAAGAACTCACTTTCAAATATTTCAGTTTCTCCTAATAAAATTATGCCATGAAACAGAGTGTTAGGTTGTTATTTACATACTTATGATTCTGAAATCATTTTAGATTTCATTGATGGAAAAGTAAGTCCATAAAATGCAGGAGCTCAAATTGTAGCCATTTTTGGATATGGCTGAAAACATGGAGGATAATGGAGTGGGAAATATTCTTTGGAAGATAATAACGAGAAAAATTACAGGTCAAATGCAACTGTTACGGTGAAAAGATTTTCAGGTTTGAAAAGAAATCATTGTTTCACAGATTGAAAGGTGAACCTCGGGTGTCTGTCATATAGCCAACAGGAAAAACAAAGAAGTATTTTTCTTCTTTAGGCTGGAACCCATGTACAAATATTCAACCAGAATTCCTAAAATACACGGTGAATCAAACTCACGAATGGAAACTTCGATTTTGTTCTTGAACCAGTACTGTTTACAGAGTCCTGTGAGGAGAGACGTCTATAGAAATACCTTAAAATATGGTGTCCCCTATTTTGAAAGAAAGACAAACTATCTTTCCACTGTGAATATGCTCTTTGTGTTATAAACTGTTAGGACATGACAAGGCCAAACAATTGATTCTTTCTTCTTTTGAAGCAGTTCTTGCTTTGGTTATTGCCATTGTTGGAGAGGATTAGGAAACATGTTTCTGTGTTCCTAGGCTTTTGACGTTTCCTGATGTTCCATGTAACTTTAACAATATAACTTGATGGAATAATCCACCACGCTGTTGCTCTGACCCTCACTTACCCTCAAAGGCCAAGACTGAGGGAACTTGGGTCCCCGGTAAACTCTTTTCTTTTAACAAGTTTTCCAGGTCAGGCAGATATTTTGCGTCCAAGAAACTGACCTGAGACTTTATCCTGAGGCAGTGGAGATGAAGGCACACTTGCCTTCTGAATGTGAATATTTCTATGTACTGAATATGAGATGAGCTCTGCCCGTAACTTTCTGAACATGGACAGCTGGTGAAAACCTATTAAGAAATCACCTGGAATCAGAGACAGAATCAGAGAAGCAGAGTTTTGTTGAATTAGTTGGGCAAGGTATTTACTCACTCATTGGCCAGAAGCCAGCATGGTAGAGGGAAGTGAATCCAGGTTCAGGAGGTAGGGACCTGGGCTCAAATTCTTGCTCTACCAGTTAGCAATTGCCAAGGTTAGTTTCTTGCATTCTCAGAGTCCCCGATTCTTACATCTCAAATTTAGAATAATGTTTACCTCACAGAATAGTTAGGAGTGCTAATTGAAACAAAGTATGTAAAGCATATGGCATAAATTACTCAATAACTATTAATACAATTCAGTTCAGGCTACAGTCTTTTTTTTTTTTTTAACATTATCCAGCAGTTTTTTTCTTTTTTTTTTTTAAATTAGAGTATTGTTGATTTACAATGTTGTGGTAGTTTTAGGTTAGTATAGCAAAATGATTTATATATCCATATGTGTATATATATATATCCATATAGTCAAATATATGACTATCCCAGGTGGCATTAGTGGTAGAGAGCCCAGCTGCCCATGTAGGAGACATAAGAGACGCGGGTTAGATTGCTGGGTTGGGAAGATCCTCTGGAGGAGGGCATGGCAACCCATTCCAGTATTCTTGCCTGGAAAATCCCATGAACAGGGGAGCCTGGTGGGATCGCAGAGAGTCTGACACAACTGTAGTGACTTAGGATGCACATATACGAATATACATATAATATACATATCTATATATTTTTTCAGATTATTTTATCTTATAGGTAATCATAAGATATTGAGTATAGTTCCCCATGATATACAGTAGGTGCATGTTGGTTATCTATTTTATATTCAGGCCTGTGTATATGTTAATCCCAAGCTCCTAATTCATCCCTCCCTTCACCCTTTCCTCTTTGGTAACAGTAAGTTTGTTTTCTATGTCTGTGAGTTTATTTCTGTTTTGTAAATTAGAGATGGTATTTTTGCCCACTTTGGCTCTTATTTACAGAGATATCTATATGATTTTCTTTTTCTCTAATATTTTATTATTAACATTCATTTTCAGTAATTTTTCTTAAATGGAGAACAAGTTCTTATAGGAAATAGAATATATTGGTAAGAACTATTCCATGGGCCAAGAAAAGGGAGATGTCACCCATGTTTATACTCGACTGATGAGCCTACAGAGGCTTGTTCAAGGTCCTGATGTGCTCTCATGCAGGACCCAGATGGTTTCCTTGACCTTCCAAATTCATTAGTCTTTCAGTCTTGATATAAATAAATCTCAGCACCAAACTCCACTGAAATTTTAAATATTGAACATATTTGGTAGGCCACCCATACAAAAAAGGAAGTTTCTGGAAAACCATGCCTAAAGAGACGGTTAAAATCCTTCAAGAATTTAGTGGTAAAAATCATCCTGCCTATTTACATAAACTTCAGGAAGCAAGCATGAAAGAAGACCTTTATCCAACTAGTAGAACTATCACATTAATTGATCTGTGTTTCAGATGAATAATTATCTAAAATGGTCCCTGGTGCAAAGTCAAATTAGGCTTTATGGGGAGAACAACAAAGAACTTTCATTCTTTCTTCTTGAGGAGAGAAATGGATTTGCCTAATTTAAGACCATATTCTTTCTTAGTGGTAAAGGGAGAAAGTAGGTGATGCTTTGCTTCTCTTTTTCCCCTTAGAAATGGAGAAAACTCACCAAGAAAGAGAAGGCCTTCATTAACCCGCAGATGCAGCTTCAGGGGCTTCTCTGGATGTTCAGGGTGTATAGCATGTGGGGATTGAGTTCTATTCCAAGTGCCCACAGTCTGCTCACATATTAATACTTAGGAGGCTAAATTTGGGTTTAGGTTGATTCTATGGCTTTCTGTTCCAAATCCTGTCCCAGACTTATATTGTCTCAGCATCACCCTCTTCAACTAATTTCTACCTCAGTAACAACATTCAGCAGTTTTCAAGAGCAACTGACCTCGAGCTGGGTAACAACATTCTAGTACATCATGGAAGTGAGATTTGGGGTCACCTATCAGCCTAGGGGACTCAATGCATCCACTGCTGCACCTTATTACCCAACCACTGCCTTTCAGTCAAATGAACAAATATAGCCTCCTTCTGTATGGATGTTAGAGTTGGACTGTAAAGAAAGCTGAGCACCAAAGAATTGATGCTTTTGAACTGTGGTGTTAGAGAAGACTCTTGAGAGTCCCTTGGACTCCAAGGAGACAAAATCAGTTCGTCCTAAAGGAAATCAGTCCTGAATATTCATTGGGAGGACTGACGCTGAAGTTGAAACTCCAATACTTGGCCACCTGATGCTGGGAAAGATTGAAGGCAGAAGAAGGGGATGACAGAGGATGAGATGGCTGGATGGCATCATCAACTCAATGGACATGAGTTTGAGCAAGCTGCAGTAGTTGGTGATGGACAGGAAGCCTGGGGTGCTGCAGTACATAGGGTCGCAGAGTCGGACACGACTGAGCTACTGAACTGAACTGAACCTCCTTTCTACCAGGACAAGTCTTTACAAAGGTTTTCCTACTGAGTAAATCTTTTCATCTCCCATACTGTACCAGGGACTTCAAAACAAAACTAAAATTAGGAGCATCATCACTAAATTCTCAGGATTAAGTACCTAGACTCCTTCTTTTAGGTTATCCAAGTTAAAAAAAAAAAAATCAACTGAGTAAATTTTAAAGATGTTATTGGTTTGATTCAATGAAGCATCCAACCCAGCATGTAGAAAGGAGCTCCAAGGAGCTGTGTGAAATGAAAGATTTTTACAGGCAGAAGGGAGCAGGAACAAGGAAGTTGTACCAGGCAAAAACAGATTGGTTATTTTTGATGGTTGGTGGGGGGCCTATCAGGCAGAGTACCTAATACTGATCAGATGATTCCTGATTAGTTGGTTAAGAGCCTATTTCTGGGAGAGCTGAAAATGTATTAAATAGTTAAATCTCGGTTTGGTGACGTGGCGCTTGCATAAGTTACTCCATTTGGGACCTGTTATTTTGTTTTTAACATCCATCTTTGAAAGAGCTGAAGCCAAATTCTCTTTTTACAATCATGGTTTAAATTAAATATCATGTGTCTCAACCTGTTATCTATTATGAACAAGCTGAACTACAGTCTTAGACAAAAAGGAGATTCTTGGAAGCAGCATTTAATGAGGAAAACCACTGGGCCTTGCCTCTTTAGAAATGCAGAGCACGTTTAAGGGTTTTGTTTTTTAATTTGTAGATAAATATTTTATTATCAAGGTTCTTTAAAGGTAGTAAAAAATGGCAACTCATTAAGAGTGTACATAGGTACTGTAAACAGCAACAGAGTACCTCTGGCATATTTCATGGTTCAGACATCAAAAGAGAAAGCCATAAAATCTGCTTGCAGTAAAACAAAGTCAATTTTTTTCCCCCTTGGCATGGCTGGTGTCTATTAGCTACTTCATATACAAAGAAAATAAAATGTTACTAGTTCTTTAGTCAGATGTATCTGAAGTTTTCTGAAGAGATGTGAAATGCTAAAACATTTCTGTATTTTCTGTTCACTTTTTCCTACACTACACAAATGAAAATGACCTTGACCATATAAAGAGTTCATTCTGTTTTCAGTGATACAATCGGTTGTGTGTATTAGAAGCTTTGTTAATCATTTACAAGTGGTAAATGACCTTGTTTTTTCTTGTCCCTTAATTTAAGGCATGACGAAGATTGTGTTTTTGTTTTCCCTATCTCATGCCAAAAAATCATATGTTAAAAATGCTGATAGAAATGAGTTGTTGCTATAAATAAGTGAGTTGAATGAGAGTTTTCTGGCCTGTGTCATTATGACTATTTCACACAGAAAAAGCTAATCTTTCACGTCAAAATGTCAGTGGGGTACAGAGCCAAAGAGATAGATACACCTGGAGTAGATTACACACGTGGGGTTGATCTTCTCCTTAAAGCCAGAAAGCTCAGGTGAGATACTATCCCCTGTGTGGCAGAGCAGGAGAAAACTGGAAATTACACCCAGCGCTGCCAAAGCAGTCCATGAAGTGCAATGGACAGCCTCCTCTCTGTATTTCTAGATGGCTGAGAATCAAGTAGTTGCACATCAAAATGTGACTTTTTTCTTGCTTCTTGGCACGGGACCTTTATCTGTCATCATTTTGTGTCCTCAAAGGCCTGAGAGAAGCTGCCATCCTTGAGCAACAAAGGGTGCCATGCAAAGCAGTGCAGAACTTGAGTTGTTTCAACAGATGCTGTTTTATGTTTTGCCAAAGAATGGTCCCTTTTATTTCTGTCATGAATGCAGTCTTTCTTTCCATTGCTAAATGTTTTCCAGTATTAAACCTAATCCTTATCTATCATTCTTTCAGATAATAGGCTGTCCTTTTGCCTTTGGAACCAGCCTAGCCTTCACCATATAAAAATGGATTTGCGAAGAAATGGAAACTTCGTGTTCTCCACCTTCCAGCTCCTGCTGATTTCTTAGTAGGGTGGAGGGGCTGCATTTCAAGGTCAGGGTAGCTGAGCCAAGTCATTCCAAATGTAAGAAAAAATATGCTGAGATGGAAATGAACAATTTTACCCTGTGAAATTTTTTGCTTCTGGTAGTGGAAAGATTAGGAAAAGGTAGCTGGTTATGGGCAGAACTAGAATCAACAAAGCAAACTCAAAACGATTTATCCCTGTGCTTGTTTAGTGAAACAGAACCAGGAAGGGCTGATGAAGGCCTGAATTAATGTCGGTTTTAAGAAGGGAGGCTTTCCTACAAGGCAGTGGAATTCTGTCTTTCCAGGAAGTGCTATCAGCAGCGACTACCCAGAAATCCAAGCCATGTCAGGACAAAAATGGTACCCAAGGTCTTGGTACCCACCTCTAGTTCTAATTCTAATAAAAAGGATTCAAAAGTGTTAAAGAAGTTGCTTAGATGATATTTTGAGAGTTGTTCTAATAATATTTCTTCTCACAAATTGAATCGCTTAAAAGAACTGTCCTAAGGATCTGATTTTCCACAATAGACTAGTATTTCTTCTCCTGGCGGCAGGCAGACGGTAAACCAAGCCCCAAAGCTAGAACTTTTCCCATTGTACTTTCTAGAAGCAACTGAAGTCTGTCTGGTCTGTTTTGTTCTGTGGCTGCTAATTCAGCATGTCTTTATTTGACTTTTTAAGTGCAAAACCACTGTACTGGTGATTTTGAGATATATAAAAGAAAATAGAACACTGGCTCAGGGAAGTTCACAAATAAAGTGAATTCTCTATGTACAATATCACTCTGTATACAATTATAGCAGCAACAAAAGGAAGAACACAGAGATACGAGGAATAATGCACTGTAGAGATTTTCATAGATTTCAGTGATTGCTGTCCAGTCTCTTCTGTTTTGCTCTTTCTGTCTCTGATGAGACTTATCAAAATAGCCACTATCTACGTGCCCAGTCCTCTCAGAGGAGAGCTCTATGAAGACAGCAAGAAGCTGCTAGCCTATATGCAGGGTAGCTATGCTTGAGACCAGACCCACACTTAGTTACTATTTTTGATGAAAGGCCTAGAAATAACCATCTGGGCAATCAGACTTTTGCATTAACATGCAATGTTGGCTGAATCCACAGGCAGCTGGCTGAGGACTATTTAAACTGGTGCTGAGATAGGAGAGTAGGCCCTGACAGGCAGTAGTTAAGGGACACACATCTATTCTACGCATGTCAGTGGTAATGATACTGTAATTCTCTCCAAAATGTAGTTCTTTTAGTGTGTTTTGACAGGCTGGTTGTTATTCCAAGGGTCTGTATCATTGGAGACACAGAGACTAGATACTAATATACATATATGCATATGCATGTGTTTGTATGGCAGCATATATTTATGAAAGAATTCAAGAGAGTGAGTCATATGCAATAAATATTGATGACTCTGCAGCACTTTATTGTGTGGTATAGAAAAATATGGAAAATTTTAGGAACTCGTGAGCCCAGGAGAGGTCGAGTCACCTTATTTTCCAGAACCTTACTTTGTGTTTCTGTCAAATAAACTATAGGGACCAATGGGAACCTAATGTGATTCTATCTTTCTAAATAAAAAATAAGACACATGGATTAGCTTAGTGGTTAAGAGCATAAGCTTTGGTGTCCGGTTTACTTGAAATAAGACTGCAGTTTCTGCCATTGAAAAGTTCTGTGGCCCTGTGGAATTGATTAAATCTCATTGTCCTTCAGTGTCCTTAAAAGTAAAATGAGAAATTGTAATAGTGATCCACCTCTTAGATTGTTGTATGGATTGCATGCACTAAGGCATATAAAGCATTTTGCAGAAAACATGGGGAGGAATACTTATTACAAAAATGGTAGCTTCTTTAATGGTGATAGTTATGGGAGTGGTGAAAATTGGGAAAAGTAAATCAGCAGAACGAAATCAGCTTGATTTCTTTCCATTGACTGTTTGGTTTTTAAAGCGTTGACTGGATACATTTTCCCTGTCCTAGCAAAGTAGTGCATTTCTTTGTAAAGTTTAGAAGTAAGAAAAGAGCTAGTCTGTAAATCACTGAAATTCTATTAGCCCTCATTATTGCCACAAATGAATCCAGGCTCTAGGTAAGGAAACACTTGCATTTATTATTTTTTCTTGCATTTATTATTATTATTAAACACTTTCATTTATTGCAATTATTATTATTAAACACTTGCATTTATTATTATTATTGAACTGTAACACATGTAGCATATTGACCCCTTTGAAGTTATATAACCGAGTGGCTCTTACTATATTCATAATGTTGTACAACCATCACTGATACAAAATTTCAGAACATTAGCAGTCCCTTCTCAATCTCTCCTCCCTCCAGCTCTTGGTATCTGCCAGCCTGCTTTCTGTCTTGTGGATATGCTCACTCTGGACATGTCATAACAGAACCATGTACTAGGTGGCCTTTTGTGTCTGGCTTCTAACAGTTGCATTGATTGAATCAGTTCATTAGCAGTGGAGGGGTGTGTGTGTATGTGTATGTATAAAATCATCTTGCTATCTGTGTGTCTAAAAGCAAGATCCAGGATCTGTGGACTGGAATACAGGAGACTCAGATTCAAATACAGTCTCTAATATTACCTGGCAGTGTCACTGTGGAGGTGTGAGTTAATCGTTGGAGTCACAGCTTACTTTGCACAATAAGGGCTTGGGTATTAAACTGTCTCAGCTCCAACATTGTCCTGAAATCCTGTGACCCTTTGTTAAAAACTGTTCCATAAATGAAAACCTCCACACTGAGAGTGACTAGGATGAATGGTGTTTCTCACATTAGAATTGGACATCTCAAGAGTTCAATGTCAGCTCAGTCAGCAACCTCCAGACCACCTAGCCAGGATTGTCCTGTTCAGAAGTGCTGTTCTCTCCACCCCACCCCACCCCCTGCAGCTCCAAATCCAACGGATATGCACTGGCAACCAACTATATGTCAGGCACTGTATTTGATGCTCAAAATGTGAGAGAGACATAATCCTAATAAGGAAGACAAATAGTATTTGCATTGTGCTCAGTGCTCAGAGAGCAAAAGAAAACTTCTGAACATTCCTGGTAAAGTCTGATAACTTTCCACACAAGTGTCTTTGAGGGCATATTTTAAAGGCTGTCAAAGAATTAATATGGTGAATAAGATGATGAAAGAGTGGTAGTTCCTAAGCATAGAGAACAATCTTTGTAAAGATAGAAAAGTATAAGAAATATCGATGCATTCAGAGAATAGAAATGACTTCATTACCACAGAAGTGAAACCAAGAACAATGGCCAAGAGGCCAGACTCCACGGTCGGACAGTCTAGGTTCAAGTAATACCAGCCCCATCACTTATTTAGGTGAAATGCTAGGTCAATTATTTAACCTCTCTGCTTCAGTTTCTCCACCTGTAAAATAAGAATGATAAAATATTGTAAGAATGTGTTTTTGGAACACCCTCAGTCAATGGCTCTTTTAATTAGCATTAAGCGGAGGGGATTTGTGAGCACACAGAGGAGAAAGCAGAGAGGAAGACAGTCATCTGATCATAATGAAAGGTCATTTTATATGTAAACATGTTACCTAAGAGGATCTCTTACATAATATTGAGGGAGAGTCATTACAGGGTTCACACTAGACACTAGTGGCCATTTGTATAGAATTGTGAAGGGTAAGTGAGGGAAAAAAGGTGAACTGGAGGAAGAAAGTTAATTTGGGGAAAAAAAAAACTGAGTTGTGGAATATGCCAGTGTTTGGGCTTAGGTGACTGGGTGAACTGTGGCCATTAACACCTGAAGAGGAGGAGTCAGTCATTGGGAAATGGGACGGATTCACTTTTGTTAAGTTGAAAGTGTCTGTGGGATGTCAGCTAGAGATGCCCAATGAGTGCTTGGATATAAAACAGAGCCTCAGAAAAAAAGTCTGGGATCATGATGTCCAACAGAAAGCCAATGAGAACCTCAAATGCAAATTCTCTGGCTGTCGCTGTTTAGTCGCTATGTTCGACTCTTTCGAGACCACATGGATTGTAACCCACCAGGCTCTTCTGTCCACGGGATTTCCCAAGTAGGAATACTGGAGTGGGTAACCATTCCCTTCTCCAGGGGATCTTCTGAACCCAGGGATCAAACTTGGGTCTCCTGCATTGCAGGCAGATTCTTTACCTCTGAGCCCCTGGGGAAGCCCCCCATTTCTCTGGTAGCCACTCACAAAAGAAAGAGTAAATAAACAGGTGACACTCACCATAATTGTACATTTTACTTAACACGATAGGTCTACAATGTTAGTTCATTTTGTCATCACTACAAAATTATTAACAAGACAGGTTGCATTTCTTTTTTTCTTGCTAAGTCCCATGCCTACTTTACACTCAGCACATCTGAAGCCACATTTCAAGTGCTCCATCATCATAACGTGGGTCAGGGATGAGAGTTCTAGTGGGCAGTGCCATTTTAGAACTTAAGAGTGTGTCAAACTGATTTATGTAACCATTTCTAGTTGAGAAATTTCAGGTACTGCGGTAGGAGCTGAGAACTCAATGGTGAACAATGCAGACACGGTTTTCCTGACTAGTTATTAGAGGATAGGGCTTCTGCTGGCCTAAAAATTTTGTTTGTGTAAATTAGACGAAGGCACTTTGCCCTGGGCAGAGCCGTTCCACTCCAGGGATCACAGAGCACAGAAGGGATGTTTCTGTTTGCTCACCTCTTCCACACTGAACCTTCACTTGGAACAAACACACCACCAGTGGGGACTCCATGAGGAATACAGGCACTTATAAGTAATTAGAAGAAAACAGGGTGAGTGTTATGGAGGACGCTCATGTAAGGGGACTCAGTTGTGCAAAAATCAGAGAAGTCCACCCTGAAGTCATGGCATCTAGGCTAAGACCTGAAGGATGACCAGGAAGAAGACCAAAGGGGAGTTGGGAGGGCATCCCAGCAGAAGGTAGGGTACACTGAAAAATCACAGAGGCAAGGACCTCAGGGAAGGTCAGGGAATAAGAGAAGTTTAGACCATGCGTGGGAGCAGATGTCTGTCAGGGCACGAGGTTGAAGAGTCCAGGGGTTCCTCTGCCGGGGGAGCAGGGGAGCAGGGGACAGGCAGAGTCCTTGTTATGGATATCAGTGGTCAACAACAAGGGATCTGGCAAAGAGCAGTCAGAAACACAGAGCAGAATGCAGGAATGGGTCATGTCATAAAGGCACAGAGAGAGAAAAAAATTCACCTTTTGAAAGAGGCCAACCAGATGTCAGATGCAGCCAGCAAGTCAAGGAAGAGGGGATATGAAGAGTGGCTCTTGAATCAGGTACTGGAGGCATCATTGAACACCTTGGTGAGCACGGTGATGAGGAAAAGGGGGGAGAAACCAGTTGGCAGTGATGGCAGAACCAGTGGAGCATGCAGAAAGGAAGCTGCTTTAAGGGAAGCAGACTGTTGGGAAGAAAGTGCAGAAAGTAACATTCTTACGAAAAGCACAGTACAGTGGAGAACGTGTGAGTTGCTGGCCTTTTGCTTTGTTTTCGTCTTTAGTTGTAGGATACCAGCGCCTCGCTAAAGTTCATTTTTCCATTGTTTGCTCTCCAATGCTGTTACACCAAAGCAAAGAAGTAACCTACCGAAAAGATAAATTTCTCACTCATTTAATACATAGTCTTCAAGCACATACTTCATGCCAGGAGCAAAGCAACAGCTGCAGCAACAATATTCTGCTGCTGCTAAGTCACGTCAGTCGTGTCCGACTCTGTGTGACCCCATAGACAGCAGCCCAACAGGTTCGTCTGTCCTTGGGATTCTCCAGGCAAGAATACTGGAGTGGGTTGCCATTTCCTTCTCCAACGCATGAAAGTGAAAAGTGAAAGTGAGGTTACTCAGTCGTGTCCGACTCTTCGCGACCCCGTGGACTGCAGCCTACTAGGCTCCTCCGTCCATGTGATTCTCCAGGCAAGAGTACTGGAGTGGGGTGCCATTGCCTTCTCCAGCAGCAACAATATAGGAGTGGATTTATTGATAATTCAGTATGTGTCAATCACTCAGCTCACTTTTTGACAGATAATGTGTCATTCAGTCATTCCCATACCTTCACTGGGCATGTGCTACTATTTTCCCATTTTACCAGTGAGAAAAACTGAGACTCAAACAAATTAAATAGCTACCCAGAATCACATGATTATGCCAATCTGGCATATTTACTCTAAAACCACATGTTCATGACCGCCCTGCTACCAGCCAACAGAGTCAATGGTTGTCCTTTGGTCCATTATCACTTCTTGTTGGAATTTTGGTCAAAACTCTTCTCTTGAAATTCTTCCCTAGTTAACTCTGAGCATGCAGGACACTGACTTCAGCCTAGTCACGTGCTTCCTTTGAGTAATTTGCATTGTTCTCATTAGGTAGTACAATATGGTGTTCCCCGTTCACTTGGCTATTGTGCCAGATCTTTATTATCCTTGCTTTCGTACCTGGTAGACTTAAGGAACTTTCCAGTTTTAAAGTTGTCTAACATTCTCTGATTTTTTTTTTTTTTTTATCCTTTGAATGAAAGGATCCCATGAGGTTGTTTCTTCCTGGGTTTGTCTTGACACCTGAACCATAGCTGGATAGAGAACCCTATCTCTGACACCTTCCTCTTTCTATTCTTCTTTTTCTTTCCTCCATTTCATTCAGAGTGTTGATTCAATGACCAAAGGTGCCTGGTCCAATGCCAATGGATACAGACCACAGGAAAAAGGTATCATCACTGTTTTACAGACGCCTGCGTTCCAGAGGATCTCATCAGAACATAAGAGCTCTTTTGGATAATTAGTAATTGGTCCTCACAGCACCCCTGGGAAGTACCTGGGTGCATAGCAAAGATACACAGAGCATAAATGAGCATTTCCGGAGTGCAAGACAATTTCCTCCTCAGTGAAATGGGGACAATTACAGTGATCCACCTTACAGGAGTGTCAATTATTCACAGTCTAAAAGCCCTGGGAATTGTAAACCACTCTAGGAAGACATACACACTGCGTAGTTGCGTTGCACTTAATTGACATTCTTCTTTCCCTACCCTGCATCCTGCAAATCACAGCACAATGACACCCGTGGGTTTACCTTGGGCCCTGGTTATTGACATGAAGCCTGCCTCTCTGCATCACAGATCTGCCTGGATCACACCAGAGGATAGAAGAACAAACCTGCCAGGTGGTGATGAGCTGATGACAAGCAACTTAAATGGAATTCTGACAGGCCTTTGCAGATTTGTACATAAATATAATTAATCAACACAGAATACACGCTTAATAGCTGCAGGTAAAGCAGGAAGCAAAGTATGAGGATAAAGGGGAAACAGCAGATTGATTGAGGCAGGTGATGGGAATCTCAAAAGCCCACCTGAGTGGTGATGGGCAGAAGTGAGGTGTTCCAAATAAGCTGCTGAGACACCTGCCTCCAGCAGCCCACCTACTTTGGTCCTGTTCACTTGGGCCTCTGTCTTTCCCATCCTCTATCCCCACCATCTCATTCTCATCTTTTTGTGTGTAGCTATCCTATCTCTCTGTTGGATTGAAGCTGTGAGCCTCAGGCAAGGAATACAGCCTATATGTTATGTTAATTCAATTAAACATGAAACATTTATAAACACAAAACCACCATTTCTGCATCACTGCTCTTCACCTGTGGAGCTGCTTATGCATTTCATTATGGTAGCACATTTCCCACTCGATTCCTTCCATGTTCTTTGTTTCAACATTGTTTCCTTATATAACTTCTCATTTTATGCAGCAGCTCTGATTTTTCTTGTCCTTATACAAAACTATACATTGTTTGCTGCAAAGGTAGTTGTAGGAATGAGTGACTCTAATAAAATAAATGTGAATAATATTTCTGGATAAAAGAACTCTTCTTTTTCTCTGCTGACCACCTAAATCCAAGATTTGTCTCAAGATACATGGGACAGGGATGTAGTCCAGAATGTAGAGGGGAAACTGAGGAACAGAAGAAGAGGCTGAGTGATCAGCAAAGAGGGAGTCAGAAGCAAAATAAAAAATTGATAAATAGACTATCCAAAAAAGAGTCTTTCAAAATACAAGCTAGACAATTCTTTAGAATTTCTTACTAGAGAACATCACTACTGAATGCTTTTTCTCTCAAACACATGTGGTGACTTACTCTCCATCTGGACCCTTTTTAGGGAGAAGTAATGGTAATCCCATTACCTCTGTGATTTCTAGAGAAGTTGAAATAAAACAGATCATCCCTTGCTATAGAAAAGGAGGCAGAAAGAGTCAGGTGCATTAAAGTCCAAAGGTCTTGGGACAATCGCACAAACTCCTCAGACCCGTGACTAGCCACATTCCATGTTTTTACATATGACTGTAAAACTGACCCGTGATGGATTGCCTGCATCAAGGGGGAAATTGGTCCAATGACCAAGATGGAGTTTCTATATTTGCTTTAGGAAAATGAGGAGTGAGCGTGTGTATTTTAATTCTAAAGCTGTATTGAATAAAAAACCAAAAATATGAAGCAAGTTATAAATGTAGCAAGGAATGATTTCCAGAACTCTCTCTCCAAACAGAATGCATCATAGTGGCTGGAAAATCATCCACTGTAGAGCTAAACAAAGGGCCTTCATCTCTCACCCCTTCACATTAAGTGAGAAAATAGAGCCCACCAACCAAGGACATCAACAATAACTCTCCTCTGTGAGCTTAAGGAACATTCTCAGCTGCTCAGGTCATTGATATCAAATAAGAGGAAATTTAAAGAATCCCACCCAGACCTCACAGCAGTGTCCACGGCTTGTGTGGATATAGACAAGCACGCGCTTGGGAGACGTCTGACTCAGAATAAGCTTGTCAAAGCTGATTTAAAAATAGTCTATCATGCTGTTAGAAAACACCTCATTATAAGGAGGAACTCTGCTTTGGGGTAGTTGGTATAAACAAACATAGTATTTAAGCTTTATAGAATAATGTTTTCTTGTTTTTTTTTTGCAACACTTTAAAGATAGGGTATCATAGAAGATAGGAGATTGCAGAAACCAAGAAATCTATGAACTCACACACTGCAAATGCATATAACATACATTGAAATAATAAGCACCAAGCTACAATATATTACTTGTGCCTGAATTATCCAATTTAGGTATTTGCATACATTGAAGTTCTAGTCAGTCCGTTCTATCAGGTTTGTGCTGTATCAGTCTGGTGAAGGAAGGGCCCAGGGCATTCATTTATTATTTATTCACTTATTTGCAAGATTTATCCAGCATATAGTCTCCAAACAGCTAATAGCATTTTGCCAGGGTAACTCTTCTTAGATTATTTAACGTTAGAACCTTGGAAACATGAAGTTGGTGGGGGGATTATTTTGGCTTTTGGAGCATTGTGGCTACATAGAGGAACACAGTGACATGGGATTCATTTAACAAATTTTATTTTTAAAAAGATTAAGGAATAACATGGCTCAACTATTTCTAATTCGTATTCTGAAGAACAATAATTCTGCATCCCTAAAGATACTGAAATAGTGTTAATATTTGATATAACAGCCTGTTAAGACACTATCCTTGGCTGGAATTGATGCCGATCAAATTTCAAGGTAGGTTGGCAATCAGGTGATAAAATGTTTATAGACCTAAACACAGCAGCATGAAAACAATTCTGACTCCCTTTTTTTCTCATGAGATCACCAAGAATTTGTTCTTGGCCCCATGAGAGCTCTCTTTGTCACAGTTGCCTGTATTTATTTACCTGCCCCCTCCGATGCCTCTTTGAATGATTTTAAATAAATACCTCTGGCTCATATACAGCAGAGTCCCAATAGAATAGTGCTGTAAAACGTCATGGGCTTCCCAGGTGGCCCAGTGGGTAAAGAATCCACTTGCAATGCAGGAGACGCATGTTTGATCCCTGGGTTGGGAAGATCCCCTGAAGGAGGTCATAGCTACCCATTCCAGTATTCTTGCTCAGAGAATCCCAAGGATGGAGGAGCCTGACTGGCTGCAGTCCATGGGACTGCAAAAGAGTCAGGCACAGCTGAAGCAACTGAGCACTCACACAAGCATAAATTGTCCAGTGTGAGTAGAAGGATGAGATTTTGGGAGTTCAGGGAACTAAAACAGGATGGTCAGCATCCTAACAGCTTCCAATTGGAAGCAAAATCTCAGGTAGCATCCAACAGCTAGTGTCTTGTGATTGTAGGGAACAAACATGGATTTAGTTGCAGGTAACATCGGTTCTAACATCCCAGGTCAGCTGGGGGAATTTGTACGCATTGCACAATACTGTTCAAGTTGATGGAATTCCCACAGGATCAGGTGACCACCTGGGTCTTTCCTCCAAAATAAGTGGAAAACAGAGATTCTTTTCAAATAAACAATAGAAGAAATCCATTCTTCCAAAATAAGGAGAAACTTTCGGTTTCCATGTATTTCCTGCAGAGAGTAAGGTGGTCACCGTGTCACTGGGCTTTGCTGCTGCTGCTGCTAAGTCGCTTCACTTTAATATCGTGTTAAAGGGACCTGGGAGTTTAAGTAGTAGGCTTGAAAACTAACTGAAAATACTCGAAGATCTCTGTACTGGATGACCTCACAGGCTTTTCTATCTGTACCTCCGTGGACTTGGCTCCTTAGAAATTGCCAATGCCTTGGAAAGACTTCAGACCACATCTTTTCAATGACAGTCTGAGTTTACAAGACCTCTCTGTGACAGCGGCCAAGTGATCTGGCCAGGATTTTTGTTCCATGCCTGAACTAATTCTTTGCTGATAAAGTCAAACCTATTCCAATGGCCAATCTTTACACCCTAAAATTCCTCAGGGAATTCCACAAGCTCAGTCCAGCTCTCACTCAATCCTAGTCTCTGTGAAGCCTCTACATGGAATCCTGGCTGCGGCAGCCAGCACTTGCTTATCTCCCACTTCTCTTTCCAGAAAATTGACCCCCCTCCCAACTACTTCAGCAAGGTTATCTAGTTTCATTCTGAGGTTAACTACACTCAAACTAGAAAGAGATCTTTTTCTCCCTCTGTTTATGAAATGAAACATTTTGGAGTCTACAGAATTGCTCTGGGGAGACCCTTTGTTATAACCCTTCCCTCATGATGTGTCTTTTCTGCAACATACAGCACAGGGCAAGATGCTGAAAGGGAACTGTGACTTGATGTTACAAGACTTAGTTCTAACCCTGTAATCAATTACCTGTTTGCATTTGACCGACTCTTTAGAATCATTGTGAGTCGCATCTTTCTCATATCAACCTGAAGGAGACCATCTATGTACCATGTGGGCAGGATGTATTAATATAAGAGAGTTTGGAAAAATATTTAAAGGGCTGCGAGTGCCTGCCAGCATAGAGTAGTTTTCCACTTACAGAACAGTCATTACTTTTCATTTTGCCTTTCCTTTTTCCTCTTCCTCTATTTTTGCTTTTGTGTCTCATCTGTTTACTCAACTGGCTTGAGTTAGTGATTCCAACCATGTGTCAATGAGGTATGACAGGGCACTGGGGTTTTCAAGATTAATAACACAGGTGTCTATCTTTAAATAGCTTATAATCCCGTAGGAGAGACACAGCAAACCTAAGATGACTCTTTGAAAACCCGAACAAAGACATCTATGGGCTTTCATCATCCAAGAAGACTTCCTGGATGAGGTGATATTTCAAATGGGGGTTGAAGGAAAATATGCAGGAGACGGCAAGTTGAAGAAGTGGGAAATCATAACTTCATTTAAAGAGAGGAGTATGTACAAATGCTTGGGGATAAATTAGCATTAAATATTTGGGAATTCAAATCAGCTTGATATTGCAGCCACACAGTGTGAATGGTGGAGGGAACGGGCAGGGCGTGAGGCTAGCATGATGGTCAGACCCTTTCAGCTCAGGCAAAAGATCTCAGTCTTTACCCAGGGTGTGAGCAAAAGATGAACCTTTGCTGTTGTTGTTTAAAGAGATCCCATCTGTGTTGTTATGAACAAGTGCAGATGTGTGGGGACCAATTGTGATATGATAGTTTCCCTTTTGAGATCATCCAGGTTTGCAGCCTCCTCCCTTCCTGTAAGGGCTTCCCTGGTGGCTCAGATGGTAAAGAATCTACCTGCAATGCAGGAGACCTGTGCTCGATCTCTGGGTTGGGAAGATCCCCTGGAGAAGGAAATGGCAGCCCAGTCCAGTATTCTTTCCTAGAAAATTTCATGGGTAGAGGAGCTTGGTGGGTTACAATCCATGGGGTTGCAAAGAGTCAGACATGAGTGAGTGACTGAGCACATACACACACACACCCTCTTATGTGGGGCTTCCCAAGTGGCGCTGGTGGTAAAGAACCCACCTGTCAATGCAGGAGATGCAAGAGACCTGTGTTCGATCCCTGGGTTGGGAAGATCCCCCGGAGAAGGCAATGGTACCCCACTCCAGTATTCTTCCCTGGAAAATTCCATGGGCAGAGGAGCCTGATGGGCTACAGTCCATGAGGCTGCAGAGTTGAACACAGATGAGTGAATGAGCATCCCTCCTAATAAATTAACTGGTTGGGTAATGTCCTTCAAAATGATTTAAGTTTTATTCCATTGCAAAAGCTGAGTAATTAGAGTTGCTAAAGATTGGTAGGTGTTCAGTAACCCAACTGGAATGAGTGATTTTAATTAAAACACAGGTGAGGAAATGGAACCTCACACTCCAAAACCACAAGCACAATGGCCATTGCATTGGACTTGGCAGGGTGTTGGTAGTTATTATGTCCTGAACCAAATAGATATGGTGGCTGACTTAACGTTCCCTGGCATTTATTTTAAGAGAACTGAAGTGAAGTGAAGTTGCTCAGTTGCGTCCGACTCTTTGTGACCCCATGGACTGTAGCCCACCAGGTTCCACCATCCGTGGGATTTTCCAGGCAAAAATACTGGAGTGGTTTACCATCTCCTTCTCCAGGAGATCTTCCCAACCCAGGGATTGAACCCGGGCCTCCCACATGGTAGGCATTGTAGGCAGACACTTTGCCATCTGAGCCACCAGGGAAGATCTGAAGGAAGTTTGAAAAAAAAAATTGGGATAACTTTCTTGATCACATGTAAAGACACATTAATTTTTAGTTTATAAAATAGTTAATTCTCCTAAATAGTTCCAAAATAAAATATAGTCATTGTAGTGAAAAATATCCCCCCCAAAGGTGGTTACTATGGTTAGATATTAATCTTCATGAAGATTGAACCATCGCATTCCTTTGGTCAATTTATTGGTGCTCCTGTATCTGTTTCTAGACTCTCCATATTTCTAATGGTAAACATTAATTTATGGAAGCTAGATACATCTAAATTCAAGTAAATCAATTAACACTAGAAAGTTTTCAAGGGGGAATGTTTCTATTGTCTCTACTGTTGTTCTTGAAAGCTTAGGATTTTTATTAAAATTTTCAAATCCCTTTAACTTATAAGCGGTATCAATAGTATTTTATTAACACAGGCAATAAGGGTTCATTATGTATTCTGTACTTACAGATATTTTGTTTTCTTTCTCCTTCCTCTACCTCCCTCTTCTTCTACCTTCTCCTCCTCCTTCTGTCGCTATTCACTACAAGTAATCTTTTTTTTTTTCCCCCATGCAGTCTTTGGCACTGATTTTGTCAAGCCTTCAGAAATCATTTCAAAGTCTCTTCTTGATTATTTTTGGATACAGAGTTTCACCCCAAGGGAATTAATTTCCTGACCTTTCCGGGCTCCTAATAACTAACACACCCACTCTAACCACATCTATCCAATTACAATTTATCCATAAACTTTGGAAATTAGTTAAAATTACTTAAAAATATTTGTCTTCCATTTACATGGGGATAGAAACCTAGGTTCATTTCCTGGTATTTCCTTTTGCAGGTTAAACCGAACAGTTTCTGTGCCTCATGCTCAAGGACACCGCAGTAGATAGCTTCATGAATTTTCTAACTGGATGTCCATGTGGAGAAATATATCTATTGTTCATTTGAGGCCAGTATACCTGTCATTAGAAGACCCTTACTTCTCAGTAAAGCAATAAGCAATTAGTAATAGCATTAAGGGCTTCCAGATGGCTCTGTGGTAAAAAAATCTGCAGTGCCGGAGACTTGGGTTTGATCCCTGGGTCAGAAATTACCCTGGAGGAAGAAATGGCAACCCACTCCAGTATTCTTACCTGGAACATCCCATCAACAGAGGAGCCTGGCAGGCTATACTCCATGGAGTTGCAAAGAGTTGAACTCGGACACTACTGTCACATACATCACACACACACACACACACACACACACACACAAACAGTAAGTCCCAAGGTCTTTTTTATTTTTGTTTTTAAATAACAAGCATTTCTTACCACACTCTTCTGGTTGAAACTATATTCAGTGCTCTGCAATTTATATTTTAGCCTTTATAATGTTAGCAAAAAATTAATATATGCATGAAGAGTTGCAGTGAACATAATTACAGTGGCAAAGTGATAAACACATAGCTATTTTGCCTGGTAATATTATGTGTTTAACAGGTTTATTTGTTCAACAGTTCTAACTTTAATTATATTTTGCCATTTGGGATTTTTAGACATATAACAATCATAGCTCTTCTCTGGCTATTAGTCTAAGAAGATTGCATTCATTATAAAAATAATCTGTATTTGTTTATTTAATTTTTTTTTCTTAATGCTGCACAAGTAAACTAAAAAATGATAATTTTCTTTGCTGCTGGTGTTATGTGACTCATTTGGATGCTAGATAAATGACTGCCTATTTCTATGCATAGCATCGAAGATACTAAACTGAGTTTTGGCCCCAGGCCTGTTGGATCATGGGAACAGTGCTGAGTTCTCTCACACAAGCTCGGAGTTAGGCGTTAGCCCTCAGGACCCTGGTTCCAGATCACTCTGAGAATCTCAAATGCTTTGGGAAGAAGTCTAACAAAAAATAAATGGGCCACAAGGACTGAAGCTGATATTTGAATGCATAAAGGCCAGATTTTCTAACAGTCAGGACTGGCCCTTTTCTGTTCAACTACAGCAAAATTTTCTCTCTCAAATTCTGCCCTTCAGACAGTGAAGAGAAGATATGGGTAATCCCCAAGGATGGGAGTTTGTAAGAATGTGATAAACTCATGTGGCATCAGTGAATCTTCGAGAAACGTACTGATGAATCTTTTGCAAATTGCCTTCTATAGGAGGACCTCAATACATTGGAGCTTCCGTGGTGTCTCAGATGGTAAAGAATCTCCCTGCAATGCAGGAGACCCAGGTTCAGTCCCTGGGTCTGAAAGATCCCCTGAAGAAGGGAATGGCAACCCACTCCAGTATTCTTACCTGGAGAATTCCAGGGACAGAGCCTGGTGGGCTACGGTTTCGCTTTCATTATATTGGTGCTTAGACAGAAGGCAAGGAAGGCTTCAAGACCAACAGCTTTCTTACCCTTGTGCTATTTCCAGATGCCTTTTCAGGAATTGACCTCTGAGGGGCTCTTTTAGCTAAGCCAAATTATTTCTGCAGTACATTTTTTTTTTTTTTATAAAAGCAGATTGTTTTCCCCCATATCTGGCCTCAAGATACATTTTATTTGGCTTACACAGTGTTGATGTTGGAGGTATAACTTACACATAGTCAAGTGCACAGATCATAGGTGCACAATGTGACGAATTGTACTTAAGTGCATTCTCATGTAACCCCCTCTCAGATCTGTGGGACCCCAGAAGGCTCGTTCATTCTCCACCTTCCCCTTCCCAAAGGCTAACTTGCTTAGAGATGTTTATTTATATTTTTGATTAAAAACAGATTTAAGGTTAAAAAAATAATGACAACTGTCTGATAAGATATGGTTATTAATTTTTATTATTTTGGGATCAAAGTATTTGAGTACAACTGTTCATCCCTGATAAACAGAACTGTAAAGCATAGTGTCATAGGAGAGACAAAAGTTCTTCCTTATTCAATCATTAAGCAAACATTCATTGTAACACATAAAATGTGTTACTTTCTGGAAACAGAAAGATTAAAAAAACAAGAACAAAAAACACACCGCAGACGCTGCCCTGACATGGCTTGTGGTTATGTCCCTTTGGGCTATTATTTTTAACTATGGTTGCAAATGTGTGTTTGTGTGTTTGCACACACATCTTCACATACAGCTTTTATTTGTTTCCCCTGTTTTTTCTCATACATAAACTAAAAGAAAAGACCAGATGATGTGATCATCATGCTGAAAGAACCAGATGGGTGGCCTTAATGTCTTCTCTCTCCCACTCAGGCATGAGGTTAAAAGCATCCTACAAAAGCCACCAGGCCAGCCAGCCTGTACTGCACCTGGTAGATTTACTCTGGTCTCTTTGGTTGGCATTGTGTTGCCTTGGACTGGCTTCTGACTTTTTTCTCCCCAAGCTTCCTTTGGACCACTTGCTTGGTTCTTGTTAACCCCTCTCCTAGAAGGGGCTTTCATTTTCTCTTGCTCCAGGCTCAGAAACCCACGGACCGTCTCCCCAGACAACTCTGGCTGCTAGCATCCCTTTCTGAGTTGTACCCTACCACTACTTAAACAAAAGTAGAGTTCTGATTGCAGGCTCTTTGTGTAAGAAATGAGATTCTCTTGTCCTCAATATGTATAGTTACAATCAATTTTCCAGTTTCCTTGTTTCCACTGGAAAATACAACTTTTTCCTTGGAAATTCTCTTTCTTTGGAAATCTCCTTAAAATTCTCCCCAAGATTTTCTATATAATTTACCAGGTAAATAGGTTATCATTTTTTTTCTTAAATAGGTTTTCCTTATACCCTTGAATTAGGGTGCCTTGTAGTGGAACTCCTGTTTTTAAGGACATGGATATTTACTGTGATCAACAATCTCTAATTACTAAGACACATACATGCCTGTACTCATAATTCATAATATGTTTCTATTTTTTGCAACTGTTGTTTACCATTAATTATTCTTGCAACATTTAAAGTGAAGATAGAAACCCACCATGAACTTGTTCTCCTTCACAAATTTAGCTTCAGTTTGAAAGGAAATGCAACTGATGAAGCAGTGTCTGTGTATCATGAATTATAGGAATGGGCATGCATTATAAGGAACGGAACAGTAAAATGCTGCAGGACTTTACATACATGTATGTATTCTGACAGAGAAGGAAAAATACCACTCTCTCGACATGAGTGTTTAATCTGCCATAGTTTTGTTTTTCTCTTTTTTGTTGGTTCCAGTTTGAAATATTTGGTTCTGTGTTTTGTAGCTGTCTACAATTAGCAGGGTGTTTATTTATAAAACTGAGGAAATTGAAGCTTACTTTATATACACTCAAGAATATGGTGCCCTTTCAGCTAAACAGAAGTAGGGCAATCCAATAAAGACAATTGATTTTTTCCCTCGTTCTTGTGCTTTTTCTGAAGTTTTGGGATATGATCTACTTTTACCTGTGACACAAATCTTGACTATTCTGACACTCTGGAGGATACATTGCAGTTGAACCCACAAAATGATGACTGCCTTCTTGGGAGCACTCTGTCTTGGTCAGTAACATCATAGCACACTTCTACATTTTGGAAGATGCCTGATCTGGAGGATACACAAAAAAATACCACCCTAATCATTTACCATCTCACTGTTGAGCTGTTTTTTTTGGTTTTGTTTTGTTTTTTAATATGTATGCTGTTAGAAACAGAATAGAATTTAAAAACTTAGCAAAATGATTCTTTAGGAAAATTCAGTTTTGGTGAAAAGTCTATTGTTGCTTAAGTTTGTAAAGTATTATTTGCTTGTATGATTGCTTCTGGCATGGGGTTTAGTATTCTGTAAACTATAACATAGCTGGAAATATTGCCTTCATGTGTTCTCAAAATCTTCTTTTAGAAGCTGGCTGTCTTTTTCTCAGAAATGTATTTTGGATCTAATAGTTTCAAGCTGCTCTTAGATACACATAATAAACTGGTCTGTGACATTATGGTCATATTATGAGGTCTCCCATAAATTATATGCTCTCCTATATAATTTAATTGTTTGAGCAGTTATTTCTCATTTGTTTTGCAAATCTATAACTTCTTTATAATTTTCATTTTTTTCAATGCTTGGCTACACCAGAGTTTATTATCTGAGAAGAAGCTGATATTTTCCTATGACATTTGCTACAGTAAAATAAGAATGTTGCTCAGTATTCTCCTCCTATATATGTATGTACTTACCTTTTTCAGTACAGTAAAGTCTTTCCTTAAAAATTTTAACCAGAGCTCTTCTGACATATTGGTATGTGACAATACAGGCAGCTTAAAATGTTTTTTTTTTTTAAAGTCATGTACGGCATTTTAAAATATAAACAAATGTGGATAATTAACATTTTTCTTTAAAACTCAAAATTAGTAAGAGTGTAAAAGTGTGATAATTTCTCCTGAAGTTATTCTTTGATATTATTGACACCTTTTATAAAATTTAAAGCAAGTTTATCTTGCCTGTTACACTCTACAGTCTGTGAATTATCATGAAAGCTACCATTAGACCTTTGATTAACTATAAGATGGATGAAGGGCTGTGCACTTGGATCACCGTTGGCCACCAAACATTGAATTAAAAATAAAGAGAGGCAGTGAAGAGATAGCTTCCTAATTTTGTACTCTGTTGGCACTTGTGGGGGAAAACCACAACATGCACACGGGTATAAATAATGAAACATAAATCCATAAAACTGAGAAAAGGTCTTTACAGAAAGCAATCACATGTCATCATTTTTCTGCCTTGCAAGGTCCAACGTTATAATGAGTGTATTTCTGGGTAAAGCAAGCATGAAAAGACTGTATTACAAATTCCATAAAAGGCTGCAAAGTGTATGAAATTCATGACCAACAACAACTAACCAAAAATCTTTAGTTTTGTGCCTGGATAATCTTTAGCATTTTAGCTAAATGCAGCTTAGTTAGCACTAAGTGGTTTTGCATGTCCTGGTTAAAATTAGAAGCTGCATGAAAGCTACTTGAGTGGGTTCTTACAAAATAATAGAAAGAATAGTCCTCATTGATAACCAACTGATATTGTAAGCAGAAAACAACTATTTATACTGTTAAAACTAAAAGTAATATACAATGAGTTTGTGCTGGATGAAATGGAAATAGTTGACAGACTTCAAAGTTTGGTCTAAATGGGGAGTAAGGTTATATCCATCAGAACAAAGAGCCCAAGTCATGTTCATGAATAAAGTGAAGTTTCTTGGATTGTTGGTATGAAGACCTTATGTCAAGTTAACAATGAAAATCTGGCTATGCCCAGAATCTAGCAGATCTTAATAATATAGTTATTATTACCTTATTAATAAATGTTATATATTTATTCATACATTGTATCTTAAACACAGTGACTAGTTTCATTATCCTCAGATAAAATAATTAATTCACTATTTGGATTTTGAGGAAGCAACATGTCATTGTCCAGAACTAAATAAAGGTTTCACAATTATAAGCAGATCCTACCAAACATCATCCCTGGAACAAACTCAAAAGCATATACATACTTCATGACTTACTCTAGGCACCTAAGGTTCAAAAAATTAGCACAGATGTATACTATAGAATGAATACACATTGTTGTAGAAATTACTTGAGATTTTTAAAGTAATAAGATAATAAAATTCTCAAATATTTATAATTTTTTAAAAGATCAACTGTTGCTGAAGGAACAGTTTTCAATTATTTCTGTGACTGCTTGAAAAAATCAGTTCAGTTCAGTTACTCACTCATGTCCAACTCTTTGCGACCATATGGACTGAAGCACACCAGACTTCCCTGTCCTTCACCAACTCCCAGGGTTTGCTCAGACTCATGTCCATCAAGTCAGTGATGCCATCCAATCATCTCATGCTCTGTCGTTCCCTTTTTCTCCCACCTTCAATCTTTCCCAGCATCAGGGTCTTTTCCAGTGAGTCAGTTCTTTGCACCAGGTGGCCAAAGTATTGGAGTTTCAGCTTCAGTGTAAGTCCTTCCAATGAATATTCAGGACTGATCTCCTTTAGGATGGACTGGTTGGATCTCCTTGCAGTCCAAGGGACTCTCAAGAGTCTTCTGCAACACCACAGTTCAAAGGCATCAATTCTTCAGCATTCAGCTTTCTTTACAGTCCAACTCTCACATCCATTCATGACTACTGGAAAAACCATAGCTTTGACTTGAAAAGTAACCATAATTTTTTTTTTTTGCACTGACACTTGATGTTTAAGCATAAATTTATTGGAGTAATGATGTGAAGAAGTATACACAGCTGTACTTTTAAGAGAAATAACCAAGATATTTATGTAATAGATAAAAGGTAAAGACCTTCTGAATCTCCAAACAATCTAACATTCTCCTGTATTGTGTATAGGACTGGTGCTCAAAGGCTGCAGGGGCAGTGGCTTGTGTCCATAGCAGTTGGTTTGTCCAGCTCCATTAAACATCCATTAAAAATGAGTTGTCAGTCTTGTTTAGGAAGTAGTCAGTGTATATAAAAACATGCAGGAGATGCCATAATCAGAGTCTGTGCTCATGCTCAGTCGCTTCAGTCATATCAGACTCTTTGTGACCCTAAGGACTATAGCCCACTAGGCTCCTCTGTCCATGGGATTCTCTGGGCAAGAATACTGGAGTGGGTTGTCATGCCCTCCTCCAGGGGATCTTTAAGACCCAGGGGTTGAACTTGCAACCCTGCATTGCAGGCGGATTCTTTACTGGTGTGCCACTGGGGAAGCCCAATCAGAGTCTAATGTGGGGCAAACAGGATATTAAACCACTGTCTCCAAAATGCTGAATTTGCACAGTGAAGGATGTTGGTGACAGAAAAACCAAGTGGAAATGGTCTCTGGAAATAAGAGTCTAAGCTTGAGTGCCCTTCATGGATCACAACCTTGTTGTGGCAAAGGGGCTTGAGTAACTTAATGAAACCATGAGCCATGCTGTGCAGGGCCACCCAGGATGGACAAGTGACAGTGAAGAGTTCTGACAAAACCATGGTCTGCTGGAGGAGGGAATGGCAAACCACTCCAGTATTCTTGTTGTGAGAACCCCATGAACTGTATGAAAAAGCAAAAAGATATGACACCAGATGATGAGCTCCCCAGATCAAAAGGTGTCCAATATGCTACTGGGGAAGAGCGGAGGGCAATTACTGATAGCTCCAGAAAGAATGGAGTGGCTGAGACAAAGCAGAAATGGTGTATGTTGTGGATGTGTCTGGTGGTGAAAGTAAAGTCCAGTGCTATAAAGAACAATATTGCATAGGAACCTGGAATGTTACATCCATGAATCAAGGTAAATTGGATATGGTCAAGAAGGAGATGGCAAGAGTGAACATCAGCATCTTGGGAATCAGTGAACTAAGATGGATGGAAATGGGCAAATTTAATTCAGATGACCATTATATCTACTACTTTGGGCAAGAACTTTATAGGTTCTGCAACTTAAGTCAAGGCACTTAGCCACTCTGAATCTTATTTTACTCATCTTTAAAACAGGAATAATAATGGTCTTGCCTCTTAGGGTTATTGTAAGAATAAAATGAAGTTGTGCTTATAAATGTTTAGCTCCATGTCTTTTATAGAGTAAGGACTCAATAAATGGGAGCTATTATAGCTCCCTATTATATTTGCTTACATAGACTATATAAAACATTTATATATTTATTCAGAGATGTATATGTCCAAGGCTTAGCTCAGCATGATTTTATGTGATCAGTAAATGCCAGGACATCTTTTATGGAGGAATCAGCCAATAAATAACACCTAGTTGACCTTTGGGAAAATCTTATGAAAATAACACATGGCTGAAATTTAGGGAGTCATAGCCAACCATTGTATATAAAATCATGTCATTAGGTATTAAGGGAAAAGGAATGCTGCTTGTATTAAATCTTAAAGTGTATCTTTGATACTCTATATACTAAAGGATTCCCTATAGATGTGTGACAAAGTAAATGGTATACTAATGCAGGGTTTGAGGAAGACATTTGGGTATTGTTACTTGGTCAGCAGAATCTAGGAGAGTAAGGAGTAAAAATCTCAGATTATCTGACAAGTTTCCATAAAGATAATATAGACCTTTTAATATATATATAATGGACTTAATTTTCTTTTATTCATTACTTGGTCAATGTAGGCACTTAGGTACTTGACTCATACAAATAATGGCCCTCTTACAGATACTATATGGTGTGAATTCCTTGGGATTTTTTTCTGTATGATCCCAGAGGAAGTCATGAACTACCGCCAATTTTCTAAAGTTCTTTTATATTCATAAAGCACTAAGTTTTTTTTTTTTTTAGAAACATATTAGATATAATATGTAAATTTTGCCAAGCAGAGAGCCAGAGAGGCAAAGGAATCACCCAGCTTTATGAAACAAATCATTGTAAACCAAGATTTACACACTTTTGAACCATTACTTTCAATCTCACTCGGATCACTTTGGTCACATAGACCATTTTGGGCAAAATGGCGAATGCTTGTATTTATAGTCCAGAACACAAGTCTTTCAAAATTTCACATTGAATTTGCTTTACCTGTTTGTTTCTCAAACTTGCTTATTAAAGCAGCTTCTCTTTATGACTAAGTTTGAAAATATCTAAGTATTGAAGTAGGACCGCCTGCTATTTTCACCCAACTTCGAACAGGAAGCGTTGGCAAGAATATAAAGCTCTTCTTGGATGTTTTCCCATTGGCTTCCAAAGAGAGTAGATAAGCAATGTATGAATACCCAAACATTTGGGGTTTTTTTAATCTTCACCAAATCCTTATACAAACTTTAAAAATCCCATCCACCGCTCATTTATCTACACAATATATTTGGAAACAATAAAGGAAATCAATGAGGCATTGAGTTGGCAGGAGAGTGAAACCTGAATTCCATGCTTGGCTTTGAAAAGCACAGCTGTTGCTGTGCTGCAGTTACAAGCCAGTGGGGAAAGAAAACCTGATAATAAGCCAGGAGAATATGTTGCATTTTGTGTCTGTGGAAATGGTGGGCATCAAGTGTGTGGACCAGAATCCCTAGCAAGATGTCATTCCTCATGTCAAACTCAGTCACCTGAGCTGATGAAATGGATGCCCCACAGTGTAAAAGAACAGCCACCCAAAATACACTTTAGATCCTCCACTTTAATGGTGGTGGTTTAGTCACTAAATCATGTCCAACTCTTGAGACCCCATGGACTGTAGCCTGCCAGGCTCCCTTGTCTGTGGGGATTCTCCAGGCAAGAATACTGGAGTAGGTTGCCATTCCCTTCTCCAGGGGATCTTCCCAACCCAGGGAATGAACCTGAGTCTCCTGCATTGCAGGCATATTCTTTACCGATTGAGCTACCTCCACTATAATGGGAACCTTCCAGTTCTCTTGGGGATGATGAGAAGGGCAGTAACAGCAAAAAAATGTAGATAAAGTGACAGTGTAAAGTCTGTGGTAGGCATTTTTTTTGAATTTTCACATATTCTGAGAGCGAGACTGAGAGGGAAAGGGTCGGGGACACTCAAGCTTGGTGTTGGACGCTAATGTAAGTTATCTATTTACACCATCCCTCTGTTCATTAGATGAAGTACAAATTATTTTAGGTGCCTAAATATCATAAAGAAAGAGGAGATTCTGTAGCCTTAGATTGTGCTTCACTCAAAGGCAATGGGCTAGACTTGTTCTAGACTACATAGACTAGAGTTTCTGTTTTGTTTTTCAAATCCTAGAGTTCTGTCTACAAAAAAACAAACAAACAAACAAAAAAAAAAACAAACTATGTTTCTTAAGTTAAACATATGATGATCTCTTGAGTGTTTAGATCTAAATTTTTTTTATTGCCAATTGTGCTTGTTGATTGCCAACTATGTACAATGCTCTCCCTTCATTTTATCTTTCTGGTAAAAATGCCACATCAGTCTTACAATAAAGACTGAAATATTATTATTTACAGATTGGCGTGCATTGCCATTCCCGTCTCCAGGGGATCTTCCCAACACAGGGATCAAACCTAGGTCTCCTGCATTGCAGGAAGATTCTTTACCATCTGAACCATCAGGGAAGCCTAGAATAGATATTGACATGCTTGGTTGTTTGTTATTGACCTAATTCTGGAAGAACAAATTCTGTTTATTTTATTCCGTATTTTAAAATGTGTTTTTATTGATGTATAGTTGATTTACATATTCCATATTTTTAACTTTACTACAGTTACCTTATATTACCTACAGCATAACTTTTTTTGGGTATGCTCTTCAATTGTATATATTAGGTCACTTTTCTGAACTCAGCTGTACATATGAGACAGAGAACTCTAAGAAATTCTCTTTGAATTGCTTTAGAGTGGAATGAATAATGGTAACATCCTTAAATGTAACACATTTTTTGAAGTATTAGTAAAGCAATATACCCATTGATACTTTTTAAGAGTGGGAATGACTGTAATGATATCTGTAGCTTTCTGCTTTCTTATACACCTCTAGTAAATGGAATTCTCTTAGTTTTATAGAGAAAAGAATGTATTTTATTAATTTATTTAACATTTATTAAGAAGTGCCAGTGCCAGTTTGTGAAAAAGAGGGTTCATGATTTTCATGGAGATTGCATCCCAGTAGGAAAGGAAAAAAATATATATCATAGGTACAATAATTTCATATCCAGATAAGCCCATGGAGGAAGTCAAACAGGGTACTGTGTTGGAGTTTGACTGGTTTGTAGGGAAAACTTTCAGAAACAGCAATGTGAGAGAAGTCCTCTTGGAGGTATTACATTTAAACTGAGACTTGAGTGATGAAGAGGAGCTGACATCCAAAGATATGAGGAATTAACACAGTGGGCTCTGAGACTGGAATGTGCCTCACAGACATGAAAAGCAGAAACATTTTAATAAAACACCTTTCCCAGAGCTAGAGTTCATCTGTGAATCACAGTGGCACCTTTTCTCTACTTATGTGATTAAATTCTGACTTACTGGAGTCCTAGAGAAGCAGTTTGTGTAACTAACAAGCATTCAGCCTAACTTTTAGACAAGACCATCTCAGACTCTAGGTGCTCTTCCATTTCATGAGATCACTGTGGTCGGTGCTGTGGGTGTGAATCTCCAAACCTCTATCTCTTCTTCTGTGGTACATAAGTGATCTGAAATCTCTGTCCTCTGCAGTTAGGTATTGTGTGTGTGTATGTATGTGGGCTCAGTCATGTCCAACTCTTTGTGACCCCATGGATTGTAATCCGCCAAGCTCCTTTGTCCCTGGAATTTTCCAGGCAAGAATACTGGAGTGAGTTGCCATTTCTTACTCCAAGGGATCTTCCTAACCCAGGGATCAAACCTGCATGTCCTGTGTCTCCTACATTGGCAGGCAGATTCTTTACCACTGAGCCAGTTAGGTACTGCCGTGTGACTAATTTATCTGTAACGAAAAGGATGTGAGAAGTGATGAACGCCCACACACCCACACACAACCCTCTCTCTTCTTTCTCCATGTGCTGGCAGAATACCTAGAACTTCAAGAACCTGAAAGAGGGTGAATTCACAAAATAGACAGTGCCTGGATTGCTATAGAGCCATATGCAAGGTGATCTGCTGTTGAGGAATACTTATTTTGGACTAATCCTGACAAAATAATCAACTTCCTCCCATTGTTAAATCCCTATCTGTTAAAGCAGCAGATGTTGCACAGACTAAACTATTATACATAGTACATCTTCTATATGTACGCTGTCTGCCTTCTCTCTCCTTTTCTTGCTACATATCTTACCATATAGCCTCCAAAGTACTTTCTGCTGCCCAAATATCTCTGTATCTCCCTAATTCAGAATAAATGAGCTCCAGATTCCAGAGGCAGAGGCACTACAGACCTAGAGGCTGTGAGTCATAGGCGTGTCCATCGCCCTAGGGTATGAGAAGACAGCAGCAACGGAGACACTGAAGGTGTGATCCTTTATTCCCTGTATGACTTAATTTATCCTTTGGACCGACTTCTAGCAAAGCTTCCAGAAGCCCAAGTGCCAGGCTTTTTCCTAATTTAGGGACTTAAGGTGTTCCTGATTTAGCACATTGAGAATGAGAGAGAAAGCAAGGTACATCTTACTCAAATCGAAACCTTCCTGATGTAAAATAGGAGTCTACTTTAATTTCAAAAAGTCATACTTTAATGCCTTTTCTGATATATGTACTTGTCTCTCTTTCACACAAGGCTCTCTCCTTTGTTTCTTGTGTCCTTCCATCTGTCTTCAAGTGACATGTGATTTAATGCTTACTGTAAGGCATTACAGCTTCCGTGGACAATGGTGGGAAATTACACTGAGAGTGGTAATAAGCTATTTTCCAGAACCACACAAGAGGAGAGAGAGACTTAAAGTTCAACTGCAGACACATGAGTGAAGCAGGAGACAAGCTTCTTCTTCCTGACTGTTTTGTATCACACGGAGAAGGAAAGATGTTTCTTCTTTGGAGACCTTTGCATTCTCATCTCCTGGTTTGAGTTCTGAAGGACATTAGAGATACCATGTACAAGTTATGACTCTTCAATGCATACGTTAAAAAAATGGGGCTGAGAACATCAAGGGCAAAGCATGGACTTTGAAGCCAAACAGGTCAGAGTTGGAAACTTGGCTCTGCCACTTTCTATTTTCACGTTCAATCTTCTGCTTTGGAAAGCAATTTGGCTATCTTAAAGAAGTTTAAGATACACATGCCAGGTAACTATCGTTCTACTGCTACATGTTCTCCCTCTTGACACACTGCTACATGTTCACAGGAAATCATATAAAGAAGGTCATTACTCTACTGTTTGTAATAGCGAACATAGAAATTTTATTTTTCAATTTTTTAAAATATTTTTTAAGTGGACCATTTTTTTAAAAAAATCTTGATTCAAACTGTTACAATGTTGCTTCTGTTTTATGTTTTGGTTTTTTGGCTGTGAGGCATGTGGTAATCTTAGCTTCCCGACCAGGGAGTAAAACTGCAGCCCCTGCATTGCAACCACCAGATCACTAGGGAAAGACCAAAAACACAATTTTTTTAAAAAGACAAGTTTATACAAAACAAAATCAAATAGAATCAAATATGTAAATATCATCACGTTTAAATCTTAAAAACATACCATTGAATAATAAAAGCTAATTATAAAAAGATTTTAGAAGATACCAAATGTATATAAACCGAAAATCATCTGGCTAGAGAAATAGGTAGATAAATAGATTGACAGATAGACTGAAAGATAATCTAAGAGCACAGAAGTGTGGATGCAATGCTAAGTAGTAAGATGCAATATAATAGTTATATCCAGGGAACAAGCAATAGTAAAAGGTCAGTGGTAAGGTTTTAGATAATTCTGTAATGTTTGATACTTTTTAAGCAATGGTGGTATTGGAGAAGACTCTTGAGAGTCCCATGGACTGCAAGGAGATCCAACCAGTCCATTCTGAAGGAGACAAGTCCTGGGTGTTCATTGGAAGGACTGATGCTGAAGCTGAAACTCCAATACTTTGGCCACCTCATGAGAAGAGTTGACTCATTGGAAAAGATCCTAATGCTGGGAAGGATTGGGGGCAGGAGGAGAAGGGGACGACAGAAGGTGAGATGGCTGTATGGCATCACTGACTCGA
Organism: Bubalus kerabau; assembly: GCF_029407905.1. Lineage (NCBI taxonomy): Eukaryota > Metazoa > Chordata > Mammalia > Artiodactyla > Bovidae > Bubalus > Bubalus kerabau. The sequence continues at coordinate 16,837,961 of NC_073626.1, forward strand.
TGCACATGAGTTTGGGTGAACTCCGGGAGTTGGTGATGGACAGGGAGGCCTGGCGTGCTGTGATTCATGGGGTCACAAAGAGTCAGACACGACTGAGCAACTAAAGTGAACTGAACTGAACTGAAGCAATCTAAGACAAATAAGCAAAATATGCTAACATCTATTTAATCTCAGTGTTAGGTACCTAGATATCAGTTACTTGACACTTATGTATTTCACATATTTAATAATGTTAAATAATTTTGAAAAACAGGAATGAAAAGCAAGCCAGAAAGAGGTGATGTACTGGCAGAAATTTTGTGAGGAATAAACCTGTACCCTCCTGTGGCAGTTTTGTTTTATCCTTCAGGCTCCCAAAGCAGCCATCTGGAGAAAGACATCTTCCTCAATGGGGGTTGAATGGGGACGGAGGAGGTGACAGGTCTTCTGGGTGACAGGCTGAGGGGCGGGGCTGACATGTCGCAAACAAGCCTCTTAGTTGTGTGTGCACCCCAGGGTCAGGACAGCTGGGATGCTGCTGGGATTTTTAACAGAAGGTAGCTTGGCAATATTGTAAAGGCAGTTCTCTCAGGCTGGTAAAGATATTCAGGAGTCCTCACACCTGGCTGCTCAGGGCTGTATCTTAGCTTGCGAAGGTCAGCGGGATGGGCAAGGATAGCCTGTCTCCTCACACCCTTGACAGCTTGGAAAAACATGCCAAGTGCGGCCCTCCATGTTTTCTTCAGCCACCACAGAGTCTTGACACAAATGAAAGACTTTTCTTCTCCTCAGCAATTACTCAGGGAAAAAAAAAATACCTATTCAAAATGATTAAATTCCCAAATAATTTCCAGACTATTGGTGAACTGGGGTCCTAGCTGCCTTTTTTTTTTTCCCCTAAACTTTTCTTGTTTCCATTGCTCACTCCCATTTCCAGGTGGCAATCAGAAATTTTGTCTGGTTCATAGAACAACTGAACAATTCCTTCTTAAATACCTGAAGTAATATTTCTACCTCTGCCACTGTCTGTCAAATATATATTTATTTTTATATTTGGCTGTACCGAGTCTTAGATGTGGCCTGTGGGATCTTTAGTTGTGGCCTGTGGGATCTCATTTCCTGACCAGGGATTGAACCCAGGCCCCCTGCATTGGGAGCATAGAGTCTTAGCCACTGGACCACCAGGGAAGATCCAGGAATACCTTTGAATTAACTGAAACTTTCTTGTCCCACCTATAAAATAGATTATAAATACAGTTGTTCTCAATGAAGATTCAGCAAAATTACTTAGTTCTAGCTAGATAAATTAATATGTCTATTGTTATTAATTATGAGGGTAATTATAACTGTAAATCTTAGAAGTGATCATGATCCTAAAGACAACGAATACTGCAACCAAAGAAGTTGGCCTGTGTTCTGGAGTATGAGGAGACATTTTGATAGGAAAAGCAATTTGCTCTTGATAAAAGAACATTGAACATTCTGGAAAATATTTTTTAAAGCATCTGGAAAGATTGAGTCCAAAGAAAATCAGCAAAGTCATGGTGGAATATGGTCCCTGGAACCAGGCCCAGGCTGAAATGTTGTTTTGGAATTTATTTACAAAACAGTCTTGAGCAATTTACTCTTACTCCATTACTCTGTACCTCAGTTTCCTCATCAGGTTGTTGGGAGGTTAATAAGTGAAGTGATGTATGAAATCCTTAGGATAGTGCCTGGAACATGCATTTTGTGGTGATCTTATCAGTAATGTGAGTATTGTGGTCCTTGGTGGATTCCTTTAAAGTCCACGATCAGTTGAGTTTAAGTCAGGGAGAGCTAATCCTAGATAATATGAATGGCCCCATCCCATCAGTTGAAAGCTTCAAAAGCAGAACTAAGCCTCCCTGAAGAAAAGGAAATTCCTCCTGTGGAACTTCAGCTTCTGCTCATGCCCTGACAGTAGGCTTTATGGATTTCAGACTTACCTCACCAGACCCTACAATTCCATAAGCAAGAAATCTCTTAATATCTATCTCATGCTGGTTCTGCTTCTCTCATTGAACCCTAACTGCTGCTGCTGCTAATGCTAAGTTGCTTCAGTCATGTCTGACTCTGTGCGACCCCATAGATGGCAGCCCACCAGGCTCCCCCGTCCCTGGGATTCTCCAGGCAAGAACACTGGAGTGGGTTGCCATTTCCTTCTCCAATGCATGAAAGTGAAAAGTGAAAGTGAAGTCGCTCAGTCGTGTCCGACCCTTAGAGATCCCATGGACTGCAGCCTACCAGGCTCCTCCGTCCATGGGATTTTCCAGGCAAGAGTACTGGAGTGCGGTGCCATTGCCTAACTAGTACCCATATATAGCACTAAAATAAAGCACGAAAAAAAAGCACAACTGTTTTGTTAGGGAATTACCTATGTTGACAGAAGAGAGGAGAACAAAGTTTGCTTGGGGAATTCAGGACCAGGGAAGAACACTGAAAGTATTTGAAGGACAAGTAGTTCCTGGACACTGAGAAGAAGCCAGTGACCAGGTCCCTGCCTTCTTGTCTTGTCACAAGACCCAGGAACAGGCCCCGCGCACCTTCAGCCACTCCTGGCCTCACCTGGACTGATCCTTCCCACAACTGAGTCCCTCTGGGGGTGATGGAGTGTCCCGCCCAGCACCCTCAGGAATCCCTCTGTGACTTTAAAAGGAGTGGTGCAGTTTTTGACAAATTACAGCGGGTCTTTTTTTTTTTTTTTCCCTTCCATTTTATATAACTCATTTAATTGTAAAGGCCTTAAAATTCCTGAGAAGTGATCCCATCTCACCTCTTTATACAGACAAAAGTGTCAATCTGACTGAGGCCTGGATAGCACAGGAGATTGGCTGATCCTTTTGTCAGAGTACCTTTGACTATTTGAAAATAAATAATCCTTGAGTTCACCAAGGCATTTCAGAGAAAGCAATCTGTAAGAAGAGAAAAGAGAATCCTTCTGAGAAGGGGATACTTTCCAAGCTGGTCAAATGTGAGGATCAGATCAGATCAGATCAGATCAGTCGCTCAGTCGTGTCTGACTCTTTGCAATCCCATGAATTGCAGCACGCCAGGCCTCCCTGTCCATCAGCAACTCCCGGAGTTCACTGAGACTCAAATCCATCGAGTCAGTGATGTCATCCAGCCATCTCATCCTCTGTCATCCCCTTCTCCTCCTGCCCCCAATCCCTCCCAGCATGAGTCTTTTCCAATGAGTCAACTCTTCGCATGAGGTGGCCAAAGTACTGGAGTTTCAGCTTTAGCATCATTCCTTCCAAAGAAATCCCAGGGCTGATCTCCTTTAGAATAGACTGGTTGGATCTCCTTGCAGTTCAAGGGACTCTCAAGAGTCTTCTCCAACACCACAGTTCAAAAGCATCAATTCTTCGGCACTCAGCCTTCTTCACAGTCCAACTCTCACATCCATACATGACCACAGGAAAAACCATAGCCTTGACTAGACGGACCTTTGTTGGCAAAGTAATGTCTCTGCCTTTGAATATGCTATCTAGGTTGGTCATAACGCTCCTTCCAAGGAGTAAGTGTCTTTTAATTTCATGGCTGCAGTCACCATCTGTAGTGATTTTGGAGCCCAGAAAAATAAAGTCTGACACTATTTCCACTGTTTCCCCATCTATTTCCCATGAAGTGATGGGACCGGATGCCATGATCTTCGTTTTCTGAATGTTGAGCTTGAAGCCAACTTTTTCACTCTCCACTTTCACTTTCATCAAGAGGCTTTTGAGTTCCTCTTCACTTTCTGCCATAAGGGTGGTGTCATCTGCATATCTGAGGTTATTGATATTTCTTCCGGCAATCTTGATTCCAGCTTGTGTTTCTTCCAGTCCAGCGTTTCTAATGATGTACTCTGCATATAAGTTAAATAAACAGGGTGACAATATACAGCCTTGACGTATTCTTTTTCCTATTTGGAACCAGTCTGTTGTTCCATGTCCAGTTCTAACTGTTGCTTCCTGACCTGCATACAAATTTCTCAAGAGCTGGTTTAATTTTGCTTTGCTGAGTGTGTGTGTGTGTGTGTGTGTAGGATTCTATCCTCTGCCGACACTCACTTTATTTTCTTCTACTTGGTTTTCTTTTACCTGCCCAGTATTTCTTTATATTAAATATTTTCCCATTAATTGCAGTTACTGACAATTGACTCAGTACAATGCCTTCACAGAGGGCAAGAGGCGAGATAAGGTGAACTCTTGAGGGTTTCCCCAGGCTTCCACTTATATTTGTGCAAATGGGTTAATGAGATATGTGAATATTTTCTCCTTTGTGCCTATATTTTTTTTACATCACTAGTTTTGAGTAAATAGAGTACATTCCACTACAGCCCCACATGTTGTCATATTTAACACTTCAGTGGAATGCACTCTCTTACAAATAAGGCAAATTTATTCATGTTCCTGTTGTACATAAAACCATTCATAGCAATTCCAGGCCAAATGATAAAATCAGCCCACCCTTTCTGGATCTATCCTCTCTTCCTGTCTAACCTCCAAAACGGTCTCAATTATTAGCATCTAACCCCAGGACATGCTGGGAGATGATCAGTTGCACAGCGTTTCCACAATAATGTGAATTAATCACTATACTATGAGTTGGGGAGAAGCAGTGTTGAAGTCTTTCTTCTGGTAATATAAAGAGTTTTCAGTCATCAGTCCAAGCGTGTGGTGGAAGGAGGTAGTAGGAAGGGAGACCCCCTTTTTTTTTCTGGCAGGGGAGATTATTGCCAGCTCCTTGGGTACAAGAGCAGCTATACTGAGACAGACAGTGTTGAAAATGAGTAGAGTAGGAAAATAGAGTAGGAAGATGCGGAGTAGGAAATAGAGTAGGAAGATGTGGATTCAAGTCATGACCTGATACCTAATATGTGTGTGCCTCTGAGTAAGCCATTTCACTCCCTAAACTTCAAGGTCTTCATCTGTGAACTAGAGGTCATAGTGCTACCTTCATAGAATTGTTTTGGAATCTTAAAATAATCGTTTGCTTTAACGTTCTGTGTAAGTGGCAAGCACCCTATAAGTAGAAAGACTGGTGTTCTTCCTCTATAAACATATTGCCATCTCCTCCTGGCCCCTGATGGGAAGAGCTGACTCACTGTAAAAGACCTTGATGCTGGGGAAGATTGAGGGCAAAAGGAGAGGGGGCAGCAGAGGATGAGATAATTAGATAGCATCACCAACTGGAGGGACATGAATTTGAGCAAACTCAAAGTTAGAGATAGTGAAGGACAGGGGAGCCTAGTGTGCTGCAGTCCACGGGATCGCAAAGGGTCACCACTTAGTGACTCAACAATAGCAACAGCTTGGCCTTCAGGTCAGACTTCCTGCCAAGAGTACACCGTCCAAAGGGCTAAACATCATAAGAGATTATCCTTACTGCTGCTGCTGCTACTGCTGCTACGTCGTTTCAGTCGTGTCTGACTCTGTGCAACCCCATAGACAGCAGCCCACCAGTCTACCCGGTCCCTGGGATTCTCCAGGCAAAAACACTGGAGTGGGTTGCCATTTCCTTCTCCAATGCATGAAAGTGAAAAGTCAAAGTGAAGTCGCTCAGTCGTGTCCAACTCTTAGCGACCCTGTGGACTGCAGCCTACCAGGGTCCTCCGTCCATGGGATTTTCCAGGCAAGAGTACTTGAGTCGGGTGCCATTGCCTTCTCCAACTAATTCACTAGTTTAGTATGCAATAAAATAACAGAGGCTTTGAATAAGTTAAATTGGCCAGTCCTTACCAAATGCTAGACCCTGTTCTGATCACCTTAGTTCAGTAACTCATTTCGTCAGCATCACAACCTTATCAGACAGATAGTGTCAGTGTCATTATTGTCCACATTCTGCAGAGAAGGAGACTGAAACACAGAAAGGCTAAGTCACTTCCTCGCATTTACACAGCTGGTAAGCAAAAGACTGTAATTTGAATCCAGGTCAACTGGTTTGAAAGCAGGGTTATAACAATTCCAAGCTGCCACTGCAAGTATAAACCCTCCATGATGAATGTTTTCTCTGTGATGTAAGGATTTTCAAAATAAGATAAGATAAGGAGTCAAATAAAGGAAGTAAAGGAGAAAGTTACTTGGGAGATATGTTTGACGTAGATTAAAGCAAGTTGGGCCTATGTCTCTGAAGATGGATAGGAAGGAATGGAGGGACCTAGAAGACAATATATATTCATGAAGTCTTATATCAGCCACCCGTGAGTGGTACATATTCTGACCTGTGCTTTCTGCCTGAGAAACACAGATAAGTTATAGCTGCTCATCGAGCTCCTTGGCAAGTCACAGCTATTGGCCGGATGGACTTGCCCTGTGTCTTTTGGAAAGTGTAAGTGTGTGTTGGCTCCAGGCAGCTTCCATCTGCTGAGCCTCCAGCTCAAAGCTTTGCTGGACTCCCTGAAATTACAACATCCATAAGGATGAGTGATGTGGTGGAAGGAGGCATAGGAACATTGCATACCTGGGGTTCAGATAAGAGTGGTTCTTTTGTGCATTTACACACCACCCCAAATTATTCATACCTTATTTCTCCCCCTTTGTCTTCTTGTATGTTTGAAATTGATTTAATAAGCAATGGGATCATTTGGTCTGTGAGTGTCTCTGCTCTGTGAACTCTGGACAGCACAGAAGTGTACTTGGAGGTTATATGGAAGCTATTTTTTCACAGGGCACCTTCGGTTCCACCGTGGACAGTAATTTCAAACTGTTCTACCAAAAAACATTTATCAAGTTACTAACAAGTAGTAAACATCATATTTAATTTTTTATAACCTCCCTTTCTTTAGCCACTCACTGATGATGAAAATGAAGCTGGTGATGATAATCATGACTTAAAGCTGATGATATGGTTTTTCATATTTATTGTATATGTGATGTTCCAGGACTAATTATGCTTAAGCTGTTTGCATGTAGCATCCCATGTAATCCTTGCAACAACCCCATTCATTGGTTATTACTATTATCCTGATTTTGAAGATGGAGAACTAAAAAATGAAGTAGTTAAAGATATTTCAAAATGGTTGTATAGCATTATTTGTTAATAATGAAGTCATGTAATTATTAAATTTTTAAAGAGGGATTCAAACCGAGTTCTGTTGCCTGAATTATTGATTTTAAGTGATATTACTAGGCCAAACTTCCCCAAATCAAGTGCATGCTTAAAGGAGAGAGCCCAAGGAACCTACAAACTGAAATTATAGCCTTGGATATCAAGTGTTGACAGCATATATATACTTAACTGAACACTCGAAATATGTGACTAGAATGAAAATAAATTTTAAGTAACTATTCAAAAGTAGTACTTAAAAATGAGTACATTTCACAAGTGAGTGATTGATAGTCACTCAGTCATATCTGACTGTGGCACAATGAACTGAAGCCCGCCAGGCTCCTCTGTCCATGGGATTTTCCAGGCAAGAATACTGGAGTGGGTTGCCATTCCCTTCTCCAGGAGCTCCTCCCAACCCAGGGATCAAACTCGGGTCTCCTGCATTACAGGCGGACTCTTTACCATCTAAGCCACTGCATTTCACATGCTAAATGCTAAAAGCAATAACCTTTGGAGAGTTACATAACAGGCAGTGAAAAAGACCTTCCAATTTTTATTTTTGCAATTATATATTATTGGAATTTTAAACACATATGATTTGATGTCATTTTAAATACAATAAACAGGAAGAAAGATATATCATTTACACCCCCAAATATGATACTGGTTCAGTTCAGTCACTCAGTCATGTCTGACTCTGTGACCCCATGGACTGTAGCACACCAGGTTTTCCTGTCCATCGCCAACTCCTGGAGCTTACTCAAACTCATGTCCATCAAGTAAGTGATGCCATCCAATCATCTCATGCTCTGTCATCCCCAGTCATCTCATGCTCTGTCGTCCCCTTCTCCTCCCACCTTTAATCTTTCCCAGCAACAGTGTCTTTTCCAATGAGTCAGTTTTTCACATCAGGTGGCCAAAGTATTGGCGTTTCAGCTTCAGCATCAGTCCTTCCAATGAATGTTCAGGACTGATTTCCTTTAGGATAGACTGGTTGGATCTCCTTGCAGTCCACGGGACTCTCAAGAGTCTTCTCCAACACCACAGTTCAAAAGCATCCATTCTTTGGCACTCAGCTTTCTTTATAGTCCAACTCTCACATCCATACATGACTACTGGAAAAACCATAGCTTTGACTAGACGGACCTTTGTTGGCAAAGTAACGTCTCTGCTTTTTAATATGCTGTCCAGAGCAAATTTACCATTATATTAGTGAAACTTCAGCTTCAGAACCCCTTCCCAGACCCCTATATTTAATTTTATATAGATTTTCAGGGCCAGAAAATTGTTCTATGAAGACATACTTGGTAACGGAGAAATACTAAAATATAAAAGAGTCAGTTAAATGTTATATTTAATATCACCAGCCAACAGTGCTATGAGACAAAATGCTAGCACACTTAAAAGCAACTTTAAAGAAATTTGCATAAAATTTAAAATAATTTAAGCAATTTAATTTAAATAATTTAAAACAACATTTAAAAAGCTGTCTATATCCTCTTCTTTGTTTCCTCTCTCCGTGCCTTTTTATTTCCTCTTTCCTCCAAATGTGTTTGCTTTTTCATAGGAGGCTGAAAAGACATGGCAAGGTAATTTCAGCAGGGGATTTCATGTAGATGCAGTATTTATGACACTAGTGCTAGGGGGACTTGGTGATTAATGATCACATATAACCTGGTTCAATATATATATATTTTTAAGTCTTCCTCCTTATTGGCAGCAATACACTGCGAAAGGGAATCTCCATGGCAGGATCTCTTAACCCGAGAACACAGACCAATGGGTCAGTTGGGTATTGTTTATAACCTTTAAGATCAATGATTTTCAAGGTCATGAGCGGCACACATTTATTTAGCCTTCCAGCAGCTTGTCTATTTCCTGGATGCGTTAACAAAATTGCTAACGTTGACTATTTTCTTTACCTGGCCTTGAAGGCTCTTGATTTTTTCCAAACAGCTATTTGGAGGCAGGTTCCCCATACACATGAAATGGTAGAGACACTCAGACACTACATTTCTCTGGCTCCTTGCTTCTTCTCTGTGGGAATTAGCCAAGAATTCACACACTTCGGAGGATCATTATGTATCAGAAATGGCAGCAGATACAGCCATACAGATAAGAAACTCACGCAAGTGAGGTCACTAGAGAGGTGTGTTAGAATCACACCACTTCTCAATTATCTTTTCATTTTAGTTCCCCCCCACCACTCCCCAGATTCCTTCCATCACAGGGTTTTTGCCTGCCTTGACATTCTAAACCCTGGCTGCATTTTATAAATACCTGGAGAGAGCTTTTAAGAAGTACTGTTTCAGGGCTGTATTGATAGAGGCTTCATTTAATTGGTAGAGCCCAAGTGTCGGTATTTTTAAAAAGCTTTCTAAGAGGATTTGGAGGTGTTGCAGGGTTGAAGCTACTCCTCTAGCTACTCCTCTATGCCCTGACTAAGCAGTTCCATTACTCTGCTCTGCCAAAGGTCTGCAGTATATTTCATGTTTTGACTTGTTCTTCTCTCCTCTCCCTTTCCTCTGCCCTCCATAACCTTCTCAAATGCACTCATTCATATTCATTCAAGAAATATTTACTATGTATGTACTAAGTGTTCGACACTGGACTAATGTTGAGGATACAAAAAAATAATAATAATGGAGGGAATTCCCTGGCACTTCAGGGGTTAAGAGTTAAAGCTCATACTGCCGAAGAAGGCTGGGATTTTAGCCCTGGTTGGGAAACTAAGATCCCACCAGCTGCTTGACCAGTAAAATAGAATAATAATAATGATAGTGATGGAAATACAAGCACTGTCTTTAAAGAGTCAGAGTTTATTGGACCAACTGTACCGATTTGCCTAGGGCTGGGAGGGGGGAGGGGTTCTCTGGATGTAGGATTTTCAGAACCAAAACCAGGAAAATTCTGGCAATAAAGTAAAAGAGGTAACATTTAAATATATATATACCTTTCATCTTCAAGTTCTTTTAGGGTAGGGGTGCAGACAGGAACACAGTACCTAGATCAATTTGAATTTCAAGTAAACAAATGATTTTAAGTATATTTGTTCTGTATTTTTTTCTAAATCATATAGCCCTAGTAGAGGTTGAGTTCTCATTTTGTTTCCAGCTCATCTAACAGGAAGATAGCAACTCCCCAGAAAGATATACCTTCCCATGTAAAGGGCTGTTCCAACTGAGATGTGATGAGGCTCCATCTCTTGGTAACAGATGCAAATGACTATGGTGGACAGAAATATAAACTTAGTGGAACAGGTGCTTTTGAACACTTAAGGGATTCTTGCTAACAACATTGGTAACTTGCACTGAATGGGAGACCCATCCTGCCCCAGCATATTATTCTGATAGTGTTTTATACTGATGTAAAGTAAGTTCTGGCAACTTGATGCATATCTAGTGAAATCTGGGGGAAATGCAGAAATCATTATTTTTGGCTCATTGTCAAGTACTGTTTGTAATTAATAACATTTCACATTAAAACTTGGCCAAGGATTGCACAGATATCTGGTGTTTAATTCTGAGTTAGAAAGTGAAGTGAAAGTGTTAGTCACTCAGTTGTGTCTGACTCTTTGCAGCCCCATGGACTGTAGCCTACCAGGCTCCTCTGTCCATGGAATTTTCCAGGCAAGAATACTGGAGTGGATTGCCATTTCCTTCTCCAGGGGATCTTCCCAACCCAGGGATTGAACACAGCTCTCCTGCATTGCAGGCAGACTCTTTACCCACTGAGCCACCAGGGAAGCCCTTATTTCTGAGTTAGGGTCTACCCTTATCGTGTCTATTATTATTTCAACTGATGGCTCATCTCAGAGCACCTGTACTAGATCATGTGCTTAGAAGAGGCTAAGACCATAATATGCTAAAAGCTTTCCAAGAAAGACGTGAAATATCATGAAATCAGCCTTCTTGGCAGTTTGCTAATGATCTCTCCTCCTTCCTATGTATTCCTATGTATTTGACTTGGTCCCTTTGCCCTTCCAAGATGGAAAATATTGACCTAGTCTCTGAACACGCGCTAACCCTGTGACTTGCTTTCACTAGTAGAGTTTGTCAAAAGTGACACTCTGAATTTCAGAGCTTAGGTTTCAAGATGCCTGGCATCTTCTGACTCATCCTTCCATCTATATGGCTGAGCTGTAAAAAACACCTGCTCTGAAAATGGGCAGGTTATAGCCGGGGACTTGCTGGCCAGTGGGTAGATCCAGCTCCTCTCCAAAGATGCAGTATGGAAAGAAGTGAGTGGGGTTGTTTCAGAGGTTCAGGCTAGAGAAATACTACTGATGTGGAGGGAAATGAACCTCCCAGCGTATCTACTGTCTCCACTGGACTGATCTTTCTTAAGGGCAGTGCTTATTATGTTGCTTCTTTGGTAAAGATATTTTAATAATAAGACCTACCCCTAATATTTTCAGGGCTTGGTGTGGAAGTACACATAAAAACCCACATAGCTAAATATACAAAAAATTATAAATCAATTTAATAAACTGATAAAAATAATATGTCCTGTGAAAAATATGCCTTTATGTTGATAAAATTTACACATACATGTGAATCTATGGTTTTTATATTAATGGAGTCAAGAAAAATAGTAAAAAAAACACTCATTGTACATGTCTGAGTATTCTAATATAGTTGATGATGTTAAGCTGATTAAGAAAATAAAGGTATATATAATACTTAGCTTATCACATATTTATTCTATAACAATCATCTTAGCCAAATCACTGTCATTTTAATCAAGATTTTCACATGATTTATGTTCTAGGGACTGTAAGGAACAAGAATTAAAATATGGAAAGTGTACAAAATTAATTTAGGGTATATTTCATCCAAGATGAAAAGTAAAAAAGTAAAAAAAAGTAACAAAAGTAAAGTAAAATATGGAATATGAAAATCATTTTTCACATGTCTTTTCAAAAGAGACTTTCCTCCCCAAAGGTGAAAGTTATCTATAAAATTAAAAGGCAGAAGTCAAATTATAATAAAAAGATTATAAAAATCTTAAATATTTTTCAGTAAAACTTTCACCTTCTTGGGAGAGTTTTGCCACCACTAACTGGAGGATGAGAAGCCAGGAGGAGGAAAAGTAAATCATGGAGTGGAAGCTCCAGTCAACTGTCAGGACCAGAGAGGGAGGGCCAGGTGACTCACGTGAACCCAGGTGATTCTAAGCCCCAGAAAACCCACCACCTGAATGCAGGCTCCCAAGAGCACTCAGGCGAGATGAACACAAGAATCAACCTGCCGATACCCAGAATCACGTGCTGCGCTGTGGGCTTAGTCACTCAGTCCTGTCTGACTCTCTGTGACCCCATGGAGTGTAGCCCGCCAGGCTTCTCTGTCCATGGGGATTCTCCAGGCAGGAATACTGGAGTGGTTGCCATGCCCTCTTCCCGGGGATCTTCCCAGACCAGGGATCGAACCCAGGTCTCCTGTGTTGCTAGCAGATTCTTTACCAGCTGAGCTACCAGGGAAGGGCACACAGAATCATAAGTAACAGTTGTTATTAGAAATCAGAGAAAGTATTATTCCCACTTACAAACATGGAAGATGTACCACTGTCACTTCCTGCAGGAACTATGATTTAAAACAGCAAAAGAGACACAGGTGTATAGAACAGTCTTTTGGACTCTGTGGGAGAGGGAGAGGGTGGGACGATTTGGGAGACTGACACTGAAACATGTATAATATCATATAAGAAACGAATCACCAGTCCAGATTCAATACAGGATGCTTGGGGCTGGTGCACTGGGATGACCCGGAGGGATGGTACAGAGTGGGAGGTGGGAGGGGGGTTCAGGATGGGGAACACGTGTATGCCCGTGGCGGATTCATGTTGATGTATGGCAGAAACAATACAATATTGTAAAGTAATTAGCCTCCAATTAAAATAAATAAATTTAAATTAAAAAAACAATAAAACAAACATTTCATATTTCTTTTTTCCCTTTCTGCTCTTTCTAAGGAAGCTGCAGAGAATCTTCAGGAAATTGGAGAAAACCTTAGTTGGATTTAGATTATTGCTTTGACCATAGATTTTATCTGTCAAGTAAAGTTTATCCTCGTTTTTAGATTCCCTGACACTTGTAGAGCAGCAGAACATTAAATGCGAATTTTTTATTTGGCACTGAGTTAATGCAGGATTGAAGCTATGTCAAGTGAACTAAATAGATAAGGTGACATGAAGGTGTGTTTAGCAAAATCCCCGGTTCTAACATAAATATTATTTCACTTTCTAGCTGCATAAATATAGACCTGACCAAATATACCTGACCAAAAATTCGACTTCATTATATTTATAAAACCATGTGCAGCTGGTTTTATAAAACTTATCTGAGGCATCATTAATCAAGCATATCAAATTAACAGACATATTTGTTGAGTTCCTACTGTGCCCCAGGCTCTGTGTTGGATGTTGTATCACATGTTCCACCTGAAAAACTGGTGTGGATGGCCTGTAGTCAGCTCAGATGTGAATATTTCTGTTTGGTGTGAATGAGGATGAATGGATCATGGATGAATGAGGACCCTGGATTCATGGTCATGCACACTTGAGTGTATATGACATGTTGGTCATCTGTGAAGGATTCCTGTTCTATATCTTTTGCCCAGAACTGTATCAATAACATCACCTAGTCAATTCAAATAGAAGTACAGAGGGGAAGCAACTTTTATTTTAAACTCTTGAGTTATTTGAGTATTTCTTTACTCTATGCAAATGTTATTTTTATCTAATAGTACTAAATTTTCAAACTACAGTGTGGTCAGAAGGTAATATTTAAGATGTGTATATCTTTATTTTCTCACTTTATTTATTTAGTTGTTTTTATTGAATCGAAGATTCGTATTTTTTGGCTGCACTGTGCAGTTTGTGGGATCTTAGTTCCCCAACCAGGAATCAAATGTAAGCCCCCTGCAGTGGAAGCATGGAGTCCTAACCACTGGACCACCAGCGAATTCCCCAAAATTCCTTAAATTCTATAGTGCTTTACAATTTTCAAAAGTATCACATATAGGATTTTATACAATCCCATAATAAATCTTTTTAAGTCTTCTACCCCATGTGTCTTTTTAATCATTGTTGTGTAAGCATTTTTATTATTTAAAATACTTCCATTTTTGTTATTAGTTTGCTCAGGCTCCCATAACAAACTACCACAGATGAGAAATTAAGCAGCAGAAGTTTGTGTCCTCACAGTTCTGAAGGTAGGAAGTCCAAGCCCACGATGTTGGCAGCTTTGGTTTCTCCTGAGGCCTCTCTTCTCGGCCTGCACATGGCCACCTTCCCTCTGTGTTCTCACAGTCTTTTCAGGCGATTTGCATTTTAATCTTTGGTGTCTCTGCCTCTGTCCAAGGACACTGGTCAGATTGGATTAGAACCCACCCATATGACCTCATTTAGTCAGTGTCCGATCCTTTGTGACCCCAGGGACCGTAGCCCCTCAGGCTCCTCTTTCCCTGGAATTCTCCAGGCAAGAAGACTGGAGTGGGTTGACATTCCCTTCTCCAGGGTATCTTCCCAACCCAGGGATCGAACCCAGGTCTCCTGCATTGCAGGCAGAGCCTTTACCATCTGAGCCACCAGGGAAGCCCCTGACTTTAGTTACCTCTTTACATGTCCTATCTTCCAAACACAGTCCCATTCTGACATAATAGGGGTTAAGGATTTAACACATACATTTAAGGGAGTGCCATTCAGCCCGTCACAATTTTCATTTTATTTATAATGACAGAATGTATAAATCTTTTCATATTATTATTAAAGGACATTTTATGTATTCCTCTTTGCATTATGTCAACATTCTACATTTTATAATTGTAAACAATCGGAACAATAATAACAATGTAACAATAATATTTAACATCTATTTAGTACTTAGTATCCATCAGGCTTGGCAGTAATTATTTGAATTATGTTGTGTAAGCTTTATGCAACCATGTAAGCTAGATTCTGTTATTATTTCTATTGTGGTGGTGAGAAAAATTAGGTTTAGTGAGGTTCGTGGAGATTCAAAGTTCATGACTGATCAATGGAGAAGACCAGCGTCCCTTTGCCTTCAGAGAAATCTGTATTACAGGTACTATGTAATTGGGGTGGGGGGGAGGGACAGTATATAGTTCCCTTAGCAGATTTTGAACTCCTACATGGTAGTTGCGTTTATTCGTCTTGCATTTCTAGAATTCCAGTTCAGTATTTGGTAAATAATTCCGACTCAATACTAACACTGGTTGGTTTGAATCGCTATTGCTGTTGCTTTTATTTAAATAAGGAAACAAGTAACTTTGCAGTTGATAAAACCTAACAGCCCAAAGCTACATATCAGTAAACTTTCTGTTGAATGCAAGCTTGCTTCCTACAGGTTAGAATCAAACCAAATTAAGAGATTGAACGGTTTGCCTAAGGCTACTCAGTTAATTGGTGACAGATAAACTAGAACTGTATCCATTTCCGGTCCAGTTATTTTACTTTTACACCAGATTGCTCCCTGTAAGAGTGAAATGGCCTGCTAAAGTTTGTAGGAGAGGGAAAGAAACATATATTGCACATTCTTTTAAAAATACTTGCTAGAGTTCCCTCAAAAAGTGAACCTCAATGCACAGCTTTTCTCTTCTGGCAACCAGATATTTATTTAATAACTCAGAGCCAGCTTGCAATGAAGTGAATTTAATGCTATCCTCAGAATAGCCACAACAGCATTTTAAAATCTATATATACATATAAAAACGCAGCTCTGTTGGGCCCTAAATTAGTATTACATCCGCCTGCACAAGTTAAGATCACGAATGCACCTGTGCGTTGTGAGTGGTGTTCCTGTAACGCCTCCCCATTGTGCTTCTGTGTTATAATTTCAGTGTTAGCTCTGAATGGAAAGCTCTGGGGTCTCAGTGTGCTTTCTATTAGAATCCAATTCATCATTGTTTCTCTCCTTCAGCCATCTGGTTACTACTGTGAGTAAGCAGGAAGCACTGATGCTTTATCAAAGCACAGAATGATGAAATCCCAAGCAAGTCAAATGATTCCTAGTTCTTCCACTTACAAATCAAATTCGATCCTGTTACTCTTTTCTTCCTTTTATCATAGCCGTGTTCTGTGTTATCTTTATCAGTCTTCTTTGACTCTCCATCTTGTAAAAATAGGATTGAGGGTGTTCACTGGTGATTTCCTAAAACACTTTCCTTACTGAAATGATCACAGAGGACTTGCATGCTCAGTTTCCAAGTCGTATCCCACTCTTTTTGACCCCATGGACTGTAGGCTGCCAGGCTCCTCTGTTCCTGGGATTTTCCAGTCAAGAATACTGCAGTGGGCTGCCGTTTCCTCCTCCAGGGAATCTTCCCCATCCAGGGATCGAACCCACATCTCTTGAGTCTCCTTTATTGGTAGGCGATTCTTTACTACTGCACCATGGACCAATGGTAATCACAGAGGCGTTTCACCCAATTCTAAGCAGGCACGTTCAATGCACACACCTGTTCATGAGGTACATATTTACTTCTTCATATTGTTTGATGCCACATGTAAAATTGACTAATCCTGCCATTTTACTCCTACATCATTTTAAGGAAATAATTTTATCTATTTTTACCATTTAGTTGGGTTACCTGTAATGTGGAGATAGTAAGTGTAAATTATTTCAGAGGTAAACCTGGGAAAATAAACTCCAGTTTGTTGGGGAGAAGTTTGAGTGTCTCTGCTGGAAGATTTTAAAATTGATATTATATTCTTTGCCATCAACAGGCTACAGAAAGTAATTGAAAAAAATTTCAATGAACAGAGTCCAAGCCTCGTGCTCAACTGTTCAAGTGTAATTCTGTTTCAATATAGAAGCCTTTAGTTCCATTCTGTATGTGATTGGACCCACAAAAGGCAGAGACTCCACAAACTCATTACAATCAAATGGGACTTGAATTCTCTTGTCTAATGTCATAATAAGCAATTATGAGCATCTTCTCAGCATTCGAATCGGGTAATGGTGAAACCCTAGAGACACATTAGATGCTGGCAGACTCTGGCTGATGGAATGTGCATATGTTCAATGGATCCCTGAAGGCAGGACGGGGAGTGAGATGCCAGGGCAGATTGCCCTCGGTATTTAGGGTAGACGCTACCTTCAATTATGACTTGTGTTTTATAATCTGAGCAGTTATAATAATATGTGTGTTCATTCTGGAGCACTCTCTGTGGCAACAGAAGGAACAGCCCTTTACATCTATTTCCCATTTTCATGAAAGAATAGCAAACAGAACTCTTCTTTCAACTTCATTTTTCTCCAATGGCGAAGTCTGGGAAAATACAAGTTGCTACTGTATGCTACCATTTCATTTTAAGTTAAATTTCCTTCTGTTCACTCTGGGAAAGGTGGTAGATTTTGCATTATCAGTGGGCCTCTTTGTAAAGATAATTAGATAAGTAAATACGTGCAGCCCTGCAGCAAGACACTGAGTCGTGCTTCTTACTTATTGGAAAAATTCCCCTGCACACAAGCCTGTTACTAAATGGCACTTTTCTTTTCAGCTGAGCCCTTACAGCAGAATGAAATGGCCTCTCTTTCTTCACTGTTAAAAAAGAAGGTTCAACCGTATGATTTCTAAGGGGTATTTCTACTCAAGATTATGTGATTACATGAAATACTGATTGGATGACATTTACACATATTGTGGAATTCTTAAAGATCTTTAGAAGAATGTACCTTCCATAAGGATCAGTCTAGATAGTAGAAATAAATAGAAATAGAAACAAAATAGAAAGTTGGGCCAAATTAAATAGCTCTAAAAAGATAGTATTTGGTGGGGTGAGGGGTGATTTTTAAGTGTAAAGGAAAAGCAAAATGAATTGTTTCTAGGAATTATTGACATTATTTTCACATATCCATAGTTTGCATCTTACTTACTTCTGAAAATTATTTAAGGCATATAATACACATTGAAAATTAAACTGTGAAGTCTCCGGCAGTTCAGTGGTTACGACTCCACACTTTCAATGTCAAGAGCCCAGGTTCAAACCCTAGTCAGTGAACTAAGATCCTGCAGGCTGAGCAGTGCGGCCAAATACAGAAATAAAATAGGGTTGCCTGATTAAATACAGTTAATTTGAAAAAAAAAAAACAAAACAACAAGCCCACACCCATTACAGGCACTCTAAGTGTGTGTGTGCATGCATACTAAGTCACTTCAGTTGTGTCCAACTCTTTGCAACTCTACAGACTGTAGCTCACCAGGCTCCTCTTTCCATGGGGATTCTCCAGGCAAGAATACTGGAGTGGGTTGCCATGCCCTTCTCCAGAGGATCTTCCCAACCCAGGGATCGAACCTCCATCTCTTTTGTCTCTTGCATTGGCAGGCTGGTTCTTTACCACTAGTGCCACCTGGGAAGAGATCTAAGTATGTAGAGTAAGTCATAAAACTTCAATATTTAAAGATGTTAGATCTATTATGTGGTTAACTTCCCCCCAGCATAATCAATGTAGTTATATCTTTTTTTTATTGCATTTTAATTTTTTATTTAGTTGATTTAAAATATTATTATATTATCATAGAAACAGTACATGTACCTTTTAAGAAAATTGATAAATACAGACAACCAAAAATAAATTAAAAAAAAATCACAATTTCACTCCCTGTAGATTACTACTGTAAATACCTTATTTTTTAAAATTTATTTTAATTGAAGGCTAATTACTTTACAATATTGTAGTGGTTTTTGCCATACATTGACATGAATCAGCCACGGGTGTACATGTGTTCCCTATCCTGAACCCCCCTCCCACCTCCCTCCCCACCCCATCCCTCTGGGTCATCCCAGTGTACCAGCCCCAAGCACCCTGTCTCATGCATCGAACCTGGACTGGCAATCTGTTTCACATATGATAATATACATGTTTCAATGCTATTCTCTCAGATTATCCCACCCTCGCCTTCTCCCACAGAGTCCAAAAGACTGTTCTATACATCTGTGTCTCTTTTGCTGTCTTGCATGTAGGGTTATCAGTACCATCTTTCTAAATTCCATATATATGCATTAGTATACTGTATTGGTGTTTTTCTTTCTGGCTTGCTTCACTCTGTATAATAGGCTCCAGTTTCATCCACCTCATTAGAACTGATTCACATGTGTTCTTTTTAGTGTCTGAGTAATATTCCATTGTGTATATGTACCACAGCTTTCTTATCCATTTGTCTGCCGATGGACATCTAGGTTGCTTCCATGTCCTGGCTATTCTAAACAGTGTTGCAATGAACATTGGGGTACACATGTCTATTTCACTTCTGGTTTCCTCAGTGTGTATGCCCAGGAGTAGGATTGCTGGGTCATATGGCAGTTCTATTTCCAATTTTTTAAGGAATCTCCACACTGTTCTCCATAGTGGCTGTATGAGTTTGCATTCCCACCAACAGTGTAAGAGGGTTCCCTTTCCTCCACACCCTCTCCAGCATTTATTGCTTGTAGACTTTTGGATAGCAGCCATTCTGATCTGCGTGAGATGGTATCTCATTGTGGTTTTGATTTGCATTTCTCTGATAATGAGTGATGTTGAGCATCTTTTCATGTGTTTGTTAGCCATCTGTATGTCTTCTTTGGAGAAATGTCTGTTTAGTTCTTTTGGCCCATTTTTTATTGGGTCGTTTATTTTTCTGGAATTGAGCTGCAGGAGTTGCTTGTATATTTTTGAGATTAATTCTTTGTCAGTTGCTTCGTTTGCTATTATTTTCTCCCATTCTGAAGGCTGTCTTTTCACCTTGCTTATAGTTTCCTTTGTTGTGCAAAAGCTTTTAAGTTTAGTTAGGTCCCATTTGTTTATTTTTGCTTTTATTCCCATTACTCTGGGAGGTGGATCATAGAGGATCCCGCTGTGATATATGTTGGCAAGTGTTTTGCCTATGTTTTCCTCTAGGAGTTTTATAGTTTCTGGTCTTATGTTTAGATCTTTAATCCATTTTGAGTTTATTTTTGTGTATGGTGACAGAAAGTGTTCCAGTTTCTTTCTTTTACAAGTGGTTGAGCAGTTTTCCCAGCATCACTTGTTAAAGAGATTGTCTTTTCTCCATTGTATATTCTTGCCTCTTTTGTGTCAAAGATCAGGTGTCCATAGGTGCATGGATTTATCTCTGGGCTTTCTATTTTGTTCCATTGATCTATATTTCTGTCTTTGTGCCAGTAACATACTGTCTTAATGACTGTAGCTTTGTAGTATAGCCTGAAGTCAGCCAGGTTGATTCCTCCAGTTCCATTCTTCTTTCTCAAGATTGCTTTGGCTATTCAAGCTTTTTTTGTACTTCCATACAAATTGTGAAATTATTTGTTCTTGTTCTGTGAAAAATACTGTTGTATCAACAATGAAATCAGCCTGTTGCACAGTTGGTCTGAACTGCGACAGCAGCATCAGTTATGGCAGTGGTCAAAATTCTGATGTGCAGCATTGTAAAGCAATTATCCTCGAATTAAGGGGAGGAAAAAAACAAAACAAAACAAAACCCTGATGTGGTCATCTCATTCAAATATTACCTGACTGCCCCAGGAACCAAACCTCAGCTGCCTCTCAAATAGAAGCCTTTGAATGCAATAAATCAAGAAGGGATTCCTTTTTGACCATCAAAGTGAGTTCCTTTAAGACAGTCTTATGTTGAAATGACTATTTTTCATTTTGCGTATTATGAACATCATGATTTCTCTTCCAGATATTACTGTCTCTCTAGGTTAACAAAGATGTCCCATTGAAAGGACTAGCCCACATTAAAAAAAATCAACCAAGGTTCTTCTACTTATGAAAGTTCAGTGTGGGAGTTTTCATAGCATGTGGGTTGAAAGATGAATAAAAATGCATTAGTAGTCCCAAACACATTACATTGATACTATTTTTTTTCAATTGAAAAAAAAATTGTTAGCTTTACTAAACTGGCACCTAATTATTTATGCAAGTAGGCTTAAGGATTGGGTAAAGGGATTCAAAATGAATCAACAACAATCATGTAATGATGGGAGATTTGACACAGTTCAAGAGTTGCCCAGAGTTCAAAAAGCCTGCTTTTCACATCAGCTTTCATAATTCTGATGTCCTCTGTAGTGACTCCCACCCTCTATTTCTATCTGGTATAGAACTCTAGGAACGCCACGGAAGAGGCACAAAACAGTGCTCCCAAGTGCAAGAAAGCCTGATTTTTTTTCATGCTTTTAGCAATGTGACCTTAGGTATTGATTTATAGCCCGCCACTACACCCTGGAGCAAAAGGGAACATTGGTAATTAAGTCAGTATCTGCACTTTCTAAAATAGTGCTGACTTGCAACAAAGAGAGACCCTTTATTTTTCCCCTTTGTCTCCCAGTGAATGCAGATGCAGACACTGACCTCTGACCTTTCTCCAAATTCTCATGCTGCAGCTGTTATTTTTCTTTCTCTGAATCTTTAGTTGTTGATGGACTGCTAAGATTCATTAAACTGTATTTGCACCTTTCTTTCAAGCAAATATGAAGCAGTTTATACCAAGGCTTATAAAATATATCTTTATTTTGTATATGTCCACCCAAACTCCCTATCTCTTCCCTTTGTCCTTCTTCCCCTGACAACCGTTAAGTTCCTCCTCTAAGTCTATAAGTCTGTTTTGTAAGTAAGCCCATTTGTATCATTTCTATTTTTTAAATTTATTTTTTAATTGAAGGATAATTGCTTTACAGAATTTTGTTGTTTTCTGTCAAACATCAACATGAATTGTATCATTTCTTTTAAAAATCCACATATAAGGGATGTCATACATGCACACACTGCTGTATTTAAAGTGGATAACCAAAAAGGATCTACTAATATAGCACATGGAAGTCTACTCAATGTTATGTGTCAGCCTGGATGGGAAGGGAGTCTGGGGGAGAATGGATACATGTATATGTATGGCTGAGTCTTGCCTATGCTGGCCTGAAAGTATCACAATACTGTTAACTGGTCATACCCCGATACAAAAAAAAAAAAGTTTAAAAATATACATATCTTTATTGAGCTCAGAATGAAAGTAAGTGCTTTCACTGGGACACCTATCAGGGATTTGCCAGATAAGTACATAGGCTGATCGAACACTTTAAGAAGGCACAGTAATGTCTTTTGAAGAATTTTATATTAAACATAGAACTTTCCTCTGTAAAACTCTTAGGATTGTAAATGAATTGAATGAGAAAGCTCTTTTTTTATATCCCATTAGCGTCATTACTGAAATAGGGCCACAAAAGGTAAGAGCAATAAAACCAAATACCTTGAGGTGTGTATGCAAATTATATGCTAATATATGGTAATCTGAGTACTCTGTTCAGTGGCCATAAAAAATACTAAATACAGCTAATTAAAGGTAGGTAAGTTGCTGTGTTTCATACTTCACAGCAATATGAGAGAAGTAGTATATTATGATAATTATAGCATTCTTGCCTTGAGGAATACATTCAACATTTTAACAGTATTTCTTATTCTGGTATATTTGTGCATTTCACTGAACATAATTGCTTTTTCTCTTTCCTACTTCAGGTTGTAGGTTCATGAAGTTAGTGCAAAACTAAGTAATAAATTCTTTAGCCCAAAGGAAAACAAACGTTTCTTCTCCCTTGAAACTTTGGATAAGTCACACCCACTTAACATGCCATTATAACAAGTGCCCTGACCCAGGTAGTGGGGTTCAGTGGCCAGCCACATCGAAAACTTGGGTAACCAGAGCCAAGAATTCTCAGCATACATGGCAAATGACTATTTCTTCCAGAATTGCAACCTTAACACAGAGCATTCTTTCTTGTTGTGAACTCAAGTCATGGAATATGTATTTACTTCTGTAATTCTTAGAAAATTCTAAGGAAATAAAGAACTGTAAGAGATGAGAGCTAAAGTTGATGTGAAATCTGCCTTAAAAATATCCAATTTTCCTTAATCTAACTATAAAGTTGTGTATGTATATTCAATATGTTAACAGTGCTTTAATCTCTAAAATGCTTCTGCTCACTATTACCTATATACTTTATCATGCTGAAAGCTATCAAAAATAGGCAAAAAATCCACCTGAAATAAATTTACCAACTTTCTTGTGGAAGTTTATGTTGTTAATGCTTTCCAGGCTGCTGGGTAGAGATTTAACAGCTCTGCAAAAGGGGGGGGGGGTGTAAATATTTCATAAATTCATCATATATCACATATCAGTATTTCAAACAAAACTAAATGAAGAAGAATATCGCAAACCAACCACCACCAACAAAAATCTATGATATGGTTAGCATGTAGGATAGTGGGCCCTAAACTTCAGAATATATTAGAATCACCTGAAAGACTTGTTAAATCTCAGAATTTCTGTTGCATTAAGTCTAGGTTGGGGCCTGGGAGGGCTTCCCTCATGGCTCAGCTGTAAAAAATCCACCTGCAATGCAGGAGATGGGGGTTCGATCCCTGGAGCCGGGAAGATCCCCTGGAGATCCCTGGAGGAGGAAATGGCAACCCACACCAGTATTCTTGCCTGGAGAATCCCATGGACAGAGGAACCTGGCAGGCTATAGCCCATGGGATCGCAAAGAGTTGGACACAACTGAAGTAGCTTAGCATGCAAGCAGGAGGCCTGAGAATGTCTGTTGCTAATATGTTTCCAGATGATACCGCTGGTCCAGAGCCCACACTTTGAAAACCACTGCTGTAGGCTAAGGAAAGCTAATTATGTGACCTGCAAAAACGAAAGGCGTTCATGAGCTTTCTTTGAAGACCTTCCAAGCCATTCCAACAATCAACAAAATAGTCCTTGCTTAGGTAGAGGTCACATTATTTCACCATTGTGGGGAGTGGTTTCACCTCCAGCCTCTCTCTGGGTATTGTGACCCAGGTTTTGTGAATCACTTGGATAATTTTTTTTTAACGACCCTGACTTAAATAATGACAGTTATATTTGCCAGGATGCTTTCAGTTGCAGCAATCATAAATGAATAATTTAAGCAAAATAGAAGATGTGGATACATGATCCTAGGCTAGTCACAAAATCAAGGCTGGGGAGGGTTAGGAGTCAGAGCCAAACCTGGACCTCAGATCCTATGGAGACTGAGGGTCTCAGACTAGTGACTGGACACATTCAGCCTTTTTCTTTTCTTATTGCCTCTTTTCATTCTCACAGACTATTTTTCTCTGTGTAGCAGTAAACAAGAATGAGAATGTAAACAAGGGGACATCTTTCTAGACCTACCACCACCTTCTTTCTTTATTGTTGACCATGTGGGAAGTCCTATTGGATTGACAATAATATCCTTGTCTTAGGTCCCTGTGAGTCATGGTGGGAAGATCAAATACAGGAAGACATATTTAAAGCTTTACCATTTCCACTTCAACTAGGAGAAGAAGCTCCAAGTTGAGGAGGTGTAGGGTATTTGTTTTGAGTTGACTATATTTTCTTAAAAAGTGTTGATGGGAGGCAGAGAAAGCAAATGTTAGTCAGGAATTTTCTAGTCTCTGCCAGGGGATCCAAGTAACCATCAAGTAGCATGGTACCTTGAGGAATGATACATATCAAGGACATCCCAGAAATTTGGGGACTGCCTCTCATCAGTCCAGAAGGAATGGGGCCTGAAGAAGCAGTAGTACCTTTAGAATATAGATCTCCATTAGGACAAACAGCAGAATATTCCTTGACATCTGAGAAGATCCTAAACTCTGCATTCTACAATGATGAGGTTTAATAAGCTGAGAATTTCAAGGCGGCAGGCATTCACTCCATAAACGTATCTCAGACTCTAACTCTGTGACAAGTAAAATCGGACTTGAATTTTATCCTGTATGCAATGAGATGCCATTTATGGATTTTGAGCAGTGCAAAGATAATCCATATCCAATATGTTTGTTAGGAAGATTATTATACTGACAATGGAGGGAGAGTTTATAGAGGAATTAATCTGGAATTAGACACCAAGGAGATGACTGCAACATTTCAGGAAATGAGTGCTGTAGGTTTGAACTAACTCAGTGGCAGAGAAACTGGAGAGGAAGGGATGTATTTGATAGAAATGTTAAGGGATTAACTGGAAGAATTTGCTGAATGTAAAACACCAGGGTAAAAACGAGTCAAGAAATCACTCCTGGTTTCAGCCTTGGGTGACCGGTTAGATTGTGCTGTCATTAACCGGGATGAGAATTTCAAGATGATAAATTGTGATGAAGAAAAAGATCATTGCTTCCATTTGGGTATGCTGACTTAGATTGACTGTGGGAAGATGTTTGGGATTCATCTTTATAGCACTCTGGGATATTTGGTTGATTTTTAAGTTTGAAATACACTCTGCTCCAGTTGTAATCTTAGTTTAGTTGAATGAAGAGGTTTTTTAGGAATGAGATGACAGATACAATAGGGGGCCCCTGGCCAGGGATGGATAAAGTGACATGGCAGAGAGCAGCATGAATAATGTCAAGAAGGAAAAAGCCAAGGAATGTACAAAAATTTTGAGGAAAACTAAAAGAACTCTGTAATGTATATTTAGTACAAAGAGGATGTAAGCAAAGGGCATGTTATGTAATATTAAAAAATGACACCGAAGAGCAGAACTTACAGTGATTTTCTTGTGTCGTCACAAAAGGATGGTTTTCAAATTGAAAATGGGTATAATAAAGATGGTAAAAAGGGAATCAGATGCAAAGATATATGAGAGCGAGGCTTGAGGAACATCTATTTGCTTTAAATGAGTTCCTATCTTTGGGTTCAGATTATTCTAGGATACTGAAATAATTTCCAGATATTTTCATAGAGCCATTACTCATAATCTGAGGATCAGGCCATTATGGTTGGTGATCTTCTGTTTGATTCCCAGCAAATTCTAGAATGGACTACTTAGACCACTTGTTTATGGGTGTTGAGAGAAGAATTAAATATTTGAAAGGTTTAACAAAAATGTATCAATAGGCAGTCATCTCATTTGTGGTTTTCCTTTTCAAGGAATTAGAAGTTTAGACAAAACTAAGCAATGGGGACAGGATCAAAATGGAATGGATATTTCAGTTT
This sequence comes from Bubalus kerabau, assembly GCF_029407905.1. Classification (NCBI taxonomy): domain Eukaryota; kingdom Metazoa; phylum Chordata; class Mammalia; order Artiodactyla; family Bovidae; genus Bubalus; species Bubalus kerabau. The sequence continues at coordinate 16,863,985 of NC_073626.1, forward strand.
CAAAATAATAGGCCAACATAAATGCAAGGACAAATGCAAGTCCTAAGATTAGGTTTAAAAAAATCATACCAAGTGGGAGGATATTGAGGATCCAGCTTAGAGCAATTAAAGTAAAAAGATCTACATATTTGGTTGATTTTTAAGTTTAAAAGAAATAGCCCAAATTATAACTTATTTTGCCCTCATAGACGTGTTTTCACCTCAAACAAGGACGGAAACAGCTTCATCTGTATTGGCAAAGATGCTATTTCCAGTATTGAGCTGGCTTTTGGATACTTCTGTGTGCAAGCTCAGTCTTGTCTGACTCTCTGCAACCCCGTGGACTGTAGGCTCCCAAGGCTCCTCTGCCCATGGGATTTATCAGGAAAGAATGGAGTAAGTTGCCGTTTCCTACTCCATGTTTTTCGGTACTGTATTTTAAAGGGCCAAATACTCAGGGTCTGCAAATTATGTTGAATGAATAATAGTTGAAGGAGATAATTATATGTGTGTGTGGTTAATGTTTTGGTTTTTTTGGCCTTGAGACGTGTGGGATGTTAGCTCCCTGACCAGGGATGGAACCCACACCCTCTGTACTGGAAGGAGGCGTCTCAACCACTGGACCAGCAGCAAAGTCCCTGAAGGAGCTAATATAACGTTTAGGCCAGAGAAGACATGTTATATCTTCAAACGTTCGAAGACATGCTGTGAGATGGGCTCCTAATTTTCTTTAGCTCTCAGTTCAGTCTCTCAGTCCTCTCCGACTCTTGGTGACCCCATGGACCACAGCACGCCAAGCCTCCCTGTGCATCACCAACTCCTGGAGTTTACTCAAACTCATGTCCATTGAGTCAGTGATGCCATCCAACCATCTCATCCTCTGTCGTCCCCTTCTCCTCCCACCTTCAATCTTTCCCAGTGTCAGGGTCTTTTCCAATAAGTCAGTTCTTCACATCAGGTGGCTAAAGTATTGCAGTTTCAGCTTCAGCATCAGTCCTTCCAATGAATGTTCAGGACTGATTTCCTTTAGGATGAACGGGTTGGATCTCCTTGCAGTCCAAGGGACTCTCAAGAGTCTTCTCCAACACCAAAAATCAAAAGCATCAATTCTTCGGTGATCAGCTTCCAACACACATCCATATGCGACTACTGGAAAAATCATAGCTTTTATTCCAAGGAGATGATTTCATGGCTGCAGTCGCCATCTGCAGTGATTTTGGAGCCCAAGAAAATAAAATCTGTCACTGTTTCCACTCTTTCTCCTTCTATTTGCAATGAAGTGATGGGACTGGACGCCATGTTCTTAGTTTTGTTAATGATGTGTTTCAAGCCAGCTCTTTCACTCTCCTTTTTCACCCTCATCAAGAGGCTCTTTAGTTCCTCTTTGCTTTCTGCCATTAGAGTGGTGTCATCTACATATCTGAGGTTGTTGCCATTTCTCCAGGCAATCTCGATTTCTAGAAAAACATTTGTTTGGATCCAGAGCTATTTTTTTGTAAATATGTACTAAAATGGCTTAAAGTTATTTGTATATCTTTATAAAAATTAAATTCTCAAGGCAAATATTTATTTTATGGACAATGCCTGCTGTTCTTTTGGATTCACAACTCCCACAAATGATTGCATGTCCTCAAAGTTCAGATTAAGAACTGAACAAGATAATAAAATTATGATTCAATTGCTCTGGGTGGGACCTGAGAATTTGCATTTTTAACTGATTTTGAGGTAATGGTGATGCCGCCCGAAGGCAGATCACATTTTGAGTAGCAATAAAGTATCTTCCAGATTCAAAATTTATCATGAGTTTTATCCTTTATCCACATCCAACATTGTGGATAATATATAGCATAGTCCCCTGTCCTCTTCTGCATTCTGGCTTTACCATTTATCAAGGAGAGTGATCTTGAAGAAATTCCTTTATGAGACTGACATCTAAGTAAATGAAATAATGCAAGTAAAATGCTTAGCATAGTAGTTGATATATAGCAATCATTCTTATATGATTTATGGCTACTGATTATTTTAGTGATAATGAATGTACAGGTGATGATGAGAAATAAGCAGATTTCTTATACAAGCCTTCTTTTTAAAATTGTTTTGAAGTATATTTGATTTACAATGTTAATTTCTGCTGTAGAGTGATTCAGTGATATATATATATATGTGTATATGTATGTATGTATATATATATATATATATATATATATATATATATATATATATATATATATATACCGGAGAAGGCAATGGCACCCCACTCCAGTATACTTGCCTGGAAAATCCCATGGATGGAGGAGCCTGGTGGGCTGCAGTCCATGGGGTCGCTAGGAGTCAGACACGACTGAGCGACTTCACTTTCACTTTTCACTTTCATGCATTGGAGAAGGAAATGGCAACCCACTCCAGTGTTCTTGCCTGGAGAATCCCAGGGACGGGGGAGCCTGGTGGGCTGCCGTCTCTGGGGTTGCACAGAGTCGGACACGACTGAAGTGACTTAGCATAGCATAGCATATAGGTATACATACATCCTTTTACGTATCCTTTTCCATTATGGTTTATCACAGAATGCTGACTTTAGTTCTCTATGCTATACAGTAGAACCTTGTTGTTTATCCACCCTATATATAATAGTTTGCAACTGCTAATTCCAAACTCCCAAGCCATCCGTCCCCCACCCCTCTCCCCCTAGGCAATTCCAATTCTGTTCTGTATATCTGTGAATCTGTTTCTGTTTTATAGATAGGTTCATTTCTGTCATGTTTTAGATTCCATATATAAGTGATATCATATGGTATTTTTCATTCTCTTTCTGATTGACTTCACGTAGTATGTTAATGTCTAGGTCCATTCATGTTGCTGTAAGTGATATTATTTCATCCTTTTTTATGGCTGAGTATTATTACAAAATGTAGTGTGTGTGTGTGTGTGTGTATACAAACTTATATATATATGTATCCTTATCGATATCTTCCTTATCCAGTCATCTGTCAATGGACATTTATGTTTTTTCCATATCCATAAATAGTCCTGCTATGAACATAGGGGTACATGAATCTTTTTAAATTATAGTTTTGTCTAAATATATATGCCAAGGTGTGGGATTGCTGGGGCCTATGGCAAGTCTATTTTTAGTTTTTTGAGGAACCTCCATACTGTTTTCCATAGTGGCTGCACCAATTTACATTCCCATCAACAGTGTAAGAGGGTTCCCTTTTCTCCACACCTGCTCCAGCATCTTATACAACTTTCCTTAAATATGCCTTCTTTCATAATACCATATGTGTTCCTAAAAAACTGCACACTGAAAAGGAAGTTCAGGGAAACAGACCCATCAAGTGCATCTGTGTAATCGAAGCACTAAAGAGAACAAAATAATGATTTATAGCTGGGGAGTTAATTTAGATGGTCACTGCAGAAGTTCAGCATTGCTGAAAGCTGCCACTGTGGATGTTACAAATAAGCAAAAAAAAAAATCATTACAAAAGAAATACAGCAACAGTGCAATGAGTGCAGCATTAGTGGGTGTGGAGAGGTCTGGGATGGTAGAGCTGACAATAAGGTCAGCAAGGAGGTTGGGTAGTCCAAGGCTGTTCGAGGTAAGAGCCCAAAAGACTGGCATTGCTTTTCAGATTCCTGCAAACACAGTTGAATCGGCTCCTGCTGAAACTGCGACGGCTGACTGATGCTAGTTTGAGTGTTTGTTTTCTTTCCTCCTGAAGGTTATAATTCTATTCTACTATTTTGCACTCAACCATGCCTGGGAGTAGGGAAGGCAGGAGTCGCATACAGACCAAGCCAACTTCAGCATTTCGCTTACATCATTCCAATTATAAAACTATATTACAGAACGAGTTACTAATTTTAGTTACCCAAGCCTACATTACAGCAGAACAGAATGTATTGGGTTTTATAGTCTCTGTTTAACCTGAAAGAAAACACTTCCTCTAGCCTTCTTCGATTCACTAATATCCAGGTTACTGAAGGCTCCCTGGGTTACAGTGGTGGAGAAAACCATTTGCAAACACTTGACCAATAGAAGCAAAGGGGTGGGGGTGAGTCACCAGTCACTCTTGGCTTAATATCTCCCTTACAACTTCCAGTACCCTTGCCTGGAAAATCCCATGGACGGAGGAGCCTGGTAGGCTGCAGTCCATGGGGTCATGAAGAGTCAGACATGACTGAGCGACTTCACTTTCACTTCTCACTTTCATGCATTGAAGAAGGAAATGGCAACCCAATCCAGTGTTCTTGCCTGGAGAATCCCAGGGACGGGGGAGCCTGGTGGGCTGCCGTCTATGGGGTCGCACAGAGTCGGACACGACTGACTCGACTTAGCAGCAGTAGCAGCAGCAGTACATCTTCCACTGTGTCATGTTCCCATCATGCGTGATGACCAAACTCAGTCATGAAACGCTTTCTCCTAGTTTAACTCATTCCTAAACTCCCTCTCCTCATCCTAAACTACTTCTCTATGCAACTTTCGTAGAATATAGCAGTGATAAGTTGGGCAAGCATCTTCAAAGGAACCCGAGAGGATCAGGTGTAACTTTTTGGTTGGTGACCTCAATTCCTTTTGGGAAGGGAAGGATAAAAATAACACATATATTCAAAAAGGCTGCAACTCTTGGCCAAATATCCCGACTAAGTGTAAACTTGACGGCTTTGCCTTGATGTTTGTTTAAGCAGCAGCCTGCAGTATGGCACAAGGTGAATTTTTCCTCCACTTGTTTTATTCCAAATAGTTTTCAAAAGCTCCTGTGGAACACAGACTGTGGCTTTGATCCAGAGGCTTATTCAGGGCTGACATTCCCACGAACAACTCTAGCTCCAACCAGCTTCAGCCACTTTAAAAATTCTCATTTAAATTCATATTCCTCATAATCTCAACAAGCAAGAGATAGAGTGAGGAAGGCAAAGTAAGATGCCTGTTCTGGATCTACAAGACCCTCAGATCAAACGGATGCATCTAGGCATCAGGAAGAGTAGAAATCCCTGAAGAAAAGAGTGAGATACTTGTGTGCTGTATGCCTATGAGACCAGAATTTCTAACCGTCGCTCAGTTCAAATAAACTTGCAACATGTGTCTGAATGTTTCCATAACCCTGCAAATCAGAACAAAAAAGTAGCCACATATTTCTAAACATCAGGCTGTCTTGCAAGATTTCTGAATGTTTTTAGGCCATGTTTTGGGGTAAAAATAGAAATAAAAGGGCTGATGCAGTAAGCATTGTTTGAGGGAGGCAGCGTTCCTTACTTGGGTTCACTTTGCGGGCATTCCTAAAGTCTATTGTTAGGTTTTGCTTTTCCACCTCTCTCCCCACAGCCTCTTCCAAATTCATACTCCACAGCTTCTTCTTGTCCTTGGTAACTTGAGGAATTTATCTATATTTGAGATACTGGAAGATATTTGAAAGTTATATGCACTGACAGCAGATTCGCCTTTTTTAAAGGAGATGCTCAGGAAATACGAAATCTTTATCCTGTTCTCACCTCTGGCTGCAGAGACATGGGCCTGATCTCTCATGTGCCTCTTTAGTTACACAATTCAGGTACTCCTGGTTTTTCAATGAGCCCTCCCACCTCTCTGTGCCCTAATCCATTCCACACTGGATTTGGTAATGTCTGGTGACTCCATGTTTGCACTTAAAGGCATCTCAGCTAATCTCTCTGGTTTGGTGATCTGTTCCTTGGACTCAGTGGACACCAACCCTAGGATTCTTTTCTTTGTCTGACTCATTGGTTTCTCCACTAAGATTGGAAATGATCTTCATTCTCTTTACATCTCCTTTCATACTGTACTTTTTGGAGAATAATGTAACAGAGAAGAACAAGCCTGACTCCACATTGGATGTAATCCTTCACCTCTAACCCTTGTACTCTTGTTTCCTGAGCTTAGGCATGCTGGCTTTGCACCTTTGCTAAAAGGATGTTGCCTATAGCCTGAATATACCCCTTCTCAAGGCTCTGACCTTTAAAAGTGCAACACTTTCCCATGCACTTAGAGATACAAATTTGTAGAATAGAAAATAACAGTTGCCTTGATGGAGATTTTTAGGAATATTGTGACAGACCTATGTGGACAGCTGTAAGAACAAAAGATTCCTGCACCAAGAAGTTTGTAATAACCAGCCACAAGTCTCCCCTTTTAGTATAAAAGAAGTCTGAATTCTAACTCGAGTAAGATGGTTCTTTGGGACACTAGTCCGCCCACTTCTCAGTCTGCTGCCTTTCTGAATAAAGTTGTTGTTCCTTGCCCTAAGAACTCATCTCCCGATTTATTGGTCTGTCATGCAGAGAGCTGTATGAGTGTGGACTCAGTAACAATATGAGATTGATTTTCCTGGCCCCAAATCTGACTTTTCCAGAAAAAGTTGACAAAGCACAAACTAACAGTGAGTTAATTTCATCATTGATCTTCAGGATACATTTGGGACATGTTATGGCCGTCTATGGGGTCTCACAGAGACACGACTGAAGCAACTTAGCAGCAGCAGCATGCACTTTCTAAGTTGCAACTCAGTCACTTGGTAAAGATAATTTGACAACCTGTTATTTCCTGAAACTGTTCTATGCTTTCTCTCTCCATTCCCTCTGCCTTCAACGAGGACCTTATTCTTGATCGCTGGTAACCTCTTAATTAATTAGTCCCCTTGCTGCCAGGCCTAGTCCTGTTCACATTGTCACTAGAGGATAATGTCAAAAATGTGAGACTAGTGATGACCTCCATTCAGTTCAGTTCAGTCGATTAGTCTTGTCCGCAAAGAGTGATGACCTAGAGGAGTGAAATGGGGGTGGGTGGGAGGGAGTTTAAAGAGGGAGGGGATATATGTATACTTAGGACTGATTCATGCCATTGTACGTCAGAAACTAACACAACATTTTAAAGCAATTATACTCCAATTTCGGAGAAGGCGATGGCACCCCACTCCAGTACTCTTGCCTGGAAAATCCCATGGACGGAGGAGCCTGGTAGGCTGCAGTCCATGGGGTCGCTGGAAGTCGGACACGACTGAGCGACTTCACTTTCACTTTTCACTTTCCACTTTCGTGCATTGGAGAAGGAAATGGCAACCCACTTCAGTGTTCTTGCCTGGAGAATCCCAGGGACAGGGGAGCCTGGTGGGCTGCTGTCCATGGGGTCGCACAGAGTCCGACACGACTAAAGCAACTTAGCAGCAGCTGCAGCATACTCCAATTAAAAAAAAAAAAAACTAAAAAATTTGAGAACACAGACTGGTAAGGTCTGGCCTCTGCTTTGCTGTTTAAAGCATTTAGCTGCCTATCCAGCATTTACATCAACGTTTTCGAAGGGACAGGGAATCAGAGAGAAACCTCAGCAAATAAATAAATGGCTGAATATATTTTCTAAAATTTAATGTCATGAAATCCCTTTTTGGAGACTCCATATGCTTTCATAATTCAGAGCTGTAGCAGTTCTGAAGAATCCTACAGTGAAGAAACTTGTTCAGTTCAGAATTTTCTTAATGTATGTAGTCATGACATTCCTTTTCAAGTTTTACCTAATAAATATCTATAATGGTAATTTCCACAAGACACTTGAGTAATACTTTCTAGAATAAAAGACAAGCTGCTGTTTCTTCATATAGCTTTTGCTCTGTAAATGTATCTCTGTGTTTCTTCCTCTTCTTATAAAAACACAAGTCATAAGCCCCTACCCTAATGATAGCTATCTCTAAGCCAAGAAAATAGCCCTCACCAGAAAACAACCCTGACCTTAATGGGATCTTGGTCTTGGACTTCCAGCCTTCAAAACTGTGAGAAAATAAATTTCTGTTTAAGCTGGAAAAAAAAAAAAAAAAGACAAACTGCTTACCTTGTAGCCCTGGGCATTTCATAGCATGTTATTTCCTATCTACCTATTCTGCCTGATTTTTCCATCTCTGGATACTTTGCTCTTTTATATACATTCTACCTAAATAAGGTGAGCATGAAGGATCACCTTTAGCTGGTTTCTTTACATTTGCCTGTCTCTCTGTCTAGAGTGTTTTTCTTTTCCTTGTCTACATGGTAAAATTTCCCTTCCCTATCTTTCCAAATCCAAAATAGATCCTTCCAAGGGGAATTCTTTATTAACTCCTGCCCATTAGAGTTAATCATTCCCTCCTTAGTTCTACTGCTCTGCCTGTTCCCCTCCACATTTTGGCTGGAATCATATCATGGCTTAGGATTGTGTTTGTGGGTCTAAGGTGTTAAGATAGCTAAGAGTGACTTAATGAAAATAGTTTGAGTCTGTATTCAGTTTTTAGGATAATGCCTGGAACATAGATGTCTGTAGAACTGATGAATGGCTGTATACCAGACATGGGTAACATCATTCTGGATTCTGAACTTCTCTTCATTTGGTGTTTTAAGTTAGATAACACATCAAGAAAAAAAAGCAACAATTTCCTCATAGGGAAAGGAGATATATGAGTTGCACGTGTGTACACATCTGCATGTACACACACACACAGATATGTGGATGTATGTAGTTCTCAAACACAGATTATATATTCACAAGGGACATTCACAGGGCTTCCCAGGTGGTGCAGTTGTAAAGAATCCACCTGCCAGAAGACACAAGAGGCTTGGGTTAGATCCCTGGGTTAGGAAGATCTCCAGGAGTCAGAAATGAAAACCCACTTCAGTATTCTTATCTGGAAAATTTCAAGGACAGAGGAGCCTGGTGAACTATAGTCCATGGAATCATAAAGAGTCAGACATGACTGAGCACACACACGCGAGGGACATTCACGAGCACACGCTTTGCCTTCATAGACATTTTCTTCATCCATAAAACAAAGCAGTTTAATAAAGGATTATTAGGAAATTCAGGAAAAGAAGCTTCACTGTGGGCAACGCAACACATCCACTGTCTTAGAAGTAATACTGTGGGAATTTTAATCTTTACACATAACCTTCGCTTCTGAGGTCTCCTCTGAACGACAGACCTGCAGTCTCCTGCACAGATTTCCATTTATCTGCTTGGGCTGAGCTGACCCCACTGGAAATCGAACACTGCTCCAGCTATCGATCCAGACACACTGACACTGGCGTGGACCCTTTGTGTGAAATTTACAGAAGGGCTTGCTAGAGAGTTCTGAAGTGCAGGAGCATCCCAGAGGCTGGTGCTTTCCTCCCAGGGCTGGTAGAGAGGAATTCTGAGCCTCTTCTGTCCCTGCAAGGGAGCAGCACCTGGCCAAGGCCTCCCTCTCAGGCTCCTGGGCCTGGGCGCGCTCTGCTGTCGTGTTCTTCTCTTATTCCTCGTGCTCTGTCTTGCTCTGACCCTGAATGTAACGTGACCACTGAGTCATGACCTTCACGTGCAGCAGGGGCGCTGTGTTCTCCCTCAGCTCCTGTCTCTCTGGCCTTAAGCGAGAATGAACTCACTAAGCACGAGATTCCCTTAAAAAAAAAAAATTGAACTGAAAGAAGTGTTGTTTGCTTTCTGGCCCTCAAACACCAAGGCACTGTTGTGCTCCTTAAAATTGTAAATTATGTCTGTTTAAGAAAATGTCAGTGTTTTTTAAAACAGAATAACAGTGCTGGAAAAGACTTGGCTGTGCTATTTGTTACCAAAGTTTCATGCAAGAAAAATGATGCATTCATCATTATGAGCGCAGTTGAGGGGCCTAATGGCTGGGTACAATGGCGCTTCAGTTCTTTTAAGTAACATGATGGATTTTTTTTTTTTTTTTCTCCTCGGCAAGTTATCTGAGTAACGTAAAGAGCTCATAAACTGAGATCCAGAGAAGCTCTGTCGATAAGGCACTATACTTAACAACAATTAAAATGGGAGACACATCTCGTATAATTAAATTGATTTTTTTTTTTCCTGCCAGAAACAAGACTTTTTCAGATAATGATTGCTTTGGTTGTCTAAAATTGTATGTGTCAAGGTGGAGGAGGATGAGCTCTGTTGTTACATTCAGGCACTGCTTCTTGTATCTTCGAAATCCGATTCCTAAATAGGCCGATTGGATGATTTTTGAGTACAGAAGGGTAAATAGCTGTGGATAATCTCTGCAATCAACGTAAAATCACTGCCCTGGTAAACATATTATTTAGTGACACAGAATTTCAGCAAGTGGACTCAGAGGTGTGGGGAGGCTGAGGGGGGAGCAGAAGGGGGTTAACAAAGGGGCCAGTCCTCTGTGATGGGTTCACTGGCCAGTCAGAACCCCAAACAAGACTCTTAATTTAGTCATGCATTCTCCGTTTTAATGCAAGCATAACATGGCCACATTTTTCTGTGTCTAAAATATGTTAAAGATCTATAAAACAAGGAGTTTAATTTTTTTACATTAAAAATTGCCTTTTAAGGGTACATCTAACACCCTCCCCCCAAGAGCACCTAACCCCTTTCTGACCTCTGAATAACTCCACTAAATTGGGATATTTACCTGAACTTTCCTTGCTTGGCCTCCATTCATGTCAAACAGCTGTTGGAATGAACACAAAGGGACTTGTCTGACTTTCTAGTAATAACCTTGATTTTGTTTTTTCCTGGTGTCTTGAAAGCATTAATAGAGAATTGAGTTTTACCTTTCCCAGCATGAGAGTGGCTGTTTTTCCATTAAATATCACTGGATTTAATGGAACTAGAAATATTAAAAGAAACCCTAACCATATGGAAGTTTCAGAAGAAGGAAAGAGAAAGAGAGGAAGGAAGGAGGGAAGGAAACGGGTTATTTGTTGTTTTATTTTTATTCAGTTTTTTAAAAGCTAGAAGAACTCGAGGAGAACGGACTAGGGTTGTGTGCAAATGGGTGGAACATATTTGCTGTGAAATAGGATGGAACGTGTACTGAGCTGTTTTCCACGAGAATAAAAATGTATCTGCTCTCCATCCCCTTTTCACAGCAGTGGCCTTTTAAAACATATTGCCTCAGTGACTGGTGGTCAGACTCCATGCATTGCTCCCTTTGGAAGTAATGGCCCTAGACTGTGACCAGCTTCGCTCATCATGTTGGGCAAAAGCACTGGGAGATACACTCCATTTCCAAGCCTGTGGGAGTCGAGTTCATCTCTTTCCAGTATTTACTGGAGAAACGTCTAATGGGTTAGGGTATGGGTGAGTACTTATCCTAACAAAGTGCTTCCTTGCCAGCTGGGTTAACGTGTCGCTATGCCAACTCTTGGCCTTAAGTCTCTGCCTTCACTACCCCTTGGCCCTCAGGGAACGATGCTGGGTGATGTGATAAAGAGAAACTGGACCATGGAAAATGACCAAGGAATGGAATGTACTTGCACAAGTCCCTGATCTTCTTTTAGTCTCTGTATTCTGTAAGATGAATGCAATGATACCAGCTAGACTTAGTAGGATGATTGTTTGTAACAACTACATGTATAAAAATTTTATGATGGGAAAGATGTGGAATTTAGTATAATCAAACTGTAGAAGTGTTTATTTTACTGGGATTCAGGTCAAATTGTTTTTTTTTTTTTTTTTTTTTTTGGTTGTCCAAATTTTCAGTACTTTTCCCTGCCTACATGTACACACAAGAGAGCACACCAGTAACAACAACAACTTAAAGGATCTTTGGGCAAGTGTTCCATGATGGATGAGTCAGTATTTTTGTTTTGCTCTTCATATGAGTCAATAATCTTTAATTGTAAAAAGAGTAAAATACAGTTGACCCTTGAACAACATGGGTTTGAACCACATGGGTCCACTTATATCTGGATTTCTTTTTAATAAATACTACAGTACTGCACGATCTAAGGTTGGTTGGATCTGAGGATGAGAAACACCCATAGCAAAGGCCCATTGCAAAATTATATGCAGATTTTCAGCTTCATAGAGGGTCAGCACTCCTAATTCCTGCATTCATTGTTCAAGGGTTAACTGTACATAAAAAGCATATAAACTAACCTACAGCTTTGTGGGTTGTTTTGAAATTCAAATTAAATGACTGAGTGAAAGTGTTTAGTATCTTATAGCCTACTTTTTGTGCGTAGTCACCGAATTGTGTCCAACTCTTAGCAACCCATTGGACTGTAGCCCGCCAGGTTACTTTGTCCATTGATTTTTCAGGCAAGAATATTTGAGTGGGTTGCCATTTCCTTCTCCATAGGTTCTTCCCAGCCCAGGAATTGAACCCCCATCTCCTGTGACTCCTGCATTGCAGGCAGATTCTTAACCCACTGAGCCATGAGGGAAGCCCAGCCTATTTCATAAGTGGTAGTTATTATTTTGGAAATCAAATTCTTGTTAAATAGTGATGTTGAATGTCACAGTCCCTTTATTTTACCAAGAAATGCCATTCAAAGACACATGATGACTTTATGAGCTAGAAAGAGCTTCCTCATTATTGTTAATAGTATCCTACACTATTATACTGGAGAAGGAAATGGCAACCCACTCCAGTACTCCTGCCTAGAAAATCCCATGGACGGAGGAGCCTGGTGCAGGCTACTGTCCATGGGGTCACAAAGAGTCGGACATGACTGAGCGACTTCACTTCACACTATTATACTAGTGTATACACTACACACACTATAGTGTATAACAAGTGAGGACACCATGAGTTAGAGGATTCAGCAACTAATCCAGAGTCACATCGATAGAGCAGAGATCCAAACAGTCTCTGTGACTCCTGAAGCCTTCTGCTCATTATGTATCAATTCACTGAGTCCAAGAACTGGAATTTGCTCCCTTTGACACCAGCTTAATCCCTTTAATTATGGCCATCTGAAGAATATGTTAGAACTGTTCATGAAACAACAGACTGGTTCCAAATCAGGAAAGGAGTATATCAAGGCTGTATATTGTCACCCTGTTTATTTAACGTCTATGCAGAGAACATCATGAGAAATGCCGAGCTGGATGAAGCACAAGCTGGAATCAAGATAGCCGGGAGAAATATCAATAACCTCAGATATGCAGGTGACACCACCATTATGGCAGAAAGCAAAGAAGAAATAAAGAGCCTCTTGATGAAAGTGAAAGAGGAAAGTGAAAAAGTTGGCTTAAAACTCAACATTCAGAAAACCAGGATCATGGCATCTGGTCTCATTAGTTCATGGCAAACAGATGGGAAAACAGTGGAAACAGTGAGAGACTTTATTTTGGGGGGCTCCAAAATCACTGCAGATGGTGACTGCAGCCATGAAATTAAAAGACGCTTGCTCCTTGAAATAAAAGCTATGACCAACCTAGATAGCATATTGAAAAGCAGAGACATTACTTTGCCAACAAAGGTCTGTCTAATCAAAAATATGGTTTTTCCAGTATTCATGTACAGATGTGAGTGTTGGACTATAAAGAAAGCTGAGCACTGAAGAATTGGTGCTTTTGAACTGGTGTTGGAGAAGGCTCTTGAGAGTCCCTTGGACTGCAAGGAGATCCAACCAGTCAATCCTAAAGGAAATCACTCTTGAATATTCATTGAAAGGACTGATTCTGAAGCTGAAACACCAATACTTTGGCCACCTGAGGCAAAGAACTGACTCATTTGAAAAGACCCTGATGCTGGGAAAGATTGAAGGCAGGAGGAGAAGGGGACGACAGAGGATGAGATGGTTGGATGTCAACACTGAACACATGTATACCTGTGGTGGATTCATTTTGATATTTGGCAAAACTAATACAATTATGTAAAGTTTAAAAATAAAATTGAAAAAAAAACAACAAAAAACCACTGACTCAATGGACATAAGTTTAAGTAAACTCTGAGAGTTGATGATAGACAGGGAAGCCTACCATGCTGCAGTCTATGGGGTCACAAAGAGTCAAACATGACTGAGCGACTGAACCAAACTGAAGAATATAGTTTATCAGAAATGTATGTGTATTTTTTTCAGCCTTTTGGAAATTTAATTTGCTGAACTTCTAATTTTCAAGTATCTATTAGTGTTGTTCTATCACTTTTTCCCTAAGAATCAAGCAAAACTAACCAACCTCTTGATCACAATAACACAACAAAGTTCAGTGATAAATTGTATATAGTAATAATTTAAATAATGCTGTGCTTAGGGCTTTGATGTTTCACAGCAACCTCCAAATTGAACACTGACAGTCAAGTTTGAATTCATTCATGTGACAGGATGTTAATTCAAGCCTTTACTTTGGAAACGAGAAGATAAAATCTTTTGGAGGTTACTTTTAGTAATTTAAAAAGTGTACGTTTTGTTGTTTGAACAAAAACAGACCAGACCTTTATGTTGTCTTCATTAGTAGTGTAGTTTTTAAAAGTTGCATGTTTTCCACCATGTTCACTATTTTCTCTCTCTAAAATTCATTTATTTCCTTCATAATTTGTGAATCCTGCATCAGAAAACCACCAACTTATTGTAAGCTTATAATTAATTACGAAAAAAGCAATTTTGTCACTAGTACTGAGTTCAGTCTTATAAAACAATGAAACGAAGTATGGAATATTTTAAATAAATTGCTTTTTATAGGATTTTTATCTTCAAAATTGACTGTGACTTCATGGTTTGTTGTGAAGTATCAAACCACATTAGTCTGAACTTTTGATCAAATTGACTAAATTCAGTAAATTTATTTTGCTCTACATTTGACCAAAAGTTCATTAGTAATAGCATAACTAGATTTTAGGGATAGTAATAAAGACTGGTAAATGCACTAAATCAGGAAGTATACTATTGTAGCTTATCAATGTTTGACTGTGTAAACACATGAACAAAACAAAAGCACACAAACAAAAAGAAATAGAAGCAAAGAACTAAATTCAGAGGCATGTAAACAAGCAATATAATAAACTAGAAAGGTCAAAATCTGGAGAAATGTGTTCCTACCCCAATTTAGAAATTCCTATGGGGATTTAGGTAAAGTGCCTGAGGGCTTGGTGCCTTTTTCTTGTAAAGGGCTTGACTGAGCCTAAACAACAGATGGATTTCCAATAGTTACCTAACATTTCTGTAGGATTTACTAATAGCAGAAACTATGTGTCATGCACACTTTTTTTTAATACTTAATTTTATATTGGAGTATAGCAGATTAACAGGCTTCCCAGGTGGCGCTAGTGGTAAAAAAAAACCCGCCTGCCAATGCAGGAAACATAAGAGACGTGGGTTCAGTCCCTGATTTGGGACGATCCCCTGAAGAGTGCCTGGCAACCCACTCCAGTATTCTTGCATGAAGAATCCCATGGACAGAGGAACCTGGCAGGCTACAGTCCATTGGGTTGCAGAGTCAAATACGACTGAAGCAACTTAGACAAATGCAGGCACAGCAGATTAACAATGTTGTGGCAGTTTCTAGTGGATAGCCAAGGGACTCAGTCCTGTCCATACACGAGTCCATTCTCCCCAAACCCCTCCCATCCCGGCTGCCGCAGAACACTGAGCAGAGTGCCCTGTACTATACAGCGGGACCTTGTTGGTTATCCATTTTAAATATAGCAGAGTGTACATGTCCAACCCAAATTCCCTAACTATCCCCTCCTGGCTTCTTTACCTGCTGGTAACCATGAGGTCCTTCTCTGTTTCTTTTCTGTAAATCAACTCATTCGTATCGTTTCTTTTTACAGTGAGCATATAAGTGATATTATACAATATTTCTCTTTGTCTGACTTACTTCACTCAGTATGAGAATTTCTAGTTTTTTTTTTTTTTAACTGTTACAAGCTTTATTCTTGTGTGTTTTATATATTCCCATTCTGTGTAAAATTTGGCTTGGGTTGGGGAGTGTTCTCTGTTTAAAAAAAGCTGTATCTATCTTTCTATCTATTTATTCCTCTCTAAACAATCAGAAATGGCAACCCACTCCAGTGTTCTTGCCTGGAGAATCCCGGGAATGGGGCAGCCTGGTGGGCTGCCGTCTGTGGGGTCGCATAGAGTTGGACAAGACTGAAGTGACTTAGCAAACAATCAGACAAAATAGTGTGCTCTCATATTCCATATGTAGTAGTGTAGAAAAATCCACATATTTGGATCAATGTGTAGAGTAAGAAGGGATAGTGAAAATGATTCATTTAGTCAGCAAATATGTACTGACAACTATTTGTATCTACTACATGATAGAACCAGGTGGCCAAGTGGTAACGAATCTGCCTGCCAATGCAGGAGACGCAGGTTCTATTCCTGGGTTGGGAAGATGGGAAATGGCAACCCACTCCAGGACTCCTGCCTGGAAAATTCCATGGAGAAAGGAGCCTGGTGGGCTTCAGTCATGGGGTCACAAAGAGTTGGACATGACTAAGCGACTGAGCACACATTAAGGAATACTGTGGCCTCAAGAGATACAGTCTTGCAAGATCAATTCTGGATTGGTATTCGGCAAATTAAAGTCCAGTTGGGTCCAACACACACTGGTCGTGTCAGCTTAGGTGAGTCATATTTCTTGACTTAGATATTTCGTAATCTGACTCTCTAATCATACATCTTGCCAAATGTCTCCTTAGGTTCTAACTGCCCACCTGGCACTTTCTCCCATTATAGCACTCTTCACAGACTCAATTTACTCCTGATAATTCTGACAATGTTCCTGGCCTAATTTAGTTTTAATTGCTTGAGGATTCCAGGCTGCGAGTTTCTGCAAAGTGTTTTTCAGGATATTTGCTTCTGACTTTGTGTTTGCTGTGCTATTCTATTATTAAAGCATCATTTCTTTCCTTTCTTTTCTAAATACCTTGAAAATGCCAACTTGAGAGGGAGAGGCTCGGACCCACTAACACTTTTGCATAAATTACTTCAGCAAGTATTTATTTATGGCAGATGGGATTAAGCATGGTGGGACAGATTCTTGGATTGCCTAACTTTGATAAGGGAGGAAAAGGAAAAAGAAGCTCTGACAAGTCAATGAGCATGGAAAGGGGAAAACAGAAAATTTGCAAATACATTTACCACAGGATTCCCTGATGTTCACTGAGGAATGTAAGTTTCTGTCATCAAGAAACTTAAAAACATTTTAAGGACAAAGCATGGGCAAAATACAACTCAAATAATTATGCAGGTTCGGGGCTTCCCAGGTGGCTCAGTGATAAAGAACTGCCTGCTAATGAAGGAGACATGTGTTCAATCCCTGGTTGGGAAAGATCCCCTGGAGAAGGAAATGGCAACCACTCCAGTACTCTTGCCTGGGAAATCCCATGGACAGAGGAGCCTGGTGGGTTACAGTCCATGGGTCGCAAAGAGTCAGACACAACTTAGAGACTACACAACAACAATGAGGGTAACAGTTCACTCTCAAAGTTAGTGGATCAGAGAATACACGGGAATTCAAAGCACTGGAGGTATCTTTGTGGAATGATTTCTCCTCATCAGTGGATGCCCAAATGTAAAACCAAAAAGACTGTCCTGCACCAACATCCTTCTCCCATTCTTATTGTTATGTAAAACTGTGATAACATTTCAAAATCTCAGATATTCTTATTTTGCTTATTCTTGTTCAGTGACTAAGTAATGTCCGGCTCTTTGAGACCTCATAGACTGTAGCATGGCCAGGCTTTACTGTCCTTCACTATATCCTGGAGTTTGCTCAAACTCATGTCCATTAAGTCAGTGACGCCATCCAATCATCTCATTCTCTGTCACCTCCTTTTCCTCCTGCCCCCAATCTTTCCCAGCATCAGGGTCTTTTCCAATGAGTTGGCTTTTCACATCAGGTGGCCAAAGTGTTGGAGCATCAGCTTTAGCATCAGTCCTTCCAATGAGTATTTAGGGTTGATTTCCTTTAGGACTGAAGTAGTTTGATCTCCTTGCTGTCCAAGGGATTCTCAGGTCATCTCTAGTGCCACAATTCACTATTATTCTGCTTAATAGGTTAGAATAACTCACGCCAGAAACATAACTATGTCAGCCAATGGGTGGGAATATGTTATAGAATTTTAGGTCTCTAAGAAAGACAGAAAGAATGAGTTACTCTGTTTAAGACTGACAGCAGCAGCAGAACCTGACTTATCTGGCAGTCCTAAATTCAAGCCACTCTTATTTCTGCAGGTTTTGTTTCTTTGTGTTTAATAAAAATGATCACTTCTCACATGTTTATATTCAAATAGGGACTCAGAAGTCACTAAATGCATCTATTCATTCAGTTGAGAAAACCAATTTTCCCAGTGTGTGCACATGTGTTTGTGGTTTGCTAACTTTTTTGTGTGTGTGTCTTTTTAAGAAATACATATGCTGTAGCTTCAAGGGTGGAAAATTTTATACACTTCTATAGTGAGGAAGTTTAATGGTAACCCTTTTGCATGTGTTTTTGAAGAAAAAAAAAACTTTTTTAATAGATATTGCCTTAACACCAAGGAATACAAATAAGACTGTATTTGAAATCTCTCTCTTGCAGGATCTCCAAATAAGAGTATCAGGTCACTAGTTCTTTCTGTGTCTCATTCTGTGTTAATTCTACATAAACACATCCTAGAAAACAGCAAGAGGATATGCCAGTTGTGAGCCTCCAAATACATTCCCCTTCTCTGTATGCTAGAGTATATTTAGAACAGATTATATTTTTCCCTCTGTGTTTTGGTTTTCACAGTTAATAAGACAGGCATTTCCATGGCTGACTTGCTGTTTTCATGGGTAGCAAACATTCTGATTAGTATTCCAGATACCGTGTTTACCAAATTCTTTTCAAAATACAAAACACCATAGACAAGAAAACATTTTCTTCTTGCTGTTTATACTTAAAACATCAAAATAATACTAATCATATTGTTAAATATGTTATGATCGCTCTGGTAGCTGGTGTTCCTAAAGAAATATCTGTTGAACCAATATGACTTGAAAAATTTTCATGCCAAGTAGAAGCTGGATAGATTAAAAAAAAATAATCTTCTCCCATTAATATCACATGCAAAACTAAAATAAAACCTTGCATTGCACAAGGGAGAAGACAAGCTGGAGATTCACAACATTGAGAGTTATGAGCTTCAGTTCTTATGATCTGAATATTTCTGGTGCTGAGTCTGAGTGAACTCCGAGAGTTGGTGATGAATAGGGAGGCCTGGTGTGCTGTGATTCATGGGGTCGCAAAGAGTGGGACACGACTGAGTGACTGATCTGATCTGATCTGATCTGATCAACCTTTGAAAACCTTCACTAAATGGAGGATAGTTAAAGGTAACATTGTGTAAGCTGCTGGTAAGTTTTTGTAATTATTCTTTTGAAATTTTTAGAATCAGTTGAGTTTTAGTATCAACCTAATTAACTTCCCAACCTAACTCTTTACAAGCATAATTAATCCAGTGTTTCCAAAAAAAAAGGAAGCTTAGCTCTTTCCTGGTATCATTTCCTCATTTGGATACATCCTAAATTTTATGGTATTAAGGGTGGCACCATAATAAATAAGATAAAATTCAGTAAAGTGATTAGAAGGAAAATATAGGAAAATTGAGGAAAAAGGGGAAGTGGTGGTAGAGGTGGCCATTCTCAAGGGGAATGATAATGCTGCAACATGCAGGTCACATGAATTTCTGTCATAGCTTCTAAAGATGAGCCCCAAACTTTGCAATTATTTTTTTTAATTTAAAATATATTCTGCATAAAAATGTGGGATAGTTTCATTATTCATAATAAATATTTCATTATTCATAAATAAATATCTTATTTATATTTTAATTTTTATTAGAGTATAATTGCTTTAGTGTTAATGTTAATTCATCCTGCACTACTGAAACAGCTAAATGTACTCATATATCCCCTTCCTCTTGGTCCTCCCTCCTACTCCGCCACTCCCATCTAGGTCCTCCCAGAGCAAGGGAGCTGAGTTCCCTGTGCTAGACAGCAGCTTCCCACTACCGCATGGCAATGGATATATGTCAATTCTAATCTCTCAGTTTGTACCCTCCACCATGAACACATGTCCATTCTCTACTTCTACCCTGGAAATAGGGAGGAAAGAAGGAAGAGGAAGAAGGAGAAGGAGAAAGAAAGAGTACTTAAGAAGAAGCTACTTTCTGAGAATTTTCCAAATAGATAAATTACAAAAGCAAATGAAAGTCCAGATCTAGTCACATTTACATAAATTTCCATTCAGTTCTTGGTAAATTCACTGATTAGTTCTATCACTCAATCATTTCTTCCAGGTGTGTGCAAACAGCTGGGGAGAATGGTGGAAAAGACCTTGCCAGATAAGGCAATGGTTTCGAGCCACAAGCAGGAACCTTAGTATCTTAGGAGTATTTGACTCTCAGCAAAATGATCTCCATGCAGTGTTCTCCAGTATCTTTTATCCATACAGCTCTCTTGATGCTTCGGGGCATCTGTATTTAATATTTATAAACTGGCTCAATGTCTCAGGCTTTGGCTTGGAAGCCATTCTAGATGGGGCCATGTATCAAAGAGGGTAGTCAGTTCCAGAGAGAAAAGCAAAGAGAGAAACAGAGTTTCAACAGAGCTGTAGTTATTTTCTGTGTGAGCAACTGGCCTTCAGAAGCAACTGACATCCTTAGTCAGATGCTGAGCATGTGAGGTGGAAAACCCGTGGCTGGCACCCTCCACAGAGCGTCCTGCGTCTCCACCGCGCAGGTGTTCTGGCTCCAGAGGCCTGCCAACCAGCAACCCGAGTCTCTGAAGGGATTACGCACAGTTGCCTCTTAGTTAAAATAGGACACTTATGCAAACACAGGATCCACTGTTGTTCACTGTAGTTGTTCTCATTAACTCCCATCCTCTCTGGTTTAAAAACGAAAAGAAGCAGATGTAAGCCATGCAGGCTTTATGATTCTTGTTTTGCGACTTGTGAAAATGGGCACCCACAGTTTCTACAAAGTGACTACACAACTCTGAAATGATGCATGAAATGGGAAAAAATGGAAACAATTTTTGCCCTGAATGCTCAGGTCACAGAAATTACAGACATGGATTCACACAGCAAATGGTGATAAGCCTTCCGTTAGCTTCGGCCAAGAAATAAGCTGACTGCAGTGGGTCATTGCCACAGAGCCAGGACTCAGTCAAAAAGAATCGAATGTCTGTCTCCTTTGACACCATGTAATGTGAATTCTCTCAGGCTCTGCCCTTCTTCCAACCCTACCCACCAGGTTTTCCTCTCACTCAGGCTGCTTCCTGACTTTTTTGCTTTTGTTTCTGCTGCATGCCCTTTCCAAATATTCCATCTTTTATTTGTGTGCACTCTTCTCTTCTACATTTTTCTCTAAGTTTCCTTACACTTAGTAGCAACTTAGGAAGCATGTTGAAGGAAGGCAAAGTGGGAATGGGGTTTTGGAACTTGGTATTTATTTATAATGCAGTCATACCCAGGAGACAAAACCACCAGGTGCTACCTATCTTTAGGTGCCAATCCATGTACTCTAAAGAAAGAAAAGCCATGTCACGTCACCATTGTTATAATGGGCAATCAGATGTCTGCTGGGACACACTTGGGAAAGACCACTTTCCTATGCATTGCATGCTCGCACGTGTGTACCCATAAAACACATCTGGATTACTCCCCAGCTGTCTGTCTCTGTATCTATCACTTTCTCTCCAACTCAAAGAAAGAGATTGAAATGTAAACAGTAGAAGTTGTATTGTATACAAGTATACATTTGAAATTTACTTAGAATAAAGAAAAATAAAAATTCATGCTGCAATCTAAAGGCTGCATTTCTGGGGAATTTTGCAGTTTAGATGTATAAATGAGGCCGAGAATGTTACAATCCCTATTGCTTCTCTTTCTCTAAGAGTCATTACTTGAATTTTAGCAAGAAGTAGAAAAGTTTGTTGTTTTAGTGATCATGTGATATTAATACAAATTTGACAAATTAATCTGAAAAAACAAGAATAATTACTTGACTTTTAAGAATTCCTGGAGTTTCCAGAAAAAGTGTGAGAATTGACATCAGGATACTGACAAAGAGTTCTGACTGGCACCTACTAGTTGTAGGAACTGTTGAAGTTACTTAGCCTTTCTAAGTCTTGATGTTTTTTTAATAGTAAAATTGGGGAACATCCCTTTTAAGAATTTTGAGAATCAAATGAGATGGAGTATGTTTAAGACTTTTTAAAATTAGGCAACGGTGAATAGAGAAGGTTTACGATGCTAGCCTCCACTTCAATTTCAGATGGCTGAACTGTGAGACTTGTTTTAACTTCTTCAGATTTCATCATATGAGTCCATAAGTCAAATTTTCAAGGTGAGAATCTAAAGTAAATGTAAGTAATCCATGTCACATCGTGAATAGGAGCATGAACTCCACAGCTATTCTTCTTCTTCTTGTTCAGTTGTTAAGTCATGTCTGATTCTTTGCAACCCAATGGACTGTAGCCCACCAGGCTGCTCTGTCCATGGGATGCTTCAGGCAAGAATACTGGAGTGGATTGCTGTGCCCTCCTACAGGGGATCTTCCTGACCCAGGGATTGAACAGTGTCTCTTACATCTCCTGAATTGGCAGATGTGTTCTTTGCCCCTAGCACCACTGTCTACTGTAGTTCAAATCCCAACTTTGCTATTTGACTCCATTTCCCCTTTTATAAAATGTCCATAATTCTACTATCTCCAGCACAGTGTTGATTTGGGGACTTTGTGATGTAGATCGGTGCTTGGCACATGTAATGTGCTCCATAACCTTTTGCTGAACTAAAAATAAAATGTACTCATTTTATCATCACAACTGCTCTCACTGGCATTCTAATAAAAGTATCCAAGGCTCAAATATTATTTGATGTTAGAACTTTTGCACAGAGAGGCACTTTGCAAGTTTCACATGCTTTCAATAAGATATTTGAATCATTTCTATTTTTGCCTTCTCACCATCAATAAACTACTTCCTATGAGTCTTTTTATTGGCAATCAAACATGCAGTGCTCTCATGCATGTAGATTTTAATCAATTAATGTAGTTCAACAGGTCATTTTTCCCATTGCAATAGTTTGAGAGGTTAATTTTGCAAATACCTGAATACTCTGGAGGATTATGGAGAAGCCTGAAATTATGGTGCAAGCTCAATCTCAGTGGACTGAAAAGAGAATGATCAATATATAAGTATAATATTTTCTCATTAAATGTCCTCAGTATCTTCATCTTAAACTTACATTTCCAAGCTGCTTTCAAAAATAATTTTGCAGAAAAGTTGTTCATGGCTCTGGTGATATTTATCATATATACTCACTTCATTCTTTACCATACCTCTTTGCTCACATTTCTGAGAATAAACAACTATATAAGACAAAATATTTATCATTCAAATAAAAAGTATCATCAAACCCCCAATAAGAGCAACAATAGAAAAGAAGAAATTGAAAAAGAAGTGCATATGCCTGTGTATGTATGTTTATGTGTATGGAGACAAAAATAGCTGTTAATTAATTCTCAGCCATTTTCATATTATAAATGATGTTTTATACTAATAGTCATAGAAGGCTGTTAACAAAACTGATCTTTTTATAAATAATATGTTGAAAAGATATTAATTATATATTATATAGATATTCATATTGAGTTAACTTGATTAAACTTTAATATTTTCCACATATGACACAAATGTGATTTAATATGTTTCTTTTGCCCTTGAATTCTCTAACTTTTGTCTGCATCTGTATCACCTGGAAGGCTCAATAAACAGAGATTTATGGGCTCATGCCCAGAAGTTCTAACTCATTACATTTGGGGTACAGCCCCAAAATTTGTGTTTGGCCAATATTTCCCACTTATGCTGATGCTGCTAGTCTGGGGACCACACTTTAAGCACCACCATCCTATAGTTCTCCTGGAACAAAGGAAACTGAATTTTATTGTGATAGACTGTCAACTTTTTTGGCCCCCTGTGAATCATACCTCTTGGCAACAATTCCCTTTGCATGAATTTGGGCTTGCACCTTGTTTTAAATAGTAGAAAGAGGCAGAAGGATGCTGTGGCGGTTCTGGACCTGAGCCTTAAGATAGCCTGGCAGCTTTTACTTTTGTGTTGTTGGAAATCAGCCACTATGTAAGAAGTCTAACTACCCTGAGACCTTCATGTTTGGGAAAGTTCAAGATAAGCACACAGAGAACTAACATGAAAGAGAATGGAGGAGCCCAGCCAGCAGAGAGACCCAAGTTCCCCGGCTGACAGCCTCAGCTGGGCTCCCAACAGCCAGCTAGCACCAACTTGTCTTATGAGTGAGGGCATTCTAAGCCTGCTTGCTATCAGTCAACATAAGGTAAAGCAGAAAGCCTGCCAAGACAACTGATGATTGTGAGAAATAATAAACAGCTGTTAAGTTTTCATGTGTTTTTTTTTAAGCAGCAATAAAAAATAAAGGGCATCAAGGAGAATTTTACTGAAGGCTGGGAAGAATAGGAAGGATATTATTACTTGTAGCTGGAGAAAATTGGACAGGTAGGAAAATCAGTGAGTCTTCTGTATACAATAATGTGGATGATAAAAGGGTACTTAATAAAATTTTGGGTTTGGGGATTTCCAAGCAGAATGTTGAAAGTTCAAATTTACTTTCTCTGATAAAGATAGGAGGAATGAGATGCAATAATTTTAGTTTTCATTTTCAACTGAAATAAAGAAGTACAAAGATGTCAGGATTCACTTCATTCAAATATTAAGCTATTTATCATTCTCAGTTTTTTGAAATTGAATAATTCTCAAAATAATTAATGACCTGAGGGCAAAGATCCTAAGAGTTTCTTTCAGTAAAATGTGGTGTCTGGGTTAGGGCAGGTCTTAAGACACTTTGTTAATTCCTTCAAAAGACTTAAGGTAATGTTAGTGAGACCCTCTCTGCTAGGCAGTAGTGTTTCTGAGACTTTTAAGGGTCTACTGCATAGAACTCATCTGCCAGGAAAAGGACTTTGAAGAATCATATGATGTTGTCCTGCACCCAAAATTAGAGAGGAGTCTTTTTTGAAGAGATTTGGTATTGTTAATTTCTTCTATTTTATAGTAATAGGATAAGTTCCAATAAGATTCACTGGAAACCCACAAAGTTTTTAAGATAATTGTATGAACAGAAGCACTGCCAATTTGGATTAAAAGAAACACACAGTTCAAAATCAACAGCTTTCTACTGGCAGGAAGTAGGCTTAGAAAGTTATTCATCTATAAATATGGGTTATTTAAGATGGGAAAGGAAGGACAGATCAGAGGCTGGAACCATTAGTCATGGAGAAACCATTACCAGTCCTCTTCAAAGATCTATTTACGTTTAGCCTAATGGATTGCAGAATTTCTTTGGATTGGTAATTGCTATGTGCTTCCCATATTCCCTGTTTTTGAATGGGAATGTTTATTATGATTTTTCTTGTTCCTGGCTTAGGAAGAGATAAATTGTCTCATTTTCTCACAGATCATCAAATCAAGAGGAACCATGTCTTATAAGACTAAGACTATGCTATAATGAGATGTAGCTCTGTGGGTTGTTAGGAGGGAATAGATATATTTTGTATGTGGATCTTGAATCATTGAGGGCAAGAGGCCATATGAACCTAACTGCAGGAAGAGGATCTGGGAGGAAGAACCAGGACCCTCGTTGGCAGCCCCTGAGCTCCTAGCTGACAGCGGCATCAACTTATCAGATAAGTGAGTGAGCCGTTATGGAAGTAGAGCCTCTGGCCCCAGCTGAGCCACCCCCATGACACTATGTCAAAGACAATCCAACCCAAATTGCAGAATTATGAGCAAAAATTATTTTTTTAATCCACTAAGCTTTAGGATGATTTGTTATGCAAGAGGTATTTGAACTCTTTATCTCTAGAACAAAGACAGGTTCATCCTAAAACCCAACACCCCAATCTCCTTTCCCCTTTCCATCTGTATTGCCAATAATCTTGCCTCCTAAGATTCCTAATATCTTTTGCACACTTATAATTTTTCTACATAATATAGTCAATATTCTTTATACATTTATCTTCCCCTTTTCTGCTTTTTACTCATCACTTGTGTAACAAGTCATTTTTTTTTTTTTTATTTCTTCATAGTGTATCTAATATTTGACTTCAAAATCTTATCTTCACAGAAACCAGTAAAATGGACCTTAGTGAGAAGTGCTGGAATCTGCCTAATAAAGATGGAGTTGGGGATTTTCTCAGCCTCTGAGTTCTCTCCTGTTTGCTCTCCTAGACTCAAAGGATGCATGATTGCTACCCAGGAGTGACTCTGCAGCACCTACAGGGTAGAAATACTCCTGGCATCCGTCCAATCCTCTCCAGTCCCAGAAAACTGGGAATTAATTTTGCTCTTCTTACTTTATTTTCAGGTCTACTAAACTTCCAGTTCTCTTTTAAGATCAAGTGGTTGAGTCATTATTATTTCATTTGGGAGACTAAATCCAACACCAAGACAGGATTTTATTTTTGAACAATTGTAAGTTGTTCACAGGAGCAAGAAATATTCTTGACCTTTGGAAAATTCCAGGACTAGGTTAACATTCTTCTTGCCTTTCAAATATGGCTCTATTTTATCTTTTAATTATAAACCTGAATAAATGTTTAACATGAGATTAATTATTTGTACTGTTGGATCTTCTTATGGTCTACTCAATTCAGCGTTATTCATTCATTCATCCAAACTCACTTCTGTATCCATTCACCAATTTACCATTTTTTCATTATTCTTTATGATTAGGTTTATGTTAAGCACAAAATCAAGAGTAATAGCCCAGCTCTGATGTATTGTTTTATCTAACAGGTTTGAAGTTATCTAGGAGAAGTAGGTTATTCTTGAACCTGATCACCTTAAATTTACCAGTTATGAAAATGTTTTAAAAAAAGAAACAGGTAAGAAAATAGTATTTCTGACAGAGCACAGAATTATTTGCAAGTGTGTTTAATGCTCAGTGAATGAATAGATGAAATAAATAAATGAAATATCATCTGAATGCTCAGTCTAAACCCAGAAAGATCAAAGGAATTTAGGGAAATTGTGTTCTAGATTGGAATGTCGGAGAAGGCAATGGCACCCCACTCCAGTACTCTTGCCTGGAAAATCCCACGGACGGAGGAGTCTGGTAGGCTGCAGTCCATGGGGTCACAAAGAGTTGGACACGAATGAGCTACTTCACTTTCACTTTTCACTTTCATGCATTGGAGAAGGAAATGGCAACCCACTCCAGAGTTCTTGCCTGGAGAATCCCAGGGATGGGGGAGCCTGGTGGGCTGCCTTCTGTGGGGTCGCACAAAGTCGGACATGACTGAAGCGACTTAGCAGCAGCAGCAGCAGTAGATTGGAATGTATTCTCTAAGTTCAAGTCTTTTTTGATTTATCTTTATCTCACTTAGGGATTTTCAGGATCAGTAAATTGTTCTCTTCTACCAAGAAGGCAACCACAAGAGAAAAAACATGAAAAAGTAACTTTACTTAAGAAAAAATTAGCAAGAGCCTACAGATGATCACATGAACTCATTTTTTAAGACCTAAAGCCAAGCTGGCTTAAAGCTCAACACTCAGAAAACTAAGATCATGGCATCTGGTTCCATCACTCCATGGGAAATAGACGAGGAAACAGTGAAAACAGTGTCAAACTTTATTTTTCTGGGCTCCAAAATCACTACAGATAGTGACTGCAGACATGAAATTAAAAGACGCTTACTCCTTGGAAGGAGCGTTATGACCAACCTAGATAGCATATTCAAAAGCAGAGACATTCCTTTGCCAAAAAAGGTCCATCTAGTCAAGGCTATGGTTTTTCCAGTGGTCATGTATGGATGTGAGAGTTGGACTGTGAAGAAGGCTGAGTGCCGAAGAATTGATGCTTTTGAACTGTGGTGTTGGAGAAGACTGTTGAGAGTCCCTTGGACTGCAAGGAGATCCAACCAGTCCATTCTAAAGGAGATCAACCCTGGGTGTTCTTTGGAAGGACTGATGCTAAAGCTGAAACTCCAATACTTTGGCCACCTCATGCAAAGAGTTGACTCATTGGAAAAGACTCTGATGCTGGGAGGGATTGGGGGCAGGAGGAGAAGGGGACGACAGAGGATGAGATGGCTGGATGGCATCACCGACTCAATGGACATGAGTTTGAGTGAACTCCAGGAGTTGGTGATGGACAGGGAGGCCTGGCGTGCTGCAGTTCATGGGGTTTCAAAAAGTCTGACACGACTGAGCGACTGAACTGAACTGAAAGCCATTAAAGAGTTTTCTCCCATCAGTTTACATTAAACTTAGTGACATTCTAGGAGACAGTGGTAGAAGCTGGGAAAGACAGAGAATCACAATTGAAGGGTGTCCCGTGTATTATCCGTTGTAAAAACTAAATTTTATTTAATTTTTAAAATGTGAATGTGGTCAAGGCAATAGATATATTTTGTTTATGCACTGCTATAAATAAACAACTCTAAAACATAATGGCTTAAAACAACCACTCTTTACCCTTTCTCACAATGGCACAAGGGAGTGGTATGTTGTAATGTCCAACTGGACTTTTCACTCTCCTGCCTCAGATGTGTATGTGGACCAAAATGGCTCAACTGGGGTCATATGTCTGGAACTTCCCTTTTTTCTTTCAGATGGGCTCCTCCAGTGGTGTCAGTGTTTCTGCTTCTCTATTTACTCTCCACATGGTTTTACCACATGGTGTCTCTAAGAGGGGAGCCATACTTCTTACATGGAAGCCAGGGCCCCCAGAAATGCAAAAACAGCAGCTGTTGGCCCTTCCTCAGGAACAGGGAGAGTATCATTTCTACAGTATTTTATTGGTTAGAGAGATTTTCTGGCCCAGCCCAGATTTAAGGAGAAGTCACTACACCAAGGTGTAAATACCAGAAGGTATGATTGTGATGTTCCAGTGGGACAAATCAGAAAGTGCAATTCTTAGCACTTATCAGCTGGAGTCACAAGCCTAAAATCAAATTTGCAAAACATGTATTTGGCTCCAGCAAAATGTGCTGATGTCAAGAAGTGAAGATCATCATACTGATGCTAACATCCCAAGGATGGACTAAGAATAAAAAACATGCCCTGGAGGAGGAAAGACTTCTTCATTTTTGTCTTGAACACTAATTGTTTTGATTAGAGTCATTCTTTTCAGCGTCAGAGAAGAGAATGAACAGAATACTTCTGTGAATTACCCTCTAGAAAAATTCAACTCTTGAATGTAGAAATAATCTTTATTTCAGGAATGTGTTCATTCCTGCAAAATTTTTATTCTTGGTGGTAATTTCATATAAAAAATCATAAAAGGATATTAAAAAGCATGTGATCCTCACCAATTGTTATGTATTTTAGCTGAGGGCTAAAGACAAATACCCAAAGCAATCTTGTACATCAGAATACCACCATTTATATCTTTTGTTCTCTTGTTTTCTTATGTATTGTTCAAGGTCCTTCCTAAAAATGAATGAAAGGGCAACTGTCAAGATGACAGCTTAAACATAATCATCTCTGCATTGTTTCTTTGATGTTCAATTGTGTAATTAAAGAAAAAGACATGTTTAATCATCTCCCTATTCAATTAATTTACGTTATCTCTTTGTATGATATTAAAAGAATGACAAGGCAATTCATACTTTAAAAAAATATTTTACTATCTGTTGCTCTAGGACTAATTCAGTTTTGCAAATTAAGATTAGAAGAGATTGCAAGGAACATTGTAGGGAAAAAGGAAAACCTAAATGGATCTCCATGTTTATTAGAGAGTATATTGTTTTCTTAGTTTTCAATTATATTTTATCTATGATTTTAATTTCTCAAACCTCCCACATAGTGAATTTTTTTAGATTCTTTCTAATTATTATCCACATCTCTATTTTTCTGTCACCAAAAAATGATATGAATTCCACATACATTTTTATGCAGCTAGCTCTACATCAGTGCACAGGATGAAATATTTCAATAGCATCTGATGTTGTGTGTGCTTTTCACCCCAGGAGATTTCTTTCAAGAAAAAGCAGTAGCCAGGATGTCTCAGAGTCTATCAGTATTCACATAGCTTTTATTTTCGGCTTCACACTAAGCCTTGGGTATAAGAATTGGAGGCCTGAACATGTACTCTTTGTTTATATTTACAAAATAGTGGAGAAAGAGGAAAAGGGAAAAACAACAGTGTAGAAATAAGATTTTTAAAATATGTTTTGTTTCCCTGGTGTGGACATATTAGATGCAAAGCTATAGCCAAAATTAACATGTATATGCACATGTGTGTGTGTGTGTGCATGCGTGCATGTGTGTGTGTGAGTAGCAACCTCTTTGTTAAATCATAATCAATGCCATTCTCAGAAAAACTTACAGGCAAGAACGCCTGTTCAACTTTGATATTTTAACAGGCTAATTCTTTTGAATTTGTGGCCTTGGAATGTACAGGTCTAGGTCCATATGTTCACTGATTATTTAAAAGAACATAGTTGATTATGTTTCTTTATTAATAGGGTAACTTTATGACTTGCCTGAAAACCACAAGATAAGTCAAAACCCCCTTCCCCACTCCCTAACCTCCTAACCACTCGTTTTTCTGAACCACTCAGAATAATCTAAAGCCCTATTCAGCTTGCAGCCAGATGTGAACAATCAGTGCCTGACACGGGGTACAAATAACACCTCCTCCAGCCATTACTCTTCAATTGGAGCTCTGCCCTTGATGGAGGCTGGAGTTTGCTCTGGCTTTTGTAACTTGCACATGAACGGTAGGGAGAAAGAGGCACAGAGGGAAAAGGAGTATTTAGGTGGCAAGCTGCAGGCGGATCTGGGCTTGTCTCACCGTAGAGGGGTCTGTTTGAAAGTGGAGTGAGGTCACAGGTCACACAGTTCAACCCAAAGGACTAAATGCGCTAATGTATTGGGCAGACACAGACCCATTAAAACCAAACCAAACCAAAAATAAGGTGAGGAAGGGTCCAAGCCA
This sequence comes from Bubalus kerabau, assembly GCF_029407905.1. Lineage (NCBI taxonomy): Eukaryota > Metazoa > Chordata > Mammalia > Artiodactyla > Bovidae > Bubalus > Bubalus kerabau. The sequence goes on from NC_073626.1 coordinate 16,894,640, forward strand.
ACCTTGAAACCTAAATGACCATTTGTTCTCATTCTTCAAAACATTCGGGGGCCTTCCAGCCAGCCAAGGCTAGAGCTGTTTATGGTTCATAGAGTTTGAGAAAATGGAGCCCTGACATCTGACCTTGCATGAACCTCAGACACAGAGCAGAATGAGACAGTCTGGACAGGAAAAGCACTATTCCCTTAGCAAGCTGCTGTGTTTGGTGGTCATGGTCAGATTTTTACCAAGATCCTGAGATTTTACTTCAAAAATAAAACTAAGAATGCTCTTTGATTCCAAGTTGTATTGATTGTTTTTGTTTTTGCTGCCTGAATCTCTCTCTCTCTTTTTTCCAAGTTAGGTTGCATTCTTTCTCTCCTCCTAAATGTCTAGAATTCATTGTGAAGAATAGCAGCATGTGCCAACTGCAGAGAAGGGCCCTGCTGAGTTAATGTTCAAGACGAAGGCATCAAAGATATAAAAATCAGGAAAACAGGTAGCCTTCCTTAGTGCTTTATTTTTTAATTATTTCTGTTTTTTATTTACTTTAGCATTTTTCTTAAAAGTTGTTTTTGACAACAGTCAGATTATCCTCTCTTCATAATCTTCATATTGAATTAACTACCTCAGGAAAAAAAAAAATGAAATGGTTGTATCTAACAGGGTAAAAACAAATATGGTCCACAACCTGTGATCAATACTAGTGAAGTCCATGGCTCAGTGAATAGAAAAGCAAAGGAAGAGGAGCACAATATATTCTTTAAAAGAGACCCAGGTGGACTTGAGAAGGCATAAAATGCATAGAAATGTCCCTCCACCCCCCATTACAAAACATTCAGTGGAGCAATAGGAACTCTCGAATACTGCTGCTGGGAATACAAAATGGTGCAGCCACTTTGGAAAATAGTTTGGTTATTTTTACAAAACTAAACATGATCTTACCATACAGTCCAGCAATCATGCAAAGGAGTTGAACTCTTACATCCACACAAAAATTTGCACACAGATGTGTATAGCAGCTGTATGCATTATTACCCAAACTTGGAGGAACCAAAATGTCCTTCAGTAGTTGAATAGATAAATAAACTCTGGTGCATCCAATCAATGGAATATTATTCATTGCAACCAATATATGTTATCAAGTCACAGAAAGACATGAAGGAATCTTCAGTGAATTCGACTAAGGGAAAGAAGCCAATCTAAAAAGGCTACATACTGTATGATTCCAACTCTGGAAAAGCTGACATTCTGGAAAAGACAAAACTATGGAGACAACAGAAATATTACTAGTTGCCAGAGGTGGTGGGGGGTAGGGGGTGAGAGATGAATAGGTAGAAGTCAGTGAAAATAGTCTGCATGGTATATAATAATCATGGATCTATTTCATTGTGTTGTTGTGTTGTGTTAGTTGCTCAGTTGTGTCTGACTCTTTGCAACCCCGTGGACTGTAACCCACCAGGCTCCTCTGTCCATGGAGTTCTCCAGGCAAGAATACTGGGGTGGGTTGCCATTCCCTTCTCCAGGGGAACTTCCTGATCCAGAGGTAGAATCCGGGTCTCCTGCATTGCAGGCAGATTCTTCACCTTCTGAGAAGCTAGGTAAGCCCATATTTCATCACACACTTGTCCAAATCCATAGCACGTACAACAGCAAGAATGAACTGTAATGCTAACTATGGATTTGGGACAATTATGAAGTGTCAGAATAGGTTTGTCAATTGTAGCATGTTTTTATAACTGACTCTGGTGGGTGATGTTGAAAATGGAGGAGGCTGTGTGGGGAGGTGGTGTGTGGAAAATCACTGTACCTTCCCTCCATTTTGTTAAAAACTTAATACTGCTTTTAAAAAGTCTTTAAAATATCACTTAAAATGAAAAGTGAGAATTGGAGGAGGAAAAACGTGCTTTCATATTCATTAAGCAGAAAAAGTAAAACTCTTAATGTCAGCTCTGGTTCCACTGAGTACTTGTTCCTGTGATGCTGTCTGACTTGGTTATTAAGTGGCCCAGGAAAGCCTTAGTAGAAAAAAACTCACTGGCTTAATTTAAATTTTGGCCACCCCAGCTCTTCGAGCTATGAATAGACTCACTCTCATTTGTTTGGCCTATGGGGAAAATCACTTCTTAAAAGTATGCTTTGTAAGAAAGTTACTAGATTTCCCTTGAAAATAGCATTCATGTATTGAACCTTTTAAGAAAGAAAAAATTTGCTGAGCATAGAGCAAACAATTTAAAAAGTGATCAAATACAATATTAATATTAAGAATGCTTGTCAAAAGAAATGTACATGCATATTAAAAACACTAATAATTCGCTTAGTTTTGTTGAGTTGTATCATATATATATATATATATATATTAAGGTGCACTGGGCTAAAATGAAGATCTTAATGAATTTTTTATATACGGTATAAACTTCTTTCACCATTGCACATGTTAAGATATAGAATATCTCCAGCATTTAAGAAGGCTCCCACCCTACTCTACAGTCAGTAGGGTCCCCAAGAAGGGCCATTATTCTGTTTTACCTCTTTTTAAATTTTGTATAAGTAAAGTATATAGAATGTGTATTTTTGTACTTGACTTCTTTTACTCAGCATTATATCTGTGAGATTCATTTATATCATTATGTGTATCATTAGTTCATTCTTTTTTAATCAATGTACAGGATTCTGTTGTAGTTATAATACCACAGTTTCTTTACTTATTGTATAGTTGATAGACATTTTTTCCAGAGTGTGGCTATAATATGAACGTTATTGTATATATCTTTTGGAGGAGAAAAGCATTCATTTTGGATGGATTTGTATCAGCAGTGGAGATGCAGGTCATAGAGTAATTTAATAGGTGCTGCCGAATGTTTTTCTAAAGTCACTGTACCATTTAACTGTCCCACTGATAATTCACGAGTTTTCATCCTTCTACACCCTTCATATTCTTAATTTTAGTCATTTTGCTGGATATTAGTGATATCTCATCTTACTTTGTATTTTTCTGATGAATAATTATGTTGAGCATTTTTTTTTGTATGTTTATCATCCTAACCTTTTTAATAAAGGATTTGGACGTTCAGCTTAAAAGTTACTCAAGAAGCTTGAGGATGGTATCAATTTCTTAGCAGTGAATAAGAAGATGAGAAAAGAGAACTAATGTTTACTTAGTGCCTATCATGTTGTGAGAACTTTACATATGCTATCTCAATTAACTCTTTTAATAGCCATATATGGTAGATATTTTTTAGTGGATAATAGAGTTCATATGTTTATGAGTAGAATTTATTCAATTTTCTATTCCCTTCCTATATTCTGATATACTCTAATTTTCCCTTTACTCCACATATGTTGGAAATTAATATTTTTCCAGATTTATGAAGAATCATGGTTATTTCTATGGCTTCTCAATAATGTTTCCTTAACCCACTAACTGTCTAACATCATGATGAACAGTCTTCTGTATGCCTTTTGGTGTTTACATTTTTACAATAAATCATTACCATTATAATTTAAGACACTGTAAAGTTATTTTTGTTTTGAAAAAACTCTATCCCTTCCTTCTGGCCAAATGAGAAACTATATCCTTGCCTTTTCAAATTGTTTTATGAGAGGTAATCAAAGACCTGTTTGCTTTATTACTTATTTTCAAAGGCCTTTAAGATCCTAGCTTTTTTTTAAAAAATAAGTTGTCTTATCCAAGCTCCTGAATCAAATATTTACAATCTCTTTAAGTTTTAGCAATTCTCCCTTATCTACGAAGTGAAAGTCGCTCAACTGTATCCAAATCTTTGTGACCCCATGGAGTATACAGTCCATGGAATTCTCCAGATCAGAATACTGGAGTGGGTAGCCATTCCCTTCTCCAGGGAATCTTCCCAACCCAGGGATTGAACCCAGGTCTCCTGCATTGTGGGAGGATTCTTAATCAGCTGAGCCACAAGGGAAGCCCAAGAATACCAGAGCGGGTAGCTTATCCCTTCTCCAGAGGATCTTCCCGACCTAGGAATAGAACTGGGGTCTTCTGCATTGCAGGTGGATTCTTTACCAACTGAGCTATCGGGGATCCTCTCTCATATCAAGCATTTTCCTTTTACAAAAATGTTCTCATATTTATACTTAGTCTCACTGACACAATTAGCCTGTTTCAAGAAAAAAGAGATGGGATGCAAAATGTTAACTTGAGAGGAAAAGCAATAATTTTCTTAACTTCAAAAGAAGTTTGTGTGGGACTTTGGTAGGGAGTGTCCAAGCTGACTGATGGTGTTTCTGACATTATTACTGGGTGAGACGTTTCCTACACCCCAATACTCAAATCCTCTGTCCTTACTCAGCCTGCCACCAAAACAAAACCCAAAATCAGAAATGAAGAAAAGTATCACTTGAAAAAAATTGACATTTATCGATTTTTTTAAAAGACAAAAATATATCTTAAATTGTCAGGTTGTTTTTGGCTGTGCCACATGGCTTATGGGATCTCAGTTCCCCAGCCAAGGGTTGAAACTGGGTCCTTGGCAGTGAAAGCATGCAGTCCTAACCACTAGACTGCCCGGGAATTTCCAATATACCTAAAATATTAACCAAAGCCCTTCTAATATCAGTTCTTAAAAATGAAGGTGAAGGTCAACTGGAAAGGTAAACTCAATATATGGAGTTAATACCTTAAGCATTGTACACAGACTGGGTACATAATAGGCTCTCAAAAACTTTTTGTTTGATTTATCTTATTTTTCCTTGTTCAGATACTTTTAACTATCAGTATTATATCCATACGCTTGCTTATTTTGTGCCTAACAAAAGCCTATTCATTTTTTTACATTAATTCCTTTTACTGCAAAACAAAAGGCATCTTCCTTGGAATATCATAATAAACCACTTCAACTTCTGAAATGTACCAGCTCTAGATCCATTTTTTATGTCTTCATTAAGAATGAATACATTATTGACAAGTACCACCAGGAACAAATACATTAGCTTTTGAGCTTTCTTGAGTAATGTCGGATGACATGGTCTAAGTCCAGTAGGCCTGTGGAATTATTGTATAATTTGAGTTTACCTCTATCTTCCCTATGTGGTATAATGTTCAGTGGTTGGAGGTGTTTATTTAATTTTAGACCCATTCTTTGCCATACATTTGAGTGTGTGTGTGTGTGTGCTAAGTTACTTCAGTCATGTCCAACTCTTTGCGACCCCATGGACTACAGTCTTCCTGTCTCCTCTGTCCATGGGATTCTCTAGGCAAGAACACTGGAGTGAGTTGCTATGCCCTCCTCCAAGGGACCTTCCTGACCCAGGGATCAAACCTGCAGCTCCTGCATTGCAGTCGGATTCCTTGCTGCTGAGCCATGGGGATAGATTCACAGATTTGAGTCAGTTGAGAGAAAGCCTAAGGATTTGATGTAAAAGTGCTATCTTGGGTTTGGCAATGGCAATTGCATATATGGATAGACAAGAGGGCTGGTTGCCAGGTCTTCAAAGGAATAGCAATTTCTGATGTTTTTTCCCAAGTTAGTTAATTTTGCCCTTAAACTGACTTTATTAAGTTAAAGAGTCACCAATAAATCTCTATTATAGAATTCAAAAGACTTAGGCCTCTTTTTGGAGCAACAATGTTTTTCTAAGAAAGTTGGGAATAATTCAACTCAGTTGCCTTCAATTCAACTTTATCTGAAAAGATAGAATTAGCCCTTCATTAAGACAGAGTGGGGAACTGGACAACACACACACACACACACACACACAAACCAAGACCCAAATGAGGGTGAGACAGTGACCAGGTGTTTGGTTGGAGTTACTGCTCAAATTGTGGGGAATGATATTTCTAGTCTGTTACGTTGAATATTTGTGAGCAGGCTATTCTAAGATTTTTGGCTAGGCTGAACAGGATATGGCTGGGTGTGACAAAGATGTGGCTGCTCAGGAAGAGCAACCCAAACCAGGAAAGGGCATGACAGAAATGCATGACCTTTATTTAGAGGAAAGTTCCTGCCTTCTTGTAGATTTGAAGTCTTAATCTATGAAGATATGTGTGTAGCACCAAGAGAAAGGAAACATGATTTTCACCACTCTGTCTTGTTTAGCTTTAGTTTTTATTAAACCCAATGGGGAGATATGGTACACTCCACTGAAGATATGTCTTTCCACGGCAGTGTGTCCATGAGGATGACTGCAGAAGACAGAAGCAGGGAACAGAAGAGGGAGAGCCATTTGGAATGAAATGCAGTATCAGAAGGAGAATCATCATGGCGCACATCTTACCACCTTTGACATGACCTGTGGCTTAGAAGAAAGAGGTAAAATCTTTGTACATTTCAGAATCAGTGGCTGAAAATCAGAGCAAACCACCTGATAAATGGTAAATAAATAATATGGTGCCCTTCTCCCCAAATTCACAGGGCAGTTCCAATTTTTATTCCAGTTTGTGTTAGAGTGATTTTAGAGCTCTATCTGGAAGTACTTTCTCATTCTTACTTATTCACTTTCAATAGATATTGTTGAATATGTCGATATGTGAAAGTTTCACATTCCTTGAGTGTGAACTGTTAGGCGAGAAGACAGAAGTTAAAGTGAACAAACAGCAGTGATCACATAATGGAAGGCTTTCCTTTTCCCCTAAAGACTTGGCATTTACCCTATAGGACCTAAGAAATAGTATACACAGAGGGGAATCATTGAAAAGCTTTAAAGAGAGAAAATAATTGCATTAAAGTACTATAAATAGTCAATGTTCGTTTTTCTTTTGCTTTACGTGATTGGTTTAAGGTCATGGTTCCCAAATTTATCTGAACTTTAGAATCATCTGGGGATCTTTGGAAAATTCCAAAGCCCCGGCCACATCCCCAACCAATTAAATCACAATCTCTAGGAGTGTATGTTGGGAAACATAGAAATAAACAGAAAAAAATTAAGTATTATCTAGGAGCAGATTGAATTGACTTGAGATGGATTGCGCCAGTTCTTTTATTTATTTAGCATTTGTTTTTTTTTTAATGACTTTTTACTTCCTAATTTTTAAGTGATGGTAAATGGCATGATGAGAAAGTGCCAGGACCTCTCACCAAAACAGAAATCTATTCAGTTGTATTAATGCATAGACAACTTTGTATCTTGTTAGAATAAATTGGAGCTTGGGATGAGGCAGAAAAGATGATTTTCTGGAGACTATATCCTTGGGTCCATAAATTTCCCTTTATTTCTCCCATTTGCCCCCATATATTTTCAATATAGCATGATGTATTTATACAATATGTGTGATTAGCAAAAAGATAGCATTTATTTTTACCATGATGTATGATATATCTGAGTAGACATGACCATATGTGTCAGTTGTAGGTACATCTTTTTATGCAGTTCAGGTGAGGATCACTTAACGTACAAAAGGGCTTTTCCATTGTGGCCTGTGTCACACTTTTCTCTTTTAGGTGCAAAGCAGAAACTTTCCCCTTGACTTTCCTTGAATAATGAGAAGGATTTTTTTTTTCTTTTTTAGTTATAACATCCTATTTAGTTAAAACACAAACACATACACACACAAACAAATGCAAACTATGAACTCTTCTTGGCCTAGCTACTAACCTTAAACTAGATTTACCCGAGATGAAGAATCGAGGAAATGATTCTTCACTTTACCTCCAGATTTGGTAAATGTAACGTGTTGCTAGGAAATCTGAATTTTAAACAAGTGCTCTGACTCTTCTGATATGCTCTGTCTGACATCACTTTCAGAAACACTGAATTTGGCAGTTGAGATGCAAAGATAAATATGGGGAGGAGAACTTCCCTGGTGGTCCAGTGGTTAAGGCTCTGCACTTCAGTGCAGGGGGCACCGGTTCGATCTCTGGTTGGGGAAGATTCCCACAAGGCACATGATGCAGTCAAATAAATAAGTAAAGTGGGGGAAATGGCCTTAGAAGTGTTTTCGGTTGAAACAATTTTTTTTGGCTTCCATATTTGTCATAGATATTGTTCTGAACTGCGATGATGTTTCTCCTGCCACAAGGGCTAAGAAAAACGTCCAAGCAGGGCCCTATTCCATCTTTGAAGTAGGCTCTTCATCTCTCTTTCTCTTTCTTTTTTTTCCCTAGCTTCTCATGGTGTATTTGCTTTTCTCTCACCATCCATACTGTATTGTGTTGGAGTTCTGGATTCTCCTCATTTGTTAGCTTTGTCCCCACACTTAATCCTATTTATTTATTTAATACCCATCCATTAGGGGCTCTACCTGGCCAGCCCAGCCAGTGGATCTCTAGGTTCAGGTGAGCCGCCCGGCTTGTCTGTCCAGTAGTAGTTTTTCTGCTGAGAATGGATGTTCAACTGGAAACTCTGATCTAAGCAAAGTCTCTGATCTCTGATCTCGGAAACTCTGATCTCTGAGCAAAGTCTCACTTTGCTATTTAGCCACAGAATGATCTTGGACAAGTTCTCTTTCTAAAGTCTGTCTTCTTCTTCGGAAAGTGGAGAAACTAATATCTGTTCTTCCTACCTAATCATGAAAAGAAGTGAAATGCTCTGTATGTCAAAATAATTTGTAAATGACTGAGGCTGTGGTTCTCAAACTTTGGCTTGCATCAGACTCACCTGGAGGACACACGTTGCTGAAACCCAACCCCAGGTTTTGTGATACAGCAGGTCTGGAGGAAGGCCTGGGAGTTTGCCTTTCTAGATGGTTCCAGGAGATATGGACACTGATGATCCTGGCTTCAGAATCACACTTTGAGAAGACAGGTCTAAGGCATTATTATAAAATGGTCTAATCTCTCAGTTTACACATATTCTCTGTGCTTCCCAATGGATCTAAAATCCTGAGATGCCATTAAAGGTATTAAAGTGAGCTAAGGGTAGTTTGAAAATTGACTAGTAGGTCTTCATAAAGTACCTACTAAATGTGCCCTAGAAGCAAAACAAACAAACAGATGTCACTGGGAAAGTGTCACAAATCTCTAAGAAATCTTATTTTAAACCTTGTATTTTCTCAGATAATGAGTTAATTTATTTTTCTGGATATGGAAGTGGCCAGTATTATCTTTGGGCTGAAGGCAGATATGCCCAGTTGGGGCATCTGAGTTGGGGGGCCTCCCTAGGTTATTCCTGCTGCCTGCACATTTAATGGTGCAGTCCTGGGTGAATATAATGAAGAAGAACAGGGCACTATCAACTTCAAAGTAAATATGCTCTGGTGTAAATGGTCGTGCAGAGAGCACGCAAGACCATTCTAGCTGGAAAATTAAAATATGTCATGACATAGCTATAAAACTCTTTGCTGCCAAGCCAACATCATTCTGGCTTATGGCTCTTAGACCTCACAAAAGGAGGTTAATTAATGAAACAAACCTATTGTAAAATAGTCTAAAGAAAATCTGATGGCTTAGGATAAACTTTAAGGTGCCAAATGGGATTACATCTACCTAAGCAGAGAAGGAGCTGGCTGGATGTCAGTGAAACTCAGAACGCCTGTAGGTCCGTCTGTGAATCTGGAGCATGTCTACGTGTGTAGCATGTGTCTTTGACTAAGCATCAGAACAATCGGGCCTTTGAAGGGAGGATAGGTCAGCCTAATTGGGCTTTCCCAAGCAGTTGTGCACACTGTTCAATTAAAAAGGAAAGATGGGTCAGCTTAAAGCCATTCACATGACTTAGATTAGCTGTTCAGGTCCTACAGAGGCCCGAGCTAAGGAATCCTCGCTCACTGTTCCTTCAGGGTGCAAGGATGTATCTGGCCTGTAGTGTGGCTCTTGGTTGCCCTCTGCAGGGATAAATATCAGGAGGCTTGTTTGGGGAAAAGACTTAAGAGAAATGCAGGCCTTAGAAAAATATATATGCTGTGGCAATAAATTTCAAGGCATGCTGAGCTCTTTAAGGGCCTATCCAGAGGGGTGATTTAACAAGGAGACAATATTTTCAGGAACCAAGGTTAGTGCTTTAGCTCTACAAGACATTGGCTGACTTGGGAAAACAGAGTAATTTAGGTCTGAGACCAATAGGAGAATGATGAGGATTTCCTCCCCCCCTTCTTTCATCTGAAGGCTATAGCTTTGTGGAGGTGATCTTAGAATAAAATAAAAACAGTGCCATGCACGTGTGTGCACACACACACACACGTCTTGTTTTTATATATTTAGTACTGATGTTAGTGGAACTAATAAAAAGCGGATTGGTCACAGCGTCACAGAAAATCAATTCTCAAGCTTTTTCTTATTCAGGTTTTTTGATGGTATTGCTCTCATCTGATACTTGAGGGTCACAACATGAGTTTCAAATGGGTTGTCCTTTAGAGTGGAAATGAAGACGCTGTCCTGGGTCACACACAATAATAAAAAGTGACCCCTTTCTTAAAATAGATGCTTTCCTTGTTCTTCAGTTGCAAGGCTTATAGGAAAGAACTTTTCCAGTCCTCTTCTGTGAGGCTTTTTCCTGGTAATAGAAATCACCAGCTGAAAAATAACATATGTGCATTACTCATGCATTTATAAATTAGTATTGATCAACCTTTGGGAAATTTTATGACTTCATGGTGACCTAATGCTTTGTCATTTGTCCTCACATGTTAGTAGTAACTAGTAAAAACTAGCTATGCAAATACATGTTCAAAGATGGATCAGAGACTATGGTGGTCTCTAGATTACAGACAAAGAATACATATTCCCACCAGATAATTTGTATCAGTATGTATTTAGGGAGTATACAGAGAGGAGACATTTAGGGAACAGCACAGAAATGGTTTGTAAACAGAAATCTGCAATTTTTCTATTTCTCTTTGTTGAAGGGAAATGAAAGTGTGTTTAGCCATTTTGGGTAAAAATGCAATAAAAATATATCTGTGGGCAATGGTGGCACATATGTGAGGAAGAATAGTAAGATTTTAGAAGAGCAAAAATGAAGAGATGAGAATCAGGCAAGCAACACTTGGAGACTCAGCTTTCTTGTATAATTACAGATTTGGGTGATACTTGCATTTCAAAGTTAGTTGGATTCCACTGGAACCCAGCTTCAACTGGATGTGAGTATAATACGGATCCCCCAGAAGTTTCATCACGAAATAGGCTTGAGGAAGACCTGGTCTAGTCAGGTGAATTGAATAGTTTTATTAACGGCTGAACTTTTCAGGCTTTCACATACCAATAAATATTAGGAGTTTCCAAGAGGTGGACATGATATACTAAGTTTCCAATTTTTTAACCATGCAAACTGTTTTTCCACTGTGCTATAAAAATGCTGACTTTCATTATTGTTAGTGTCTTTTCCAGTTCCAAAATGATATGAATAATTGAGTTCATAGAGACAGTATTAAAATAGAAAATGGATATAATTAACCATGTAATTTGGGTGACCATGACTTTGTTTTGCATCCCCAAACATAATTGCAAATTATTATTATTTTTCCTTAATTTTCTACACATTGCCTGATTAGGATAAACAAACTTAAGGCAGAAAAAAAGTCACTAGTAAAATGAGAAAAGACTAGATATTTGCATGCCAATGAAGGAGATCTTTGTTTTAGATTGGTATTCCCTGTGGGATCTCTAGCAGCAGCACGTTACTGGTTTTAAAGGCAGCATCATATCTGGTTGTAAAACTGAAGCTCTTCCCCATCTTTATTTTTCTACCCTGGTAACTTGTGCAATATGCCCACCACAGGCAGGCTCCCACACTGCGTCCATGTCGGGCCTTCATAATTAAGAGAGAAAATGTGAAATGTTCAAAGGTGAGTCACAAAGATTATTAAGGAACTAGAAAACAAGCCCAATTTGAAAAGGTTAAATGAGATGGGATTTTTTTTTTTTTAGCCTGCAGGAGAGTAAGTAGAGATACCAGGTAACAATGCCAGTTAACGGTAATTTCTAGTAAGTGAAGTGTTATTAAGCAGATAAAGATGACCAGCCATTCTCCACTCTCAGTGTGGACGGAACAAGAGAAAGTGTCCTTATGTTCCAGCTGTGAGGGTTTATCTTAGATGCAGGGAGTGGTTTTCTTACTAGATGGTTTTGCACCATGATTGTAGTGACTTACCACTTGATTAGGTCAAAAAGTAGTTTCCTAAAGGTACTTTACCAAGCAACTGATCATGTTAACTTTTATTTAATTCTTATTATGGGCCCTGTACCATCTTGGGTGCTTTAATATACATTGTATCATTTCATTTTCACAAGAACTTTTGGAGAAATGTATTTTATCCTTGTTTTATAGATGTAAAAAATAAGTCTTATAGTTATTGGCTATTATCCATTTTTGTTGGGTTTCTTTTTTAATATTTGTTTTTAATTGAAGAATAATTGCTTTACAATATTTTGTTTGTTTTTGCCAAAAATCAACATGTATCAGCCACAGGTATACCTATGTCCCCTCCTTCTTGAACTTCCCTCTCACCTCCCACCCCATCCCACCCCTCTAGGTTGTTATAGAGCCTGGATTTGCGTTTCCTGAGTCATACAGCAAATTTCCACTGGCTATCTATTTTATATATGGTAGTGTGTATGTTTCCATGCTATTCTCTTAATTCGTCCCACCCACTCCCTGCCTTCCCCTACTTGACGTCAATTTTCAAAGCTAGATCTGCCTGACCCTGAGCCCCATAATGTGTAACTTCCCCACTTCTGTGATCTCTTTGGGTAGGTCAGTTAATGTTTCTTTGAGTTTGTTTCTCAATAATAATATATCTATATTAAACTATAGATTAAATAATTGATTTGTATTAAATAATATTAAATAATTATTAAACAATAATAAAATATATATTTATATTATATTTATATATAAATAATTATATAATTGTATATATGTCAATAATATATAAATATATAGAGAATATATATAATATAATATGTATATAATATATTATATATAATATATAATACAATTAAATTATATTAATTATAATATAATTACATTATATATTATATAATTATATTATATTATAATTTATATATTATATAATTAAATAATTATATTTTAAATATAATTTTCAATTATGTAATTAATTTTAACATAATATAATATATAATTAAATTATATATAATTAAATATATAATATATATAATTATTTCTATTATAATATAATATATAATATATGATTATATTTATAATATATTACATTATATAATATAATTACATTATATTATATATAATATATACTAATATATAACATAATTAATGTATATTATTAAAAATATATAATACAATATAATATATAATAATATTTAATAATAATATAATAATATACAATATATAAATAATATATAATATACATATAAAATATATATGAGTGTTGCAAGAGTCAGACATGACTTAGCAACTAAACCACCAACCTCCTGGGAAGAATCCAGCAAGTGTGGCAGGGGGAGTCCTAGGCACCTGGGCTCAACATAAGATGAGCCACCTCCACCAGTGTGAGATATGGACTCCAAATTCTAGATGATGCTGCCTTCCTCATCCAGAGGCAATGCCTTCAGTGTGCGACTGTGGTGTGTGGAACCAGGGAGCATCCAAATCCGAGAATCAGGTCCCATAGGATAGCAACTTACCAAATCAGATCCAGAGCGTAAGGTCATGCAGTCAGGGCTGATGAATATTATGTAGGGATATTTGTATAAAAATGAAAAAGTACAGTCTACAGAAATGGTCCAACAGCATATATATCAAATGATTTCTTGCCAGGCTCATTTCATCACTCACATAAGAGAGCTCTTCTCAAGTCATCAATGACATTGGATTTCTTCTAGCATCTGATTTCCATGGGCTTATAGGTGGTCTCTCTATCACCCTCCTGTACCACTTGGAAGAAAAATATGCTGAATAATTGAATATACTTTCCTAATATTTATCATTACCTAGCTTATTTGGCAGCCACTCTGACAGAACCCCCAAAGCTGTTCTGGCTTAGTATTGCAAGTACACAGAACTATGCATTAGGATCATCGGTATCCTTCAGGTTGTTCAGCAGAATTACTAATAGTTCCTGATAAACTGCTCTTTAATTGTCCTCAGTTGCTACCAAAAACTTGCATGATTCTGTGAATCTATACCCTCCCCAGCTATGCTCTCCCTCAGCAGATAGCTGTCCATTTCACTTTATTAATAAAAATATAAAAGATACCCTCAATCCTGAAGTCCTTCAACTCCTAAATGTGTATCTGCAAAGGTCTTACCTCTTTGATTTCCAAAGAAGAGTGACTCTCATTCTCTCTAAAATGGATCTTTCCCCCTAGGTGCTAAGTCCCACCACAGCCCATCTACCTGGACACCTTGCTTTAGGAACCACCACCATCATGTCCTGCTTCTTCAACCCCGTTATCCTCCAGCTCTCTTTCCCCTTGGTATATAAGTGTGTGGAAGTATCACTCACAATTTTTTAAAAAAGTCCTCTTTTTCACTGTATTACTCTTTATATTTCCTTTTATTTCAGACAAGTCTTCAAAAATGTTTGTATTGTGTCCACGGTCTTCTCTCTCATTCACCTCACCTGGATTTAACATACGCCCTGATATTTTCTCCTCAGTCCACTGATGAGTAGAGTATACTCTCTGAGATTATCAACATCTTCCTGTATGCCCAGTCCAATGGTGACCTTGAAACCTCATCTCACCTTATAGGATTTCTCTCTGGTGATAGACACACCTTCCTTTTTGAATCACAATTTCCCCAATTCCATTTTTCCTCATATGTTTCTAACATCTATTTCTATTCCTCATTAGTCACTAATTTCAGGTGCTTCGTCTCTGCTTTACTCCTAGATTTTAAAATATCTCAGGATTTTGTCTTTAATTTCCCTTCTTTTCCTTTCCTTTTTGGAGTGTACTCAGGCCTCTTTTCCAGGCCCTGGACTTCATTAACCACAGGGCAGCCAATGGCTCCAAAAATTCACTTCTACCACCATTCTTTCTTCTAAGCTCCAGATACATTTATCCAATTGCTTATAGAATCACCATTTGGGTATTTTTACCCATATTTAAAAGTCAACAAGTCATATTTTAAAGTTTACAGAGCTTCCTACATGGGAACAACAAAGTGGAAAGAAGTAGGGATAAAAGACTGATAATTCCAAGATCAAAATCCGAAGTTTGAATAAAGAGCATAAATTTTAATTTGTGGTGGTTTGATTTGTATCATATATGAATAGATTATACTCCTAAATGAAAGAAGAAAAAGCGACTATAAATGGGTTGAATGACAACACTTTCTGTCTGATTAACACAATGTCAGTGTGAGGTCAAAAGGTGAGTGGGGCTTCTGCTGTATGAACATTGGGAGAGTTATTTCTCACTCCTCATTTTTCCCCAGAAAAGACATCATGTACATTACATTCTCAGGAGAGAACAGTACTGGATAAACAACTACTTTCTGTCCCTTAACAAATCCTCAGGTCTAGAAGAATTTCTGATATTACTGGTAAATTTGGGGGAAAGAGCAGAGCATGGTGATCTGCTCAAGCCTGTCTCTGTCTCCCTTTCTCTCTCTCCTTCCCTCTTACATCTGCTTGCCTACAGGAAGGGCAACATCTTCTCTGGTCTAGTTATCTGGAGCAAAGAGAAAAAATTCTACTCAGAGAGTTTAATAGGATATCCATTGATACTTGTCCAATCGAGATTATACACTTAAACTGATGTTATGAACTCCATCAGTTTAACTTCCTTATTTCCATTTTTTAAAGTTTGGAAAGAGAAGAAAGGAGTATCATTGATTTACTTTCAAGATACCAACACATTAATAATAATCAAATGCCATCAGATATTCTTAACCATGTGGCTTTACAAGTTTATCAAGATATATTTATCTTTATAGCTCTTATTGAATCACAAACATTGATTCTTTTCTCTAACTCTATAAAAGGGATAATCTTTTAAATTCATGTATATAGACTTGGTAAAATTTTTTATGTTCTACACAGTTATGATGTATTTTTAAAAATGTATATAATCATATAGATATTATGTTATAATGAAATGAAGAGACTCAAAGTATATAGCATTGTCCCAGGAAGGAGTATTATTAGATATCATTAAAGTATTTTGAAAATGAGTATTTTTAAGGTAACATAAAAAAGAGTTTATATGAAAAAGACATCTTGTATTCATGGATTGGAAGATTCTCCAAGCAATCTACAGATGTGGTACAATCTCTATCAACATTCCAACAGTCTTTCCTGCAGAAATGGAAAAGCTGATGCCACTTCACACCTAGGATGACTAGAACAAAAAAAAGAAAATAAAGAAAAATAGCAAGTATAGGTGAAGTTGTGGAGAAATTGGAATACTCATTTATTGCTAGTGAAAATGTGAAATTGTTCAGCAGCTGTGAAAAATTGACTATTCCTCAAAAAAGTTAAATAGAATTACCATATGATCCAACAGTTGCACCTCTAGGAATATACATTGTTGTGTTCAAACAAGAATGTTCATAGCAGACTATTCACAAAGGCTAAAATGTGGAAACAACCCATATGCCCACTGGAATGAATAGATACACAAATGGTGGTATATCCATACAAAAGAATATCATTCAGCCATTAAAAGGAATGAGGTTTTGATACATCAACAAAGTTGATGAACCTTAATGATATTGTGCTAACTGAAGAAAACTAGATACAAGAGGCTACCTGTTACATACTGTATACGTCAATTCACATTAAATATCCAGAGTGGGCACATTGATGGAGGCAGAAAGCAGATTAGTTGTTGCCAGGGACTGAGGGTGTGGACGATGGAGATTTAATGGATGATTTTTTTTTTTTTTTTTTAGGATAAGGAAAATATTCTGGGACTAGGTAGTGGTGATGGTTTCACGACTTTCAATGCCATTGAATTTATCCTTTTAAATGGGTAAAATGCTAGACTTTATGTCATGTATATTTTACCACAATGAAAAAAAACCCTGCATAAACAGGATTTGATGATCCCTATTCATCTAGTCAAAGCTATGGTTTTTTCTGTGGTCATGTATGGATGTGAGAGTTGGACTGTGAAGAAGGCTGAGCGCCGAAAAATTGATGCTTTTGAACTGTGGTGTTGGAGAAGACTCTTGAGAGTCCCTTGGACTGCAAGGAGATCCAACCAGTCCATTCTGAAGGAGATCAGCCCTGGGATTTCTTTGGAAGGAATGATGCTGAAGCTGAAACTCCAGTTCTTTGGCCATCTCATGCCAAGAGTTGACTCATTGGAAAAGACTCTGATGCTGGGAGGGATTGGGGGCAAGAGGAGAAGGGGATGACAGAGGATGAGATGGCTGGATGGCATCATTGACTCGATGGATGTGAGTCTCAGTGAACTCCGGGAGTTGGTGACAGACAGGGAGGCCTGGCATGCTGCGATTCATGGGGTTTCAAAGAGTTGGACACGACGGAGCGACTGATCTGATCTGATCTGATAATAGAATAACTTTTTTTGGCTGGTTAAGGAGACCCACCAGTCCATCCTAAAGGAGATCAGTCCTGGGTGTTCATTGGAAGGACTGATGCTGAAGCTGAAACTCCAATGCTTTGGCCACCTCATGTGAAGAGTTGACTCATTGGAAAAGACCCTGATGCTGGGAGGGATTGGGGGCAAGAGGAGAAGGGGACGACAGAGGATGGGATGGCTGGATGGCATCACCGACTCGATGGACATGAGTTTGGGTAAACTCCAAGAGTTGATGATGGCAGGGAGGTCTGGCGTGCTGTGATTCATTGGGGTCACAAAGAGTCGGACACAACTGAGCGACTGGACTGAACGGAATTGAAGGAAATATAGTGGAAAGATTCTCAACCATACTTAGATAACACTGAACTCTTCACACTATTATTGTTTCTTGTTCATGCTATAAGATACTATGTTTCTTTTTAACCAACAGCTTCCAACATAGAGGAGTATCCAGGGGTAAGAACATAAAAATCTGTTGAATTGAAGGCTTGTATCTTGCAATCACAGAAAAAGACACTACAATATTTGAAAAAGTATGAATTGTCTCTCTTTGAAGTATTCATATTTAGTTAGCTATTGTTTCAATATTTATACTCTAATATTGAAATGAAAACTTTAGTGATTTCCTAGGGCAAGGATTATGGGTGTGTGCTTTAGAAGGAGAATAAAGGAGCTATTCAGAAAGATATATATAGTTTTTAAAACATAGATTTAAAAACAAAAATCTTTTTTAAATACATGAAAGACACCATCAAAGAAGTGAACATTTTTTCTTCTTGTCAAGGAAGGCTAAAATGTTTCATTCCTTGTAAAACACATTGAGAAAACATTGGTTTCTGACTGACTGTTGATTAATTCCTGCATAAAATGCTGACTATTTTTAGAGGAAAAAGACTTTTTTTTTTTAACAAACAGATTGAGTTCATATTAATTAGACCTCATCAGTATGGCTTAACCTCTCATCCAATTCTGCTCTTTTAAATTTTAATAACTGCAGTTTCCCAATCGCTAACTCCAACTACTGTCATGAATGACATTTTTAGGAACTTTCTACTCTTGCAATGGTATCTTTAGTATTTCCATTTCTACCTAGGGGGCATAAAGACTTGTATTTTCACACAAAAGTAAGCTATGTTCCCCTGTTTGGATATGTATAAAAGAGAGTTGGAAGATAAAGGCTGTTCATTAGATTTGCTTGATATAAATGTCTACATTTTAATTGTAGATATCAGAGAAACCTAGTAGAGAAAGCAACATTTTAACAACACACTCTGTTTCTGTTTGTTTCTTGTCCACTCCACATGGCATGTGGGATCTTAGTTCCCTGGCCAGAGATCAAACCCACTCCCCTTGTACTGGAAGTGCAGAGTCTTAATCATTGGACCACCCAGGAAGTCCTAACAGCAAATTATATAGATGATAGAATGAAATACCCTCAGGTGGTATATTAAATATAGTATCTGTGTTTTATGAAGTAGAACAATAAGACCTGGCTCCTCTGTACTTTGGGGCAAATGGGAGGATTGTTCTAGTGATGACTATATGCCTTGATTTAGTCAATGAAATTTGAATGAACACAACATCTAGATGGAAGCATTTGAGAACCAGTGGGCAATTCTTCACCAACCCTTTCCACCACCATGGAAATCAGAAATGTTTCAGCTGGGGGAAACCCCATCCTTATGAGCTCTTATTTGAGGATAGTATGAAACAGTTTCTACTGAATCAAACTGAATGTGTTGTGTCAATAAGTTTTACTTATATATTGTTTTAAATTAATTTATTTATTTTAATTGGAGGCTAATTACTTTACAATTGTAGTGGTTTTTGCCTTACATTGACATGAATCAGCCATGGGTGTACATGTGTCCACCATTCTGAACCCACCTCCTATCTCCCTCCCCATCCCATCCCTCAGGATCATCCCAGTGCACAGGCCTTGAGCACCCTGTCTCATGCATTGAAACTGGACTGGTGATCTATTTCACATATGGTAATATACATGTTTCAATGTTATTCTCTCAAATCATCCCACCCTCGCCTTCTCCCACAGAGTCCAAAAGTCTGCTCTTTATCTCTGTGTCTCTTTTGCTGTCTTGCATATGGGGTAATCCTTACCATCTTTCTAAATTCCATATATATGCGTTAATATACTGCATTGGTGTTTTTGTTTCTGACTTACTTCACTTTGTATAATAGGCCCCAGGTTCATCCACCTCATTACAACTGATTCAAATGCATTCTTTTTAATAGCTGAGTAATATTCCATCGTGTATATGTACCACAGCTTTCTTATCCATTCATCTCCCAATGGACATCTAGGTTGCTTCCATGTCCTAGTTATTGTAAACAGTGCTGCAATGAATACTGGGGTACACGTGTCTCTTTCTTTGGAGAAATGTCTGTTTAGTTCTTTGGCCCATTTTTTTGGTTGAGTCATTTATTTTTCTGTTATTGAGCTGCATGAGCTTCTTGTATATTTTTGAGATTAATTCTTTGTCAGTTGCTTCGTTTGCTATTATTTTCTCCCATTCTGAAGGCTTTCTTTTCACCTTGCTTATAGTTTCCTTTGTTGTGCAAAAACTTTTAAGTTTAATTAGGTCCCGTTTGTTTATTTTTGCTTTTATTTCCATTACTCTGGGAGGTGGGTCATAGGGGATCCTGCTGTGATTTATTTCAGAGAGTGTTTTGCCTCTGTTTTCCACTAGGAGTTTTATAGTTTCTGGTCTTACATTTAGATCTTTAATCCGTTTTTAGTTTATTTTTGTGCAAGGTGTTAGAAAGTGTTCTAGTTTCATTCTTTTACATGTGGTTGACCAATTTTCCCAACACCACTTGATTGTCTTTTCTCCATTGTGTATTCTTGCCTCCTTCGTCAAAGATAAGGTGTCCGTAGGTGCGTGGATTTATCTCTGGCTTTCTATTTTGTTCCATTGATCAATATTTCTGTCTTTGTGCCAGTACCATACAGTCTTGATGACTGTAGCTTTGTAGTATAGTCTGAAGTCAGGCAGGTTGCTTCCTCCAGTTCCATTCTTCTTTCTCAAGATTGCTTTGGCTATTCAAGGTTTTTTGGTATTTCCATACAAATTGTGAAATTGTTTATTCTAGTTCTGTGAAAAATACCATTGGTAGCTTGATAGAATTTTAAATCATTGACTCAGGAATTGTTTGTTACAGTAGCATTACCTTCTTTTACTAAGACAATATATTATAGACTTAAGCAGCATATACAATGAGACATGTAACATGAATATGAATGGATTTAGAAATGTACATGAAGTGTTATAACAAAATATAACACAAAATATAATAGTATCTAACATTATATACATAGTCCTATATTGTTGTTAATTTTCTGCTCTCCAAGAAATTGAGGTAACCCTATATTATAATTTTGGAGAAGGAAATGGCAACCCACTCCAGTATTCTTGCCTGGAGAATCCCAGGGACAGAGGAGCCTAGTGGGCTGCTGTCTATGGGGTCGCACAGAGTCGGACACGACTGAAGTGACTTAGCAGCAGTAGCAGCAGTATATTAGAATAGGGATGTGTTTGCTCTGGGTCCTTTCTGTGTCCTCTTCTTTCACCATCAAGTTTAGGATAATTCATGGTTCTATTTCTGTGTATTAGAGTGTTTTATTCTAATCAGTCTGAGACTTTAGATGTAGTCCTGTGCTGTGCTTCGTAGCTCAGTCGTGTTTGACTCTTTGTGACCTCATGGACGGCAGCCTGCCAGGCTCCTCTGTCCCTGGGGATTCTCCAGGCAAGACTACTGGAGTACCCTCCTGTACTCCATACCCTCCAGAATACTGGAGAATACTGCTATACCATCCTCCTTAGACATAGTACTTCTTGGTATAAAAGCAAACATATATTACAGAGTGTTCTCATTCTTGAAGCCTGAAATTTTGGAAATTTAAATCTATAAATTATATCTACAATATTTTATTGAAATTACTGTAGCTGTTTTCTGTTTCTAATTATTGATTTTTAAGAAAATGAAAAATCCTGGAAATAAAGCTCTGCTGGTGTTTCTAAAGTCAGCAGAAAAATGCTTCTCCTGGTCTTTCTGCGATCTCCTTGGGGTTTTGCTATTTTCTTGGAATTTTTGTTGCAGGTTTCATTGTCATAGAACCCTGCAGATTTCTTTCACTAAAACTTCTCAGTAGTGATTATATAGTTATATGTGCAATCATTTTTAATGTGTCTTCCAAGAATTAGGCTGTCAGTTCTAGGAGTATGATTTGTTTACTGCTTTGTTCCCAGAAGCCAGCACCAGACTTGTTGCATAGTAGGTTTTTGGACAAATATTTATTAATAAATGACTGAAAGAATTTTCCAAAGTTGTTTTCTTCTCTGCTGTCTGGTGGTTTTTTCTCCTCCCAGTACCACTTCTGTTTACATGAGAGCTTAGTGAAAATCTGTGGAAAAATGAATTGCATGATTAGTATAGAGGTCTATTTTCCTCTCCTTCCATCCCACCTGATTTCATCTGCTACATGAGAGCAACATAATTGAAACCTGCTTGTGGTTCTGAATACTGAGCACCTAAAACCATATAAATCTCTTCATTTTTAAACTTTTTTATGATTGTGATTTATGGTGGTGATGGTGAGCCTGGGTGTCAGGAGGGAGTGTTGTAATTAGAAAGTGAAACAGATGTTGAAGGCTTCATCTGAAATGATGTTGCCATTATAATAGTTCTCATTGCTCACTGATCATTTTCTAGTTCACCTATTGAAATTCTCACTGAAAAGATCTGGGTCTCAAGATAATGCTCACCAGATGAGGGTTTCACTGTTGTAGAGGAGCAAAAAATTTTTGATTCATTACGCTTATAAAACAAGACCCCCAAAGCTCCCATGTGCAAAGGCATGTAAACAGAAATTAAAACATTCTATTTTTTTTTTCCTTTTTGGAGTCAAAGTATTGGATGCAAACATGTTTATGCACTGACTTTTGGACTCTGGGTTATTACAGAATTTACCTAGCTTATTATCTTGATCAACATCCAGTTTTTTTCCAGCTGATCAAAGGACAGAAGAGAGAGACCTGCGTCCTCAATCAACCTAATCCTGTTTAAATGTAAACATCGCTAGGGTAATCAAGTGTATCTCTGCACACAAAGTTATAGAATGAAAAGTACCATTCGTACTCTCCCCATGGTGTTCCCCCATCAGAGTGTGGGTCACACAGGTGGCTCTGATGGTGGCTGAGATGATTTGTAAGCTCTGCTAACACTGGCACGTGGGCAATAGAAAGGATGTGATACTGTTGATTTTAGTTCAGTTGGGATTTATCAGAGGATGGTGTCATTGAATAGGAATGGGTGTGAAAATAACGGTGGATATCAGAAATAATTTTAGTCCTATTCATCTCTCCCTCTGCTTCCTTCATGCTGCTCCACCCGACCCCCGGTCCAGCAACCTTGAGTATAGCACAGTCCAGACATGTCTGGCTAAGGTCAGAAAGAACTTGAGTGTTGCAAATATGGCCAGAGAGCCTTGAGAACAAATGTATGCCTGTGTGACCACCTAGAATACATCACAAGGGCAGGCACTTATCTTTTTGTTTGTCACTAAATCTTCAGCTCCTAGCACAGTAAATGGTAGGTGCTAGAGTCTTAGTAATTGATTATGGCACCCGACTCCAGTACTCTTGCCTGGAAAATCCCGTGGACGGAGGAGCCTGGTGGGCTGCAGTCCATGGGGTCGCTGGGAGTTGGACACAACTGAGCGACTTCACTTTCACTTTTCACTTTCATGCATTGGAGAAGGAAATGGCAACCCATTCCAGTGTTCTTGCCTGGAGAATCCCAGGGACAGGGGAGCCTGGTGGGCTGCCGTCTATGGGGTTGCACAGAGTCAGACATGACTGAAGCGACTTAGCAGCAGCAGCAGCAGCAGAGTCTTAGTAATTGATTATGGCACCCCACTCCAGTACTCTTGCCTGGAAAATCCTATGGACGGAGGAGCCTGGTAGGCTGCAGTCCATGGGGTTGCTAAGAGTTGGATATGACTGAGCGACTTCAATTTCACTTTTTACTTTCATGCATTGGAGAAGGAAATGGCAACCCACTCCACTGTTCTTGCCTGGAGAATCCCAGGGATGGGGAAGCCTGGTGGGCTGCTGTCTATGGGGTTGCACAGAGTCAGACATGACTGAAGCGACTTAGCAGCAGCAGCAGCAGTGAAGTCTTAGTAATTGATTATTATTAGACCATTTTACATGCCAACAATATTACTAAAAAATAAATGGTCCTTTGTTAGTTGTGAATGTTGAGTCAAGTAGACCTGGATTTTAGACTCAATAAAACACTGAAAATATCTAGAACCAGATACCAGATCTCAGATGCAAGTCTTCAGACAAATTTCTCTTATCTTGGGGTGGAAACACTTCTCTGTCTGGTTTCACCAGTGGAAATAATTGTCCTCATCTGAACTTGTATGAACCAGGCTGTTCCTTCTGCAAATGGAATTCTGCTCTTAGGAAGGAATAAACATCAGCCAGTGAGCAAAAGGAACTACATATGAGATAGGAAATTCAAGTAATGAACTACAGAGCTGCATTGAACAAATATGCTTTGATGTGACATAGGCATGCTGATGGCAATAAGATGTTGGCCACACCCATTTGATAAAGCACATGGAAAGGCAAATTTAACCTTCCAGTGTAAGAGCCCCTATAAATGTGTGTGTGTGCACACATCACTCTTTGATCAGTTAATGGAATCCCCATAAACATACATTTTTATCCCCAAATGGCTGTTAGTCAAGTTTTTCACCTTTTGCTTTACATTCTTTCATGCTGCCCCTTGACTTCATGGAGTCGTTCTCTATTCTACTTCAAAGAGCATTGTCTGTTTATTATCCCTATTGTGTACAGAAGAAAAAGAAGCAAAAACTTTTAAATAGAGCATTGCAAATTTGCCCAGAATATATATCTGTGTGTAGAAGAATGATTGTGTACAGGAGCAGACCTGCAAAATCCCATTCATTTACCAGGAGATGCTCTCAATTAGAGAAATGTCTCAAGCTCTGTATCTTTCCATCGGGTTGAGTGCTTTTCTTCCTCTGATAAAGAGGCATTTAACAGGTGACACATCATTTCAATTAATTACAACTCCAATTTTTTAAACAGTGAGGGCTTCATTTTATAAATAAGTTTGAAGAATAAATCCCTAGTGCATAGGTGACTAATACTGTAAGTAAAATATTTTAGTGTAAGCTACATGAAGTCAGCCTCAAACATGTTAAAAATTAAGGCTTCTTCAAATTAGGATACCTGTCTTATTTTTCCCAGGCACTGTTGTTATCACCTTATTTATATTTGTGTGCATATGTGTATGTGCACTCAGTGGTGTCTAACTCTTTGTGACCTCATGGAAAGTAACCTGCCAGGCTCCTCTGTCCATGGACATTTCCAGGCAAGAGTACTGGAGCAGGTTGCCATTTCCTTCCCCAGGGGATCTTCCCAAGCCAGGGATTGAACCCACGTCTCTTGTGTTGCCTCTTGCACTGGCAGGTGGGTTCTTTACCAGCGGAGCCACTGAGGAAACCCTATTTATATTTAGATCCTCTAATTGTTGGAGAAGAAAATGGCAATCCACTCCAGTACTCTTGCCTGGAAAATCCCATGGACGGAGGAGCCTGGTAGGCGGCAGTCCGTGGGGTTGCTAAGAGTCAGACACGACTGAGGGACTTCACTTTCATGCATTGGAGAAGGAAATCGCAGCCCACTCCAGTGTTCTTGCCTGGAGAATCCCAGGGACGGGGGAGACTGGTGGGCTGCCGTCTATGGGGTCGCACAGAGTTGGACATGACTGAAGTGCCTTAGCAGCAGCAGCAAGAGTAAATATCCAGTACCAGAGGACTGTCAATTTAGGATGGCAAAGACTGAGGTCCTGGTTTCCAAAACCCTACTTTTAAGTTGATATAATTCAGAACCAGAGAGAAGCAGGGTGACTTGTCATTGTATCATTTAGGAAGAAAAAAGCAAAATTGAGTTATTTATTATTCATGGATTTTTTTTTTTTTTTGCTTGCTCCTCTTATTCCTATAGTCTCATCTGAATTTTTGAATAGTCATGGTGATCAGATCCAGATGGGCAGTGTCATTATCTCATGAGACAATCTGGTGTCTGTCTTGTTTGTTTCACCTGGTAGGTCAATGCCTTTCCATTAGCACCCGAACTGCTGTGCAGGGTAGAGCACATCGCAGCTGGGCATCTGCAGGTGATGGCTTCCAGGTGTGAGCCTACAGAAAATCACTGAAAGTCAATGCAGACGTCGAGCTCCAGACATTCAGCTGCAAAAAGCCTTCCAGGCAAGGTCATGGTTTTGGTACTTGTAGCAGAAACCGAAGAGAAACTCTGAAAGCCTTGCCCATGTTGTCCCAGAGGGAGAGCTGACAAACGTTGGCTCCATTGTGGAAAAACATTTCAGGTATATAAAATGTCCACCGCTCCCTGAGGCAAGAAAAAGAGTTTAAAGCGTAGTTTGAAAGAAAACAAAAACTACCTCTTGAATGTTGTCTGCACATGGCAGGTAAATGAATCTTCTCTGAGTGAAGGTCCCTTTGTCTCTTGGCAACACAGCATTTATTCCTTCATGCTCAGTGATGGGAAATTTCCCCCTTCCAAAATTCAAGCCATCTGCACTATTAGCCACACAATCAATCCTTAGCCAATAAATCACCCCACCCAATATTCTTGACAAAGTATGTTAAAACATTATAATAAATGACAACATGGTATGATCTATGAGGCCTCTTAACACTATCCACTTCATCCAGCTGGGAAAATTATGGCCCCCCAAATCTTCATAATTTTGAGCACTTATGTGTGCTGAACAGACTGAAAAATGTGTCAATTCTGTAGGATTTAAAAACCACTCACCCATGGAAGACACACTCAGCTTTTCTTGAAAGAAGACATTGGGATCAAAATATCTTTTCTGTGGCCAAGGAGACAGAGAGTTAATAAAAATCAACAATCTGGTAGCTAGTTAATCATGCAAAATGGCTTCTTGTAGTAGTAAGTACAACTTTTTTCTGGCTTGGCTTATTCTGTGTGTAGTTCTCTTTCTTGAGATTACATTTTACAAATGAGATAGGCTGTTTTTTGCTGTGAGAATATATGTAGTGGTTTGAAAATATTAAGGCATTAATATCCTCAGTCTCCTTAAGGCAGACACATTCAGAACATTCTGTTTCAAAAAATCCAGAAACAATGTATGAAGGATGCATCCAACACTTTCCACGATGATTAAAAAAAAAAAAAATCTTGTGCAGAGTTGCACGAATGACTCATTATGAATCTTCTTGATTATTTCTTCACCAGGTAACTTTTCTTGAGACTCTATCAACTTCTGCAATAAAAAATAATATATGGTGATTCCCAACACCAGAAATGATATCCTATGTACATTATGAAAAGCCCCCCCTGGGGAACTTGTGGATGAACTCTTATCAGTAATAGAGGAGCTATGAAATATTTAAAGGGGGAGATATAAATAGGTACCTGGAAGCCATCACTAGGCACATAATATAATAGATGGCTTGAAGATTTGTTTTAGTCCAACTTTGGCATTTCCTCTGCTGTAGTGAGAGTAAGGGTGTCAATTATGTTGTACAGGTATGCTGCATTAAGAACACATTATTCAAGAGAGGAATGTAGCCCAACTAGTGTGAAAGATGTTGAAATAACAACCTAAGGAGAAAATTTCAAAACTGTGAAATATAGCACAGGTGGTAGAGCTGAGGGGAAGTTCTGTTCTTATGCGAGACTAGTAGATATTTACATACTGAAATCAGAATAATTCATATGCCCTATACTATTTATTGTCTAAGGATAAACAGGCGCTTAGGTCATCCACACATAAAGCCGTTTTGACAGTTCAGAGCACAAAGATTCAGTGCATCATTCTAGAGATTTTTCTCTTGAGTGACAAACTAATTTTTAAAATGTCTTCAAAGAATGTTTCTCAGAATAGCCCTGCCTGATTCTTTCCAGCATGCTTCATCACTTGTCAATCAATAAATCATCCAATCAATCAACTGATCAATCAATCAGAACTAAATATTCTCATAAACAATCATTCTAGGGCTTTTGCATTTGAAATTGAGAACTGACATACAGTTGCTAGCATTTTGTTTCCAAGCAAGAATTTAGATAACAGAAACTACTAGTATTGTGGGAGTTAAGCAATGCTCAATAAGAGATCCTGTTTTAATGCCTAAGAAGAAATAGAAATATTTTCAGGTTAAACTGTTGTCCTTTCCAAGAATAAAGAGTTGGGACCTTACACTCATATACATGTTTACTCATGTGCACAAACAGCATTACACACAAAGTACATATGTACATATTTTATGGATTCTACTCCACCAATATTTCTATATTAGCAAAATTTTATGGACTCTAAACTGATGCTCATTCTTTATATTATCAAAATTTGGTTTATTGATGGTGGGCGGAGTGGTCTAGACATAATTCCAACCTGGAAAAGTTCTCTGTGTCGACATAAGATGATACTATAAGAGGGTTCTCAATCATAACTCAATCTTAAAACATGGACTAAAAAAAGTCTTAGGTTTTGGCAATGTGTACCAATTAAGTGATTGTGTTTCAGCTCCATACCTGCCCTTCTTCTGCCTGTGGTGAAGTCTACGCTAGGTATCTGCAAACTGAGTTTCTGCTTTGCCAGATTGATCAGCCAATAAAGGGCAGAGAAAGTACAGATAGGAATGTAAGGCTACAGAAGCAAAAAATGAACAGAGTGTCTGTATCAACTTACATTCCCACCAACAGTACAAGAGGGTTCTCTTTGCTCCACACCCTCTCCAGCATTTATTGTCTGTAGAATATTTGATGATGGGCATTTTGACTGGTGTGAGGTGATACTTCACTGTAGTTTTGATTTGCAGTTCTCTAATAATTAGTGGTGTTGAGCATCTTTTCATATGCCTTCTGGCCATCTGGGAGCTCAGCTTGGTGTTCTGTGGTGACCTAGATGGGTGGGATGAGGGGAAGGGGTGGGAGGGAGGCTCAAGAGAGAGGGGAATATGTGTACACATGTAGTTGAATCACTTTGTTGTCTAGTAGAAAATAATCTAATATTGTAAACAACTATACCCCCAATTAAAAAATATGAAGTAATGCTAAAACATCAAAACAAACAAACAAGTAAAAGAATACTTGTGAGTTCTTATTTGTTTCTCTATGAACTTCTTATGGGTTTGCTGATGCCCTTGTCCTAAGCATCTCCCCAGCAACACATCTTCATCTGGTAAGTGGCTGTTCAGTTCAACTGAACCTCGTGTGCAGTTTTTCTGCTATTGACAGAACCAACTTGATCATATCCCTAGCAGCCAGCTGGCTCCCACCACCCCCCCCCCCACCCTTTATCAGGCGACTCAGTTCTGGGCTCATGAGGCCCCTCTTCCAAACTTCAAGATTGTAACAGTCCAATTTTGTCTTTTTGTTTTCTCAATCCTAATGGAGGCTGCTTCCTACCATTGCTACCTCTTTGATTGGGCAGGAGCTGGCAAACTATAGCTTGTGACTGAACCCTGCCTGCTACCTGTTTTTGTAAATGAAGTTTTATTGGAACATACCTAGGCTTAATCCTTCTGTATGAAGCTCCTGCTTTCTTGCTCCAACCGCAGAGTCTCAGCTAATCTTGATGACCTACAGAATCCAAACTATTTACTATCTGGTCCTATATAGAAAACATTTGCTGATTTCTACAGTTCTCTTTTAACCTTTTCAATTATCTAGTTAACAACTTTATATCTAGTTAACTTTTAAAAATATTTAATTCCCTTTGTTCAAATAACTGGAAGGGGTTTCTATTTTCAAACTGATAAAACATCTGAAAATCAACAAAAATTTGGCAAGTAAGAGGATTGTAAGAGAGACCTAGACAGTGGGGAAACAAAGGAAATAATCATAGGTTAAAAGCACCCTTGTAAAGAAACCAGCAAATCACCAGATTCTAGAATTAGCACGTTCCTAATGCTAAAGAAAACAAAGTTTTGTACTAAGGAGAAATGATGAATGGTCAAGAGGAACCTTATAATTGCAGATACAAAATCAGATAAACTTGTGGTAAGAATATTTGTGAACAAGTACCATTGCTATGGAGACAGATACCAACTACAGATGAAAAGAACCACCTTAAAACCAAACTATATTTCAATTAAAATGAACTGTAGGTCTATTGAGCATATTTCTTCATGCTAATAACTTTAAGTAGGTCTTATGAAAGTTGGAAATATTGACTCACTCAGATTACATTTCCATACAATTCTGCATTCTTTTCTTTTATATAGCTCTATTTTTGGTTATATATTTTAAAAGCTATATACGAATGAGAAAAGGAGAAAAGAAGTATTGTTATCTACTCATTATTTTTATTCCATCTTTTGACAGGAACCCATGAAGGTACAACTAGTGGAAACAGAGCTTCAGCATGATATCCCATGGTTATTCATTATTCAGTTCAGTTCAGTCGCTCAGTCATGTCTGACTCTTTGCGACCCCATGATTTGCAGCATGCCAGGCCTCCCTGTCCATCACCAACTCCTGGAGTTCACTCAAACTCACGTCCATCGAGTTGGTGATGCAATCCAGCCATCTCATCCTCTGTAGTCCCCTTCTCCTCCTGCCCCCAATCCCTCCCAGCATCAGGGTCTTTTCCAATGAGTCAACTCTTCACATGAGGTGGCCACAGTACTGGAGTTTCAGCTTTAGCATCATTCCTTCCAAAGAACACCCAGGACTGATCTCCTTTAGGATGGACTGGTTGGATCTCCTTGCAGTCCAAGGGACTCTCAAGAGTCTACTCCAACACCACAGTTCAAAAGCATCAATTCTTCGGTGCTCAGCTTTCTTCACAGTCCAACTCTCACATCCATACATGACCACTGGAAAAACCATAGCCTTGGGGGCTGCTTATTAAGATGTGTTGCTTAATGCACTATTTGTTGTTTGTTTTTCAGCCGCTGAGTCAGGTCCAACTCTTTGTGACCCATGAGCTGCAGCATGCCAGGCTTCCCAGTCCTTCACCGTCTCACGGAGTTTGCTCAAGTTCATGTCCGTTGAGTTGGTGATGCAATCTCACTAACTCATCCTCTTCCTCCATCCCACTTCCCATGCATCTGTCTCTTCTCTCTCTTCAAATGAGCATAACTTCAATTCCTTTTAGAAACTATTGTAATAACCTCTAATGCACTCTATCTCCTCCCCTGCTTTACCTTCTTCAGTTCATCCCCTTCCTTATAAATAGAACAATCTCACTGGGATGCAAACTGAACATGCCACTTGCTTCATACAATCCTTTGATTGCTTCTCACCTTCTCAAAGAGTAGTTCTTAACCAAGTGATTGTGATAACGAGGAGAGCTATTCTATGTTTGTTTATTCTAAAGAGATAGCTAGGTCTCCCTGGAAATTAAAGAACTGAATTTTGAGGTTTTTTTTTTTTTTTTAATGAATAAGAAAGGATTCTAGATTATCCTTTTGTTTACCCTA
The DNA here is from genome assembly GCF_029407905.1 of Bubalus kerabau. Classification (NCBI taxonomy): domain Eukaryota; kingdom Metazoa; phylum Chordata; class Mammalia; order Artiodactyla; family Bovidae; genus Bubalus; species Bubalus kerabau. The sequence continues at coordinate 16,925,531 of NC_073626.1, forward strand.
ACTCCCTGGGTTTCAGACATGTTTCGATTAAAAAAGAGAAAGTGAGATAAAGTTGAAGTTAGCTCCATTGGAGTTATACATTAATAGGGATCTGTCTGTGGCAAGATGGGGCACATGGGAATTCTTCTTATGAGACCTGGTGATCCACAGGATAAGGCACAGAATCTTAGCCTGTTCAGAATCCTGATCAGATTCAGGACAACTTTCTCCATGGAAAGTGAAAGTGAAAGTGAAGTCGCTCAGTCGTGTCCGACTCTTTGCGATCCCGTGGCCCATAGTCTACAAGGCTTCTCTGTCCATGGGATTTTCCAGGCAAGAGTACTGGAGTGGGTTGCCATTTTCTTCTCCAGGGGATTTTCCTGACCCAGGGATCAAAGCCAGGACTCCTGCATTGCAGGCAGATGCTTTTACCCTCTGAGCCACCAGGGAAGCCCCATGGGAGGTTCTCCATGGAACCTCCCATCAATTCATAACGTGGTCCTTCTGCCTGCAGTGATGATTTACTGTGGTTCCTCAGCTGTCTTTTAGCCTTCATCATTTGGAATGCTGATTCCTAGGCCTGCAAAGCTCTTCCTCATCTTAATGCTTGATGTACTCCTCCATCTTTTCCAAGACTTGGTTTAAATAATTCCTATTCAAAGTCAGCCTTTTCTGATATCTCCAGCCAGGAGTTATACACATCCTTCCCTGTTCTCAAATACCATGCTTATACTTTGATCACAGTGGCTGACAGATATTTCCCCTACAATCTGTGTGCACAATAATCAATTATTATATTGTCTTCTTTCTAGAGGACTTCAACTGTTTTTTTTTTTTTTTTTCTTTTTTTCTGTCTTCTTTACATCTGCAGTGCCTGGGACACTGCAGTATAGGGGGAGCCCAAGACTTACTTGTTCAATGAATGGATCGCTTTACACTATTTTTAAAACTCAGAGAAAACATGAAAGACTATTACTGTAACTTTGCTCTACCCTCTCCTCACAAGGGGAGAAGGCAATGGCACCCCACTCCAGTACTCTTGCCTGGAAAATCCCATGGACGGAGGGCCTGGTGGGCTGCAGTCCATGGGGTCGCTAGGAGTTGGAAACGACTGAGCGACTTCACTTTCACTTTTCACTTTCATGCATCAGAGAAGGAAATGGCAACCCACTCAGTGTTCTTGCCTGGAGAATCCCAGGGTCGGGGGAGCCTGGTGGGCTGCCGTCTATGGGGTTGCACAGAGTCGGACACGACTGAAGCGACTTAGCAGCAGCAGCAGCAGCTCCTCACAAGGAGTAAAACAGGTGAGAAACTTCATTCACACCCAAGAGTTACGAGTTGAACTCTGTTCTTTTAATATTGATGGATGAAGAGCCTTAACTCAAATAAATGATGTGACTTTAGACTTCGGTAAGAGAGAATTTTTGAATAGCTTCATTCCTAGCATCATTTGCATTGAACTGTATCTTCCACTAACTGGGAAAGTCCTGCCCTCTATTCTATGTGGATAGAATGATAAATTGAGGAAAATTCTTGAAGAATCTTATAGGGTTACATTGTGATATTTACACAAATTCTGAAGTACAACAGATGCCAGATATAGCAGAAGGGTTTCTCAAGAAAATTTGAGAGGTGGTCTGAAATAAAACACACCATCACCTTCTTCTTAATCCTGCATACATCAGCTGGTGAAAATATAATGCTTAAAAAGTATATAGCCAATCTCAAGCCAGTATTTTGAGCTTTCAGGAATTTTTTTAAACCAGAGGTTTTGTCACTCCTCATAGGTATTAAGTCAACCAATGAATAGTGAAAATTCCAAGCAAGTTTATCTACTACAATCTTATATAACTGTCTTTATTTTTTAAATTGAACTGACTAGCTTTATTTTTCTCATGCAGTCACAGAGTTTAATTAGAGCTCATGACCTAGTAACAATGAAATAGCAGGTTTTCACCTTGGGAGTTATTGTTTTTAAAAAAGAGGGGGCAAGTCTATTATAGAAATAGTTTAAGAAATTTACCATGAGATAATTCAATCTGAACATGAACTGTTAATAAGAAGTTGATTCCTGAGTTTTCAATAATGGGACAGAAAATAATTAAACTTGATCACTGACAAAGAGTCATGTGAAACTGGCAATGTTAATGGTGCTATTTTGCTCTCAAAAGTTTCCCTGAAAACATAGGGTAATGCCATTAGTACTGAATTTGCCCACCTGTAGCAAAATTATTCCCTTAGGGTAGAGTAAATGTGAATAGAAACCACAATGTGATGAAGAAAAAGTCTGCAATGATTTATGTGTGTGGTCTAGTTTGAAAGTGGGTGGCAGAGGTAAGGAAAAAGAAATTAATGACCTTTCCAGGGCTTTTTTATTCCTTTAATTCTATAGCAAAAACTGGAGTGATAAAATGAAGGCTAAAGGAAATCATAACAGGGATTATCATTAAAATATTTTTCATAGAGATGGACAAAGAATGGAAGATTCCATAGCATAATTTTCTCTGAAATGATATATAGTATATAAATTGACAGTTGGATAGGGGAAAATAGAATAAAGAAAGCCAAACTCTAGGAGTGTTTACCCAAATTGAACAGTTGAAAAATAAATAAGTAAATCTAGGCAATGCCAAAGAATGCTCAAACTACCGCACAATTGCACTCATCTCACACGCTAGTAGAGTAATGCTCAAAATTCTCCAAGCCAGGCTTCAGCAATACGTGAACTGTGAACTTCCAGATGTTCAAGCTGGTTTTAGAAAAGGCAGAGGAACCAGAGATCAAATTGCCAACATCCGCTGGATCATGGAAAAAGCAAGAGAGTTCCACAAAAACATCTATTTCTGCTTTATTGACTATGCCAAAGCCTTTGACTGTGTGGATCACAATAAACTGTGGAAAATTCTTCAAGAGATGGGAATAACAGACCACCTGACCTGCCTCTTGAGAAATCTGTATGCAGGTCAGGAAGCAACAGTTAGAACTGGACATGGAACAACAGACTGGTTCCAAATAGAAAAAAAGGAGTTCGTCAAGGCTGTATATGGTCACCCTGTTTATTTAACTTATATGCAGAGTACATCATTAGAAACGCTGGACTGGAAGAAACACAAGCTGGAATCAAGATTGCTGGAAGAAATATCAATAACCTCAGATATGCAGATGACACCACCCTTATGGCAGAAATTGAAGAAGAACTCAAAAGCCTCTTGATGAAGGTGAAAGTGGAGAGTGAAAAAGTTGGCTTCAAGCTCAACATTCAGAAAATGAAGATCATGGCATCCGGTCCCACCACTTCATGGGAAATAGATGGGGAAACAGTGGAAACAGTGTCAGACTTTATTTTTCTGGGCTCCAAAATCACTACAGATGGTGACTTCAGCCATGAAATTAAAAGACGCTTACTCCTTGGAAGGAAAGTTATGACCAACCTAGATAGCATATTCAAAAGCAGAGACATTACTTTGCCAACAAAGGTTCGTCTAGTCAAGGCTATGGTTTTTCCTGTGGTCATGCATGGATGTGAGAGTTGGACTGTGAAGAAGGCTGAGCGCCGAAGAACTGATGCTTTTGAACTGTGGTGTTGGAGAAGACTCTTGAGAGTCCCTTGGACTGCAAGGAGATCCAACCAGTCCATTCTAAAGGAGATCAGCCCTGGGATTTCTTTGGAAGGAATGATGCTAAAGCTGAAACTCCAGTTCTTTGGCCACCTCATGTGAAGAGTTGACTCATTGGAAAAGACTCTGATGCTGGGAGGGATTGGGGGCAGGAGGAGAAGGGGATGACAGAGGCTGAGATGGCTGGATGGCATCACTGACTCGATGGATGTGAGTCTGAGTGAACTCTGGGAGTTGGTAATGGACAGGGAGGCCTGGCGTGCTGCGATTCATGGGGTTGCAAAGAGTCAGACACGACTGAGCGACTGATCTGATCTGATCTGATTAATTTTATTAACTGTGTTCCCTTGTGTGTGCTAGTCAGTTCAGTCATGTCCAACTCTTTGTGTGCCTATGGCCTGTAGCCCACCAGGCTCCTCTGTCCATGCAATTCTCCGGCAAGAATATTGGAGGGGGTTTCCCCCCTCCTCCAGGGGATCTTTCTGACCCAGGGATGAAACCCATGTCTCCTGGATTGTAGGCAGATTCTTTACCGTCTGAGCCACGAGGGAAACCCTTCATAGGCAGGTTAAAGACAATGTCTCTGATGTCTTGGCTCATCAGGTAGCTTGAAATGATCCCTACTCTGCCATGAGGAATTCACATCAAGTGTTTTAAGTGTGCAGTTACTGCCTACTAAATTTTATAGCACATGTGTGTGTGCTCACTTATGTGTGTATATATCACAGTTTCTCTGAGTTGATAAATAGTGTATATAATATTTGACAATGTTGATAATATGATCTATAAATCATATATTAAGCCCAGTACCTATTAGATAAAAGACCTAAGTATTTATTCATCAAACACCTAATTGATTTACAAGGCTTGACCTGCTTCCAGGCATGTTTTTTGACTCCCAGGTGTACTGACATACTAAGCAATACTATTTACGCCTTTTCTCTGGGTTTTAAACCAATGGTCTATCTTGCCTGTTTCTCTCATTTGTACAATAAGGTATTTAGAGAGCATAGTTATAAACAGCTACAAAGGCAGTCTCTTGCTTATGATTAAAGAAAATCACATCTTTAAAAATAGAGAAGATGCTTCAGGAGAGTTGGGTTTCCTATGTTACTATGCTTTTGAGGCTTTGAAAAATTAAACCCAAACTATCTAAATATAAAACTTTTATATCATTAAAGATACAACTTTAGAATCTCTGTCTCTCTTTGTCAGGGTGGCTTATCATTTCTTGGCTGCATGATGTAGAAGGAAAAAAAAATGATCTTGAAGGCTAACAGATCTGAATTTCCATTCCAATTCTCCACTTTCTAGCTGTCTGGGGTTAGATAAGTTGCTTACTCAGGGGCTTCACTCTTACGTCTAGAAATTTGGTATAAAATGATTTATTAGCAAGGCTATAAGAAGAACAGATAATGTATGTCTGATAATTCCTCTACATTACTTAACATGTAGAAATGCAATACCTATCCATTTTTCTTCCTTTCCAATTGTAAATGGCCAGTAGCAACCCTTTGAAAACACTTGGATCTGATTGAAACAACCCAATCACTCTGGAAAACCAGTCTCTCACAAGAGCAAATTCAAGAGAACTTCCTCTCACCCATATGTTCTTATCTTTAATAATTGAGAGACTGAGATATTTGTCCTCAAAGGCAGGAAGTTTTTACATCTGGTGTATTTCATTGGGTCTTTATTGGATGATGCAGCTTTACCTAAATAAACAAGAACATACCAGACACATCCTCTCCATTGAGTGCAAAGCCAACTGAGTCAGAAGATCACTTCTTTGTAGTTGGACACACCTTCATGAAAATCAAATACCAAACCACTTTCCAGCTGCAAGTTCCTAAATAGAGCTGACTTTCAGGGTGTGGCCATTTTGGTGGTGTCTGAAAGACTTTGAGTCAAAACCTCTTACAGGTTGGGGAAGGGATTAATGACGATGAATGATCTGACACCTGCTCAGTTCCCAACTGTAACAATATACTTAATGTATTTTTATATAGTTATATTTGCTAGTATATACTTTTTAAATATATTATATAATTGGTACGTGTGCATGCATGCTAAATCGCTTCAGTCATGTCCAACTCAGCAATGCTATAAGATGGCAGCCAGCCAGAGTCCGTCCATGGGATTTTCCAGGCAAGAATACCTGAATAGGTTGTCATGCCCTCTTCCAGGGGATCTTTCCAACCCAGGAATCAAACCCTCATCTCCTGTGGCTCATGCATTGAAGGTGGATTCTTTACTGCTGAGCCACCAGGGAAGCCCCTATTTTATTATGTATAATATATAATATGAACATATATGTTAAAATATATTTAAAAGTATTTATGCTTGCATACAGATATTTAGATATCTATATACACACACACACTTTTTTTGAGTTATGTATCCTATAAGCTGAATGATTGTGCTTAAGATGTAATATAGTGTTGTGGTTCACCAATAAAGTATCTGCCTATCCAATGTTCCTATATTTCAGGACACAAGTGAGATGTGATTTTTCTCTTTCTTAAACTTTCTTCTTTTAGGTCATTATCAAGTTTTATCGATTTTATCTACAAAATGTTTCTCATCAACATGAGTATCTTGGGTGAGGTCTCAATTTCTCACCTAGCCAATCACTGTAGATTTCCAGTGAGATTTATTGCTGCCATTCTCCATTCTTTTCAGTCTATTCTTCAATTGTAAAATGCTCTTTTCAATAAGTGCAGTTTAGGATAAGCAGGTTAAAGATGACTTGACCCAAACTGTGGAATTCTCCGTCCTCAACCAGAAACATAGATCCTCAAATATCACCATGTCTCAAGTTCATGAAGCAGAGATGGGACAAACCGCTGCCTTTCCTCCCATCCAACACTGGCCCAACATGACAGCAGGTACACTTAGAAATGCAGCCAAGAAGCATTTCATCTCCACAATAATGTCTTCATGACCATTGGTCACTTCCCATGCTTCCCCTGCCCCAGCCTTATATAATCCCTAATTTCTGTCTCTATAAACTCTGTCTTCTAATTTGGGCATTACACACAAATTGAATCATACAATATGTGGTCTTTTGTGCCTGCTTTCTCTCACTTACTGTGGTGTTTTCAAGGTTCACCTGAGTTGTGGTATGTATCTATATTTCATTCCTTTTTACTGCCCGATAATATTCAACTGTATGGGTATACTGTGTTTATTTTATTTTTAATTAGAGGATAATTACTTTACAATATTGTATTGGTTTCTGCCACATCAACATGAATCACCCATAGGTATAGATATGTCCCTTCCTTCTTAAACGTCCCTCCCACGTCCCACCCATCCCATCCACCTAGGTTGTTCCAGAGCACCAGATTTGAGTTCCAAGTCATACAGAAGATTCCCAAAGGCTGTCTGTTTTACATATAGCAATGTATATGCTGCTGCTGCTAAGTCACTTCAGTCGTGTCCGACTCTGTGCGACCCCATAGACAGCAGCCCACCAGGCTCCCCCGTCCCTGGGATTCTCCAGGCAAGAACACTGGAGTGGGTTGCCATTTCCTTCTCCAATGCATGAAAGTGAAAAGTGAAAGTGAAGTCGCTCAGTCGTGTCTGACTCTGAGCGACCCATGGACTGCAGCCCACCAGGCTCCTCCATCCATGGGATTTTCCAGGCAAGAGTACTGGAGTGGGGTGCCATTGCCTTCTCTGAATGTATATGCTCCTCTCTCAAATCAGCCTACTCTCTCCTTTCCTCACTGTGTCCAAAAGCCTATACTTTATGTCTGTGTCTCCGTTGCATTTTATTTGTCCATTCTTCAGTTGATGGACGTTTGGATTGTCTCCACTTTCTATCTATTATGAGTAATGTTGCTGTGAACATTTGTATACAAGTTTTTGTGTGGGCATGTGTTTGCATTTTTCTTAGGTTTACTATACCCAGGTGGAATTGCTGGGTCACATGGTAAATTTAGGTTAATTTTTGAGTAATTGTTAATTTTTTCCTAAAGTGACTACATTATTTTACAATGTTAGGAGGGTGTTATAGCAATGTTATGAGGGTTTTAATTTTTTCACATCCCAGACAACACTTGTTATTGACTGCCTAATGGGTATAATATGGTGTCTCCTTGTAAGACTGCCCTCCTTGAAAGGAAAAAATAAAGTTAAATATCCTTTGCTTTGCCATATACAACCCAACTGCCATCAATAACAACAGGTAAGTGGGTGAATTCTACAGCTGGTAGCTGAAGGAAAGATTCCTTGATGTGGTTGATGATTTTCCACTTTAGGAATATATGACATGAAGACCTGAAATGACCAAATGGGAGGCATCTAGTCCTTTAAGAATGAGGTCTGCAGCAGAGCCTGATGGACAGATAAACCTTTGTGTTTTTCTCCATTCGTACCTAGAATGCCTGGGTCTGTGGCTTTGAGCAGGCATGTAGCTAGTACTCTCATTATGAGAAGAAAGACTCTTTTATGGACAGAAAGTAGAGCAACTTCTTTAATTGCTGCTGCTGCTAAGTCGCTTCAGTTGTGTCCGACTCTGTGCGACCCCATAGATGGCAGGCCACCAGGCTCCCCCATCTTATTTCCCCAATATATTCAGGAAAGCTGAAAATTTCATGGAGCACTGTGAAATGAACAGCTGAAGCTGCATGGAAGTCAAACCACTCCAGAGCAAATATCTATACTGACAGTCTGAGGTGGAAGCTTCCACTCAAAAATCCTTGTGAGTTTTGTGTCATGAATTTCATATTAGGCTACGATGGATAGTAGTCAGCAACACCAACAATCTGACAATTTGCTCCACCAATGGACAGTCTCTTTCAACCAAAGGTTAAATTAGTGGTGTCTATTTAAATTTGATATAATTAGATATAAATTAGGTATAATTCAAATCTCCTGTTGAACTCAAAGAAGATTTCCCAGCGTGAATAGTCCTTCAGAAACTCCAGTTCTCTGAAGCTTCAGGAGTAACCAAAACAGGCTTAGGCTAATGTATAGAGGTGGTGAGTGTTCTAGCTCGGCCAAGTTGGAATGTTTCTCAGCATCCAGATGGACCATTCTGTAGATCTATATTTAAAATAGCCCAGCAATCATAGTCAGTCTTTTCTGGTGACAAGAAATCCCTTCAAAATTGTGCTACTAAGAGAAGATAGTATAATTATACAACAAAGCATTGAAACTGAATTGCATATGGCTGGTCAATTGTCATGGTAACTTAATATGAGAAGATACTGAAACAACTATAGCCATCCCTCTGTATCCTCAGGAGATTGATTCCAGGACCCCCACAAGTTCTAAAACCTAAGGAGGTACAAGTTCCTTATATAAAATAGTGTACTGTTTTCATATTTGTGGTATTTGGGCTTTCCTGGTGACTCAGACGGTAAAGAATCTGCCTGCAATACAGGAGACCTCTGTTCAACCTCTGGGTCAGGAAAATCCTCTGGAGAAGGAATGGCAACCCACTCCAGTATTCTTGCCTGGGAAATCCCATGGATGGTGGTGCCTGGTGAGCTATAGTCCTTGGGGTAGCAAAAGAGTTGGACAAGACTGAGTGACTAACAATTTCTTTCACCTTTACATACACCCTCTTGTATACCTTAAATCATCTCTAGATTACTTATATACCTGTGCTGTGCTGTGCTGTGCTTAGTTGCTCAGTCATGTCTGACTGCTTGTGACTCCATGAACTGTAGCCTGCCAGGCACCTCTGTCCATGGGGATGCTACAGGCAAGAATACTGGAGTGGGTTGCCATGCCCTCCTCCAGGGGATCTTCTCAATCCAGGGATCAAAACCAGGTCTCCTGCATTGCAGGTGGATTCTTTACTGTCTGAGCCACCAGAGAAGCCCACTTATATACCTGCTGCTGCTGCTGCTGCTGCTAAGTTGCTTCAGTTGTGTCCGACTCTATGTGACCCCATAGACGGCAGCCCACCAGGCTCCCCCGTCCCTGGGATTCTCCAGGCAAGAACACTGGAGTGGGTTGCCATGTCCTTCTCCAATGCATGAAACTGAAAACTGAAAGTAAAGTCGCTCACTCGTATCTGACTCTTAGTGACCCCATGGACTGCAGCCTACCAGGCTCCTCTGTCCATGGGATTTTCCAGGCAAGAGTACTGGAGTGGGGTGCCATTGCCTTCTCTGACTTATATACCTAATACAGTGTAAATTTGAACTGGATTTAGAAAAGGCAGAGGAGCCAGAGATCAAATTGCCAACATCTGTTGGATCATAGAAAAAGTAAAAGAGTTCCAGAAAAACATATACTTCTGCTTTATTGACTATGCTAAAGCCTTTGACTGTGTGGATCACAACAAACTGTGGAAAATTCTTCAAGCGATGGGAATACCAGATGACCTGACCTGCTTCCTGAAAAATCTGTATGAGGGTCAAGAAGCAGCAGTTAGAACTGGACATGGAACAACGGACTGATTCCAAATTGGGAAAGGAGTACGTCAAGGCTGTATTTTGTCGCCTTGCTTATTTAACTTATATTCAGAGTATATCATGCAAAATGCTGGACTGGATGAAGCACAAGCTGGAATCAAGATTGCTGGGAGAAATATCAGTAACCTTAGATATGCAGATGACACCACCCTTATGGCAGAAAGCGAAGAAGAACCAAAGAGCCTCTTGATGAAAGTGAAAGAGGAGAGTGAAAAAGCTGGCTTAAAACTCAACATTCAAAAGACTAAGTTAATGGCATCTGGTCCCATCACTTCATGGCAAATAGATGGGGAAACAATGCAAACAGTGACAGACTTTATTTTCTTGGGCTCCTAATCTGCAGATAATTTTAATCACATGAAATTAAAAGACACTTGCTACTTGGAAGAAAAGCTATGACCAACCTAGACAGCATTTAAAAAGCAGAGACATTACTTTCCTGACAAGGGTCCATCTAGTCAAAGCTATGGTTTTTCCAGTGGTCATGTATGGATGAGAGTTGGACTATAAAGAAGGCCGAGCGCTGAAGAATTGATGCTTTTGAACTGTGGTGTTAGAGAAGGCTCTTGAGAGTCCCTTGGACTGCAAGGAGATCAAACCAGTCAATCCTAAAGGAAATCAGTCCTGAATATTCACTGGAAGGACCGATGATGAAGCTGAAACTCCAATACTTTGGCCACCTGATGTGAAGAACTGACTCATTGGAAAAGACTCTGGTGCTGGAAAAAATTGAAGTCAGAAGGAGAAGGGAATGACCGAGTATGAGATGGTTGGATGGCATCACTGCCTCGATGGACATGTGTTTGAGCAAGCTGTGGTAATTGGTGATGGACAGGGAAGCTTGGCACACTGCAGTCCATGGGGTTGCAAAGAGTCAGACACAACTGAGTAACTGAACTGACTGACTGACAATGTAAATGCTATACAATAGTTATAAATACAATGTAAATGCTATGCAAATGGTTTCTGGCTTGCAACAGATTCAGATGTTATTTTTTGGAACTCTCTGAAACTTTTTTTGAATATTTTTGATTTACAGTTGAGTCTGAAGATGTGGAACCCGTGGATGCAGAGGACTGACTATTATTTTCATGTTTCTAGACTGCATGTTTTACTGTCTCCCTTCTCAATGGAGTTCTAGTGCTTTCTGTACACTCTTATCTCAATACGCACATGAGAAAAGATGGTGATGGGTGATGTTGTGTACAGAAAAACAAAAGTAAGAGACTAAAGGGAAACCAGTTGAAGTGTTAAACTGAGGGCAATGGACACTGAGAAGGAATCTAAGGACAAATACAAACTGCTAATAGCCTTTTTGAGAAAATGAACTGTAACATGGGCAATTCTGTTGAACAAATTCCACAAGTAGAGATAGTCTATGGGGTTTTCTTTCTGCCTATAATCTGGTATATTTTACCAATCCTGGAGCAAATATTTAAAGACACTTATCTAACCTTATAAATGCATGCCCTCTTTACAGGATTGGTATTACTATTTAGGCATAAGTGTTCTCTAGGCTTAATAAAATCACTGGATGTCACTTCTAAGTAATTGCAGTGGAAATACATGACATCCTCCTTAACTTTGACAAAAATGTGAGGCTGTTCTGTAGTATAAAAAGAATTGCTTATTTAAGCTGGAAATGAGGGAGATTTAATCTAAATGAATAAATATATCTTTGCAGTTTTATTCAGTATTAAGGTTCTATATGAGACAGAACTAAGTGCTTTCCTCAGAAATAGAGCTCTTCTTGAGGGGGTGAATTCACCCACGATCTGCATTAATACTCTAGAAACACATTGCCTGTCACTTCTTATTGCTTGCTGCTTAATTAAAAGGGATGTCAGACACTTCTGAAAAGGCTCTGGTAAATTGTCAAATTCAACAAAGAAAGAAAATTTTAGATAAAAAGCACCTTATGTAAATTATGCCTTCCCCCAGCCCAATTTCCTTCCTTCTTCTAACCACCGTTACGGTTATTTTAGCGACTTTTGTCTGGCATTTAAAAATGAAATGCAATGCTCTGATTCACTCCTTGGCAACATTCCCTGAAATATTCTGTTAAGTGTTTTCAATTATATGCCAGTCCCAATAGGATCCCGGTAAGAGGCTTTAAAAAGATACCTTATCTAGTGCATTATATTTTTCAGTTTAATTGCTATTCATGTTGCAATAAATATAGATAAAAACAATGTTAAAATTATGATCATTTTAAATCAATAAGTTTGTAGATGGCTGAATATATATTTCAAAACGTTGCAGATTTTAAAGGATCATTTCAAACCTCTGCTTTATAAATACCATCAAGCAATGGCATTGCAAACTAAAATTATCACTTTAACAACTGGCATACTTGGCATCTTTGATTGTGTGTATTTATTTAATGTTACATGGGAAATAAATTGCTATTGGCATTTAACTTGTTAAAATTATAAGTAAAAGAATTGTTACATAATTGAGGACCAAAACACATGAGTATAAGAAAGAGAACTCTTGGGTCCTAGTGCAGACTTTATAATTTTCCAGACTTTACAATGCGGCCTTTCACAGATTATTTAAGTATTCCATACTTCAGGTTTTCCATCTTTTAAATTGAGGTTGTAATATATGTGTCCTGCCCATCCTATGGGACCATAGTAATATTCAAATGAGAAATTTTACCATTAAAATATTTTAAATTACAATATGCTGCATAAATGCAAAGCATCCTTATTATTTTCTCTTCCAGTGGTGATATATATCAATGCCACTCTTTAACAAATGATGCCTTTAAAACAGATTGTCATTTTCAACTTTTTTTTCCAACTCTCTTGGCTATAAAGGTAAGCAAAGAAGAACCTATCCAAGTCCAATTTGGTTGGTTGTGACATTTTTAAGGGGGCTTCTCAGGTGACTCAGTGGTAAAGAATCCACCTGCCAGTACGGGAGACATAGATTCAATCCCTGGATTGGGAAGGTCCCCTGAAGAAGGAAATGGCAACCCTCTCCAGTATTCTTGCCTGGGAATCCCATGGACAGAGAAACCTGGCAGCTACAGTCCATAGGGTCACAAAGAGTTGGACACGACTGAGCACACATGCAAGACATTTTAAACTTGTTGTTGTATTTTACTAACTTTACAGTATATTTAGAGGCACATGACCCAAGTTTTCAGGAAGTAAAACAAGTAGGGAATGGAAAAGAAAGGTTGATGATAGAAATCTAAGATGAAATTAGCATGAAATTAATTATAAAATGAAGATTTTTATCATTGTATACCTATTTTAATGATTCCTTAGATGTTTATTATAGTATGATATCATTCTAGAATATATACTAGAAACCTAGTGAAAGCTATAATTTTTAGAATATTAAAATCAAGAATTTACAAACTCTTACCGTAATTTGTAAAAACATAAATTATCCAAACATATCGCCTCTTGTCAAACTCCTATTTTGATAGGTTAACTAGACCAGAAGTGTTAGTGCTGGGAAAATACACTGTTTGGTTAATTTTTTAAAAAGGTAAAATCCTTGTTATTTTCCATTAGGGTAAATGCTGTAATAAGTAATTTTTCCCTGAGCAGTAGTTTCTCCAAAGTGTCATTTCATTTCTTTTTTGCATGTTTCACAAATTTGAATATTCCCCAAAGACAGTAGTATGCCTTCAGCATGAATAAGATGATTGTAGGATGACAGAATTTTTCTTGAAAGCCATTTCAAGAGTCATTATATATACTTTGTCAACTTGCAGTTGGATGCCAGATGCTTTAGGCTATGAGACTACTATTTAAAATAAAACAGAATAAGATAATTATGGAAACTGACCGTTTGCAAAATGAAGAGACAAGTCTGCATGCCATGTTTTAAAAAAATGTATCCTTAACATCAAAAAGCATGTGACTGAAGCCATGTACTCTGCCCGGTGACTTTTCAGCTCTCCTATTCATTCCCAGGGGATGAAGATTAGGCAACTGTGATGTGATGTTTGCTTTTATTCCTGCGGGGACCCCAATAACCAAACCACAAGCAATCCCCTCTCCACTCACTTACGATGAACACAAATCTAATACTTACTTCCTGCTGTCTCATATTGATGGAGACATTGCTTTAGTTATCTTTTTAAAAATATGCCTGAGGAAAATCTGTTCTTTATGGGGAAAAGTTTGCCTAATTGACGTGCCTTTAGTGTTCAAGTTGTTCATAAGCACAAATGTTTAATTGCTTTGGGCAATAAAATTGGATCAATAGGTGTGCATTAATTATTTTTTCAATGAGCAGAAATGAAGGAGAAAATTTTAAGTTATACTGCCATATGTTCTAACCCTCAGGTGTGCTTGAAAGTGGCAAAGCAAATGGAGAATGTTGTTGATCATTTGTTGTTTAATTTATTATTGTTGATTAATGAATTATATTGTTGTTGTTCAGTCACTAAGTCATGTCCAACTCTTCGCAACCCCATGGACAGCAGCACTCCAGGCTTCCTTGTCCTTCACTATCTCCCCAACTTTGCTCAAGTTCATGTCCGTTGAGTCAGTAATGCTATCTATTAAATAGTAAATAATCAACAACCTTCTTTCATATATATAATGTAATAATTATATTATTGTTGATTTATTTATGTTTTTATGCTCCTATGACTTCTGAGCTGCCCATCTGAACTAATTAGGTTTGGAGCTAGATGTGATCTAACAAAACAGGCAGATTATTTATTTATTCAACAAATACTATGTACCAGCCTTTGTTCTCCATACGGGTGACCAGAAGTTAATGAGATAGGCAAAGTTCCTAAAGTCCCTGTTCTAAAGGGTCTTATTCTTATGTGTATGTACTAGAGAAAGCCTTCTCTGGGTCGACTTTTGAGCTTTGTCCTGAACAATAAGAAGGAAGACTTACTGGAAAGTGAGCTTGAGTAGAAAACCCATTGGGAGGAAATAAGGTTGGTATATTTAAGGAACTATTAATAAAATGAGGCCAACTTGGGCGCAGTATGAGAGTAAAAGAGAGTGTGATAAGATGAAGTCAGAGGGCAATTAACATGAGTCTAGTTGTTTGTGGAGAAATACATATTTTTTCACTCTAAAATTATAAGTGAAACTATAGTAAAAATTTAATGTAACTACCAAGTCACACCATCACTAAGATATTCCCAGCATGCTTTGACCAGCTCACCTGACATTACCAGAAGGTGAAAATATCCAGTGTATTAACATTAAGGGAAAGAAAGTTCACTGGACATACAAGTTGAAGATACTGAGAAAATTCTGACGTGAAGACAGATTAAACGTGTATTTTCTTTAATATAAGAGAAATAAATGGTACCTAGAATTTCTGAAGATTTGGTTTTTAAGGAAAAATTACTCCATCTAGATATTTTTTCTATATTTGAAACAGAATGCAAACCGTGTACTATTCAACTCTTTTTCCCCCTTGGTTCTTTCTTTTAGGTAGAACTAGATTCTAATTATGGCATCATATTTTTCAAATATTCTAAAATAGCAAATGTTGCCAAATGATTTCTCGAGTAAAGATTTTTAATCTTGAATGAGTCAAGAGAAACTTTTTGAAATTGTACAGGTAATTTTTTATGTACCAGTGTATATACAAGTATGAGATACCAGAAGATACTAGAGTAGACTATCAAGTCTAGTGGATTCTGGAGCCATGCTACTTGAATTTAAATCTCAACTATGCTGCAATTAGCATGTGAGCATTGACAAGTTGCTTTTCTGTGTCACCATCTCTTCATTTGAAAAATTGATACAGTAGGGTTGCCGGTCTTGGTTATTGTGTTACTTAAATGATTCAATGAATATCTAGTATATATTAATAGTACAGTACCTGAAAATATAATCAACATATCTTGTTACATGAAATTTTCTGAAAAGAAAGTCCAGGCAAAACCCTCTCACTCCTCACCCCAAATGAAGAGAACTGAGAACAATTGTCTGAACATTTCAGGAAAGTATTTTTTAAAGTCACAGTAGCATAATATGTGGAGGTAATTAAAATCCTGATTTGTGCTTGTTATTTCCTCTCTGAGGATATACTCATTACCACTAAACTTAACATCTTACCTTCCTTTATTATTAATTTTTCTCAGCATCATATTAAAGATTTTGTTCTGGTAAAGATAGTAATAATTCTTAGCCTTGAAACTTGCTTCCAATATGGAATCATCTATCGTGAAGTATAAAAAAATTATAATTCATTTAAATAGAATTTTAGAAATAATCTTTAGTTAAAGCAATTACGATTCAAAAGTCTTCTCTTTTTCCTTTAATAGTCCTTTCTGTTGGACTCCTATCCATGTATCCTTTTGCTAATTCTAAAATACAGAGTGAGCATGTGTGCGTGTGTGCTTAGTCATGGCTGATTTTTTGCAGCCTCATGGACTGCAGCCCTCCAGGATCCCTGTCCATGGAATTTTTCCAGGTAAGGATATTGGAGTAGGTTGCCATTTTTTCCTCCATGGGATCTTCCCGACCCAGGGATCACACTTGCATCTCCTGTGTCTCCTGGATTGGAGGGCAGATTCTTTATCTCTGAGCCACCTGGGAAATTCCAAAATATAGAGTGCTCCCCTCCAATAACAACTACTAAATTCTTACATATGTCAATGTGGTTGGTACCTACTGGAAAGAAGGATCTTCAAAACTCTAAAGAGAGAAGTGTTCTCAGTTGAGGTTCTTTGTTTTGTTTTTTTATCTTTCATACTTCCTGAGATGCTCAGAATCATGGCGGGGGTCAGGCATGTTTCCTAAGTCTATGTGAACTATCTTATCGTTGTGTTGAATTCTGCACTCGTGATGAAGCTGAAGACTGCCTGCCTTGATGTGTGCAGTAGACAAAATTTCATAGAAAAAATTGCAGTGAATTGTGGCCAACTCTCAACTGTCATCTTTCAAAGTTGATTTAACATATAACATAGTTGAAATACACCATGTATGCATCCAGTGAAAAAGAACACTGTTTAAAATTAAACATGAAATGCCAAAAAAGAATTTATATCTATTAAACTAGACAGCAAACAAACCTGTCACTTGCTCCAAAAGGAAGACACAGTCTCTGTTTTTGAGGGTTATTCTCTGGTCAAACATCACTGAAAAAACAGACTGAACGAAAAGACTCTCAGAGAGTCTGCTCGCAAGATGTACAGATAATTCAGAGTGACCCACTGAGAATTATCTCCCCATGTACCTCATTGATCATGCTGTTGGAATGACTAAATGAGATAAGATGGCTTATAAAGCATTCAATGAACATTAGTTATCATTATTATGTTGTTATTATAATTCTCATAGAGGAAGGATTATTCCTTAAAAATAGACTTAGTCTAATTTAAACATATTTTAATTTATTGTTTTATACTCTACTTTGTAAGAAAGCTACAGCGCTGTATAATGTTTTGAATGCCAAAAGAACTATTTGCCCAGAGAATGTAAAAATTATAATCAAATGTCAGTATAGAGAAAATTCTAAGGATGGTATATAGCAGTTCCTGAACTCTTTATAAATGGGTTTATGCACTTTAATATAGTTAGTTTTTTCCACAGTTATAGCTGTTCTAATTGAATGCTTTAAGTTAATTATATGTTAATAATTAATATATTATTAGTAAACATTTTGCTTAGAAAAGCTGATAAAATTTGTTGTGTTTCCAGAGCCCTAAGTGGTGTTTTTCATGGGCTTGTAAGTATTCATCCATCTCTTGTGTGTGTTACAAATTCTTGCTTTTCAAAGCTTGAAATATATTTTTCCAAACCATTTGCTTCTCCCTGTCTCTAACCCAGTCTCCCAGGTTAGTCACAGGACTTAAAGTTTGTGGAAATTTGGATGAGGAAAACAGTACATGATTTTATAGTACCACTCATTGAGTGAGTCTTAATAGTCTTTTTAAAAAGTTTTTGCTCTGTAAAAATTACACATATACAAAAATAGCGAAAATAGTTCCTATACCTCAACTTCAATAATTATCAATTCATAACCAGTCTTATTTCCTTTCCCTAAATTATTTTGAAGCTAATCCCAAATGGAAAAGTACTTCATCTGTAAATATATCAGTAAAATTCTCTAATACTTAAGGACATAGCTACAAATACCTGAATCACACTTGTAATAATTTTTTAATATCATCAAATATCTAGTCAGGTTCACATTTCCTCAACCCCTTGGAAATTTACTCCAGTTTTTATTCCAATTTAGTTGTTTATTAATTAGTTAGTAGATAAATTTGAATTGGGATCTAAATAAAGCCCTTATGTCAAGATATATGTTTCTTAGGCCTCTTGTGCTCCATTTGACCCTACCTGGTCACTTTTTGTTGTTGAAGAATTCAGATCTTCTCTACTGTGGAGTTTTCCGCATTCTGGATTTTCCTGATTTTTATCTCTATGGCTTTATTTGCCATAGTCTCCGTCCCTTGCATCTCTTATGCCTAAAGACCTGATCAGATTCAAGTTCAATTTTGCTTTTTATTCCTTATTTTAATGGGCAAACCTCAAGGGTGAAATTGTGTGGGAGGTGAATCTATCAACAATGGATGATCAGTGCCAGATCCATTCTTTCATAAGAGCTTACAACATGTAGACTTTCTAAACTTATTATTTCTAGAAAAAGAAATGTCCTTTTATCAACGATTCGGTTTCCCTGTGGTACCACTTATAAAGAAAAGGCAGGTTAATTGCTTGCATCATTTCTTTTATTTACTAGTTCGTGTGATGAAATGACTTCTTAGCCTCTAAAATGAACAATAGCTTTTTCTTTTTTTAAGCACCCTTATAAAATCACAACTTTAAGTATATTTGATTTTCTAGCCAAGGCAGTTTTTATCTTTACTGATGGTTTAAGTATTCCGTTTGTGGCTGATGAGTTTATCCAGATTGGCTGCTACATCTTTTGATAAAGAAACATCTTCTTTTCTTTTATAATGAGATAATCATGCTTAATTTGTATTTTTTTTGCCTATATTTGTATTTTTTTAGATCTGGAATCAACAATTCTGCAAGAAGTTGCTATCCTTTTCTGGGAAACATTATAATAATATTTATAGGCCATAATCATGACAATTTTAAGGGGAAAAAACATGCACTCTAGTTTGGGCAATCCAGGAGATCAGTAAAATCCTGGACTGTTTATGAGACAAAGAAAAACAGGAGGAATGATGTTGGAAGAATGTCTACTTTTCTGCTTTATGCACTAAGTCCTACTCTTCACATCTCTGAAAAGCAAAAGACAGGAGAGCATGGTAGTTGCTGTTTGTCTGAGCACCCATTTATAAACTCAGAATTTTTATTAAGCCAAAAATTCTTAGAATTTCCCTTAAATACCCAACCCCCCTTTAAAGCTGAATTTGCTTTAGGAAAATGTTTAAAAAACCAGGCATGGTCTGCTATTGATGTGACTGATTTAATAATGATCCTCTTCATTTCGTTCATGCCGCCTTATTTGAACTGCTTACTCTAGCCCCCTTTAAGCTTGAGACCATTATTTGGTCTTTTTCTATGAGTAGAAAACTAAGGAAAGAGCTGGAGTGAGCAGGGTTGCACGTTATCCTCTGTGATCCCCAGTGCTGGGGCAGCTCTGCTTTTGGTGACCTGCCATCACAGAGCCCGTGGATGGGCAGCCTCTGGCTCGGATGTGCGTTTTGATGAGGCTCCCATGACAAATCTAATGGAAGGCTCTGGTAGCTCATGCGTAGCTGTCCCCCTGCCCTCATTTAACACACAATGCATTCCTCATTTCACATACCATTGTCTATTTATGGATTCTGTTCAGACTCGCTCAGAAAATAAGATATATTTTTGGCTTGTTTAATAAAACTGGACACAGAAAATAGAGGCAAAGAATTGATCAAATTCTCAGCCACGTTTTAGCATACAGATGGTAACTATAGGAGGTGTGAGTGGCCAAAAAAAAAAAAAAAAAAAAAAATGGGTTGATCAGGAAGATTTGCTTGAGTGAATTTTGATTTTGTTTCCAGCAGACCTCCTCACATGGCATTGTTTATGCAAATAGACCCTCTTTTCAGAAACCGTCTGGCTTCAGAAAACCCTGTCAGTAGAGCATAAAAGCTAAGTTGTACCCCAGCAGTTAGCAGACCTGAAAGGCTGGCTGGCGGGAGCAATGGATGCAATATGCAGGCAGGCTGGCAAACAGAGGAGCCATTCTTCTCTGGGTCCCCGTGTTGTGTAGAGAAGCAGCAGACCCCAGAGGAAGACAGAAAGGGCCTGGAGAAAAGGGGCAGTCACCCTTCTGCTGGAGAAAAAGAAAAACCTCGAGTAACAGTAGCCCAGCGTTTCATACATAAGTGTGCTGAAAAGACAAAATCAGATCTCATCCTTTCTACTCCATCTCTAGTGACTCTGATTTATTTTTTCATAACGTCTTTCCATCTTTTACTCCTCTTCAATAAGATTTAAAGAAAGGAAGAAATGGTGTTATTTAGTTACTTAAAAAAAAATAAAGCAAGTTTTAGCTACCATTCTCCTTTTCAGTGGTATCCTGACTAGCATTTCTTATAGGAGCAAATGAGTCGACTTTATTAATGTTGATGGCAGAGGTGAAATGGGGAATAGGAAATCTGAGTTTTCTTTTTTTCTTTGGTAATCCATATTTTTTTACGAGAGTGTGCGGGGCACAAAAAGCAGGACATTTCCATTTCATTAGAGTCTGCTTATATTTACATGTGTTTATATGCATAAATAGATAGATAGAGCTGTGCATATATAGTGCATGTATGCCATTCACAGATTGTTCTAAAATACAAATCCTGCACTAAGAACAATGACTTTGTAAAAGTCAAACAGCAGGGAACAAAGAATCATATCAATGCTGAAGTATATTTTGGTTCCCATAGAAGATTATTTTATGTTGGTGTTCTCTTTGGGAGGAACACAGTTTTCCCATAGAATTTTCTCAAAGGGAAGCACAACATCAAAGTGACTAAGGAGCAATGAACTGAATAACAGGTGAAGTAATTTTTTCCTAACATCATTTATTACAATCTGATTTAGAAAAAGCTCAGATTTTCCATTTTTTACATAAATGAATATTTTTCTTAATTGAATACAACAATATACGTAGTGATGTATAGATTGTATAATATAATATAATTGTGTATAAATACAGAAAACATTGACATTCCAATAATGAATATATTTTACTTCAATATACTATAGTGTTTATTGCATTTATTCTGGCCATGGCTTTTGGAATATCACTTATTTTTTGACTAGTATAGAAATCTATCCAAGTTGATCAGGGATAAAATAAAAAACAATACCATAGGGCTATGCCACACAAGAGAAATGAATAATGTATTTTTAATTTTAATAGTTCTGCCTCTCTTGCTTCTGTTCCCTTTTAAGAACAAATCCTAGAGGTATTTTTTAAGGGCATTGTGTGATCACAACCAAGAACTTCAAGAACCTCTGTCTTTGTGGGGTTTTGGAAGTCTCTGGTTATTATGTCCACCTTAGAAGCACTTTTTTTTTTTTAATTGCACAACCTAAAAATAGGCAAAGGAGGGAAAAAGTGACATCCTTTGCATTTTGTGGGCCTTCCTTCTTTTCAGAACATGATTGCCTTTCTCTCCTTTATCACCCACAAGAATAACAACAGACACTTTCTGGGGGAAAGTGGGGGGCTTTAGCAAAGGGTTATTTTCCATCTGTCCTCAGTTTAGATTTTGCATATCAATAAAAAATTAATAAACTAATTTTAGGCATAGATGACACGGTTAATGTGGAAGGCCTATTGTTAGGAGAAAAATAGTATATTCTTATCAGTGGATTTAAACAGCTATTCATCATTTCTAAAGGGCAATTATTTGGAATCCATTAAACTGGAATTCATAATACCCCTGCATACTGAATTTTAAATAGAAATCTGTATTTAGATGAAGGAATACATTAGTATAAGTCATTAGAGCACTGAAAATCCATGACTTGTTCATTTTTCACTTTTTTTTTCAGATAATATGAAGCACCAGGGATGTTGATCCTATAGAAAAACTAAACTAAAAGAAAACTAGGCACTCTTTTCAGGAGCATTGCTATGAATAATAATGTTTTCTTTCTTTCTTTTTATCTTCATGTTACAGTTTTTCTACTTATTACACATAAAATGAATCACCCTAAGGTAAAATCCCCAGTCACCCACAAAACTCCTAACTCAAACTTCTCTGCAGTTGTGCCTTGTCTGGCTTCTTAGGCATCTACATCCTGAAAGTTACTGCTTAAGACGAGGATGTCAAAGTTAAGTGGAGCTCTTGTGCTCAATTATGCAAATTCAGTTTCCATTAATGAGCATTTAATTATAGAACATTTAAAAATAAGTTTAGGGATGAATTAGGAGACTAGCATTGACATATATACACTACCACATGTAAAATAGCTAGCTAGTGGAAAGCTTGGTCCTCTGTGATGACCTAGAGGGGTGGGAGGGAGGTCTAAGAGGGAGGGGACATATGTATTCATATAGCTGATTCATTTGTTGTACAGCAGAAGATAATACAACAGTGTAAAGCAATTATACTTCAATAAAAAAATTAAAAAAATAAAGAACATAAAAATAAGTTTAGCCCCAATCATTTAAAATAACTTGAAAATATTGGTTATTAGACCTGTTTTAATATGTGGGTTGGGAACATTTATGATAATTATATTTAGGTATGCAGAAGTGTGGCTTTTATTGCTGTAAAAAAATAAAAAGCTTGTAGAAAGCTTGATGAACAGACATCTAACCTAGTCAAGTGATATACTTCACACTATCAATTTACTTTTCATATCCCCTTTTCGCCATATAAACCATGCTAAATAAATTACAGTCCAGCCTGTGTTTGAACGAATACTAACTGAATTATTTAGTAGACTGTGGACTCAGAAATTTTTCTGGGTTAACATCTCTACTATATTCTCCCATCTTGGACTTTTGTTAACATTTATGTTCTAGTTACTTACATTGATTTCTTTAGCAGATATATTTGGCAAAGGGAAAATTATAAACCCATGGCAAACAGTAATAAGGAAGATATCAGCAATCTGGATTATTCTCAACAAACTTTATCAAGCTTCCCCACCCCCAACACACATCCCATTCCTCTATTACAGGCACGTCTTAATGCGACAGTCTAATAGAAAAACAGCTAAAACAATAGTCCTAGGCTCCATGGGTGTTGATGTGCGCTGGCAACAAGTCAGATTTCTTAAAAACACAGCATATGGCCCTATGACTTGCGGCCTCATTGGGGATGGTGTGAACACAGTCTGTTCCAGCATCCATACTATTAACATTTTTCTTGACAAGAAACTTGGTTTTAAGTAGGCACCCAAGCATGTACATCTGCTCGTATGTGTGTGTACATGCCAGCAAGCGCCCTCTGTATCCATATACCTTACATCAGACCAAACCATACGCTAGTAAACATGTAAGCTGGGTAACGTTGATTTATAGGCAACAATTCCTCCTAAGTTGTTGTTTGAAGTCTTGGATAATATACAGTCATACTTAAAATTATCAGCAATATGCTTTAATATGCAAACAGGAAATCCCACCAAGGGCTGGAGTTCTGTTTGTGGCTGCTTAGGACTTTTTCTAGATGCGTGTTTACAATGTTTGTTTTTTTTCTCCTTATCTAAATAGATAAACTCTTTTTCTTAATTCACAAAATAAAATAAAGCATTTGCAGAACAACTTTTAAAGATTAAGTAAACTATATTTTATGTATATTGTGTATAAATGTATATGTCCTATTTTAAATAACATACTACATATATGTATGTGTGCCTGTTGTGTGTATTTATGTGTGTAAGTGGTGAGCAGATGACCCTAACACCTGCACTTATATAGAGCCTTGTTTCGCTTTGCTAGACTGCTGGAAGAAAGTACTGCAGACTGAGTGGCTTAAACAACAGAAATGTATTGTCTCACAGTTTTGGAGGCTAGAAGTCCAAGATCAAGGTGTGGGTAGGCCTGGTTCCTTCTGAAGGTGGTGAAGGAGAATCAGTTACAAGCCTCTTCTCTGCTGCTGCTGCTAAGTTGCTTCAGTCATGTCTGACTCTGTGCGACCCCATAGACGGCAGCTCATCAGGCTCCCCCGTCCCTGGGATTCTCCAGGCAAGAACACTGGAGTGGGTTGCCATTTCCTTCTCCAATGCATGAAAGTGAAAAGTGAAAGTGAAGTCGCTCAGTTGTGTCCGACTTTTAGTGACCCTATGGACTACAGCCCACCAGGCCCTCCGTCCATAGGATTTTCCAGGCAAGAGTACTGGAGTGGGGTGCCATTGCCTTCTCCGAGCCTCTTCTCTAGTTTCTGGCAATTTGGTGGCAGATTTTTGGCTTGCTAAGTTCCTTGCCTTGTAGGCACATTTGCCTGATCACTGCTTTCGTGTTCACATGGAGTTCTCCCCACATTTGGCCTGTGTCCAAATTTCCCTTTCTTATAAGGAAAACAGTCATATTGGATTAAGGACCCATCCTAATGCAGTATGACCTCATTCTAACTAAGCTAATTTGTCAACAGAGAACCTATCTTCAAATAAGTCCAGATACAGAGATATTGGGGTTTAGGAATTAACCACACAATTTTGGTGGGGTGAATACAATTAAACCCATAACAGAGCCTATAGATGCAACCAAGGGTTGATAGATACAACTAACATGTGAACCAAGTTTAATGAATGGCTTTGACAGGGCTTGGCTTCACTGAAAGCTAAGCTCTATAGCACCACTCCCAGTCTCAAGAGTGGAATGAGTCTGTCTGGGTAGGCTAGACCCAAGGGTGACTTTGCCCAATTCATGGATGTATAGTTCACCTGAGCCAAGAAATCATGCAAGTCATAGTCCAGCCACCACTCAGGAATACAGTGAAACTGACAGAATTCTAGGGTGTGTCTTAGAGTAAGAACAGTGGAAACAGGCAGGCTGAGAAGCTACTCTGAGTCCCTGATGTAGGCTTCTTGAACCCTGATAAACCAGGGGGAGCCAGACTGCCAGGGCTGTGCCTTTCTCTGGCATAATGCCAAGAAGGCCATTTGTATATAAGATGACTACACTTTTTCTAAATAAGAATTATGTTAATATTGTATAGGTTACTTGTTTTGAAAATTTATAGTACCACTACAGTTGAAAGTTTGTTAACCAATATATCTTGTTATAAAATAATGAGAATAGAATGCTTACATTTGAATGTGAGCTTATTACATACCATGTAAAGTTTATTTAATTTCAATCTATCCTATTTTAATGGAAATACAATACATCAGATTTCTAATGTTAAATACATAAAATTTTATGCAAAAGAGGATTCGAAAGAGTTGCACATGATCTATGCTTCAGTTCAGTTCAGTTGCTCAGTAGTGTCCAACTCTTTGCGACCCCGTGGACTGCAGCACTCCAGGCCTCCCTGTCCATCACCAACTCCCAGAGTCTGCCCAAACTCATGTCCATTGAGTCTGTGATGCCATCCAACCGTCTCATCCTCTGTTATCCCCTTATCCTGCTGCCTTCAATCTTCCCCAGCGTCAGAGTCTTTTCCAATGAATCAGCTCTTCGCATTAGGTGGCCAAAGTATTGGAGTTTCAGCTTCAACATCAGTCTTTCCAATGAATACTCAAGACTGATCTCCTTTAGGATGGTCTCCTTTACGATCTCATAAAGGAGATCTGTGCTTAATGTATATGAAATGAGTTTTGAAACTGTATTCAGTGTACATTAAGGAGAAGAAAATGATAGATGGCCCCAAGAAAGATGTAAATTTCTAAAATACATGGTTATTTGGTGAAAGAGATATAACAGTTTGGGATAAGCTGCATGAAAAAATTTAAGAAAATTTTAGACAAAAGTAAAACTAAAGAGCCTCTTGATGAAAGTGAAAGAGGAGAGTGAAAAAGTTGACTTAAAGCTCCATATTCAGAAAACTAAGATAATGGCATCAGGTCCCATCACTTCATGGCAAATAGATGGGGAAACAGTAGAAAGAGTGGCTTTATTTTTTTGGGCTCCAAAATCACTGCATACAGTGACTACAGCCATGAAATTAAAAGATGCTTGCTTCTTGGAAGGACAGTTATGACCAACCTAGACAGCATATTAAAAAGCAGAGACATTACTTTGCAAACAAAGGTCTGTCTTGTCAAAGCTATGGTTTTTCCAGTAGTCATGTATGGATGTGAGAGTTGGACTATAAAGAAAGCCTATTATACAGAGTGAAGTAAGCCAGAAAGAAAAACACCAATACAGTATACTAATGCATATATATGGAATTTAGAAAGATGGTAACAATAACCCTGTGTACGAGACAGCAAAAGAGACACTGATGTATAGAACAGTCTTATGGACTCTGTGGGAGAGGGAGAGGGTGGGGAGATTTGGGAGAATGGCATTGAAACATGTAAAATATCATGTATGAAACGAGTTGCCAGTCCAGGTTCGATGCACGATACTGGATGCTTGGGGCTAGTGCACTGGGACGACCCAGAGGGATGGTATTGGGAGGGAGGAGGGAGGAGGGTTCAGGGTGGGGAACACATGTATACCTGTGGCGTATTCATTTTGATATTTGGCAAAACTAATACAATTATGTAAAGTTTAAAAATAAAATAAAATAAAAAAAAAAAAAGAAAGCTGAGTACCAAAGAATTGATACTTTTGAACTGTGGTGTTGGAAAAGACTCTTGAGAGTCCCCTGAACTGAAAGGAGATCCAAACAGACCATCCTAAAGGAGATCAGTCCTGAGTCCTGGGTGTTCATTGGAAGGACTGATGCTGAAGCTAAAATTCCAATACTTTGGCCACCTGATGCGAAGAACTGACTCCTTAGAAAAGACCCTGATGCTGGGAAAGATTGAAGGCAGGAGGAGAAGGGGACAACAGAGGATGAGATGGTTGGATGGCATCACCAGCTCCACAGAGATAAGTTTGAGTAAACTCTGGGAGTTAGTGATGGACAGGGAGGCCTGGCATGCTGTGGTCCATGGGATCGCAAAGAGTTGGACATGACTGAGCGACTGAACTGAACTCAACTGCAAGCATCATTGGAGTGGGCAGAACAGATGTAGTCTGGGAAGACCTATACTCACTGATTAGAATATCCTCTTTATCTAAAAGGATGAAGATTGGGTTCTTTCTACATAACTAGTGGAATGTGAGGAGCAGAGAACAAGCTTTGAATAAATTCCAAATATAAAGACTGAAGGAACTTATTAAATAGTCATGTGTGTGTGCGTGTGTGTGTGTGTGTGTGTGCGTGTGCGTGTGTGTGTGTGCTTAGTTGTTCAGTCATGTCCAACTCTTTGTGACCCTTTGGACTGTAAGCCACCAGTCTTCCAACCATCTCATCCTCTGTCGTCCCCTTCTCCTCCTGCCTTCAATCTTTCCCAGCATCAGGGTCTTTTCCAGTGAGTCAGTTCTTTGCATCAGGTGGCCAAAGTATTGGAATTTCAGCTTCAGTATCAGCCCTTCCAATGAATATTCAGGGATTCCAGTGAATATTTAACCCTTCCAATGAATATTCAGTCCATCCTTTAGGATGGACTGGTTGGATCTCCTTGCAGTACAAGGGACTCTCAAGAGTCTTCTCCAACACCTTTGAGCCACCAGGGAAGCGTAAATAGTCTTAGGAATAAAATAAGAGTGTTCAGTAAATTATTGTATTTTCTATAGTGCCCTTTTCCCTTGCATTGGAATTTTATTCTTTGCATCTGTCAAGGTCATGCTTCTCAATGCTGCCTAATTAAAATTTTACATAAATAGTCTTACTTTTGATAAGTTAGTTATAATCTCAGTCCTATTTAGCTCAGTTCTTATTTTAAATAACTGATGTTGTTAGATCATGAGGCACTTATGAGAAAATAATGGGCATCATCTCACAATAGTAAAAAGCTGATTTTCACCCTAAAATACTTAGGGTGATTTTCCTAAGACCTGACTACAAACGGTCATAGAAATCCTCTACATTTCTGAATAGAGTGAAGTGGTCTTATCATGAAATACAGTTAGAAATGAATTGGTTGTATGGGTTGGATTACATTCCTTCAAAGATGCTCTGAAGCCCTAACCCCCAGCACTTATGAATGACATTATTTAGAAATAGATCCTCATAAATGGAATCAAGTTAAAGTGAGCTCATTAGAGTGGGTCCTAATCCAATCTGACTCATATCCTTATAAGAAGAAGAAACTGTCATGTAAAGAAAGAAGCACACAGTGAGAATGCCAGGTGACAACAAAGCCAAAGAATGGAGAGATGCAGTTGCAAGCCAAGGTGTGCTAAGCAATCATGACCACAACCTGCAGCCAGGAAGAGGCAAGGAAGTGTCCGAAAGGGAATATATCCCTGCTGACACCTTGATTTTGGCCTTCTACGCTCTGAAACTATGAGAGAATAAATTGTTGTTTAAAAAATAAATCTATTGTTTTAAGTCACCCAGTATTTTGTAGTTTGTTACAGCTGGCCTAGAAAACTAATATATTGGGTTCTGGGTATTTAGCATTTTGCATTCTAGCTAATGTTTGCTGTTATAGAAACTAAATGCCTACATAAATCAAATTGCAAACCCCTTGAAAGCAAGTATATGTATTTTTTGCTGTTTTTTTCCCTACATACATATATTTAATCCTTCATTTAAATTAGTCATTTCTGTAATGGATAAGAGTATAACAACCTAAGGATAATAACCTGCCAATGTATGATGCAATTCAATAGGTGGATCAGGCTTGCATAGTCTAAGTTGCAATGTGTTTGGAAATGATTTGTATATTCTTCTAAGTAGACACCACATCTGGACCTATTAAAAAGCAGAGACATTAGTTTGCCGACAAAGGTCTGTCTAGTCTGTCTAGCCAAAGCTATGATTTTTCCAGTAGTCATGTATGGATGTGCTGCTGCTGCTGCTGCTAAGTCGCTTCAGTAGTGTCCGACTCTGTGCGACCCCATAGACGGCAGCCCACCAGGCTCCGCCGTCCCTGGGATACCTCAGGCAAGAACACTGGAGTGGGTTGCCATTTCCTTCTCTAATGCATGAAAGTGAAAAGTGAAAGTGAAGTCACTCAGTCGTGTCCGACTCTGAGCGACCCCATGGACTGCAGCCTACCAGGCTCCTCCGTCCATGGGATTTTCCAGGCAAAGAGTACTGGAGTGGGGTGCCATCGCCTTCTCCGGTATGGATGTGAGAGTTGGACTATAAAGAAAGCTGAGAGCCAAAGAATTGATGCTTTTGAACTATGGTGTTGGAGAAGACTCTTGAGAGTCCCTTGTGCAGCAAGGAGATCCAACCAATCAATCCTAAAGGAAATCAATCCTAAATATTCATTGGAAGACTGATGCTGAAGCTGAAACTCCAATACTTTGGCCACCTGATGTGAAGAACTGACTCACTGGAAAAGACCCTGATGCTGGGAAAGATTGAAGGTAGGAGGAGAAGGGGACGACAGAAGATGAGATAGTTGGATGGCATTACCGGCTCAATGGACATGAGCTGGAGCAAGCTTTGGGAGTTGGTGATAGACAGGGAAGCCTGGCGTGCTGCAGTCCATGGCATCGCAAAGAGTTGGACATGACTGAGTGACAGAATTGAACTGAAATCTGGGCCTAAGGAAACTAAGCAGATAAGCCACATTTTTCCACTTTCCAAACTCATTCTGGATTTTTCCCTGTCCAAACAGTTACCAACTCTTCTTCCAAACCCAAGCATCCCCTACGCTCATGCTGCTCTTGGGACTCACAGAACTTCTCATGGTGCCCTCCCAAGCACATCAAGTACACTTTCAACCTTTCCATTAGGAGCATAAGAATCTGAATTGAAATGTATGTTTTCTCCACAAGACTTACCTGAATAGAAGCTATTTGGCTAAATCAGTTTACTTTAAGGAATTATGAAACTTAATTTGATTTCCCCAAGGATGTTTGCATTTTGAAAGAGGAAAGTTATTAACATAAATTAGTAGTTTATTAATAAAATTTTAAACAGCATGCAAAACAAGAATTGTTTGGTGTAGAAAGAAACTTTGAAGATGGCCTTTCATTTTATCTTACCATTAGATAATAGCCTACTTTAACATTTTAGTCTGGCAACCATATTTCTTCCTTCTAATCACTATGGGGACATGAAAGAAGACCGTTGTGAAGATATTGGACCATTTAAGATGAGTATTTAGATTCAGATTTCACACTAATGGGGGCTTCCCTTGTGGCTCAACTGGTAAAGAATCCCCCTGTGGGAGGGATGTGGGAGACCTGGGTTCGATCCCTTGGTTGGGAAGATCCCCTGGAGAAGGGAAAGGCTACCCAGTCCAGTATTCTGGCCTGGAGAATTCACCCACGGGGACAAAGAGTCAGACATGACTGAGTGACTCACTTTTTACTTATAAACTCATGGAATTTTTAGGATAAATACTTTCTTTGAGTTTACACCAAGGTAGACCTGTTTTTAGTTTGGAGTAATCTCATAGGACAACAGTGAGCTCATCTAACTTCAGAGAGTCTCAACATACTCTGTGATATTAAAACTAAATGGCAAAACGTATAAATTGTCTGGTATAGTGCCTGGACTTCATTCATTCAAAAATATTTATTGTGTGCCTGTTATGTCCTTAACACATAATATACAATCAATAGAAGTTGTTTTATTTCCTTTTTGGCAAGCACACAAACAAAATGCAATAGCATGACATTGTAAAGACTTGAGTATGCATAATCAATTATGTTTTCAGCAAACTATCATGTGTCTGCCAATTAGATTGTTATTTCTTTTAGCCATACCCTTTCCAGTTTTGTATATGTTATCCTATATGCAATATATAGTTTATATTATCACATTAATTTCAAAGAGATTTGAATCACATTAAGTATTTACATGAAACAAGAGTATCCTGTCATGGTGGTTGGACTAAGGTAGCATTTCTAATGACTTAGTTCGATTTTAATAATTTTTAATACAGAATATTTTCACTTGAAATTTACTATAAAGGAAAAATATTTTATTATTTTTATTAAGGAAATGTATACATGATATGTAAGTTGGAAAAATCTATTTCTTAAGTTTACAAAACAATGAAGCTACATTTTTAAAAACAAAGTTTGCTGTAATCTGAGCTTCAACTGAGCTTGAAGAATTTGCTCCTTTCCATTCCATATGAGAATAATTCAGAAGCTGACATTGTCTTACTTCCCCAATACAGTGTGATTTATAAAGAATGTTTAAGGTCATGATTTAGATTTACCCTTAAGCTTCTATCAATAATTAAGCTCTGACAGCCTTCTAGGCAACAGTTCTTTTTGTTTTCAAAGGTTAATTGCAGAGTTTTCTGTGTATTTCTATCCTTTGAGCAAACATTCCAAAACAAATTAGTTAGCTTACTCAATGGAAATGATTATTTGTGCCTGTCTGCTAGCTGAAAAAAAAAAAAAAACAACCTCTCAAAAGTCCATCTTTAACAGACATCGTGTGTCTGTACTCTAGTATTATGTGACTTTGGATATGGTTTGTAGTTAATAATCAAAGTGTCCAATAATATAGTTTGAGTTAGAAATACAATATTCCATAGAGCAGTATTAGTTTGGGGTACAAGCTAGAAATCCCTTGAAAACTTACTACTATGGAAAATTAATTTGAGTTATGCCAAGGAAAATTCACTTGAAAATACTTATTACAAAAGATTTTAGAGTCTTTTGTATGTGAAATGTCCTGTGGGTATTAAAACAAGGATTTAATGTGCAGAAGTTGTCAACCTTATTTAAAAGTGGTAGGCCATCTCCAGTGGAATGTCTTGATTGATGGGATAGAATTTGATAAGGTACATTTCAGGAAAGGTCCTATAAGCTACAGCTAAATATACTGTAAAAACACCTCTGTTGAAAATGTTCTAACTCCTGGTCCTGAGTAACTATTTTCACATTTGATGGACATTACTATATTAGGAAATTACAATGTTAACTTAGTATTGAGATGCCAATTTTTTTTAAGTTAGTCGAGGTAATTGAGGGAAGTGTATAGTTAATAAAATCAAGTGTTTACTGACCACAAAATAAGGGTTATTTCAAGGAGAAATATAACACAATTGGTATTCTCATAGTCTTAACTTCAGGGAGGCTAGGGCAAAAATCATGGCTAGCATTTGTTACTGGTTGTAGCCCTGACAGCAAATATATCTGGAATTCTAGTCTCTTTCAAAATATTACCCACTCCATCCCCACACATACAATTTTTAGAGAGAATTAGTTCATATCTTTATAACAAATTAGTCATCCAAACTACCTTGTAGAAAATCTCCTCCTCCTTCCTGTTTCTCTTTAGATATTTCTATCTCTCAGATGCCTTGGTGTTTTGCAGGCTACACACATAAAACTTGCCATGGATTCTGACCATGAATAGTGTTCAGTGAGGATGCACATGGTTCTCATTGTTACTCAAGTTACCATAGTCATTCATCTGCCATTGGCACCTACTCCTATTGCAACAGAGCCCTGAGAGCGTAACTAACACCATGGGGATTACCAGGTTCCCATGTGTCTATTAAGGTCTTGGCTGTAGCAAATGTTGCCATGCTTCCATGTCAATGGGCCAAAGGCATGCTTTGTTTTTCAGAGCTATCAATATTCTAAACTCATGTTCTTTCTCAACTGCTTTAAAAGGATTCTCAAGCAATACTCTTATGTGCTTCCAATATCTAATTGGGTATTTAAAATAGCCCTCTTTCAGTTTCCACTTTCAGCTCTTTTTTACTCTAGCTCTCAGATCGTTAGGGCTGAACTAAAGGGCAAATCTGAGAGATAAATATCATAAGTATAATTAACTTCCAATCAACCCTTCTCATATAAATGGAAGCATCAACCTGTAGATTTGGGGGCTAATTTCACTGTTAGTTCGGGAATAGATGGGAAACTTCATTTTGAACTTTGGAGACTTAAACCACTAAATTACTGTGGCAGAAACATTTGGATTTAGCATGAAGTTAGCGCCAAGCCCATCTGTGTGTGCTCGCATCCAACTGTGATGAGCCTATGTATGTCAAGTTGGTGGAGGCCCTTTGTGCTGAGCATCAAATCAGCCTGATTAAGGTTGATGACAACAAGAAACTAGGGGAATGGGTAGGCCTCTGTAAAATTGACAGAGAGGGAAAACCTCGTAAAGTGGTTGGTTGCAGTTGTGTGGTGGTTAAGGACTATGGCAAAGAATCTCAGGCCAAGGATGTCATCGAGGAGTACTTCAAATGCAAGAAATGATGAAATAAAAAACTGATTTCTTGTTTTCCAAAAAATAATAATAAATGGAAGCATCATTCCCACATCCAACTTTTCTGTTGGTGTCTTCTTTCTCTTGAAATAATTCATTTTCTGGTTTATTTTTCAGGTTCTCACATACTTCAATCATTGATAATCATGCTCCACAAATCCTTGAGACATATCCAGATAATCTATGTCTTTGGGTGCTTACCACTGGAAAGAAAATTTTAATTAAACATTAAAGTGTGCTGTATCCTATGATATTTCTTTCTTTACTTCCAGTAGAATTAAATAGTGTGATTCACTTAAGGTAGGAAGGTAAGTTCAAAACAGATGATTTTTAAACACAGATTTTTTCCCTTGCCATTTATAAATCTAAGCTCAGTAAAGGGACATTACTGAATAAGAAAGACAAAGAGTTTGGGGATAAAGAGATTTTTCCAAGCAAAAGGAAAGGATAGTAGGTTCTGAGATCCATAAGTGTTTGAAATTCAAGAACCACTTTCTCATAACACAAAGTGATG
The DNA here is from genome assembly GCF_029407905.1 of Bubalus kerabau. Taxonomy (NCBI): domain Eukaryota; kingdom Metazoa; phylum Chordata; class Mammalia; order Artiodactyla; family Bovidae; genus Bubalus; species Bubalus kerabau. The sequence continues at coordinate 16,959,287 of NC_073626.1, forward strand.
GTTGAGTTCCAGGAAAATAGCTCAACTGAACTCCTAGCCCTGGAGACATCTATGTGACATGGGGCTTCTAGATTTCAGTGACTATGTGGGCATGGATAATGGTCTTCCTGGGGTGACTAGGGAAGATCAAAGACTGGAGGAGCCAAATGCCTGTTGAATATGTCTGTTTAAGATCTTTGGTTGATTGAATAATCATTAGGGGGGAGCCCCAATAATTACCATGGGTGAATTTCCACTGATCTGGATGATGCGAGCTTGGACTTGAATGTAATTGGTCTAAAAGAAACACAGATCTGAAGTGAGCCTTGAACCTGTGAGAATAATTGCATTAACTTCAGAGAGCAACCCAGAAAAACTGAGAAACTTAGAATTATTAGAATCTTTGACTTTCTGAAACTTGCATCTGATGTCTTTGCAATATCTAATTTAACATCTTCTAAGAATGCAATGTAGAATAATTCAAATACCAAATGAGCACACAGTGTAAGAAATTTCAAAAAGTAGAACATACATTTGAGCATATTATGAGAGGAGTCTACAGAGAAAATAAATGACTTTTCCTGGGCCATAAACTGGGAAGGTATGGATAGCAGAGAAGAAAGAAACTTTCCAAGCAATCAAATGGTATGAGCAAGACTGTGGTCAGGAAGGAGAATCATGCTTCCAGGGCAGACTGAGGAGACCAGCCTAGCTAATAGATCAAATTAAAAGGATGCAATATAATATTTGTCTTTCTCTCTCTGACTTTCTTCACTCTATGACAATCTCTAGGTCTGTCCATGTTGCTGCAAATAATATTATTTCATTCTTTTAATTATTGAATAATAGACTATTGTGTATATATATATACATATATATATATATGGACTATAAAAAAAAGATACATATGAACTTATATACAAAACAGAAATAGAGTTACAGATGTAGAAAGCAAACTTATGGTTACCAGGTGGTAAGGGGGAGGCATAAATTTGGAGATTGGAATTATCATATATACACTACTGAATATAAAATAGATAGCTAAAAAGGACCTAATGTATAGCACAGGGAACTCTGTTTAACACTCTGTAATGGCTTATATGAGAAAAGACTTTGAAAAAGAGTGGCGGTATATATATATATATAACTGATACAAAACATTATAAGTCAACTATATGTACATGTTAAGTCACTTCAGTTCTGTCTGACTCTTTGCGACCATATGGACTGTAGCCCACCAGGCTCCTCTGTCCATGGCATTCTCTAGGCAAGAATTACTGGAGTGGGTTAATATGCCCTTCTCCAGGGGTTCTTCCTGATGCAGAGATTCAACCAGCATCTCTTACATCTCCTGCATTGACAGGCAGGTTCTTTACCATTAGGACATAAGTCAACTATACTCTAATAATTAAAAAAAAAAAACAACAAAAAACTGAAAAAAGAAAGGATGCAGAAGCAGCTCCACTAAGGAAATTGTTGTGATATCAGACTTCAACAACTAACATTATACAATGCTCTCCAAACCTACTTTAGACCAGAGATTATTCAGTTCAGCATGTAAATTATATGAATGAGCTAACATGCAAAATTCATTTTTATATTTTGCTTTATAGACCAAATCTGTATAAGTAATTGATTTATGTCATTTATTAAGTAAATATGATATTCTAGGTTTTATACTGGGTGACTTACCTATATTTATTCCAATTCTCTTTATAAACCAGCATAGCAGGTATTAGTATCTCCATTTTATCTGAGAAAACAGGGACGAAAAAGGATTGAGTGGCTTGCCTTTAAATCAAATGGATTGAAAATGTTAAGCTATAAGCTATGAATCATGGTCAGAATCATCTGTGGCAAAAGCCTGTACCTTTGATTTTTAACTATATCACACTTTCTATAGCATTAAAATACTTTCTGAAATATTAACAATTCAATAGATGAATTACTGTATTCTGTGAGAACATATAACTAAGACAAATAAGTGGAAGTAAATAAATAGATGACTATTTCTTATTTTCTCTCAGCTAAGAATTTTAAGAATAAAATGAGATTAAGTTCTCTGTTGATTTAGAGCAATGTCCTATAAAGTGGAAGATATATGAAATTTACATCTATTACAAAGCCAGGTAAAATCAGAAGAGAGTAAAATTTCACCATGCAGAGTCACAAGTTGATTTTTATTTTATTTAATATTGAGGTCAAAAGTTACAAAATCAGCTACCCCTGTAGTGTGAATAACAGGAAAAATAATAGAATACAACTGTAGTGGAATGAATGGTGATACCTCAAAATATATGTCCACCCAGAGTCTGTGAATGTATATTTGGTCGTGTGACCTTATTTGAGAATAGGGTCTTTGTGGGCATAATGAAAATGATTAAGATGAGCTTATCCTGGACTGGGGTGTCCCTACCAGAGAAGACAAGTGTCCTTATGAGAGAAGAGAAGAGAAGAAGACAGAACAAAGAGGAGAAACCCATGTGAAACATGCAGAGATTAGAGTGATAGATACAGCCACAAGCCAAGGGACTCCTGGAGCCACTGAAGCTGGAAGAGGCAAGGAAGGATGCCTCTCCAAAGCCTTAAGAAGAGCCAACCTTGCCAACCTTGACTTTTGGATTTCTGGTCTCCAGAACTGTGAGGCAATACATTTTTGTTGTTTTAAGCCTCTCAGTTGTCATTTGTTATGGAAGCCACGGGAGACTAACACCATGACAAGATACTGTTTCAAATGCAGTTTAAACCACAAGTTCATTTGCCTTGAAAAGAAACTCTCTCTTTGGCAAGGAAAGATTCTAGTCCCTCACCAAATTGAATGGTTTCCCAGTGGACAAAGCAAGTAAAACAAAATAAGTGAAGAAAACCACACTGAGTGTTAAAACAGGATTGGGTCTGGTTCTGGAAAGTTTTCTTAACTGAATTTTTTTCCAATTAAAAGGAAGTACCAAAGTTGCCAGAAGTTCTTCCTTTATAGCTTTATGGTCCTCAGAGGGTTTTTTCCATTGTATATGAAGTTTTGTTCGAAGAGCAAGTCACGACATGCTTGAGAGTGCAAATATGTATATCTATCCATATCTAAGCTCAGAGTTAGACTGGCATAGGTTTCAGTTTTCCTTCACTTCAAACATAAATACATTTGTATGAAGTAAGTAGTGCCCTCAATGCTCATGTGAAATGAATATTTGATGATTCAGTAATAAATCACATACAAATGCCCCACAAATAAAGCATTTATTATAAATTTAATTATGTATGTGATTTATTTTGTTTTTTATGAGGCCAATATTTTAATAGTTTTCTTAAAAATTATAGAAACATCTGATTATGTAACCACCATGAAAAAGAATTAGTGTTCTCATAAATAATAGTGCATCCATTTAAAAATAGAGAATTACCAAATTCTGGAGCTCATCCTTCAGTGCTACATTAGCAGACTATAAATCACTCTCAAGAGTCCATGAATATTTTAATTATCTTAGCCATTTATTAGAAGTTTTTCTCCGCCTGGATTTAAAACATGAGGGCACACAGAGCAGCCTTCTAAAATACAAGCCCAAATAATATATTTTCAAGTCACAGTAAAACAACTCTTATCTCCTGCCATCTCCTCTCTACATTTAATGCTCTAAAAATGCTGACTTGACTCTAAGGTCACTCCATCCATGAAGCCTTCTGCTGTCACTCTGGTCAGAAATCATCCTTCCCTAAAGAAGTTTTATTGTCATATTACTTTAAAAAAAATTACCACCTGCTGCCCTATGGTAGAGAGATTTACTGGTGTTGTGCTACTTCCTTTTGAAGGTAAAAGCTACTTAAGCAGAGATGGTAAGTCACTTTCACTTGATCAGTCACCTCCAGTGACTGGAATTGAGGTGCCTGTTGAGAAGGACCCGAAGTCCATGTGCTGACTCAGCAGGAAATAAACAAAGTGATACCGTGATCAAATAAGAATGTTTGTTACACACAAGAGGACTTTCATTCTTTCTGTCCTTCAAGGTAGGACCATATTGCATTTATCTATTTCCAAACCAGCCTATCACTGGGTCATATGTTTATCTCCTATTGGCCTCTTTAAGTTTATAAAAACTTGCCCCAAATTAATCACATATTCTCGATCTCTTGTTCACGGAATTCTAGTGCATCTTCCTTCCATTGGCTTCAACCCTTCTTAATCTGTCTCCATCAGATCTGTGATTTCTTTGGATTATGTTTCCTTTTCTTGATCTATAATACTTTGGATTAAAAATGGGTTTCAGATTATTTACTATAAAAATACTTCCAAATGGATGTCTCAGACTGTGGTAGAAAATTCAGTTTGTAACTAGCTATAAAGTGTGAGATAAGCACCCATCTTAGACATCTGAGATTTGGAGATATTGGTGACCTTGTAGCTTTCCATAGGCTGAGCCCTGTCACCTTCACAGACTCAGGGAAGAAGAAATCTTGAACACAAGAGGCTACGCATAAATAGTGTTCAGTGGATATTTTTAATCAGCTGATATTTAAAGGCATGTATATATTTTAGGGACCCGTATACCACACAAAGCTTTCTTGCTTTTTGTGAAAAAGTAATACTTTATACTTGAATTATTATATAAAATTAATGAAAACATTGAATCACTGGTCTGTCTTTACATTTTAAGTGAAACATTTGGTACCGAGAAAAAAATTGAACTGACCCTGAAATCTGTGGTTTTGAAAAACACTTAAGTATACTGTTTCAAGGAGCAATTTGACCTTCATGAGAGTTAAAGACCCTATTTTATTTTTCTGCTTTTATATTTCATTTTGATGATAGCAGTTTTGTGTGTGTGTGTGTGTGTCAGAATGTGTCTTTTGAATAAAAATCTCACTTAGTAAGTAAAGGAAAAAATAAAGATCTTTGTATGGATTCAAGATGTTGAGGATTTTAAAAAGGAGAATGGAATGTTTGTTTTTGTTTTGTTTTTACCTTTCCCCGGTCTTTCAAATGTGATATTACATCTGTATTGTGTTTGCAACCACCAGAGCTTGTTGACTGAGAAGAAAATATTTTATTCGTGGGTTTTAGGGTGTTTTGTAGGGTACCATGTGGATTGGGCATTAACAGAGCATGGCAGCTTGGTATGTCTGTTAGTCTGTTGGAAGCTGTGAGAGTGAAAAGGATAAAAATAAGACTTTTCTGAACATGTGAGATGAGTTGTGTATACACACATGCATACACAAATATACATATTACTATATGTACATACAGATGTGTATGTGTGTATTGTTTCATTACTAAGTCGTGTCTTTGTGACCCCATGGACTGTAGCCCGCCAGGCTCCTCTGTCCATGAAATTATCCAGGCAAGAATACTGAAGTGGGCTGCCATTCTTTTCTCCAGGGAATCTTCTTGACCTAAGGATCAAATCCAGGTCTCCTGCATTGCAAGCGATTCTTTACCGTCTGAGCCACCAGGGAAGCCCAAATAAAATCTGTTATTTTATGTCAAGATGGATTAGAGAAGCCAAAAAGACCCTCTCCCCTAAACCTTTGGTAGTTTCTACATTTCATTTGCTTTAAATATTCAAGTGACTAAAAATAATCACGGCAACACGTGGCCCTGTTCTTTTGAAAATCATATTATGTACGCTTTGGATGATACGCACAGGCTAGATGCTTTTCTCAGTTCACACAATCATATAGGCTGAAAGGGCTATTTCCAAGTCAAGACATATCACTGGAGGTTAGCAGTAGCGTGTATATTTGCAGGGCAGGAATCAAGGCCCAGACACGGAGAATGGACTGATGGACACAGTAGGGGAAAGAGGGAAGGACAAATGGAGAGAGTAGCACTGACGTATATACACACCATGTGTAAAACAGATAGTGAATGGGAAGCTGCTGCATAGCACACGGAGCTCAGCATGGTACTCTGTGATGACCTAGAGGGGTAGGATGGGAGTGGGAGGGAGGCTTAAGAGAGAGGGGAATATATATATACATACATACACACACATACATACAGCTGATTCATGATGTTGTGCAGCAGAAACGAACACAACATTGTAAAGCAATTCTAGTCCAATAAGAAAGTCTGGCCTCTACAGCTCTCTCCTCACTGACCACCACTTGGTACTTTTCTGGCACAGCATCACTGAATGGTAAATGTGGAATAGGGAGGTGGGCAGTGATGAATGCATGATGCATTTTGCAAACTCTGCCCAAGACCCATGGTGATACCCTTCTCTGGATATTTCATGGAATTAGCAGTTTGCACATAGAGCCTAGTATTTGCCTATTTGTTCAGGTACAAATCCTCTAATGGCAGCCAAAGGAATTTTCAGTGTAAAATCACAGCAAGGAAGCAGGTCCTGTATCTCTTGAGATTCTTGCTTTGATTTATGAAGAGAGAAAAATAAGACAATACAAAAAATGCTATGCTAGTCAGAAACCAGTGAAGTGAGATCAAGAATAACACTTTGTTCTGATCAGCGGAAGGTCAGAACTAATCCTCTCTCGCCCTCATTCTGAGGCCGTCGGAGTGTAGTTTTGCAGAGGAATGATGAATTGGGGGTTGTCTTAGCTCGCTAGGTGCTGTAGATCTCATTTATTTTATTTTACAAGCCATTTGGCACAATGGTCATAATGACAATGAAATTGGATTCTTGCTAACGTAAAAAAAGCCTTCTACTTTGTGCATACATACTTTGGTCCATGCATTTAGCTGTCAGGGGAAGTCTGTGATCCAGTTCCCACCTCTAGTCATAGTAACTGTACTTTAGTAATTTTGGTGGCACAGTCAGGCCCCTGCATAAGCAGGAGAAGAATTTGCCTATATAGTGTTTTTTAGAAGTGTGAAAATGACCTCTTTCCCCAGAATATCTTGTCTACCAACATATTAAAAAACAAACAAAACAACAAACATAGACTCTTCTATTAAAGAACCATTTCTTTCTTTTAAAACTGTATTTACTTAGGTATCTTTTCAAAGCAAATATCCTGCTGGTATAAGCCATTTACTCATTAATGTGAACTGTATTATCTCTTCTAGGACAACTAGCAAAGATTTTAAGTAACAGGAAAGACGTGCGTTTGTCTGATTATTCTCCATACCAAACACCATACCGAGCATGCTCTCAGGCATTATCATTTAATAAGTGATTTTGGGGGAAAAAAAGTAACTGATTTTAGGGTACGTGGAAATTGCAAAATTCCAGGTAGTGTGCGATGAGAAATGCTGGTAGCAGATAAAGGAAGAAAAATTAGAGAGAAGGTGGGGATAGCCACATGATTGTCAAAGATCGACAGGTGAGCGGTACGTATATCTTGGGCCTGGATGGAATGAATATGAGGAACATTAACAGCCAGTTCAGTGATTAAGGCTTTGCTTTCCAATGCAAGGTGTATGGGTCTGATCCCTGGAGGGGGAGCTAGGATCCCACATACCTCACAACCAAACAATCAAAACACAAAACAGAAGCAATACTGTACCAAATTCAATAGATTTAAGACTAAAAAAAAAAAGTGGTCCATGTTTAAAAAAAATTAAATAAAAATGAAGAAAAGCTTCAAAACTTCTGAGATCAAGTTCACAGTTTTACCTTAGAATGATCCTGACAGAAGAATTTATCAAAATCATGCAAACTGAAGTGTATCTCAGCAGTGAACTCTGTATTGACTATTTCAACCACACATCTCTTTTCTCTAGGCTGATCCCACTGTGGTATAATTGATATGGATTATTTCTAGAAATATCCTTTCTAAGTTTCCTGATAAAATATAACAAGCACATATTGTCCCCTTGAAAGAAATGTGCTTCCCATGGTTCATTAAATCACCATGTCTCACGCATAATTCAACTCCATCCTCATGTACACCTTACAACTAAGCCATCCATTACTAAAACGCCATCCCTCTTAACTACTGCAGAACTTGATACAGTTACTTGAAATAAAAGGCATTTCATAATGAGTTTACTCAGTTCAGATCTGGTCTTTCTAAGGTACTGTGGAACTGTAGGATCTTCAGTTTATTTAATGACACTCATTCAAGGGAAAGAGGGCTTCCCGGGTGGCTCAGATGGTAAAGAATCTGCTGGCAGTACAGGAGACCGAGTTTGATCCCTGGGTCAGGAAGATCCTCTGGAGAAGGGAATGGCTACCCACTCTAGTATTCCTGCCTGGAGAATTCCATGAACAGAGGAGCCTGGCAGGCTATAGAAAAGTGTTACTCGCTCATTTATGTCTGACTGTCTGTAACCCCATGGACCGTAATCCGCCAGACTTCTCTGTCCTTGGACTTCGCCAGGTAAGAATACTGAAGCTGGGTCTCCTGCATTGCAGGCAGATTCTTTACCATCTAAGCCACCAAGGAATACTCACCCAAAGAGGGTTTAAATACAGTTTTTAATCTATCCACCCATATACACACATAATAGAATTTAAGATACTCCCCCTTACCACTGATGACTCTGATGGCTATTGTTAATATTTGGGGCCAGTGAAAATATGTTGGCCTCAAAGGAGTTAAACCATTGTAGTAGCTTCTCAGCTATAGTGCCTCTCAGCTTTCTGATCAGATACTTCCATACTCTATCTTGAAAAAGGGATAGTTTGGAAATTTAAGACACTTATATATCCCCATTGCCTTGAAATCATGAGAGACCACAATGCTGCAAAGCTGAGACTTCAGATGGATATTATGGAAACAATGTTTACAGGTGAAAATATTTATGATTGCTATGAACAATCTACATCCCTACAGAAATCCAGGTTGAATTCATGCTTTTTACATCTTATGTTGTTCAATTTATTTCTTATCTACTATATGACTGAGCGATTTCACTTTCACTTTCACTTTCACCTTATTGACAAATCTGGCATATCATGGCTTTTTTTTTTTTTTGGATGAAATAATGCCTTGTCCAATCACCAACAAGGAAGAATATATTTTAACAAAGGAAAAAAATACATTTCGAAAGCCACACACATGACATATCCATCCATTTAACATTTATGTAGTGTGTACCAAATGCCATGCAGTGTTCTGTTGGTGAAAAACATGGGCAAATTCTTGCACCAGGAAAGTTATTGGAGTAATGTAAAGAACTGTGAAAGTGAAAGTCGCTCAGTTGAGTCCGACTCTTTGTGACACCAAGGACTATACAGTCTCCAGGCCAGAATACTGGAGTGGGTAGCCTTTCCCTTCTCCAGGGGATCTTCCCAACCCAGGGGTCGAACCCAGGTCTCCCTTATTGCAGGCAGATTCTTTACCAGCTGAGCCACAAGGGAAGCACAAAAATACTGGAGTGGGTAGCCTATCTCTTCTCCAGGGAATCTTCCCACCCCAGAAATTGAACCAGGGTCTCCTGCAATGCAGGAGGATTCTTTACCAACTGAGCTATCAGGGAATCAATCAATAAATAAGATAATTTTAGGGTGAGATATGATAGAAATAAATCACTCTGGCTGCTGTTTGAGAGTGGTCTGTTCTAATCTATTTGGAATACCATAGAATGGGTGGCTTATTAACGACAGAAATTTATTTCTCACAGTTTTGGAGGCTAGGAAGTCCCAGTTTTTACAGGTTGAAAGTCAGGCAACAAGGAAGGGAGAAGAAGCTCTTCCCCAGGTGCATTTCACATGAGCCTTGTACATGAGTTTCAGATAAGAATAATTGTCCGATCACAGATTTTTGTGTCTATGTCTCATTTCCTGAGGCAGGGTAGCATTGTAGAAATAACAGAAGATTCAGAGTCAGGTTTCAAGTCTGTTCTCCAGACTCTTCTTAGTTGCATGAGTGTTGGAAAGTTAGTGAACATACTTAGACCTCAGTTTTCTCCCCTTCAAAAGAAATACACCAGTGAATAGGGTCAAATGAGACAACATAAGTGACAGCATTTTATTTCAAAGCACTTTATAAATGTTAGGCATTTTGATCAATGAGTATCTAAGTTGAATTCAATATTTCACAGGATAGAGATGAAAGTTTATTAAGGTGCACTGTCATATCCAAAATTGGGGACCTAAGGCTGAGCTCCTGCCTCTATTTATTAATACCTCCCACATCCAAAATCAAGGCCAAAGTGGGAATTGGAAAAGGAAGATGATAAGAGTCAGCTTAAAATTAAAAATTGGAAGGGAATATGAAAACTCATTCAGTCCACAGCAGACAGGCTGTTTTTATGAAGGGCCAGAGATTAACTAAGACATTGCTGCTTCTACCGTCTCCACTGTAAACCCCCATCTATGAGGTTATAGCATAAAGGTAGCAATAGATTTTTGCCAAAAAAAAAAAAAAAAAGTGAGTGAGACTGTGTTCCAGTATAATTTTATTTGTGAACACTGACTTTGTATGTCATACAGATTTCACTAGTAAAAAAATCCTCTTTTAATATTTTTTCAACCATTTAGAAGTGTAAAAATGATTCTTATCTTGAAGGTCACACAAAACTTGTGGTAGTGGGCTGGATTTGGCCCAAGAACCCGAGTTTGCTAACTTCTGATATAGCCCATCCATCTATCCCTTTGATTAACTGTGAGGAACAACGCAACCAACTAGCTGCTAATTTATCTGCTAGAAATACTTCAAAAGATAGGATAATTAGAACTTTGCATGACAAAACATTCAAAAGACAAATAATGAAAGAAATCCATTACATAAAGACTTTTTTAGAGAATTTAATTAAATAAAAAGGATGACTTACAAAGGCCGTGTCACAGCAAATGAAGACTTACGCTGGACATCCACTGATAAGAGCGTCCAGCTAGATTAAGAAGTTCACTAATTGACACATGCAACTTTGTAAAAGATAAATAGAGCTTCATTTGTAGAACACATAGGCTGTGTTGTGATGCACAGACAGACCAAGTTCACTGTTGCTAAGAATCCTGTCAGATTAAATCAACCTGCAAATATATAATTGTGACATCTTGTTCTCTTTGGTACAATCCGTGCCACTGCAGTTATTATCTCAAAGCTCTTTCACTCCGAGGAGCATCAGTGTTTAATTATATTCTTTTATGAGGCCTCATTTGTAGACATCATCCTCCTTCAGAGTTGGCTTTGCTCAGGAAAAGTAGGTTATTATTTTCAAGACCGTGCCTAGTAGTACAGAACATTAAGCCTCTCAGCAGCATCCTCTTAAATGGAGCAGCTTGTGGAACCAAAGCTCCGTGTTCTTGCTTCACATTCTTCAGCTGTAAGTTGACAGATGAACTTATTTTCCAGTTCCTCCAGACCCTCGCTGGCCTCAGTAAGGCTCAGAGAAAATAACAGGCCTGTGGTCTGTTCAGTTGAGCATATGAGTCATCTTCTTCAAAACAAATGAAGGGAAACACTATTTCATGTCCATATTTCAGATAAAAAGCTAACATGATAACTTGAAAACAGTTTCTAAGAATCTCTATGAGGAAAAGAATTAGCTAACACAAGGAGTTACCAAGGATCAGGGTTTGACAAGTGATGTCCTGTGAGCCAAATCCAGTCCCCTGTCTGTTTTAGCAAATACATTTCTTGGGAATCATAGTCATGTTTATTTGTTTATGTGTTGTCTACAGCTGTTTTCTCACTATAAAGGCAGAGTTGAGTGTTGTAACAGAGACTGGTGGTTTGCAAAGCCCCAAATATTTACTGGTCCTTCATAGTAAACTTTGCTGACTGCTGCTAAAGACTATTGAAATCACCAAGTTAAAAATATAAATGCATTTAAATTTGACAACACACAGGATTTTTTTTTTTTTCAGAATTAAATTCTAGCATGCCATTTTCCATTTAAAATGAGACACGGTGTCTAAAGTGATTTTGCTCCCTTTTGTTCTTTAAGCTAAATTAAAGCAATTAGTAATAAGTTCTATGTATTCTATGGGTATTTTAAAGAAAATCCAAGTAAAGTCTTTCTGTGAAATACTCTCATGTATGTGTGTGTGTTTGTTTAATGAAAACAATGATTTATGAGTTTTTCATTTTATTTTTAAACTTTACATAATTGTATTAGTAAATTGAAATAGGAGGTATACACTCATGCTGCCAGACATAACATCTTCAACCTGCAAAGACCTGACAGTTCATCTGTAAGCATCAAGCATGGGAGGACATGCAGTTTCAAAAGTAAGAAATTCCTCAGATACTTTAAGAAAGAACCAGTACTTTTCCCTTATGTAGGACTTCTTACTTTCCTAGAATCACTTTTGAGTAGGAGTAAAAAGGACTTTCCCGATGGCTCAGGGGTAAAGAATCCACCTGCAATGCAGGAGACGTGGGTTCAATCCCTGGGTCAGGAAGATCCCCTGGAGAAGGAAATGGTAACCCCCTCCAGTATTCTTGCCTGGGAAATCCCATGGACAGAGGAGCCTAGCAGGCTACATACAGTCCATGAGGTAGCAAAGAGTCAAACATGCCTGAATGACTAAATTACCACCACCACATGCTATACCACATCCCCCTAAGTGGTGTGAGAGCCTGCTCAGGAGAGGGACATTGCAGCTACTGGTGAACAGATTTCACAGGCAATTTGAGAAGTTAAGATTATGATAAATCTGCAAGTTTACAATTTAAGTCAAATGGATTTATCCTTTTTTAGTGGGGGTGGGGGAGAGATGGTCAACACATACTACAATTTAAATAGAGAAAATAATCTGATTCAGCACAGGGTTGATTTGGCAAAGAGACTACAGATCTTCTGTCACTGAATTCAGATATAAGTATTTTCTGTTACTTTCCCCAAATTATTTGTATGTGCATGCTAAGTTGCTTTAGTCATGTCCGACTCTTTGTGGCTCTATGTACTGTAGCCCGCCAGACTCCTCTATCTGTGGGATTCTCCTGACAAGAATACTGGAGTAGGTTGCCATTTCCTCCTCCAGGGGATCTTCCCCACCCAGGGATCAAACCTGTATCTCTTGTGTCTCCTGTGGAAGGCAGGTTCTTTACCACTAGCGCCACCTGGGAAGCCCCTTGTACATGCATACATTGTTTAAACGTACCACCTACTCTGTCTCTCCCAGTCAGCACACAGTGGGAAAGTGGGACTTCATTTGGCAATTTATTAAAAAGCTATACACACACTTTCAAGATTAGATGCATGTGAAATTTTTAGAGTGTCACAGATGTGGTTCTGTTTCTAAAAAGAAACTTTTCCTTATTAAAATCTATTCACCAGTGCCAAATTAAACATTGCAGTCAAATATAGCACACGAAAACTAATAAGCTAATATATATATAAAAGCAACTTTTCTAGAAATTCTGATTTTTATGATGTTTTTTTCTCTTGAAAGTCCAAAAGCAATCTGAATGCCCATCACCTAACCCACTGAACACTTGCTATTAATTTCGATTTACTTATAAAGGTCTTCTGTTAAGTGAACAAGGGTTCAGTATATAGAATGGCAGCTTGATTTTCCTTCTTTTGACATCTGCTCAAAATGAGCTATGATATCATCAATCATATTAACTCTGTGGTATTGTGTTATTCCTTGGGTGTTCCCCAGGTTTCATCTGACAACTTTTTCTAGGATTCAAACCATAAACACTTCCTCCGGAGACTGTAATTAGAGGTACAGATAAAAATCTAGGGACAAGACCTGATAAAAAACAAAAAGAAACTGAGACATAGTTTTACATTGCCTCTTTCTCCAACTTCAAAATTAGTTTGTCATAATTTTCTATAAGAAACCAGTAGAAAAAATAGAACCTAAAAATCTAAAAATGTATGTTTAACTACTAAAACTAAAGAATAGAGAAATTTCTGAAATGATATTACTTTTATCCAATAATGTTACAAAGCAGAATGAGAAAATATATACTATCATCAATTTGAGCAGAATGTAATAATTGGCTCAGTGGTAACTAAAACAGTAATTATGCTTTGTGTGTGCTGTGTGCTTAGGCACTCAGTCATGTCCAACTCTATGAGACCCCATGGACTGTAGCCCTCCAGGCTCCTCTGTCTGTGGGGCTTCCCCAGGCAAGAATACTGGAGTGGGTTGCCATGCCCTCTTCCAGGGGATGTTCCCAACCCAGGGATCCAACCCAGGTCTTCCGCATTGCAGGAGAATTCTTTACCATCTGAGTCACCAAGGAAGCCCAATTATGCTTTAGAAGTAATGATTTTTCTCACTTTAAGAATAGAAATAATGATTTTTTATCACTTTAAGAATTATAAAGTATCTTTATTGACAATTTCTGGTAGTATCCCCTTTATACAACAAAGAACAATGAATAACGAAATAGTTTTGTTTAAAACAAGGAACTTCATGGGAAAATAGTAGCACATTTCCTCAAACTTAGAACATTTCTATTTCTCTTTTTGGATATCTACACACAACCCCAGAATACAGGACCCAATTCTCAATTAAATGTCCAAGTGTTGCAAGCATTTTTTAAAGCTACTTAATGTTTATCAGAATTATAAACAGCAGCATAGCAGAAGGAATGCTTTGTCATAGTAATTTATCTATACACTGAATGTAACGAATTTGGGCAAGTGATTTTCAGTTTATATTAGATAAGCTCATACATTTTTATTATTAATTATAAATTTTAGTTATTACATTACAAGGTAAGCATCATAAACACTTTGTGAAGAAACTAGATCGCTTTCACTCTATTTATGTCTCATTCTTCTTGTGCCAAATGCAGCCTAGCACTTGTGCATAGCCATATGACTGGGTGAATTGAATATGGATAGATGGAAATAATGTCCACCAGTTTTAGGCTTGGCCCATACAGAATTCCCACATGCAATGCTCTACATTCTTTCCTCTTTCATGGTGACCTTGGAAACTATTTGTGGAACATGGTGGAACCACAAGGTGGAACGAGATCAGCTCTCTGAAACATGGAGAAAAGCCATTTGGCAATCAGGGACACTCATTTAGGGCTTTGAGTGAGTGAGCAATAAACCACTGATGCTTTGGAGTTTATTTATTAGAACAGCTAGAGTTACCTTTGTTACTACAAGGTTGGACTAATTTAGATGTGGTTCAGAATTGTTTATTAAGTCTGGATACAACATGTCTATGGAAATGTTGGACCAAAGTGATTTACTAATAATTTCCACAAAGGAACTCAAGTCCTAGTGAAAAGTCCACTTTCATATGACCTGCTTTGATATGAGGAAACTAAGGAATTTGAGAATAAAAATAAAACAGAAATAAAATAGAGCTTAAGGACTCACTTATACCACCAGCTGCATCATCTTTCCATGGTAAAAATATGTTGGGAGAAATTCCAGTTACTCACAACCACTGCTTATATACAAAGCTCAGAAGATTTTGAAACTTAGATCTTAGGTTCAGACCACAGGAAGTAATTGGCTTCCAAAGGGATGATTTCCAGTTCTGTATAATTTTTGCATCACACTTAACCCCTAATATAATTGGCCTTCTTTACTTAATTGAAGGTAGTGACCGTGAGGAAGAAGGATGGACACAGGTTTCATGACCCAGCCCATCATTCCTCACATAGAAATACACCTTCCTTGGGACTTCCCTTGTGATCCTGTGGGTAGGACTTTGCCTTCCAATGCAGAAGCAATATTGTAACAAATTAAACAATGATTTCAAAAAATGGCCCATATTAAAAAAAATCTTAAAAGAAAGAAATACATCTTCCTAGACATGCCAGCGTCATTTTCTTTTTTTTCCTGCAAACGCTCTAGAAATATTAATAGTAATAGAGAGACATAAAAGTCATAGAAGACAACCTCAGCAAAGGCAGATCAGCATTGGGAGAACTGTAACAGTGATGTACAACACTCTGAGATCCCTTTGGAGCATCTAAAGTAGAGTTGCCATATTATAGTTGACAACTTTTGGGCTGATGGTCAATCCATAGCCTAACTACTCTGGGAATGTCCTCTCATTCAAAAGAAGTCTGTTTCCAGGACTCATGTTGTACATTGTGACTCCATCCAGACCACGGTGCACTGGATCAGTTAGGGCAGATAAAGACTCTCCCTCCTGAGATTCTGGGATTTAGATTCAGCAATGGGATTAAGTCTAAGTATAACTGGACACGGTGGTGTGTAAACTGTATTGTCTACTGGAAAGTGGTACCAGTCTTCAGAGGAAAGTGATTTGGGCTTAGAGATGAGAGAATCTGAGCAAGTAAGAGAGAGAGAGAGAGAGAGAGAGAGAGAAAGATTCAGAGAAAGAAACAAGATGACAAAGACAGAGATAAATAACAGGAGAGAAAGAAAAACTTGTTAGATACTAGGTGCTATTGACACAATTGATCCTTTTGGTAACAGATTTGAAATCTCAGTTCCTATTGCAAATTTGCCATCAATAAACATTTTAAGTAAATGAATGAGGGAGAGCCTATATTACTACCAGCTTTCATCTTTCCCTCATTACAGACCCTCTGGAACGTGGTCAGCTTCTAGATTAGTCCAGAATAAAGATGCAAATGAATGGTACAGTCAAGGCTCCCTAGTACAGGCCTGTTTGACCTACTCATAAATTATGCCTTTGATAAGCCTTTCTCTTTCAACTCCTTTCCAACTCTCATAATTTTTTAAAATCTCTGCTTTACTAATTTTTAAACAAGTCATTTCCTACTTATCTGTACAGATCTGGATCATGTGTCACCTCCTCGGTGAAGTTTTATCAAATTCTGTTAGACAAAGTTAGTCATTTCTGCACCTGTGTTTTCATAGTACTTTCCACATTCCTGAACTGTAACAGTTTGCTTATGCAACTCTCAGCTCTCACACTGGGAGTACTTGTGGGTGAAACTGTAATATACTTTTCTTTGAGTCTCTGGACTCTAGTAGTATCTGGCATATAGTAGGTTCTCAATAAATGTTCCTGAAATGAATGAATGGATGCTGTCTGTTTAGTTAGTGTTACTTCCTCTGTGGTATTTTAAAACACCAAGATAGTCTTTAAAATGTTGTGTGCACCCTCAACAGTTTGAAGAAAACTTTCCTTTCTCAGGAACTGTGCCTCTTTGACTTCTGTCCACACTCATTTTGAGGTGCTTTTCCAGAATACATATTATTCTGCAATTAACACATTTTCATAAGGAATGACTCAGTCCTACCTATAGCTAGGGTTCATTAGCAAATAAGCCTTTGCATTCCAAAAATACTCCTAGAATTAGTTTACATTTTGAGAAATTGTATAGGAAAATTAAAAAAAACTGCTATGGTTTAGAATTATTAACAAGAACCCATCCTCTATATTGTTCAAGTTAACAGTATGTGTTAGCTATACCATGAAGCATTAAAGTGCTTTGAAGAAAACTATGAATTAAAATAGAGATGTTTTTAGAGATCTAGATAAGCCTAAACTATATTAGCAGGATAATGGAGTGAAACAATTTATATATCCTAAGTCTCAGTAAAGCTATGTCTTTATCACATTGGAATCAAGATTTCTACACTCACTGCTATTAATCCAGGAGGTAGATATACATAGCTAAATTCCATAGATAACTTGCATGGCTATAGGGCTGTTGTTTCTTTTTTTACACAGACGCATGTGCTATTGGAGCACCAGACTTTTTAACATCTACAGAGGAAAAAAGAAAAGGAGCAAAAGCAAAGGGATTTTTAAAATTTCTGTATGTATTTGTCTTTCTGTCTCTCTCTCTTACATATATATGCAAAATTATATGTATAATATATGCATGCATATGTAATAATATTTATATGTGCATTAATTATATTTATATGTGTGTATTTGTGTGTATACACACAAATATATGTGTATAATTAAATATATATATATATATATATACACACACACATATAAATCCTAAAGAGCTTTTCTGATTTTTTTTTCTTCAACCTTTTTCATAAGGTGAAGTTTCATCAAACCACATCATGTGACTCTCTAGGAACCTCACTGAACGAGTCTGACTCATCGTCTGGGAATTTTAAATAGGCATGTGCTTCCATGAGAGTTAATACTTAAAAACACACATACAAACTGGCAGTGAAAGAGAGAAAAAAAGAAGAAAAAAACTCAAGTGAAACTTTTGCTTGGCACAAACACTCGGGTCAGGCACCGGCCACTCAATATTTCACAGTTAATTACCAGGTGGCACTACCTTTAGAGGGAAGGTGGTGGCTCAGTGCTCAGGGGACAGAAGCAGTAAATCTACAGTTCATATCGTTAAGTCAGCCAGGTTGGATTAAGCAGTGAAAGGAACTGCCCCTGAAATAGTTGACCCTAATTCCCCTCTGAGATACAAAGTTTTCCTCAGAACCAAGGGCTGTGTCTGCCCACTAGTGGTAAGATGGCAGAGCTGGCACCCAGACATTCCCTAGAGGGATTTATGCCAAGTTCTATCTGCATCAATGTGGGAATGGCAGCGGTCACCTAGTCTGATTTTTTAAGTCATGGTTTGGGGATCTATCAACCCAGTTCTCTCAGAAGTTAGAGCAACACAGGCCAAGTCAACTTCAAGCAAAAATTTCTATTTGCAAATTTACCTAAAACACTTACTAATCGTAAGTTTGCAATAGGATCTGTGATTTCAAATCTGTTACTAAAGGGATCAGTTGTGTCAGTGGCACCCAGTACAGGCTAACACCTTTCTTCTTTTTTCCCAGATCTTTTTAAAAACATAAATTTACTTTTTTGGCTGTGTTGGGTCTTAGTTGTGGCATGTGGGAACTTCGCTGCAGGGCATGGACTGTAATTGAGGTGAAGGGGTGCAGTAGACGTGTTCCATGGCATGTTGGATCTTAGTTCCCTGACTAAGGATTGAACCCCCATCCCCTGCATTGCGAGGCAGATTCTTAACCACTGGACCATCAGGGAAGTCCCTCTTCCCAGATTTTCATAGAATACCACACTGGGATATTTTCTGGTTTGAATATCACTTAATGTTCTTCAGTTGTCAATGGAATTAATTTTTAAAAAATATTTAGGTTGGATTTAAAGCTCTTCTGCCAATTTTATCCCAACTGATATCTTCATCATTATCTCCATTAAGTCCCTAAAAAAGTCCATAGTCTAATTAAACTCAATTAAACACTGTTCTCAGTAGAATTTTTGTGCTTTGTCCTCTATGTTTGGCTTATCACTGCTCAGTTTAGTTCAGTCGCTCAGTCATGTCCTACTCTTTGTGAATCCATGGACTGCAGCACTTCAGGCTTCCCTGTCTATCACCAACCCCCAGAGCTTGCTCAAACTCATATCCATTGAGTCAGTGATGCCATCAAACCATCTCATCCTCTGTTGTCCCCTTCTCCTCCTGCCTTCAATCTTTCCCAGCATCAGGGTCTTTTCCAGTGAGCCAGTTCTTCGCGTCAGATGGCCAAAGTATTGGAATCTCAGCTTCAGCATCAATCCTTCCAATGAATATTCAGAACTGATTTCCTTTAGGATTGAGTGGTTGGATGTCCTTGCTGTCCAAGGGACCCTCAAAAGTCTTCTCCAACACCATAGTTCAAAAGCATCTATTCTTTGGTGCTCAGCTTTCTTTATAGTCCAACTCTCATCCGTACATGTTCAGTTCAGTTGCTCAGTCGTGTCAGACTCTGCGATCCCATGAAACGCAGCATGCCAGGCCTCCCTGTCCATCACCAACTCCTGGAGTTCACTCAGACTCACATCCATCGAGTCAGTGATGCCATCCAGCCGTCTCATCCTCTGTTGTCCCCTTCTCCTCTTGCCCCCAATCCCTCCCAGCATCAGAGTCTTTTCCAATGAGTCAACTCTTCACATGAGGTGGCCAAAGTACTGGAGTTTCAGCTTTAGCATCATTCCTTCCAAAGAAATCCTAGGGCTGATCTCATTCAGAATGGACTGGTTGGATCTCCTTGCAGTCCAAGGGACTCTCAAGAGTCTTCTCCAACACCAAATCCATACATGACTACTGGAAAAAACCTTTGACTAGATGGACTTTTGTTGGCAAAGTAAATTCTCTGCTCTTTTAAAATGCTGTCTAGGTTGGTCATAACTTTTCTTCCAGGGAGCAAGCATCCTTTAATTTCATGGCTTGCAGTCACCATCTGCAGTGATTTTGGAGCCTCCCAAAATAAAGTCTGTCACTATTTCTACTGTTTCCCCATCTATTTGCCATGAAGTGATGGGACCAGATGCCATGATCTTAGTTTTCTGAATGTGGAGTTTTAAGCCAACTTTTTTTACTCTCTTCTTTCACTTTTGTCAAGCGGAACTATTTACATGTTCTACCTATACAAGTATCACCTTGGATTAAAGTAAAATCCAACATCATCATAAAACTCTAAAATTACTGTCACAATATGTATTAATTTTGTGGCACTTGTTATAGCCTATTTTCATTGTCTTATTTCATTGTCATATTCTCTTTTTCACCCACATAATGTTTACTGAAGGTATTTTCCTTATAACAGGGCATTTACAAATACTTGCTGAAAGTAAAACACAGAAATAAATCAGTGGCTTAACTTCCAGGTCAAGACACAAATCTGTCATCTGGCACAATTTTACTGTGATCCAAAGCAATGTGACAAAGCTACCTCTCCAGGGGTTTAGTTTTCTTTATCATCTCTAAGAGTTTCAATTTTGCATTATGAGTAGAAGGCCACTGGATGGCTTACTGACTCCCTGGTAAAGTATAAAATTTCTATGACTGTCACATAAGTATTAGATTTTATGATGTGCAAAGTTTCTCAATGTTTTAGCATCTTTTCAAATAAAATTTTGAGTCCTATAAATAACACTGGAAAATTTAAACACATTTTTAGATAGCATGATATCTGTTACAAATGTTAATAAATTTGATAGTTTTCCTTCTAATTTGTAACTCATAGTTCCTCACTTTATATCCCAAATACTGATCCAATGAGTGTTTGGTTTAATTTTTTTTTTAAGTTTCTTCCAGAGTTTACTTCTGATTCCATTTTCATAATTGTTCAAGATGATCTGTCAGCTTTTCTTTATTCCAATACTTTTCTTTCCTAGTTTAAAGAAAAATCCAAGTTACTAACAAACTAAGAAAAACATCTTTAATTCAAAAGACATTTATTGAGCATCTTTTATGTTTCAGGCCACCCAGTAGAAACATGTAGAAATGTCTGGAATATCTTTTATCAGTAACAGCTGTGAGTCTTTGCAGACTGAGGGATGTTTTTACATAGATTTTATAATATCAACTATGGCTAGACAGATAACTGATTACTACATATTATTTTCTAAATCACTTTTGATTTACTTGTTGATTAGATCCATTGTTCATGGAAATATGGGAGATACAGTGCAGTCATTGAGAAAACCAAAAAGGCTTGAATAACTGATATGTACATTGGTATTTATTATTGGTTTGTGTGTTATCCATTATACTCCTTTAGAAAGAAATGCAGGATTTAGCTAGGGAGGAAACAGGCTACAAAAATAGAAATGATGTAAGAAAAAAAGATCAAGATGACTTTCCATGATAAATACACAACAAAATCTAATCTTTCTTGCAATTAGTGGCTCAGGCAAGTGGAAACAATTTGAAGACTACCATCATTCAGAAATATTTTATGTAGTTATCTGTCTTAACAGGTTGGAGTCAGGAAGAATAAAGCACCTAAAGGCATAGATTTTCCTTACAGCATTTGTTTCTGTGACACAAGAGAAAATAGTGATGACAGATAAGAGTTGTTACAAATAAGTATAAAGTCCCAAAGAAGGATGTTAAATGAGGCTTATTTTTATATATGTAGTGGTTTAGTTTCTAAGTTGTGTCCGACTCTTGTGACCCCATCGACTGTAGCTCACAAGTCTCCTCTGTCCATGGGATTTCCTAGGCCAGAATACTGGAGTAGGTTGCCATTTCCTTCTCCAGGGGATCTTCCTGACCCAAGGATTGAACAGCAGTCTCCTGCATCGCAGGCAGATTCTTTACCAACTGAGCTACCAGGGAAACCCATTTTTATATGTAGGCCAGAACAAAAGGATTCCATTATCATCCAGGCCATATACTTTCCCTTTTAAATAAATTCTAATATAATATTTGTATTTTGCATGTAGACAGAACTATATGCTATAACAATTGTGGAACGGAATAGTAGAAACATGCTTTTCAGTTTTTCATAATACTTATTTTGTTCTGGTCACATGAAAAATAATTCCAGGAAAGGACTAGAGGACAGTTTTAAATTCATTCTCCTTAATTTCCTCCTAAGGTTCAACCTCCAAACACCATCACAGTGGGGATTAGGGTAACAAAAAGGAATTTTGGGAGGGACACAAGCATTCAAACCATAATAGTACCCACAGAAGGATATTTTCAAGGTAAGTCAAATTCAGATGCATAAAAAAAATATGAGAAAATGCTTAATGTATAAAAGTATTGTGAATGGTTACAAAATTCATACATTCTTATAAAAACACTTCCAGCACTCTACCACAGAGCACAAATGGCCATGGATTCAAATGAGTAAGAGAACTTTCTTCTTCACTGTTGTCAAAATTTTTTAATTTATACTTTTATAATATACTTAAAAAAATTGTGATTTGTTCTCCTTTCTGGGTGTGAAAGTAATATATGCTATCTGCAGATGTGTTCAGAACCTGAAAAGAAAGGATATAAAAATCACCTATAATCTCATCATTCAAAGATAAAAAACAATTCTAATGTTAACTATTTCTATTATTTTGGGATATGTATAGCATTGGGCTTCCCAGGTAATGCTAGAGATAAAGAACCTGCCTGCCAATGCAGGAGATGTAAGTGATGTGGGTTTTATCCCTGGGTTGGGAAGATCCGCTGGAGAAGGAAATGGCAATCCACTCCAGTATTCTTGACTGGAGAATCCCATGGACAGAGGAGCCTAGAGGGCTATAGTCCATAGGGTCCCAAAGAGTCAGACATGACTGAAGTGAATTAGCATGCACACATGCATAGCATAGTATACTTTTTTTCCCCCAGAAGGCAAAACAAGAGTTCCAATTAAATAAGTATTTTACAGTAATTTTAATAACATTTCTCATGAAATGGTAAAGTTATAGTGACTTTTAGTGCTGAGATAAAGACAAGTTTGCTTTTGAAAAGTGATGGGAAATGTCAGGTTTATCTATAGCTGTGTACTTCATTTTTAAGTGTGTTGACCAGCAATTCACCGACTTTAGCTTCATAGCTGCTTTTTCAATGTTTACTGGGCAGATCTTCACCAGGCAAGAGCTTTTCTCCCCACTGGTTACTAATGAAGTTTGTCAGTAGCAATGTGCTGAGTGCATTCATGTTAGTCACTCAACTCTGAAAATATTCTCTGAGACAGATGCTTTCCTCTATTCTTCCTCAGGCAACCAAAAAACTTCTACTGGCTTAGAGTCAGTTACTTCTCCTCAGGTAATCTTTGCACTCCTTAGAATACCTTTATATCAGACAGACTACAATTTGCTTCAGTTACACAGATGAGACATCTTTTGAAAGAGTACAATCTAATTGAAACTGTCTTGAATGTCTTTATCTAGACAGCATCTATTATAATATCTATTTTTAAATACACTTAATATTTTCCCATTTTCAAGCTGATTAAGGTTTGAAGTGTGAATAAAAATCACACCTTTCGCATTTTAAATATTTTTGATAATTCTAATGGTCAGTCCTTAAATGATCTTAAATCTTAACATGGTTAGCTTAAAAGATTTCATGATGAGAAAGTGAAAACAAAATGAAAACTTGAGAACACATGTATTTTCTATCTCAACACTGACAATATAGAGGAATGAAAAACTGAACATTAAAACATGCATATTTTTTCAGAATACAAAATTGTTCTTTTTTTTTCCTCTTGACTTTATTCAACCATTGTTTTTAAAAATATTAATTTAGGCCTTTCCTTACATTTAAGGCAGTGTGCTAAAATCACAAATTGTCAGTATTTATTGGATGCACTACTACATAAGTCTAGATTTCAGAATAATTTAGCACGAGCTTCAAAATCAAGTTTCATTAGCAATTCTCAGCTCTCGATTGTTCTATTTTAAAGCTTTCAACTTGACATTATTGATTCTAGGTCATTCCTCACTTTCTCTCCAGAGAGAACACTCCTCTTTCCTCCAAGCTTACTTCTCTTTACAGCCCATCTCCTTAGAAGTCTTAATCTTTTGTTGTTGTTTTGAAATTCATTATTTATTATACAAATAACACATGAATGCCACACAGAGTCATGTAGAATAAACGGTGCAAATCACACTCTTGTCAGCCATACTGTGAAGTTCCGAAGCAGAGATAATCCCTTTTTATAATCCAGGGTGAGATGTCTTCTCTTTTTCTGTTCATGTATGTATATACATATTGCTTTAAATATAAATGAAACCGTAGTACACACATTGTTCTGTGACATGTTTTTCACTTAACAGTCAACTTAGGAGTTTGGTCCTGATTATTACATGGGTCTCTTTAATTGTTGCACAGCATTTTATGATAATTGATACTTTAAACTTTATTTCAAGGTCTCCTTTTATGCATGTTTGGTTCTTTTCTAATTTTTCAATAGCTTAAAATACATAACAAAACATAGGTACCTATATTATTATGCACATATTTCTTTGGGATCATTACCTAGAATCAAATCCTGCATCAAAACATGCATATATAAATTCTGACTACTGCTGAAAAATTGCTCTCAAATTATTTTGAACATTCAAAACAACTATATGGGGCTCCCCAGGTGGCTAAAGGTAAAGAATCTGCCTACCAGTTCAGGAGATGCAGATTTGATCCCTGGTAAGGAAGATCCCCTGGAATATAATTGGCACTCCACTCCAGTATTCTTGCCTGGAAAATTCCATGAACAGAAGAGCCTGGCAGAGCCCACAGTCCATGGGATCTCAAAAAGTTGGACACAACTGAGCGACTGAGCATACTCACACAACCATTATATGACAGCACTCAGAAATCTTTGCCAACACAGAATATTAACACTGATATTAGTCAGAGTTTCATCAGGATAACAGAAACAACACCAGTTATTTTAAAAGGAAGAATTTAATATTGATTTTGGAAGTGGTTAAACAGATGTTGGAGGAATGACAAGACAAAATAATAAACTGAAGTATAAGTCAGTGCAGGACACAGCTACCATCCTTTTGTTTATATATATATATATTTTAATATATATCTAAAATTATATATATATAATTATATATACATATATATGTACATATATACTTTTAAATGGAGAATTTATTCTTAAATACTATTAATTTCTTTGATCTCCTTTTAAAATATTACAATTTTCTGGACGTATCATTCTGTGGGATTTCATTATATAGAAGCATATTGTGGTGATGGTTTCATGGATGTATACCTAGCTCCAAAACTCATTAAGTTGTATACTTTGACTATGTACAGATTTTTGTATACCAGTTATACCTCATGGAAAAACAAACCGGTTCCAAATTGGGAAAGAGTACATCAAGGCTGTATATTGTCACCCTGCTTATTTAACTTATATGCAGAGTACATCATGCAAAATGCTGGGCTGGATGGAGCACAAGCTGAAATCAAGATTTCCAGGAGAAATATCAATAACCTCAGATATGCAGAGCCCCCACCCTTATGGCAGAAAACAAAGAAGAACTAAAGAGCTTCTTGGTAAAAGTGAAAGAAGAGAGTGAAAAAGCTGGCTTAAAACTCAACATTCAAAAAACTAGGATCATGGCATCTGGTCCCATCACTTCATGGCAAAATAGATGAGGAAACAATGGAAACAGTGACAGACTTTATTTTCTTGGGCTCCAAAATCACTGCAGGTGGTGACTGCAGCCATGAAATTAAAAGACACTTGCTCCTTGGAAGAAAAGCTATGAAAAACCTAGACAGCATATTAAAGAGCAGAGACATTACTTTGCCAACAAAGGTCCATCTAGTCAAAGCTATGGTTTTTCCAGTGATCAGGTATGGATGTGAGAGTTGGACCATAAAGAAAGCTGAGTGCTGAAGAATTCATGCTCTTGAACTGTGGTGTTGGAGAAGACTCTTGAGAGTCCCTTGGACAGCAAGGAGATCCAACCAGTCCATCCTAAAGGAAATCAGTCCTGAATTTCATTGGAAGGACTGATTCTGAAGCTGAAACTCCAATACTTTGGCCACCTGATGTGAAGAACTAACTCATTGGAAAAGACCCTGATGCTGGAAAAGATTGCAGGCAGGAGGAGAAGGGGACGACAGAGGATGAGATGGTTGGGTGGGATCATGGACTCAATGGGCATGAGTTTGTGTAGACTCTGGGAGTTGGTGATGGACAGGGAAGCCTGGCATGCTGCAGAAAGGGGTCACAAAGCGCCAGACATGACTGAGTGACTGAACTGAACTGAGTCACAAAAGCAACCAGAAATACATCTTGAAATGCCCATTATGTACCTTGGAAAATTGAGCCAAAATTACCAATATTGTGAAGAAAATCATTGTATTAAAAAAAAAATTGGGGCACTTAGACCAAAAGAAGACAAGTCTTAAGCAATAAAACCATATTGTCATCATGTTTTATATCAAAGGTCAAAGGAGTTACAAATTTAGGATACTCAAGAAAAGAAAATGTGAGCAAGGACTTTGTGTCCACTGAAAATGACCTTCAATTTTAAAGGTCATAGACAAGCTGTTATGAATGTTCAAGAGCTCAAGAGATACTGTTCCCTGTGTCCTTTCAAAGGGTTCTCTTAGAGAACAGAACAGAACTATTGGAGAAGCATCCGAAGAATGGATGGGTTTTCAAATGCCACACAACTGTAGATTACCAAAAAAAAAAGAGTTGTTAAAAAAAAAAAAACATTAAAAAGGCAGATTATTTAAGGAATAGTCAAACTTAGAGCTTAATTTTTATCAACTCCAATGGATTCTTGAAGATCATGGAATTATACCAATGTTCTAAGTGGTAGGAACTGTCACCTGTGAATTCTGTCTTCAGGTAAAATAGTTTTTTAAAATGATAGCACATAAAGACATTTTCAGGCAAATAAAACACACCAGAGTTTACCACCAAAAGATCCTAAGTAAAGGAATTTCTGAAGGCAGAAGAAAATGAATCCACTGGGTAGTCTGAGATGTAAGAAGAGATGAGTATATCATTGATAAAAAGATAAATGTGTGAGTGATTCTAAACAAATACAATCAAACATTGATTATATAATGTAATGATAATACTATCTTGTTTAAAACATTTTCAAACCTCAGGATACTAACGCACTGTATAGAAAATAGCAACTATGTCGGAGAAACTTCAGAATAGGAAGGGTGGAGTATTTCCGGTATTTAAAAGTAATTGTGATACACTAAGTGCTTCCCCGGAGAAGGCAATGGCACCCCACTCCAGTACTCTTGCCTGGAAAATCCCATGGACAGAGGAGCCTGGTAGGCTGCAGTCCATGGGGTCGCTAAGAGTCGGACAGGACTTTCACTTTTCACTTTCATGCTTTGGAGAAGGAAATGGCAACCCACTCCGGTGTTCTTGCCTGGAGAATCCCAGGGACAGGGGAGCCTGGTGGGCTGCCGTCTATGGGGTCGTACAGAGTCGGACACGACTGACAGGACTTAGCAACAGCAACAGCAGCAAGTGCTTCCCTTGTAGCTCAGTTTGTAAAGAATCTGCCTGCAATGCAGGAGATCCAGATTCGATTCCTGGATCGGGAAGATCCCCTGGAGAAGGAAATGGCAACCCACTCCCGTATTCTTGCTTGGAGAATTCCATGGACAGAGGAACCTGGCAAGCTACATACAGTCCACAGGGTGGCAAGAGTCTGACACGATTTAGTGACTAAGCCACCACCACCACATGATATACTGCAGTATTCTCTTTTCATTGTTTATAATTTATACATATTTTATATAATTATTTTCTATATGTTTATACTTAAAAAGCACAAAATTTTGGGGAAAAAAAAATCCCTGTAAGTCTCCATACCTGCTTCAGATCAGTAATGACATTCTTTGAAAATGTTACTGAAAGAGATATTTCTTTCTAAATTTATTGTCAAATTTATTAGCTATGGTATGTGAATAAGAAAGTATGATCTTGATGCATTTTATGCTGTTCAGGCTACATGAAAGAAATAGGAAAAACATTTTTTCCCCCCTCTGGAAGTTACAGTGGTAATAAAACTGAAGTCGAAGTGATATAGTATTAACCGCTTTCCTTATTAGCTAGGCAATTTCCCCTGCTAATTTCTACCCTTTCTTTTCTATATATTAAGATAAATACAGTCATTAGTATTACATTGTGGAAAAGACACTATGACGATGATAGTTTCACGCGAACATTTTCATGGTACCTACAGTGAGAAAATGCAAGTTTGTCCTCAGAGAGCTTTAATGTAGTGACAAGTTAGCACCTGGTATGAGAAGGGAGGAGCGGAAGACGATGAAAGAAAGAGCCTGGAAGCTTTAAATGTAAATGAACGTTAATCATGAAAAACACTGATTAAAGTGTAATGATGTAAAAGTTAATCTAGCTACTGTGCAATTAACTCAAAATTACAACCATATATTGTATGTGTAATCACATCCGGAGAAACATATTACATTTTAAAAAATTAAACCGCTTTAACAGGCTGCTTATGGGAGTTGCTGACAGACAGCTATACCAATTTGATAATTAACTTTTTAAGGCTAGTTCACATTTTGTGTTCCCAATTAATGCCTACTTAATTTTTGATACATTCTATACTAACTTAAGTGCCAATTAAATGCTGTGCTAGCTCTAGGAATGGAGAAATTTCTAAACCTCAAAAACCGTGTGATTTTATCATTAAATCGCTCAATAGAAATCAACTAAGACCACTTTCTCACTAATACCTTAATAAATCTACCCTTGAACCAAATTAATAAAAATAAAATGTAATTGGCTCTCATGACAGTGAATTCAAGTGATCACTGTGATGATAGTTTCTAATTATATGGTCACTTATCAAAGTTTCTAAAGATAACCTCCACAAATATAATAATTTCTGTAAAGTCACATCCAATGCATTTAATTATCCTTTCATCCTTCAGCTGGAAAGCAAGGTTGAAATCCTGTCATCCTTAACTTTCTGGAAGCTTCATTTTACCTTTCACCTTTAGATCTTCAATTCATTTGGAATTGATTTTTATATGAAGTATAGACCAAAATTCATCTTTTAAAAATGATATTCAACTCGCTCAGCAGCATTAAATCCCAAATGACCGGCAGTGATAATGTTATCATAAGTTAAAGGTCTACTTGTATCTTTGATTTGTTTCTTGAGTAAATATTCTGTCCCAATTGTCTATTTATCCTGCACCAATACCACATTATTTGGTTGGTACAACATTATACCTAGTCTTAAAAAAAATTTTTTTTTTTGAAGAATAATTGTTTTACAGAATTTTGTTGTTTTCTGTCATACCTCAACAAGAATAGCCATAGGTATACATGTATCTCCTCCCTTTTGAACTCCCCTCCCATCTCCCTCCCCATCCCACCCATTTAGGTTGATACAGAGCCGCTGTTTGAATTTCCTTAGTCATACAGCAAATTCCGTTGGCTATCTATTTTACATAAGGTAATGTAAGTTTCCATGTTACTCTTTCCATACATCTCACCCTCTCCTCCCCCCTTCCCATGTCCATAAGTCTATTCTCTATGTCTGTTTCTCCACTGCTGGCCTGTAAGGAAATTCTTCAGTACCATTTTTCTAGTTTCCATATATATGCACTAGAATACGATATTATCTTTCTTTTTCTGACTTACTTCACTCTGTATAATAGGTTCTAGGTTCATCCGCCTCATTAGAACTGACTCAAAGGCATTCCTTTTTAAGGCTGAGTAATATTCCATTGTGTGTATGCACCACAACTTCTTTATCCATTCGTCTGTTGATGGACATCTAGGTTGCTTCCATGTTCTAGCTATTGTAAACAGTGCTGCAGTGAACAACGGGATACATGTGTCTTTTTCAATTTTGGTTTCCTCAGGGTATAGCCCTAGGAGTGGGATTGCTGGGCCATATGGTGGTTTTATTCCTAGATTTTTAAGGAACCTCCATACCATCTTCCACAGGGGCTGTATCAATTTACATTCTCACCAACAGTGCAAGAGTGTTCCCTTTTCTCCACACCCTCTCCAGCATTTATTGTTTGTAGACTTTTTGATGATGAATATTCTGACGGGTGTGAGGTGATATTGTGGTTTTGATTTGCATTTCTCTAATAATGATCGATGTTGAGCATCTTTTCATGTGTTTGTTAACAATCTGTATGTCTTCTTTGGAGAAAAGTCTGTTCAGGTCTTTTCCCCACTTTTTAATTGGGTGGTTTGTTTTTCTGGTATTGAGTAGTATGAGCTGCTTTTATATTTTGGAAATTAATCCTTTGTCAGTTGTTTCATTTGCTATTATTTTCTCCCATTCTAAGGGTTGTCTTTTCACCTTGCTTATAGTTTCCTTTGCTGTGCAAAAGTTTTAAGTTTAATCAGGTCCCACTTGTTTACTTTTGTTTTATTTCTGTTACTCTAGGCAGTGGGTCATAGAGGATCTTGCTTTGATTTATGTCATCGAGTGTTTTGCCTATGTTTTCCTCTAAGAGTTTTATAGTTTCTGGTCTTACATTGAGGTCTTTAATCCATTTTGAGTTTATCTTTGTGTGTGGTTTTAGGAAGTATTCTAATTTCATTCTTTTACGTGTAGCTGTCCAGTTTTCCCAGCACCATTTATTGAAGAGGCTGTCTTTGTCCCGTTGTATATTCTTGCCTCCTTTGTCAAAAATAAGGTAGCCATAGATGCATATTTATTTCTGGGCTTTCTATCTTCTTCCATTGGTTTATATTTCTGTTTTTGTGCCAGTATCATACTGTCTTGATGACTGTAACTCTGTAGTAGAATCTAAAGTCAGGAAGGTTGATTCCTCCAGCTCCATTCTTCTTTCTCAAGACTGCTTTGCCTATTTGGGGTCTTTTGTGTTTCCAAATGAATTGTGAAATTTTTTGTTCTAGTTCTGTGACAAATGCCATTGGTAATTTGATAGGGATCACATTGAATCTGTAGACAGTGTTTGGTAGTATAGTCATTTTCACAATATTGATTCTTCCTACCCAGGAACATGGAATATCTCTCCATCTGTTTATGTTGTCTTTGATTTCTTTCATTAGTGTTTTATAATTTTATGAGTACAGTTCTTTAGTCTCCTTAGGTAAGTTTATTCCTAGATATTTAATTCTTTTTGTTGCAATGGTGAATGGGATTGATTCCTTAATTTATCTAATTTTTCATTGTTAATATGCAGAAATGCAAGTGATTTCTGTGTATTGATTTTATATCCTGCAACTTTGCTAAATTCACTGATTAGCTCTAGTAATTTTCTGATACTATCTTTAGGGTTTTCATTGTACAGTATCATGTCATCTGCAAACAGTGAGAGCTTTACCTCTTCTTTTCCAATCTGGATTCCTTTTATTTATTTATTTATTTTTTCTTCTCTGATTGCTGTAACTAGAACTTCCACAACTATGTCGAATAATAGTGGTAAAAGTGGACACCCTTGTCTTGTTCCTGATCTTAGGGGGGATGCTTTCAGGTTTTCACCATTAAGAATAATGTTTGCTGTAGGTTTATCATATATAGACTTTACTATGTTGAGGTAGATTCCTTCTATGCCAATTTTTTGAAGAGTTTTAATCATAAATTAAATCATAAGTGAAAGAGGAGAGTGAAAATGTTAGCTTAAAGCTCAACATTCATAAAACTAAGACCATGGTATCTGGTCCCATCACTTTATGGAAAATAGATGGGGAAACAGTGGAAACAATGACAGACTTTAATTTTTGGAGCTCCAAAATCACAGCAGATGGTGACTGCAGCCATTAAATTAAAAGACACTCATTGGAAGAAAAGTTATGACCAACCTAGACAACATATTAAAAAGCAGAGACATTACTTTGCTAACAAAGGTCCATCTAGTCAGGGCTATGGTTTTACCAGTAGTCATATATGGATGTGAGAGTTGGACTATAAAGAAAGCTGAGCACCAAAGAATTGATGTTTTGGAACTGTGGTGTTGGAAAAGACACTTGAGAGTCACTTGGACAGCAAGGAGATCCAACCAGTCCATCTTAAAGGAAATTAGTCCTGAATATTCATTGGAAGGACCGATGCTGAAGCTGAAACTCCAGTATTTTGTCCTTCTGATGTGAAGAAATGATTCATTTGAAAAGACCCTGATGCTGGGAAAGATTGAAGGCAGGAGGAGAAGGGGACAACAGAGGATGAGATGGTTTGATGGCATCACTGACTCAATGGACATGAGTCTGAGTAAACTCCAGGAGTTGGTGATGGACAAGGAGGCCTGGCGTGCTACAGTCCATGGGGTCACAAAGAGTTGAACACGACTGAGCGACTGAACTGAACTGAATCATAAATGCGTACTGAATTTTGTCAAAGGCTTTTTCTGCATCTATTGAGATTATCATATATTTTTTATCTTTCAATTTGCTTATATGGTGTATCAGATTTATTGATTTGCATATATTGAAGAATCCTTGCATCCTTGGAATAAATCCAACTTGATCATGTTGTATGAGCTTTTTGATGTGTTGCTGAATTCTGTTCACTGAAATTTTGTTTAGGATTTTTGCATCTATCTTCATCA
Source organism: Bubalus kerabau (assembly GCF_029407905.1). NCBI lineage: Eukaryota > Metazoa > Chordata > Mammalia > Artiodactyla > Bovidae > Bubalus > Bubalus kerabau. The sequence continues at coordinate 16,991,765 of NC_073626.1, forward strand.
GTGATATTGGCCTGTGGTTTTCCTTTTTTGTGTTGTCTTTGTTTGTTTTGGTATCAGGGTGATGGTGTTGAATGAGTTTGGAAGTGTTCCTTCCTCTGAAAAATTCTGAAAGAGTTTTAGAAGTATGGGTATTAGCTCTTCTCTAAATGTTTGATAGAATTCTCCTGTAAATCCATCTGGTCCTGGGCTTTTGTTTTCTGGGAGATTTTTGATCACAGCTTCAATTTCAGTACTTGTAATTGGATTATTTATAATTTCTATTTCTTCCTGGTTCAGTCTTGGAAGATTGAAATTTTCTAAGAATCTGTCCATTTCTCCCAAGTTATCCATTTTATTTCCATACAGTTGTTCATAATAGTCTCTTATAATCCTTTGTATTTCTGCATTGTCTGTTTTAACCTCTCTCTTTTCATTTCTAATTTTGTTGATTTGATTCTTCTCTCTCTTTTTCTTGATGAATCTAGCCAAAGGTTTGTCAATTTTGCTTATCTTCTCAAAGAACCAGCTTTTAGTTTTTAAAAATCTTTATTATTTTTTCTTTCATTTCCTTTTCATTTATTTCTGCTCAGATCTTTATGATTTCTTTCCTTCTACTAATTGTGGGGTTTTCTTGTTCTTCTTTTTCCAGTTGTTTTAGGTGTAAAGTTAGGTTGTCTATTAGATGTTTCTCTTGTTTCTTGAGGTAGGATTGTATTGCTATAAACTTTCCTCTTAGAATTGCTTTCGCTGCATACCATAGGTTTTGAGTTGTGTTTTCATTGTCATTTGTTTCTATACATTTTTTGATTTCCTTTTTGATTTCTTCAGTAACCTGTTTGTTATTTAGAAATAGGTGTTGTTTAAATTCCATGTGTTTGTGTTTCTTACAGTTTTTTTCCTTGTAATTATATCTAGTCTCATGGCATTGTGGTTAGAGAAGATGCTTGATACGATTTCAATTTTCTTAAATTTACTGAGGTTTGATTTGTGATCCAAGATGTGGTCTATCCTGGAGAATGTTCCTCATGCACTTGAGCACAAGGTGTATTTTTCTGCATCTGGATGGAATGTGCTGAAGATATCAAAGAGATCCATCTCATCTAATGTATCTTTTAAACTTGTGTTTCCTTATTAATTTTCTGTTCTGATGATCTTTCCATTGGTGTTGAGTGGGTTGTTAAAGTCTCCTACTATTAGTGTGTTACTGTCAATTTCTCCTTTTATGTCTGTTAGTGTTTGTCTTATGTATTGAGATGTTCCTATATGGGGTGCACAGATATTTACAATTGTTATGTCTTCCTCTTGGGTTGATCCCTTGATTATTATGTAGTGTTCTTCCTTTTCTCTTGTAATCTTCTTTATTTTAAGGTCTATTTTGTCTGATATGAGGATTGCTACTCCAGCTTTCTTTTGCTTTCCATTTGCATGGGATATATTTTTCCATCCTCTCACAGTCTATCTGTTTCTTTAGGTCTGAAGTGGGTTTCTTGTAGACAGCATATATATGGGTCTTGTTTTTGTATCCATTCAGCCAGTCTGTGTCTTTGGTTGGAGCATTTAATCCATTTACATTTAAAATAATTATTGATGAATATGTTCCTTTTGTCATTTCTTTAATTGTTTGGTGTTGATTTTGTAGATCTTTTTGCTTCTCTTGTATTTCTTGACTATGTAAGTCCCTTTAACTTTGTTGTAAAGCTGGTTTGGTGGTACTGAATTCTCTTAATTTTTGCTTGTCTGAAAAGCTTTTTATTTATCCTTCAATTTTGAATGAGATCCTTGCTTGTTACAGTAATCTTGGTTGTAGATTTTTCCCTTTGAGTACTTTAAATATATCCTGCCATTCCCTTCTGGACTTCAGCATTTCTGCAGAAAGATCAGCTGTTAAATGTATGGGGTTTCCTTTGTATGTTACTTGTTGCTTTTCACTTGCTGATTTTAATATTCTTTCTTTGTGTTTAGTCTTTTTAGTTGGATTAGTATGTGTCTTGGCATGTTTCTCCTTGGGTTTATCCCATATGGGACTCTGTGCCTCTTGGACTTGATTCACTATTTCCATTTTCATGTAGGCGAGAATTTTCAACTATAATCTCTTCAAAAATTTTCTCATATCTTATCTTTTTCTCTTCTTCTTCTGGGACCCCTATAATTCAAATGTTGGTATATTTGATATTGTCCCAGAGGTCTCTGAGTTCTTTTCATTCTTTTTACTTTATTCTGGTCTTCAGAAGTTCTTTCCACCATTTTATTTTCCAGCTCACTGATTTGTTCTTCTGCTTCAGATATTCTGTTATTGATTCTTTCCAGAATATTTTTAAATTTCAGTAATTGTGTTGTTTGTCTCTGTCTATTGTTTAATTCTTCTAGGTCTTTGTTAATTGATCCTTGCATTTTCTCCATTTTGTTTTCAAGATTTTTGATCATCTTTACTATCATTATTCTAGATTCTTTTTCAGGTAGTTTGCCTATTTCCTCTTCCTTCATTTGTGTAGTATTTCTCTGCCTTTTCATTATTTTATTTTATTTTTTTAAATTATTGTGTTTGAGGTTTCCTTTTCCAGGCTTTAAGGTTGAATTCTTTCTTCATTTTGGTTTCTGCCCTCCTAAGGTTTGTGTAACCTCCAATTGTTTGTAAAAGTGTCATATAGGGTCAGATCTGTGCTGAGTTTTTGTTTGTTTGTTTTTTTGTTTGTTTGTTTTTCCTCTAATGGGCAAGGCTGAGTGAGGTGGTAATCCTGTATGCTGATGATTTGGTTTGCATTTTTGCTTTGTTTGTTGTTTAGATGAGGCATCCTGAACAGGTTGCTACTGGTGGTTGGGTGATGTTGGGTCTTGCATTCAAGTGATTTTCTTTGTGTGAGTTCTCACCGTTTAATATTCTCTAGGGTTAGTTCTCTTGTAGTCTAGGGTCTTGGTGTTAGTGCTCCCACTCCAAAGGCACAGGGCTTGATCTCTCCCTAGGCTTGATGCCCTCCAACACTGTGCTGATCTCTGGACCTGCTTTGGGGCAACTCAGATTCTAATCTTGTCCTACCCCATTGTATTCTTGTCCTACCCCTACACTAGAACACTGGTGTATTCTCTTTGGTGGGAGCCATAGACACAGAATCTGCCTAGTTAATCATGTGGATTTAATCTGCAACTTATAGAGCTGGTGGGAAGGTTTTGGGTCTTCTTCCTTAGCCACATGCCTCTGGGTTTCAATTGTGGCTTTATTTCCACCTTTGCATGTGTATCATTCACTGGGGCTTGCTCCTGAGGCTGCCCTGGAGGACTTGGGTTTGCCTCTGTGAGGGCCAGACAAGGAGGCAGTGCAGCTGCTTGGGTTGCAGGGGTTCTGGCAGCACCAGGTACTCAGGGAAGTTGGTGGCTAGGGCAGCAGGAAATATAGTGCTCTAGAAGGGTATGGAAACCAGTATTGGCCAATACATTCCAATATTCTTGCCTGGAGAACCCCCTTGGCAGAGAAGCCTGGCAGGCTACAGTCTACAGGGTCGCAAATTGTTGGACACGACTGAAGCAACCCTGCATGATGGACACAAGACTTTTTTTTTTTTTTGCCTGTGGCAGCTCTGCCTCAGTGAGATTTGAGCCTGAAGGTGGCACAGCTGCTTAGCTTGTGGGGACCCTGGTGGTGCAAAGTGTGCAGGGACAGGGACTATCTCTGCAGAAGTAGTTATGGCCCTATCAGAGATTTTTGAGCCTCTTGTAGCTGGCGTTCAGAAGGCCTCTTTGGCCAGTCTTTCTCTGTAGCTCTGCTCATTCAGGCACTTAGTGGGCTCCCTTCCCTGGGGTCCTTCTCTGTTATTCAGCACATCAGATACATAAAGGGGCTGCTCTGACTGGGGTCCTACTCTGTAGATCGGCATGTCAGGGACTTAAAGGGGCACCCTGGGTGGGGTCCTACTCTCTAGTTCAGCTGCTTCAGGTGTTTAACGGGCCAGCCTCTCTATTGTTCAGATGCCCATGCCGGCCTGTGGGGACAGATAGGATATGGTGATGGCTCCACCCACTATGCGTGACTCAGCAGTATCCTCTTGCTTCCATGGCTGCCCGGCTTTCCTCCACAGGCATTTCTCACCACGATCTCCTCCCTCCTATCCCTTTGATCTGTCTCTCTGCAATCAACAGCAGCCCCCACCCTGGGATTGCTCCACAATGCCTAAACTGCAGTTCCCAACTGCTGCACCTTCCAGGGGTATGTATAGCTGCGGCCAGGACTATCTGATTCTCATTCCATTTAGGCTGCCACAGATCTGCTGTTTCACTCTCAGCCTTAAATGTTTCTCCTCTGACTCAGACAATTACCCTGATATGGGGATCGGACGCCTGCTTCAGTTCCCTCACCTGCTGAGGGCAGGTCCAGTCCTAACTAACACTCCTATTTTTTCCCTGTAGTTCCTTCATCCCACTGAGTTTTGCGTGGTTCTATGTATTCTTTTCTGCTTGTCAGGTACTCCTGCCTGCTCTCAGCTGGTGATCCGTATGCACTTCCGTGTCTGAAGGTGTATTCCTGATGTATCCATGTAGAGAGATATACTCCACGTCCACCTTCTCCTCCGCCATCTTGTTCTCTCCTCAGTTCCTTTCTTGAGAGAAGAAAGGCTTCTCTCTGAGAGATTTTGCAGAGCCTGCACTTTTGTAAGGGCCTTTTGGAAGTCGCAAGCCTGGATTCCTGGGTCTCTCACAGGAGCTCAGAAATAGTGCATCCAGATCATGAGTCATTCCTGTCACTCAATTACACCAAGTCTTGATACCTTGCTGAAAAGATTTTCTCAAATAGTTGTTCTTCTTCAAGAATGTCTCATACATTCTCGACACATTGAGTTTTAATACAATGAATTATAGAATTCTTTGCCAATTTTCACACATTAAAAATATTGTGGAATTTTTATTGAAATTACATTGAATCTTTAAATCAGTTTGTAAATAAGTGGTATTGTTGTAATATTGTTTTTTAATTTATGAGAAAGGCCTTATTTCTATTTATTTAAATAGTTATTAACTCCTTCAATAAAGTCTTACATTTGTGTATAGACATTTTTTAAATATCTTGTTAGATGTATTTCTATGTATTTGATAGCTTTGGTTGGTACTGTTGCAAATAAAATGAGAAATGTCTCTTTTTCTATATTTGGGGAGAGTTTTTGCAGGGTCAGTGTTAATTTTTCTAGAAGTATTTACTAGAATTCATTGGGAAACTTCTCAGTGCCAAGAGGTTTCTTTTAGAAAAAGCGTTAAATAAAGATAAAAAAATAATAGTTATTCAAGTTTTCTATTTGTGTGTGTGTGTCAATTTGAGAAGTTGTCTTTTCCAGAACTTTTATATTTCACCTTAAATTTTCAAATTTATTAACATGGGATTTTCCATGATATCTTACTATAATGTTTTAATACATTGTAGGGTCTCTAGTGATATCAGTTGAATTTGACATTGGTCATTGGTGAATTCTTTCCCACATACATGTTCCTGTGCATGTACACATACATACAAACACACACCTGTCACACCAGGGGTTACCAGTTTTAATTTTACTTTTTGGAGTGGTAACTTAATTCCTAATTATTCCTCTCCATTGTATGTTTTAAACTATTTTATTAAATCAGCCCTTTTATATTTCCTATCTTCTACTTTTTTTAAATTTAATTGGACATTTTTCTCCATTTCCCTTGATGGATATTCATTTATTTTTTTTTTTGCTCTACTTCTCTTTATTTTCAAGTACATTACCTCTTTAGCTACATCCATTTTTAATGTTTATTATCATTCAGATTAAAATAATTTCTAATTTTCATTATGACTTCTTTGATACATAGCTTATTCAAAAGTGTGCTGTTTAATTTTTAAGTATTTGAGATTCAAAAATTCTCTTTATGCTATTTATTTGTAGCTAAATTCCACTGTGATCAGAAAGCATAATCATTTAATTTCAATCGTTAATAGCTGTTGAGGCCTGCTTCATGGTCCAGTATGTGAAATAGTTTTGTAATGCTCCATGTGTATTTTCAATTATGAGCGCAGCTCAATTTTTGCTTTATGCATATATTTCTTTACAGCTCTTTACAGTTCAGTTTTCACTTTATCTATCTATCTATTAATATAGTTACATAGTATGGCTAAGCAGGAAAGAATCCAGCTAGAATACAGGAGACATGGGTTCAATCCCTGGGTCAGGAAAATCCCCTGGAGAAGAAAATGGCAATGTGCTCCAGTATTCTTGCCTGGGAAAACCCATGGAGGGGCCTGGCAAGCTCTAGACTATGGGGTTATAAAAGGTGGACAAAGCTTATCAACTAAACCACTACCATCACATAGTACATAACTTTTAGAATTACTATATTCCTTAATATAAGCCTTTTATTTATTATTATTTGAAGTGTTCTTTTTGTCTGAAATAATGCTGTTTTCCTTAAAGGCCATGTTATCTGACATTAATATGTATACACCGGCTTCTTTTAATTTAGTTCTTATGTGTTTAATTTTCCCTTCATTTCAATTTCAGCATTCTTATATTTTATATTGATCTCTGATAAGCATCATAGAATTAGATTTTGTTTATTTTTAATTAAGTCTGATTCTCATTTACTTTTTAACATGCCACAATTTGGCTTTCATATCACAACATTAAATTACCTCAACCTAATGACCTGCATGTCACCTAATCTAAAACATGCTCTCCAATTCATAGATTTCTCTTCATCTATTTAATTGATATTACAGACCACTTTTTGTATCTTGAAATTTCCTCCTTTTGGGTTTCAGATACACCATATTCCTGTGGTTCTTCTCTATATCTTCAATGGATCTTCCAGTTGTTCTTAGGGTCCTTGGGCCCATCCTTCAAACAATGTTATTTTCTAAGTGTTATGTTTTTAGTTTATTGCTCTTCTCACCTCATGGCTCTGCTATGGGGTGTTTGTATTGTGCTCATTATCTTCTGCTTGATGCTGGAAAATCCCAAATATATATCTTTATAGAATTTATTTTCCTTAATACCTTTTCAGCTATAAGTACTATATGGGAACTTTTATTCTAGACATACCTCTCATTCAGTGCATGTAGATTTAGATCTGCCAGGAGGCCTTAGTTTTCTGAACTTTTTCCTTACCTGTGTTGGATAATATTTTTATTTTGTGCTTTCTTTGGAAGTGCATACATCTCTGTCTTTTGACTTATGCTTCTACTAGATTACAACTTCCTCTAAATATCAAGGTAACACTTGTCTGATCTCCCCATAGGTGTTGTCTCTATATTTACATAGAAATATTTTATCTTGTTCTATTTTTTTTCTTACTGTTCTTAGAGTGAGTGCATTTATCTCAAATGGACAAATAGTTCATGTGAATAAAAGGAAAATATTTGACCTCATTTAAATTCTAGGCCTGGGATTCCAGGTGGTCACAATTGTTGCTGTGGGAAATTTTGCCCTAGAACTTAAGAAAAAAAAAAAAAAAAGGTTTAACAGGGCCCACATTTGTCATCAACTTTCATAAAAAAATCACAAGTTTTCTGCTATCTGAAACATTTGGCCTATTTTTAAGCCAAATGTCTGGTGCACTGTAGGTATTTTTATTTACGTAAATGATCTAAAATTATTGTTTTATGCATATTTTCAGGATAAAACATAGAAATTTCCCCTGATCTTAATAATACAGTGTTGTAGCCTGATGACTTTTGATAAGTTTAAATTGATTAAATCTCCTAATCATTCTTTTAGATATCCTCTTGCTGTTGCTTCAAACAAATCTCTATTAAGAAGGAAAGCTCTTATTAATTACCATTGAATACTGAGAAAATGTTCTAAGGCATTTATGTTTTTGTTAACCAGACCATTGTCCAAACTTCCTTTCAGCTAAAATGAACTATACTAGAGTTGGGACTTGTTTTAATGACCATCAGATCAGATCAGATCAGATCAGTCGCTCAGTCGTGTCCGACTCTTTGCGACCCCATGAATCGCAGCACGCCAGGCCTCCCTGTCCATCACCAACTCCCGGAGTTCACTGAGACTCACGTCCATCGAGTCAGTGATGCCATCCAGCCATCTCATCCTCTGTCGTCCCCTTCTCCTCCTGCCTCCAATCCCTCCCATAGTAGCTCCCAATAACTAGAATGCTCTCTGCTATGTATTGGTAAAAGCTCGTAAAAAGGAATGAGTAATAGCTTTCCAAGAAAAACAAAAGTAATACCAATATTACAAAGATCTTAAGGTGGTCAGTTTACCTAGAGGTTTAACATAAAATTTTATTTTTACTTTCGCTGTATCGATTAGACTAGGTTGATGAGGGATATGGAAAGAGAAAGATAGTATTTTAGATAGCTTCATATTGTCAGTTCCCCATCAGATAAGGATGCTAATATTAGCTATTAGTTTCTTGAGATAAAGAGTGAGATTATGCTCTATTAAATTAAAATGTGAAAATATGACCTTTTTTTGACAATTGATCTGAGAATTTCAACCTGGCTGACTGTATGTCTGTAGTATTGGGTTAAGGATGAAGGATAATTAAGCAAGTCTTTGTGAATAGTGTCAGATGACTTTATCATGGCCCTTTGTATCCCTAGAGGGTCATATTCACGGTATTAACAGAAAACTTATAGTGTTTGTCACCTCCTAAACCTATTTTAAATTCTTTTTATATCCTTTGCTAGTTGAGTAAGACTTACCAACTTACATAACCTCTTTGCAGAGCTGCTAAAAAAATTTGGGTAGATAAGATTAATCTCAAATGGCTTTGAGGTGATGCACAACGAATGTGGACCTCCCAAATTACCCCATGAGAAAAAAATGCTTTATTCAATTGATAATCAATAAACATTTGTGGTAAAGTATATAACTGGGAATTCTCCCAGTGAAATTGTGTTCCCAAGTGCTTTGTTGCTATGTATATATGTAAGCTTCATGTTTGATTATGACATCAAGAATTGATATCTGCATATCATGCAGACAATGTAAATAAATATTTTACTGACATTTTATCAGGTCCTCATTTCATGTAAAACTAACCTTCTACTACTAACTTCTGTTTATATATTTTCTCTTTGTTAGTGGAAGCCTAAAAATGCAAAAATATTGAATTTTTACATTAAAATAATATGATTAAAGATAATGAAGTTACTATAGAGTTATTTTTCAGGCAGAATCATTCCAAATAGATTGCAAAGGGAAATGAGTACAAGAAGAAAATGAGAACAAGGAAGTAAGAGTCAAAAGGGCACCTAGTATGTTTTATCAGTATTCATATGTTCAATGTCCTGATTTATTTCTAATAGAAAAAGTGCAAAAGGACTTATATGTCCTTTTCTACTGTTTTGTAGATAATTCTATACATTGGTGTGTGGACTTGAAATCTGGATGGGTATGGTTTGCATGAGCAATGCTAGAATAAGTCTCCTTTGTTAGTATGTTTAACAACCTTAAAAATGGGCTCTGACGTCTCAGCCCTTGTTCAAAAAGGCTAAGAACCATGGTGTAAAGAAGAAATCCTGAAGAAGTTCCGTATGTCTGTGAGTGGGAGGAAGCACTTTTATTAGTAAACAGGACTTTAGCCTCCTGGTCCCATTTCCCCAGCAGTCAATTCACTTAGAAAAATAAAATGTCATTTAATTGGCAGGAAAATTGCTTAAATTCTGTGTGACAAACTCCAAGAAATACATTCTGTTGATGGAAAAGCAAAGAGAAAAGGATATAAATTAAATGTTAATTAAAAGAATGATTAAAATGTAATAATATACAAAATTCATCTAGCTCCATAGTAACTGACACAAAATTATATAAATTGGGGATATGTAATCACAATCAAACTAATCTTATAAATGTAAAAAAATACGTTGCTTAAAATTGATGCTTAGGTTCCATTGTGTTGACAGCTATCTACTGACTGTAGAGAATGCTAATTTGATAGGAATGACTTGCATTTAAAAGTCAGTTCAGATTTTAGGTTAATTGGCATCCACTTAACTTGTGAAGTCTACCTTGTTAAATATAAATTTAAAAAAATTAATGCCAATAGAAGTGAGAAAACCATTTGACACAAGGCAGCAATTAACAATATAAAACCAAATCCAAGATTTTAGAGGTTGGTAAAGATGCAGACTCCTTTACTTGCCCTTGAATTTACAAATCAATCATATGTCAAAATGAAATGTAGGAAAATAACCTGCCAAATAGAATAAGAGGGAAATCAGAAAATCCAGGAGAAATGGAAGTACAAAGATTAATGTAGAAATCAATGAAATAAATGATGAAAAAAATCCAGATACCCTCAAAAACATTCTGTACTTCTTTGTAGTTTAATACTTGAATTTATTACTATTTAGCTACTATGAAGACTTTTTTCATTTTTTATGAAACAGGCTTTTGCTAATAAGGTTATGGTACAAAGTTAAGGATATCCTAGCCTAGAGGATGAGGTTAGAGAAAAGCTAACTGTTAGTGAAAAGCTTACTATTTTGTAATAACATGACTCTTCCCTCCCTCTTTATTTTTTGGGTCTTCCATATTTCAACTCAACATAAGTTCATTCATGGTCTCTTGCAACTGGAGCACTGAAGTGTTACAGGGGATATCTGTCTCCTAATTCAACTGTCTATGTAGTTGACATTTTTTCTCAAGGACAAATAGAGACAAATGCAACCAAGATTAAATCAGGAGAGAGGGTCTGGAGCCAAGACTATCAGGACATTGGCTGAGGGCATCTGAGGGAACACAGAAGAATAAGATATAGAATGCAGCTGGAGTTTAGAGATCCAAAAGTGATGGGGTTTTTGTTCATTTTGATGTTGCCTTAGGGCCATGAGGTTGGGATAGGTTAAAGAGGTTGTGAAATGGACAGATTTGAGATGAGTAAGACACAGTTCTTGCCCCTGAGAAACTCCCAGTTATCCTTGTCTTGCTTTGTTCAGACTTCAGTCAGCTTGAGGATAGATCCTAGCTAAGAAGCTTGCTCAATCTGACTCTGGGCAATTTACTTGAAGTTTCTGTCATCAGTTTCCTCATATTTGAAATGGCAAAGATGGTAATTGAGGGTCTGTGTGTTAGTTAGTCTTGTCTGACTCTTTGTGACCCCGTGGACTGTATAGCCCTCCAGGCTCCTCTGTCCATGGGGTTCTCCAGGCAAGAGTAGGTTGCCAGTTCCTCCTCCAGGGAATTGAGAGTCTAGGAGCACACATACATGAAAAAAACTATCTTGTATGATCCAGAAAAAAATAAGAACAAAACACTGAAAACACAATTTCAGCTTGAAAAAAACAGCCTGGAAAAATACATTAAATGATAATATCAAAGCATAAATATAACACAGAGAAAAGTAAAGTATTCAATATTAACATCTCTGAAAAGTTTCCAGATTCAAGGGGAAAAAAGACACATCAAAAAAGGAATGAGAATGAAGCTTGCATAAGAGTTCTCACTGGCAACAAGGCAATATTGCAGCTGTAGGTGTTGAGGGTGGGGTCAGTGTCACCTAAAGCACTGAGGGAAACTTATTTTCAAATTAAAATTTTGTACACAGCCAGAAAGTTAGTCAAATGTGATAGCAAAGGCATTCTTAGATATAAAATTACTTCTCACATATCCTTTTATATTAAGGAGTTTCTCTAGGAAAAATAAGAGAAGAAATCAAGAAATAGAAATCCATGAGGAAAGAAAGGGTATAGAGGAAAAACAAGCAATCAAGAAATGACTTCGGGGAAGCAGAGTGGGAAAAGTTTAAAAAAAAGAAATAAAATACAAGAGTGGATATGCATCTATATATCTACTTCTATATATGTATCTTGTATATATACTCTGATTTAAGAAGATAAAGCATAATTAGAGTAATATAAGCAGGAAAAGATCATGGCATCTGGTCCCATCACCTCATGGCAAATAGATGGGGAAACAGTGACTGACTTTATTTTTCTGGGCTCCAAAATCATTGCAGATGGTGATTTCAGCCATGAAATTAAAAGACTCTTACTACTTGGAAGGAAAGTTATGACCAACCTAGACAGCATATTAAAAAGCAGAGACATTAAAGGTCAACAAAGGTCCGTTTAGTCAAGGCTTTGGTTTTTCCAGTGGTCATGTACGGATGTGAGAGTTGGACTATGAAGAAAGCTAAGTGCAGATGAATTGATGATTTTGAACTGTGGTGTTGGAGAAGAATCTTAAGAGTCCCTTGGACTGTAAGGAAATCCAACCAGACCATCCTAAAGGAGATCAGTCCTGGGTGTTCGTTGGAAGAACTGATGTTGAAGCTGAAACTTCAATACTTGGCCACCTGATGTGAAGAGCTGACTCATTGGAAAAAACCCTGATGCTGGGAAAGATTGAGGTCAGGAGGAGAAGGGGATGACAGAGGATGAGATGGTTGGATGGCATCACCGACTCAATGGCCATGGGTTTGGGTGGACTCCAGGAGTTGGTGATAGACAGGGAGGCCTGGTGTGCTGTGGTTCATGGAGTCGCAAAGAGTAGGACACAACTGAGCGACTGAACTGAAATGAACTGAAGCAGGAAAAATGTTTGGTAAGATATAAACCAATTTTTGATAAAATATTTTTTATTAAACTGGGATAAAAATAAAAATTTTTAACATAGGACATCTCCCAACAACTGTATACATATGGTTCATAATAATGGGAAACATTATAGAGATTTCCTTTAAAGTCATGACAAAGGCAGTAAAATTCAGAGTGATCTCTTTATCAGGACATAACCAGTGAAGGAAAAGGGGAAAAGAACTATAAACATAAGAAAGGAAAGCATTTTATTATTCGCTGCTGATTTGACCATATTCTAAACAAAACCCAAAAATATGCAGGTAGATTATTAGAACTAATAATTACACAGAAGCCAAGGCCATGAGGCAGTATACACAGAAGCTGGAAGGGAAAAGTAATAGAAACAAACACAGGAAGTACAAAATCTTAATTCACTTCTTTCATTATATATCAGATTGAATAGACAAGTAGGATAAAAGGATTTGTATCTTGTAATTAATATGGTTCCCAGAATTGTTATATTAAATTCTGCATTCTGAAATACAGAATACACATTATAATTCCCATGGACCCATTATAAAAAACTACCATACAGTATGCCATGTGGAAAACCTTAATACGTTTTAGAAAAATATGGAAGACAACTGTCTTAGTCATTAAGGGCTGCTATAGGAATACACCACAGAGTGGCTTAAAAACATATTTCTCGCAGTTCTAGATGCTGAGAGGTCAAGATCAAGGTGCCAGCTAATTAAGCGTCTGGTGTGAGCCCGTCTCCTGGCTTGCAGATAGCTGCCTTCTCTCTGTGTCCTCATATGGCGAGGAGAGAGATAAAGAGAGCATAGTTTCCCCAGTCTCTTCTTATTTATAAGGTCGCGTTATGGCAACACTACCCTCACAACCTTATCTAAACCTAAATGACAACCAAAGGCCCCGCTCCAAACACTATTTGACATACCCAGCTTGGATAACCTTTCATTCAAATATTATTTAAAGGAGAAGGTTTACATTTTCCCATGTTTAAGTAAGTGTTTCAATGTTTGCTATTAAATTTTAGTTTTATTGCATTGTTTTCAGAGAATTGCTATTATTGTGGACTGAATGTTTGTATCCAAAATTCATATGCTGAGGCCCCAACTTGCAATGTGATAATGTTTGAATTTGCTTGTAAGTTCAGAAATAAATGTTGGAGGGACGAACAAGAAACAAAAATAATGACTATCTGAGCACAGGAAAAGCAGAGTCGGACACCACTGAAGCGACTTAACATAATCTTTATTTCCCCTCTCAATCTCCTTTGTATGGAGATTTGCCCAATGATGGCATCAATTCTAAACCATGGAATCATTTTCCACCTCTTATCCTCTTTCAAATTCCACAAATGATATCTCAGCGAATCCTACCTCTCCCCTTCTAAAATCTTATCATTCTCCCTACCTTTGCATATTCCCATTGCTACTATCTTACTTTGCTACTTCAATAGCTCTCATCCAGACCCGTCTCATCCAGATTAGTAATATCCTAAAGCATTTTCCTCTCTCAGGTTTCTTCCTCTTCCCATTTGAGAACACTGTCATAGGAAATGATTGGAAAGACTGAGTATTTTTCTGAGGCATTCAGTGACTTATAGAGACACTTTCTAAATTCTCTTCCACACACACTTTTTTCCCTGGATTGACTGCAAAACCAGTGACCAGTAATACCTCATAAACGTAGACTCTTATTTCTTAGAAATGTGTTACAATTCAAATAGATGTAGAGCTAAAGTTCTCTTTGTACTTCTTATGTAGAATTTTTTTCCAAGAAAATTAACAGTATCATCAAGACTGCTGGGGCAATTTCTAGGCTATTTAAGAGAACAAATTGTTTTCAAGCATTGGTAGGCAGTGCAGAAGAATCTATTTACATTTAAATTATTTCCTAATTACAAATCATTATTAGCTATTAACTAAGAAAAGTCACTTAGAGACAACTACTAAGCAATGCTTTGTTAGACTTGTTCTAATTATGGGGACTGGAGACTAATAAAACCTAGATTAAAACTAATTCACAATCCATATTTCTTTTCATCAATTCAAATACACCTCTCCTCATTTCCACTAAGCCAGATGCTTGGGGGTTTTCTTGGACCTGCAAAATATCTGGAAACAAAATAATATATGTGTATAAGAGGAAGGATTATCAATTGTCTAAATTCCAGAAATCAGACCCCTCAAGCTTAATCCTTTCCCTGGATTTCTTTAAAGACTATAATCAAGGAGGTAGAACAATGCAGTCTCAGAAAAGACAGCTGCAGGGATAAGTATTTGTTTTCACTTTGAAAACACGTTTTGGGCTCCCATACAAGTCTTTCCAGAATTACACAAAGATTTCAGAACAGAAGTGAAACAATGGCCCAAATTACATTTAATTTAGCACATAGTTCTTTAAGTCTGGGCAGACAGAAATCAAACTAGATGTCTCATCATTTACTGTAGGGTCAATGTAATGAAAAAAGGAACAAAGCTCTGCTTCATTCAATTCTGTACGGGGACAGTATCACCCCCAGTGCATTTCAGTGGAGAAAAGACATACCTCAGGTTCCACGTCATGGAAAAAAATATAGAAATGAAATAAAATTCTGGTACTGACACACATACTCCTTCCTGTGGCATGAGTCATGCTTACATATTGGTGGAAAATGATGAGAGCTAATTATTAAAAAAAAATGCAGTATAGTTGCTTTACCAATGTTGTGTTAATTTCTACTGTACAGCAGACTCAATCAGTTATACATATACATATATCCCCTCTTTTCTGGATTTCCTTCCCATTTATGTCATCACAGAGCATTGAGTAGAGTTCCTATAGAGTAGGTTTTCATTAGTTATCTATTTTATGTGCTTGTGCGTGCTCAGGCACTTCAGTCACATCTGACTCTTTGCGACCCTATGGACTGTAGCCTGCCAGGCTCCTCTGTCCATGGGATTTTCCTGGCAAGAATACGAGAGTGGGTTGCCATGCCCTCTGCCAGGGGATCTTCCTGACCCTGGTATTGAACCTGTGTCTATTACATCTCCTACATTGGAAGGTGGATTCTTTGCCACTGAGCCACTGGGGAAGCCCATCTATTTTATACATAGTATCAATAGTGTATATATGTCAATCCCTATCTCCCAATTCAACCCATCCCTCCTTACCCTGAGAGCTAATTCTTTATTTAAGTGTTTTGCAAACTGTGTAGTACTCTCTAAAAATAGATGATGTCAATACTAGCTGCTGGGGGCACTTCTAAATATATAGACCAAGAATGACAAGCTAATTGATAGGACTTATAAATTATCTTCTCAAGTGGTTGTTTAAAGACTTGACAAAATATTTCTTTAAAAGGGAAGGCTGTTATGTGCTCTATAAACACGGTGCATGAAAATTGTGTGCATGTCACATCCAAGATGGCATTTCTCTAATATATTTCTATAGCTTTGATGGCATGAGAGAGTAGGATGGATAAGGATGACCTCATGGAAGTAAGTGATTTCCAATGCTTAGCTTCTGTATAGAGTGGTGGGTTCACAGGTCTTTGATATATTGCTAAAATAAACATAAATAGCACCAAGCATGGCCCAGTAAAAATCTGTCACAGATGAAGAAGTATATTCATCCAGTTCCGTTCACCTGATAGGCCCTTTTAATATGTCAACAAATTATTTAAGAAGGGTACTTACTCTTATATAACCCTGAATATTCACTGGAAGGACTGATGCTGAAGCTGAAGCTCCAGAACTTTGTCCACCTGATGCAACGAGCTGACTCATTAGAAAAGATCCTGATGCTGGAAAAGATTGAGGGCAGGAGGAGAAGGGCAACAGAGGATGAGATGGTTGGATGACATCACTGACTCAATGGACATGAGTTTGAGCAAACTCCGGGAGATAGTGAAGGACAGGGAGGCCTGGCATTCTGCAGTCCATGGGGTTGCAAAGAGTCAGACATGACTGAGCCACTGAACAATAACTTCCAAATAAGCTTGAGAAAGTCATTAGTGTCTGTCAACTGTCAATAAAACATTTGAATTTCTGGGACTCTTTGATTTCTTAACTAGAGATCCCATGCTTTTCAATGTCCCTCAAATAGACTTGTAGTTATAATAAGCTGACAATGACAAGGCCTTCCTTGTGGCAACACAAGTAGGAACTCATCCAATGAATGTTCTAACTGTTCTGTATCTCAAGGCCATAGTGTCTATTTGATTCTTCAGTCTGAGAATAAAACATCCTGGGAACTGAGTCAATTTGATAAAGGAAAACTCTTTAAATCATGAGTTAAGCCAGTTATTTTAAGTAATTTAGCAAAACCACCAATTGAATGACCAAAGTAAAAATTTTTTTTCAATAGATTCTGTTGACAAAGTGGGTGTTGGGCTATTTAGCCTGTTGGTGCTGCTGCTAAGTTGCTTCAGCCGTGTTGGACTCTCTGCGACCCCGTAGACGGCAGCCTACCAGGCTCTGCCGTCCCTGGGATTCTCCAGACAAGAACACTGGAGTGGGTTGCCATTTCCTTCTCCAATGCATGAAAGTGAAAAGTGAAAGCAAAGTCGCTGTCATGTCCGACTCTTCACGACCCCATGGACTGCAGCCCACCAGGCTCCTCTATCCATGGGATTTTCCAGGCAGGAGTACTAGAGTGGGGTGCCATTGCCTTCTCCTGAGCCTGTTGGTGATTAACTGCCAAATACTAACACCATGCACTCATGTGCCTCTATTGTGGACCTTGTAAGGAATAGCAGGACAGAGAAGAATGTTCTCTACTACCCAGATTCTCAAAACCTCTCTGAATAGATCCTTCTTGACTTTTGGCTGCCTGATCTCGGCCACACACTCATGGCTTGTGGTTTCTATTCCCCTCTGCTTTTTTTTTTGGCCAAAGATCACCTAGCATCAAAAGAATGACTCTTAAATATATAAGAAACAGGATACATTATATAGCATAGAGACTTACAGCCATTATCTTTTAATAACTTTTAATGGAGTATAATCTAGTTTAATGGAGTATAATCTAGGTGTATGCTATGCTGTACACCTGAAACTAATATAAATAAAATATATGCAGTAAGTATTTTTAGACAGCAAATTAAAAAGCCTATGATTCTCAAAATAATAGAGAATCTTTTCAAGAAGTAACAAAGTTATTTTTATCTCTCATTTGTGCCAAGTGGTTGTGCAATGTCTAAAGCATTCCTGTATGTTAAATTTCATATTTTTTTACAGTATGTAATCATAATCTCATTCCAACAAGTGGCCGGAGTAATGATGGAATTTTTAGGACACAGCCTATTAAAATATTGTGGACACTGGAAGTTAGGAAGAAACACGAAACAAAAAGCCAAACATAGCCTTCTGGTTGTCTGTACTATCAGCAGGTAGAAGAGGGAGACGCACTTTGACTCTTTGCCTACCCTGTAGCCAAATTTGGAGGTTAGCTCTAGAGGAGGGATCCTCAGCCTTTGGGAGTCCATGCCTGATGATCTGAGGTGGAGCTGATGTAATAAAGTGCACAATAAGTGTAATGTTCTTGAGTCATCCCAAACCATCCCCTACCCTGGTCTGTGGAAAAATTGTTTTCCATGAAACAGGTCTTGGGTGCCCAAAGTTTGGGGACCACTGTTCTAGAATATTCAGCTGCACCATCAAGCCCAGTGTGTCATGGGACTGAGACTTAAAAATGTCCTGCCAAGACTCTTCTGAAGGAAAAAAGAATGTTATGGTATTTCCTTTTTGGAGCTTTGTAATGCACAGACTCATTAAAGGCTCTGAGAAACCCTACAGAAAGAAACCTAAATTTTATTTATCCCAGGATTTTTTGGAACATGCTTGAAATGGAATCCTAATTCTTTTGGAACTGGAATCCTCATTTATTAAATTCCCATGACACTGCCTTTTCTTGGAATGGATTTTGGGAAATATTGGTTTATACATAGATGATTTATATTCCTTAATAAGGTAATGAGGATGTGTGAAAAGAAGCACTCAGTATGGGAAAACAGAGAAGTAAATAGCAGTCAGTGGACAGCCTACAGATGCTATTGGTGAGAGACCAATGAGTAAAAGAAGACCATTATTTTTGATGAAGAACAAATAATTGTTGTAATACGTAGACATTGACATATTGTATAAATATATGTGGAGATTTTAAGAGATTACCAGAAATGCAAGATTCTATAAATAGAGGACTTAAAAAAATATGAAATGCTATACTCAGCCTTAAGAAAGAAATTTGCAACCATATGGATGGATTTCAAGAATATTACACAAAGTGAATCAAGTCAGATAAAAAAAGACAAATACTGTATGATTTCAATTCTGTGTGATATCTGAAAACAAACAAAAAAACAAACAAACTTGTGAATATAACAAAAAGGAAATAGACACACAGACATAGAGAACAAAGTAGTGGTTACTAGTGGGGAGAGGGAAAGAGGGAAGGGGCAAGACAGAAGTAGGGAGTTAAGAGGTACAACTACTATGTACAAAATAAAGCTACAAATCTATATTGTATTACAATGCAGGAAACAGAACCAATATTTTATAATAACTATAAATGGAGTATAACCTTTAAAAATAGTGAATTGCTACATTGTTCACATGTAAATTATATAATATATCAACTATGTGCCATGCTGTGCTTCATCACTCAGTCATGTCTGACTCTTTGTGACCCCATGAACTGTCCCACCAGGCTCCTCTGTCCATGGGGATTCTCCAGGCAAGAATACTGGAGTGGGTTTCCATGCCCTTCTCCAGGGGATCTTCCCAACCCAGAATTGAACCCAGGTCTCCTGCATTGCAGGTGGATTCTTTACTCTCTGAGACACCAGGGAAGCCCACATTAACTATACCTCAGTTTAAAAATAAGAAATTGTTTAGATCTTAAATCCATTTTGAGTTTATTTTTGTGTATGGTGTTAGAAAGTGTTCTAGTTTCATTCTTTTACAAGTGGTTGACCAGATTTCCCAGCACCACTTGTTAAAGAGATTGTCTTTAATCCATTGTATATTCTTGCCTCCTTTGTCAAAGATAAGGTGTCCATATGTGCATGGATTTATCTCTGGGCTTTCTATTTTGTTCCATTGATCTATATTTCTGTCTTTGTGCCAGTACCATACTATCTTGATAACTGTGGCTTTGTAGTAGAGCCTGAAGTCAGGTAGGTTGATTCCTCCAGTTCCATTCTTCTTTCTCAAGATAGCTTTGGCTATTCGAGGTTTTTTGTATTTCCATACAAATTGTGAAATTATTTGTTCTAGCTCTGTGAAGAATACTGTTGGTAGCTTGATAGGGATTGCATTGAATCTATAAATTGCTTTGGGTAGTATACTCATTTTCACTATATTGATTCTTCCAATCCATGAACATGGTATATTTCTCCATCTATTAGTGTCCTCTTTGATTTCTTTCACCAGTGTTTTATAGTTTTCTATATATAGGTCTTTAGTTTCTTTAGGTAGATATATTCCTAAGTATTTTATTCTTTCCGTTGCAATGGTGAATGGAATTGTTTCCTTAATTTCTATTTCTGTTTTCTCATTATTAGTGTATAGGAATGCAAGGGATTTCTGTGTGTTGATTTTATATCCTGCAACTTTACTATAGTCATTGATTAGTTCTAGTAATTTTCTGGTGGAGTCTTTAGGGTTTTCTATGTAGAGGATCATGTCATCTGCAAATAGTGAGAGTTTTACTTCTTCTTTTCCAATTTGGATTCCTTTTATTTCTTTTTCTGCCCTGATTGCTGTGGCCAAAACTTCCAAAACTATGTTGAATAGTAATGGTGAAAGTGGGCACCCTTGTCTTGTTCCTGACTTTAGAGGAAATGCTTTCAATTTTTCACCATTGAGAATAATGTTTGCTGTGGGTTTGTCATATATAGAACATAGGCAAAACACTCTCTGACATACATCACAGCAGGATCCTCTATGACCCACCTCCCAGAATATTGGAAATAAAAGCAAAAATAAACAAATGGGACCTAATTAAACTTAAAAGCTTCTGCACATCAAAGGAAACTATTAGCAAGGTGAAAAGGCAGCCTTCAGAATGGGAGAAAATAATAGCAAATGAAGCAACTGACAAACAACTTATCTCAAAAATATACAAGCAACTCCTACAGCTCAACTCCAGAAAAATAAATGACCCAATCAAAAAATGGGCCTAAGAACTAAATAGACATTTCTCCAAAGAAGACATACAGATGGCTCACAAACACATGAAAAGATGCTCAACATCGCTCATTATCAGAGAAATGCAAATCAAAACCACTATGAGGTACCATTTCACACCAGTCAGAATGGCTGCGATCCAAAAGTCTACAAGTAATAAATGCTGGAGAGGGTGTGGAGAAAAGAGAACCCTCTTACACTGTTGGTGGGAATGCAAACTAGTACAGCCACTATGGAGAACAGTGTGGAGATTCCTTAAAAAACTGGAAATAGAACTGCCTTATGATCCAGCAATCCCACTGCTGGGCATACACACTGAGGAAACCAGAAGGGAAAGAGACACGTGTACCCCAATGTTAATTGCAGCACTGTTTATAATAGCCAGGACATGGAAGCAACCTAGATGTCCATCAGCAGATGAATGGATAAGAAAGCAGTGGTACATATACACAATGGAGTATTACTCAGCCATTAAAAAGAATACATTTGAATCAGTTCTAATGAGGTGGATGAAACTGGAGCCTATTATACAGAGTGAAGTAAGCCAGAAAGAAAAACACCAATACAGTATACTAACGCATATATATGGAATTTAGAAAGATGGTAACAATAACCTTGCATACGAGACAGCAAAAGAGACACTGATGTATAGAACAGTCTTATGGACTCTGTGGGAGAGGGAGAGGGTGGGAAGATTTGGGAGAATGGCATTGAAACATGTATAATATCATGTATGAAACGAGTTGCCAGTCCAGGTTCGATACACGATACTGGATGCTTGGGGCTGGTGCACTGGGACGACCCAGAGGGATGGTATGAGGAGGGAGGAGGGTTCAGGATGGGGAGCACATGTATACCTGTGGCGGATTCATTTTGATATTTGGAAAAACTAATACAATTTTGTAAAGTTTAAAAATAAAATAAAATTAAAAAAAATAAGAAATGGTATTCTCTATTTCTCTAGGAGGTTTGTCTAAGAATATCTTTGAAGACTTGATTCAGAGAAATACTCTCCTCTTCTGTCTTTTTGGCCATGCTGAAGTAATAACATTTCTCTTTGGGGAACCCTCACGTCCATGCTCTGAGGGTTTCATACGGTCCGCTTCTCTTGTCTCACTAACATCCTTTTTAGGCAGCGGTGGTCCATGGTAATGGAGTGTGGAGCTAGCATGGTCTAGTCCCAGAAGAACCGCTGGGAACACCGAAGAGCATGTCAAGCACTTCATTTTACACTGTCTGCAAATCTTGCATATTTATGTAAGCCACTGAAGAGAATGCAAACAAAGGAGTGGATGGTTAGCATATTTTGGGGGTAGTTGTTTCTTTCCGAAGTCCAGATTTAATGTCAAGGCTCTCCTTGGAATTTAGGGCAGAAATGAAATCGATGGGAAATATGTCCCGTTATGTAAATGTTATAAATATTTAACATTACAAATGCGTATCTATGAATCATAAAACAAAATGCCAAATTGGCCAAAGATTGGTTTTTTTTTCTCTGAAGTATGAGGGTTGGTTAGAAGAGTTTTGAAGCAGGAAGAGAGAGAGGGTCTAAGACATGGAATGAGGCAGAGAGAGAGGGCCATTTTCTCTTTATTAATTTACACTTTTCATGAGAAGAGCTTTCCAATTCTGATTCAGAGAGGGAACGCTGAGAAGATTAGCCTTCCTGGAAGCAAAGCTTTGATGTGTTTAATAACAAAGGGTCTGTGTCTGCCACAGAACTGAAAATGATCCGAATGTCTACTGCAAGGAATAACTCCCTCACAAAGTTTTTGACGCTGAAAGTTTGCTATCCTGAATCAAATATGTATATATATGTATATATATACACGCACATATATATAGTCATATATGCATAGTACTTCAGGCTTTCATAAAACAATTTAATAATAAAATAATAGCTATAACTCACATTTTAATGACTTAGTGTAGGCAACATTGACAGATGGTGAATGCACACTGGGTGAAAATCAGGTGATCAATATAATCATACAAATGAATGCAGAGACTACTTTTTAACTCTTGCAGCTCTGATAATTTTTCTGTAGCTCTCTCTCCAAAGCAAGCTTTCAACATATCAGAGCCCAATTTCCCCTTTCTTTCAGGGCTCCTTCACTTGTGTTCTTGTGTGAATTTATTCCTTGAAATTGATAAAGAAAATCTTTGTTCTCTGAAACATGTTGATATCATGAGATAATAAGAATGGCTGGGCTAATTGCTTTAGGATTTAAATGGTCAACTGAGCATTCCTATCAGGGAATCTCCACAATGTTTTGACATACATTGGGGTTCAAGAGTGGCAGCAGAAGTATCTGGGGTCTTAAAAGACTCTGAATGTTTTCTTTAAAGTGATGATGCTTTTGGTAATATCACGCAGGTCTGAGTAAGCAGTTTAGGAGTTATTCACACACTGTCTTTTCTGAGATTTCGGGGCTATTTTAGCTTAAAGCTAAACTTACAAGTAAGCTGGAGATCATGATCCTTCACATACTCTCCATCCAAACAATACCTGGGATTGGTCTTCCCAAAATATTGATTGGAAATGACAATTATGGCTTCCAACTAGGATGCTACTTTACTTTTGTCATGATTGCAGGAAGTTTCTTGTTTAGACATGTTTCTGTTTTTCTTAAGCAGGTATTTATTGCTTCATGGTTAAGAATCTACCCTCAAGAATCTTGCATTTAAGACATTAGTTCTTTTACGTAATCTGTGTGTGAACTGTGGGAAAGTTATGGTCCTCCTTAAACCTATTTCTCCATTTGTAAAATATGGATAAAAGTATTACCCATTTTATGGCAATTAATGAAAAGAAAAATTCACTCAAATTATTGAGCACAGGTTGGTATACAGAAAATAATTTTTAAAAATATAAGCTGTAATTGTGATCTAAACTGGACATTGAGAAAATGTGGCAATAATTGTACTGGCAGAAATGAACTTGCTCTCTCATCAACTTGAGCTGAATCCAGTTCTTTACCCACTACTAAGGTCACAAGTTCCTATAAAAGGAAGGAGATAAACAAGAAACTTTCAACTGCTCTCTGTCCAAGGGTCACAAATACTGTCTCTACTATTATGTACAGTAAGAGAAATGTCATTGATTTACTCAAGATTGCTGACCAGTAATTTCAGATTACATATAAATCAGGCATAATGTACACATTATTGAACTAAAAAGTTATATAAAAGTTGCTCTATTCCTAATGATTTCACTTCTCTTTACATAAACAAAATGAAAATTAGAAATTTCAAAGACTAGATGTATATTTTATCAAATTGCAAAATCATTTTGCATTACTCCAGAGTAAAGCCATTCTTTTCATAGTTCTTTGCTGACAGGTTGACACACACAAAGACCATCATGACACCTACATTCTCTATAGTATTTTCCCTTATAAGTGGCCGATCAAATATTTCTGTAATGCTTAACTGGGTATTTTAAAGAAATGGATTATTTCAAATTTACTTCATTTAGTACTTGTTGTCATATATTGCTCAAGTTATAGCTATAAAGAAACTAGTTTTATGACAATATAAGCAAGCAAACAAAAGAAGGATTAAAACCACCGTGAAAACTCAACACTTGTCTCCTAATTCTTTACAGTTGCAAACCTGAATGCTTTGGTTTCCCTTGATGGCACTTAACTGAGTTATGTGTATATAGTAGAGGTCCCTTTCTATGTAAATGGGTAGGAAGGGGAGACTCAGAACTCTGCCCTCAGAAAGTCAGAATATTGTTTTATGGAATCCGATCTACTACTAGAAATCAAATCTCATATATGAATTTTGGCCACCATGGAATTCCATAACTTCTTAACCATGCTCTTCTTTTCCCTTTGAAAGCCTGGGCAACATTGTACAGTTGAAGGAATGGGCTACCCCCACAATGCCCTTCGTTCAGCTTCATCTTCTACCCTTCCCCATGTGTATGTCATCACAGCCCCTGACTACTTTCTGGGATGCTGGGGAGAGAAAATGCCTGGACTGCAGGAATTGTACCAAAGCCACTGAGGTCACTTTATAAACAGACTGTGTTTAATGGAGGTTTGAATAGCTCTGAGGAAATGTGAAACCCACTGAGGCTCTGCCCAGGGAAAAGACACCCCCACTCCCTAATTCTCTCTTGCTCAATCCATGGAAAAAGACTCAATCAGACAAGTTGCTGAGTTTAAGGTCAAATTGAAATTCTTTTCCCACCTCTCTTCATTTTTTCCAAGCCAAACATTTCACTGGCTCTAATGCAGAAAGCATAGCAGTTTATCCTTACTTGCCCTAGAAACCCTGTTATTTTCATCTTAAATAACCACTCTCTGGCTTGGAGCTTTTAACCTGCTACCAAGTGAGGTTTCACTGGGTTTGCTCTCCTCTGATTTGTCTCAATTTGTATCATTTTAATTTATAGATACAAAAGCCAATGCTTTGAATTTTGCTTATCTACACATAACCAGCCATCATACTCCACCTATAAGATTTCTCTCCCACTAAAACCGCAGTTTTCACCTACACTTTATAGCAGAGGTTCAGTAACATGCATGCTAAGTTGCTTCAGTCATATCTGACTCTTTGGACCCCATGGATGGTTGCCCACCAGGCCCCTCTGTCCATGGGATTCTCCAGGCAAGAATACTGGAGTGGGTTGCCATGCCCATGCCCTCCTCCAGGGGATCTTCCCGACTCAGGGATCACATCTCTTATGGCAGGCGGGTTCTTTACTGCTAGTGCCACCTGGGAAGCCCCAGAAGAAGTCCTCTAAAGATGGTCCCAATTCTGTTATCTTTCATTTTCTCTTCAACCTATTCTGACTAGGTCTTTGCACAGATTAATTCTCACTCGTGTAAAAAAGTCACCAATGATTTCCATCTTATGAAATCTACAAGGCCATCAAGTGTAAACTCTATACCTATGAAATTTCTAGAAGAAACAGAGAAGGAATCTTTTGTGAACTTGGATTAGTTAGGCAGAGAGTTTTTTGATATGACTGGAAAAGCCTAATTCATGGGGGAAAAAAAATGATCTTTTGGACTTTTTCAAAGTTTGAAACTTCTGCTCTCTGAAAAGCACTGTTAAGAGAATGAAAAGACAAGCCACAGACTGGGAGAAAATATTTGCAAAGCACATATCTGATAAAAGTCTGGTATGCAGAATATCTAAAGAGCATTCATAACTCAATAGTAAGGCAACACACAATGTGATTAAGAAATGGACAAATGATTTGAACAGATAGTTCATTGAAGAGGACAATAGGGATGGCAGATAAGTACCTGAAAATGTGCTTAGTATCAGACATTAGAGAAATGAAAATTAAAACTACAATGATATATTACCTTTTAGAATGGCTAAAATTAAAAGAAAGGAAAAAAATAACTATGGAGCAAGTAGAACTGTCATTTATTGTTGGTAGGAATGAAAAAATGGCTCAATGACTTTGGAAAACAGTGTAGATGTTTTTTTAAAGAGTTAACCAAGCAATTACCATATGGCTCAACATTCAGCTTCCTTAGTATTTACCGAAATGAAATAAAAACCTCAAGACACACACACACACAAACTCTGTGAATGTTTATAGCAGATTTATTGGTAATCTCCAAAAACTGAAACCAACACTCAACAGGAAAATGGGTAAACAAATTTTGGCTTATGGATACAATGGAATACATCTCAGCAGTAAGTGGATTAGAATTACTGATACTTGTAACAATTAGGATGAATCTCAAATGTTTTATGCTAAATGAAAGCAGCCGGATTTAGAGAGCCACATGCTGTATAACCCCATATATATGTCATGCTTGCAAAATAGAGGGGCAGAAAACATATCTATAGCAGAGGATGTGGAAGGTGTTTACTTCAAAGAGGCACTAAGAATATTGGGTTCTGATGAAAAGTTCTGGGTCCTAATTAGGATAGTCGTAACACACCTGTATTTGTTTTTCAAGACTTACAGAAATGTACACTGGAAAGGATGACTTTTTCCTGTACTTACACTTTATTTTTAAAAATAAGAAAAAAAATTCCATGGACAATTACTTCATAAACGTCTATAAGACTTGATTACCATTCATAAATAATACAGTGGTCAATTCTAAGTTCACCACTTATCTGACCTTTCAAGCACTTGACAAAGGTGAACTCATCCTCCCTTCATGATTTTTTTTTTTTTTCAATTTAGCTTCAGATAACACACTTCTCTTGTGTTCCTTCTATATCACTGGCCACTCCTGCACAAGTCCATTTGGTGGCCTTTTCTTCCTTCAACTGGGACCACTGTCCTTCTGCTCCAGACCCACTGGTTTCCTTGTTCTTCATCAACAAAGGCCAAATACCTTCCCTCCTCAGGACCTTTTTCATTTGCTTGTCCATTAGCAAAGAACACAATTCTTTGCTAAAGTTATTTTCTATTTTCAGGTTTTTATTCAACTCTCATTCTGAAGGAGGTCTTACTTACCTAAAATAGCTGCTCCCTTCACATCCTGTTTTTCTATAATTACTTTTACTGAATATCCTGGGTTTTCATAGTGCTTATCTGGAATTATCTTTGTTTTTTGTCTCCCATATGGACACACACATTTCATGAGAGCTGTGGCTTTACCTGGCTCTTTGCTGTATGTCTGAAGCATGTGACAGGGCCCACACAACAGACTTTCAGTAAACACACACACTTACTTACACACACAGAAATATATTGTTTCTCTCTCTCTTACACACACAATCTTTCCTATACTACTTGCTATAAAATTCATCCCTGCCCCTTTACTAATCCTAAAGTAAATTAATAACACATTGAACTTTATGAAATTGTGAAATTGTCACTGTTTGATCATTTTGAAACTACATAATGGTAACTCCATATGGTTCAAATTAGCACCATTGTATTAAAAAATAAAACTAAAATGTGTGAATGCATGAATGATATTAATTAAAATAATATAGGTATTTGATAGGAAAGGTCAAATGTCATGAACAGAATAGTATTACTTATGAGTGAAACTTAGTGCTACCACTGTGATGTCTTTACCTTTCCGTGAAAGTTGGTAAGCCAGCAGGGAGTGACAGAAGACCTGCTTCCTGAGTGATAAGAAGAAATGAATGGATTTCACACTGTCAGCTGGCTAATCCATTACCTGACAACCAAAACATTGGAGACCAATCCCCATTTTCAAAAATCTATGTTCTCTCTTGAAGTCTTATTTAATTAATATCTGTGCAATCTATGAATGAATCCAAACCAGAGGCATGTATAAAAATCATAATGGCAATCACTGATAGATAACTAGCTCTTTCTCTGTTAATCCAGAAAAAAATATATATTTTTTTCATTTTTCTTTCTAGCACACCAGCTTTTATTGAATTTAAGAAATGCCCCGAATGAATGCTTTTTTTTCTCACAACTTGAAACATATAATCCCATGGTATTTGCACAGTACACTTAATTGCAAATAGTTATCGACAGCCTAAATCTTACATTAGTATGCTGGCCTCAGTGAGATTTATTTGTACTTCCAACCTTTAATACCACAGATGGTTTAATACTGAATAATCTTTACTTTTCAATTTTTCAGCAACCTTTACTTTTATGAGTTTTCTAACCCAAAGTTTTTCCAGCAGATTTGAAAGTATAATAATCTATTGGTGTCTATAGTCCATCAGCTGAAGACAATGTAGTTAATATTCACATTGTAGGTTTGTCAGTTGAGCATGAGACTAGAAATTTATTTCCTATTCCCTTATTTTTCTCCCATCAGCTAGTGTAATTTATAAGCTTATGCCTTTTTTGAGCATACTCCAAAACCTGATGTTTATGGTTTTACAATCATGTCAATAATCAAGTTTACTCTTCTGATAACTCAGTTTTTACACACAATCATTAAGCCATGCTGGCTCAGTCAGTGATACAAATGGTCCTCTTTTATGAAGATGTCTGAGCATGCTCTTGGTTATTAGACACTGAATGAACAAAGAATTGTTACTAGCAAGAGTATCAGTTCAGTTAAGAATGACAGTTTTGCCTGTGAAAGCAAGTCAGAGTGCTTTAAATATATACAATAAATACCTGAAATTTCATCTCATATGACTGTTTTCATAGACAGTTTTGAAAAATTTCAGCAAAATGAGTGGTTCACTTAAAAATTTCACTATAAAGACATTGATAAAAATTCACAAAGAAATTACTATGTAGCATATTTTCGATTAATGTTAATGGATTTAAAGTTTGTAAAGTGAATCTGTTTTTATTTCTATAAAATGCACTGGGACGACCCAGAGGGATGGAATGGGGAGGGAGGAGGGAGGAGGGTTCAGGATGGGGAACACATGTATACCTGTGGCGGATTCATTTTGATATTTGGCAAAACTAATACAATTATGTAAAGTTTAAAAATAAAATAAAATAAAAAAAAATGTTTTTCTATGATAGCACATGTAAACATATGTGTACATACATACATACATACATGTTCGCACATGCATTGATCAGGAGAGAGAGGACCAAATGGTAACAGCATGATCTAAAAGGTCAGTGTCCAATAAGGGACCAATAGTAGACCAGAAAGACCATCCGTGAATTAATTATCCTGCCTATGTAGAAGAATAGTAATCACTGAAGAAAACTGATTAGTTGTTACTAGCCAGTCTAACTTATTCAAAGCCTCTGTTATTTTATTGCATAATAAACTAGTGAATTAGTTGGAGAAGACAATGGCACCCCACTCCAGTACTCTTGCCTGGAAAATCCCATGAACAGAGGAGCCTGGTAGGCTGCAGTCCATGGGGTCGCTAAGAGTTGGACATGACTGAGCGACTCCACTTTCACCTTTCACTTTCATGCACTGGAGAAGGAAATGGAAATCCACTCCAGTGTTCTTGCCTAGAGAATCCCAGGGATGGGGGAGCCTGGTGGGCTGCCATCTATGGGGTTGCACAGAGTCGAACAGGACTGAAGCGAATTAGCAGCAGCAATAGGATGATTAAGTCTGTTTGGGGAAAGAAGAACAATGCAAATATTATCACTTTCTTTGTCTCTTATCATTGGATATTTGAAAAAATTTGCATTTGTAGGCACTTGGGTGGAGTATACCTTTTAACTCACAATTTTGCAATGCCAAAGAATGCTCAAACTACGGCACAATTGCACTCATCTCACAGGCTAGTAAAGTAATGCTCAAAATTCTCCAAGCCAGGCTTCAGCAATACGTGAACTGTGAACTTCCAGATGTTCAAGCTGGTTTTAGAAAAGGCAGAGGAACCAGAGATCAAATTGCCAACATCTGCTGGATCATTGAAAAAGCAAGAGAGTTCCAGAAAGCCATCTATTTCTGCTTTATTGACTATGCCAAAGCCTTTGACTGTGTGGATCACAATAAACTGGAAAATTCTGAAAGAGATGGGAATACCAGACCACCTCACCTGCTTCTTGAGAAACCTATATGCAGGTCAGGAAGCAACAGTTAGAACTGGACATGGAACAACAGACTGGTTCCAAATAGGAAAAGGAGTTCGTCAAGGCTCTATATTGTCACCCTGCTTATTTAACTTCTATGCAGAGTACATCATAAGAAACTCTGGACTGGAAGAAACACAAGCTGGAATCAAGATTGCAGGGAGAAATATCAATAACCTCAGATATGAAGATGATACCACCCTTATGGCAGAAAGTGAAGAGGAACTCAAAAGCCTCTTGATGAAAGTGAAAGAGGAGAGTAAAAAAGTTGGCTTAAAGCTCAACATTCAGAAAACTAAGATCATGGTGTCTGGTCCCATCACTTCATGGGAAATAGATGGGAAAACAGTGGAAACAGTGTTAGACTTTATTTTTCTGGGCTCCAAAATCACTGCAGATGGTGACTGCAGCCATGAAATTAAAAGACGCTTACTCCTTGGAAGGAAAGTTATGACCAACCTAGATAGCTTATTGAAAAGCAGAGACATTACTTTGCCAACAAAGGTCCATCTAGTCAAGGCTATGGTTTTTTCCACTGGTCATGTATGGATGTGAGAGTTGGACTGTGAAGAAAGCTGAGCCCTGAAGAATTGATGCTTTTGAACTGTGGTGTTGGAGAAAACTCTTGAGAGTCCCTTGGACTGCAAGGAGATCCACCCAGTCCATTCTAAAGGAGATTGGTCTTGGGTGTTCTTTGGAAGAAATGATGCTAAAGCTGAAACTCCAGTACTTTGGCCACATGATGTGAAGAACTGACTCATTTGCAAAGACCCTGATGCTGAGAAAGATTTAAGGCAGGAGAAGGGTATGACAGAAGATGAGATGGTTGGGTGGCATCACTGACTCAATGGACATGAGTTTGAGTCAACTCCGGGAGTTGATGATGGACAGGGAGGCCTGGCGTGCTGCGGTCCATGGGGTCACAAAGAGTCAGACACGACTGAGTGACTGAACTGAACTGAACTTGTCATAGTGCCTTATAAGTCATAGTGCCTTATAAGGATTATAATGGCTTGAATTAGTCTTAAATCTGAGTCCAGACCGAACTTTTACCACTAGCCCAAACTGCTTCTTCTAAAAAGCCAAAAGTGAAGAAGTACAGATATGGCTTCTGGCCAGATCCTTGATACTGTGATTATCTGACTTTATTTCTGTGAGGAGAAGGTATCATAAATAAATACATTACAGTGTGTCCCCAAACAAGACACTTGTTATGGCTTTTTCAGATTCATAATTAGACCAATTGATTTAAATTTAGAAGGGCTTCATCTGAAAAGGTGTCCAGGTATTGAAGAAAAACATATTAAAATATGCATCAGAAACAAAACTGTCATGCTTTTTTATAACAAATTTATCTTACATTTCTTACCTTTTTTTGGTAATGATGATAATAGATGGATAGATATTCTAGTTTTCGTTGTTGTTCAGTCACAAAGTCATGTCCGAGTCTTCACGATCCCATGGGCTACAGCATACCAGGCTTACCTGTCCCTCATCATCTCCAGAGTTCATGTCTACTGAATTGGTGATGCCATCCAACCATCTCATCTTCTGTCACCCTTTTCTCCTTCTGCCTTCAATCTTTCCAATGAGTCTCTGGAAATGAGTCTTTTCCAATGAGTCATCTGTTCACATCAGGTATTCAAAGTATTGGGGCTTCAGCTTCAGCATCAGTCCTTCCAAAGAGTATTCAGGGTTGACTTCCTTTAGTCTATTGACTGGTTTGATCGCCTTGCTTTCCAAGGGACTCTCAAGAGACTCTCAAGGGACTCTTCTCCAGCACCACAGTTTGAAAACATTAATTCTTCAGCACTCTGCCTTCTTATTGTCCAGCTCTCACATCCATACATGACTACTGGAAAGACTATAGCCTTGACTATACAGAACTTTTTCAGCAAAATGATGTCTTTTATTTTTAACACTGTCTAGATTTGTCATAGCTTTCTTGCCAAGTTAATATCTAACTAGATATTCTAGTTAGATAGATATTAAGAAATATGTATCTATATCTTTATAAATAGATAAGGAAATAAGATTAGTTTTAACAAATGATGGGGATTTCCTTGACTAATCCCCTGAGACTGAGTATTCCAGCCCACATAAGCTTTAGAAAGTCAAGAGATACTCTTGGTGAGGGAAATAACATTACATCACTATTGTCCTTTCAGGTTTGCAAACAAAAGCTGGATACAGCCAATTATAAAAGTCTGAGCCAGATACCTTTGCCTTACCAAATTACAGTGTTGGGGAATTTCCACTACAGTCCTGGGATGTGTCCTGTGAATAAGCCAGTTTTTTATGACCTCACTTGACTTACTCTCACCATGTCTTGCTAACCATGTCTTTCTTCTAGGAGAAAAAGGAACCAGGAAAAAAAAAAGATGAGGAAGAAATCAGTGGTGAATGATCCTATCTGATATATACTTACCCTTCTACTTTGTAATGTGACACTAAGGATGAACAAGTTCCATAAAAATTTCCTAAATTAGATCATGCTTGTGCTCCAGGAATTCCATAGTTAAGACAATATATTGATGGAAAGAGCAGTGACTAGTGATTGACAGAGCTGTTCTTGACCTGACACCTGATACTGAAAAGCTGGTCACGCTCTTGAAGCTTTGGTTGCCTCATGTGTAAAATTTATGTTCTCTCAGTCTTTCCACATGCTTAGCCTTTGAAAAGATGAAGACAAAAGCTGAGATGTCACAGGACTTTATTATTGTTATTTGGGGCATCATTGTTTACTTGTTTTCAAAACTTTAGGTTTATATCTATATTAAATTAAGAGTTTTCTAGACAAGCCAGTCTGCGACTGGCCAGGTAGTCACATGTTCCCTGTAATATTTCAGTGTCAGTACATCTTAAGGGCAGTGATATCCACTCACAAAGAGCTTTCAGCAAGTTTCAATTCTTTTTTGGGTTCTTAAATTTTTATTACTTTAAAATTTTAAAATTTTTGGCCACATCCTGGAGTATGTGGGTCTTTAGTTCTCTCACCAGGGATTGAATTCATGCCTCCTGTATTGAAAGGTGGAGTCTTAACCACTGGACTGCCAGGGAAGTTTCTTTTTTAATTTCAATCAATAGATTAAATCCTGGAAAACTTTGTTTTAACATCAAGTATTTACTCTTAATATTATATATTATTAAATACTATTTGTTTAACTGCAGGCAAAAAGTCTCAAACAAGAGCAATTGAAAAAACTGCATCAGATAGAAGTTTATGGGGCTAATGCAAACTTTCCAATTGAACTATTCTATCATATTTCCAGAACACAACCAAGTTGTACTGAATTAAGATCAAATTCTTCTTAAGAGGAATTTATGTCAAGAATAATGATGAATGATAAAACTAAGACCAGAGATCTAAAAGTTCTTTGGAAATGATTGATTGGTTTTTCAAAGGTAAACTGTTAGTATGTAGTTGCTGCTATTTGAAAGTATAATTTGGCTAATTTCTGAAAAAATGTGTAATAAATGATAAAGGTTTCAGCATAATAACAGAGTTTGTAATAAATATAATTCATTACAGTAACCTGTTAGGTATAATTTAAGATTTGACCTTGCTCTGTTTTGGTAGACTTAAGTTGCTAGGGTAATACATCCTCACATTGAATAAAGCTTGTCAACAGGAAAAAAAAAAACACACACACAACCTAAAAGATGAGAATTATGTTTTATTTGGTGGACAAAACTGAGGCCTTAAGTCTGAAATGCTGCCTCTCAGATAGTTCTGAGGGATTGATCTGCAGAGGTAAGAGAGAAGCCAGGATATGTAGGAGCTTTTCTACAAAGACCAGGTAATTAGAACCTCATTACTATTAATGAAAAGAAACCAGATATCTCAAGTTAATGAATTTAGCACTTTTCAAAGTATGGGAAGATGTAAGAGTCTGGTCTTACTGAAATCATTCCTTTGAGATGAACCTTGGTCATCTAGAGTCAGTATCCTGTTCTTTCCCATCCTGGGTCCTCTCGAGGGGCACCTCTGGGGGTGGTTTGGTGGCTTGGTGGCTGCGGTATCCTTTGTTTACTGATAAGGCAGGCAACATTGTTCACAAGGTCAAGTTGCGGTGAGCCATTTGAAAATAAGACAATCATACTATTATTTGGAGTTAGAAAACTCTATCTCAATCATACAAAGCAGTGTTTACCAAGGTTAGCTTCTCCTAAGGTGAGTTTAAAGAAGGCTTTCTCAACTCTGGCACTATTGCTATTTGGGGCTGGGTCATTTGTTGTGGAGGGCTGTCCTGTGCATTGTGTGGTGTTTAGCAGCATCTCCAAAGTCTACCACTAGAGGACAACACCGCATACCCATCTGCGGCGATTGAAAGCCTCCAGACACTGCCAAATGTTCCCTTGTGGGTAAAATGACCTCTGGTGAAAAACACTCTTCTAATGTTTCATCCTTCCTCGATGATTTCATGATGGGATTTTTATGACAAATTCTGCAATAATATAATTCTCTAAAAGATTCACATTTAATAGTAACATCTTAAAGATCCTGAAATATCTTATTGCAGTGAAACCAATTTACTTTTGTTTAATTGAACATTTCCCAAATATTTTGACTACAAAATCATCGGTATCTCAGTAACTGCTATT
The DNA here is from genome assembly GCF_029407905.1 of Bubalus kerabau. Lineage (NCBI taxonomy): Eukaryota > Metazoa > Chordata > Mammalia > Artiodactyla > Bovidae > Bubalus > Bubalus kerabau. The sequence goes on from NC_073626.1 coordinate 17,026,467, forward strand.
GTAAATTTCTGCATTTTGTTACAAAACATACTGGAAAATCATGGTGAAATTGAATGTTTACATAAGAACTTAATTCATTTAGAAGAGCAGTTGTTTTGCTGGGTACCCCAGCTGTGGTCCCTGCATACAGCCAACATTAACTACCAGATATCTGAGTGTAGAAGTTTTTGAGATGCCTCAACTCTATCTACCACTTGCCCTCAGCCTGCATTAAAGACCATAAGCAAGAACCATCAGAAATAAGAAACTGACTGTAGTTGTTGGAAAGCCACTAAATTGCAGGGGTTGGGGGGGTGGTTTGCAACAATAGATAATCAAAACTATATAGTCTTTAATGAAAAATTCAAAGAATATTCTTAGCATTATTCAATATATCATGAAATTAGTCCTGTGTAGAGAGGTTACTGCTTGAGATGAGTTATTTGACCTATCTTATTTCATAATGGGCTTCTCTGGTGGCTCAGTGGTAAAGAATCTGCTTGCCAGTGCAGGAGACAAAGATTTGATCCCTGAGTGGGGAAGATCCCCAATAGAAGGAAATGACAACCCTGTCCAGTATTCTTATCTGAGAAATCCCATGAACAGAGGAACTTGGGGGGATACAGTCCATGGGGTAACAAAAGAGTCAGACAGGACTTATTAACTAAACCATATCAACACCAATTTCTTGATACCTCAGTAGAACTCGGAGAAGACAATGGCACCCCACTCTAGTACTCTTGCCTGCAAAATCCCATGGACGGAGGACCCTGGTGGGCTGCAGTCCATGGTGTAGCTAAGAGTTGGACACGACTGAGTGACTTCACTTTCTCTTTACTTCAGTAGAACTAGATATAACTAGAAGTTGCTCGCCATTGCTGCCTTGTAGAGCTTCGTGAACAGAAGGGAACATGCAACAATCAGGAACTATCATAAACCAAGACAAATCATATTCCTTAAATTTGGGAATAAAGTATTTTATCACAATCATATTGGTGCAGGCTCAGTAAGCCAGAAATGTGGTCAATAGTCTAATCCAAAACTCCTTTTTCATGTTCAATGATTATATAAGTCTATATAACTTCTTAACAATCACATACAATTTGGTCCAAAAAAAGCATATTTTTCTTCCTAAATCTTGAAGTTTGCTCTGAAATAACCCTTTCAAAAAATAAGACTTACAATGTAAACTTGTAATTTGGGTTTATAATGGAAGTAAAACAGTTTTAATGTCATTTTTTTTGTACTGTGCTAAAATGTGTCAGCTAAAAGGGAGAAAAAATATATATATATATATATAATTCTTTCATTACATTACAAAAAATTTTTTTTGATTTATGTTTAAGATGCTGAAGTTTCCTATGCTTGGGATGACACTGAAGTAAACTATAAGAAAAGACTTTCTGAGGTTTTTGTTTTATTTTTTTTATGAGGAAAAACTCATGACATTTTCACAAAGCCTGTGGTCTTAACCCAGGAAATCTGTATGCTTAGGATAAAGGCAGAGAAAATGAGCAAGAGTACTCTAAAGGTGGGCTGCTATTATTAAATGCAAATATATTCATTAAGGAATTGGCCAAATAGGAAGTTATATTCCATTTTTAATGAACCTTTTAAACACACAAATATTCTGCAGGTGTGCAGTTATAATTTAATTAACCTTTAAAGGAAGCAGTGGTTATCAGCGGATAGGGGCCTGGATGATAAGATGTTATCTAGATTTAAGTTTTCACCTTTTATTTTACATACATGTTATATAAAATTTTTAAATCCATCAAAAGCTGCCTTATTTCTACTTTCATACCCTTGACTTTTTCACAGAGTCAAAGCTCTGACCGCACCATTTTAATGGAATTTTTATTTTGAGTTGTATTGCTAGGAAAACTTCATATGATGGGAATGTTACATGTAATTTTTAACAATATATATTTTCTGAAAACTTTAAAACACTGATTAGGAATTAAGATATATTTTGTAGTACACAGTAAGACTATGATAGTTATCTGAGTAATATCAGGATAGGCACACATACACATCTATGGCTCACCCCCTAAATATGTGAGTAAAAATGACTTACTGAATTTCTAAAGTGAAAATATTCAGGTAACACTGATAAAATCTACCCATTGGTGTGTATATTATAGAATTCTGTTTAGAGCACTAAAAAAACTGGCTTCACTCTTTTAATCATCATTGTTTGGGTCATCAAGGTACTTGAAAAGTAAAAAATATTACTAATTTCACTAACAGTTGCTTAGAATCTACAAAACCTACCAAACAATTTGACTGACCACTTTTAACTATCTGATTTGCTCATGTGTAAGTTATGACCAACCTAGATAGCATATTGAAAAGCAGAGACATTACTTTGCCAACAAAGGTCCGTCTAGTCAAGGCTATGGTTTTTCCAGTGGTCATGTATGGATGTGAGAGTTGGACTGTGAAGAAAGCTGAGAGCCGAAGAACTGATGCTTTTGAACTGTGGTGCTGGAGAAGACTCCTGCGAGTCCCTTGGACTGCAGGGAGATCCAACCAGTCCATTCTGAAGGAGATCAGCCCTAGGTGTTCTTTGGAAGGAATGATGCTAAAAGTGAAACTCCAGTGGTTTGGCCACCTCATGCGAAGAGTTGACTCATTGGAAAAAAACTCTGATGCTGGGAGGGATTGGGGGCAGGAGGAGAAGGGGACAACAGAGGATGAGATGGTTGGATGGCATCACGGACTCAATGCATGTGAGTTTGAGTGAACTCCGGGAGTTGGTGATGGACAGGGAGGCCTGGCGTGCTGCGATTCATGGGGTTGCAAAGAGTCGGACACGATTGAGAGACTGAACTGAACTGAAACAAAAATTTTAAAGTTTCTACACACAAATAAGACACAGATCTGGGCAAGGAAATACAGTAAATTTCATTAGCCCTCCATAATCTGGGGATGTAGAACCTACACATATGGAGGGCATTTCTATTACAACACCATTTTATAAAGGGATCTGAGCATCTGTGGAGCTTATATCCATCGAGGTCCTGGAACAAATGCCCCCTGCATATTGAGGGACAACTGTACTTCTTGAGATTGTTTGAAAAAATAACAGGAACAAATCTTCTGTCTGGATATTTGAGATTGAATTTCTCTTTAGAGTCTTGCTATTCAGTCACTAAGTCATGTCCAACTCTTTGTGACTCCATGGACTGCAGCATGCCAGCCTTCCCTGCCCTTCACCATCTCCTGGGGTTTGCTCAAACTCATGTTCATTGAGTTGGTGATGCCATCCAACCATCTCAACCTCCATTGTCCTCGTCTTCTCCCGCCTTCAATTGAATCATATAAATTCTACTTAATTTTTTAAACTTCATTTAAACTCCTTCATTAGGAGTTTGAAAAACCTAGTTATTTCATCAGATCAGATCAGATCAGTCACTCAATCGTGTCTGACTCTTTGCAACCCCATGAATCGCAGCACGCCAGGCCTCCCTGTCCATCACCAACTCCCAGAGTTCACTGAGACTCACGTCCATTGAGTCAGTGATGCCATCCAGCCATCTCATCCTCTGTCATCCCCTTCTCCTCTTGCCCCCAATCCCTCCAAGCATCAGAGTCTTTTCCAATGAGTCAACTCTTCGCATGAGGTGGCCAAAGTACTGGAGTTTCAGCTTTAGCATCATTCCATCCAAAGAAATCCCAGGGCTGATCTCCTTCAGAATGGACTGGTTGGATCTCCCTGCAGTCCAAGGGACTCGCAGGAGTCTTCTCCAGCACCACAGTTCAAAAGCATCAGTTCTTCGGCGCTCAGCCTTCTTCACAGTCCAACTCTCACATCCATACATGACCACTGGAAAAACCATAGCCTTGACTAGACGGACCTTTGTTGGCAAAGTAATGTCTCTGCTTTTCAATGTGCTATCTAGGTTGGTCATAACTTTCCTTCCGAGGAGTAAGCGTCTTTTAATTTCATGGCTGCAGTCACCATCTGTAGTGATTTTGGAGCCCAAAAAATAAAGTCTGACACTGTTTCCACTGTTTCCCCATCTATTTCCCATGAAGTGATGGGACTGGATGCCATGATCTTCGTTTTCTGAATATTGAGCTTTAAGCCAACTTTTTCACTCTCCTCTTTCACTTTCATCAAGAGGCTTTTAGTTCCTCTTCACTTTCTGCCATAAGGGTGGTGTCATCTGCATATCTGAGGTTATTGATATTTCTCCCGGCAATCTTGATTCCAGCTTGTGTTTCTTCCAGTCCAGCGTTTCTCATGATGTACTCTGCATGTAAGTTAAATGAACAGGGTGACAATATAGAGCCTTGATGAACTCCTTTTCCTATTTGGAACCAGTCTGTTGTTCCATGTCCAGTTCTAACTGTTGCTTCCTGACCTGCATACAAATTTCTCAAGAGGCAGGTCAGGTGGTCTGGTATTCCCATCTCTTTCAGAATGTTCCACAGTTTATTGTGATCCACACAGTCAAAGGCTTTAGCATAGTCATAGGCTTATCTTAAAAAAGTGTTCGTAAATGATAAAATATGTGTTCATATATTCTTGATGTGACCTTAATGGAAAGCTTTATTTAAACCAAACTTGAAGACCTCCTCAGTTTCATAGCTGTATCCAGTATATGCTCCTTGATTTTCTATTTATCCAAATGGACATTAACATTCTTGTGATGTACAGCTGAAAGTAAAGTCAAGCTCTTATTCTGCAGTTATTAAAAGAAATTTATAGCTTATACTCATTTTCTTTCTTTATGAAGTGAATGTCCCTTCCTGGAAGAAACACCCTATCTTTCATCTATTAAGTTAATTTATATGATATGAATACAAAATAGCCTATAAAAGATAGAACATTCAAATCCCATATCATCTATAGTGGTAATAATAATATTGCTTCTCTCAAGTGGCCAACATATAACCTTTTTTTAAATCTACAAAAATTCTCTGACTTTCATTCTACTAATGATGTAGAGTTGTCAAGTGTAAAAACAAAATGAAGATGTTATGACGTATACAATACTCAAATCAGTAAAAGAATTCTTAGAGACCAAAATGGCAGACAAACCAAAGACTAATTTGGAGAAGTAGTAAAATTACTAGCTTTTCATCCCTTATCTACACAACTCATTAAGACATATTCAAACAAATGTATTGTTTTATAACATAATTTAAAATCATTCTCAAAATCTCTTTGGCAGTGGTAATGTTTCCTTAATGGCTCTGAAGAGTTTACAACTGTTATTTCTCTCTCTCTCTCTATCTTTGGGAACCCAGTTACCCTGGCAATTTCCCTTGAAGTAATGTGTTTCTCAATTTGCCCTCAAGGTCACATCTGCATCTCCTCACCAAGACTCACCGTCACCCACATAGTAAGTTCAGAGGGTACAGGTGGGTATGGTTATAGGAGGCAAAAAGAAATATTAATGGTATGACAAAAAAACTACAGTTCCTGTGCCAGTTCTGTCAATAACTACATATGGTCAACACATTTTCTTCATGTGTAAAATGAGATATTGGTTAGATTGACTCTATGGGTCCTCTGATCTCAAATACTATGATTTAGACAAATTACAGATTGTTCAGAAGTTGCCCTTCAGGATGATTAGTCTTCCTGATGGATAAACAGATTGAAATTGAAATGGACATAATCAGGAGAAAATGGAAGAGAAGCTATTATAAATATTCAGGTCAAGATAACCTAGAGAGAGGAGAAAAGAAAATGTTATGCATGTTAGACAGACAGAGTAATTGCAACATACCCAGTGGTTGAGTGTGAGTCAAGAGAGACAGAAGAAAAGGAAAGAAACACACCCCTGAGATGTTAAGTGTAGGTGACTGAGAACATATTTAAGAGAAAAGATGGGTAGTTAAAGATTTTTTAAAAATAGTTCATCATATCTTGGTTGAAGACATATAGGTTGAAATGTCTAACAAGTTGATGGCAGCTCGGAAGAGAGTCGGGGAAAGAGCGAGTTTGGATCATCTTCACGGATATGACAAAGTCATGACACTGAATATGACAGCCAATGGGAAGAATGCCACTGGCAGTGATGAATGCCCAAAAAAATGTTTGACATTTCAAAGGACTCCGGGAGTTATTTAGATCCAGCGATTAAAAAAAAAAAAAATCACTGGTGGCTAGTAAGGGAAAAGCAAATAAAACAAACTGTGCTAAGTTACTTCAGTCGTGTCCAACTCTTTGTGACGCTATGGACTTAGCCTGCCAGGCTCTTCTGTCCATGGGATTTTCCAGGCAAGAATACTGGAGTGAGTTGCCATTTCTTTCTCCAAAACAAACTGAACTACTTCTATATTCTTATGGGCCATATTCTATTAGAAAATTGCTACATTTTCATTACAGTCAGGTATAATGTCATTTATCATAGATGTTTCATAGGTGTTTGAAATACATACACACATAATCTACTCCTACTCTTATGTCTTTATTAATTTCCCCTCATGTTTTCATAGTATATGCTTTATGTTTCGGTTCCTATTATTAAATGCACAAAGACTGTTGATAGCTTTGTCTCCGTTATAGATTGTCCACAACAAGATCACATGGCCCTTTGCATTAACAATTTTTGCTTTACCTTTAAACTTGCCTAAGGGCTTCCTTGGTGGCTTATTCAGTAAAGAACCCCCCTGTAAAGCAGGAGATTGCCAGCAATGTAGGAGACCTGGGTTCGATCCATGAGTTGGGAAGTTTCCCTGGAGAAGGAAATGGCAACCCACTCAGTATTCTGGCTTGGGAAATCCCATGGACAGAGGAGCCTGGTGGTCCCCAGTCCTTGGGGACACAATGAGTCGGACATGACTTAGCGACTAAACCACCACCATTAGTAAATTTACTACTCCAGCAAAGTTTTTTCATTTTATTTTTTGTGGATTAAACAGATGAGTAATATAAAGAATTATCAGGCTACGATAAAAGAATAAGGAGTTTGGGGTTCACATGTACATACATCTATATTTAAAACAGATAACAAGGGCCTACTGTAGAGCACAGGAGGCGCTACCCAACAATTTAAAATAATTTGCTTAAAGTGGTTTTTTGTACTTTAACTTTGCTTAGCTACTTCATTTTAGATCTCAGCATTAGGGTTCTCATCACTGGAGCTACTGACTTTTTGGATGGCATTCCGTTTTGCTTTGGGGGCTTTGTGGTGTGTTCTGGGCTATTTAGCAGCATCTCTGGCCTCTACTCAGTAGATGCCAGGAGCACTGCCATCTTCAATTATGACAATCAGAAATGCCTTCAGACACAAATGAATGTCCTCTAGGGGGAGAGGCCAAAATCTACCCCTAGATCTGTGTCCTTTGAAAACAACTATTTCAGATATATCACTAATTTTGTTTTGGAAATACCACCTATTGGGATTTTAAAGAAATTGAGTCATATTTTCTTTAATGAGTAAACTTATCCCATAATGCATTTGATGTTTGATTCTATTCTGGTCTCTATATTTTTTGTTGCTTATGTTTCCTTGTTTCTAGTTTTTGTTAAATGGAAAATACATTTTGTGTGTTCCTATGTGTGCGTGTGTGTTTGATATTTCCTTTTTACTGAGAAACTAAAGAATTTATAATCTGTTCTCATATCTCATATGTAATATATATGCTAGCATATACCTACCTATCATCTATCTACTTACATAGCTGTATATAAATGGGTTTCTTTTTCTTGGGTTGGTTTTGGTCACTGCCTCCTGTACAATATTACAAACCTACATCCATAGTTCTTCAGGCACTCTGTCTATCAGATTTAATGCCTTGAATCTATTTGTCATTTCCCCTGTATAATCATAAGGGATTTGATTTAGGTTATACCTGAATGGCCTAGTGGTTTTCCCTATGTTCTTTAATTTAAGTCTGAATTTTGCAATAAGGAGCTCATGACCCGAGCCACTGTCAGCTCCTGGTCTTGTTTTTTTCTGTTCATATTGAGCTTCTCCATCTTTAGTTGCAAACAATATAATCAATCCGATTTCATATTGACCATCTGGTGATGTCCATGTGTAGAGTTGTCTCTTGTGTTGTTGAAAAACGATGTTTGCAAGCGAGTACAAAGAATGTCTATATAGGTAGACATACTTTATATTGTTATATAAATACATGTGTATATATAAACATGTATATACACATGTGTGTGTGTATATATATATATGTATATATATTTATTTTGATCAATAGAGCATTCCATCAAGGAATTCATTCTTATTTATATTTCAACCCCAAATGATAAATAGGAGTTTGCAAACAATTGTCACTTTAGTTAATCACTAAATATCAAAACCTATATTACACTAGTAAGACATGTTGCATTTAATGAATAAATAAGAAAAAAAGATGGATGGACATGTCACAGCTAAGATACTGTAAAGAAATTTTAATACAAAAATGTAATGAAGGATGATGGGAATACAGACTAGAACTGGAGGATATTATTTCCTGTTGAGAACCAATCCTATTTTCAATCTGAATTCTTTCTATATATTGGAAAGGATAAACAGTGAAAAAAGACAGGAGAGATAGCTCATCAACACATGTATGGCTTTATGAATTATTACAATATCAAAATACTTCTCCTGATCGACACAGATATGTTACCCTGAGTTTCCAAGCACCTTGACTTCCCTTGAAGGTTTCTGCCTCATCTTAGGGATTCCTACTCTCTCACCACAATGGAATGATTAAAGAAATGAAACATATCAGATTAGGGAGCCTCAAGGACCCTGGTCTACTGTTATAGCTTCCTGTTCTGTTTGGTGGTACTCAGGCTAATGATAAAATTTAAAATTATCTCTGGAAGAAGACATGGCTGAGTCCCATTTCCTATTAGACAATCTTTCCTTTTCCCTCTGACTCTCGCTTGAAGTATGTATGCTTCAGATCCACTTGCCTGTAGACAAGGAATACACACAACAATATCTAAATATGAAAAGCTTTTGCAAGTTAATAATCTGCCCCACATAAAGTTAGCATACAGCCAAATATTTGATGCTTTTACTTGCAAAAATGAAATCTCAAGGAGAGAATCTATGAAATCTCTAGGCACATCATCCTTGGATCTGGCATTATTTTATATTAGGCATTAAAACTTGTCCAAAGGTATAGAGGATTCAAAACACCCATATGATAAGAAACTCATAGAATAAGCTAACACAACTCATGGATCTAGATCAGAGGATATGAATATCCTGTAAGTGAAAAAAAAAAAAAAAGAAACATGAAATTACAGGGGAAATTTTCATTTCCAAATGCTTCCAATATTGCTTTCTTATTTAAGGAACAAATGCCCTCAAGACACTGTTGACAAATCAAGTTATCTAGAGTTATTTAGAGAAGCTGATGATTTGCAAAGCCCTAGTAAAGTGACAAGCATTGAACTTGTGGGGAAAAAAATATATGTCTTAATACAAATGAAGTTAATGTACATAACAGAATGTAATCAAATCAATGCTTTTGTTTATCCTGCAAACAATGTAATTCAAGAAAGCCCCATTATGATCCATCTTTTCTCCAATGTACTCTTTACATTTTCTGATCATTTATATCAAAAACAATACAGGCAACTCTACTGAATACACTGTAATAGCCTATATGGGAAAGGAATCTAAGAAAAAGTGGATATATGTATATGGGAAACTGGTTCACTTTGTTGTACACCTGAAACACAACATTGCAAATCAGGTAGACTACAACAAAAATGAAAACAAAACAAAACATAAAACCCAAACAAACAAAAACAACACATATCCTATCTGATTTTCTTTTGAAGAGGAGAAATCGATTTATTTAGAGAGAAGCACACGCAACATAGTGGCCCATCTCAAAAGGTGCTGTGTTATGTGATCAGTTGCTCAGTCATGTCCGATTCTTTGCAGCCCCAAGGACTGTAATCAGCCAGGCTCCTCAATCCATGGACTATTCCAGGCAAGAATACTGCAGCGGGTTGCCAATTCCTACTCCAGGGAATCTTACTGATTCATGATGAAATCCACATCTCTATGTCTCTGTGTTGGCAGATGGGTTCTTTGCCACTAACACCACCTGAGAAGCCCCCTCAGAAGGTGAGAGGCCCTGAAATATGGGCTGGTTCATTTTTATGGTCTGGGTAATTCCATAGGCTAAAGAGTGGGAGTATTATTCCAACTATTTTGGAGAGGGGGCAGATTTCCAGGAATTGGGCCACTGTCCACTTTTGACCTTTTATGGTTGGCCTCAGAGCTGTCATAGCACTGGTGGGCGAGTCATTTAGCTTGCTAATGCGCTACAATGAGAGTATCCCAGATTCAACTTCTTATCTGATCTTTTGAAATTTTTCAATCCATAACACTATGCCTGTAGTCATTGTCAAATTAAAGACTGCCACTCCACATATAAGTGAAAACATACAGAACAAGTATAGCAAAACAAAAACAAATTCACAGATACAGAGAACAAATCAGTGGTTGCCAGAGTGGAAGGTGTGGGGATATGAGCAAAACAGGTGAAGGAGACTTGGGGGTACAAACTCCAAATATTATTTATTTCAGTTATAAAATAAATAAGTCAAAGAGATGTAATATAGAGCACAGGGAATACAGCCAAAGTTATTATACTGTAATAACTTTGTATGGATAATAGCTTAAAAAAATCTAATTACTATATTATACATCTGAAACTAATTTTATAAGTCAACTATACTTCAATCAAAAATAATAATGATAAAAAGACAATTCATTACTAGTGTAAGTTGAAATGTCCTTGTGATCCATTTATTCTGATGATTTTAACCACCTAAATTTCTTTAGCTCTTTAATATTCCATACTATATCCAGACAACTTTCAAGTTATGTGAAGTATTTAAAATATTTCTGCATCATTAAGGAAAAAAAGAAAAAATATTATTTCAATCTTAAAAATAGATGAACAAAAGAAAATATAAAGAGCATATAGGCTCCATTTCTAATTAGGGATGAAATCCAACCTGATGTTACTTAGTATTAGAAGCTTTTAGAAAGGATGGTAAATATATCTGTTAGTTTTAGGAACTAAAAATATCATGGAGAATTGAACATTATTTGAGCTATTTATTCAGCCACTTGACAGAAATCAATCACCAAGTTTAATCCTAAACTCTCAGCCCAAAAATGGCAATGAATGAATATCTGTCAATAGAAACAGACAAGTCCATTCTTAGTGAACTTCTTGATTGCTCTAATGTAATGGCAAGTTTTGATAAAGAGGAAGATCTGCAAAAGAGCACATACAAAAATTAAGGTAGATAGGCAGTGACATATGAGAAAGACGGATAAGACAGTTATGACATTTTATATAAAATAAGCTTTTTACATTATTTCAACCCACTCCAGGTCTCTTGCCTGGAAAATCCCATGGATGGAGGAGACTGGTAGGCTGCAGTCCATGGGGTCACTAGGAGTCAGACATGACTGAGTGACTTCACTTTCCCTTTTCAGTTTCATGCATTGGAGAAGGAAATGGCAACCCACTCCAGTATTCTTGACTGGAGAAACCCAGGGATGGGGGAGCCTGGAGGGCTGCCGTCTATGGGGTCTCCCAGAGTCAGACACGACTGAAGCGACTTAGCAGCAGCAGCAGTTTGTGTTATTTAGCTATGGCAGTATCCTTTTAACAGGAAATATAGGGCTGTGAATCAGCAAGAAAGCACACAAGAAATTTTACAGAGAAACATGGACCTCTTTGGAATCAAATAGATCAGTTGGCCTCCATTGAATAAACAACTTAGGCTTTTTAAATTACTTTTTTCCTCGCTATCTACAAAAGGTGAAGCACCTTTAAATTTTAAGATTAAGTTGTCAATTCTTAGGGCAGATTTTCCTATTATTAAGTTTCAGGAAAGGAGGGGAAATTGGGGCAGCATTAATTTCTTTACAAATGGCACTGCTCTCAACAACTCAGACTTTCACTGTCCAGGGAAAAACAGATACCAAGCGTGGCATTTTGACCCAGCTTTAAGTTGACGGAGTCTATATAGCATCATACTTGATTCATTTCATGCAAAATCAGTATTGCTTAAGCTAAGGCAGTTAGGAGAATAGTTTTTAAGTGACGTTAGTCTTTGTTACGATTTCTAAGTCCCCATAAGCGCACTTGGGTAATTGCTAAAGCATAAATACAGCAGGAGAAACTATAGAAAATATGAATGCAATAAAGAGATTATTTTCTTAATACAGCTCACTTGTCAATTTACTCTGAGAGACATATGGTAAAATTGAAACTAAAGGTCACAGGCTGCTTGAGATGCATGAACTTAAAAATTAAAGAAAGTCATCAACAACTTGGTTTATATTCATTACAGTCATTTCATTCAGGAAATCTCTAAAAGGCAAGTGGAACTTTTGAGCCCATGAAAGATGAATTTTTGTCACGTTGGTCCTAGAGTGGCTTGAAGTCAGAGAATTAAAGCTATCATAAGTTAATAACAGTTTGTGTAATCTTACCCTTAAGGAAAGTGAACATGACTGTTTAGAATTTTGTTTTACTGCATTTACCAGAGTTTGTGTGTGTGTGTGTGTGTGTGTATGTGTGTGTGTTTGCCCTTGAAAACCACTGTCACTTCCCCAGTATGAACTCCCTAAAGTTAGGGGTGAGTTTTGTGTTCATTGTAGAAGAGAGGGCAACGTATGTTGGAGGATTCATTTTCCAGCCCTCTTCACATCCCTCCTGATTTCTCTTGAAGTGATAAACCTTTCGGCATCTAACTTGACTAATTACCTCTATATCCTTGCCATTTAAACTCGCCATCCCACTGTTTCTCAATCTGTAAACTGGGGACGAAAAATATAACTTTACATACATGTTAAAATCAAAAGACTTATGTGAAAATGCACATTTTACCACAGAGATATATCCTTTTAGAAAGGACAAAACAGAATGTGTAAAAATCAAGAAAAAAAAATGAGGAAAATGTATTGAGAGTATAACAGGAACTGAAAATCTTACTTACTCATCCTTATTCTATATTTCTTAGTATTTAGTGTGTAAATTTTGAAATCTTGACTTCAGCCAGCAATTTTGAATGAGAATAAAAATACTCTTTGATAATACATGAGACACCTAAGTGAAAGATAATGTTATATTCAAGAAACTGCAGAGAAATAAAGGCAAATGTTACAATAAATGACTGCTATAATTTTATAGTTCCTCTAACTCAAACTAGTCTCCAGATCTCACCATCATTATCTCTCTCATTTCCTTTCAGTCTAATTAATCAAAATCCTTCCTAGATGTTCATTTCTGGTCAGTATGTCTTCCTGAATATGAATAAGAAATAGAATACCATTCAATGTTTGAAATTATGGGGGTAATCTCAATGACGGAAATAGATGACTGGCAAAAGGGAAGGGAATGCCTGATTAAATATATTCATGAAGATGTCAAAGCCTTATAAAGCCAACATTTGGGGAAGAGAAAGCCATAGGACGAGAGCTTCCTGGTGAAGTGTGTTTCTTGAAATCATCACCACCATGGACAGCAAAGGTTCGTCACAGAAAGGTATGTACAGCAGCTTGTGGAGTTGTTGGGTTTTATCGATGTTCCAATGGGGGCATTAATTTGAAATTTGAGGAAATATTCTCTTAGGTTTCAGGATTACAGAGTTTAGAAGAACTAGCTAATCCTGCTCTAGAAGTCAATTGTATAGGGGCACAATAGGACAGTGGTTCTTGAATGGAGGACTGTCTTCCAGAGACATTTGGTTAATGTCTGGAGATGGTTTTAGTTGTCTTAATAAGGGGCAGGGGTGCAACTGGTACCCAGGGGGCAGAGATCAGAGATGTTGCTAAGCATACTACAATGCATAAGTTAGCCCCCAGAACAAGTACTTATCCAGCTCAGGGTGCCAATCATGTCAAAGTTGAGAAACCTTAGACTGGAATAAGACCAAAAATGTCTCTGAGTACAATTTATCACAACTCCAGAAGGTAGAAACAAACATTTTCTAGTTACCAAGATTCTTATGTGGTGTGGCTAAGATGAGTCAGTCTGATGAAACTTTTAACTCTGAAGTTATAATACAGACAGTGACAGCAGAGTTGTCTCCTACAATACTTTGTTGACTGGGTTTAATCCAAATATCTTAGAAGAAAACACAGGCTAGTAACAATAATCGCCTTTACTTTCTTGGTTGACATTCGCTAGAAAAAGAAATTGCAGATAACTAATGAGAACTTACTGTATAGCATGGACAAATCTACTCAGTGCTCTCTGGTGACCTAACTGGGAAGGAAATTCAAAAAAGAGGGTATATATGTATACGTATAGCTAATTCACTTTGCTACACAGCAGAAACTAGCATAATATTCTAAAGCAATTATATTCCGATAAAAATTAATTTAACAAAAGAAATTGTAAGACAAAGAAATTAATTACAAAATTTATCTTATGAAACAACAAAAACATTTCTTTTTTATCTCATCTTAGGCTGTGGAAATAAGTCCTTCAGATGATAAAGGTTCAGATAAATGTAGTCAGAGTTAAAGAATATCTATCCAGTTATGAATTTCCTAGAACCAATATTCCAATTTCTCTATCTGTAAAGTACTTTTTATTTATACTTGTAGATGAAACAGTTAATCAGCTGTGTTACATGACTGTAAAGTACCTAAAATAATCTCTTTGGAAATATGCCTTTGAAAAATTAAAAGACTGTTATATGAATTATCTCACAATATTGATACTTTTATTTTGCAACTAAAAGGTTGTTCATTCTGTACTACATTCTATACTAAATAGTCTTTTAGATATTTTCAGGTGTTGAGGGTTAGGTATTTTTTCACCCTAAATCTTTAGCCCTTGCCTCATTTTGTTTTGGACACTTTCCAATTACATTTATTCAAGATTCCAGAGGAAAGGAGTTTTTTGGTAAACACATTTCTACATTCTTTGTTTTATTTGGAGCAATTTGAACTTAAATATGATTTACATCATCCTTTTTTTTCTTTTGAAAGTGTAAGTTACTGATATGTTAGTGGTTCATATCAGTCCATCTGCTGAGATAGTAAATTGGTGACTACATTGTCTCTGCTAATTGTAAAGGACTTTAAAAATGAAAGTTTTATAGACAGAGCAGAATGAGTGGATAAAATCGTCTTTCTAGGGTCACTGCTGTCATGCAAAGACAAAATATTTTTCTCTACTAGTAATGGCAATGATCGCTGCAAGCACGGGTCATCACAGCTACTGATGTGGTCCCTGTTACACACATGCAACCCAAGAGCCCAACTGCCTGTGTGTTGTGACATGAGAAAGTGAAAAGATGACAGTGTGGTCCCCAGTCACCTCCATCTGCTAATCATGGGACTTGGGGGAAAATCACTTGCCCTAAGTCATTGTTTATTAATAAAATCTGATGATAATAATGGAGATCACTGGAAAGAGCCCTGATGCTGCGAAAGATTGAAGGCAATACAAGAAGTGGGCAAGAGAGGATGAAATGGTTAAATAGTATCATTGACTCAACAGACATGAATTTGAGTGAACTCCAGGATATAATGAATGAAGGGAAGCCTAGACTGCTGCAGTCTATGGGTGACAAAGAGACCGGACTTAGTTATGCACAACAATAATACAGTGAAGGCCAAGGCTATCTCAGAGGATTATCATGAAACACAAATTTTACACATTTTTAAAAGCTTTTAGCAAAGTATCAAGGAAATGGATGGGGTTAGCAGATCCAAGATGCAGTATCCTTTTTCTCTTAGAATTCTCTTTGTGTTCAATAATAGGGTTCAGGAAGTCATGTGATTCTTCTTACCCACCGTGATGGTAAACCATACAGATCAACTGTGCTGTTCTTGCCATTTCAGTGTCTAAAATGCAAGCATTAGTCAGTAACAGTGAAAAAATTACAAACTCCTACAAGCTGCTGAGGATCTGCAGAGAATCCCAAGACATTAAACTATCGTAGGAGAATGACCTAAACATGCTGACTCACATTAATTTAAATTCCAAATGTTTGCAGAACACAGGAGCACTTCTGGGAGCAATACAAAAATGCATGGAGTAACCTACTTCTGCAACTATATATCTGTGCAAATATCATCATCCATCTAAATTTACACAGTGGAAGGTGTTGCTTCTTCCCCACCCCAGCTGCTACAGCACCAGATCCTGCTCAGGGCAACGGGGAGAGATGAGGCCTCCCTGGACAGGATGGCTTTTGCTAACCTTGAGCTAATACCTCATCTCAGAGCGGCTCATGTTTTTATTTAAGCAGGGTCCCGCCTGCTCCTGCTGCTGGTGGTGTCAAATCTACTCTTGTGCCAGGGTGTGGTCTCCACCCCCGTCTGTCCCAATGGGCCTGGCAACTGCCAGGTGTCCCTTCGAGACCTGTTTGACCGGGCAGTCATGGTGTCCCACTACATCCATGACCTCTCCTCGGAAATGTTCAACGAATTTGTAAGTACTGTATTTCTTGCTTATTTCCAGAAGAAACCTTTGCGTAAGTGACTGGGCTATACTATCCTTTAAACAAGAAGGCTGCATCAGCCAAACTTCAAAGAACACACTTTCTAGGTCAAATAAGACATTAGCTCATAAGATGTGGTAACTGAAGAAAAGATGTTTCATGAAATCTCAATGATTCTTAAGCAGTGACATACCTGTTTCAATTTGCTTTTATTTGTTAAATTTCCAAAATAAATTTAAAGCACCTGTATTTGTCAGCTTGGACTCTCATAGCAGAATACCATAGACTCAGTAGATTAAACAACAGAACTTTATTTCCTCGCACTTCTGGGGGCTGGAGGTCCCGGATCAGGGTGCCAGCAAGGTCAGTTTCTGGTAAGGGCTCTGTCTACCCAGGTTGGCTTCTCCCTGTGTCCATGCAGGGTTGGGGGCAGGGAAGAGAAACAGAGGAAAGGCACAGAGACAAAAGAAAACTCTCTGGTGTTTCTCTTCATAAAGACTCTAACATATTGGATCAGTGTTCCACCCTACAAGCTCATTTAACTTTAATTAATCCTCATAATCTTCTGAGCTTCCCTTGTCGCTCAGCTGGTAAAGAATCTGCCGGCAATGTGGGAGACCTGGGTTCGATCCCTGGGTTGGGAAGATCCCCTGGATAAGGGAAAGGCTACCCACTCCAGTATTCTGGTCTGGAGAATTCCATGGACTGTATAGTCCATGGACTCGCTAAGAGTGGGACACAAATGAGCGATTTTCACTTTCATTGCCAATCTTCATAAGGGCTTCCTAGGTGGTGCTCGTGGGGAAGAACCCTCCTGCCAATGCAGGAGACATAAAAGATGCAGGTGCAATCCCTGGGTCAGGAAGATGCCCTGGAGGAGGGCATGACAACCCACTCCAGTATTCTTGCCTGGAGAATCTCCATGGACAGAGGAGCCTGGAGGGCTATAGTCCACAGGGTTGCAAATAGCAGTGTACAACTGAAGCGTAGCTTGCACACAGTCTTCATAAAGGCCCTTTTCCAAACACAGTACTTTGGAGATTTTTGCTTCAACACATGAATTTGGGGGAGAAGGAAATGGCAACCCACTCCAGTGTTCTTGCCTGGAGAATCCCAGGGACGGGGGAGCCTGGTGGGCTGCCATCTATGGGGTTGCACAGAGTCGGACACGACTGAAGCGACTTAGCAGCAGCAGCAGCATTCAGTTCATAACAGTACCTGACAAAAAGCACTCTTAGGTGGGGCTGGGAAAAAGAAGCATCTTGATTTTCTGGTCCTTCAGTGTCCCTCTGGGCATTCTTCACCCAGCACACAGTAAATAGCCAATCAATGGGAACTGCACTTCAGTGAACTGGGTGGATGGAACATATTAGACAGAGCTGAATTCCTGTAATGAAAACAAATAATGATAGTTTTTTAAATGCTACAAATTACTGTTCTAAGATGTGCAATATATGGGTTTATAACTACAATAGAATGCTTGGTTTATAATTGGAAACAAAATTATTCTCTTTCTGATGAAATTACTTTTAAAGTTGCATACTCGTTTATGTCAATCAAGGAGCTCATAGTAGAGCACACAACTGATAAAAAATGGTGCTCAAAGTTTCTATTGAATTCATATAGTTCTTTTTATTCACTAGTTTTCCTTTCATCTTCCATTTTTGACTGTCATCTTTTTTCCAGATCTTTGAAGTAATCTCTTTAAATGCTCACAACTTTTGCTAAAGATTAGGTTTTCTTTATCACCGTGTTAGCTAGTTATTTCGACTCTCCTTCTCAGTCCATTGCTTACTATTTTCAAAAATTTTATGCCATGTTTTTCTGACTTACCATTTTCTCATCATCAACAATACTGTATTCTGCATCTGTGAAGCATACTAAGCTATAGGTTTGTGGATTCAGATTAGTCAAAGAAAAGTTATAATTATATATCTTCTTTTAAGGGAGTATATTGATTCCAACCCAAAGTAAACAAGAGATTAAATGTCTATATAGGTATCATACATATGCACTATATTTGGTTCAAATACTAAAAAAAGATGATACTTAATAAAGCAGTTAATATTTCATATTTGGGTTATTTTTAGTGTTTGCTATCCAAATAGTAACTATGGGAAGGATGAAATGAAACAAGGGAAAAAAAAGAAGGAAAGAGGTTGGAATTCAGATGACAAGCAACTGTTTTCAGAGATAATGGAAAGAAAAAGTAGGAAAAAGAATTACTTTCAATTTTTATATGACCCTCATTAAAAAATTATTCATCTATGGAACGTGTTAATATTCTGCTAAAGGTTCATTTATTGAATGCCCAAACAACCCTAACAAATTGAATTTGCTTGGTCGCTTCCAGGATAAACGGTATGCCCAGGGCAAAGGGTTCATTACCATGGCCCTCAACAGCTGCCATACCTCCTCCCTTCCTACCCCTGAAGACAAAGAACAAGCCCAACAGACCCACGTGAGTCTTTTATCCGGGTTTTCACCAGAACAAGTGAGAGAGTGCACTGGTGTTACCAGGCTTCAGGTTATTAGAGGTCATGGTAACTGGACATGCAGAGAAAGGCGGAGAAACAGTAAATAATCAAAGAGGAATTGCATTATGCAGTTGGTGAAATATGAGTAGAATCAAGGGATGACTATAAAGATCTGTAGCAGCAAAATAAATAACAGATCTATGAATTGTCCATACAGACAACATAAGTTCAACCAATGCATTAGATCCAAGGTTGCAGCCATTATACTGTATGAAAACATGAAATGAATGGAATGTCCATGTTTAAAATATAGATTTAAAAAATCCATGGATATGTAAGAAACATAACCCCAGTTTTGAGTATTCCTTGTACTAGTGACTCCTGCATGGGAGTCACTTCTACACTGCGCTACTTAAGCCACTAATTCTGCCTTTCAAGGCTCACCTGATTCTTTTACTTCTCTGACACCTACCTCATTCTTGACTGACTCCTCTATCACATCTTATTTTTAATTATAAATCTCCCCCCAAAAATGGGTCCTAAAAAATATTATGTTTTGCTTCTCCTGGCTGTGATGATTGCCTTTGTTCTGATGACCACACATCTACCGATAAGCCTCAATCGTGTATCCCAGATCCAAATTTTTATCATTAAAATCGCTCCTTTCTGATTCCCTGAGCTAGGCACAGTGCTAGCATTATTTAAAATATTTCCACATGCACCTCCCCTTAAGTACAATCTGTTCTCTTGCTTCAGCTTTGTTAGTGATGCCAGCATTTTTTTCATCTGCTAATCTTCTTAATAAGGAGGATGATAAAATGAAGGAAGAAGGTCAAGAAGAAAAAGGACTTTTAAAATAAGTTTAAAATAAATTTAAAATTTATTGAGAGCTATTACCTTGCCATACAATTTACAAAGTGGTTTGTTTTCATTACTATGTTTAATCCTCACAAAAATTCCTGTAGCACAGTGACTGTTATTATACTTCCTGTAATATGGAAACCAAGACTCAGAAAAATTGTGGAATTTGCACCAGTCACATAGGTAGTAAGCAGTGATTCTGGATTTCTTCCAACTCAGAGCTCTCACTCTTCCTCTTTAAGCTACAATGCCCCCAGGAAAACCATGCTGCCACTCACCCTTAAGTCTGAATTTCATTTCAGCTCCCTTACTCTCACATCCCATCATGTTTCTATTGCAATGTCTGTTTGATTCTTCTCTGCTGTTCATTTTCTGTACCATTAAAGTAGTTCATGGCTACATCAAGAAATCAAGCATTTTAGTCAGAGATGCTCAGCCCCTGGGAGTTTCATGTCCAGTCCTGGTAGTAGTGAACTAGGGGGCAAAACCCTCCATTGTGAATCCCACTGATGCTGCTAATAAAGACAACACTGTGCCATTTTCTGCCCAGACACATGTCAACAAAATAGACTGCTCTGATATCAGCTTGGAGGCTGATGTTGGGATGGACTGAGGAAAGTGTGGTTAGGAATGTCATATCTTCTGCATTGCCTCTTTGTTCTGATATCATAAAAGGAACTACCAATCAAACATAAAAATACATTAATGAATACATCGATTCATTAATATGAATGAATCTCAGGGTGAAAATGAGGTGGGCACAGGTGGAGTCCTTCCTTCCTGGGTCAGGTACTCCAGGCACATACTGAGTTCCAACAAAATACTTAGATTTCTCTCCCCAGACAAGCAAAGCATTCAAATATAAAAGAACTCACTGAGTGGATGGCAGAATTTCAGAGGGAAAAAGAAAATTTTTATGTTATAAATTAGAACTAATCAGAAACATTGGTTACTAAAATAAGCCAGATTTTTAAGTATTTCAGCAAAGTATAAACCGATAGCTTACATTTTATAATTTTGCAACCTTCAAAAAATTTTCAATACATATAGGAAAACCCAGGAGTTTTTTAGGTCAGTCACTCTGAGCAAAAATTACATGTTACCAAATCCACTGAATTATGCTTATTTTAATGAGATTGTTTCCTGTGGTTGTTCAGCATGAAGTCCTTATGAGCTTGATTCTTGGGTTGCTGCGCTCCTGGAATGACCCTCTGTATCACCTAGTCACAGAGGTGCGGGGTATGAAAGGAGCCCCAGATGCTATCTTATCGAGGGCCATAGAGATTGAGGAAGAAAACAAACGACTTCTGGAAGGCATGGAGATGATATTTGGCCAGGTGAGCAGCCTCATGAAAGCTTCCTTGCTATTCTCATGAATGAGAGAGGTAATTTCTGTAATGAGGAATGAGTTTTGAACTATCTCACTGTTCAAGAACACAATTCAGGCCTTCTTTTTCTAGAACAGTATTACATAAATCAAGAACCTGTTCATTCATAGTGATAGATTCTATTGTAAGTGAATTAGAATTCCACAGCAATTTTTCACAGGTATAGTCTTTCTTGAATTGCACAGTTACACCAAAATCTTGCCTTTTCCTGGGTACAGATGGCTGAAATATTTTCAAGGATAAGAGAACTAGAGAATACAATTTGCAAGATAAATGTTTTCTTCAAAATATCCCAAGATATCCTCTACTGAAATTCAGCTTGTATTCTTTCTCTGTTCTCCTCAAACCATAGGATGCGAGTAAGAAGAAAGAAAAGAGAAGGTCAAAACCAAATACTTGAGTTCTGCTTTTAGTTTTTATTAATAAATTACTAACAGATATCTGATACACTGGCTCCAAAATCCAAGTGTAGAGACTTTCATGTATCTTCCCTAATTTTTAATTTGATAATTAGAAAGAACAAAGATGAGCAAATACTACTAAAACTCATAATAACTCATTATCTTTTGGATGTTTAGGTTATTCCTGGAGCCAAAGAGACTGAGCCCTACCCTGTGTGGTCAGGACTCCCATCCCTGCAAACTAAGGATGAAGAGGCGCGTTATTCTGCTTTTTATAACCTGCTCCACTGCCTGCGCAGGGATTCAAGCAAGATTGACACTTACCTTAAGCTCCTGAATTGCAGAATCATCTACAACAACAACTGCTAAGCCCACATTCATCCTATCCATTTCTGAGATGGTTCTTAATGATCCATTCCCTGGCAAACTTCTCTGAGCTTTATAGCTTTGTAATGCATGCTTGGCTCTAATGGGTTTCATCTTAAATAAAAACAGACTCTGTAGAGATGTCAAAATCTAAGACTGCAATTTTGTCAATGTTTCTTATCTTCATTTAATAGACAATCAAATGAAAATCCTTCCTTATGATTGAGAGAAAGAAGTTCTGATTAAAATTTGTCACAAATAGCAGAAACTGACATTACAAAGAAGACCATTAACAACTTACTTTAGAACCACAGCAAATTATTCTGGGTCAAGTTATTAGAATTAAAGAATTAGATAAACATTCATTGTGTTGGTCATGCTACCAAGAAGACTGAATTCTCAGGATTTTTTTATGAAAGTCAGCCAACTTTCACAGAATTATAACAGACAATGTAAATGCTATGAAACTAGTGTACTCAAAGAGCATGAGGTTTACTGAACTGTCTAAAGATTGTTATAATGCTGTGTTAGTCCTTTTGGGCTGCTATAACAAAATATCACAGACTTAAAAACATTTAAAAACAATGGAAATGGATTTCCACTGCATGGTCAGGTGGGGCCCTCTTCTGGTCACACACTTCTTACTGTATCCTCACGTCGGGGAAGGGCTAGAGAACTCCGTGTGTCTCTTATATATAAAAGCAGTCATCTCATCCAGGAGGCTCCATCCTTCATCACCTCCATAACTTCACTACCCAAAGGCCCCACCTATGAAACACCATCACCATGGGAGTCAGGATTTCAACCTATGAAATTTCTGGGGGACACAAAGGTTGGGACTGGAGCAGATACAAAGGTGAACTGGCTCCATCCTCCTCCAGGGGATGTCTTCCCCCACACTCCACTGCATCCTCATTTCCTGCATCATTTTGCAGCATTCCATACATTCTATCACTCTGGGTTTAACAAGTCCAGCTCAGTTAAGTGTCAACTCCATCTCGTATTCAGCTTATTTAAATGTTTCTCTCTCCCCTGCTGAGGCCCTGGGAGAGCTACCAGGGAAAGCAGATATGTCCATTTCTGCAAGGTTCCTTCTCTCCCTCTCTAGATCTTCATTCTTTGGGCCATGTTGGAAGTAGGCAAGGGGTGATAAAATGAGAAAGTTCTGACATCACTGATTTATGTGGTGCTGTTGTAGCCTTCTCATGGTTAAAAGAGACTGATCTGCAATTCCCCTTGACTGACAAACATCTGTCTTGTGGGACACCCTTGTGATTTTCCAGGACATTCATAAGTTGCGGATACTCGGCAGCACAGTTTCTTTTTTAACCCGGGGAAATGTTCTAGCACCCACAACTCCCCACTTGCAGTATTCTTCACAGCCTCTGTTTCCCTCACTCTGCAAACACCATCTGGAGAAAATTAATTGGCTTAAGGTCAGCTGCCTACTAGCTGATGCACCAGAAACCCATGTATCATCAACACTCCAAACAACCGAATGGCAAAAATACTGGTGTGCATCTGATCCCCTCTTGGGGTCTCGGGACAATTCTCTGCCTGGTCACATAGACACAGAGTAGATCAGGAAGTTGGATTCATAAAAAACTGGGAAGTGAAATACCATTCTCTTCTTTTAAACTATCTTTGTCAATGATCAAACCTCCCCTATTAGGTCCCTGAATTACAAAACCCTCCAAATAGGCTAAGCCTCTATAGAGACTGGAGAGAAGTGACTGGATTAGGGTTGTTCAGCTTGTTCAACTGCTTTCAGATAACCTGCAATGAGGGCCGAGCTCTCCTGAAGAAGGCAGTGATGTTGATGGGCTGGTTTTGTAGCATAATTTGGGCTTTAGCAAGAATTCCTAGACAACAGACAATGGGAAATATTCCATCCAATATCCTGGGAGAAATGAAATAAAAAGGTAGATGGGAAGGTGGATAAAGATGAAAGAAAGAAGAGAAAGATAGAAAGTGAGTGAAAACTTGTGAAGGATGAAATGCTATTAAAACACTCTATTTAGTAAACTCTCAAATACATATGGGCTCCCCTGGTGGCGCTAGCAGTAAAGAACCTGTCTGCCAGTGCAAGAGACATAAGAGACATGGGTTCAGTCACTGGGTTGGAAAGATCCCCTGGAGAAAGGCATAGAAACCCACTCCAGTATTATTGCCTGGTTAATTTCGTAGGACAGAGGAACCTGGCAGGCTATATAGTCCATAGGTTTGCAAAGAGTTGGACACGATGCAGACACATAGGATTTCAATTTTATATTCTATGAGCAAATGTCATCTCATTTTTGTTGTCATTCAGTCACTAAGTCATGTCCTACTCTAGTGACCCCAGATACTGCAGCACACCAGAATCCTCTGTCCTCTGCTATTTCCCAGACTTTGTTCAAATTCATGTCCATTCAGTCATGTCCATGAGATAGTTAGATAGCATTAAGCATCTCATCCTCTGCCACTCACTTCTTCTTTTGCCTTCAATCTTTCCAAGCATCAGAGCCCTTTTCAATGAATTGGCTCTTGTATCAGGTGGACAAATTATTGGACTTTCAGCATCAGTCTTTCCAATGAAAATTCAAGGTTGACTTCCTTTAGGATTGACTGGTTTGATCTCCTTGCAGACAAGAAGACTCTTGGGAGTCCTCTCCAGTCCTACAATTTAAAAGCATCAATTCTTTGGTGCTTAGCTTTCTTTGTGATCCAACTCTCACACCATACTTGACTACTGGAAAACTCATAGCTTTGACTATACGGCATCTCATATTCTCCTTTTCCTTCTATTTTCTCTTCTCTTTTTCTGAAATTTTCCTTTGTTTAGGAATATTCTTTTGTTGCTACTTACTGAGTGTGATGATTCTACAAGTGAACAAAACTTGTCAACTCTTCGGCTCAGAATTCAAGGCAATTTTCTTCTGTTATACAAAGACACATTTCACACATACAAGAACACTTTCCAGCAAAACCAACCTGTTCTCTCATAGACAGAGTTATTTTTGCCTGTCTTGCTCATGCCTTTAGCTATGATGACCCCAGCCTTACAGAACATGACAGAATACTCTGCCCCAAAACAATCTGTCTGTCTCTCTTTTGGCTCCAGAATGCATGCAAAAAGTCATTATTCTAGGATTTTCACCTCTTCTTTTAAAAGGCAGAAGACCATGAAAAGAGCTGTATACACTCTCTATCTAAGTTATTTATTGCCTGAAACAGCTAATTCAATTGTGTTACCTGCTTAACTTGCTTTCCTTCAGTGCCTATATATTTCCAAACAAGGTTGTTGTTCAGTTACTCAGTCGTGTCCCACTCTTTGTGACTCCATGGACTGAAGCACACCAGGCTTCCCTGTCCTTCACCATCTCCCGGAACTTGCTCAAACTCATGTCTATTGAGTCAGTGTTGCCACCCAACTATTTCGTTCTTTGTTGTTGGATGATATTTATTAGAGGGGAATTTGGCAATAAGGGGGCAATGCAATAGTAGGAAATATATACTCACCACTAGCTCACACACATCATCTCCCATTTGTCTCTTATAAAGTTTATTCTAAGCATAATTTAGGACTTTAGATCAACAGAGATGCTGACATTGCAAGGCCTCTCCCAGCTTAACCATGACATGTAAACTGAATACTGTAGATTCCAGACAATTTTGAGCAAAGTCATATGCGTTTTGTAGAATCAGCAAGGGGTAGTTGAAAAGAGAATATTTGGGAAGGATGTAGGTTTAAAAAAAAATTCTATTTTCCATAAATTGGTTCTCAAGTTGTGGAACAACAGAAAATCACATAAACGTGCAAATTGCTATATTATTTGGAAGAGCAAAGTAAGAATAACAGGTGAAACAGGGTGCTAGAGTAGATTGAAGTACAGCTAGGAGCTATCTGGATGTGAGAACAGGATTTTTTTGAGTAACAAACAGTGATGGCTTTATGATGGAGTTTTGAAAGGCTGATGGGATACTGATATGCAAAAATAGGAAGAAAATATATCTGTTAATTCATTTAGGATCATCTTATGAAGTAAATATTTCATACATCCCGGACCAAGGGAACTGAGATCTTAATGCATATAGCATTGTAAGTTACCAGTGAATAATCAAGCTTAACCAAAACACAAGAAATGTTTTTTCTGTATTGAGAAGTTGTGGATGTTGGGGCTTATAGAGAAAAAGAAGCAGTCCAGAAACAGCTCGGAATATTATGACACTAAAAGAAAATCAAAGATGGCTCTGCCAAGCAAAAAGAAGCAAAGAATGTGAAAGATACAGGAAAAGAAATAGGCCTTGACCACACAGGTGGAATGAGGTAGACATGAGTCAAAAAGGCATCAAAAAAAGTGGGACTAGATGAGTAAGTAAATGACCGAAAAGTCAGAGAAAAAGAAAGAGATAAATTAAGGTTTTGGCCACAAGCATCATTTTCCTGTATTTCATTGACTTTATACCAGAAAACATTAAAAAAATAAAAGTTAAGTTACTGAAGCAAATCACAGAAATAAGTGCACTCAAGAGCCTCTGCTAGACTTTATCAAATACCAGAACCAAAGCATCACTACTCAGTGATTACAAGCAGTCAGTCTCTGGTCACTTTCAACACTTAAATAAGTCATACACTGTATAGTATAGAGGATGAATGGAAATAAAGTAAAAATGATCCATTCCTTTACAGAGCCAGCCTGAGCCAAAGCCTAAACAAAACGTAAGTAATGCTCTCCTTAAACATGTGTCCACTTCCTCCAAGAGTTTCTCATTCCTTTGCCCAAATCCACCCTTATTTACTATCCCTGCATTTTCTTACTCTCAGCAGAAGTTCAGCTAATCTAAAAGATGTAGTCATACTACTAAATGATGGAGTCTAAGCTGTGGTAGCATGATAGAGGAGTGTTTCAGCCCACAGACCTTCATTAATGACAGTGATCTTTTGTAGCCAGTGGTGTTCAAAATAGAATATCAGCAATAATACAAATGACACAGCGATGGAAGAGCACCACAGACCAGTTCTAAGCAACAAAAGCTGCTTTTAATGGGAAAACATCGATGACTACACCCCCCCCTCCCCTGCCCCCAACACACACTCATAGTTCTACCTTTGTCTCAGAGAAAGATTCCTGGAAGAAGAAGGATAGGAGCTCAAACTCCTTCCAGGAAGCCAACTGGGGAGCCTGAGCCACGGAATTTCAATCTGGGTCTAGAGTCCTTTTTATGAGGATATTGTGTCTCCCACCCCTCAGATGGGTGGCCTTGGAAACAGCAGTTACAATTGTGATTTTAAAGAAATACTAAATACAGATGTTCTTCTATTTACTGCCTTTAAATTTTATAAATAGGTAATTGTGAGATTTCATATGTAAAACTGCCTTATTCAGAGGATTATTTTACGCTGATTAGAAAATAAATGACCCTTAAACAAATTTGGCCAAAACGTTGTCAGCAGTTCATTGTAATGACACTCTGCAAATACTCCAAAGCTGTGTTCTTAATAAAACAAGAAAGGCACCACATTCACATCAACATAATGAGTTGAAAAGTGAAAAATTTTAATCAACCAATTGTACCATTCTTACTAAAAAAACCAAAACTATACTGGATGTGGGGGGCATTTGCTTCGGCTTTATGGTGGTTTATCCTATTGGATTGACAATCTAGTTTTACTTTGTGTTGACTATTATTGTTACTTAATGAGCTTCCCTGGGGGCTCAGGAGATAAAAGAATCTGCCTGCAATAAAAGAGATCCTGGGTCAATCCCTGGGTCAGGTAGACCCACTGGAAAAGGGAATGGTTACTCATTTCATTATTCTTGCTTGGAGAATCCCATAGACAGAGCCTGGCAGGCTGTAGTCCATGTGGTCACAGTTGGATGCCCCTGAGCAACTGAACACACATGCTATGTAATACATCATAGTTCTTCAAATTTGTGGATTATTTGAGGTAACTTTTCAAATTTTTAGTTTAAAGGATGAAGTGGGCTTCCTGTT
Source organism: Bubalus kerabau (assembly GCF_029407905.1). Taxonomy (NCBI): domain Eukaryota; kingdom Metazoa; phylum Chordata; class Mammalia; order Artiodactyla; family Bovidae; genus Bubalus; species Bubalus kerabau. Next base: position 17,054,338 of record NC_073626.1, read on the forward strand.
TCCAGAATTGGAAACTTCCAGCACCAGCAATTATAGCTAACTAAGGTAGGATATAAAATAAACAAACAAAAAAGGATTGACTCATAGCATGGGTGTGTATCCAGCTTTCTTTTTATTTGCATTTATAATTAATACTTGAGTAAAGTGCTTTGATAGTATTCATGGAGGAGTAAGGTAGGGCAGGATGGGAAGAAAATAGGTCTTGGATAGGTCAAGGAAAAAGGCTCTGGGGCGGGGAGAGTGGGAGGGTTTCACCTTTAGTTGAAAGAATTTGCCTTTGTTTCCAATTCCATGGACTCCTTTAGCCATCAGTTCAGTTCATTTTAGTCGCTCAGTCGTGTCCGACTCTTTGTGACCCCATGAACCACAGCATGCCAGGCCTCCCTGTCCATCACCAACTCCCGGAGTTCACTCAGACTTACATCCATCAGGTCGGTGATGCCATCCAGCCATCTCATCCTCTGTTGTCCCCTTTTCCTCCTGCCCCCAATCCCTCCCAGCATCAGAGTCTTTTCCAATGAGTCAACTCTTCTCATGAGGTGGCCAAAGTACTGGAGTTTCAGCTTTAGCATCATTCCTTCCAAAGAAATCCCAGGGCTGATCTCCTTTAGAGTGGACTGGTTGGATCTCCTTGCAGTCCAAGGGACTCTCAAGAGTCTTCTCCAACACCACATTCAAAAGCATCAATTTTTCGGCGCTCACCTTTAGCCATAACATGGCATAAATAGATTTGAACTTAAATAATTAATTAAAGAAGGCAGGATGGTTTTGTTTCTGCAAATGCCTTGAACAAAGCATGTGTTTCTGTTTAATACTGGATAAGCTCCGATTAATGTCTAGATCCTTGTCAGAATGTTTACTTTTCTGTGGGATTTTTTTTTTTTTCCTAGTGGGTCATTCTGAAGCCATAGCTACAGGTCTGGACTTCAAAGTTGCTGCCAGCTTCACTGGAAAAGCCATTGTGTTACATTTCCCCCATCCCCATTGGAATGAAATCTTAATTTTTTAAAAATCACATGGGGCTTGAAAATGATCAATCTTGGTACCAAAACAACAGAAGAAACTTGATGAAGAGTTGAAGGAAATTCACCAAAGCAACAACAAAGACAATAAATACTGAAAATATTGGATATTCTGCATTGTACAAGACTTTGGGTGTCATTTAAAGAAACAACAGCAAAAATAACATTTTTTTGCAAGGTAGCTATGAATGCCTGATATGACTGTGCAAAACCACTGCAAAAGAAGTTTGGAAGATAAAGAATGATATTTTATATTACCTTGTTTATTTTATTCAACTCCATAGGCCTGTAGAAGGTAAAATACATACACCATGAATTACAAATATGTCAAGACAATAAATGAATAAACCTGAATGATTGTATCTTACATTTTTATTAGAAAATTTAACCCATAATAAAAGACACATACCATAATGCCACAGATTGCAGAGCAACTCTAAAAGTAGAACAAAAGAGAGCCTGTAGATGACAGCTATTTAACTGAAAAGATAAAAGAATTTTGTAAAAGTAAACCAAAATAAAGCCTCTGATATCGCTGTGAAGGGATTTGATTTCTCTCTTTTCAATTTTTAAAACCTATAGACCAATTTTAGTCATCATATGAGTAAAACACCCACTCCTTCCTAGGATTTCCCAAGGATTGCTGAAATTGAACCATGAAGATATGGGTTTTGGTCCTGTGTCTTCCTGCTTCTGATGCTAGGTTTATAAACTAGTATTTACTGAGCTTTCCAGGTGAATCAGTGGTAAAGAATCCACCTGCTAAGCAGGAGATGCAAGTTTGATCCCTGGGTTGAGAAGATCCCCTGGAGAAAGAAATGGCAACCCACTGCAGTATTCTTGCCTGAAAAATCCCAAGGACAATGGAGCCTGGTGGGCTACAGGCTATGAAGTTGCAAAAAGTTGGACACGACTTAGTGCCTTGACAGCAGCAGTTTAACAAATCACCCCAAAACTCAGTACCATAAAACAACAATCAGATCAGATCAGATCAGTTGCTCAGTCATGTCTGACTCTTTGTGAACCCATGAATCGCAGCACACCAGGCCTCCCTGTCCATCACCAACTCCCAGAGTTCACTCAGGCTCAAGTCCATCGAGTCAGTGATGCCATCCAGCCATCTCATCCTCTGTCGTCCCCTTCTCCTCCTGCCCCCAATCCCTCCCAGCATCAGAGTCTTTTCCAATGAGTCAACTGTTCACATGAGGTGGCCAAAGTACTGGAGTTTCAGCTTTAGCATCATTCCATCCAAAGAACACCCAGGGCTGATCTCCTTCAGAATGGACTGGTTGGATCTCCTTGCAGTCCAAGGGACTCTCAAGAGTCTTCTCCAACACCACAGTTCAAAAGCATCAATTCTTCGGCACTCAGCCTTCTTCACAGTCCAACTCTCACATCCATACAGGACCACAGGAAAAACCAACAATCACTGGTGCACAATTATATGGGTTATCTCGTGGTCCTATCCCTTCGAGTGGCTTGCTGGAACTGGTTGATATAGGACCACCTTATCGCATGTCTTAGGCCTTGTCTGGGCCTCTAGGAGGCCAGCCCAGGTCTCTTCACCTTCAGGCAGATGGATTTCCAGCAGGAAGAAAGGGTAAGTGCAGTGCACAACCCTTAGCAAGGATCTGTTTGCACCACATTTGCTGCTGTTTGAGGGGCCAAAGCAATCATATAAGTAAGCTCAGTCAGAGTACAAGGGCATGCATAGGGAATAAAGCAAGGAGATGTGATTTAAATTTCTCAAAAAAATATTTGGGGAATTAAATGAGAAAATATATACGGAAGCTTTGAAAAATGCAGGGAACTCCATAATTGTAGAATATTATCATATCACTAGAGAAATGGCTTTTGTTCTGGATAGCTTTTTTTCCCTCTAAGTGTAATTATAATTATTATTGTTATTATTATTTTAGTTTTTATATGATATGTCCCAACAAATTAAGAACAGATTGACACTGGGAATTCCCTAGTGGTCCAGGAATTAGGACTCCACTTTTTCACAGTGGGGGGCCCAGGTTCAATCCCTGGTTGGGAAACTAAGATCCTTCAAGCTTCATGGCATGACCAAACACATACAAATACACAAGTATATCGACCCCAATAGAAAACATTTAAATTTTTCCTATATTTGAAAAGCAAAATCAATACTTTTTAAACAAAAATTTTAATGTTTTAGCCAGGTATCTAGGAAGTATTTATTAATTTAGCAGAAAAAATTCTGACATCTTACTTATTCTTTGTGGAATTAAGACTTTTACATATTTTGCCTAAATAGCTGGCCATCTAACAAAGCTGATTTTTATATAGTATCTGGATGTTCCATCTACCTAACACTAAAGATTTTGAGTCTGTACTGATTAAATTCTTTTATTTCATTTTTTTAAAAAGATAGTACAGCTGCCTGTTTTTTAATAACCTTGATTATTCTAGAATATGCCCTGAGATATGTCTTTTGCTAAGAATAGTGACTTTTTTCCTACTACACCCAATGTATCTCTTCTTTACTAAATTTACTCTAGGGAAATAAGTTCTAATTTTTAATTTCTTAATACTCACTGTCCCCAGCAAGTGTAAGCTTTATATAAAAATTGATACCCTATCTTAATATGAGGTGTCTACACATGGCTACTATTCATAAAGAGGCAACTGACTGTTCTCACCTACCACCCAGAACTTTATCCAATGCATAGCTTTAAATGTCTTTTTGTTCTCTTCTTTTTCTCCTGTTTCAGCTTTAACCACCTTATTATTTTTTTTCCATTTTATTCCCCTATTGTGTCATTAGCCACAAGATTTCTTAGCAAATATATTAGATTCATTATAAATTTGAGTCATGTTCCATGAGAAAAAATATTTAGATGTATAAATCAGAATTATTAAAAGAAACATGGTAATTGGTGTTAAAAAAAAAACAAACAGTTAAAAACTCTTGGGATATGGTTATCCTAAGGCTATATAGTTCTTTAACCACAATATTTACCTTGATGGAAAGTTTTAGTTACATATTTGGTAGGCCTCACCTATGGGTATGAAGTTTAATATTTATGAGATACAAGCACTCTTACATTGCTGCTAAGTCGCTTCAGTCGTGTCCAACTCTGTGCGACCCCACAGAGGGCAGCTCACCAGGCTCTGCTGTCCCTGAGATTCTCCAGGGAAGAACACTGGAGTGGGTTGCCATTTCCTTCTCCAATGCATGAAAGTGAAAAGTGAAAGTGAAGTCGCTCAGTCATGTCAGACCCTCAGCGATCCCATGGACTGCAGCCTACCAGGCTCCTCTGTCCACGGGATTTTACAGGCAAGAGTACTGGAGTGGGTTGCCGTTGCCTTCTCCGACTCTTACATTACACATATAGAATAACTTCAATACATATGAATTATAATAAAGGCTAATCCCAGGACAATTAAAAGGCCCAATGTAATCACAATCCTTTCATTTGTTGATGGGGAAAGGTTGAAGGCAGGAGGAGAAGAGGACGACAGAGAATGAGATGGTTGAATGGCATCATCAACTCAATGGACATGAGTTTGAGCAAACTGGTGGAGATGGTGAAGGACAGGAAAGCCTAGTGTGCTGCAGTCCATGGGGTTGGAAAGAGTTGGACACAACTTAATGACTGAAAAACAATAACTAGTTCATTGTTGTCATTTAGTCATTAAGTCCTGTCCAATGGTTTTGGGACCCCATGGACTGTAGCTCACCAGGATCCTCTGTCCATGGAATTTCCCAAACAAGAATACTGGAGTGGGTTGCCTTTTTCTTCTCCAGGGGATCTTTCCCACTCAGGGTAGAACCCATGTCCCTTGCATTGGCAGGTAGATTCTTTACCACTGAGCACCAGGGAAGCCCGCCAGTATCTAATAAACTATGCTTAAAATTTTTTTTGAATCATTGTAAATTTATAAATGCTAGCAACAGTGAAATTTGGAGAGAAAAAAAATAATTATATCTAACACAACTTTTGATTTGAGAATAGTTCCTGTATTCCGCTTCTTTGAAAATGAAAATCAAAATTCACTTACAACTATGTCATAACTGAGCAGTGGCAATCTTCTGGTTTAACTTTTTGATCCTACATGAAAAAATTAGATGCACAAATTATATTGTCAGAGCAATGGTCTGACATTGCTGGATGTCAGGTTTTTTTTTTTTTTTTTTAAATCTAATCTCAGTTGATTCTAATCCAAATGTCCAGTTTCATCTTCCATGCCCACCCAACTCTAAGCAATCTATCTATGAGCCATAAGGAACTTGAGCTCCATCCTTAGACCTGGCACATGACCTCTGACCTGGACATAGCAGTAGAAAGCCCCACTCAGGCCTTCTCCCCTAGACCAAGAGGATGTTTCTTCTCAGGATCTTTGTTTCCATTTTTCTAGACCTAAATCACTGAAACGCTGGAATTTTCTGCCTACTAAGCCAGACACTCTCTCCCAAGGCCATATGAGGAGGCTTGTCTCTGGGATGATGGTAATGGAGGGTTCACTCCTAAGCTCATGTGTCAGTGTGTCTGCCCAGAAGTCCACTCATAGTAGGGACACAACCACAGGAAGCAAGTGAGGATGTTTAAGTCCCAAGCTAGGGCTCCGTTGCTGCTTTTGCCTGTCCCTCTAAAAGACAGGAAAGAGCTGATGGAAGTCATCATCTTTCCCCAAACCTGCAGTGCTCTTTTAGGTTTAAATGTCTTTCTTTGTATAAGCTCTTCTACACCTTGGAGTCCTGTCCCCTTCCACTCCTGGAGAGCTCCACCAGATTCAACTTCACTTCCTTTTTGAAAATTCTCATGACTTTTCTGGGCAAATCAGCTCTTCTGTCCTTTTGGTTACTATACTAGGTTTTACTTATACTTATCATAGAAATTAATACAACTGACTAATTATTTATTCACATATTTATCTCCTCATGAAAAATGGGACCAGGAAGACTTAAATTCAAACACTAGCCATTCATAAATATTTAATAAAAGTGTGTTGAATAAAATGTGTAAAATATATTATTTATTTATAAATTGATTATCAAGGTCATTGCTCACGTCAAAATTCTTTAGGCCACAGCTCAGGATAATGTTAAATTTTTATGAATATAAAGGAATAAAACAGTAAACTCAAAATCAGTTCAAATATTTTCCAAATGTGAATACTTTTAAAAATTTCATCTATAAAGACAAATTCTTAAGATAATGCAATCCTTGGAAAAAACTGACAGTTGTACTTGACATTCAAAGGTAACTTTTGAAAAGCAATTGTGTTTGTCTTTTTAATCTCTGGCTGCTATTACTTTGGGTGACCTATTTTCTTCTTATGGCTCTGCTGTACACATATGTATTTCCCCTAATTCTATAATATATTGATGATGTTTAGCAATAGTTTTAATCTAGGTTCAATGTAATACAGACACTGTGTCCACTTAAACTTGACATTTGTCTCTGTGTTGCATATATTTTATTTAAGCTATTAGGAAAATACAAGTATTGGTTCCTCAAGTGGTTTGTGAAAGTACCCCCAATTAAATAAAGGACAGAAGAACAACAACACAAAGGTAACTTTTTACTATTGATCACAACTGGGACTTCCCTAGTAGTTGAGCTGGTAAAGAATATGCCTGCAATTCAGGAGACCCCAGTATAATTCCCAGGTTGGCAAGATATGTTAGACAGGGATAGGCTACCCATTCCAGTATTCTTGGGCTTCCCTCATGGCTCATGGCTCATGGTTCATGGCTCAGCGGAGAAGGCAATGGCACCCCACTCCAGTACTCTTGCCCGGAAAATCCCATGGAGGGAGGAGCCTAGTAGGCTGCAGTCCATGGGGTCTCTAGAGTCTGACATGAGGAAGCGACTTCACTTTCACTTTTCACTTTCATTCATTGGAAGGAAATGGCAACCCACTCCAGTATTCTTGCCTGGAGAATCCCAGGGATGAGGGAGCCTGGTGGGCTGCTGTCTATGGGGTCACACAGAGTCAGACATGACTGAAGTGACTTAGCAGCAGAAGCATGGCTCAGCTGGTAAAGAATCTGCTTGCAATGCAGGAGGCCTGGGTTGGATCCCTGGGTTGGGAAGATCTGGAGAAGGGAACAGCTACCCACTCCAGTATTCTTGCCTGGAGAATACAGACCGTGGGATCAAAAAGAGTCAGAGATGACTAAGCAGCTTTCACGTTCATTTTTCACCACTGGGACAAAGGGCAGAGGGTTTATCACTAAAATCTGGGGAGTTTTATTCTGCTTTCCAGGTCAAATGCCTGTCTCATGAATATTACAACCTAGACTCTCTTACTTTTCTCTCTTCTTTTCAGTAAAATTTCTCAAGTCATCGTGTTATTTAGGGCTATGTGGGCATAGATTCTTAGGTCAATTAATATAGCTGAAATAGGAACATAAAAAAACATAGAAATTCATACAATCAAAGTCTCTCTCTCCTTTTTTATTTAAGGTATATTTTTAAATATAATTGACATATAGCATCATACAAGTTTTAGATGTACAACACAATGATTTGGTATTTGTATATATTGTAAATAAGGGCTTCCCTGGTGGCTCAGATGGAAAATAATCACCACAGTAAATCTAGTTATCACCCATCATCACACTTCGTTATGATTTCTTTCTTGAGGTGAGAACTTTTAAGATCTAGTCTCTACAACTTTCAAGTGTGCAATACACTATTATTTACTATAGTCACTACCATGCTGTGTGTTATATGCCCATGACTTATATGTAACTGTACATTTGTACCTTTTAACCCACTTCACCCATGTTGGCTGCCCACCCAAACCCCACATCTGGAAACCAACAATCTGTTCTCTGTATTTATTTTTTGTTCATCATGGTTATTGTTTGATTCCACATTTAAGTGTGATCATACAGCATTTGTCTTTCTCTGACTTATTTCATATTGCATAATGTGCTCAAGATTCATTCATGTTATTGCAAATAGTAAGATTTCTTTATGGTAAGTCCATAACCAATACATTAAAAGTACCTTCATAATCCTAATGTATAAACTGGGGGTACCTCCACACCCTCCACACCCTTATAGTGAATAAATAGTTGATAGTGGTATGTGTGTCTTAGTTGATTAGTCATGTGTGACTCCTTGTGACTCCACGGACTGTAGCCCATCAGGCTTCTCCATCCATGGAATTTTCCAGGCAAGAATACGGAAGTGGGTTGCTATTTCCTTCTCCAGGGGATCTTCCTAACCCAGGGAATGAACCCGGGACTCTTGCATTGCAGGTGGATGTTTTACCATCTGAACTACTAGGTATAATTGATGTAATTTACTTTTTACTCTTCTTCTTCACTGTCAGTTTGATTAACCACAATTCTGCTTCAGTCCTACCTGAGACCCAAGGTCTAGCACAATAGCAAGCATCATTTGCACCTGGCCTGAGAGAAGGGGCATGAAACAGTTGCTGTACTTTGGCAAAGACTATTACTATAACTGACTCAATGGACATGAGTTTGGGTAGACTCCGGGAGTTGGTGATGGACAGGGTGGCCTGGCGTGCTGCAGTCATGGGGTCGCAAAGAGTTGGACACGACTGAATGACTGAGCTGAACTGAACTGATTACTATAATGATAAAAGTGGAGCAAAGCAAACAAAATTTTCACTAGAGACAGTATGTCAGTTTTTAAATCAAAAGAGAAATGCAGTGAATAAATTTTGTGGATTTTGATGCATCACAATTGTTTACTATTTCTTTTCTTGGCAATTTCAGTTGTGACAAAAATACCTTAAGAAATAAGTAGTATATGTATATATATATATAAAAAATCCAAGATGCTTTTCAAAATAGAAAGAGAAAAGAGAAAACAGATGAGAATTTTGTCAAATTTTAATCGACAAAGCAAAGAATATTACACTCTCTTTCTCTCTTTAGTCGCAAAGTTGTGTTCAATTATTGAGACTCCATGGACTGTAGCCTTCCAGGCTCCTCTGTCCATGGGATTCTCCAGGCAAGAATACTGGAGTCAGCAGCCATTTTCTTCTTCAGGGCATCTTCTTGACCCAGGAATTGAACCTGGGTCTCCTGCGTTGCAGGCAGATTTTTTTTACCAACTGAGGTAAGAGGGAAGCCCATATCACTAATAAAACTTCATTAAATCATTAAATATTTAAAATGAACTTTGAACTCTAGCTTATTGAATGGTTCCTTTTTACGTATTTGAAACCCTATTATGAAATATATACATAAAGAAATTCTAATGTAAAACCAAACTATTTAATGTATTCCTCTCAATCGAAAATTTCATTTACCTTTCCAAAATTTAAATCACCTCAGAATATTATATCTCAGTTTATATTTTTTTAATATAAATTTATTTATCATAATTGGAGGTTAATTACTTTACAACGTTGTATTGGTTTTGCCATACATCAACATGAATCCACCATGCGTGTACACGTGTTCCCCATCCTGAACCCTCCTCCCACCTCCCTCCCCGTACCATCCCTCTGGGTCATCCCAGTGTACCAGACCCAGGCATCCTGTATCCTGCATTGAACCTGGACTGGCAATTCGTTTCATATATGATATTATACATGTTTCAATGCCATTCTCCCAAATCATCCCCCCGCCCCTCTCCCACAGAGTCCAAAAGACTGTTCTATACATCTGTGTCTCTTTTGCTGTCTCACATACAGGGTTATCATTACCATCTTTCTAAATTCCATATATATGCATTAGTATACTGTATTGGTGTTTTTCTTTCTGGTTCACTTCACTCTGTATAATAGGCTCCAGTTTCATCCACCTCATTAGAACTGAGGGAACCCTCTTACACTGTTGGTGGGAATGCAAAGTAGTACAGCCACTATGGAGAACAGTGTGGAGATTCTTTAAAAAACTGGAAATAGAACTGACTTATGACCCAGCATGGCTTAGCTTCATTGAGTTAGACAAGGCTGTGGCCCTAGTGTGATTAGATTAACTAGTTTTCTGTGAGTATGGTTTCAGTGTGTCTGTCCTCTGATGCCCTCTTGCAACACCTACCATCTTACTTGGGTTTCTCTTACCTTGGATGTGGGGTATCTCTTCACGGCTGCTCCAGCAAAGCGCAGCCGCTACTCCTTACCTTGGACGAGGGATATCTCCTTACTCCCACCCCTTCTGACCTTGAACGTGGAATAGCTCCTCTAGGCCTTCCTGCGCCGGTGCAGCCACCGCTCCTTGGGGTGGGGTTGCTCCTGCCGGCCATGGCCCCTAGCCTCTGGGGTGGGGTAGGTCCTCCAGGCTGCCGCCCCTGGCCTTGGACGCTGGGTAGCTCCTCTTGGCCACCACCCCTGACCTTGGACGTGGGGTAAATCCTCTTGGCTGCCTCCCCTTGGGCATGGGGTCCTCCCAGCTTCTGCCCCTGACCTTGGATGTGGGGTAGCTCCTCTCCACTGCCTTAAATGCGCTGGTCGTAGCCGCCCATGCTAAATGCACCATTTGCAGCTGTCCGTGCTAAAGACAGTATGGTAATCACACTAGGACCACAGCCTTGTCTAACTCAATGAAACTAAGCCATGCCCGTGGGTCCACCCAAGATGGGCGGGTCATGGTGGAGAGGTCTGACAGAATGTGGTCCACTGGAGAAGGGAATGGCAAACCACTTCAGTATTCTTGTCTTGAGAATCCCATGAACAGTATGAAAAGGCAAAATGATAGGATACTGAAAGAGGAACTCCCCAGGTCAGTAGGTGCCCAATATGCTACTGGAGATCAGTGGAGAAATAACTCCAGAAAGGATGAAGGGATGGAGCCAAAGCAAAAACAATACCAAGTTGTGATTGTGACTGGTGATAGAAGCAAGGTCTGATGCTGTAAAGAGCAATATTGCATAGGAACTTGGAATGTCAGGTCCATGAATCAAGGCAAATTGGAAGTGGTCAAACAAGAGATGGCAAGAGTGAACGTCGACATTCTAGGAATCAGAGAACTAAAATGGACTGGAAAGGGTGAATTTAAATCAGATGACCATTATATCTACTACTGCGGGCAGGAATCCCTCAGAAGAAATGAAGTAGCCATCATGGTCAACAAAAGAGTCCGAAATGCAGTACTTGGATGCAATCTCAAAAACGACAGAATGATCTGTGTTTGTTTCCAAGGCAAACCATTCAATAATCACAGTAATCCAAGCCTAAGCCCCAACCAGTAATGCTGAAGAAGCTGAAGTTGAACGGTTCGATGAAGACCTACAAGACCTTTTAGAACTAACACCCCAAAAAGATGTCCTTTTCATTATAGGGGACTGGAATGCAAAAGTAGGAAGTCAAGAAATGCCTGGAGTAACAGGCAAATTTGGCCTTGGAATACGGAATGAAGCAGGGCAAAGGCTAATAGAGTTTTGCTAAGAAAATGCACTGGTCATAGCAAACATCCTCTTCCAACAATGCAAGAGAAGACTCTATACATGGACATCACCAGATGGTCAACACCAAAATCAGATTGATTATATTCTTTGCAGCCAAAGAGGGAGAAGCTCTATACAGTCAACAAAAACAAGACTGGGAACTGACTGTGGCTCAGATCATGAACTCCTTATTGCCAAATTCAGATTGAAATTGAAGAAAGTAGGGAAAACCACTAGACCATTCAGGTATGACCTAAATCAAATCCCTTATGATTATACAGTGGAAGTGAGAAATAGATTTAAGGGACTAGATCTGATAGAGTGCCTGATGAACTATGGATGGAGGTTTGTGACATTGTATAGGAGACGGGGATCAAGATCATCCCAATGGAAAAGAAATGCGAAAAAGCAAAATGGCTGTCTGAGGAGGCCTTACAAATAGCTGTGAAAAGAAGAGAAGCAAAAAGCAAAGGGGAAAAGGAAAGATACAAGCCTCTGAATAAAGAGTTCCAAAGAATAGCAAGAAGAGAATAGAAAGCCTTCCTCAGCGATCAATGCACAGAAATAGAGGAAAACAACAGAATGGGAAAGACTAGAGATCTCTTCAAGAAAACTAGAGATACCAAGGGAACATTTCATGCAAAGATGGGCTCAATAAAGGACAGAAATGGTATGGACCTAACAGAAGCAGAAGATATTAAGAGGAGGCAAGAATACATAGAACAGTACAAAAAAGATGTTCACGACCAAGATAATCACGATGGTGTGATCACTGACCTAGAGCCAGTGGAATGCGAAGTCAAGTGGGCCTTAGAAAACATCATTACAAAGAAAATTAGTGGAGGTGATGGAATTCCAGTTGAGCTATTTCAAATCCTGAAAGATGATGCTGTGAAAGTGCTGCACTCAATATGCCAGCAAATTTGGAAAACTTAGCAGTGGCCACAAAACAGGAAAAGGTCAGTTTTCATTCCAATCCCAAAGAAAGGCAATGCCAAAGAATGCTCAAAGTACCACACAATTGCACTTATCTCATACGCTAGTAAAGTAATGCTCAAAATTCTCCAAGTCAGGCTTCAGCAATATGTGAACCGTGAACTTCCAGGTGTTCAAGCTGTTTTAGAAAAGGCAGAGGAAACTGAGATCAAATTGCCAACATCCACTGGATCAAGGAAAAAGCAAGAGAGTTCCAGAAAAACATCTATTTCTGCTTTACTGACTATGCCAAAGCCTTTGACTGTGTGGATCACAATAAACTGTGGAAAATTCTTCAAGAGATGGGAATACCAGACCACCTGACCTGCCTCTTGAGAAATTTGTATGCAGGCCAGGAAGCAACAGTTAGAACTGGACATGGAACAACAGACTGGTTCCAAATAGGAAAAGGAGTATGTCAAGGCTGTATATTGCCACCCTGCTTATTTAAGTTCTGTGCAGAGTACATCATGGGAAATTGGGCTGGAAGAAGGACAAGCTGGAATCAAGATTGCCAGAAGAAATATCAATAACCTCAGATATGCAGATGACACCACCCTTATGGCAGAAAGTGAGGAGGAACTAAAAAGCCTCCTGATGAATGTGAAAGAAGAGAGTGAAAAAGTTGGCTTAAAGCTCAACATTCAGAAAACAAAGATCATGGTATGTGGTCCCATCACTTCATGGGAAATAGATGGGGAAACAGTGGAAACAGTGTCAGATTTTATTTTTGGGGGCTCCCAAATCACTGCAGATGGTGAGTGCAGCCATGAAATTAAAAGACACTTATTCCTTGGAAGAAAAGTTATGCCCAACCTAGATCAGATCGCTCAGTCGTGTCCGAATCTTTACGACCCCATGAATCGCAGCATGCCAGGCCTCCCTGTCCATCACCAACTCCCGGAGTTCACTCAGACTCACATCCATAGAGTCAGTGATGCCATCCAGCCATCTCATCCTCTGTTGTCCCCTTCTCCTCCTGCCCCCAATCCCTCCCAGCATCAGAGTCTTTTCCAACGAGTCAACTCTTCGCATGAGGTGGCCAAAGTACTGGAGTTTAAGCTTTAGCATCATTCCTTCCAAAGAACACCCAGGGCTGATCTTCTTCAGAATGGACTGGTTGGATCTCCTTGCAGTCCAAGGGACTCTCAAGAGTCTTCTCCAACACCACAGTTCAAAAGCATCAATTCTTTGGCATTCAGCCTTCTTCACAGTCCAACTCTCACATCCATACATGACCACAGGAAAAACCATAGCCTTGACTAGACAAACCTTTGTTGGCAAAGTAATGTTTCTGCTTTTGAATATGCTATCTAGGTTGGTCATGACTTTCCTCCCAAGGAGTAAGCATCTTTTAATTTCATGGCTGCAGTCACCATCTGTAGTGATTTTGGAGCCCAGAAAAATAAAGTCTGACACTGTTTCCACTGTTTCCCCATCTATTTCTGGTGAAGTGGTGGGACCAGATGCCATGATCTTCGTTTTCTGAATGTTGAGCTTTAAGCCAACTTTTTCACTCTCCACTTTCACTTTCGTCAAGAGGCTTTTGAGACCTCTTCACTTTCTGCCATAAGGGTGGTGTCATCTGCATATGTGAGGTTATTGATATTTCTCCTGGCCGGCCCAACCTAGATAGCATATTGAAAAGCAGAGACATTACTTTGCCAACAAAAGTCTGTCTAGTCAAGGCTATTTTTTTTCCAGTGGTCATGTATGAATATGAGAGTTGGACTGTGAAGAAAGCTGAGTGCCAAAGAATTGATGCTTTTGAACTGTGGTGTTGGAGAAGACTCTTGAGAGTCCCTTGGACTGCAAGGAGATCCAACCAGTCCATTCTGAAGGAGATCAGCCCTGGGATTTCTTTGGAAGGAATGATGCTAAAGCTGAAACTCCAGTACTTCGGCCACCTCATGCGAATGTTGACTCATGGGAAAAGACTCTGATGCTGGGAGGGATTGGGGGCAGGAGGAGAAGGGGACAACAGAGGATGAGATGCTGTATAGCATCACTGACTCGATAGAGATGAGTCTGAGTTAACTCCAGGATTTGGTGATGGACAGGGAGGCCTGGCGTGCTGCGATTCATGGGGTTGCAAAGAGTTGGATACGACTGAGTGACGGAACTGAACTGATGACCCAGCCATCCCCCTACTGGGCATACACACTGAGGAATCCAGAATTGAAAGAGACACGTGTACCCCAATGTTCATCGCAGCACTGTTTTTAATAGCCAGGACGTGGAGTATTACTCAGTTTATATTTCGCTCACATCAGGAAACATAATAAAACACTGTTACAAATACCCATCACCTACAAAGTGGTTGAGCCTTTAAATATAACTCTTTCATTTCACATGTTTCATTTCATTTCACTAATAATGTATGATAATATTGTGCAATTTAAAATGAATGTCAAATTTCTGGCAGATGAGATAATGGATATTTACTAACTCCACTTTTTACATCACTCATGACTAACTATATAGACATATATAAGTTGTGTCAGAGTGGAAATAGACACTAAAAAAACTTGCTAACAGAGGAAGCCAAAGTAAACAAACAAGAGGGAACCACTCTGGAAGTGACAGGTGCAACAGATTAAAACCCTGTAGTTAACATTGACTAAGCATTGGAAGGGGCCTTAAAACTTGAGCATAAGTATAAGCTGGAACAAGGAACTATCTGAAACTGAACTGACCCCACACTGCCCACAACAGCTCCAGAGAAATTCCTGGATATGTTTTTACTATTATAGTTTTAAAAAATTTTTAAAAATTTTAAGCTTTTTATTACTCCTTTAATTTTCATTTTTATAACCTACTATTACCTTGCAAGAAAAGACCCTATTTTTAAAACAAATTTCATATATACATGTTTTTTTCATTTTTGTGATTAATTTTGTTTTGTACTTTTAATATTGTATTTTTGAGAGTCTAACTTCTACTCTAGATTATTAATCTTTACTTTTTGGTAATATCATCTTGTACCTTTAAGAATCTAATCTTCAGTATCCATTTTCACTTAGGGGTGTGATTACTGGCTTGATTGCTCTCTCCCCTTTTGACTCTCCCTTTTCTCCCCCAGGCCACCTCTATCTCCTCCCTCCCCCTTTTCCTCTCTACTTAACTCTGTAGAACACTTAACTTAGTGTTCCGAGCTGTGGAGAACACTTAGGGAACTGATTACTGGATAGATTGGTCTCTCCCCTTTTGACTGCCCCTCGTCTCCTCCTGGTCACCTCTATCTCCTTCCTCCCTCTTCTCATCTCTGTGTAACTCCATGAACCTCTCTGGGTATTCCAGACTGTGGAGAGCACATAGGGAATTGATACTGGCTAGATGGCTCTCTCCCCTTTTGACTCCCCCTCTTCTCCTCCTGGTCACCTCTATCTCCCTCCTCCCTCTTCTCTTCTCTGCATAACTCTGTGAGCCTCTCTGAGTGTCCCTCACTGTGGAGAATCTTTTCACCATTAACTTAGATGGTTTGTCATCTGTATGGATGGAGAAGTCTTGAGGCTACTGTAAGAATAAGACTGAAAGCCAGAAGCAGGAAGTTTAAATCCAAAACTCCAACGCCAGAAAACTCCTGATTCCAGGGAACATTATTTGAAAAGAGCTCATCCAAAAGTCTTCAAACCTACACTAAAGCCAAGCTCCACCCAAAAGCCAGCAAGTTCCAGAGCAAGACACACCATGTTAATTCTCCAGCAATGCAGGAACACAACCCTAAGCATTAAAATACAGGCTGCCCAAAGTCACGCCACACCCATAGACACCCCAAAACTCACTACTGGACAATTCACTTCACTCCAGAGAGAAAAGATCCAGCTCCACCCACCAGAACACATATGCAAACTTCCCTACCAGGAAACCTTGATAAGCCACTAGTCCAACCCCACCCACAGGGAGCAACCTCCACAATCAAGAGGAACTACAAACTTCCAACCTACAGAAAGGCCACCC
The DNA here is from genome assembly GCF_029407905.1 of Bubalus kerabau. Taxonomy (NCBI): domain Eukaryota; kingdom Metazoa; phylum Chordata; class Mammalia; order Artiodactyla; family Bovidae; genus Bubalus; species Bubalus kerabau. The sequence goes on from NC_073626.1 coordinate 17,070,644, forward strand.
CAAACACAGCAATCTAAACAAAATGAAAAGGCAGAAATATTTAGCAGGTAAAGGAACATGATAAAGGCCCACCAAACCAAACAAAAGAGGAGGAGATAGGAAGTGTACCTGAAAAAGAGTTCAGAATAATGAGAGTAAAGATGATCCAAAATCCTGAAAACAAACTGGAGTTATAGAAAATAGAGTAGAGAAAACGATAGAGAATATGCAAGAAATGTTTAACAAGGACCTAGAAGAAATAAAAAAGAGTCAATCAATAATGAATAATGCAATAACTGAGATCAAAAGCACTCTGGAGGGAAATAGAGGCAGAAGATAGGATAAGTGAGGTAGCACACAGAATGGTGGAAATAAATGAAGAAGAGAGGAAAAAAGAAAAAAGAATTTAAAGAAATGAGGACAACCTCAGAGACATCTGGGACAATGTTAAATGTCCCAACATTTGAATCATAGGAGTCCCATAAGAAATAGACAAAAAGAAAGGGTATGAGAAAATACTTGAGGAGATAATAGTTGAAAACTTCCCCCAAATGGGGAAGAAAATAGCCATCCAAATCCAAGAAACCCAGAGAGTCCCAAACAGATTAAACCCAAGGTGAAACACCCCAAGATACATAGTAGTCAAACTGATGAAGATCAAACACAAATAAATATTAAAAGCAGCAAGGGAAAAGCAACAAATAACACACAAAGGAATTCCCATAAAGATAACAGCTGATCTTTCAATAGAAACTCTTCAGGCCAGAAGGGAATGGCATTACATACTTAAAGTGATGAAAGAGGAAAAGCTACAACCCAGATTACTATACCCAGCAAGGATCTTATTTAAATATGGAGGAGAAATCAAAAGCTTTACAGATAAGCAAAAGCTGAGAGAATTCAGCAACACCAAACCATCTCTTCAACAAATGCTAAAAATCTTCTCTAGACAGGAAACAGAGAAAAGGTTTATAAACTCAAACCCAAAACAAAAAAGTAAATGACAATGGGGTCATACTTATCAATAATTACCTTCAATGTAAATGGGTTGAGTGCCCCATCCAAAAGACAAAGACCGGCTGCTGCTGTTGTTGTTGTTAAGTCGCCTCAGTAGTGGCTGACTCTGTGCGACCCCATAGATGGCAGCTACCAGGCTCCCCCTTCCTTGGGATTCTCCAGGCAAGAACACTGGAGTGGGTTGCCATTTCCTTTTCCAATGCATGAAAGTGAAAAGTGAAAGCGAAGTCGCTCAGTCGTGTCCAACTCCTAGAGACTCCATGGACTGCAGCCTACCAGGCTCCTCCATCCATGGGATTTTCCAGGCAGGAGTACTGGAGTGGGGTGCCATTGCCTTCTCCGAATATATTAGAATAGCATTGCATATATAATATTTTTACATTATATAGTCTAGGGCACTGACAGTGTGTTGAAAAGTGGAAAATACTATGGAGATTAGTTCTTCAGGAAACAGAAAAGTATCAAAATGGGCTGCATAAAATGTTACTTAATTTGGGGGAGTTTGCCAAAAACTATTTATGAAACAGAATGATCTCTGTTTGTTTCCAAGGCAAACCATTCAATATCACAGTAATCCAAGTCTATGCCCCAACCAGTAACGCTGAAGAAGCTGAAGTTGAATGATTCTATGAAGACCTACAAGACCTTTTAGAACTAACACCCCAAAAAGATGTCCTTTTCACTATAGGGGACTGGAGTAACAGCAAATTTGGCCTTGGAATATGGAATGAAGCAGGGCAAAGGCTAATAGATTTTCGCCAAGAGAACGCACTGGTCATAGCGAACACCCTCTTCCAACAATGCAAGAGAAGACTCTACACATGGACATCACCAGATGGTCAACACTGAAATCAGATTGATTATATTCTTTGCAGCCAAAGAGGGAGAAGCTCTATACAGTCAGCAAAAAGAAGACAGAGAGCTGACTGTGGCTCAGATCATGAACTCCTTATTGCCAAATTCAGACTGAAATTGAAGAAAGTAGGGAAAACCACTAGACCATTCAGGTATGACCTAAATCAAATCCCTTATGATTATACAGTGGAAGTGAGAAATAGATTTAAGGGACTAGATCTGATAGAGTGCCTGATGAACTATGGATGGAGGTTTGTGACATTGTACAGGAGACAGGGATCAAGATCATTCCCATGGAAAAGAAATGCAAAAAAGCAAAATGACTGTCTGGGGAGGCCTTACAAATAGCTGTGAAAAGAAAAGTGAAAAGCAAAGGAGAAAAGGAAAGATATAAGCTCTGAATGCAGAGTTCCAAAGAATAGCAAGAAGAGATAAGAAAGCCTTCCTCGGTGATCAATGCACAGAAATAGAGGAAAACAACAGAATGGGAAAGACTAGAGATCTCTTCAAGAAAACTAGAGATACCAAGGGAACATTTCATGCAAAGATGGGCTCGATAAAGGACAGAGATGGTATGGACCTAACAGAAGCAGAAGATATTAAGAAGAGGAGGCAAGAATACACAGAACTGTACAAAAAGGATGTTCACAACCAAGATAATCACAATGGTGTGATCACTGACCTAGAGCCAGACATCCTGGAATGTGAAGTCAAGTGGGCCTTAGAAAGCATCACTACGAACAAAGCTAGTGGAGGTGATGGGATTCCAGTTGAGCTATTTCAAATCCTGAAAGATGATGCTGTGAAAGTGCTGCACTCAATATGCCAGCACATTTGGAAAACTCAGCAGTGGCCACAGGACTGGAAAAGGTCAGTTTTCATTCCAATCCCAAAGAAAGGCAATGCCAAAGAATGCTCAAACTACCGCACAATTGCACTCATCTCACACGCTAGTAAAGTAATGCTCAAAATTCTCCAAGTCAGGCTTCAGCAATATGTGAACCGTGAACTTCCAGGTGTTCAAGCTGTTTTAGAAAAGGCAGAGGAAACTGAGATCAAATTGCCAACATCCACTGGATCAAGGAAAAAGCAAGAGAGTTCCAGAAAAACATCTATTTCTGCTTTACTGACTATGCCAAAGCCTTTGACTGTGTGGATCACAATAAACTGTGGAAAATTCTTCAAGAGATGGGAATACCAGACCACCTGACCTGCCTCTTGAGAAATTTGTATGCAGGCCAGGAAGCAACAGTTAGAACTGGACATGGAACAACAGACTGGTTCCAAATAGGAAAAGGAGTATGTCAAGGCTGTATATTGTCAGCCTGCTTATTTAACTTCTATGCAGAGTACATCATGAGAAACGCTGGACTGGAAGAAACACAAGCTGGAATCAAGATTGCTAGGAGAAATATCAATAACCTCAGATATGCAGATGACACCACCCTTATGGCAAAACTGAAGAGGAACTAAAAAGCCTCTTGATGAAAGTGAAAGTGGAGAGTGAAAAAGTTGGCTTAAAGCTCAACATTCAGAAAAAGATCATGGCATCCAGTCCCATCACTTCATGGGAAATAGATGGGGAAACAGTGGAAACAGTGTCAGACTTTATTTTTGGGGGCTCCAAAATCACTGTAGATGGTGAATGCAGCCATGAAATTAAAAGACACTTACTCCTTGAAGGAAAGTTATGACCAACCTAGATAGCATATTCAAAAGCAGAGACATTACTTTGCCAACAAAGGCTCGTCTAGTCCAGGCTATGGTTTTTCCTGTGGTCATGTATGGATGTGAGAGTTGGATTGTGAAGAAGGCTGAGCCCTGAAGAATTGATGCTTTTGAACTGTGGTGTTGGAGAAGACTCTTGAGAGTCCCCTGGACTGCAAGGAGATCCAACCAGTCCATCTGAAGGAGATCAGCCCTGGGATTTCTTTGGAAGGAATGATGCTAAAGCTGAAACTCCAGTACTTTGGCCACCTCATGCGAAGTGTTGACTCATTGGAAAAGACTCTGATGCTGGGAGGGATTAGGGGCAGGAGGAGAAGGGGACGACAGAGGATGAGATGGCTGGATGGCATCACTGACTCAATGGACGTGAGTCTGAGTGAACTCCGGGAGTTGGTGATGGACAGGGAGGCCTGGTGTGTTGCGATTCATGGCGTTGCAAAGAGTTGGACACGACTGAGTGGCTGAACTGAATTGAATATAAAGGACAATTTCAGAAAAAAGAGGTAATAAGATAAAATGGAAATAAAAAGGAATATGAGATATTTGCTTTTAGGACATTAAAAAAAATGCATATATATTTGCTTCCTTAAAAATAAAGTGTTCTAACAGCATTTCATCCTTCACTACCCAAGTCCTTGACTCACTTTCCTTTTGCTGCTTTTTCTTCCTTCTTTCTCTTCTTTCTCTCTTATTCATCCCCCCTTTCCCTTCTACCTTTTTATTTCCCATTTTCTGTTTACTAGGAATTACTGCTAAAGCCCTAAGATGCTGTAAACCAGCCCAGCAACATCACTGAATCTTAGGAGAGCCAGTCAAGAGATTGGCCCTCATACCAGGTTGTTTGGAGGCAACTGAATAAGCAGAGCAACCCTAATCAAGTCACATTGCTTCAGTCTCAGTAGAGACTCAGTCTGTTTGGATGATTTTATAATTTGGGGACCTACTAGGGCATGTGTGTAAGGCCAAATAATTAATGACAAGGATAGTTATTTTAAAAGTAAGACAGAATGGTATCTCACTTCTCAGATAAATGTGTTTATGAATCCAGCTTTCTTAGCTACTTGGTTTCTATGTGATCAGTTGGACAATCGTCCAGACTCCCTAGGTGGGGGACAATTGACACTTAACTAAGCTAGACTTGTTAAACCCAGAGTGATAGAACGTATGGAATTTTTGCAAGATGATGCAGGAAATGAGGTTGCAGTGGAGTGTGGGTGAAGATAGCCACTGGAGGAGGATAGAGCCAGTTCACCTTTGTGTCTGCTATGGTTTCAACCTTTGTGTCGCCCAGAAACTTCATATGTTGAAATCCTGACTCCCATGGTGATGGTATTTCATAGGTGGAGCCTTTGGGAGGTGATGAAGCTATGGAGGTGATGAAGGATGGAACCTCCTGGATGAGATGACTGCTTTTATATATAATAGACACATGGAGTTTCTCTAGCCCTTTCCCTGATGTGAGGATATAGTAAGAAGTGTGAGACGGAAAGAGGGCCTTATCTGATCACACTGCGAAAATCCATTTCTACTGTTTATAATTCTATGATATTTTGTTACAGCAGCCCAGAAGGATTAAGACAGCATTCTAACAATTTTTAGGCAGTTCAGTAAACCTCATGCTATTTAGGTTGCCATGTGAAAAGCACTTATATTGTCTGTTGTAACACTGTGACAATATAAGAATCAGCTGACAGTTTGTGGCTTGCTTTCATAAAGAATTCTCAGAATTCAGTCTTCTTGGTAGCATGACCAGCACAATGAGTAATTATCTAATTCTTTGATTCTTATAACTTGACCCAGAATAATTTTGTGTGATTCTCTAGTAAGCTCTTTAATGGTCTTTGTCATGTCAGTTCCTGCTATTTGTGACCAATTTTAATAGGAAAATTCTTTCTCTCAGAAGTAGGGATGGATTTTATTTTGATTTTCTATTAAGTGACGATAAAGACATTGACAAATTTCCTTCTTAGATTTTGACATCTCTACAGAATCTGTGTTTATTTTGTTTCAGATGAGACCCATTACACCCAAACATGCATTAAATAGCTATAAAGCTCAAAGAAGCTTTTGACGGGATGGATCATCACTAACCATCTCAGGATTGGTTGGGTTAATTGTGGGCTTAGCATGGGGTGAATCGGCACTTAAGCAAATTGATGTAGGTGCTAATTTTACTTGAATCCCTGTGTAGGCAGTGGAACATTCTATATAAGGCAGTTTGGCGCACATCCTCATCGTCCGCTGTCAGGGAGGACTTTTCTGACCACACTGGATAGATCTTGTTCTTCTTCTCTCTAGGATGAACCTAAGCACCCAAAAGATAATGAATTTTATGAGTTTTATTAGTATTTGCTCTTCTTTCTTCCTTCTTATTATCAAATTAAGATTGGGGAAGACTTACGAAACTCCCTAGACATGAATTTGGAGCCAGTGTATGGAAAATCTATTAGCAACCTAAAATCAAGAAGCAGAACTCAAGTATGAGTTTGGTTTTGACTTTCTCTTCCCTTCCTTTCCACTCTCATCCTTTACTTTGAAGAGGACAAAGAAAGAATATGAGCAGACATTCAGTAGCAGATCACCTGGGCTGCTTTTAAGAAAACATTACTCTTATAAATTCTATGCTCCAGTTCTATTACCCATGAAAGTATTTCAACCACATGTGCCCAGCAAGAGGCTAGCTTTTGGTGGAATTGTGTGCAATGCAGGGAACGCTGCACCTGTCAAAAATTGTAGTTGAATTCTAATTCACTTACAATAGAATCTAGCATTATGAATGATTAGGTTCTCGCTTTATATAACAGCAATTAGAATATAGAAGGCCTGAATCTTTTCCTTACAAAGTGAGATGTTTCAAAACTCATTCCTCAATTCAGAGGTCATCTTCTTTCCTTCATAAGGAAATCAAAGAAGGCTTCAGGAGATGGCTCACCCTTTTTTGTATCTCTTCCACACCTTTTAGAAGTACTTTGGCCTTGTCCCCAATCTCTTTAGCTCTTGCCAAGATATCAGGTGAGGCTCCTTCCGAGCGCAGCAGCTCTGTGACTGCCTGATGCAGAGGTTCATCCCACGAGTGGAGCAAACTGATAACCAACCTAAACAGGACTTCGTCCTAAACAATCACAGGAAACAATCTCATTAAAATAAACAAAATTCAGTGGGCTTGGTAACATGTGATTTTTGCTCAGGGAGGCTGAGCATATAAAAAAACCGTTTATTATTCCTCTGTGTATGCAAAAAAATTTAAAGATGTTAAGGATATAAAATTATAAAATGTATATTATTAGTTTATACTTTGTTGAAATTCTTTAAAAAAAAACTGTCACTTAAATCATCCTTTTGATGAGTTCTAATTTAGAACATGAAATATTTTCTTTTCCCCTCTGAAATTAGACCATCTGCTCAGTGAATTTTTTTATATTTGAATGCTTCGCTTGTCCAGGGAGAGAAATCTAAATATTTTGTTGGAACTCAATATGGGCCTAGAGTACCTGACCCAGGAAACATGGATCCTACCCATTCCCACATCATTTTCACCTGATGATTCATTTGTATTAATGAATCAAATCATTCTTTAATGTATTCATTTTCTGATTGGTAGTTTTATGATATTTGAACAAAGAGATAATGAAGAAGACATGAAATTCTTAAACACATTTTCCTCAGTCCATACCAACACCAGTCCTATTTGCTATCAGAGCAGTATTTCTATTGACATGTGTAGGGGCAGAAAATGGCACAGTGTTGTCTTTAGTAACAGCATCAGTGGGATTCACAATGGAAGGTCCCCTCCACTCAGTCCACTACTACCAGGATTGGGCATGAAACTCCCAGGGGCTGAATATCTCTAATTAAAAGTCTTGATTTCTTGATGGGCATGAAATACTTTAGTGGTACAGGAAATGACAGAGAAGAAGTGAATAGACATTGCAATAGAAATATAATGGGAGACTAAGGAGCTGTAATGAAATACAGAGAGCAGCATAGTTTTCAAGGGGGTTTTGTAGCTTAAAGATGAAGAGTGAGAGCTCTGAGTTGGATGAAAGCTAGACTCACTGCTTATTACCTGTGTGATGGGTGCGAATCCCTTAACTTTTCTGAGCCTTGGTTTCTTCATCTCAGGAAGTGTAATAACAGTTACTGTGCTACAGGATTGTTTGTGAGGATTAAGCATAGTAATGAACACAGAGCACTTTATAAATTGTATGGCAGTGTAATAACCCTCAGTAAATTTTAAATTTATTTTAAATTCATTAAAAACATCCTCCTTCTCCTTGACCTTCTTCCTTCATTTTATCATTTCCATTATTAAGATACCAAGCTGATGGAAAGAATGTTGATATTATTAACAAAGTTTTAGTAAGAGAACAGATTGTATTTAAGAGGAGATGCATGTGAAAATATTTTAAATAATGATAGGATTGTGGTTAATATGGGAATCAGAAAGGAGCAATTATAATGAAAAACAGTTGAGGCTGGGATAAATGATTGAGGCTTGATTTGTAGACTGTGTTTTCATCAGAACAGAGACAATTATTGCAACCATGAGAAGCAAAACATGATATTTTATAGGACATTTGGGGAGGAGACTCATAATTAAGAATAAAAGTGACAGAAGAGTCATTGAGAATGATAATGAAGTAGGTTTCAGAGAAGCAGAAGAATCAGGAGAGCCTTGAAAGTCAGAAGCAATGTCTCAAATGGTGCAGTGTAGGAGTGACTCCTGTGTAGGCATCACTGGTTACAGGGAATAATCAAAACTGTGGTTGAGTTTCTTATATTTCCATGAATTCTGCCAACCTTATATATTTTACAAATAGAATTTTCGTCCAACCCATGCTTTCATACAGTATAATAGCTGCAATCCTGGGCCTAATGCATTGGTTAAACTAAGGTTATCTGCATGGGAACTTATAGATCTGTTTTTTTTTTTGTTGTTGTTGTTACTATAGATCTTTAGTCATCACTTGATTCTATTCATATGTTATCAACTGCATAATGTAATTTTCTCTTTGATTGCTTAGTATTCCTCCACATTTCTCTGCATGTGCAGTTACCATTACTCTAATAATCTAAAGCCTAGTAACACGAGTGCACTGTCTCAGTTGCTCAAGTGAAAAACCCAGATAAAATCCTCACCTCTGTATTTGCAGCTGCTTCTTTGTTATCACGGGTAGTGATGGATTTGGTGTGGCAGCTGTTGATGACCTTGGAAGTGAAGTTTTTGCCCTCGCCAAACTGTGTATTCTGGGAGTGATCAAGGACATTCAATTCCTTAGGGTTATTTTGGCATTCAATAAATGAATTCATTACCAGAATATTAACACAGCTGATAGATGTATAATTTTTTTAATGAGGGTTACATAACAATTAAACATCATTCTTTTTCCTATTTTTTCCCATTATCACTATAAACAATTGTTTTTCACCTAATTTTTCTAAACTTGAAACTCTTCCCTTCTTTGCTCTTCCCAGGTTTAATTTCATCCTTTCCAGTTAATAGTAGGACAGCAAATGCTAAAATTACCACAAATAGCAACATGAGCACAATTTTTTATCAGTGTCTGCTCTACAGTGGGCTACTTGAGCAATCTAAAAGACAACTTCCAAAGTACTTTCATCAGAAAGAGAAAAATTGATTCCAATTCTAAACCAATCCTTCCATTGTACTTCTAAACCTATTCATTGCCAATCTTAGAACAATGTTTGAAGTGAAAGTCGCTCAGTTGTGCCCAACTCTTTGCAACCCCATGGAGTTGTCCATGGAATAATCCAGTCCAGAATACTGGAGTGGGTAGCCTTTCCATTCTCCAGGGGATCTTCCCAACCCAGGGATCAAACCCAGGTCTCCTGCATTGCAGGCAAATTCTTTACCAGTTGAGCCACAAGGAAAGCCAAAGAACACTGGAGTGGGTAGCCTATCACTTCTCCAGGGGATATTCCCTACCCAAGAATCGAACCAGGGTCTCCCACATTGCAGGTGGATTCTTTACCATCTGAGCTATCAGGGAAGACAAAACAATGTTTAGTAGCATTTAAAAAACTATCATCATTTTGTTTTCCTGACATGGATTCAGTATGTACTGTGGTTGGAAAAGGGCCTTTATGAAGATTAATTAAGTTTAAATGAGCTCATAGGGTGGGACACTGATCAAGTAGGATTAGTGTCTTTATGAGGAGAAACACCAGAGAGATTTCTCTTCTGTCTCTGTGTCTCTGCCTCTGTCTCTCTTCTCCACTCCCTCAACCTGTGAGGACACAGGAAGAAGCCAACCTGGGAAGAGAGAGTTCTTACCAGAACCGGACCTTGCTGGCACCCTGATCTAGGACTTCTAGTCCCCAGAACTGTGAGGAAATAGGTTTCTGTTGTTTAATCCACTGAGTCAGTGGTATTATTTAATGGGACTCCAAAATTCCCTGGTGGCTCAGATGGTAAAGAGTCTGCCTGCAATGCAGGAGACATGGGTTCAATCCCTGGGTTGGGAAGATCCCCTGGAGAAGAGCATGATAAGCCACTCCAGTATTCTTGCCTGGAATGCCACAATCCATGGGGTCGCAAAGAGTAGGACATGACTGAGTGACTAACACACACCTTCAAGATGACGAACACAGGTGCTTTAGATTTATTTGAAAATTTTAAAATTAAAATGACTGAAAGAAAATTGAAGCAGATATTTCACTCTTTAAGAATCTTTGAGATTTCATGAAATTGATCCTTTCTTCGATTTACACATCTTAGGAAGTGTGTTATTTGAAGTCTGGCTGATGCAGCCTTTTTGTTTAAAGGATAATATACCCCACTCACTTTCACCAAGATTTCTTATGGAAATAAGCAAGAAGTACAGTACTTACAAATTCATTGAAGATTTCCCTGGCGAGCCTATAGTTGTTGTTAGCCACCAATGTTGCTCTCTCAAACAGGCTTTGAAGGGGAATCCGGCAGTTGCCAGGTTGGTTTTTACAGTATGGTGCATAATCCTCCACACCCTGGCACAAGAGTAGATTTGACACCACCAGCAGCAGGAGCAGGCAGAACCCTGCATAAATAAAAACATGAGCCACTCTGAGATAATGTGTTAGTCTGAGGTTAGCAAAAGCCATCCTGTCCAGGGAAGCCTCATCTCTCCCTGTTGCCCTGAGCAGAATTTGATCCAATGAGCCAACTTATTGGAAAAGATCCTGATGCTAGGGAAGATTGAGGGCAGGAAGAGATTGGGGCAACAAAGAATGAGATGGTTGGATGGCATTACCAACATAATGGACAAGAGTTTGAGCAAACTCCAGGAGATAGTGAAGGACAGGGAAGCCTGGCATACTGCAGTCCATGGGGTTACAGAGAGTTGGACATGACTTAGGGACTGAAAAAGAAGAACATTAGAATTTTTAAGGTTTTTTCCTCTCTTAGTTGTATATTGCCATGGTATCTAAGAATAAAATTGTTATTTAAAATTAAGTGATGAAAGTAAAAGAAGTGACTCTCAAAAAGCAGAATTAAGTTGAGAATTGTGGGACTGTATCTCTGAACATCTAAGCTTATTGGGACAAGCAAGGAGAATAATAGTTCATATAACATAGGCATATTTGTGTATATATATTTCTGTGTGTATATGCATGTGTTATGCATAAAGAGAAATATGCACTTAATTCCTACATGGAACTTTGTGCTTTTTAAAAATTAAACTATATAGGAGGCAGTAAGTATAGCTGTGGTTGTTCCAATAGTCATGTATGGATGTGAGAAATGGACCATAAAGAAAGCTGAGCACTGAAGAATTGATGCTTTTGAACTGTGGTGTTGGAGAAGACTTTTGAGAGTCTCTCAGACTGCAAGGAGATCAAACCCGTCAATCCTAAAGGAAATCAGTCCTGAATATTCATTGGAAGGACTGTTGCTGAAGCTGAAGCTCCAATACTGTGGCCACCTGATGCAAAGAACTGACTCATTGGAAAAGACCCTGATGCTGGACAAGATTGAAGGCAGGTAGAGAAGGGGACAACAGAGGATGAGATGGTTGGATGGTCTCACTGAATCAGTGGAGATGAGTTTGAGCAAACTTCAGGAGTTGGTGATGGACAGGGAAGCCTGGCATGCTGCAGTTTATGCGGTTGCAAAGAGTTGGACACAACTGAGAGATTGAACTGAAGGATAGCAGAATATCATAAATCCGAATGTAATTGATCATTTATTGGAAGACAGCTAACTATATGGATTTTTTTCTATTAAAGTATACTTTGGTGATCATATAACAGATCTAAATATCCAATATATGGCTGAAGAGGATCTCAGTGTGTTATCCACACTGTAAACTGAAGGAATCAATTATCAATGGATAACTATGCATTAACTTTGTAGTTTAATGAGCAAAATAAACTGATAAACACTTTTGTCCTTTTCTCAGTGTTCAGTTCAGTTCAGTTGCTCAGTCATGTCTGACTCTTTGTGACCCCATGAACTGCAGCATGCCAGGCCTCCCTGTCCATCACCAACTCCCAGGGGTGCACCCAAACTCATGTCCATTGAGTCGGTGATGACAGAGTCTCATCCTCTGTCGTCCCTTTCTCCTGCCTTCAATCTCTCCCAGCATCAGGGTCTTTTCAAGTGAATCAGCATCGGGTGGCCCAAGTATTGGAGTTTCAGCTTCAACATCAGTCCTTCCAATGAACACCCAGGACGGATCTCCTTTAGGATGGACTGGTTGGATCTCCTTGCAGTCCAAGGGACTCTCAAGAATCTTCTCGGACATCACAGTTCAAAAGCATCAATTCTTTGGTGCTCAGGTTTCTTGATAGTCCAACTCTCACATCCATACATGATCACTGGAAAAACCATAACCTTGACTAGGCGGACCTTTTTGACAAAGTAATGTCTCTGCTTTTTAATATGCTGTCTAGGTTGGGTCATAACTTTCCTTCCAAGGAGTAAACGTCTTTTAATTTCATGGCTGCAGTCACTATCTGTAGTGATATTGGAGCCTCCCAAAATAGTCATCCACTGTTTCCCAGTAAGCTATACTCTCTGCCTATAACAATCTTAGGTGCTATTGTGCCCAAGCATTGAAACTGGGGCTCTTCCCAGAAATTCATAGATATGAGCCCTGCTCCAGAGTTTGTGTTCTTGATGCTGGAATCTTCTGTTCTCTGGTCCACTAAGTCCCAGGCTTTCTCTCCTGAGCATCATCTGGTTCTCCTGTTTACACAAGTGTTTGTATTTTGGTTTTCCTATCAATTCTCTTGTTCTTTTGATCAGGCTACCCAACCTCTTGATGGTTTATTTTTCAGACCCTTTTCTTCTTTGTTTTTCCTGATTCTTGTTAATGTATTTGCTTTCATATATTCCTGAATTTCAGTATCTACAGATGTCCTACCCTATCCTCTTGCTATCTAAATTTTGGCTTTTAGCAACACCATATTTTTCTGAACTTCATTTTCCTTTTGGTCCAGTTTCTGGTATTCAAATTAATCTGGATTTTTACATCAGGCTGTTCTTGGTGCCTCAAGCAACTTTGAGAAGTTAGCTTTCTCTCTATGCAATACTGCCTCTTATTTTGATACCATTGCTGACTTTCTATAATTTCACTTCCTGCCTCATATTTTGTCTTTGTCCTTTTATAGCTGCTGTAACTTCAGTACTATGTGTCTTTGCATTGGTATTAATATTTATAGTAAATTCTTAACTTGATGTAGCATATAATTAAAAGGAATACAATCAAAATAGTAATAATAAATCCCCCCAAATTAATATCCATAAATGCTCCCATTTTTAAAAGATATTCTATCCAAATATTATTGAGACACCCTAACTCATGTTTCATTACTAACTGGTTCAATTTTGAGACAGAATATAGAGAACAATGGAGTGGTAAACACTGACAATTAATTACCTTGCTCTTTATTTGTCTCATTCAGTTCAGTTCAGTTCAGTCACTCAGTCATGTCTGACTTTTTGTGACACCACAAATTGCAGCACGCCAGGCCTCCCTGTCCATCACCAACTCCTGGAGTTCACCCAAACTGATGTCCATTGAGTTGGTGATGCCATCCAGCCATCTCATCCTCTGTCGTCCCCTTCTCCTCCTGCCCCCAATCCCTCCCAGCCTCAAAGTCTTTTCCAATGAGTCAACTCTTCACATGAGGTGGCCAAAGTACTGGAGTTTCAGCTTTAGCATCAGTCCTTCAAAGAACACCCAGGACTGATCTCCTTTAGAATGGACTGGTTGGATCTCCTTGCAGTCCAAGGGACTCTCAAGAGTCTTAACTAACACCACAGTTCAAAAGCATCGATTCTTTGGCGCTCAGCTTTCTTCACAGTCCAACTCTCACATGCATACTTGACCACAGGAGAAACCATAGCCTTGACTAGATGGACCTTTGTTGGCAAAGTAATGTCTCTGCTTTTGAATATGCTATCTAGGTTGGTCATAACTTTCCTTCCAAGGAGTAAGCATCTCTTAATTTCATGGCTGCAATCACCATCTGCAGTGATTTTGGAGCCCCCAAAAATAAAGTCTGACACTGTTTCCACTGTTTCCCCATCCATTTCCCATGAAGTGATGGGACCAGATGCCATGATCTTCGTTTTCTGAATGTTGAGCTTTAAGCCAACTTTTTCCCTCTCCTCTTTCACTTTCATCAAGAGGCTTTTTAGTTCCTCTTCAGTTTTGCCATAAGGGTGGTGTCATCTGCATATCTGAGGTTATTGATATTTCTCCCGGCAATCCTGATTCCAGCTTGTGCTTCTAATTAGTAACTGTGTAAATGTTAGTTTTTGTACAGTAGCACAAAAGCTAGCACATATTAGAGCTATTCCTAGCACATATTAGAGCTTCCTGTGGGGTGATTGCTTTTGATGAAGGATGTGAACTGAGACCTATAATCGCCAAAAAGATGAGTGGACATGAAAGGAAGCAATGCAAGGAAGACATAGGCTTTTGTTGTTCTGGTAGGAAAAGCTTGCTGTGTCTCTCATCTACAGTCTAATCTCCAGATTTAACAAAACCCTTATTCTTCCTTTGATTTTTTAAAAATTTGGGTTTACATGTGGTGGATTCATTTTGATATTTGGCAAAACTAATACGGTTATGTAAAGTTTAAAAATAAAATAAAATTAAAAAATTGGGTTTATTTATGTTTTTTGCTCTTTGGTTGTATGAATCTCATATATTTTTGGATATTAAGACCTTATCAAATATGTGATTTGCAAATATTTCCTTTCATTCTATAGGTTGCCATTTGATTTGTTGATGGGTTCCTTTTCTGTGCAGAAGCCTCTGAGTTTGATGTGGTCCCACTTGTTTATTTTTTCAGTTGCTGCCTTTGGTTTTTGTGTGAAACAAAAAAAAATATTTCAAAGACATATGTCAAGGAGATTCTCTCAATGTTTTCTTCTAGGAGTTTCATGGTTTAAGGTCTTATGTTAAACTTTTAAATCAATTTTTGGTACAGTTTAATTTTTTTGCATACAACTATCCTGTTTTCCCATTACCATTTATTGAGACCATCGTTTCCCATTGGATATTCTTGGTTCCTTTGTCATACATTAATTGACAATACATGGGTGTGTGCTTCTTTCTGGATTCTCTGTTCTGGCTTGTTGACCTGTGTATATGTTTTGATGCAAATGTCATTTTTTAAATTAATTTATATATTTATAGTTTTCTTTATTTCTCTTTCAGATAGTTTGCTATTGGTGTATGGATAGGCAACTGAGTTTTGCATATTGGAATACAGTAAACAAAATATATGCTACAGCTTTATGGAATAGACATTTTCCCCCCAAATAAGACATACAGATGGCCAAGAGGTATATGACTAGGTGCTCAACATCAATAATTACCAGGAAAATGCAAATCAAAAGCACAAGCGATATTACCCCATACTTGTTAGAGTGGCCATTAGCAAAAAGGTAAGAAATATTAATAACATGTGTTGATGAGGGTATGGAGAGCAGTAGGTCTTGTGCACTGTTGCTGGGAGTGTGAATTGGTGCAACTCCCATGGAAAGCAACTGTGCAGATTCCTCAAGAAATTTAAAAGAGTAATGTTATATGATCCATTAATCCTACTTCTGGCTTACTTCAAAGCTCAAAGCTTACCTCAAAGACCCAGGTTCGATTCCTGGGTTGGTAAGGTCCCCTGGAGAAGAAAGTGGCAACCCACTCCAGTATTCTTGCCTGGAGAATCCCATGGACAGAGAAGCCTGGCAGGCTACAGTCCATGATGTCACAAGAGTTGGACACAACTTAATGACTAAAATGAAACCACAATCCTACTTCTGGATATATATTCAAAGGAAGTGAAATCATTATCTTAAAGAGATATTTGTACTCCCATGTTCACTGAAGCATTATTCACAGTAGCCAAGATAGAGGAACAATCTCAATACTGTCAACAGGTGAACAGATTAAAATAAAATGATATGGTATATATGTGTGTGTGCATGAATATTATTTAGCCATTTAAAAAAGGGAGAAATTATACCGTTTGTGGCAAATGGATAAAACTGGAGAGCCTGATGCTAAGTGAAATAAGTCAGAGAAAGAGAAATACCATATGATCTCAATTATCTGGAATCTAAAAAGAATTGGAACTCAGAAACAGAACAGGAAAGTGATTGCCAAGAGCTGGAGGGTGCAGAAAATAAGGAGAGATTTCTAAAAGGTTACACATTCTAATTTAATGAGGTCTGAAGCTCTAATGTAGAGCGTGGTGACTATAAGGGATAAGATTGTGCTGTATAATTGAAATTGCCTAAGACAATGGAGCTTATATGTTCTTTACAAAAAAAAAAAATAAACAGTAAACCTGTGAGGTGATGAGTTTGTTACTGAACTCAATAGAAAAGGAAAATATTTTCTAAGACATACATACATTGGGGTCAACAAGATGGTGGAGGAGTAAGTGGACATGGAGTACATCTCTCTCCATGGATGCATCTAGAATTCATGTACAGGGTTTTCCTGGAAGCTCAGTGGTAAAGAATCAGCCTGCCAATGTAGAAGGCATGAGTTCAATTCTTGATCTGGGAGGATCTCCCATGTCACAGAGCAACTAGTTCCATGCACCACAACTATTGAGCCTGTGCTTTAGAGCCTAGGAACTGTAAGTACTGAGCCCCATAACACAACTACTGAAGCCTGTGTACCTAGAGCCCGTACTCTGTAACAAGAAAAGCCACCACAATGAGAAGCCCTGTATGCTGCACCTAGAGACTGTCCCCCACTCTCTGTACCTAGAGAAAAGTCTAGGAAAACGTCAGCTGCATTAATTTGTGTTGCAGGATGGGGGAGTCGACAGATACTGGGGAAATAAGAAATGAACACATTTTCAATAGGTTTCCATATTTTTCTACATTTGCTTCTTCTTGTCCCCCTTCTCTACAAGGATGGTGTGAAAAAAAGAAATTAATGCACATTTTAGTACCTCTAGGGATATATCAGGAGTTCCTGACCACTGGAAACGAAATCATAGATTCATGCAAAACTCAATAGGATGAAGGATAGAAGGAGGAGGGAAAGCAAGCAGAATCAATTTGCACCAGGGGGTCAGGGAGCTGAAGCAGGGGAGAGATCCCAGCATTCGGGGCAATTGGTTGGGCAGAAGGGAGGCATTTAAGGCTTTTGGAGAGTGAAGTAGCTGATCTGTGACAGTCCAGATGGAGTGGAACCACACAGATAATCTATGCCATAGGCTTATATACCTCGAACAAGGTCGCAAAGCCACTGATGACCACGGTGGCTGGATGCTGGAGCCATGAGGATTGGAGAGAAATCCCAGGATGAGGACTGCTGCTGATGGGAGATGGCCCAACAGGACAGAATGGAGGAAATCTGTGCTGGGGAATGCCTAAGGAGGAAAACCTGGTAACCATAGAAATAGGGTGCTACTGACTAGGCACACCCTGGGGGTGGAGTTTTCACTGCTTCTCTCTTACCTTATTCTCTCTTATCAATGCTGGTGCCTGCATAAGAGCAATAGGGAAAGATCACAGCGATGGTGGCCTTCAAGTGACCAGTGCACTGTGCAATAGAAAATTTCAGTATCTGTACACACCCTATGCGGGCGTGCTAAGTTGTTTCAGGTGTATTCAACTCTTTGAGACCCTATGGACTGTAGAAACCAGGCTCCTCTGTTCAGGAGGATTTGCCAGGCAAGAATACTGGAATGGGTTGCTATGCCCTCCTCCAGGGGGTCTTCCCTACTCAGGGATCAAACCGGTGTCTCTTACCTCTCCTGCATTGACAGGTGGGTTCTTTACCACCAGTACCACCTGGGAAGCCTATATATAGGCTACCCTACCTATCCTATTCTCTTACTATCTCAATTTTGACTTGTGTTAAAATTTAACCTCTAAATTTATGTGTGTTAACGTTTATTACAGAAAAACCACACTCTTCCTCAGTGGTAGTGGTGGTCTATGTCTACAGTTAAAGAACTAGGACAGGCTTCCTCTGCCCTGGGATGGATTTCCTGTACCCTCCTGTTCAGGGAGGTCAGTGGGTGGCCAACTCCATCTATGTATACCTTGTGTGAGGGTCTGCTGCAATTCTGCAGCATCGTCACAAAGAATTTTGTCTTAGCCACTGGAGATGCAAACTGTTCAGTGTCTCAAGACTTTTTACTCAGTCCCAGTGGGTTTTATCAGGAAGGCGCAACCCTTAAGAATAAAAACAGACTGCATAGAAAAGAATACAAACTCATAGTCTTTACCATCTTCATAAATTTAAGTGATAAATCTCACCAAACTCATTCAGATATATTCTCAAATAAATTTTTTATTGGCTGCCAAGTTGTAAAGCTGGAGCATTCATATCTGCAGGAGTCCATACAGGCTCTTTCCACATCAAGACAATATCTTGTCACATTCTTTTCCCGTTTCATTGATGGGCAACAGTGTTTGCATGCAATGAAAGAGTCAAAGATAAGGGATTTAACCCAGAAAAAAATTCAGCTCTCTTGCTTGTGAGAAGCAAGAAATTTCTTTTCACTTTGAAAATATATATATATTTTTTAGTTTCTACTGTACTGTGCATTAGGCAGTATAAGACACCTAATGTTATATGCACTGTCACATTTATATTTTTATAAATGTATGTCACAACCATACATGGCAGGGATAAATATCATTATTTTGAAGGTAGAGAACTTTCTCTCTTGCTTTCCATACACTTCCTACATATTAGATTTTGATGTAGATTTTAACCATTATTTTTGCTAAATCTTTTAGTGAGCTGTCCTTTTCTTTCCAGACCTTCTATCACAAACTGCTCTGTCCATCTCCTGGAAGAGCCCCAGTCCCCTAATATCCCTGGGATCCCCTTTAGTTCTGTCTAATACTGGCTCTGTTCTTCAGCCAGACTTTTCTTTAAAAATGCAATTATAGTTTTGTTTCTGCTCCTTAAACCCTTGGATGGGTGACTCTTGTCTTTAGAAGAAAGTCTACTTTCTTTCTCACTCTTCTTGGGTCTCTCCTAGATCTTGCCCTTGTCTGGGCTTCAGCTTCACTCCTGGCCTGTCTTCTCTCTTCTCTCTCCAGTCCAGCTACACCAGACCTTACCTGTTCCCCGAAAACACCATCATCCTCCACCGTCTTCCCTCTTTTGTTTTTTTGCCTAGAATGTTTCTTCCTATAATTTCCTCAGCTTCCTCCCATGTATCTTTTAGATTTTTAGGTTCTGCATCAGTTCTTTGGACAGTGATTCCTAACTGTTGGACTAGGAGCCAAGTTCCTTTGACCTAGTTTCCCTTCTCTGTGCTCTCACAATGTCAATCCTTTCTATTTCAACATTTCTTCCAGATTGCTGTTTCATGTTCAAGTATCTGTATTTTCTGCTAGAATATAAACTTACTGAAATCAGTGGCTCGCCTGTCCTGTTTATTTAAGTATGTTCATCCTGTAATGAAGAATCTGGTGCTGATGAATCATTCAGTAAACAGTTGTCAAATACAAAAGGAATTAAAACAAGCAAACAAACAAACAACAACAACAACAACAACAACAAAAAACACAGAAAACCAGAGAGGTTGAATCTCCTGCCCTGAGTCATGCAAGTTATACCTCTGGCCACACCTGGATTAGAGCCCATGTGTGTTCATCAAGAGAGTCCAGTTTTCACTCCATTTTACTGCTACCTTGGGGAAGGGCTGGTGTGACTCAAAAGGTTCATTCTTGCTTTTTCCTCTTTTATGCCCTAGGAATAGTATTTTGGATCCAGTTTTAGATAATAGAAGGTTCCAAATTCCTTTTGATAATAGAACATATACTTTAAAACAGTATTTTGAAAATTATAAGTGACTGCTTAGTGATATATCTGCATGTTTTGAAAATTTATATAATCTAGAATGTTCTTGTGAAATCTATCATAAACTAATTCAATTTTGATCTTGAATTTAGTGCTAAAATTTAAAGTTATCTTTTTATCATCTTCTAATCTTCCTTAAGTTTTCCCTGACAGGTGTCTTATAAATCATATTACTTGGGGATTATGTATGCAATGCCAAGAGGATAGAGATAAGTTGCTGCCATATAGATAGCCGTATCTGTTTTTGTCAATAAGGGGAGAAATTCATTTGTTGGCAAGCTTTTCGTATGTGGAAGGTGAATCTAGTTTCTGATTGTCAGTGATTATTTAATCTATGACATTTAATAATTCCCAGTCCAAACAGTGGTAAGTAATAGAAGTGCAAACCTTGGCTCTGATTTTGTTTAGGTTATTTCTGTTGATATTTGTAAACACCTTTTTAGTTGTTAGCAATTTACAATGATTACAGATTGCCTGAAACCAAAGATGATGAGGGATGTACACACATCCCTTCATTTCTCCTTCCAGACTTTTTCAGGCATCTCTAATGAGATGAGAGTTTACTGAAGACACAGAAACTAAGATCTATGACTGGCTTATTGTGGGTGAGTAGGTATTTAAGTTTGCT
Source organism: Bubalus kerabau (assembly GCF_029407905.1). NCBI lineage: Eukaryota > Metazoa > Chordata > Mammalia > Artiodactyla > Bovidae > Bubalus > Bubalus kerabau. The sequence continues at coordinate 17,091,149 of NC_073626.1, forward strand.
TTAAATTTTCAGGAGTCATTGATTTTTGGTATGTGTTGCCTGGTGCTTACCTGCTTCTATTTGGTGCCAGTTTTACTCTGGAGGGAGATTTGGGGACAGCAAGACCTTTTGGAATCCCATGAACCTTGCTTTCTTATTGGTGAAAGTTTGAAAAACAGCAGCTGTGGAGATCTTCTTTCCAACACAACTGGAATATTAGTGGAATGTATTTTTCTTGTTACCTGCATCCATTTTGTAACTTTGCATGGACATTTTATGATTTCCAAATTAATTCAGGCCCCCACGATGTACAGTGTGTGGTGTTTATTGTGTAAGGGTAGCAGCGACAATCTTTGAAGGTTTGTTGTTTGATTGTGAATACTCAGCCCTGGGCCACTTCTCTTTGCTTAATAAACTGACTAGTTATGACTGCATTTGTAAACATGAGTGAGTTCAGAGGTTTCTTCAATCTCTCACTAACTCTTAAGAAAGAATTTTTTTAGATACTGATTGCATAACTAGACATTTGAGAAATACTACAATGTTTTAAATGAATTATGAAGCCAGAAGAAGATTTTCTGTTGACGTTCACCTGAGAGATGAACTTGATTTTGACCATTAGCAATGGAATATTAAACCTTTGAGGTACTCAATGAGATTCTCTAAGACAGAATAACTGTGTAAGACTTTTTTTCTTTCATCAATTTATATCTTTTGCAATTTTAGTACTAGGAGGAATATTCTTCAGGGGAGAAAAGCCACTGGAAGTGACAATTTCACTAAGCAATCAAGAGTTTGCTTATTTTCAATTAAATGAAAATGCTGCATGCAATGCTCTTTATAGAGACTCTTGGTATGTTTCATAATTCGGTTCTTAAAAAGTATAATTATTTAAAAGAAAACAGGGAAATTTCTAAACTGTGAATGCCAACTGCCTGGAACAAATACGATGTTTCTACTGCATCAGGTTTCTTAATATCCTTAATTTGTCCAGTGGACAAATGATGTTACTCATAAGAATTATCGGATGTGTGCACCCTGTAATAGGCAGCATTGTGTTTGAACCAAATCTGCCCTTTGTGGAAATCTGACAGTGGAGACAGAACAAAGGGTGTGTGTGAGTTGATCAAGAAAAGGATAATCAGAGCTATGAAGTTATTCAGTGATCATCTTTTATGACAGCCACTTAACCAGTTTTTCTCAATATACTTTCCTGTAGATATAGAAATGAAAATTTTTCATGCTACCACATATGGGGCAACTCTATACTGCTTCCTACCCGCATTTGAAACAGAAGATCCACAATTCTTGAGCAGAAGTGGCAAGAAAACTCACCACTAGATTCTTGATTATTATTTAGGCTTTAATTAGGTAGCATATTTTCTGCCATCGCTGTGTAAGTGCCTCACGTGTTGCAAATTTCTTTTGAACTCAGGCAGATGCTTATCAAGAAATCATTCATTTCTACCTAAACACTTTTAGGTGACAGATCAGTGCTTCCAATGATACCAGAAGCAGTACTTTTACCAAATCCTAACAGTTAGCTTATATTTCATTATAAATGGGAAAGTGCCTTGAAGTTTCCCAAACTGTTCCATGTCATGATAATTGATAAAAAGCAACATCAAATTGGGATAACTGAGAACAGCCTTCAGATGGCTAAACACTGAGAAAATACTGTGACTGGGATCATCTTATATTAAAGACATTTTTGTCTATATCACTCATGCTATAACACAGGGGGTAATTAATAATGTTTAAATATATGCTGCAAACACCTCTTTGATAGAACATTGCAATATTTAGTCCATGGGATACAAATAAGTGAAACATATATATTCTACCCTAAAAGGCTCTGTAGTCTTTTTGAGAAAACACCACATATAATGAAAAAAAAAAAAAAAACCTTCACAGAATGTATTGTTAACAATCACAGATGATTTTAGATTTGAAAGAGACTTTATAATCTTTTTTTATAACATTATTGATTTATTTTTGTCTGTGCTATGTCTTCATTGCTGCTTGGGCTTCTTTCTAGTTGTGATGAGTAGGGGCTACTCTTGGTTGCAGTGTGCAGGCTTCTCATGGCAGTGGTTTCTCTTGTTGTGGAGCACAGGTTCTAAGCTTGTGGGCTTCAGTAGTTGCAGTTCCAGGGCTCTAGAATACAGGCTCAACTGTTGTGGCACAAGGGCTTATCATTGCTCCTTGCCACGTGGGATCTTCCCAGACCAGGGATCAAACCTGTGTCTCCTGCATCAGTGGCAGATTCTTTACCACTGTGCTACAAGGGAGCCCTGTGATCTTTCAAATTAAGGTCCTCTGCAATGTCTTTCATGGAACATTGGCACATATGAACTTTTACCCAAATTATTCCCACTTAATTAACTCCTGTAGGAATGCCTTTTTCTCTTATAAAACATCAATATCGGTGCCAACAGCTGGCTGAGTAGTGACCCCAGGGCTGGGGGCCCGCTGCAACTGGCTCCTTGCAGCTCCCTTCAAGTGAGTTAACACTCAGAAGAGACTGTTTTGTTAGTCCTCATACCTGTTAATGCCCATGGTGCTTGCTATTATAATTATGTAATGTAATGATCCTAATGACGTGTGGATAATAACAATCTGCTTGCATTGCAGAAGACCCCAGTTTGATTCCTGGGTCAGGAAAATCCACGGAGAAGGGACAGGCTACCTACTCCAGTGTTCTTGGGCTTCCCTTATGGCTCAGGTGGTAAAGAATCCGCCTGAAATGTGGGAGACCTGGGTGTGATCCCTGGGTTGGGAAGATCCCGTGGAGAAGGGAAATGTTACCAACTCTAGTATTCTGGCCTGGAGAATTCCAAGGACTGTATAGTCCGTGGGGTCACAAAGAGTCAGGCATGACTGAGCTGGTGATGGTGTTGGTGATGCACAGGGAAGTTGGTGATGGACAAGGAAGACTGCCATGATGCAGTTCATGGGGTTGCAAAGAGTCAAACATGACTGAGTGACTGAACTGAAATGAATGACATGTGAGTGTGATGGGAGCAATTTCAATAAAGACAAAAATGAAAAATATTGGTAAGACCCTTGAGTCTAAAAACATTACTATCCAATTAGGAATGATCTATGACATGTAAACAGAAAAAAAAATTAAAGCTTAGCGTCTGTACTCATTTTTTCCCCCAGTGTTTATGTACTATTTTATTTTACAAAATTGAATGTAGTAATTATAGATGATGTGTGATAATTTTGACTTTTGAACAAAAAGAAAGAGGAGGGGATTAGAAACTACTAAATGGGCATAACCAAAAGAGGCCATGGCCACACGGAAGAGACACATCAGAAAATAAATATATCTAAAGGACTTTCATTTAACAACAACAAAAATCTACTGGTGCAATCCTTTGGTTAAGGAGGATTCTACTGCTAACCGTTGCATCCTCTGGGACAATCAGAATGTTTGTTTGCATAGTTCAGGATCTGAAAACTTCTGCAGCAAACTATTATGCTCCGGGACATTTCTTCTCTCAAAAGTTCCTGTTGCTTTCTCTGCAAGCGAACCCAAGAATATCAAGATTAAGAAAAGGCAGGTTTAAAACAAGCTGTTGTGTGCTCTGTTTCTTCAGTCATGTTTGACTCTTCGACCTGATGGACTGTAACCCACCAGGCTTCTATGTCCATGGGATTTCCCAGGCAAGAATATTGGAGTGGGTTGCCATTTCCTTCTCCAGGGGATCTTACCAACCTAGGGACTGAAGCTGCATCTCCTTCATTGGAAGGCAAATTCTTTACCACTTAGCCCCCTGGGAAATCCAGTTTTAGTGTAGTACATGCCAACAAATGAACGAGCGCTATATTCCATTCTTGTTTGGCCACGGTTAAGCAACCCAAAAGTATATTTGTGAGATATGGTCTTCCTATAGGTATATTCAAATCCATGTGGTTATATTCTGAATATTACATTTGTATCAAAGAAAGTAATTATGTATCTAATTTTGTCTTTCTTACAAAGGCAAATTCCTATGCCTCATGGTAAGAAATGTTTTCTAAGGGAAATTGAAGACTTAGATATGTCTATTTTTTAAATTAATTTACTTATATTAATTGGAGGCTAATTACTTTACAATACTGTAGTATTGTTTTTGCACTAGTTTGTAGTGGTTTTTGCAGTACATTGACATGAATCAGCCATGGATGTACATGTGTCCCCCACCCTGAAACCCTCTCCCAACTCACTCCCCATCCCATCCCTCAGGTTGTCCCAGTGCACTGGCTTTGAGTGTCCTGTTTCATGCATCGAACTTGGACCGGTGATCTATCTCACACATGGTAATATATATGTTTCAATGCGATTCTCTCAAATCATCCCACCCTCGCCTTCTCCCACAGAGTCCAAAAGTCTGTTCTTTGTATCTCTTTTGCTGTCTCACTTATAGGGTCATCATTACCATCTTTCTAAAGTCCATATATATATATATATATGCATTAATATACTGTATTGGTATTTTTCTTTCTGACTTACTTCACTCTGTATAGTACACTCCAGTTTCATCCATCACATTAGAACTGATTCAAATATGTTCTTAATAGCTGAGTAGCATTCCATTGTGCATATGTACCACAACTTTCTTATCCATTTATCTCCCAGTGGACATCTAGGTTGCTTCCATGTCCTAGCTATTGTAGACAGTGGTGTGATGAACATTGGGGTACACGTGTCTCTTTCAATTCTGGTTTCCTCACTGTGTATGCCCAGCAGTGGGATTGCTGGGTTGTCAGTTCAGTTCAGTTGCTCAGTCCTGTCTGACTCTTTGTGACCCCGTGGACTGCAGCATGCCAGGCCTCCCTGTCCATCACCAACCGGAGATTACTCAAACTTGTGTCCATTGAGTCAGATGCCATCCAACCGTCACATCCTCTGCTGGGCTATATGGCATCTCTATTTCAGTTTTTAAAGGAATCTCCATACTGTTCTCCTTAGTGGCTGTACTAGTTTGCATTCCCAACAACAGTGTAAGAGGGTTGTCTTTTCTCTGCACCCTCTCCAACATTTATTGTTTGTGGACTTTTTGATAGCAGCCATTCTAACCAGCATGAGATGGTACCTCATTGTGGTTTTGGTTTGCATTTCTCTGATAATGAGTGATGTTGAGCATCTTTTCATGTCTTTGTTAGCCATCTGTATGCCTTTTTGGAGAAATGTCTGTTTAGTCCTTTTGGCCCATTTTTTGATCGGGTCATTTATTTTTCTGTTATTGAGCTGCATGAGCTGCTTGTGTATTTTTGAGATTGATTCTTTGTCAGTTGCTTGGTTTGCTATTATTTTCTCCCATTCTGAAGGCTTTCTTTTCACCTTGCTTATAGTTTCCTTTGCTGTGCAAAAGTTTTAAGGTTTAATTAGGTCTCATTTGTTTATTTTTGCTTTTATATTCAATACTCTGGGAGGTCAGTCATAAAGGATCCTGCTGTGATTTATGTAGGAGAATGTTTTGCCTATGTTTTCCTCTAGGAGTTTTATAGTTTCTGGTCTTACATTTAGATCTTTAATTTATTTTGAGTTTATCCTTGTGTATGTTGTTAGAAATTGTTTTAGTTTCATTCTTTTACAGGTGGTAAACCAGTTTTCCCAGCACCATTTGTTAAAGAGATTGTCTTTTCTCTATTGTATATACTTGCCTCCTTTGTCAAAGATAAGTGTCCATAGATGCATGGATTTATCTCTGGGCTTTCCATTTTGTTCCATTGATCTATATTTCTGTCTTTGTGCCAGTACACTGTCTTGAAGACTGTAACTTTGTAGTATAATCTGAAGTCAGGCAGGTTGATCCTCCCACTCCATTCTTCTTTCTCAAGATTGCTTTGGCTATTCGAGGTTTGTTTTATTTCCATAAAATTATGAAATTATTTGTTCTAGTTCTATGAAAATTACTGTTGATACCTTGATAGGGATTGTATTGAATCTATAGATTGCTTTGGGTAGTATACTCATTTTCACTATATTAATTCTTCTGATCCATAAACATGGTATATTTCTCCATTTATTTGTGTCATCTTTGATTTCTTTCATCAGTGTTCTATAGTTCTATATATAGGTCTTGGTTTCTTTAGGTAGATTTATTCCTAAGTATTTTATTATTTTTGTTGCAATGGTGAATGGAATTGTTTCCTTAATTTCTCTTTCTGTTTTCTCATTGTTAGTGTATAGGATTGCAAGATATTTATGTGTGTTAATTTTATATCCTGTAAATTTACTATATTCATTGATTAGCTCTAGTAGTTTTCTGGTGGTGTCTTTAGGATTTTCTATGTAGAGGATCATATCATATGCAAACTGTGAGAGTTTTACTTCTCTTCCAATCTGGATTCCTTTTATTTCTTTTTCTTCTCTGATTGCTGTGGCTAAAACTAACAAAACTATGTTGAATAGTAGTGGTGAGAGTGGACACCCTTGTCTTGTTGCTGACTTGAAAGGGGAAATGCTTTCAATTTTTCACCATTGAGGATAATATTTGCTGTTGGTTTATCACATATGGCTTTTATTATGTTGAGGCATGTTCCTTCTATGCCTGATTTATGGAGGGATTTTATCATAAAAGGATGTTGAATTTTGTCAAAGGCTTTCTCTGCATCTATTAAGATAATCATATGGTTTTTATCTTTCAATTTGTTAATATGGTGTATCATATTGATTGATTTGTGAATATTGAATCCTTGCATCCCTGTGATAAAGCCCACTTGTTCATTATGTATGATCATTTTGATATGTTGTTGGATTATGTTTGCTAGAATTTTGTTGAGGACTTTTGCATCTATGTTCATCAGTGATATTGGCTTGTAGTTTTCTTTTATTGTGGCATCTTTGTCTGCTTTTGGTATTAGGGTGATGGTGACCTCATAGAATGAGTTTGGCAGTTTACCTTCCTCTGCAATTTTCTGGAAGAGTTCGAGTAGGATTGGTGTTAGCTCTTCTCTAAATTTTTGGTAGAATTCACCTGTGAAGCCATCTGGTCCTGGGCTTTTGTTTGTTGGAAGATTTTTTATGACATTTTCAATTTCTGCACTTGTGATGAGTCTGTTAAGATTTTCTGTTTCTTCATAGTTCAGTTTTGAAAGGTTATACTTTTCAAAGAATTTGTCCATTTCTTCCAAGTTGTCCATTATATTGTCATATAGTTACTGATAGTAGTCTCTTATGATCCTTTGTATTTCTGTGTCATCTGTTGTGATTTCTCCATTTTCATTTCTAGTTTTGTTGATTTGATACTTCTTTTTTTTTTTTCCTAGGTGAGTCTGGCTAGTGGTTTGTCTATTTTATTTATCTTCTCAAAGAACCAGCTTTTAGTTTTGTTGATTTTTGCTATAGACTCCTTTGTTTCTTTTTCATTTATTTCTGCCCTAATTTTTATGATTTCTTTCCTTCTTCTAGCTTTGGGGTTCTTCATTTATTCTTTTTCTAGTTACTTTAGGTATAAAGTTAGGTCATTTATTTGATTTTTCTCTTGTTTCTTGTGGTAAGGTTGTATTGCTATGAACCTTCCCCTTAGCACTGCTTTTACTGAATTCCATATAGGTTTTGCGTTGTCATGTTTTCATTTTCATTTGTTTCTATGCATATTTTGATTTCTTTTTTGATTTCTTCTGCAATTTGCTGGTTATTCAGAAGCATGTTTTTTAGCCTCTGTGTGTTTGTATTTTTAATAGTTTTTTTTTTTCCCCCCATGGCAACCCACTCCAGTATTCTCGCCTGGAAAATCCCATGGATGGAGAAGGCTGGTAGGCTACAGTCCATGGGGTTGCAAACAGTTGAGCACAACTGAGCGACTTCACTTTCACTTTTTAATGATATCTAATCTTACTGCAATGTGATCAGAAAAGATGCTTGAAATGATTTCAATTTTTTTGAATTTACGAAGGCTATATTTATGGCCCAGGATGTGATCTATCCTGGAGAATGTTCCATGTGCACTTGAGAACTTGATGAAATTCATTGTTTTGGGGTCCTATTGGTATTAATTAGGTCTGATCGGTCAATTGTTTCATTTAAAGTTTGTGTTTCCTTGCTAATTTTGTGTTTGGTTGATCTATCCATAGGTGTGAGTGGGGTATTAAAGTCTCCCACTATTATTGTGTTGCTGTTAATTTCCCCTTTCATACTTGTTAGCATTTGCCTTACATATTGCAGTGCTCCTATGTTGGTTGCATATCTGTTTATAATGTTTATATCTTCTTCTTAGGTTGATCCTTTGATCATTATGTACTGTGCTTCTTTGTCTCTTTTCATGGCCTTTATTTCAAAGTCTATTTTATCTGATATGAGTATTGCTAGTCCTTCTTTCTTTTAGTCTCAATTTGCATGAAATATCTTTTTCCAGCCCTTCACTTTCAGTCTGTATGTGTTCCTTTTTTTGAGGTGGATCTCTTGTAGATAGCATATATAGGGGTCTTGTTTTTGTATCCATTCAGCCAGTCTTTGTCTTTTGGTTGGGGCATTCAACCCATTTACATTTAAGGTAATTATTGATAAGTATGATCCTGTTGCCATTTACTTTGTTGTTTTGGGTTCAAGTTTATACACCCTTTCTGTGTTTCCTGTCTAGAGATCCTTTAGCATTTGTTGAAGAGCTGGTTTGGTGTTGCTGAATTCTCTCAGCTTTTGCTTGTCTGTAAAGCTTTTGATTTCTCCTCCATATTTAAATAAGATCCTTGCTGGGTATAGTAATCTGGGTTGTAGCTTTTCCTCTTTCATCACTTTGAGTATGTAATGCCATTCCCTTCTGGCCTGAAGAGTTTCTATTGAAAGATCAGCAGTTATCCTTGTAGGGATTCCTTTGTGTGTTATTGGTTGCTTTTCCCTTGTTGCTTTTAATATTTTTCTCTCTGTGTTTCATCTTCATTAGTTTGATTACTATGTGTTTTGGGGTGTTTTGCCTTGAGTTTAATCTGTTTGGGACTCTCTGAGTTTCTTGGACTTGGGTGGCTATTTCCTTTCCCATTTTAGGGAAGTTTTCAACTATTATCTCCTCAAATATTTTCTCATGTCCTTTTTTTGGTCTATTTCTTATGGGACTCCTATGATTCAAATGTTGGGACATTTAACATTGTCCCAGATGTCTCTGAGGTTGTTTTCAGTTCTTTAAATTCTTTTTCTTTTTTCCTCTCTTCTTCATTTCCACCATTCTATCTTCCACGTCACTTATCCTATCTTCTGCCTCAGTCATTCTACTGTTGGTTTCCTCCAGAGTGCTTTTGATCTTATTTACTTCATTATTCATTATTGATTGACTCTTTTTTATTTCTTCTAGGTCCTTGTTAAACTTTTCTTGCATATTCTCAATCGTTTTCTCTAGTCTTTTATGTATAGCCCCAGTTTGTTTTCAGGATTTGGATCATCTTTACTATCATTATTCTGAATTCTTTTTCAGGTAGACTTCTTATCTCTTCCTCTTTTGTTTGGTTTGGTGGGCATTTATCATGTTCCTTTACCTGCTAAATATGTCTCTGCCTTTTCATTTTGTTTATATTGCTGTGTTTGGGGTGGCCTTTCTGTAGGCTGGAAGTTTGTGGTTCCTTTTTATTGTGGAGGTTGCTCCCTGTGGGTGGGGTTGGACTAATAGCTTTCAGGTTTCTTGGTTAAGGAAGCTTGCATCTGTGTTCTGGTGGGTAGAGCTGGATCTTTTTCTCTCTGGAGTGCAATGAAGTGTCCAGTAGTGGGTTTTGGGATGTCTATGGGTGTGGCATGACTTTGGGAAGCCATATATATAACACATATATATGGAATTTAGAAAGATGGTAATGATGACACTATATGAGAGAGAGCAAAAGACACAGAGAGAAAGAACAGACTTTTGGACTCTGTGGGAGAAGGTGAGGGTAGGATGATTTGAGAGAATAGCACTGAACATGTATATTACCATATGTGAAATAGATCACCAGTCCAAGTTCGATGCATAAAACAGGGCACTCAAAGCTGGTGCACTAGGACAATCCTGAGGGATGGGATGGGGAGGGAGTTGGGAGGGGGTTTCAGGATGAGGGATACATGTACATCTATGGCCGATTCATGTCAATGTATGGCAAAAAAAAACAAAAACAAAAACAAAAACACTACAATATTGTAAAGTAATTAGCCTCCAATTAAAATAAATAAATAAATTTAAAAAATAAATAGAAATAGAAAGGCTAACATTTTCTTCCCCAGGGGATAAGGACACTTATCTTTATGGCCACTGGACTAATGGATTCTGAATGTACACACATAATTACCCACAGTTATTTAACTATCATAATAAAGAAATTTCTTTTACATATAACTTCAACCAAAGCTCTCAGAATACCACAAAGGGCCAAGAATAAAATTATATGTGAATAAATTTTCATATGCATATATAAAATTTTGTAAGCTCAGTTAAGTAATCATCATTAGTTCTTTTATTATTCCATCAATTCATCTACTGTTACATAATTCAAACTCTACAATAGATTTCTTTTTTACAAAGGTTTAAATCTCAAGTCATAATAAAAGCAGAACAATGGCCTAGAAGAATAAATATAATGTTGTGTGGATATCATTATACATATCCATTTGTAAGGAAAATTAATGAAAAAATACAAAGACTTACAGTTTGCTGAAAGAGAAAGTGTATTCATTCAGAGCTGAATATACATGTCACCTAGAATAAATACTTTCTCAGCTTCCCATGACTTCTAAAGAAAGGGACTCCACGACTTTCATCTCCAGCCTGCTATGGACTCCTTTCCAGTTTCCTCCTCAACTTCCCTCCATGAAATCTCTTCCCTAGGTTATAGAACACACCTTGGGCTTCTGGTTCAGACAAGATGGTTTTGATCTCTTTGTGCCCACTCCTCTGTTTGTTCTGGAAATAAGAAGAGACCACTAAAGGAGACCATTTATGGTTGGCAAGAGGAAGGTGAACTAGTTTAGAGCCTGAAGACTGGAAGAGCCTCTTGATGAAAATGAAAGAGGAGAGTGAAAAAGTTGGCTTAAAACTCAACATTCAGAAAACAGATAATGGCATATGGTGACATCACTTCATGGCAAATAGATGGGGAAACAGTGGCAGATTTTATTTTCTTGGGCTCCAAAATCACTGCAGATGCTGACTGCAGCCCTGAAATTAAAAGACACTTGTCCCCTGGAAGAAAAGTTATGACCAACCTAGACAACATATTAAAAGGCAGAGGCATTACTTTGCCAACAAAAGTCTATCTTTTTCCAGTAGTCATGCATGTATGTGAGAGTTGGACTATAAAGAAAGTTGAGTGCCAAAGAATTGATGCTTTTGAATTGTGGTGTTGGAGAAGACACTTAAGAGTTCCTTGGACTACAAGGAGATCCAACCAGTCCATCCTACAGGAAATCAGTCCTGAATATTCATTGGAGGGACTGATTCTGAAGCTGAAACTCCAATGCTTTGGCTACCAGATGTGAAGAACTGACTCATTTGAAAAGACCCTGATGCTGGGAAAGATTAAAGGCAGGAGAAGAAGGGGATGACAGAAGATAAGATGTTTGGTTGGCATCATGGACTCAACGGACATGAGTTTGAGAAAACTCCAGGAGTTGGTGATGGACAGGGAGGCCTGGAGGGCTTCAGTTCATGGGGTCACAAAGAGTTGGACACGACTAAACAACTGAACTGAACTGAACTGGAAGAGCCAGACAGCAGCACCTAACAGAAGAAGGCAACACAGACCCAACATTTCTGATCTCCAACCTACCATCAGAAGACAACCTGAGTAGGGCCATTCCTCCCCAGGAATAAAGGTGAAGAAATACTGGTGGTCATTTAGTTCCTAAGTCGTGTCTGACTTTTTATGACACCATGTATTGTAGCCCACCAGCTTCTTCTGTCCATGGGATTCTCCAGGCAAGGATGCTAGAGTGGGTTCTCATGCCCTCCTCCAGGGAACCTTCCTCACTCAGGGATCAAAGCCTCATCTCTTACACTTCCTCATTGACAGGTGGGTTGTTAACCACTAGCACCATCTGGGAAGCTTGACTTAAGCAATAACATATCATTAATCACCTAACCTACAAATGGTCTAAATATATTGATCAAAAGACAGAGTTGTCAGAGTGAATTAAAAAAAAACAAAAACAACACGAAACACTATATGTTCTTTCAAAGAAACTCAGTGTGCTGTGTGCTGTGCTTAGCTGTTCAGCCATGTCTGACTCTTTGCGACCTCATAGACTGTAGCCTGCCAGACTCCTGTATCCAAGTAGATTCTCCAGGTAAGTATATTGGAGTGTATTGCCATGCCCTCCTCCAGAGGCTGTTCCCAATACAGGGATCAAACCCAGGTCTTCAAATTGCAGGTGGGTTCTTTATGATCTGAGACACCACGGAAGCCCAAGAAACTCATTAATGGCAAGGATATGTAGAAAATAAAAGGATAAAAAATATGATAATATCAGGTAAATTAGACTTTAGAGCAAAGAAAATTTCTGAAGACAAAGGAATGCAAGGGCATTATATGAGGATAAAAGAATCAATCCAGATAGAATACATAATAATCCTAAATATATGTACACCAATAAACACAGTCTCAAAATATTTGAAGCAAAAATAGATAATCTGAATAGTCCTATAACATTTAAAGACATTGAAAATGTAATATAAAACTTTTGAAAAAGAAATCATCAATTCATGATAGTTTGACCAGAGAATTCTAACAAATATTTTAAAAATTAAGATCAATTTGACATAATCTCTTCAAGAAAATAAAAGAGTAGGAAACTATTACCAACTAATTTCATGGGGCCAGTATTGCCCTATACCAAAATCAGACAAAGGCAGTACAAAAAAGGGAAATTTCAGACAAACACCTCTCATAAATTTGGAATTAAAAGTCTTTACTCTTACACATACAAATGAGCCAAATGAATCCAGCAATGTATAAAAACATCTCTTGATAGTTTCTGGTCCCTTTGTAAGTCTGGTCATATTACCTTTCTCTTCAATGGGTTTATGTGAATCAAGGGTACAGTTAGTTAGGGTCCCAGTAATAATATCATACCAGAAATGCAGCGACAAATGCTCAAACTAGGGAAAATCAGAAACTAACTTCTCCCACTAAAGTTAATCATACCCAGTGTTTCTAAAAGTCTAGCAAAAATTACTACTACTACATTAAGATAAAGAAAGCATTTCTACCAAGAAGTGGTGGGTGTGTTTGATATTCTTTATACGACCCTCAGGAACCCTGTTGATCATTTTCTATTATGTTATGAACATTTAGAGGCTGAGAAGACCAGACTTTATCCCTCTAGCTCTCCTGGCCTCTGACTTCTACTTGAGTTTGGCCAGTGGTGTACAAAAGAGATTGGTGAGTCAGTGGAGAAAGAGATTAGTGGATTGATTCTTTCCAGACTCCTTTCCTGCTGGGAGGTGACCAAGTTTCTCCACTGAAAGCCAGATCTCTGGTCAGAAGCCCTCAAGTTTACCTGCAGGTATGTACAAGTCTCTCTAGAGACTGCAATATCCATTTTTTTTCTTTGCCCTGTGGGCCTGAAAGTGTTCATGTATCCTGTTCTTGCCTGTCTCAAACAGTTTTACTATTCCTTTTAAGGAATTCCTTTTAATTCCTTTAAAGCAATAAACTTTAATCCTTAAAGTTTATTGTCTGTTAGTCACTCAGGCATGTCTGACTTTTTATGACCCCCATGGACTGTAGCCTGCCAGGCTACTCTGTCCAAAGGATTCTTCAGACAAAGATTACTGGAGTGAATAGCCATTCCCTTCTGCAGGGATCTTCCCTGACCCAGGGGTGCAACCAAGGTCTCCCACATTGCAGGCAGATTCTTTATCATCTGAGCCACCAGGGAAGCCAGTTCTCTTTATTTTCCTTACTTGTGTAAATCATCTTGATTTCTGACAATAATAGGGGTGGCTTTGGATCTGCTAGTTAAAGAGCGTCCCTTAAAGATCTATCACTAAACTGCTTACAACAGGAACGGGACATCATTCTTCCTGACTCCAAAATCATAAATACAAGAACATGTCACAGGTCATGTAAAAATAAGTGCTGAGAAATCAATGATTTAAGAATGAATCTGTGGGAGAGGGAGAGGGTGGGAAGATTTGGGAGAATGGCATTGAAACATGTAAAATATCATGTATGAAATGAGTTGCCAGTCCAGGTCCGATGCACGATACTGGATGCTTGGGGCTGGTGCACTGGGACGACCCAGAGGGATGGAATGGGGAGGGAGGAGGGAGGAGGGTTCAGGATGGGGAACACATGTAAACCTGTGGCGGATTCATTTTGATATTTGGCAAATCTAATACAGTTATGTAAAGTTTAAAAATAAAATAAAATTTAAAAAAAAAAAAAAAAAAAGAATGAATTTGGTAAAAGTGCACGAACTTTAAGCTGTAAGATAATGAATAAGGTCTGAGGATCTAATGTGTAACATGGTGACTGTGATTTGTAATGTGTTATTGACATTTGTGGGGCTTCCCAGGTGGTGTTCATGGTAAAGACCCCTCCTGTCAGTGCAGGATGCATAAGAGACATGGGTTGAACCCCTGGGTCAGGAAGATCCCCTGGAGGAGGGCATGACATCCCACTCTAGTGTTCTTTCCTGGAGAATCCCCATGGACAGAGGATCTTGGCAGGCTATATAGTCCATGGAGTCACAAAGAGTTGGACATGACTGAAGGGACTTAGCACACATGTAAGAGAGTAAAACTTAAAAGTCCTCACCAAAAAGATCTTGAAAGGTAAATATGTGAGGTGATATTAATAGATATGTTAATTAAATCAATGAGGGAATCCATTAGTAATGTATACCTATTTAAATTGTCATGTATACTTTAAATATCTTGCCATTTTATCTGGAAATTTTATTTTTAAAAAACTGGATGGTATGGGGAGGGAGGAGGGAGGAGGGTTCAGGATGGGGAACACATGTATACCTGTGGTGGATTCATTTTGATATTTGGCAAAACTAATACAATTATGTAAAGTTGAAAAATAAAATAAAATAAAAACAAAACAAATAAACAAACAAAAAAAAAAAATAAAAAACTGAAAGAAGAGAAAAAAATTTCAATGCTTTTTAATATAATTTTGTAGATATTTCAGCCATTACTCTTGGCTTGTAAAAGGATTTAATTCCAGACAATAACCAGTGGGATTCACTGGATATTTAGAAAAGGAATAAACTTTGGAAATTATCTAGACAATCCTCCCATATTAAAGATATATTAGTAAATCCAAGATTGATTAAGTCACTTATCTAAACTTATAAAACTCGATGCAAATGTAGCAATAGAAACCACATTTCCTAAGTTTAAGTGAATCTTTACCGAATTACCCAGCAAATGGAAATATCTCCCATGCTCTGCAAACTTGATTCTTATCTCTTTCACAGAACTGATCATATTCCACCTTGTATTCCTTGTCTAGTTTGCATAAGTTTTACCAAGTAAATTAAATTCCTTGAAGGTTCAATCCTGGCATGTCTGTTCTTCTCACTCTATATTCTCACATATGGCTAAAGCTCTTTATCAATGCCATTCCTTCTCCCTGGAAGACCCTCTCTCTTTTACCTCATGACTTCCATGACATCTTTCAGATCTCAGTAAAGACCACTTCCACAAAGCAGCCTTTCGTGACTCTGACACAGCTCAGGTCTCCTTGTTATGTGGACATATGGCATTCTGTGCTTTTCCCTCTCGACATGTGTCCCAATTGTGGTGCAACATTTAACTTTGAAATTCACCTCACTTCTGTTTTTCTATTAAAATTTAAGTCCTAATTCACAAAGTCCACATGTGTGCTCTTCACTGATGTCCATTCTTTGCATCCAGCAGGCCTTCGTTATGTGTTTGTTCAATGAAACACTTTCATTCGTGAAGAGTAAAATTCCAGTGAATTTTTGATGCTGCTCTCACAGCATACAGTGAACTAAAACCACTGAGGTCTTTTCCCCCGACCCAAACCCTCATACCCTGATTATTTGGACATAATTACAGAACTAGAACTGTGGGGGCTTCCCTTGTGGCTCAGCTGGTGAAAAATCTGCCTGCAATGTGGGAGGCCTGGGTTTGCCCACTGGGTTGGGAAGATTCCCTGGAGAAGAGAAAGGTACCCACTCCAGTACTCTGGCCTGGAGAATTCCATGGTCTGTATAGTCCATGGGGTCACAAAGATTTGGACACGACTGAGCGACTCTTACTTTCACACAACTGTGGATGCATTTGTTTTTAATCGTCACCTTATTAGATAGAAACCACTCGATTTGCAGTCTGTTATTCCACATACACTACCCCTCGCAATTTCATGTCCTAAGATAATGTGATAATAGAGTCACTGACAAAAAGGCTCAATAGGACAGAACTAGAGACAGTGCTCTGAACCTGCCACTTGAGTCTACTTTTTACCATAGGATTTTCAGCTTCACTAGAGTTCAGTTTCTTAGCTGTACTCTCTGATCTTGACAGATGAAAATACTTTAAGGAGAGTCTACAAATCAAATATTCTTACATTGTACACAAATCCCTACTCTCTCTTTGAAGGTACAAAAGAAATTCACCTCCTTGATGAATTGTTACCTACTTTTCCTAGAGGAAAGTACCATCTTCCTCCTTATGGCTTCCTAATTTCACTCTCACCATTTTTATTTCATTGACCACATTCTGACTTGTATTATAGTTAATTATCTGAACACACCAATTCCCACTTCTTTAATTCAGTTCCCTTGGGGGTACAAAGGCTATGCCAACTGCCCTGAAGTTACTATTTACTGAGTATCAACCATGCCAGAAACTAGTATTTTCACAGACCAGCTTATTTGTTCTTTTTGAGGTAAATACTATAATTAAAAGCAAATACCCAGGTATTTTGGATAAAATGACAACTGAACAAAATCTTAACTGCTATTCCAGATACGTTTGCTTTTTTTTTTTTTTTTTAATATTTCCTTTCAAATAGAGCTTGAGCTTGCATTCTTGATAGCTTTCAGTTATGGGACTGATATATTAACTGGAAAAAAAACCCAAAACAAAACATGGTTGCAGGAAACAAAAGTAGACAAATCACACATCTTCTGAATACATCAAGATCCATTTTATTGGGAGCTGGCAGCTCAGACAGTAAAGGGTCCACCTGTAATGCAGAAGACCTGGGTTCGATCCCTGGGTCAGAAAGATCCTTGAAAGAGGGCAAGACAACCTATTCCAGTATTCATGCCTGGATCCCCATGGACAGAGGAGCCTGGTGGGCTGCAGTCCAGGGGTAGTAAACAGCTGAGCACGACTGAGCAACTAAGCACAGCAAACTTCTTCAAGGTGACATATTGACATTTACAAACAGTTTCTCTCAATAGCATGCTTAACTATAACTCCTGCTTTTCATCATAAGACCAAAGATAAAAGTAGTATTTAATAACAATCAAGTAATTATTTCTATCAAGGAATTTTTCTTAAAGCTAAACCAGAGAAGTACACTGTGAGATAGAGCAGATAATGAGGACTATAATAAGTCCTCATTATAAGTCCATTATAATATATAAGAGATCCAACCAGGGAAGCTGCACAACAAATAATTTTCTTTTTGGGAAAAGGAAAAATACCTCAGTTTGGGATCATGTTGTATACAGAGACTTGCATAATCTTTGGAAATGTAAAGGATTTTCTACTCTAATTTCCTTGCTTAGTTGAGAAAACCAAGGCCTAGAGAAGTGAAGATAAGTTTTCTAAGTGAAAGAGCAGTTATGTTAGGACTCTGATTAGAGCCCAGTAACAGCCTTAGGGTCCAGTTGCTTCATCTTAAGGCTGAAAGGCTGGAGTTAGTGGTGCAGTCTTAAGGCTGAATTGCTTTTATTTTGAAAAACCTCAATCTTTGCTCCTAAGGTCCTCAGTTCAGTTCAGTCACTCAGTCCTGTCTGACTCTTTGTGACCCCATGAAACGCAGCACGCCAGGCCGCCCTGTCCATCCCCAACTCCCGGAGTTCACTCAGACTCACGTCCATCGAGTCAGTGATGCCATCCAGCCATCTCATCCTCTGTCACCCCCTTCTTCTCCTGCCTCCAATCCCTCCCAGCATCAGAGTCTTTTCCAATGAGTCAACTCTTCGCATGAGGTGGCCAAAGTAGTGGAGTTTCAGCTTTAGCATCATTCCTTCCAAAGAAATCCCAGGGCTGATCTCCTTCAGAATGGACTGGTTGGATCTCCTTGCAGTCCAAGGGACTCTCAAGAGTCTTCTCCAACACCACAGTTCAAAAGCATCAATTCTTTGGCGCTCAGCCTTCTTCACAATCCAACTTTCACATCCATACATGACCACAGGAAAAACCATAGCCTTGACTAGACGCACCTTTGTTGGCAAAGTAATGTCTCTGCTTTTGAATATGCTATCTAGGTTGGTCATAACTTTCCTTCCAAGGAGTAAGCGCCTTACAAATAGCTGTGAAAAGGTCCTCAACTGATTGCATAAAATCTACCCACATATAGAAGGTAATTTATTTTATTCACAATCTATTGGTTTAAATGTTAATTACCTCTAAGAAAATATCTTCCTGTACAATTCTATGGAGTATGTTACCATGTGTATTTGGAATTGAACATCTATGCTACCTGTTCCACATTCATGACCTTGGAAGGGAAAACAAGCTTGACAATTTTTCCCCCATTTAATCATGTCCAGTGTTTTAGTGCATGCAGGCTGCTATTACAAAATGACAGAGGCTGGGTGGTTTATAAACCGCATTATTTATCACAGTTCTGGAGGCTAGAAGTCCAAGATCAGGGTGCCAGCATGGTAGAGTGAGTGAGGGCCTCTTCCAGGATATATCCCTAAATGGAAGGGATGAACAAGTATTTCAGGCCTCTTTCACAAGAGCCCTAATCCCATTCATGTGGGCTCTGCCCTCATGTGGGTTCTGCACTTATGACCTAATCATTTACCAATGTCCCACCTCCTAAAATCATCAATTTGGGATTAGGTTTTCAACATATGAATTTTGGGAGAACACAAGCATTTAGACCATAGCACCCAATGAGGAGACTGACTTGTCTAAGCTAACCCAAAGCCTCATCCATACTGAATGCTCTTGGTGCTGATAGGAAGCCAAGGACTAAGAAAGCTGAATAAGGACCAGCAGCCCCAGGTGGAGGGTCTGAGATGGCAAACTTCTTGATGGATTTCACAATATATGAGTATCTCCAGGGTCTTCGTTGGTTATTTATTGAGTAATCCACCACTTCAATGTTCCTATTTGAAATATGAGTTAATTACTGAGTTCTTAGACAAAGTACCAATTAACCAACATGAAAATATCACAGCTATGCATATAAAGAGAAGGGCCTTTGACAGACACAGATTTTACAGTGGAAAGTCCCCAAGACTTTATTCACTTCCATTCTTGGGTTCCATAACCAGCTAGGAATTCAAGAACTCACTGAAAGCTATTATAGATATGGCTAAGGAGATCAGCCCTGGGATTTCTTTGGAAGGAATGATGCTAAAGCTGAAACTCCAGTACTTTGGCCACCTCATGCGAAGAGTTGACTCATTGGAAAAGACTCTGATGCTGGGAGGGATTGGGGGCAGGAGGAGAAGGGGACGACAGAGGATGAGATGGCTGGATGGCATCACTGACTCAATGGACATGAGTCTGAGTGAACTCCGGGAGCTGGTGATGGATAGGGAGGCCTGGTGTGCTGCGATTCATGGGGTCGCAAAGAGTCAGACATGACTGAGCGACTGATCTGATCTGATCTGATGGTTTATTGCAGATCTTTGATTTATTTTTAATTCATTTTTTAATTTTTAGTGCAGTGTAATTGGTTTACAATGCTATAAATGTCAGTTTTTGTTGAACAGTGAATAAGTTATACGTATACAATGTATTCACTCTTTTTTAGATTCTCCTCCAATGGAGGTCATTACAGATCATTGAGAAGATTATCCTTTTCTACACAGTAGGTCCTTATTAGTTATCTATCTTATATTTAGTAGTGTGTATATGTCAATCCCAATATCACAGTTTATCCTTCCCTTCTTCCCCCTGGAACCGTAAGATTATTATCTACATCATGACTCTATTTGTAGGTAAGTTCATTTGTACCATCCTTTAATATTCCATATATAAGTAATATCATATGTATTTGCCTTTCTCTGTCTGATTTACTTCACTTGGTATGAGAATATCCAGGTCCATCCATATTGCTTCTCATAGCATTATTTTGTTCCTTCTTATGGCTGAGTAATATTACATTGTATATGTGCACTACATCTTGTTTATCCATCTCTTGATATACATTTAGGTGCTTCCATGTTTTGGCTATTGTAAACAGTGCTGCAATGAACACTGCTGTGCTTAGTGGCTAAGTTGTGTCCACTCTTTGCTACCCAATAGATTGTAGCCTGCCAGGCTCCTCTGTTCACGGGGATTCACCAGGCAAGAATATTGGAGTGGGTTACCATCCCCTCTTCCAGGGGATTGTCCCAACCCAGGGATTGAACCCCAGTCTCCCGCATTGCAGGCAGATTCTTTACTGTTTGAGCCACCTGGGAAGCCCTGGTGAAGCAATGGACACTGAGGTGCATGTATCTTTTCAAAGTATGATTTTCTCCTGGTATATACTCAGGGGATTGCAGCTTTTTAAAAGATACAGATTAAAAGCTGCCCAGGAAAAAGGCATATAGGGCAGAGTCAAAGAAAGTGTGAAATATGGAGCTTTTGGTTGATTCTTCCCAGGGCGTCACAGGCAGCTTTATCTTCCCAGCACTGATGTGCCGGCATTGAGCACTTGCAGACACGGGAGCTCACTCCAGGCTCCATGTCCGGAGTTTTTACCGGGGCTCCATCACCTAGATATAATTGACTGTCCATATAGCTGATCTCAGCCTCAAACTTTTCTAGAGGTGCAGCTGATACTGCATGACCAAAACCCCCATCATAAATCACAGCATTCTTATGGCCCAAAGTTTTAACTCTAAATCACATTGTTTATATACCTATCAGTTCAGTTCAGTCGCTCAGTCATGTCTGACTCTTTGTGACCCCATGAACTGCAGCACGCCAGGCCTCCCTATCCATCACCAACTCCTGGAGTTTGCCCAAACTCATGGCCACTGAGTCAGTGATGCCATCCAACCATCTCATCCTCTGTCCTCCCCTTCTCCTCCTGCCCTCAATTTTTCCCAGCATCAGGGTCTTTTCAAATGAGTCAGCTCTTTGCTTTAGGTGTCCAAAATATTGGAATTTCAGCTTCAACATCAGTCCTTCCAATGAATATTCAGGACTGATCTCCTTTAGTATGGACTTGTTGGATTTCCTTGCAGTCCAAAGGATTCTCAAGAGTCTTCTCAACACCAGAGTTCAAAAGAATCAATTCTTTGGTGCTCAGATTTTTTTATAGTCCAACTCTCACATCCACACATGACTACTGTAAAAACCATAGCCTCAACTAGACTGACCCTTGTTGACAAAGTAATGTCTCTGCTTTTTAATATGCTATCTAGGTTGGTCATAACTTTCCTATCAAAGAATAAGCGTCTTTTAATTTCATGGCTGCAGTCACCATTTGTGGTAGTGATTTTGCAGCCCCCCAAAAATAAAGTCAGCCTCTGAAGCAGCATTGGAGTGGCAGTGGCTGCTTGGCCCCTAAGAGGCTGAGAAGAGCTACCCCTTGTCCAAGATCAGGGGTGGCGGCCGAGAGCCACTACCCCACATCCAACGTAAGGAGCAGCAGCTGCACTTTGCTGGAGCAGCCATGAAGGGATACACTATGTGCAAGGTAAGAGAAACCCAAGTAAGATGGTAGGTGCTGAGAGAGGGCATCAGAGGGCAGACACACTGAAAACACAATCAGAGACAACTAGCCAATCTGATCACACAGACCACAGCTTGTCTAACTCAATGAAACTAAGCCATGCTGTGTGGGGCCCCCCAAGATGGACCAGCCATGGTGGAGAGGTCTGAAAGAATGTGGTCCACCAGAGAAGGGAATGGCAAACCACTTCAGTATTCTTGCCTTGAGAACCCCATGAACAGTACACATCTATCAGGCTGGCCCAACACCCTCACATAAACAATAGCACTTTTCTCAGTGTCAACCTTTGACACCTTTAGTCACCCTTTCTCAGAGAAAACCACCTAAGGGTTTAGAGAGGAGCTCCCAGGAAACAAGGGCAAAGTCCAGACTTCCCTTTGGATGAGGTTGAGCCCTTCACTACATAGCCAGGTGGCTGGATTTGCCTGAGGAGGCTCCTTAATTGTAACCCCACAATAAGAAAATGTGAAGTGACAAACATTGGTCAAGCATTTATCTCCTTCTGGTCTTTCTCTGAAATGTTTTTCTTGCATATCTTCATTAATTCTTATGCAACTCCATGAGGTGGACTCTAGTTTGAATGGCATTAAGGAGAGAAGTAAATTAAGGCTGGCCTAAAGATTCAGAGCTAGTGAATGGTGGAGTGGGAGTATGTACAAGGGATATAGGACTCGAAGGTTCACACTTAAAGCCACTATGTGGCGAAGATCCAAACATTTCTTTTTTTAGCATTTTTATTTATTTGGTTGTGTGTGTCTTAATTGTAGCACATCTGGATCTTTCACCTCTGTTGTGGCATGTGGGATCTAGATCTGCAAGCAGGGATTGAACCCCAGGCCTCCTGGATTGGGAGCACAGAGTCTTAACCACTGGACCACTGAGAAAGTGCCAACACCATTTCTATTTGGAGTAAATGTTCACATGCAAGTGCACAGCCAAAGAAGTTTGTTGAATCAATACTGTTTAGTCCTGCCATTCTATTCCACAATATATATTAATTACGAAAGTAACAACATGAAACTCTTCTTGCTATCCATTTAACAGAAATAAATAAAAGACAGAAAGACATGAACTTACCATAAGCTCGTGATGCCATGATCAAGGAAGGCTTAGGCGACAGGAGCATTTCAATAAATCTTTTTGTCTGGTATGCCAGAAATCTGTACACCCTATTATTGTGTGTATCACACAATAATAAGTTTCCAGATAGTGAAAGGCATGCCTTTCTTTATAAAACAGGGCCAGGGCAATTCTGAAATCGGAGGTGGGAACGAAGACCAGTATTTAAGCCTTCAAATACAAATGCTTTCTCAGAGAGAAAAATTTAGAAAAGAAAACATATGAATGTTGAGAGTTTGAAAATTGTTTCCCTTAAAACTCTCCCCAGGAGCATATGACATGGAAAACTTCGTGTACCCCAGAATACCCTAGTTAGGTAACACAATCTGACTGATCCAGTATTTTAATGCTTTTCTTAATTTTGGGTGAAGCTTTCATGAACTTCCCATGTGACCAATGGTGTTGATAACTGATAAATCAATTGGAATGGGGTTCCTGAAAATGGAGTGGACAGATAAGAAGTGTAACCTGAAGTCTAAGTGAAGGGAGTTCGATACACAGTGGGAGAAAGGATTTTAACTTCTCTGAGGAATGGTGGTTGGTGAGATGTGGTCCTCAAGGTTCTATGTGGAGGAGCCCACTCCCTGCATCAACTGAGGACAGGGAAAAGGATGGAGTCTAAGCTCTGGTGGCAAGACAGAAGTGTTTCAGCCCACAGCTCTTCATTATAGACAGAGCGAGCTCTCTATAGGCAACGGTATCCAAAATAGGATACCAGCAACAGCGATACAAATGACCAAGCGATGGAGGAGCAACACAGACCTATTCTAAGCAACCCAAGGTGTTCCTAGTGGGAAAATACTGATGGCCTCCCCAGCCCTTACTTCTTAGTTCTACTTTTGTCTGAGAGAAAAGTTTCTCCAAGGAGGATAGGAGTTCACTCTCCTTCCAGGAAGCCAATTGGGAAGCCTAAGCCATGGAATTACCTTTTGGATCTAGAGTCAGTTTTATAATCATACTCTGTCTCCCATCCCTCAGGTAGGTGGCCTAGGAAACAGCAGTTACAATCGTGATTTTAAAGAAATATTAAATACAGATGTTCTTCTCTTGTACTGCCTGTAAATCTTAGAAACAGGTAATTGTGAAATTGTTTTTCAAAGATGGGACAGCTGCCTGCTTTTTAATTACCCTGATTATTCTAGAATATGCCCTGAGGTTAAAATGTCTTTTGCTGAGAAAAGTGACTTTGTCCCTACCACACGCAATGTATCATCTTCTTCACTAAATTTCTTTTAGCAATATAAGTTCTCATTTTTGATTTCTTAATACCCATTGTGCCCAGGAAGTAGAAGCTTTATGGAAAAATGAGTACCCTGTCTTAATATAAAGTGTCCCCTTATGGCTACTGTTCTTAAAACCCAATTGGCCATTCTCTTTTACCACCCAGAACTTCATTCAGTGCACATTTTTACATTTTTTTTTTGCATTTTACATTTATTTGTGGTTATCTTCTTTTTCTCCAGTTTCAGCTTTAACCACCTAATTTTTGTTTTCATTTTATTCCATTATTGTGTCATTAGCCACAGAATTTCTTAGCAAACATATTAGATTCAGGGTAAATTTGAGTCATGTTCTATGATAAAGAATACTACTTTGAGATATAAATCAGAATCATTTAAAAATGGTAATGGGTTAAAAAAAGTTGGAATATGGTTATCCTAAGGCTATACAATACTTTAACCACAACGTTTATCTTGATGATAAGTGAGTTAGGTATTTGATAAGCCTCACATGTTTTATTTTCTTGGGCTCCATAATCACTGCAGATGATGACTGCAGCCATGAAATTAAAAGATGCTTGCTCCTTGGAAAAATATCTATGAAAAAACTAGACAGCATATTAAAAAGCAGAGACATCACTTTGCCAGAAAAATGACTGTATATTCAAAACTTTAGTTTTTCCAGTAGTCATGTATGGATGTGAGTGTCGTATCATAAAGATACCTGAGCACAGAAGAACTGATGTCATCGAACAGTGGTGTTGGAGAGGATTCTTGAGAGTCCCTTGGATTACAAGGATATGAAATCTGCCAGTCCTAAAGGAAATCAACCCTTAATATTCAAAGTACTAATGCTGAAGGTCCAATACTTTGGCAACCTGATGTGAAGAGCCAACTTATTGTAAAAGACCCTAATGCTGGGAAAGATTGAGGGCAGGAGGAGAAGGGGCAACAGAGAATGAGATGGTTGATTGGCATCACCAACTCGATGGACACGAGGTTGAGCAAACTCCAGGAGATAATGAAGGACAGGGAAGCCTGGTGTGCTGCAATCCATGGGGTCACAAATGTCAGGTATGACTTAGTGACTGAACAACAAGAAGAGCAAGGTCTCACGTGTGGATATGAAGTTTAATATTTATGAAATATAAGCAGTCACATTACACATATAGAATAATTTCAGTACATGTGAGTTGTAATAAAGGTTAATCACAGCACAGTTAAAAGGCCCAATGTAATCACAATTCTTTGATTTGTTGATACTGCTGGTTTCTAGTTGTTGGTGGTGTTTAGTTGCTAAGTTGTGTCTGAATTTTTTAGGACCTCATGAGCTGTAGCCTGTCAGGCTCCTCTGTCCATGGGATTTTCTAGAAAATAATACTGGATTAGGTTGCCATTTCCTTCTCCAGGGGATCTTACCTATGGAACCCAGTGCTCTCTCCCAAGGTCATGTGAGGAGGCTTGTCTCCAAGACAGACAGGAGTGGAGGGTTCGCTCCTAGGCTCATGAGTCCATGTGTCTGCCCAGAAGTCCACTTATAGGAAGGACACAGCTACAGGGAGCAAGTGAGACATGTGAGTCACAGGCTAGGGATCTTTTGTTGTTTTTGCCTGGCCCTCCCAAAGATAGGGGAAAGTCAATATAATTCATCATCTTTCCCCAAACCTGCAGTGCTCTTCGGATTTTAAATGTCTTTCTTTTTATAAGCTCTTCTCCAATCTGGAGTCCCATCCCCTTCTACTCCTGAGGAGCTCCTCCAAATCTTATTTCACTTCCTTTTTGAAAATTCTTGAGGCTTTTCCAGACAAATCAGCTCTTCTCTCCTTTGTATTACTATGGTAGGTTTACTTACATTCACCAAAGAAATGAATACAACTGGACTAATTATTTATTCATGTATTTATCTCTTTCTCATGAAAAATTTGGGACCAGCAAGATTAAATTCAAACACTAACACTTCATAATATTTAATAAATATAAATTTAATAAACGTATGTTGAACAAATGCTCAAAATACATTTTTTATTTATAAATTGGTTATTTGTAATTTGGTATGGTCATTTCTCATGCCGAAATGCCTTAGACTATGTTTCAGGATAATATTAAGTTTTTATTAATGTAAAGGAGTAAAGTAGTAAACTCAAAATCAGTTAAATATTTTAAAAACATGAATAATTTCAAAATCTCATCTATAAATACAAATTCTCAAGATAAAGAAATCCTGGAAAAATATTAAGAGTTATTATACTTAACATTCAAGGTAATTTTTACTATTGATCCCCACTGTGGCAAAGGCAAAAGGGCAGAGGGTTTATTTGGGAAGTCAGGGAAACTTATTTTCTGTTATCTAGGGTCAAATGCCTGTTGAGTAAATATTACAACCTAGACTCTCTTTCTTTCCCCTCCTATGTCAGGAAAATTCCAGAAGTCATCAAGTTACTCAGGGCTACATGTTCATAGATTCTTATGTCACTTAATACAGGTGAAATAGGAATCTGAAGGACCATCCAAAAACATATGGTCAAAGTCTCCCTCTACTTTTTTTTTCCAAGATGTAGGTTATTTTTTTTTATGACACATGACATCATACACATTTTAGACATGCAACACAATGGTTTGTTACTTGTGTATATTGCAAAATTATGACCACTGTGCTTCTAGTGTGAATTTACTATTGTGATCCATCATCACACACAGTTTCAATTTTTTCTTGTGGTGAGAACTTTAAGATTTGCTCTCTTAGCAACTTTCAAGTATACAATACACTATTATTAACTACAGTCACCACGCCCTGTATGATATCCCCGTGACTTATTTGTAACGGGAAATCTGTATCCACTTCACCCATTCTGGCTCCCCCACCCAAACCCTGCCTCTGGAAACCACCAAACTGTTCTCTGTGTTTATATTTGTTCTTTGTGGTATTGGTCTTTGATTTCTCATTTAAGTGAGATCATATAGCATTTGTCTTTATCTGACTTATTTTGCATAGCATAATGCCCTCAAGGTTCATTCATGCTATCACAGAGAGCAAGATTTCTTCATGGTAAGTCCATAACTAATACATTAAGGGTACGTGCATAATCCTGAGGATAATGTTGGTTAGCTCCATACCCTACTCACCCCTCATGGTGAACAAACTGTTGATAGTGGTATAATTCATGTAATTTACTCTTTAATTGCTCCCTGTCTGTTTGCTTGACACCATTTTGCTACCTGCCCTCTGGACCTGAGTCCCAACGTCCAGTGCAATAGCAAGCATCATTTGCACCTGGCCTGCGAGGTGGGACATGGAATAGCTGCTATACTTTGGCAAAATCCATTATGACTATATAAAAATAAAACTGGAGTGAAGCAAATACAATTTTTACTAGAGAAACTGTATATCAGTTTGTAAATCAAAAGAG
The DNA here is from genome assembly GCF_029407905.1 of Bubalus kerabau. NCBI lineage: Eukaryota > Metazoa > Chordata > Mammalia > Artiodactyla > Bovidae > Bubalus > Bubalus kerabau. The sequence goes on from NC_073626.1 coordinate 17,118,663, forward strand.
AAATGCAGTCAGTAAATTTTGTGGATTTTAATGCTTCACAATTGCTTGCTATTTCTTTCCTTGGCCATTTCAGTTCATGTGAAAAAAATCATTTTAAGAAATGAGTATTTATCACTTTTTATAAAAATATAAAACAAATATATCCAAGATGCTATCCAAAGTGGAAAAAAAATATGAGACACTAATAAAAGTTAATTAAATCATTCATATTTAAAATGAATTTCTCACTCTTGCTTATTTAATGGCTCCCTCTTATGTAGTTGAAGCTCTATATGAAGTCTATACATAAAGAAATTCCAATGTAAAACCAAACTATTTAATGTATTCCTCTTAATAGAAAATTTCATTTCATAATTGAAATGAAGGTAAGTACATAATTGCCTTATTTGGTAAAAATACAATGTATTACCATATTACTATATGGATTTTTACACATGTATAAGGTAACCACATCTCTTATATTATACTACATACATTAAAATTTAAAAAAAAAATAACATTCATAAGTAACCAAACACATCACAAAATACATAAGCATATTCCTTGGTTGCTTTACCCTGACCAAATAAAAGTAGAAGACTGAGCATTTCCTCATTTCTTGGCATTTTCCCTTGTGGCTCAGCTGGTAAAGAATCTGCCTGCAATGTGGGAGACTTTGGCTCAATCCCTGGGTTGGGAAGATCCCCTGGAGAAGGGAACAGCTACCCACTCCAGTATTCTGGCCTGGAGAATACAGTTCATGTGTCACAAAGCGTCGGAGATGACTGAGTGGGTTTCACTTTCACTTTTCACCACCTGGACAAGGGCAGAGGGTTTATCAGTAAAATCTGAGGAGTCTTATTTTCTCCTTTCCAAGGTCAAAGGCCTGTTGCATGAATATTACAACCTAGACTCTCTACCTTTTAACTCTTCTTGTCAGTGAAGTTTTTCAAGTCATCACGTTATTCAAGGCTATGTGGGCATAGATTCTTAGGTCAATTAATATGGGTGAAATAGGAGCGTAAGGAACATAGAAATGCATATGATCAAAGTCTCTCCTTCCTTTTTTTCCAAGGTGTATTTTTTAAATTGAGATATTAATTTAATTTACTATAACATCATACAAGTTTTACATGTACAACACAATGATTTGGTATTTGTATATACTGCATATAGGGCTTCCCTGGTGGCTCAGATGGAAAATAATCACCACAGTAAATCTAATTAACATCCATCATCACATTATGATTTCTTTCTTGAGGTGAGAACTTTTAAGATCTACTCTCTTTGCAACTTTCAACTGTGTGATACACTATTATTAACTAGAGTCACCAGGGCCTGTGTTATATCCCCATGACTTATATGTAACTGTACATTTGTACCTTTTAACCCACTTCGCCCATGTTGGCTGCCCACCCAAACCCTGCGTCTGGAAACCAACAATCTATTCTCTGTATTTATGTTTTGTCCATCATGGTTGTTTTTAGAGTCCACATTTAAGTGTGATCATACAGCATTTGTCTTTCTCTGACTTATTTCATATAGCATAACATGCTCAAGATCCATTCATGTTATTGCAAATAGCAAGCTTTCTTTATGGTTAGTCCATAACCAATACATTAAAAGTATCTCCATAATCCTGATGTATAAACTTGGGGTACCTCCACACCCTACACACCCTTATAGTGAATAAATTGTTGATAGTGGTATGTGTGTGTTAGTTGCTCTGTCGTGTGTGACTCCTTGCCACTCCATGCACGGTAGCCCATCAGGCTCCTCCATCTGTGGAATTCTCCAGGCAAGAATACTGAAGTGGGTTGCTATTTCCTTCTTTAGGGGATCTTCTTGATCCAGGGATTGAACCCAGGTCTCCTGCAATGCAGGCGGATGCTTTATCATCTGAGGTACTAGGTATAATTCATGTAATTTACTCTTCACTCTTCTTCGCTGTCAGTTTGATTAACCACAATTCTGCTTCAGTCCCACCTGAGACCCAAGGTCTAGCACAATAGCAAGCATCATTTGCACCTGGCCTGAGATGGGACATGAAATATTTGCTGTACTTTTGCAAAATCTATTACTATAACGATAAAACTGGAGCAAAACAAACAGAATATTCACAAAAGAGTGTATCCGTTTTTAAATCAAAAGAGCAGTGCAATGAATAAATTTTGTGGATTTTGATTCTTCACAATTGTTTACTATTTCTTTTCTTGGCAATTTCAGTTGTGAAAAAAAATACTTTAAGAAATAAATATTATCTCTTTACAAAAAAAATATCAAATAGATCCAAGATGCTTTTCAAAATGGAAAGATAAAAAGGAAACAGGTGAGACTCTTGTCAAATTTTAATTGGCAAAGCAAAGAGTATTACACTCTCTTTCTCTCATCCCTAAGTTGTGTCCAACTCTTGCAACCCCATGGACTGTAGCCTGCCAGACTCCTCTGTCCATGGGATTCTCCACACAAGAATACTGGAGTGGGTTGCCATTTCCTTCTCCAGGGGATCTTCTCAACCCAGGAATTGAACCTGGGTCTCCTGCATTGCAGGCAGATTTTTTACCAACTAAGCTATGAGGGAAGCCCATATCACACTGCTGCTGCTGCTGCTAAGTCGCTTCAGTCGTGTCCGACTCTGTGCGACCCCATGGACTGCAGACTTCCAGGCTCCTCCGTCAATGGGATTTGCCAGGCAAGAGTCCTGGAGTGGGGTGCCATTGCCTTCTCTGATATCACACTAATAAATCTTAATTAAGTTATTAAATATTTAATTTCTAACTCTAGTTTATTGGATGGTTCATTTTTATGTATTTAAAGGCCTATTATGAAGCCTATACATAAAGAAATTCCAATGTGAAAACAAACTATTTAATGTGTTCATCTCAACTGAAAATTTCATGTATCTTTCCAAAATTTAAATCATCTTATAACACTATATCTCAGTTTATATTTCCCTCACATCAGGAAACACATAATAAAACACTGTTACAAATACATCACCTACAAAGTGGTTGAACCTTTAAATATAACTCTTTCATTTCACATGTTTCATTTCATTTCACTAATGATGTATAATAATATTGTTCAATTTACAATGAAAGTCAAATTTCTGGAAGATGAGATAATGGATATTTACTAACTCCATTTTTATATCACTCACAACCAACTATATAGAGGTATGTAAGTCTTCAATATCCTTCAGAAAAACATGTCTTACAGTGAGACATAGGAATTTGCCTTAGTAAGAAAGACAGAATTTGATACATAATTACTTTCTTTGATGAAAATGCAATATTCAGACTATTACCACATGGATTTGAATATACCCATAGGAAAACCAAATCTCCTATATTACACTACATATATTAAAATCCACCAAAATAATAAATACCAATAAATAATCAAACACATTACAAAAAATGCAAATATACTCTTGGGTTGCTTAACTGTGTTACCAAACAATAATGGAAGACTGAGTGCTCGCTCGTTTGTTGGCATGAACTACACTAAAATTGGGGTTCCCAGGAGTCTAGGTGGTAAAGAATCTACCTGCCAATGCAGGAGATGCGGCTTTAGTCCTTAGGTTGACAAGATCCCCTGGAGAAGGAAATGGCATTCCACTCCTGTATTCGTGCCTGGGAAATCCCATGGACAGAGAAGCCTGGTGGGTTACAATCCATGGGGTCGCAGAAGACTCAAGACACGATTTAGCAATTGAGCATGCATGCACTGCACTAAAACTAGTATTATTCAGCTTTAGCAGGAAAAAATAATTATTATACTTGCTGGACCCATAGTCTAGAAAACCATGATCTTTTCTCCCTTTGCAACTCTCAAATACCCTTAGAATGGCAGAAAGGCTTTGGAATCCTTAGTCTTGAGCACAAACCTGAACATTCTACTTTAAAGCCGCTGACCTCACTTCTCTTTCATCTGACTATCATCTTCTCTTACCATCCAGTCTGTTGCCTGAATCGAACACTGGAATCAGTTTACAATCACCCAAGTTTGCCCATTGTCCCTGACATCTTTTCAGCATCTCAACGTGGCCTCCCAGGACTAGTCCCTCACTTGAGCCTGCCTGACCCTCCGTGCTGGTGCTGCAAGCGGCCTCTCATCTCAATCTGGCTTTGCTCTTCTCCAGGTTGTATTATATTATGTCGGCCAAAAAGTTCTAATGTTTTTTTCTGTTCGATCTTATGCAAAACCCAGATGACCTTTCCTGTCAATCCAATATTTTAAGCCACTGGAAAGCTTGTTATAGAATCTGCCTGTAATGCAGGAGATGCAGGAAATGCAGGTAAGATCCCTGGATTGGGAAGATCCCTAGAGAAGGAAATGGCAACCCACTGGAGTATTCTTGCCTGGAGAATCCCATGGAGAGAGCAGCCTGGTGGTCCATATGGTCAAAAATGGTTGAACATGACTGAAGAAACGGAGCATGCAACAGCTTGTTTTAAACCTGCCTTTTCTTAATCTTCTCAATACATTCTTGGGTTCTCTTGCAGAGAAAGCAACAGAGACCTTTGAGAGTAGAAGAAATGTCTCAGAGAAGAACAGTCTGCAGCAGAAGTTATCAGATCGTGGACTAGGCAGTCAAACATTCTGATTATCCAAAAGAAAGCTACAGTCAGTGATAGAATCCTCCTTAACCAAAGGATTGGCACCAGGAGTTTCTTTGTTAAATGGAAAAGTCCTTCAGATATATTTATTTTCTCATGCGTCTCTTCATATGTGGCCATGGCCTCTTTTGGCTATGTCCATTTAGTAGAGTGGGTATAGACTTTTTGTTCAAAAGTCAAAATTATCACACATTATCTATAATTACTACATTCAATTTTTTAAAATAAAATATACAAAAACAATTAAAAAAAAAAGAATACAGATGCCTAAGCTTTAATTTTTATCTGTTTACATGTTGGAGATCATTCCTAATTGGATAGTAACATTTTTAGGCTCAAGGGTCTTACCAAAATTTTTCTTTTTTGTTTTTATTGAAATAGCTCCCATCATACTCACATGTCATACAGTTCAGTACAGTCGCTTAGTCGTGTCTGACTCTTTGTGTCCCCATGGACTATACAGTCCATAGAAGTCTTTATTCCAGAACCCAGAGTAGTCCCTACTCACCACAACTGGAGAGAAGCCCATGCAGCAATGAAGACATGGCACAGACAAAAATAAGTAAATTATGCTATATAAAAAACAAAGATCAAAAGTCTCTTTCAAATCTAAAACCATCTGTGATCATTAAGAATATATTTTATGAAGTTTTTTTTTCTTCCTCATTATATATGCTGTATTCTCAAGAAGATTACAGAGCCTTTTAGGGTAGAATATATGTGTTTCACTTGTTTGTATCCCATGGACTAAATATTGCAATGTTCTATCCAAAAAGGTGTTTGCAGCGTATATTTAAACATTATAAATTACCTCCTGTGTTATAGCATGAGTGATATAGACAAAAATGTCTTTAATATAAGATAATCCCAGTCACAGTTTTTTCTCAGTGTTCAGCCATCTGAAGGCTGTTCTCAGTTATCCCAATTTGATGTTGCTTTTTATCAATTATGACATGGATTGGGTTGGGAAACTTCAGGGCACTTTCCAATTTATAATGAAATATAAGCTAACTGTTAGGATTTGGTAAAAGTACTGCTTCTGGTATCATCGGAAGCACTGATCTGTCACCTAAAAGTGTTCAGGTAGAAATGAATGATTTCTTGATAAGCATCTGCCTGAGTTCAAAAGAAATTTCCAACATGTCTGGCACTTACACAGTGATGGCAGAAAATATGCTACCTAATTAAAGCCTAAATAATCATCAAGAATCTAGTGGTGAGTTGTTTTTGCCACTCCTGCTCAAGAATTGTGGATCTTCTGTTTCAAATGCGGGTAGGAAGCAGTATAGAGTTGCCCCATATGTGGTAGCATGAAAAATCTTCATTTCCATATCTACAGGAAAGTATACTGAGAAAAACTGGTTAAGTGGCTGTCATAAAAGACGATCAATGAATAACTTCATAGCTCCAATTATCCTTTTCTTGATCAACTCACACACACCCTTTGTTCTGTCTCTTCACTGTCAGATTTCCACAAAGGGCAGATTTGGTTCAAACACAATGCTCTCTATTACAGGTAGTGCACATCCGATAATTCTTATGAGTAACATCAGTAGATATTACTAGTAGATGCAGTAGAAACACAGTGAGTATTTGTTCCAGGCAGTTGGCATTCACAGTTTAGAATTTTCCCTGGTTTTTGAAAAAATAGTTTTACTTTTTAAGAACCGAATTATGAAACATACCAAGAGTCTCTGTAAAGAGCATTGCATGCAGCATTTTTCATTTAATTGAAAATAGGCTAACTCTTGATTGCTTAGTGAAATTGTCACTTCCAGTGGCTTTTCCCCCCTAAAGAATATTCCTCCTAGTTCTAAAACATCAAAAGATATAAATTAATGAAAGAAAAAAGTCTTATACAGTTATTTTTTCTTAGAGGATTTCATTGAATACCTCAAAAGTTTAATATTCCATTGCTGAGAATCAAAATCAAGTTCATCTTCCAGGTGAACTTCAACAGAAAATCTTCTTCTGCTTTCATGAGTCATTTAAAACATTGCAGCATTTCTCAAATGTCTAGTTATACAGTCAGTACCTAAAAAAAAATCTTTCTTAGGAGTTAGTGAGAGATTGAAGAAACCTCTGAACTCACTCATGTTTACAAATGCAGTCATAACTAGTCAGTTGGATAAGCAAAGAGAAGTGGCCCGGGGCTGAATATTCACAATCAAACAACAAATCTTCAAAGATTGTCGCTGCAACGCTTACACAATAAACACCACACACTGTACATCGTGGGGGCCTAAATTAATTTGGAAATCATCAAGTGTCCATGCAAAGTTACCAAATGGATGCAGGTAAAAGAAAAATAAATTCCACTAATATTATTATAATATTTGGATGGAAAATCTTTTAAAAATGGGAGCATGTATGGATATTAATTTGGGGGGATTTATTATTACTACTTTGATTGTATTCCTTCTAATTATCTGCTCCATCAGGTTAGGGATTTATTTTAAATATTAATACCAACATAAGGACACACAGTACTGAATTTATAGCAGCTAGAAAAAGACAAAGATAAAATATGAGGCAGGAAGTGAAATTATAGAAAGTCCACAATGGTATCAAATTAAGGGGCAGTATTGCATACAGAGAAAGCCAACTTCTCAAAGTTGCTTGAGGTGCCAAGAACAGCCATATGTGTGAACCCAGCTTAATTTGAATACCAGAAACTGGACCAAAAGGAAAATGAAGTTCATAAAAATATGATGATGCTAAAAGCCAAAATTTAGACAGCAAGAGGATAAGGTAGGGCAGCTGTAGATACTGAAATTCAGGAATAGAGGTAGATATGAAAGCAAATACACTAAGAAGCATCAGGAAAACAAAGCACAAAGGGTGTAAGAAATAAATCATCAAGAGGCTGGGTAGCCTGATCAGAAGAGCAGGAGAACCAAAGTACAAACACTTGTGTAAACAGGAGAACCAGATGATGCTCAGGAGAGAAAGCCTGGGACTTAGTGAACCAGAGAACAGAAGACACTGGCATCAAGAACAAGAACTCTGGAGCAGGGCTCACATCTACGCATTTCCAGAAACAGCCCCAATTTCAATGCTTGGGCACTATAGCATCTAAAATTGTTACAGGCAGGGATTATAGCATGCTATTATGCTGTGAAAAGGACAATGGTGTTTATCAGTTTATTTTGCTCATTAAACTAAAAGGTTAATGCATAGTTATCCATTGATAATTGATTCCTTCAGTTTACAGAATGGATGACTCACCAAGACCCTCTTCAGTCATATATTGGATATTTAGATGTGTTATAAGATCACCAAATTATATCTTAACCCAAATAATTCATATAGCTATTCATCTACCAATAAATGATCAATTAAGTTCGAATTTATGATATTCTGTTATCCTAAAGGTCAGTTCAGTCTCTCAGTTACGTCTGACTCTTTGCGACCACATGGACTACAGCAAGCCAGGCCTCCATTTCAATCACCAACTTCCCTGTCCACCACCAATACCATCACCAGCTCAGTCATGACCTGTTTGTGACCCCATGGTCTATACAGTCCATGGAATTCTCCAGGTCAGAACACTGGAGTGGGTAGCCTTTCCCTTTTCCAGAGGATATTCCCAACCCAGGCATCAAACCCAGGTCTCTACCGCATTGTAGACCAAAAGCCCACAAGGTTGTGTGATATGACATGAGGAAGTGAAAAGATGACATTATGGTGCCCAGTCACCTCCATCTGCTGATAATGAGACTTAGGAAAATCACTTACTCACTCTAAGTCTTATTGTTTCATTAGTATAATTTGGTGATAATAATGTCAAGCCTATCTTACAGGATCATTGTAAAGCACAAATTTTACAAAATTTTTCAAACTTTTGGCAAAGTATCAAGGAAATCCATGGGGTTATTAAGGTGGGTTAGCAGATTCAAGCGACACTATCCTTTTCTCTTAGTATTCTCTTTGCACTCAAGAGTAGCAATCAAGCATTCATGTGGTTACTCTTCCCCAGCGTGATGGTAAACCACACAGATCAACTGTACTATTCTTGCCATTTCAGTATCTAAAATGCAAGCATTAGTCAACGTACAGTGAAAAAGTTACAAACTCCTAGAGGAGTTCGCTGCTAAGAGTCTACAGAAAGTCCCAAGACATTCAACTATCTTTAGAGAATGACCTAAACACTGGCTCAGAATTAACTTAAGCTCCAAATGTTTGCAGAGCAAAGGAGCACTTCTGGGAGCAGTACAAAAATGCAGGGAGTAATCTACTACAACTACATCTGTGCAAATATCATCATCTATTTATATTTACACAGTGGAAGATGTTGCTTCTTCCTCACCCCAGCTACTACCTTACCAAATCCTGCTCAGGGCAACAGGGAGAGATGAGGCTTTCCTGGACAGGATGGCTTTTGCTAACCTCGGGCTAATACATCATTTCTGAGTGGCTCTTGTTTTTATTTATGCAGAGTCCCGCCTGCTCCTGCTGCTTGTGGTGTCAAACCTACTCTTGTGCCAGGGTGTGGTCTCTGCACCTCTCTGTCAAAACCCATCTGGCAAGTGCCAGATGCCCCTTCAAAACCTGTTTGACACAGCAACCACGGTGGCTAACCACAACTATAGGCTTGCCTGAGAAATGTTCAGTGAATTTATAAGTACTGTACTTCTTGCTTGGAGAAGGCAATGGCAACCCACTCCAGTACTCTTGCCTAAAGAATCCCATGGACGCAGGAGCCTGGTGGGCTGCAGTCCGTGGGGTGGCTAAGAGTCGGACACGACTGAGCGACTTCACTTTCACTTTTCACTTTCATGCATTGGAGAAGGAAATGGCAACCCACTCCAGTGTTCTTGCCTGGAGAATCCCAGGGATGATGAAGCCTGGTGGTCTGCCGTCTCTGGGGTCGCACAGAGTCGGACATGACTGAAGCGACTTAGCAGCAGTAGCAGCAGCAGTACTTCTTGCTTATTTCCATAAAGAACCTTGGTGAAAGTGACTGGACTATTTTATCCTTTAAACAAGAAGGCTGCATCAACCAAACTTCAAATAACACATTTTCTAAGTCAAACAAGGCATCAACTCATAAGATGTATAAATCAAAGAAAAGATCAGTTTCACAAAATCTCAAAGATTCTTAGAGTGAAATATCTGATTCAATTTCCTTTCATTAATTTTAATTTTTTTAAATTTTTAATCTTTTTCTTTTAAGTGTAGAATGTAACATAGATTTAGAAAAGTTGTATACAAAGTAAGGATGTAAAATGATAATTTATAACAAAATGAGCACCATGTAATTGCTCCCTTGGTCAAGAAACAGAACACTGGGAGCACCTGAAAAGCCCTCCTCATGAACTCTCCCAAACATGGTCTTCTCCCTCCATGTAGAACCCGTATCCTTGGTTTTCTCCATGGTTTGGTGACCTAAGTGTACATCTCCAAACTCTACTTTAGTTTTGCCTCATTTTGTTTTTTGAACTCCATATACATGTGATCATATAGCATTTTTAACATGCCTTGCTCCTTTCATTCTATGTGATGTTTGTGAGATTCATAAAACTTTGTGTGAAGCTGTATTCATTTTTATCACAGAGTAGTATTCCTTTGTATGAGTACACCACAGTTAATTATCCATTCCAGTGTTAATAGACATTTTACTTTCTTCTCATTTGGAAACACTGAAAATAGTGTTCAGAGTTTAACAGGGAATTTCTAGAATTTAATCAATCAGTTATGGAAGAATTGACATCTTTCACATTATTGAGTCTTCCAATCTATAATCTTTGCCCATTTTTAAACTGCATTGTATTCTTGCTATTAGGTTGTATGAATTCCTCATATATATTGGATATAACACCTCATTAGATATGGGCTTTCCTGGTGGCTCAGATGGTGAAGAATCAGCTTGCAACATGGGAGACCTGGGCTCGATTCCTGGGCTGGGAAAATCCCCTAGAGACACTCCAGTATTCCTGCCTGGAATTTCCAAAATAAATTTAAAGCACCTGTATTTGTCATCATGAAGGTATGTGTTAGTCACTTAGTCATGTCCTACTCTTTGTGACCCCATGGACTGTAGCACTCCTGGCAAGAATACTCCAGTGGCTTACCATGCTCTTCTCCAGGGGATCTTCCCATCCCAGGGATCAAACCCATGTCTCCTGTTTGCAGGCAGACTGTTTACCATCTGAGCTACCAGGGAAGCTTGGAGTTCCTTAAAAGAATGCCATAGGATCAATGCATTAAACAACAGAAAAATATTTCCTCACAGTTCTGGGGGCTAGAAGTCCCAGATCAGGGTGCCAGCAAGGTCAGGTTCTGGTAAGAACTCTCTCTTCCCAGGCTGGCTTCTCCCTGTGTCCTCACAGGTTGAGGGGGTGGAGAAGAGAGACAGAGACACAGAGACAAAATAGAAATCTCTCTGGTGTTTCTCCTCATAAAAACACTAATCCTACTTGATCAGTGTCCCACCCTATGAGCTCATTTAACCTTAATTAATATTCATAAAGGCCCTTTTCCAAACACAGTACATACTGAATACTTATCATGAAAAAAAATGATGATAGTTTTTAAAATGCTGCTAAACATTTTTCTAAGATTGGCAATGAATAGGTTAGAGTACAATAGAAGGATTGGCTTAGAATTGGAACCAATAATTCTCTTTCTGATGAAAGTATGGAAGTTGTATGTTAGCTCTTTTAGGTTACTCGAGGAGCCCACTGTAGAGCAGACACTGATAACAAATTTTTGCTCCATGTTTCTATTAAATTCATGTAGTTCTTTTTACTCAGTAGTTTTTCTGTCATCCTCAATTTTTGACTGCTGTTTTTTTCCCCCAAACTTTCAAGTAATCTCTTTAAATATTCACAACAAACTCTAAAGATTAGTTTTTCTCTATCCATGTGTTAGCTGGGTTTTTGCTGTTCTTATTCTAAGCCCATTGCTTAGTATTTCCTAGAATTTTATGCCATGTTTTCTAAATTAACATTTTATCATCATCAACAACATTGTATTCTGCATCTATGGTGAACACTAAGCTATAGGTGTGTGGATTCAGAGATTAATAAGAGAAAGTTATGATTTTAAAACCCCTATTAAGGGAGTATATTGGTTCCAACCCACAGTAAATAAGAGACTAAATGGCTACATCTAGGTATATATGCAGAGAAGGCAATGGCACCCCACTCCAGTACTCTTGCCTGGAAAATCCCATGGACGGAGGAGCCTGGTAGACTGCAGTCCATGGGGTCGCTAAGAGTCGGGCATGACTGAGCGACTTCACTTTCACTTTTCACTTGCATGCATTGGAGAAGGAAATGGCAACCCACTCCAGTGTTCTTGCCTGGAGAATCCCAGGGATGGGCTGCTGTCTATGGTGTTGCACAGAGTCGGACACAACTGAAGTGACTTAGTAGCAGCAGCAGCAGGTATATATGCATTATATTAGTTTCAAATACTAAAAAAAAAAAGATACTTAATAAAACATTGAATATTTGATATCTGTGGTAATTTTAGTGTTTGTTGTCCCAATATTAACTGTAGAAAGAATGAAATTAAGCAAGGGAAGAGCAAAGAAGGGAAGAGTTTCAAGTTTAGAAAAGTTAGATGAAAAACAGTTGTTTATAGAGATAATGGGAAGAAATAGGAAAAAGAATGATATTCAATATTTATATAACCCTCATTAAAAAAATTATACATCTATCAGCTGTATTAAGATTCTGGTAGTGAGTTCATTTATTGAATGCCAAAATAACCTTAAAGAATTGAATGTGCTTGATCACTCCCAGGATAAACAGTTTGGCCAGGGCAAAAACTTCATTTCCAAGGTCCTCAACAGCTGCCACACCGAATCCATCATTACCCCTGATAACAGAGACGAAGCTGAACATACACAGGTGAGGATTTTTTCTGGGTTTTTCACCTGAGCCAGCTGAGACAGTGCACTCATGTTACTAGGCTTCAGATTATTAGAGTAATGGTAACTGCACATACAGAGAAATGTGGAGGAGTACTAAGCAATCAAAGAGAAATTACCTTATACTGTTGATATGTATGAATAGAATCAAGTGATGACTAAAGATCTGTAGTAGCAAAACAAATAACAGATCTATAAATTCCCATGCAGATAACCTTAGTTTATCAATGCATTAGGCCCAGGATCGCAGCTACTAGAATGTATGAAAGCACGGGCTGACTGGAAATTCTATGTGTAAAATATAAGCTTGGTAGAATTCATGGATATATAAGAAACACAACCACAGTTTTGAGTATTCCCTGTGACCAGTGACACCGACGTGAGAGTCACTCCTACACTGCACCATTTGAGACATTGCTTCTGACTTTCAAGGCTCTCCTGATTCTTCTGCTTCTCTGAAACCTACTTCATTATCATTTTCAATGACTCCTCTGTCACTTTTATTCTTAATTATGAGTCTCCTCCCCAAATGTCCTATAAAATATTACGTTTTGCTCTTCATGGTTGCAACAATTGCTCTGTTCTGATGAAAACACAGTCTACAAATCAAGCCTCAATCATTTATCCCAGCCTCAACTGTTTTTCATTATAATTGCTCCTTGCTGATTCCCATATTAACCACAATCCTATCATTATTTAAAATATTTTCATATGCATCTCCTCTTAAATACAATCTGTTCTCTTACTAAAACTTTGTTAATAATATCAACATTCTTTCTATCTGCTCAGCATCTAAATAATGGAGATGATAAAATGAAGGAAGAAGGTCAAGGAGAAGGAGGAGGAGGATTTTTTAAATGAATTTAAAATAAACTTAAAATTTATTGAGAGCTAGTACGTTGCCATTTACAAAGTGCTCAGTGTTCATTGATATGTTTAATCCTCACAAAAAATCCTGTAGCACAATGACTGTTACTACACATTCTGAGATGAGGAAACCAAGGCTCAGAAAATTTATGAGATTTGCACCCATCACACAGATAATAAGCAGTGAGTCTAGGTTTCATCCAACTCAGAGCACTCACTCTTCATCTTTAAGCTACAAAGCCCCCTTGAAAACTATGCTGGTCTCACCCTGCTACTGCTAAGTCGCTTCAGTAATGTCCGACTCTCTGCGACCCCATGGACTGCAGCCTACCAGGTTCCTCCGTCCATGGGATTTTCCAGGCAAGAGTACTGGAGTGGGTTGCCATTGTCAAGGTCTCACCCTAGTGTCTGAATTTCATTATAGCTTCTCAGTCTCCTGTTATGTTTCTATTGCAATGTCTATTCAATTCTTCTCTGCTCTTATTTCCTGTACCACAAAAGTATTTCATGGCCATCAACAAATCAAGCCTTTTAATTAGAGATGCTCAGCCCCTGGGAGTTTCATGCCCAATCCTGGTAGTAGTGAACCAGGGGGAAAACCCTCCATTGTGAATCCCACTGATGCTGTTACTAAAGACAACACTGTGCCATTTTCTGCCCCTACACATGTAAACAGAAAAGACTGCTCTGATAGCAAATGGGACTGGTGTTGGTATGGGTTGAGGAAAATGTGTTTAATGTCTTTTTCATTATCTCTTTGTTCAAATATCATAAAACAAACTACCGATCAGAAAATGAATACATTAATGAAGGATTTGATTCATTAATACAAATAAATCATTGGGTGAAAATGATGTGGGCATGGGTAGGATCCATGTTTCCTGGGCCAGGTACTCTAGGCACATATTGAGTTCCAACAAAATATTTAGATTTTTCTCCCTGGACAAGCAAAGCATTCAAATATAAAAGAACTCACTGAGCAGATGGTCTAATTTCAGAGGGGAAAAGAAAATATTTCATGTTCTAAATTAGAACTCATCAAAAGGATTATTTAAGTGTCAGTTTTTAAAAAAAAATTTCAGCAAAGTATAAACTAATAGCATACATTTTATAATTTTACATCTATACCACCTTTAAAAATTTTCACATATTCATAGGAGTAATAAAGGGTTTCTTAAATTTGCTCAGCCTATCTGAGCAAAAATCACATATTACCAAGCCCACTGAATTTTGTTTATTTTAATGAGATTGTTTCCTATGGTTGCTTAGGACGAAATCCTTATTAGGTTGGTACTCAGTTTGCTGCTCTCCTGGGATGAACCTCTGCACCACCCAGTCACAGAGCTGCAGGGCATGAAAGATGCCTCACCGATCTCTTGTCAAAGGCCGCAGAGATTGAGGAAAAGACCAAAGTACTTCTAGAAGGTGCAGAGCAGATACAAAAAGAGGTGAGCCATATCCTGAAGGCTTCTTTGCTTTTTTCCGAATGAAAGAGATTACCTCCGTATTGAGGAATGAGTTTTGAAACATCTCACTTTATAAGGACAAGATTCAGGCCTTCTATATTCTAATCCCTGTTACATAAAGTGAGAGCCTAACCATTTATAATTATTGATTCTATTGTAAGTGAATTAGAATTCAACTACAATTTTTTTTAATTTATTTATTTTATTTGGAGGCTAATTACTTTACCTTATTGTATTGGTTTTGCCATACACTGACATGAATCTGCCATGGGTGTACATGTGTTCCCCATCTTGAACCCCACTCCGACCTCCCTCCCCATCCCGTCCCTCTGGGTCATCCCAGTGCACCAGCCCTGAGCCTCCTGTATCATGCGTCGAACCTGGACTGGTGATTCGTTTCACATGTGATAATATACATGTTTCAATGCCATTCTCCCAAATCATCCCACCCTTGCCCTCTCCCACAGAGTCCAAAAGACTGTTTTATACATCTGTGTCTCTTTTGCTGTCTCGCATACAGGGTTATCATTACCATCTTTCTAAATTCCACATATATGCAGTATTATACTGTATTGGTGTTTTTCTTTCTGGCTTACTTCACTCTGTATAATAGGTTCCAGTTTCATCCACCTCATTAGAACTGATTCAAATGTATTCTTTTTAATGGCTGAGTAATACTCCATTGTGTATATGTACCACAGCTTTCTTATCCATTTGTCTGCTGATGAGCATCTAGGTTGCTTCCATGTCCTGGCTATTATAAACAGTGCTACAATGAACATTGGAGTACATGTGTGTCTTTCAATTCTGGTTTCCTCAGTGTATATGCCAAGCAGTGGGATTGCTGAGTTGTATGGCAGTTCTAATTTTTGTGACTTTGTTTTTTTTTTTCTTTAATATTGTATTTTTGAGAATCCAACCTCTACTCTAGATTTTTAATATTTGCTTTTTGGTATTTGTTATCAATTTTGTACCTTTAAGAACCCAATCTTCAGTACCCATTTTTACTTGGGAGCGAGATTACTGGCTTGACTGCTCTCTCCCTCATTGGACTCTCCTTTTTCTCCATCAGGTCACCTCTATCTCCTACCTCCCCCTTCACTTCTCTACCCAACTCTGTGAATCTCTTTGTGTGTTCCAGACTGTGGAGAACACTTAGGGAACTGATTACTGGCTGGATCTGTCTCTCTCCTTTTGATTCCCACCTTTATCCTCCTGGCCAACTCTGTCTTCTTCCTCCCTCTTCTCTTCTCTATGTAACTCTGTGAACATCTCTGAGGGATCCAGACTGTGGAGAGCACATAAGGAAGTGGTTAGTGGCTAGCTTGCTCTCTTCTCTTTTGATTCCCCCTCTTCTCCTCCTGGTCACCTCTATCTCCCTCCTCCCTCTTCTCTTCTCCATGTAACTCTGTGAACCTCTCTAAGCATCCCTCACTGTGGAGAAACTTTTCATCTTTAACCTAGATGTTTTATCATCAGTGCTCTATAGATGGAGAAGTCTTGAGGCTACTGTAAGAATAAGACTGAAAACCAGAGGCAGGGGGCTTAAGTCCAAATCCTGAGAACACCAGAGAATTCCTGACTCCAGGGAACATTAATTAATAGGAGCTCATCAAACACCTCCATACCTACACTGAAATCAAGCACCACCCAAGGGCCAACAAGTTCCAGAGCAAGACATACCACACAAATTCTCCAGCAACACAGGAATATAGCTCTGAGCTTCAATATGCAGGCTGCCCAAAGTCACACCAAACCCATTGACATCTCACAACTCATTACTGGACACTTTATTGCACTCCAGAGAGAAGAAATCCAGCTCCACCCACCAGAATATCAACTACAGTTTTTGACAGGTACAGCATTCCCTGCATTTCACACAATCCCACTAAAAGCTAGCCTCTTTCTGGGCACATGTGGTTGAAACACTTTCATGGGTAAGGTAACTGGAGAATAGAATTTGCAAGATCAATGTTTTCTTCAAAGTAGTCCAGGTCAACTGCTACTGAACTTCTGCTGGTATTCTCTCTTTGTCCTCTTCAAACCAAAGGATGAGAGTGGGAAGGAAGAAAAGAGAAAGTCAAAACCAAACTCATACTTGAGTTCTGCTTCTTGATTTTAGATTGCTAATAGACTTCCAAAACACTGGCTCCGAATCCATGTCTAGAGAGTTTCATAAGTCTTCCTCAACCTTAATTTGATAATAAGAAGGAACAAAGAAAAGCAAATACTAATAAAACTCATAATAACTCATTATCTTTTGGGTATTTAGATTCATCCTGAAGACCAGGAGAAGGAGACCTCCTATCCAGTGTGGTCAGAAATCTCCTCCCTGACAGCAGGCGATGAAGATGTGCACCAAAGTGCTTTTTATAAAATGTTCAACTGCCTGCATAGGGATGCAAGAAAGATTGACATCTACCTCTAGCTGCTGAAGTGCCAATTTGTCCCTTGCTAAGCCCACAACTATCCCAGCCAATCCTGATATGGTTAGTGATGATCCATCCTGTGGCAAGCTTCTTTGAGTTTTATAGCTTTTAAATGCATGTATGGGTGTAATGGATGTCATCTGAAACAAAATAAACACAGACTCTGTAGAGATGTCAAAATCTAAGAAGGAAATTTGTCAATGTTTTTATCTTCATTTAATAGAAAATCAAAAGAAGGAACTGACTTGCCAAAGACCATTAAAGAGCTTACTAGAGAATCACATGAAATTATCCTGGGTCAAGTTATAAGAATCAATGAATTAGATAATTATTCATGGTGCTGGTCAAGCAACCAAGAAGACTGAATTCTGAGAATTCTTTATGAAAGCAAGCCACAAACTGTCAGCTGATTCTTATATTGTCACAGTGTTACAACAGACAATATAAGTGTTTTGCATGTGGCTACCTAAATAGCATGAGGTTTACTGAACTGCCTAAAAATTGTTAGGATGCTGTCTTAGTCCTGGGCTGCTGTAACAAAATATCATAGAATTATAAACAATAGAAATGGATTTTCACAGTGTGATCAGATAAGGCCCTCTTCCGGTCACACACTTCTGATTGTATCCTCACATTGGGAAAAGGCTAGAGAACTCTGTGTGTCTCTTAGATATAAAAGCAGTCATCTCATCCAGGAGGCTCCATCCTTCATCACCTCCATAGCTTCATCACCTCCCAAAGGCCCCACCTATGAAACACCATGGGAGTCAGGATTTCAATATATGAAATTTCTGGGCTGCACAAAGATTGAGACCAAAGAAGGTACAAACGTAAACGGGCTCTATCCTCCTCCAGTGGCTGTCTTCACCCACACTCCACTGCATCCTCATTTCCTGCATCATCTTGCAAAAACTCCATACATTCTATCACTCTGGGTTTTACAAGTCTAGCTTAGTTAAGAGTCAACTGTCCCCCACCTGGGCCCTCTGGACAATTGTTCAACTGGTCACATACACACTGAATAGATCAGAAAGCTGGATTTAAAAACACATTTATCTGAGAAGTGAGATACCATTCTCTCTTCCTTTTAGGGTAACTATCCTTGTCATTAATTATTTGGCCTTACAAACGTGCCCTAGTAGGTCCCTGAATTATAAAATCCTCCAAATAGACTAAGTCTCTATTGAGACTGGAGCAATTTGACGGGATTCAGGTTGCTCAACTTATTCAACTGCCTCCAGACAACCTGGATGAGGGCCAATCCCTTGATTGGCTCTCTTAAGTCAGTGATGTTGCGGGGCTGGTTTTGCAGCATCTTTAGGGATTTAGCAATAATTCCTAGTAAATAGAAAATGGGAAATCAAAAGGAAGGGAGAGGGGGATGAAGAAGAAAGAAGGAAGAGAAAGACAGAAGGAAGGAAAAACAGCAAAGGGAAAGTGAGTCAAGGACTTGAGTAGTGAAGGATGAAATGCTGTTAGAACACTTTATTTTTGAGGAGAGAAATATATATATATATATATATATATATATATATATGCTTTTTTTTTAGTATCCTATGAGCAAATATCTCATATTCCCTTTTATTTCCATTTTCTTTTCTCTCCTATTTTTCTCTGAAGTTGTCCTTTATATCAGGAGTATTCTTTGTTGCTACTAATTGAGTCATCATAGTTCTAGAGATAAACAAAACTTGGCAACTCTTCAGGGCACAATCCAGCCAAATTATCTTCTTTTAGGCAAAGATACCTTTCACCTACATATAGGAACACTGTCCAGCAAAACCAACCTCTTCCCTCATAAGTCAGGGTTATTCTTGCCTGAGTCCTGCCCCTGCTTCTACCTGGGATGACCTAAACCTTTCAGAACATGACCGAATCAGTTCAGTTCATATCAGTACAGTCGCTCAGTTGTGTCCGACTCTTTGCAACCCCATGAATCGCAGCACGCCAGGCCTCCCTGTCCATCACCAACTCCTGGAGTTCACTCAGACTCACGTCCATCGAGTCAGTGATGCCATCCAGCCATCTCATCCTCTGACGTCCCCTTCTCCTTCTGCCCCCAATCCCCCCCAGCATCAGAGTCTTTTCCAATGAGTCAACTCTTCGCATGAGGTGGCCAAAGTACTGGAGTTTCAGCTTTAGCATGATTCCTTCCAAAGAAATCCCAGGGCTGGTATCCTTCAGAATGGACTGGTTGGATCTCTTTGCAGTCCAAGGGACTCTCAAGAGTCTTCTCCAACACCACAGTTCAAAAGCATCAATTCTTCAGCGCTCAGCTTTCCTCACAGTCCAACTCTCACATCCATACATGACCACAGGAAAAACCACAGCCTTGACTACTTGGACCTTTGTTGGCAAAGTAATGTCTCTGCTTTTGAATATGCTATCTAGGTTGGTCATAACTTTCCTTCCAAGGAGTAAGTGTCTTTTAATTTTATGGCTGCAGTTACCATCTGCAGTGATTTTGGAGCCCCCAAAATAAAGTCTGACACTGTTTCCACTGTTTCCCTGAAGTGATGGGACCGGATGCCATGATCTTAGTTTTCTGAATGTTGAGCTTTAAGCCAACTTTTTCACTCTCCTCTTTCACTTTCATCAAGAGGCTTTTTAGTTCCTCTTCACTTTCTGCCATAAGGGTGGTGTCATCTGCATATCTGAGGTTATTGATATTCCTTTGGCTCTTTCATGCATGTAAAGTGTCAGCTTTCTTGTATTATCACTTTCTTCTTTCAAAAAGAAAAAGACCATGAAAAAATCCTGTAAGCACTTTCTATGTCATTTACTGCCAGAAACATCAAATTCTATTGTGTTACTCACTCAACTTTCTTTCCTTCAATGTTTAGATATTTCCAGCAGAGAAGATGGTATTTATTAGAGGGGAAATTTGGCAATAAGGGGGACAATGCAATTGGAGGAAACATACACTCACCAATAGACCACATACATCTTCATGTATTTGCCTCTTAGAAAATTTATTTCAAGCATAAATTTCGGACTTTAGATCAACAACAGAGGTGTAGACACTGAAAGCTCTCGCCTTACTTGACTGTGACATATAAACTGAATACTGTGGATTTTATATAATATTGAACAGAGCCATATATATTCTATTGAGTCATCCAGGAACAGCCAAAGAGGGGATATTTTGACAGGATTTAACAATCACTCCTTTGCTATCCAGAATGCGTCGATTTTTCGCTCTTTAACTTATTTCCATGTAAGATTACATTTGAAGAAATGGCCCTGCTATATCAAGAATAGCAGCGGTGGTTACTGAATGGAAACAAACAAATGAAGTACCTTTGAAGTTCACTGATCTTGCAGATTAGTAAATCACATCTTGGATACAATGAGGACTTAAACCGAGGTTTTGTTTTTTTTTTAAATCTCTGTTTCCCATAAGTAGGCTCTCAAGATGTGGAGAAGGTGAGGGTGATATAAACATAGAAATTACTGTATTATATGGTAGAGTAAAGTAAGGATAGGAGGTGATGCCAACACGGTGCTATGCTGCTGCTAAATCACTTCAGCCCTGTCCGACTCTGTGTGACCCCATAGATGGCAGCCACCAGGCTCCCCTGTCCCTGGGATTCTCCAGGCAAGAACACTGAAGTGGGTTGCCATTTCCTTCTCCAAGGCATGAAAGTGGAAAGTGAAAGTGAATTCACTCAGTCGTGTCCGACTCTCAGCGACCTGATGGACTGCAGCCTACCAGGCTCCTCCGTCCATGGGATTTTCCAGGCAAAGTTCTGGAGTGCTATAGTGGATTGAAATACAGATAGAAGCCATCTGAGTTTGACATAAGAGTGACATAACTGGGATGGTTTCATGATGGAGTTTTGAATGGTTGATGGGATATTGATGTGCAAAAATAGGAAGATAGTATATTTGTCAATTCATTTAAGATCATCTTATGAAGTAAGTATCTCTGACATCTTAGATCAAGGAAACTGAGATATTAATACATATAGCATTATAAGGTATCAGTGAATAATCAAGTCTGACAAAAACACAAGAAATGTTCATTTTTAACATAAATGTTGTATCTCTCATGATTATGCTCCCATGATATGCTATATATATGATTGTAGGGTCAGAGTGGAGAAATGCTTGTATGGATTTTTTTATGCATTAGGGAGAATTATTTATGCCAATTTTGAGAGTTTGTCTTTATTCTACAAAGCAACAAGAACATAAAAAATTTTAGTGCAAGAGAGCAATATGTCCAGAATTAGAAAGAGAAACATTAACCTGTTTGAGGAGTTGTGGCTGTTGGGGCTGGTAGATAAAAAGAAGCAGACCCAAAAGAGCTGGGAATATTACGACACTAAAAGTCAAAGAGGGCTCTGCCAGGTTAAAAGAAGCAAAGGATATGAGAGATACAGGAAATTAAATAGACCTTGACCACATGCAAGGAATGAGGCAGACATAAGCGTCAGAAAAGGCATCCAACAATATGGGACTAGTTGGTCAATAAAAGAGTGAAAAGTCAGAGAGAAGGGGGGAGATAAATTAAGGTTTTATCCAAAAGCATCTGAACTCTATTTTCCGGTATTTCATTGACTTAGTACCAGAAATCACTAAAAAATGTTTAGTTTGCAGCAAATGATAGAAATAAGGACTCCAAGGAACCTCTGCTAGACCCTATGGAATACCAGAACCAAAGCACGACTACCCACTGATAACAAGCAGTAAGTCACTAATCACTTTCAACACTTAAATAAGACATACATTGTAAAGCATAGAGGATGAATGAAAATAAAATGGAAACAACCCAGAATTTTACAGAGCCAGCCTAAACAAAACCTAAAACTAAACAAAATAGAGGTTATGTTCTCCTTAATCATGTGTCTATTTCCTCCAAGAGTGTTTCATTCCTTTTGCCTGAATCCTCCCTTGTTTATTATCCCTTCATTGCCTTACTCTCAGCAGATGGTCAACTAATCATTAATGAAATAAATAATTTTAAAATGTTCACTCTTGAGATAATATTTGTATTGATGGACTGTTCAAACTGAAAAGCTTTCTAATCCCCTGAAAGTAAAACTCTCATACTGGAAGGACTCCTTTCCAGCATCTTTCCAAAATGCCCAGTGGGCAGCAGTTGCGACTCTAGCTACTTAGATATCTTCTGTTATAACCTATTTGGATAGTGAAGACAGGAGATGGATGAGGCAATGAAAGATGCTGAGAAAGACAAGCATGGAGAAGAGGAAAAGAGAGCATAAGCCCTAAACACAGATCTCTGCCTGCACACCATATCGTGTGTCATGGGAGCCAGGTGGGCCTAATCAGGGGTGGTTTTTTCAAGAAAGCTCTATATGAATTGGCACTGAGAAGTTTTATTCAGCTCCACTGTTTCAAGAGCATTCTTTGATTCTAAGAATCTAAGCCACTTGTCTCATTTAACTGCACTAAGTCAAAAAGGGAATATATTTATTGCCTATTTGAGCACTGCTAAGAGATCTTAGCACTCCTAGCAATCCTAACACTGCTAAGAGATCAATGCAAAGAAATAGAGGAAAACAACAGAATGGGAAAGACTAGAGATCTCTTCAAGAAAATTAGAGATACCAAGGGAACATTTCATGCAAAGATGGGTTCAATTAAGGACAAAAATGGTATGGACCTAACAGAAGCAGAAGATATTAAGAAGAGGGGGCAAGAACACACAGAAGAGCTGTACAAAAAAGATCTTCATGACCAAGATAATCATGATGGTGTGATCACTCACCTAGAGCCAGACATCCTAGAATGTGAAGTCAAGTGGGCCTTAGAAAGCATCACATGAACAAAGCTAGTGGAGGTGATGGAATTCCAGTTGAGCTCTTTCAAATCCTGAAAGATGATGCTGTGAAAGTGCTGCACTCAATAAGCCAGCAAATTTGGAAAACTCAGCAGTGGCCACAGGACTAGAAAAGGTCAGTTTTCATTCCAATCCCAAAGAAAGGCAATGCCAAAGAATGCTCAAACTACCACACAATTGTACTCATCTCACACATTAGTAAAGTAATGCTCAAAATTCTCCAAGCCAGGCTTCAGCAATACGTGAACCATGAACTTCCAGATGTTCAAGCTGGTTTTAGAAAAGGTAGAGGAACCAGAGATCAAATTGGCAACATCTGCTGGATCATGGAAAAAGCAAGAGAGTTCCAGAAAAACATCTATTTCTGCTTTATTGACTATGCCAAAGCCTTTGACTGTTTGGATCACAATAAACTGTGGAAAATTCTGAAAGAGATGGGAATACCAGACAACGTGACCTGCCTCTTGAGAAACCTATATGAAGGTCAGGAAGCTACAGTTAGAACTGGACATGGAACAACAGTCTTGTTCCAAATAGGAAAAGGAGTGCATCAAGGCTGTATATTATCACCCTGCTTATATAACTTATATGCAGAGTACATCATGAGGAATGCTGGGCTGGAAGAAGCACAAGCTGGAATCAAGATTGCTGGGAGAAATATCAATAACCTCAGATAATCAGATGACACCACCCTTATGGCAGAAAGTGAAGAGGAACTCAAAAGCCTCTTGATGAAAGTGAAAGTGGAGAGTGAAAAAGTTGGCTTAAAGCTCAACATTCAGAAAACTAAGATCATGGGATCTGCTCCCATTACTTCATGGGCAATAGATGGGGAGACAGTGGAAATAGTGTCATTTTTGGGCTCCAAAATCACTGCAGATGGTGATTGCAGCCATGAAATTAAAAGACGCTTACTCCCTGGAAGGAAAGTTATGACCAAACTAGATAGCATATTCAAAAGCAGAGACATTACTTTGCCGATAAAGGTCTGTCTAGTCAAGGCTATGGTGTTTCCAGTAGTCATGTATGGATGTGAGAGTTGGACTGTGAAGAAAGCTGTGGGCTGAAGAATTGATGCTTTTGAACTGTGGTGTTGGAGAAGACTCTTGAGAGTCCCTTGGAGTGCAAGAAGACCCAACCAGTCCATTCTAACAGAGATCAGTCCTGGGTGTTCTTTGGAAGGACTGATGCTAAAGCTAAAACTCCAATGCTTTGGCCACCTCATGTGAAGAGTTGACTCATTGGAAAAGACTCTGATGCTGGGAGGGATTGAGGGCAGGAGGAGAAGGGGACGACAGAGGATGAGATGGCTGGATGGCATCACCGACTCGATAGACATGAGTTTGAGAGAACTCCAGAAGTTGGTGATGGACAGGGAGGCCTGGCGTGCTGCAATTCATGGGGTAGCAAAGAGTCAGACATGACTGAGCGACTGAACTGAACTGAAGAGATCTTACAAGTTCTGATTGCAAGAAGAAAATTGTAACTATTTCTAGTGATGGATGTTCACCAGACTTATTGCGGTGATCATTTGCAATATATGGCAAATAACTATGTTGTACACCTAAAACCAAAATAACATTATAAGTCAATATGATCTATGTATAATGATACCTGAAACTAAAATAGCATTATTTGTCAATGTGACCTATATATATATATATATATATATATATATATATATATATATAATCATTATGTTATATACATAACACATATGCATACTTTCAGTTAAATTCAGTCACTCAGTCATATCCAACTCTTTGAGACCCTATGGACTGCAGCACATCAGGCTTCCCTGTCCTCCACCGTCTCCTGGAGCTTGTTCAAACTCATGTTCCTCGAGTCGGTGATGCCATCCAACCATCTCATCCTCTGCCATTTCCTTCTCCTCCTGACTTCAATCTTTCCCAGCATCAGTGTTTTTTCCAGTGAGTCATTTCTTTGCATCATTTGGTCAAAGTATTGGAGCTTCAGGCTCAGCAGAAGTCCTTTCAATTTATATTCAAAGCTGATTTCCTTTATTATTGACTGGTTTGATCTCCTTGCACTCCAAGGGACTCTCAAGAGTCTCCTCCAACACTGCAGTTAAAAGCATCAATTCCTCGATGCTCAGTTTCCTTATGGTCCAGCTCTCACATCCATACATGATTACTGGAAAAACCATAGCTTTGACTAGATTGAATTTTATTTATATATATAAACATATATGTACACACACCTATGTAAGGAAAAGTTTTGAAACGGAATATGATTATATTTTGGAAAAGAAAACAAATCAACTAGTATAATTTTTTTCCAAATGTACATTTTAGCTATCATGTTAGGTCTAAAACCTTATCTTCAAATGTAGTTAATGTTTATGCTGATAAAGGAAACAGAAATGTGTATTAACCTTGTAACAGTAATTGCAGAACAGCTTATTTACAATAGCTATTCAAAACCACAAAATTTTTAAATCTGAAGCCCTGCCCAGTGCTCTGCTACTGGTCATTTAACCAGTTGATCATTGACTTAATTCCTCCTTGACTCAGAAACTCTTATAGGTGCTTAGTTTACATAAGTAAACAAAGCTGACAGACACTTGTCCTCATGGAACTTATATTCTAGCTAGGGGAAGACAGATAATCTCCAATAAACATGAATCCAAGTACATTATATAATATGTTAACAGGTGATTTATACTATGGGAAAAGAAATAGTAAAGCAGAATATGGGGATTAGGGAATAAAGGTGAAGAAAGGGAGGTGATTTAAAGAAAAACAACTTAGACCACACTGAGGGGAGAAAACATGCTTTCTTGCATTCAAGATTCAAGTTTTGCTCTGTCCAGTCAGGTCTCTTGGTCTTCGACCCAATTTCAAAAATGTTTCCATCTCTGAGACTCTATGCAAACTCATGCAAACATGGATGCTCTGAACAGTCTGCCTCTCTTCAGTTGAATTGGTTTCATAAAAAATTTTTGGTAAACTCCCCCAAATCAAGTAACATTTTATGCAGCAAGTTTTGATAATTTTGTTTCCTGAAGAACTAATCTCCAAATTATTTTCCATTTTTTAACACACTATCAGTGGCTTAATAACATTATGCAAAATATTATATATGCATTGCTATTTTCATATATTATGACATTTAAAAATATGCACAAAATATAAATTAAATGACAGTGAAATAAAAATAAATAGAAATGGAAATGCTAACATTTTCTTCCCTAGGGAATGAGGACACTCATTTCTATTGCCAGTGGACTAATGGATTCAGAATGTACACACATAATTATCCCACAGATATTTAACTATCATAATAAAGTAACTTCTTCTACATATACCTTCAATCAAAGTTCTCAGAATGTCTCAAAGGACCGAGAATACAGTTATATGTGAATAACTCTCTTCATATGCATATATAAAATTTTGTGAGCTCAATTAAGTAATCATCTTTAGTTCTTTTATTATTCCATCAATTCATCTACTGGTAAATAATCCAAACTCTACAATAGATTTCTTTTTTCCAAGGGTATAAATCTCAAGGCATAATAAAAGCAGAGCAATGACCTAGAAGAATAAATAAAATGTCATATGGATATCATTGTACATATCCATTTGTAAGGAAAATTAATGAAAACATACAGAAGACTTACAGTTTGCTGACACAGAAAGTGTACTCACTCAGAATTGAATATACATATCACCTAGAAAAAATACTTTTTCAGCTTCCCATGACTTCTAAAGAAAGGACTCCATGACTTGCATCTCCAGCCTACTGTGGACTCCTTTCCACTTTCCTCCTCAACTTCCCTCTATGAAATCTCTTCCCTTGGTTATAAAACATACCTTAGGCTTCCGGTTCAGACAAGATGGCCTTGATCTCTTGTGCCCTCTTCTCTGTTTCTTCTTGAAATAAGAAAAGACCACTAAAGGAGACCTTGTATATTTGGCAAGAAGGTGAACTAGATTAGGACCTGAAGAATGGAAGAGCAACACAGCAGCACCTAAGAGAAGACAACCCAGGCCCAGCATTCCTGACCTCCAACCTAGCATCAGAAGGCAACCGAGTAGGGCTGTTCCTCCCAAGGAATAAATGTGAAGGAACACTAGGTGATGGTTTAGTGGCTAAGCTGTGCCTGACTCTTTGTGACCCCATGGACTGTAGCCCACCAGGTTCCTCTGTCCATGGAATTCTCCACGCAAGAATACTGGAGTGGGGTCCCATGCCCTCCTCCAGGGGATCTCCCCAGCCAAGGGATCAAACCCAGGTCTTTGCATTGCAGGCAGATTTCTTACCATCTGAGCCACTAGGAAAGCCCAAGAAACTCATTAATGGCAAGGATATTTGGAAAATAAAAGGATAAAAAATATGTTAAAATCAGATAAAGTAGACTTTAGAACAAAGAAAATTTCTAACAACAAAGGAATACAAGGACATTACATAAGGAAAAAGAATCAATCCAGCAGGAATACATAATAATCCTAAATATATATGCACCAAACAATATAATCTCAAAATACTTGAAGCCAAATTATATACATCTTCTGAATAGTCCTATAACAATTAAAAAGATTGAAAATGTAATATAAAACTTTTGGGAAAAAAATCATCAATCCATGATAGAATTATAACAAATATTTTAAAAATTAAGAATAATTTGACATAATCTCCTCAAGAAAATAAAAGAGTAGGACAACATTCCCAACTAATTTGATGGGGCCAGTATTGCTCTATACCAAAATCAGATAAAGGCAGTATAAAAAAGGCAAATTTCAGACTAATGTCTCTCACAATTTGGAATTGAATGTTTTCACTCTAACACATACAAATCAGCCAAATGAATCCAACAATGTATAAATCTGTCTCTTGATAGTTTTTGGTCCTTTCCTAAGTCTGGTCACATTACCTATCTCTTCAAAGGGTTTAAGTGAATCAAGGATATAAGCAGTTAGGGTCCCAGTAATAATATTATCATACAAGAAACAGTGACAAATGCTCAAGTCTAGGTCAAATCAGAAACTGACTTCTCCCATTAAAGTTAATCATACCAGTCATCCTAAATGTCTAGCAAAAACAACTACAACTAGATTCATAAGATAAAGAAAACATAGCTACTATATAGAAATGGTGGGTGTGTTTGATATTCTTTATATGCCCTTGGGGAACCCTGTTGATCATTTTCTATTATGTTATGAACCTTTGAAGGCTAAGAAGACCAGACTTTATCCCTCTAGCTCTCCTGGCCTCTGGCTTCTACTTGAGTTTGGCCAGGGGTGGACAAAAGAGATTGGTGAGTCAGTGGAGAAAGAGATTAGTGGATTGATTCTTTCTTCTGACTCCTTTCTTGCTGGAAAGTGGCCAAGTTTCTTCACTGAAGCCCAGAACTCTGGTCAGAGGCCCTCAAATTTATCTGCAGGTATGTACAAGTCTCTCTAGAAACTGCAATATCCACTTTCTTCCTTTGCCCTGTGGGCCTAAAATGTTCATGTATATATCCATGTTTTTGCCTGTCTCAAAGAGTTTTGCTTTTCCTTTTAAGTTGTCCTTAGCTCTGATACAGCTTCCAAATCCTTAATGTTCATTGTGTGTTAGTCGCTCAGGCATGTCTGACTTTTTGTGACCCCCATGGACTGTAGCCTGCCAGGCTACTCTGTCCAAAGGATTCTTCAGACAAGAATATTGGAGTGGGTAGCTACTCCCTTCTGCAGGGATCTTTCCTGACCAAGGGTCCAACCCAGATCTCCAACATTGCAGGCAGATTCTCTACCATTTGAACCACCAGAGAAGCCAGTTTTCTTTATTTTCCTTACCTGTGTAAATCATCTTGATTTCTGACAATGATAGGGGTAGCTATGGAGCTATGGTCCCTCAAAGAACTATAGTAAACTGCTTACAACAGGAGGGGGACATCTTTCTTCCTGACTCCAAAATCATAAATACAAAACATGTCACAGGTCATGTAAAAATAAGTGCTGAGAAATCAATGATTTAAATATGAATTTGGTAAAAGTGCACAAACTTTAAGCTGTAAGATGATGAATAAGGTCTGAGGATCTAACATATAATGTGGTGACTATGGTTTGTAATGTGTTATTGATATTTGTGGGGCTTCCCAGGTGGTGTTCATGGTAAAGACCCCTCCTGCCAGTGCAGGATGCATATGAGACGTGTGTTGAATCCCTGGCTCAGGAAGATCCCCTGGAGGAGGGCATGGCAACCCAATCTAGTGTTCTTTCCAGGAGAATCCCCATGGACAGAGGAGCCTGGCAGGCTATAAAATCCATGGGGTCATAAAGAGTTGTACATGACTAAAGTGACTTAGCACACATTTAAGAGATTAAAACTTAAAAGTTCTTACCAAAAAAGATCTTTAAAAGGTAAATATGTGAGGTGATATTAATAGATATGTTAATAAAATCAATGCGGGAATCCTTTAATAATGTACACTTATTTAAATTATCATCTATACTTTAAATATCTTGCCATTTTATCTGGAAATTATATTTCAAAGAAACTAAAAAAAGAAAAAAAGCAATAATTTCAATGCTTTTTTATATAAGTTTGTAGATATTTCAGCTATTACACTTGGCATGTAAAAGACTTTTTAAATTCCAGATATTTACCACTGGGCATTCAGAAAAGGAAGAATCCTTGGAAATTATCAAGACAATCCTCCCAAATTATAGATATATTAGTAAATCCAAGAATGTTTAAATCACATATCTAAACCTATAAAACTCGATGTAAAAGTAACAATATAAACCAAGTTTCCTAAGTTTAACTGAATCTTTACCTAATTATCGGCAAATGGAAATATCTCCTATGCTCTGCAAAACTTGATTTTTATCTCTTTCACAGAACTGATAATATTCCACCTTGTATTCACTGGCCAGTTTTCATAAGTTTTACCAAGTAATTAAATTCCTTGAGGGTTCAATCCTGGCCTCTCTGTTCTCACGCTACAATCTCAGATATGGCTAAAACTCTTTATAAATGCCATTTCTTCTCCCTGGAAGACCCTCTCGCTTTTACCTGATTACCTCCTCAACATCTTTCAGATCTCAATAAAAACCACTTCCTCAAAGCAGCCTTTTGTGACTCTGACACAGCTCAGGTCTCCTTGTTATGTGGACATATGGCATTCTGTGTTTTTCCCTCTTGACACGTGTCCCAATTGTGGTGCAACATTTAACTTTGAAATTCACCTCTTTTTGTTTTTCCGTTAAAATTTAAGTCCTAATTCACAAAGTCCACATGTCTGCTCTTCACTGCTGTCCATTCTTTGCATCCAGCAGGCCTTCATTATGTGTTTGTTCAATGAAACATTTTTATTCATGCAGAATAAAATATCAATGAATATTGATGCTGCTCTCATGGCATACAGTGAACTAAAACCATTGAGGTCTTTTCTTCCCACCCAAGCCCTCATATCCTGATTATTTGGACATAATTACAGAACTAGAACTGTGGGGGCTTCCCTTGTGGCTCAGCTGGTAAAAAATCTGCCTGCAATGTGGGAGGCCTGGGTTTGATCCCTGGGTTGGGAAGATTCCCTGGAGAAGGGAAAGGCTACCCACTCCAGTATTCTGGCCTGGAGAATTCCATGGACTGTATAGTCCATGGGGTCACAAAGAGTCGGACACGACTGAGTGACTTTCACTTTCACAGAACTGTGGATGCAT
This sequence comes from Bubalus kerabau, assembly GCF_029407905.1. Taxonomy (NCBI): domain Eukaryota; kingdom Metazoa; phylum Chordata; class Mammalia; order Artiodactyla; family Bovidae; genus Bubalus; species Bubalus kerabau. The sequence continues at coordinate 17,149,381 of NC_073626.1, forward strand.
TTGCTTTTAATTGTTACCCTATTAGATAGAAAGCACTGGATGTTCGGTCTTTTATTCCACATACACGAGCCCTCACAGTTTCATGTCCTAAGATAATGTGATAATCGAATCACTGACTAAAAGCCTGAACAGGACAGAACTAGAGACAGTGCTCTGAACCTGCCACTTGAGTCTACTTTTTACCATAGGATTCTCAGCTTCACTAGAGGAGTTCAGTTTCTTAGCTGTACTCTCTGATCTTGACAGATGAAAATACTTTAAGGAGAGTCCACAAATCAAATATTCTTACATTGTACATAAACACCTACTCTCTCTTTGAAGGTTCAAAAGAAATTCACCTCCTTGATGAGTTGTTACCTACTTTTCCCAGATGAAAGTACCATCTTCTTCCTTATGGCTTCCTAATTTCATTCTCACCATTTTTATCTCACTGACCACATTCTGTCTTATAGTTAATTATCTGAACAACACAAATTCCCACTCCTTTAATTCAGTTCCCTTGGGGCTACAAAGGCTATGCCAACTGCCCTGAAGTTACTGTTTACTGAATATCAACCATGGCAGAAACTGGCCAGCCATTTGTTCTTTCTGAGGTAAATATTATAATTAAAAGCAAATACCCAGCCTCTGGTATTTTGGATAAACTGACAACCAGACAAAACCTTAACTGCTATTCCAGATAAAAGTTCCTTTTGTGTTAACTTTGTTCTTTTAGAGAGCCTCATTCTAGATAGCGTTCGGGTGAATAGAAACAGGACTGACTGATAAGTTAAAAAAAAAAAAAAAAACACTGTTGCAGGATACAAAAGTAGACATATCATGCATCTTCTGTATACTTCAAGACCCATTTTGTTGGGAGCTGGCAGCTCAGACAAAAGAGTCTGCCTGAAGTATGGGAGAACTGGGTTCCATCCCTGGTCAGGAAGATCCCTGGAAGAGGGCATTTCAAACCACTCCAGTATTCTTGTCTAGAGAATCCCCATGGACAGAGGAGCCTCGCAGCCTGCAGTAGAGGGGGTCGTCAGTCCATGGGGTCATAAAGTGTTGGACACGACTGAGCAACTACGCACAGCAAACTTCTCAAGGTGACATCCTGACATTTAGAAACAGTTTCTCTCACTAGTGTGCTTAACTACAACTCCTGCTATTCAATGGAAGATCAAAGATAAAAGTAATATTCCATAACAGTCAAGTAATTATTTCTATCAAGGATTTTTTCTTAAAGCTAAGCTAGAGAAATACACTGTGGGATAGAGCAGATAATGAGAAGTATAAGAGATCCAAACATGGAAGCTGCACAACCAATCGATAATTTTCTTTTCTGGAAAAAGAATAAAACCTGTTTGGAATCATGTTTTATACAGAGATTTGCATAATCTTTGGAAATGTAAAGGATTTTCTACTCTAATTTTCCTTTTCCAGTTGAGAAAACCAAGGCCTAGAGAAGTGAAGATGAGTTTTCAAGTCAAAGTACAGATACGTTAGGATTCTGATGAGAGCCCAGTGACAGGCCTTAGGGTCCAATAGCTTCATCTTTAGGCTGACAGGCTGGAGACTGGGGTACCAGTTAATGGTGCCATCTTCAGGCGAATTGCTTTGATTTTGGGAAGCCTCTATCTATGCTCTTAAGGCCCTCAACTGATTGCATAAAATCCACAGTCTATTGGTTTAAATGTTAATTACCTCTAAGAAAATATCTTCCCAGGTGAGCATGTCAAAGAACTACAATTAGAAAGGAATGTACAATTCTATGGAGTATGTTACCATGTACCACTTTATTTGGAATTGTATATCTATGCTACCTGTTTCACATTCATGACCTTGGAAGGGAAAACAAGATTGACAATTTTTTTGTTTTCCATTTAATCATGTCCAGTGTTTTATTGCATGCATGCTGCTATTACAAAATGCCAGAGGATGGGTGGTTTATAAACCACTTTATTTATCATAGTTCTGGAGGCAAGAATTCCAAGATCAGGGTACCAGCACAGTAGAGTGAGTGAGGGCCTCTTTCAGGACATCTCCCTAAATAGAAGGGATGAGCAAGTATTTCAGGCTTCTTTCACAAGAGCTCTAATCCCATTTATGTGGGCTCTGCCCTCATGACCTAATCATTTTCCAATGGTCCCCCCTCCTAAAATCATCACTTTGGGGATTAGATTTTCAACATATGAATTTTGGGAGAACACAAGAAGTTAGACCATGGCACCCATCAAGGAGACTGACTTGTAAGGTAACTCCGTGCCTCATCCATACTGAATGCTCTGTGGTGCTGATAAGAAGCCAAGGACTAAGGAAGCTGAATAAGGACCAGCAGCCCCTGGTGGAGGGTCTGAGATGGAAAACTCCTTGATGGATTTCACAACAGTATATGAGTATCTCCAGGGTTTTCCTTGGTTATCAGTCATTGAGCAATTCCCCCCGCCCTGCTATTCATGTTCCTATCTGAAATATGAGTTAATTACTGTGTTCTTAGACAAAGTTCCAGTTGACCAACATGGAAACATCACAGCCATGCATATGGAGAAAAGGGCCTTAGACAGAAACAAATTTCAGAGTGGAACATCCTCAAGCTTTATTCACTTTAGATAGCAATTATAAGTTTGGGGATTTCCCAAGACCATTCTTGGATTCCATTATCAGCTAGGATTCCAAGAGCTCACTGAAAGGTGTTCTGCATGTGGTTATGGTTTATTCCAGATCTTTGATTTATTTTTAATTCATTTTTTATTTTTAGTGCAATATAATTGATATACAATGCTATAAATGTCAGTTTTTGTTGTACAAAGCTAGTAAAGTAATGCTCAAAATTCTCCAAGCCAGGCTCCAGCAATACGTGAATCATGAATTTCCAGATGTCCAAGCTGGTTTTAGAAAAGGCAGAGGAACCAGAGACCAAATTGCCAACATGCGCAGGATCATTGAAAAAGGAAGAGAGTTCCAGAAAAACATCTATTTCTGCTTTATTGACTATGCCAAAGGCTTTGACTGTGTGGATCACAATAAACTGTGGAAAATTCTGAAAGAGATGGGAATACCAGACCACCTGATCTGCCTCTTGAGAAACCTGTATGCAGGTCAGGAAGCAACAGTTAGAACTGGACATGGAACAACAGACTGGTTCCAAATAGGAAAAGGATGACCTCAAGGCTGTATATTGTCACCCTACTTATTTAAGTGGGAGTATGTCAAGGGCTACAGGACTCCAAGTTTCATACTTAAAGCCACTATGCAGCAAAGACCCCAACATTTCTTTTTTTTCACTTTTTTATTTATTTGGTTGCGATGGGTTTTAATTGTAGCACATCCAGATCTTCCACCTCCTTTGTGGCATGTGGGATCTAGATCCCCGAGCAGGGATTGAACCCCAGGCCACCTGCATTAGGAGCATGGATCCTTTAGCACTGGACAATGGGAAAAGTTCCAACACCATTTCCATTTGGAGTAAATGTTCACATGCAAGTGCATATCCAAAGAGGATTGTTGAATCAGTATTGTCCAGTCCTGTCATTCTGTTCCACAGTATATATGAATTAATGAAGTTACAACATTAACTCTTCTTGTTATCCATTTAACAGAAATAAATAAAAGACAGAAAGATGTGAAGACTTACCAGAAGCGCATGATGCCATGATCAAAGAAGGTTTAGGTGACAAAAGCATTTCAAATGGTCTTTTGTCTGGCATCTCAGAATTCTGTACACCCTGGGGCATCACACAATAATAAGATTCCAGATAATGAAAGGCATGCCTTTCTTTATCAAAGAGGGCCAGGGCAATTCTGAAATGCGAGGTGGGAAATAAGACCAGTATTTAAGCCTTCAGATACAAATGCTTTCTCAGAGAGAAAAATTTAGAAAAGAATTCATATGAATGTAGAGAGTCTGAAAATTGCTTCTCTTAAAACTCTCTCCATGAACATACGACATGAAGAACTTTGTGTACCCCAGAATGCCGTGGTTTGTTAATACAATCTGACTGATCCAGTATTTTAATGATTTTCTTAATTTTGGGTGAAGCTTTCATGAACTTTCCATGTGACCAATGGTGTTGCTAATTGATAAATCAATTGGAATGGGGTTCCTGAAAATGGAGTGGACAGATGAGAAATGTAATCTGAAGTCTAAGTGAAGGGAGTTCGATAAACAGAGGCAGAAAGGAATTTCAACTTCTCTGAGGAATGGTGGTTGGTGAGATGTGGTCCTCAAGGTTCTATGTGGAGGAGCCCACTCCCTGCATCAACTGAGGACAGGGAAAAGGATGGAGTCTAAGCTCTGGTGGCAAGACAGAAATGTTTCAGCCCACAGCCCTTCATTATAGACAGAGCGAGCTCTCTGTAGGCAACGGTATCCAAAATAGGATACCAGCAACAGCCATACAAATGACCAAGCGATGGAGGAGCAACACAGACCTGTTTTAAGCAACCCAAGGTGTTCCTAGTGGGAAAATACTGATGGCCTCCCCAGCCCTTACTTCTTAGTTCTACTTTTGTCTGAGAGAAAAGATCCTCCAAGAAGGGTAGGAGTTCACACTCCTTCCAGGAAGCCAATTGAGGACTCTAAGCCATGGACTTACCATTTGTATCTACAGTCAGTTTTATAACAATACTGTGTCTCCCACCTCTCAAGGGGGTGGCCTTGAAATAGAAGTTACAATCGTGATTTTAAAGAAATATTAAATACAGATGTTCTTCTCTTGTACTGCCTGTAAATTTTAGAAACAGGTGATTGTGAAATTGTTTTTAAAAGATGGGACAGCTGCCTGCTTTTTAATTACCTTGATTACTCTAGAATATGTCCTGAGGTTAAAATGTCTTTTGCTGAGAAAAGTGACCTTGTCCCTACCACACCCAATGTGTCATCTTCTTCACTAAATTTCCTGTAGCAATGTAAAGTTTTAATTTTCAATTTCTTAATACCTACTGTCCCAAGTAAGAGTTGCAAAGAGTCAGATATTACTAAGAGACTGAGCTGCACTGAACTGAACTGAATACCCACTGTCCCCAGGAAGTAAAAGCTTTATGGAAAAATGAGTACCCTGTCTTAATATAAAGTGTCCCCATATGGCTACTGTTCTTAAAGACTCAAATGGTCATTTTCCCTACCACCTTAAACTTTATTCAGTGCATATTTTACATTTATTTATGGTTCTCTTCTTTTTCTCCAATGTCAGGTTTAACCACCTAATTTTTAATTTTGTTCCCCTATTGTGACATTAGCCACAGGATTTCTTAGTGAACATAGTAGATTCAATGTAAATTTGAGTCATGCTCTATGATAAAGAATAAAACTTTGATATATAAATCAGAATCATTAAAGAAACATGGTAATTGGTTAAAAAAAGTCAAAATGTGGTTATTCAAAGGCTATATAATTTTTTAACCACATTTATCTTGATGAAAATTTTGAGTTAGGTATTTGATAGGCCTCACATGTTTTATTTTCTTGGGGTCCATAATCAGGGCAGATGATGACTGCAGCCATGAAATTAAAAGCTGCTTGTTCCTTGGAAGAAAAGCTATGAGAAAACTAGACAGCATATTAAAAAGCAGAGACATAACTTTGCCAAAGGAATGACTGTATATTCAAAAGTATGCTTTTTCCAGTAGTCATGTATGGATATGAGTGTTGTACCATAAAGAAGTCTGAGCACTGAAGCACTGATGTTTTTGAACAGTGGTGCTGGAAGTACTCTTGAGAGTCCTTTGGATTAAAGGAGATGAAACCAGTCAATCCTAAAGGAAATCAACCCTGAATATTCAAAGGCAAGTACTAATGTTGAAGTTCCAATACTTGGGCACCTGATTCGAAGAGCTGACTCATTGTAAAGGACCCTGATGCTGGGAAAATTTGAGGGCAGGAGGTGAAGGGGCCAACAGAGGATGAGATGGCTGGATGGTATCACTGACCCAATGGACATGAGTTTGAGCAAACTCCAGGAGATTGTGAAGGTCAGGGAAGCCTGGTGTGCTGCAGTCCATGGGGTCACAAATGTCAGATATGACTTAATGACTGAACAACCAGAACAACAAGGCCTTACATGTGGATATGAAGTTTAATATTTATGAAATATAAACAGTCTTATATTACATATACAGAATAACTTCAGTAATCTGAGTTGTAATAAAGGCTAATCACAGCACAATTAAAAGGCCCAATGTAATCACAATTCTTTGATTTGTTGTTACTACCAGTTTCTAACAGTTGTTGCTGTTTAGTTGCTAAGTCGTGTCTGAATCTTTTGGGATCTCATGGGCTGTAGCCCACCAGGCTCCTCTGTCTGTGGGATTTTCCAGAAAATAATACTGGATTAGGATGCCATTTTCTTTTGCAGGGGATCTTACCTATAGAACCCAGTGCTCTCTCCTAAGGTCATGTGAGGAGGCTTGTCTCCAGGACAGACAGGAGTTGAGGGTTTGCTCCTCGGCTCATGAGTCCATGTGCCCAACAGGAAGTCCACTCATAGGAAGGACAAACTACGGGGAGCAAGTGAGATATGTGAGTCACAGGCCAGGGATCTTTTGCTGTTTTTGCCTGGCCCTCCCAAAGATAGGAGAGAGCTGATAGAATTCAGCATCCTTCCCCAAACGTGCGGCGCCCTTCCCCAAACCCGTGGTGCTCTTCGGATTTTAAATGTCTTTCTTTTTTATAAGCTCTTCTCCAACCTGGAGTCCCATCCCTATCTACTCCTGGGGAGCTCCTCCAAATCCTATTTCACTTGCTTTTTGAAAATTCCTGTGACTTTTCCAGACAAATCAGCTCTTCTCTCCTTTGGGTTGCTATGTTAAGTTTTACTTACATTCACCAAAGAAATGAATACAACTGGACTAATTATTTATTCACATATTTATCTCTTTCTCATGAAAAACTTGGGACCAGCAAGATTAAATTTAAACACTAACCCCTAAAATATTCAATTAATGTATGTTGAACAAATGCTCAAAATACATCATCTATTTATAAATTGGTTATTGATAAATTGGCATGGCTATTTCTCATGCCAGAATGCCTTAGGCTGTGTTTCAGGATAGTATTACATTTTTATTAATGTAAAGGAGTACAGTAGTAAACTCAAAATCAGTTAAATATTTTGCAAATGTGAATAATTTCAAACACTCATGTATAAATACAAATTCTTAATATAAAGGGATCCTTGAAAATATTACAATAACCCTGTGTACGAGACAGCAAAAGAGACACTGATGTATAGAACAGTCTTATGGACTCTGTGGGAGAGGGAGAGGGTGGGAAGATTTGGGAGAATGGCATTGAAACATGTAAAATATCATGTATGAAATGAGTTGCCAGTCCAGATTCGATGCACAATACTGGATGCTTGGGGCTGGTGCACTGGGACGACCCAGAGGGATGGTATGGGGAGGTAGGAGGGAGGAGGGTTCAGGATGGGGAACACATGTATACCTGTGGCGGATTCATTTTGATATTTGGCAAAACTAATACAATTTTGTAAAGTTTAAAAATAAAATAAAATAAAAAAAAGGAAAATATTGAGTTTTTATACTTAACCTTCAAGGTAACTTTTTACTCTTGATCCCAAGTGTTAAAAGGCACAGGGTTTATCAGGAAAGTCTGGGGAATCTTATTTTTTTGTTATCCAGGGTCAAATGGCTGTTGAATAAGTATTACAACCTAGACTCTCTTTCTTTCCCCTCCTATGTCAGGAAAACTTCACAAGTCATCAAGTTATTCAGGGCTATATCCTCCTAGATTCTTGTATCAGTTAATAAGGTGAAATAGGAATATGAAGGACAGCAGAAAAACATATGGTAAAAGTCTACATCTACTTTTTTCCCCAAGATGTAGGTTATTTTTTGATTGAAATATAACACCATACACATTTTAGGTAGGCAACACAATGGTTTGATATTTGTATATATTGCAAAATTATCACCAGTTATTCTAGTGTTAATTTACTAGTGTGATCCATCATCACACACTGCTTCAAATTTTCAAATTTTTCCTGTGGTGAGTACTTCAAGATCTACTCTCTTAGCAACTTTCAGGTATACAATACACTGTTATTAACTATAGTCACCACCCTCTGTATTATATCCCCGTGACTTATTTATAACGGGAAATCTGTATCCACTTCACCCATTCTGGCTCCCCCACCCAAACCCTGCCTCTGGAAACCACCAAAGTGTTCTCTATTTATATTTTGTTCTTTGTGGTTATTGGTTTTTGATTCCTCATTTAAGTGAGCTCATATAGCATTTGTCTTTATCTGACTTATATCACATAGCATAATGCCCTCAAGGTTCATTCATGCTATCACAGAGAGCAAGATTTCTTCATGGTAAGTCCATAACTAATACATTAATAGTATTTGCATAATCCTGAGGATAATGTTGGTTAGCTCCATACCCTACTCACCCCTTATGGTGAACAAACTGTTGATAGTGGTATAATTCATGTAATTTACTCTTTAATTGTTCCCTGTCTGTTTGCTTGACACCATTTTGCTACTTGCCCCCTTGGACTTGATTCCCAATGTCCAGTGCAATAGCAAGCATCATTTGCATCTGGCCTGAGAGGTGGGACATGGAACAGTTGTTATACTTTGGCAAAAACCATTATGACTATATAAAAATAAAACTGGAGTAAAGCAAATACATTTTTTACTAGAGAAACTGTAAAATATATCAGTTTTTAAATAAAAAAAGTAATTCAGTGACTAAATTTTGTGGATTTTAATGCTTCACAATTGTTTACTATTTCTTTCCTTGGCCATTTCAGTTTATGTGAAAAAAATTATATTAAGAAATGAACATTTATCACTGTTTATAAAAATACAATGCAAATATATCTATGATGCTACTCAACATGGACAAAAAAAGATTAGAAACTAATAAAACTTGATTAAAATATTCAATAATAAAATGAATTTCTAACTCTAGCTTATTTAATGGTTCCCTTTTATCTAGTTGAAACCCTATGATGAAGTCTATACATAAAGAAAATTCAAAAATAAAATCAATCTATTTAATGTATTCTTCTCAATCAAAAATTCCATTTCCTTTATCCTTCCTAAATTTAAATCACCTCAGAACACTACATCTCTATTTATATTTTGCTCATATCAGAAAACACATTTTAGCATAGGGTTATAAATGCATCACTTGTAAAGTAGTTGCATCTTTAAATATAACTCATTCATTTCACATGTTTCATTTCATTTCACTAATAATGTGTAATAATATTGTCCAATTTAGAATGAATGTCAAATATGTGGTAGATGGATATTTATGAACTGCATTTTTAACATCACACACGACCAACTGTATAGATATATATGTCTACAATGTCCTTCAGAAATTATTTCTTACAGTGAAACATAGTTTTACTTTGTATAAGAAAATTACTAGAGCTAATCAATGAATATAGTAAAGTTGCAGGATATAAAATCAACACACAGAAATCACTTGCATTCCTATACACTAATAATGAGAAAATAGAAAGAGAAATTAAGGAAACAATTCCATTCACCATTGCAACGAAAAGAATAAAATACCTAGGAATATATCTACCTAAGGAAACTAAAGACCTATATATAGAAAACTATAAAACACTGATGAACGAAATCAAAGAGGACACTAATAGATGGAGAAATATACCAGGTTCATGGATCGGAAGAATCAATATAGTGAAAATGAGTATACTACGCAAAGCAATCTATAGATTCAATGCAATCCGTATCAAGCTACCAACGGTATTTTTCACAGAGCTAGAACAAATAATTTCACAATTTGTATGGAAATACAAAAAACCTCAAATAGCCAAAGCAATCTTGAGAAAGAAGAATGGAACTGGAGGAATCAACCTGCCTGACTTCAGGCTCTACTACAAATCCACAGTCATCAAGACAGTATGGTACTGGCGCAAAGACAGAAATATAGATCAATGGAACAAAATAGAAAGGCCAGAGATAAATCCACGCGCCTATGGACAACTTATCCTTGACAAAGGAGGCAAGGATATACAATGGAGAAAAGACAATCTCTTTAAGAAGTGGTGCTGGGAAAACTGGTCAACCACTTGTAAAAGAATGAAACTAGAACACTTTCTAACACCATACACAAAAATAAACTCAAAATGGACTAAAGATCTAAATGTAAGGCCAGAATATATAAAACTCCTAGAGGAGAACATAGGCAAAACTCTCCAACATACATCACAGCAGGATCCTCTATGACACACCTCCCAGAATATTGGTAATAAAAGCAAAAATAAACAAATGGGATATAATTAAAATTAAAAGCTTCTGCACAACAAAAGAAACTATAAGCAAGGTGAAAAGACAGCCTTCAGAATGGGAGGAAATAATAGCAAATGAAACAACTGACAAACAACTAATCTCAAAAATATACAAGCAACTCCTGAAGCCCAATTCCAGAAAAATAAACGACCTAATCAAAAAATGGTCCAAAGAACTAAATAGACATTTCTCCAAAGAAGACATCAGATCAGATCAGATTAGTCGCTCAGTCGTGTCCGACTCTTTGCGACCCCATGAATCGCAGCACGCCAGGCCTCCCTGTCCATCACCAACTCCCGGAGTTCACCCATACTCACGTCCATCGAGTCAGTGATGTGCCATCCAGCCATCTCATCCTCTGGCATCCCCTTCTCCTCCTGCCCCCAATCCCTCCCAGCATCAGAGTCTTTTCCAATGAGTCAACTCTTTGCATGAGGTGGCCAAAGTACTGGAGTTTCAGCTTTAGCATCATTCCTTCCAAAGAAATCCCAGGGCTGATCTCCTTCAGAATGGACTGGTTGGATCTCCTTGCAGTCCAAGGGACTCTCAAGAGTCTTCTCCAACACCACAGTTCAAAAGCATCAAGAAGGCGCTCAGCCTTCTTCACAGTCCAACTCTCACATCCATATATGACCACAGGAAAAACCATAACCTTGACTAGACGAACCTTTGTTGGCAAAGTAATGTCTCTGCTTTTGAATATGCTATCTAGGTTGGTCATAACTTTCCTTCCAAGGAGTAAGAGTCTTTTAATTTCATGGCTGCAGTCACCATCTGTAGTGATTTTGGAGCCCTGGAAATATAAAGTCTGACACTGTTTCCACTGTTTCCCCATTTATTTCCCATGAAGTGGTGGGACCGGATGCCATGATCTTCATTTTCTGAATGTTGAGCTTTAAGCCAACTTTTTCACTCTCCACTTTCACTTTCTTTTCTTTTTTTTTATTTCTTTTTTTTTTTAAAATTTTATTTTATTTTTAAACTTTACATAACTGTATTAGTTTTGCCAAATATCAGAATGAATCCGCCACAGGTATACATGTCAAGAGGCTTTTGAGTTCCTCTTCACTTTCTGCCATAAGGGTAGTGTCATCTGCATATCTGAGGTTATTGATATTTCTCCCGGCAATCTTGATTCCAGCTTGTGTTTCTTCCAGTCCAGCATTTCTCATGATGTACTCTGCATATAAGTTCAATAAACAGGATGAAAAAAACAGCCTTGACAAACTCCTTTTCCTATTTGGAACCAGTGTGTTGTTCCATGTCCAGTTCTAACTGTTGCTTCCTGACCTGCATACAGATTTCTCAAGAGGCAGATCACGTGGTCTGGTATTCCCATCTCTTGAAGAATTTTCCACAGTTTATTGTGATCCACACAGTCAAAGGCTTTGGAATAGTCAATAAAGCAGAAATAGAAGTTTTTCTGGAACTCTCTTGCTCTTCCATGATCCAGCAGATGTTGGCAATTTGATCCCTGGTTCCTCTGCCTTTTCTAAAACCAGCTTGAACATATAGATGGCTAACAAACACATGAAAAGATGCTCAACATCACTTATTATCAGAGAAATGCAAATCAAAGCCACAATGAGGTACCATTTCACGCCAGTCAGAATGGCTGTGATCCAAAAGTCTACAAGCAATAAATGCTGGATAGGGTGTGGAGAAAAGGGAACCCTCTTACACTGTTGGTGGGAATGCAAACTAGTACAGCCACTATGGAGAACAGTGTGGAGATTCCTTAAAAATCTGGAAATAGTACTGCCTTATGATCCAGCAATCCCACTGCTGTGCATACACACCGAGGAAACCAGAATTGAAAGAGACACTTGTACCCCAATGTTCATCACAGCACTGTTTATAATAGCCAGGATATGGAAGCAACCTAGATGCCCATCAGCAGACGAATGGATAAGAAAGCTGTGGTACATACACACAATGGAGTATTACTCAGCTATTAAAAAGAATGCATTTGAATCCATTCTAATGAGGTGGATGAAACTGGAGCCTATTATACAGAGTGAAGTAAGCCAGAAAGAAAAACACCAATACAGTATACTAATGCATATATATGGAATTTAGAAAGGTGGTAACGACAACCCTGTATGTGAGACAGCAAAAGAGACACAGATGTATAGAACAGTCTTTTGGACTCTGTGGGACAGGGAGGAGGGGGGATGATTTGGGAGAATGACATTAACACATGTATAATACAATAGAAGAAACGAATCGCCAGTCCACGTTCGATGCAGGATGCAGGAAGCTTGGGGCTGGTACACTGGGATGACCCAGAGGGATGGTATGGGGAGGGTGGTGGGAGGGGGGTTCAGGATGGGGAACACGTGTACACCCATGGCAGATGCATATTGATGTATGGCAAAACCAATACAATATTGTAAAGTTAAATAAAATAAAATTAAAAAAAAAAAAAAATCTCACACACACTCACACACACACACACAAAAGAAAAGGACTTTTCTAAATCTATTTTCAAAATCAACACTCAAAGTCATATTCTAATTTTTTTTTTAATTTTATTTTTTAACTTTACAATATTGTATTGGTTTTGCCATATATCAAAATGAATCCGCCACAGATATAATGTGTTCCCCAATCTGAACACTCCTCCCTCCTCACTCCCCATACCATCCCTCTGGGTCATGCCAGTGCACCAGCCCCAAGCATCCAGTATCTGCATCGAACCTAGACTGGCAAATCGTTTCATATATGATATTATAAATATTTCAATGCCATTCTCCCAAATCATCCCACCCTCGCGCTCTCCCACAGAGTCCAAAAGACTGTTCTATACATCAGTGTCACTTTTGCTGTCTCATATACAAGGTTATTGTTACCATCTTTCTAAATTCCATATATATGCTTTAGTATACTGTATTGGTGTTTTTCTTTCTGGCTTACTTCACTCTGTATAATAGGCTCCAGTTTCATCCACCTCATTAGAACTGATTCAAATGTATTCTTTTTGATGGCTGAGTAATACTCCATTGTGTATATGTACCACAGCTTTCTTATCCATTCATCTGCTGGTGGGCATCTAGGTTGCTTCCCTGTCCTGGCTATTATAAACAGTGCTGTGATGAACATTGGGGTACAAGTGTCTCTTTCAATTCTGGTTTCCTCGGTGTGTATGCACAGCAGTGGGATTGCTGGATCATAAGGCAGTTCTATTTCCAGTTTTTTAAGGAATCTCCACACTGTTCTCCATAGTGGCTGTACTAGTTTGCATTCCCACCAACAGTGTAAGAGGGTTCCCTTTTCTCCACACCCTATCCAGCATTTATTGCTTGTAGACTTTTGGATCACAGCCATTCTGACTGGCATGAAATGGTACCTCATAGTGGTTTTGATTTGCATTTCTCTGATAATAAGTGATGTTGAGCATCTTTTCATGTGTTTTTTAGCCATCTGTATGTCTTCTTTGGAGAAATGTCTATTTAGTTCTTTGGCCCAGTTTTTGATTGGGTCATTTATTTTTCTGGATTTGAGCTGTAGGAGTCACTTGTATATTTTTGAGATTAGTTGTTTGTCAGTTGCTTCATTTGTTATTATTTTCTCCCATTCTGAAGGCTGTCTTTTCACCTTGCTTATAGTTTCATTTGTTGTGCAGAAGCTTTTAATTTTAATTAGGTCCCATTTGTTTATTTTGCTTTTATTTCCAATATTCTGGGAGGTGGGTCATAGAGGATCCTGCTGTGATGTATGTCGGAGAGTGTTTTGCCTATGTTCTCCTCTAGGAGTTTTATAGTTTCTGGTCTTATGTTTAGATCTTTAATCCATTTTGAGTTAATTTTTGTGTATGGTAAAATCAACTTTCAAGAATAATTCGAATCAATTTATTGTCTAATTTAACTAGTAAATTACCTAACTCTTTTGCCATGTCATTTGAAACAGTAAAACATCATTGGCCTAATTAGTCATCCTTTTAATGAACTGGAATATTAAATGTGCAGAAAAGACAGGGGGAGTAATGTAAGATTTCCCTCCTCTTTTCTCACTCATATGTGTACATTAATCCAAACGAATTCCAATGTAATGTTGTTCTAGACTTTTATTCATTCTCATTTAATTGTAGAACTGAAAGACAAGTCCAGGATTATCTGCCATGCCAGATATCTTCTCTTTGCCCTTCTGTATATACTTTCTTCCTTCTTGACCATGTTTATGGCTTCTGTGGGATGGCCTAGGGACCACATCAACAGGCCCCCTTACTTTCTGTCTTACTGCTGGGATCGACAAATGGGAAGCCCTGGTAGGAGATGGATGGAAGGAAACAGAATGAGATCTGTGAACTTATTCCCCTGGCTCCCTCCTCTTAAATTTTCCCAGATACAATCACAGTTTCTTCAAGGTGTCCTCCTCTGCAGGACTCTGCTTAAGTTCCACAATGCCCCCTTTTCCAATTTCTTTGGATCTTAGCTGATAACAACGCATTTAATAGCACCCAACTCCCATAACTTGATAACACTCCTGAAATATTTTCATTTCTGTATACTGTTTGTTTGATTTCTAAATGCTACAATTTAATTTTACACATGAAAACACTGAACCTGAGAAAACATGACTGTCAAGTTCAAGGTAACACAACCACTAGCCAGTCAGTGAATGATGGTGGGAAGAAACCAGAACATTCCATTGCCAGGAACAGAAGCTTCTCTGAAGCAAATTAAACAGACAAAAAGATGGAGACGTTCTTTGGACCACAGAACAGTAAGTTCAGTGGGACTGACTTGGAGAATTGGAGGAGGCAGAGTCAAACCTTTATTATCAGGAATGTGTCTCTTTTCTCCATCCCTCTCCTTAGCTCCCAGTTGACAGGCAGGCTGTCCCCACAGGACAGAAAATGCAACTACTAGAAGTTGTATCTTTACTCATCCCAAAAGTTCTAGCAAAGCCCCAGAGGCAAGTATAGTTAAGTTAGCATTACTCACAAGCCCACCATGAACAAATTAAGTGAATCCTGAGTGGTCAGATAAAGACAGCTGGCCATCTCTGGAGTGAGGAAATAGGGTCAGCCCCACCCCCAAAACATAGACTCAAGTGGAGAATAGATGATTTTTAAGACAAGAGAGAGAAAGAAGAGGAAAGAAACATTCCCTAGAAATAGGAATAGAAGAGGTGTAGAACCACAGACAACTGGTATACCAAAGCAAGACCAGAATCAGTTATCTGAACCTAATTCAATTTATGTTTCACTATGACACATACAGGAATCAAATAATCTGACAAACCTAAATCTTATTCCATGGAACCTAAAAAAAATAATCAAACTGTACATACCAATGATCAACATTAGTCTTATAGTTACAAGTCACAGAGATTTGTCACATACAATATCTCATTTAATTCAGTTATTCCAGATTTGGAATTCCATATACTTTGCCTGTGGCCTTTTTCAAGGTCAGACAAATGTTTATGAACTTTGAGAATCCAAAGATTATTTATAAATGCTTCAATGGTGTTCACATGTGGTTAAGAAACTACAATGTAAACATTTCAGAAGAACTGATGCTTGTCAGTTTTATTGTGCTAAGAATCAGTGTGGAAATTCAGCCAGAGACCCACTAGGATATATTTCTGGGTCAAAGGCCAAAGTTCTTGGGATGGTCATGTCTTCTTTTCTGCAATCTGCATTGTGCCCATGCCCCAGGGGTCACTCTAATACTAAAAATATAGCTTCCTCCCTCCCTGTGAAAACTACCGACCAAGGCTTTTGCCATAATATTGCAGAAAAGCATGGATATGTGTGCCTACTTACCCAGAAATGTGTGGTTAGTGTAAAAATCTCAAACAAATGATCAAGAGGCCAAGGCTGGCAGACTCTCATGATGGTTTTGAGGCAAACTGTGGATTTTCTCTGGTGAAATTTAGAGGTCAGAATATATATGAAGTTGACCCCATGATGAAGTCTTTAATAAGCTTAGGGAGAAAGCAAATTTGGTGTGGATTCCACTCAATTAAAGAGGGAAAACTAGAACTTGATTCTGAAGGTTAAGAGGAAAGACCAAACACAATAACGAAAGAATGAATTTGTTTTGCCCTTTCTTGATAAAGGTAAAACGTATTTAATACAAATAACTTTTGCAATATATACATATATATATGCATATTTAAGCTTATATACATAAATAATACTGATCTGCCTCTTGAGAAATTTGTATGCAGGTCAGGAAGCAACAGTTAGAACTGGACATGGAACAACACACTGGTTCCAAATAGGAAAAGGAGTTCGTCAAGGCTGTATATTGTCACCCTGTTTAAATAACTTCTATGCAGAGTACATCATGAGAAATGCTAGACTGGAAGAAACACAAGCTAGAATCAAGATTGCCTGGAGAAATATCAATAACCTCAGATATGCAGATGACACCACCCTTATGGCAGAAAGTGAAGAGGAACTCAAAAGCCTCTTGATGAAAGTGAAAGTGGAGAGTGAAAAAGTTGGCTTAAAGCTCAACATTCGGAAAATGAAGATCATGGCATCCGGTCCCACCACTTCATGGGAAATAGATGGGGAAACAGTGGAAACAGTGTCAGACTTTATTTTTCTGGGCTCCAAAATCACTGCAGATGGTGACTGCAGCCATGAAATTAAAAGACACTTACTCCTTGGAAGGAAAGTTATGACCAACCTAGATAGCATATTCAAAAGTAGAGACATTGCTTTGCCAACAAAGGCTCGTCTAGTCAAGGCTATGGTTTTTCCTGTGGTCATGTATGGATTTAAGAGTTGGACTGTGAAGAAGGCTGAGCGCCGAAGAATTGGTGCTTTTGAACTGTGGTGTTGGAGAAGACTCTTGAGAGTCCCTTGGACTGCAAGGAGATCCAACCAGTCCATTCTGAAGGAGATCAGCCCTGGGATTTCTTTGGAAGGAATGAGGCTAAAGCTGAAACTCCGGTACTTTGGCCACCTCATGTGAAGAGTTGACTCATTGGAAAAGACTCTGATGCTGGGAGGGATTAGGGGCAGGAGGAGAAGGGGACGACAGAGGATGATGGCTGGATGGCACATCACTGACTCGATGGATGTGAGTCTGAGTGAACTCTGGGAGTTGGTGATGGACAGGGAGGCCTGGTGTGCTGCGATTCATGGGGTCGCAAAGAGTCAGACACGACTGAGCGACTGAACTCATCTGATCTGATAAAATAGTATGTAAAAGTGCACACATACAGTTTCATACATTTTCTAAATTTCTTAGTTATGACAACAGATGGATTGAAATTTCCAAAATTTGCAACTGAAACTCACATCATGTGATATTTTCAAATGTACTTTTCTAAATGGTGATGGCAACCATAGATCAACCCGTTGCCAGACATGAGGTCAGTAATCCCCATGTCAGAGTTTATTTGGTGCTGCTAGTTAGAGAAACTGAGGTTGATATGTCTGTCAAAGCTCAAAACTGTATTCAGTGAATTTCACATCAGAGGCAGGGGGAAACGCCCACTCTCTTTAGGAACCGTCTCAGAAAACTGGTGACAGAAGTGATATGAGGACAGGAAGGGAGAAGTCAGTAAGCAAAAGGTGACGGTAAAATCTTGAGCCTCTAGCTGTGTATTCATTCAACTATGCTTACAGAGCCCTTTGCTTTTCTACTGACTACAAAACAGTAGGAAAGAAAACAGCTGAAGTCAGCCTGTTTTCTTACACCAATCAGTCACTGAGCAATACAAGAAGTAAGCATTTTAGGGGATACAATTTCATTCTGCAAAGTGTTAGGAGGTTCCCCTTAGTCTATAAACTGTGTCTAAGGTGATTAACTAAAAGTAAATTCAAAAGAACCTGATCAAAATCTCCTAAGCACTTTCGGAATTTAAGTAGAAATGAAATGCAGGTCTGGTAACCAAGATTCAGTCTAGATGAGTCAGATCCAGAACCGGTTTAGACAAATATCTGTGCATTGTACTGCTCAATCTGGAGTCTCCCCATTTTCCAAACAAATGACTGTGTAGTATCATTTAAAATCCACAATTCAGTTTCATCGCAGTCTACATATGAACTTTGACATGTTAGCACTGTGTTGGAAAGAGGATGCAAACAAATAGATTTGTCAGAGGTTGAGAAGAAAAATAAGAGCTACTGTTGTAGAAGGAAAAATACTGCCTTGCCTAACTGCTGACATAATGTCTAACGGGTTAAGGCAAAGTTAAGGAACAGATCAGACCTCAAGATTCAATCTCTGAGTCTCATGTTTTGAGCTTTACACTCTGAACATAGACTTCCACAATATTATAGTTCACCATCATCATTTCAGAAAAGAATATGGGGAAAGAAAGAGTTGTCAGGAGAGTTACTTTTCATTACAATATGGTTAATATTTTGGTGAAAGAAATGGCAATTCACTTAGTTTCTAGCAAATCAGATAATGTATGCAAGATACATATGTCAACTAAGCACCGATATAATATGTTGAAACATTTGCATGCGTAGATGCACACAGAAGACTTTTCTATTGTTATCATAAAGCATGTTGAACATGCAAAGAAAAAAATAAAGAGCCCTATCCTTAAAATGTTGTGTAATCTGAAGATACAATTATACTCTACCTAGGAGAATGACAGACACCCACAAAATGGGTAATCTACAAATACTATAACAACAACAGTAAAAAATCCTATGAATACAACTAATTTTCTGGGACTAAAGGTATCTAAAGGGTGAACCCACATTATCTCTGTTTCTCACTTTATATTCTTCCCTAAAATGCTATTCCTTTAATAAAATGTTACTAATTTGCATTCCAAAAGTGTGAGGTGGATCAAAGTTTGTCACCCTTGTAATCTAAGTTTACAAGATTATCACAGGTACAGGCAGTTAATAAATGGATTGCCCTATACCCAGAGCCCTTGGGGACCCATCAGTAGTAGTTAAGGCATGGTTGAATTTCATCTCATTTACAAATAGAATTAGGCACAGAAAACTTATACACTCTGTTCTCATTTTCTTCATTTTCTTTTGAAATTGAGAATACATTTGAGTCACTTTGAAGTGATATTATTGACTTGCATACCATTTATTTTTTTTTGCTTTGCAATGTGAATGTGCATATTTCAAATATCAAGCCTTTGATCTGAGTTGCTCCACCATAACCCTCTATAGAGGCTGGAAACCATTTCTCTTTTTTTAAAATTTTTAATATAAATTTATTTATTTTAATTGGAGGCTAATTACTTTACAATATTGTATTGGTTTTGCCATACATCAACATGAATTCGCCACGGGTATACACGTGTTCGCCATCCTGACCCCCCTTCTCACCTCCCTCCCGGTACCATCCTTCTGGGTTGTCTCAGTGCACCAGCCCCAAGCATCCAGTATCATGCATCAAACCTGGACTGGCGATTCATGGAAGCCATTTCTATATAAGGGTTTGCTATGCTGACAGGAAGACTACTCTAGGAAATATCCCATCTGAAAGCTAGGAAATATCCCATCAGAAAGCTTTTTTCAGTCCTCCTCAGCTTAAACACTTTACTGAGAGGGGTCTAAGGTCACCAACTGCTAAAACAAAACAAAAATTATGCAGTGTTTCCACAAGGAAGCTAAGCTAAGTGGAAACTCAAAGGTCACCAACTGGACTCCTGAAAGCAGCAAGGGTCAAACAGTAAAAATGGTTTTAAAAAGCAACAGGTACATTCTCCTAAATCCTACTGATTTTTACAAGTTGTCCAACATTTTAAAAGACTAGCTTCTCAAGTATCAATGTAGAAACTAAATTGAACTACTCAAGAAGGAGGGACTCGTAACCATAGTGGTGTGGGTCAGTCCAAACTTTGAACTCTCAAAGCAACTGGCCTGGAAACTATGAAGCATCAGATGGTTTTATAAACCTGAAAGTCCATAAATATTTTCTTAAAATTTAAAAAAAAAAAAAAAAAAAGAAGAGTTGTTTTATTTCTGGGATTGGGGAAAATTTTTGACATTGAGTATCTGAGCCCCCCAAACCCTAATAGCTTTTTATGTGTTCTTGCTCTATATGCAGGAGACAAGCAGAACAGAGGCCAAGAGAACAAGCTCAGAGCACAGCGTCGTCTGGCAGCTGTCTTGCTGGGGAGAGAAGGCTGAGCTTCTAATTCTCAACCTTGACTGTCTCACTGTAGTCATCACAACTTAATGAAGTTCTGAGATTTTAAACATTCATGGACTGAGTTTACAGATTCCTCCTTCAATTGGAAAAGTAATATATGTTTCTGATTTTGAACTATAACTCCAAATCTCCAGTTTTTAAATCATATTCAGCAGTGGCCAGAAAGAGGGGATGATAGGGGAAAGACTTCCCTGATTTTGTTATTTAGTCACTAATTTGTGTCTGACTCTTTTGCACCCCCTTGGACTGTAACCAACCAGGCTCCTCTGTCCATGGGATTTCCCTGGCATCAATACTGGAGTGGGTTGCCATTTCCTTGTCCAGGGGATCTTCACCACTCAGGAAATTGAACCCAGGTCCCCTGCATTGGCAGGTGGGATCTTTACTGCTGAACCAGTAGTGTAAATTTAATTTGTAATAGAGTCAACTTTATCCCTACAACTTTTAATGTGTGTGTTTGAGCTACCCATTTCCACATCCCTCCCAGTAGAGCATGCAGGAAGAGTATAGAAAATCAGAGGGAAAGAGGGGCAGACCAAAGAGTGATTGGTAGCCACAACGCAAATCGACTCATTTCACTTGTCAAGGTCTGTGTACACACCTGTGTACGGAGCATCTGTGTTCCAACTTTGTCAGGATGGGATTCAATCAGGCAAGAGTCTGCAAAAAATATGAAGCTTTGATTTTGCTACAAAAATTAGTGAATCAGAAAAGGGCAACTGTTCTTGGCAGACCCATCTATCTTACATAGTTTGGCCACTGAAATACACAAGCATCCCATTATATCATGTTCTTACATCCATTTCCTGCTCTACTCAACCCTTCATTACACATCACCTTAACTTCCTTCCTTCCTTCCCAGGTTTTTTTCTTCCTTAAGTGCATGAAACCCTTCTCTCCTTGTTTATCACAATGAGACTAAGACCAGCATGGATATAAAAATTGCTTTGTAAATTATGAAGCTTTGAAACAATTTCAATCTTGATATTTATTCATATGCCAAAATATACAAAAGATAGAGTGCAAAGGAAGACATGAGAAATGCTAAATGCTGAAGATGGCTTACCCTTAGAAAATTATGTTCAATATCATTTAATAATCACATCAAAGTGTATTAGGAATTATTAGACTAGAGAGGTTTCAAATTCCATGGAAAATGGAAAAGAAAACATGGAATGACTTCAAGCTTCAAGGTATATATAATAGGAAATTTCAGCAATCTGGGTTGTTGAGTCCTGGGGTGGATCATTAAAGAAGACTGTGGCCTGACTTCCCAGGAATTGTATAAGGAGCAGAATGGTCACCATCTGATGTGGTTCCCACTCTGGAACCAAGCAAAAGGACTGAGAGAAATCAGGTCATCCCAATCCTTTTTCTAGTTCCAAAATTTGATCAAAGCATTAATTTTTTAAAAGCCTTATGCAAAGTCCCTATAACTTTAATACAAACACTCATATTTTAAAAAGTAAAATTTCCTACAGAATGGAAAAGTAGTTTAAAATTCCAGCTATTATGGTAACAAATAACAAAAATATCTTTTCAAATGCAACACATGGACGTTTTAACAGCAGCCATTTCAGATGAGACTTCTGTTTATAAGACACCCCCAGAGGTTCAAAAATCAGAGGTGGTAATAGTAAAACAAGAGCAAGTTTTTTGGTTTTTGCATGTAGCTCTACAAAGTCTTTATGAGCTAAAGTATCCAGAAGAAAAAATGTATTTCAGGCCCATGAAAAATGTCAAACCTTTCAGTGACTGGTCATCATAACACTGTCAGAGACCTTCCACACCAAAGTTAATGACATCCTTGTTAGAAGATCCTTCCGCTACACTTTATGTATATCTGTATGAATATATTGATGTCTATTTATTTATATTTGTTGAATATTTTTAAGAAAATGAAGGAGGAATGTTAAAATTCTCTTCTGATTTGAAGGTTTTGTGTGGGATTTTCACATTTTTTATTCACGTTTTACTCTGAGAAGAAGAGAATTAGGGCAACAGGATAAGTCTAAATGTTTTATCTTCAGTCACTGTAAAATGGAAACCTGACTTTCCTTTCATGCCAGTCATTTATTATGTGGGGAGTGTGTGTGTGTGTGTGTGTGTGTGTGTGTGATGGGCATATGTATGCAAGCATAAGACAGCCACTGCTGCTCAAGCAGCCTGAAAAATTTCACACACCCCCAGTTTAGTCTTGTCAAGAGGATCCTGCTTGGAAAACAGAACCTCCCCCTCAATGCTACCCTCAGCCTCTTGGATCTCCTTCAAAACACAAATGATACGGGGGAGGCTTTATTTCACACAGGCAGGTTCAAGTGATTAGGTTCTTTGTCACCTCTGGGGACTAAGCACCCAGTTATAACATTTGTATGGAAGCTGACTTGTTAAATTTGCCCTCAAAGATAAGGAGCCCACCAAAGCACTAGAAAGAGGAGAAGCAGGGTCCTCACTTAATAAAAGTGAGGCCAGAGGCTGAGGGGCTATTCATCCACTGAGAACTACTTAATTATTAATCCTTTTGCTTAAGTGATATTTAAGCATCAAAAAAGTCTCCATTTTGACTTTCTCAGTAGATACTGCAAAGTTTTTCTTTTTCCTTTGTAGACACTGACATATATAAATCAAATGTCATGAATAGTGACTAGCAAGCAGAGTATTTTTTGAGACAGAATTGGCAAATAAAACTGTAAGATATTTAAAGTATATAACATGATAATTAGATATGTGTATATATTATTTTTTAAATTTACTTTTAATTGGAGTATAATTGCTTTACAATGTGTTGGTTTTTGCTGTACAATGATGTGCATCAGCTATAAGTATACATGTATCCCCTCCCTCTTGAATCCCCCACCTGCACCCCATCCCACTTCTCCAGGTTGTCACAGAGCACTGGGTAAGCTTCCTGTGTCACACAGCCACTTCTCACTGGCCATCTATTAACATTTTACAGATGGTAATGTACTATGTGTCAACGCTACTCTCTCAACTCAACTTGCCCTCTCCTTCCCCATTGTGTCCACAAACATGTTCTCTGTCTGTGTCTCTCTTCCTTCCCTGAAAATAGGTTAACCAGTGCCATTTTTCCAGATTCCATATATACATTAATATGCAGTATTTGGTTTTCCTTTTCTGACTTACTTCACTCTATATAACAGGCTGTAGGGTCATCTACCTCAGCTCAAGTGACCCAAGTTCGCATCTTTTTAAGGTTAATTAAAATTCCCTTGTATAGATGTACCACACCTTCTTTATCCATTCCTCTCTCAATGCACATCTAGATTGCTTCCATGTCCTGGCTTTTGTAAACACTGTTGCAAATGAATTTTGGGGTACACGTGTCTTTTTGAATTATGGTTTTCTCAGGGTATATTTCCAATAGTAGAATTTCTAGGACATATGGTAATTTTGTTAGGACTTCCCTGATGGCTCAGCAGCTAAAGAATCTGCCTGTAATGCAGGAGACACAGAAGATGGTTCAATCCCTAGGTCCGGAAGCTCCTCTGGAGGAGGAAATGGCAACCCACTCCAGTATATTGCCATTTCCACCTACCCCTCTGCCACAGTGCTGACCCTCATTTACATATGTATTAGAAAAGATTTTCCCTTTCTATTAACTTAAGTAACATTGCTGTCATCTGACATGTTTAGCTTTTATTTTTTGAAGAGAACACAGGTAAGTTCCACTCTCTTAGACAGCATCAATTATACAACACAATATCAGTTATATTCATCATGCTATTCATTAGATCCTCAGACCTTATAATTTCATATGTTAAAATGTAGAACCTTCAACAAACCCGTCCCTATTTCCCCCACTCTCCAATCCTTGGCAATCACTTAACTACGCTGTTTCTGAGTTCCACTTTTTTTTTTAGATTCCTTACAATTGAGATAATACAGAAACTGTCTTTCTCTAACATGTTTCACTTAGCATTCAGTTTAGTTCAGTTCAGTCCCTCAGTTGTGTCCAACTCTTTGCGACCCCATGAATCGCAGCACACCAGGCCTCCCTATCCATCACCAACTCCCGGAGTTCACTCAAACTCACGTCCATCGAGTCAGTGATGCCATCCAGCCATCCCATCCTCTGTCATCCCCTTATCCTCCTGCCCCCAATCCCTCCCAGCATCAGAGTATTTTCCAATGAGTCAACTCTTCGCATGAAGTGGCCAAAGTACTGGAGTTTCAGCTTTAGCATCATTCCTTCCAAAGAAATCCCAGGGCTGATCTCCTTCAGAATGGAGTGGTTGGAGCTCCTTGCAGTCCAAGGGACTCTCAAGAGTCTTCTCCAACACTACAGTTCAAAAGCATCAATTCTTCAGTGCTCAGCCTTCTTCACAGTCCAACTCTCATATCCATATATGACCACAGGAAAAACCATAGCCT
Organism: Bubalus kerabau; assembly: GCF_029407905.1. NCBI lineage: Eukaryota > Metazoa > Chordata > Mammalia > Artiodactyla > Bovidae > Bubalus > Bubalus kerabau. The sequence goes on from NC_073626.1 coordinate 17,174,150, forward strand.
TGACTAGATGGACCTTTGTTGGCAAAGTAATGTCTCTGCTTTTGAATATGCTATCTAGTTTGGACATAACTTTCCTTCCAAGGAGTAAGCATCTTTTAATTTCATGGTTGCAGTCAACATCTGCAGTGATTTTGGAGCCCCAAAAAATAAAGTCTTAGACTGTTTCCCCTGTTTCCCCATCTATTTCCCATGAAGTGATGAGACCAGATGCCATGATCTTTATTTTCTGAATGTTGAGTTTTAAGCCAACTTTTTCACTCTCCTCTTTCACTTTCATCAAGAGGCTTTTGAGTTCCTCTTCACTTTCTGCCATAAGGGTGGTGTCATCTGCATATCTGAGGTTATTGATACTTCTTATAGCAATCTTGATTCCAGCTTGTGCTTCTTCCAGCCCAGCATTTCTCATGATGTACTCTGCATATAAGTTAAGTAAGCAGGGTGACAATATACAGCCTTGACATACTCCTTTTCCTATTTGGAACCAGTCTGTTGTTCCATGTCCAGTTCTAACTGTTGCTTCCTGACCTGCATCTACGTTTCTCAAGAGGCAGGTCAGGTGGTCTGGTATTCACATCTCTTCCAGAATTTTCCACAGTTTATTATGATCCACACGGTCAAAAGCTTTGGCATAGTCAATAAAGCAGAAATAGATGTTTTTCTGGAACTCTCTGCTTTTTCGATGATCCAGCGGATGTTGGCAATTTGATCTCTGATTCCTCCGCCTTTTCTAAAGCCAGCTTGAACATCTAGAATTTCATGGATCACGTACTGCTGAAGCCTGGCCTGGAGAATTTTGAGCATTACTTTACTAGCATGTGAGACGAGTGCAATTGTGCACTAGTTTGAGCATTCTTTAGCATTGCCTTTCTTTTGGTTTGGAATGAAAACTGACCTTTTCCTGTCCATTAAGACCTCCATTTTCTACACATCCTCAACCACACTTATTTCTTACTTTTTGGTAAAAGCCATTTAAACAGGAATGAGGTGGTATATGTTGTACTTTTGATTTGCACTTCCCTTATAGTGATGCTGAGCGTCTTGTCATATACCTCTTGGGCAATCTGTATGTTTTACTTTGTGGGAAATTTGTCTATTTTGTAAAAAATAGCATGCATTTTGTATACTGTATTTGAATATATAAAACTCAGTTACCTATCCATACACCAAAACAATTTACAGAAACACAAATAATCCCATTTAGAATTGCATCAAAAAATAAAATACTTAGAAATATATTTAAGCAAGGTGTTGAAAGATCTATGTATAAAAACATTCAAGGCACTCATGAAGAAAAGTTTAAAAGACACAAAAGGAAACATATTTCATATTTATTGACTGGAAGAATTAACATTGTTAATACATCCATACTACCCATAGCTATCTACATATTCACTGCAGTCTCTTTCAAAATTCCAAGGCATTTTTGACAAAACAGAAAAAAAAATTCTACAACTCGTATAAAACTGTTGTTGTTGTTCAGTTGCCAGGTCATGTCTGTCTCTTTGTGACTCCACAGCCTGCAACAAGCCAGACTTCCCTGTCCCTTATCATCTCCTAGAATTTGCCCAAGTTCATGCCCTTTGAATTGGTGATGCCATCCAACCATCTCATCCTTTGTTACCCCTTTATATTCTGCCTTCAATCTATCCCAGCATCAGGGTTTTTTCCAATGAGTCAGCTATTCACATTAGGTGGCCAAAGTATTGGAGCTTCAGCTTCAGCATCAGTCCTTTAGAAGAGTGTTTGGGGTTGATTTCCTTTAAGGTTGACTGGTTTGATCTTCTTGGTGCCCAGGGACTCTCAAGAGTCTTCTACAGCACCACAGTTCGAAAACATCACTTTTTCAGCACTCTACCTTCTTTATTGTCTGTTCAGCTCTTACATGTGTACATGACTACTGGAAAGAGCATAGCCTTGACTATACAGACCTCTGTCGGCAAAGTGATGTCTTTGCTTTTAACAAACTGTCTAGGTTTGTCTTAGCTTTCCAGCCAAGAGGCAATCGTCTTCTAATTTCATGGCTGCAGTCACCATCCACAGTGACTTTAGAGCCCAGGAAGAGGAAATCTGTCACTGCTTCCACCTTTTCCCCTTCTATTTGCCATGTAAGTGATGGGACCAGATGCCATGATCTTAGCTTTTTTGATATTGAGTTTTAAGCCAGCTTTTTCACTCTCCTTTTTCACCCTCCTCAAGAGGCCATTTAGTTCCTCTTCACTTTCTGCCATTAGAGTTTTATCATTCACATATCTGAGGTTGTTGATATTTCTCCCAGCAATGTTGATTCCAGCCTTTAGGACTCATTGAGTCCAGCATTTCACATGACATAGTCTGCATATAAGTTAAATCAGCAGGGTGACAATATTCAGCCTTGAAGGACTCCTTCACTAATTTTGAACCAGTTTATTGTTCCTTGTCTGCTTCTAACTGTTGCTTTTTGAACTGCATACCAGTTTCTCAGAAGATGGGTAATGTTGATCTGGTATGCCCATCTCCTAAAGAATTTTCCACTTTGTTGTGATCCACACAGTTTGGTGAGGTCAATGAAGCAGAAGTTTTTCTGGAATTTCCCTGCTTTCTCTATGTTCCAGCAAATGTTGCCAATTTGATCTCTGGTTCCTCTGCCTTTTCTAAATGCAGCATGAACATCTGGAACTTCTGGGTTCACATAATACTGAAGCGTAGCCTGGAGGAATTGAGCATAACCTTAATAGCATGGGAGATGAGTGCAACTGTTCAGTGGCTTGAGCATTCTTTAGTACTGCCCTACTTGGGAATTGGAACTAGGATTGACCTCTTCCTGTCCTCTGGCCACTGCTGGCTTTTCCAAATTTTCTGACTTATTGCATGCTGCACTTTCATAGCATCATCTCTTAGGATTTTAAATAGCTCTGCTGGCATTCTATCACCTCCACTAGCTTTATGGGCAGCTGTGCTTCTTAAGACCCACTTGACTTCACATTCCAGATTGTCTGGCTCTGAGTGAGAAACTACACCATTGTGATTATCTGGGTCATTAAGATATTTTTTTGTATAGTTGTTCTGTGTACTTTTCCCATCTCTTCTTGGTCTATTCTGCTGTATTAAATCACAAAACACCAAAGAGTGAAAGTGATCTTGGGAAAGAAGAACAAATTTTGAGACTAGGGTTGCTGATTTCAAATTGTATTAGAAAGTTATAGTAATCAAAACAGAATGATTTGCTTCTGGCACAAAAATAGACACATAGATTAACAGAACAGAACAACAAAGCCAGAAAGAAATGCACACCCATATATTGTCAGTTAGCTTATGAAAAAGGAGACAAGAATATCCAGTGGGGAAAGGACAAGCTTTTCAAAAATGGCACTGGGAAAACTGGATAGTCCTATGAAAAAATGAAACTGTGCCCCTGTCTTTTACCATACACAAAAATCAACTAAAAAGGGATTAAAATGTTGAACAAAAGACTTTAAGTGATTAAATGCCTAGAAGAAGACATTGAGGTTATCTTCTTGCTATCGGTCTTTGCAATGAGTTTTTGGGTTTCATACCAAAAGCAAAGGCAACAACTGCCAAAACGAACAAGTGGGACCACATCAAACTCCAAACAAAGGAATGTCAACAAAATCAAATGGCAACTTACAGACTGACAGAAGATATTTCCAAATCATATATTTGATAAGGGCTTAATATCTGAAAATACATGAGACATACAACTCAAGAGCAAAAATGCCCAAATAATCCAAAATTTTAATGAAGCATAAGAAAAGGAACAGTTTCACTAAATCTGAAGATTAGACTGTAGATGAGAGACACAGCAAGGTTTTCTTTCTAGAACAGTAAAAGCCTGTGCCTTCTTGGCATTACTTTCTTCATCTCCACTCACTTGTTTGACAATTACAGTTCACAGTGTACATTCTCCAGTCAATACTAATCAACCCACAGTGAGCTATAATATGTACTAAGAACAGCCCCACTGGGTGGGGGTGGGGGGGGCGGAAATACCCTAATATTTGCATACTTACTAATGAGACATATCAAAAGGAAGGTAATTTCCAGAGTTTACCACTTCATAGTTTTCTATATTTCATTTAAAAACTGAGCCACCTAGTAAGGAAAATGAGTTAAGAGACCTCAATAATATATATATATATATATAAAATCAGTTTTAATGGGAGCATTAATGGATTATAATTTGGGAGTAATTTATTACTACTGTTATAACTGTAGTCCTTTTGATTCTCTACTGCATCAGGTTAATAATTTATTATAAATATTAATAGCAACATAGGGACACATACTACTAAAGTTATAGTGAATAGAGAAAGACATAGAATATATTAGGCTAGAAGTCAAAGTATGGGAAGTCAGCAATGATAGTAAAGTAAAGGGCAGTATTGCCTTGAGGAAGGAAGAAAGGTTCTCAAAGTTTCTTGAAACAGCAAGAACAAGCCAGTTGTGAGGAATTAGCTTAATTTGTAAACCAGAAGCCCTACCAGAAGAAATTTAAGTTCATAAAAACATTACGACGCTAAAACCCAAAATTTAGACAGAGAATAGGGTAGGGTAAGGTATAGACACATTCACAATTCTCCATTGCTTAGAGCATCAGGCAATCAAGGACCACCCTCACTGAAGTCTTTGTCTATTGCTCAACCTGCAGGTACCAGCATGGAGAAAGAGATAGCTCTGCTCCAGAGGCAGTTGAACCCTACTTTTATGGCCTCATGGCTTTAAGAAGCATTCCATTAAGCAGATTTCGGCCATCCCATCCCATTTAGCTGACTCCCCATGGTCAGCAGGCATCCTCACCCTGGGATAATTCTGCAGTCCCCATGGGTCCAGTTCCCAGTTTCCGTGGACACCAGGGACTTACAACCCTGTCCGAGGTATGAAAGGCTGCAGCATGGTTTGTCTATGTGGTTCTCACTCCATTTGGGCTGTCATAGATTTGTTAGTTCACTCCCCAACTGCTTCAAATGACTCTCCCGTCCCACTGGACGGCCATGGAGCAGAGATCTCTCCCCTGTGCTTCAGCTCCCTCATCCCCAGGTGCAGCCTGGTCTCATTTGCTCTGCTCCTTTTTCCCCTTCCTTCTTGTCCCTTCTTTCCTTTGTCCTACCAAGTTCTGTATGGATCCGGATGTTCCTTCTCAGTAGTCAGGGAGTCCTGCCAGTATTCACCTGGTGTTCTGTGAGAACTGCTGCGTCTTTAGACATTCTTGATGCATGGGTGGAGATGGTATATCCCACTTCCATATCCCCCTCCGTCATCTTGTCCACCCCGATTTATGCATGTATTAGAGATGAATTTCTCTTTCTGTTAAGTTGGAGAAGGCAATGGCACCCCAGTCCAGTACTCTTGCCTGGAAAATCCCAATGATGGAGGAGCCTGGTGGGCATGCAGTTCATGGGGTCGCTAAGAGTAGGACACTACTGAGAGACTTCACTTTCACTTTGATGCATTGGAGAAGGAAAAGGCAACCCACTCCAGTGTTCTTGCCTGGAGAATCCCAGGGATGGGGGACCTGGTGGGCTGCCGAATATGGGGTCGCACAGAGTCAGACACGACTGAAGCGACTTGGAGCAGCAGCAGCATTAGCAGCAGCACACACGTTTATCTTTGGCTTTTTGAGAAGAACACATGTAAGTTCCACTCTCTTCAGTTCAGTCATTCAGAGGTGTCCGACTCTTAGTGACCCCATGGGTTGTGGCAACAGGGGTTCCCTGTCCATAACCAATTCCCAGACCTTGATCAATTTCATGATTAGATCATGAAGCTCAAACTTAGATCCTCAGACCTTATTAATTTTTTATGCATGAAAATATGTAACTTTTAAAAAATCTCTCCCTATTTGCCCTACCCTCCAGTCTTGGGCAATCATTTTTCTAGTCTGAGTTCCATCATTTTTTTTTTTTTTGAAACTCCTTATAATTGAGATCATGTGGTATTTGTCTTTCTCTGACTTAGCTTATTTAGGGTAATGCCCTCCAGTTTCATCCATGTTGCCACAAATGGAAGGATTTCTTTCTTTTTCTAATGGATAAATAATATTTACCTATATATGTCACATCACATTGTTTTAATCCATTCACCTGTTGAAAGATTGTTTCTATAACAAGGCTACTGTGAATAATGCTGCAATGAACATGGGAATACAGATCTCTCTTTGAGGCAATGATTTCATTTCCATTGACTATATATCCAGAATTGGGATAATGGATCACATAACTGTTCTCTTTTAAATTTCTTAAGATCCTCCACAGTATTTTTCCATGGGAGTTGCACTGGTATACATCCCTACCAACAGTGCATAAGCACTCCTTTTCTCCACATCCTCAATAATATTTGTCATTTCTTATATTTTTGGTACTAGCCATTCAAACATGTATGAGATGATATCCCTTGTGTTTTGATTTGCATTTCCTTTGATTATTAGTGATGCTAAGCATCTTGTCATATACCTCTTGATCGTCTATATGTCTTATTTGTGGGAAAATGTCTATTCTTTAAAGAAGTAGCATACATTATGTTTACTATATTCCAATATACGAAACTCAGTTGCCTACCTATATATCAACAATATTATCAACTTTGATATTATATATCAACTGAACTGTTCAGTTCAGTTCAGTTCAGTTCAGTTCAGTCACTCAGTCATGTCTGACTCTTTGTGACCCCATGAATCGCAGCACCCTAGGCCTCCCTGTCCATCACCAACTCCCGGAGTTCACTCAGACTCAAGTCCATTGAGTTGGTGATGCCATCCAACCATCTCATCCTCTGTCGTCCCCTTCTCCTCCTGCCTCCAATCCCTCCATCATCAGGGTCTTTTCCAATGAGTCAACTCTTCGCATGAGGTGGCCAAAGTACTGGAGTTTCAGCTTTAGCATCAGTCCTTCCAAAGAACACCCAGGACTGATCTCCTTTAGAATGGTCTGGTTGGATCTCCTTACAGTCCAAGGGATTCTCATGAGTCTTCTCCAACACCACAGTTCAAAAAGCATCAATTCTTCTGTGCTCAGCTTTCTTCACAGTCCAACTCTCACATCCATACATGACTACTGGAAAAACCATACCCTTGACTAGACAGACCTTTGTTGGCAAAGTAAGGTCTCTGCTTTTGAATATGCTATCTAGGTTGGTCATAACTTTCCTTACAAGGAGTAGGTGTCTTTTAATTTCATGGATGCAATCACCATCTGCAGTGATTTTGGAGCCCCCCAAAATAAAGTCTTAGACTGTTTCCACTGTTTCCCCATCTATTTTCCATGAAGTAATGGGACCAGATGCCATGATCTTCGTTTTCTGAATGTTGAGTTTTAAGCCAACTTTTTAACTCTTCTCTTTCACTTTTATCAAGAGGACTTTTAGTTCCTCTTCTGTTTCTGCCATAAGGGTGTTGTCATATGCATATCTGAGGTTACTGATATTTATCCTGGCAATCTTGAATCCAGCTTGTGCTTCTTCCAGCCCAACATTTCTCATGATGTACTCTGCATATAAATTAAATAAGCAGGGTAACAATATAGAGACTTGAAATAATCCTTTTCCTATTTGGAACCAGTCTGTTGTTCCATGTCTAGTTCTAATTGTTGCTTCCTGACCTGCATATAGGTTTCTCAAGAGGCAGGTGAGGTGGTCTGGTATTCCTATCTCTTTCAGAATTTTCCACAGTTTATTGTGATCCACACAGTCAAAGCCTTTGGCATAGTCAATAAAGCAGAAATAGATGTTTTTCTGGAACTCTCTTGCTTTTTCCATGATCCAGCGGATGTTGGCAATTTGATCTCTGGTTCCTCTACCTTTTCTAAAACCAACTTGAACATCTGGAAGTTCATGGTTCAGGTATTGCTAAAGCCTGGCTTGGAGAACTTTGAGCATTAATTTACTAGCGTGTGAGATGAGTGCAATTGTGTGGTAGTTTAAGCATTCTTTGGCATTGCCTTTCTTTGGGATTGGAATGAAAACTGACCTTTTCCAGTCCTGTGGCCACTGCTGAGTTTTACAGACTTGCTGGCATATTGAGTGCAACACTTTCACGGCATCATCTTCTAGGATTTGAAATAGCTCAACTGGAATTCCGTCACCTCCTCTAGCTTTGTTTGTAGTGATGCTTTCTAAGGCCCACTTGACTTCCAGGATGTCTGGCTCTAGCTGAGTGATCACACTATCATGATTATCTGGGTCATGAAGTTCTTTTTTGTACAGTTCTTCTATGTATTCTTGCCACCTCTTCTTAATATCTTCTGCTTCTGTTAGGTCCATACCATTTCTGTCCTTTATTGAGCCCATCTTTGCATGAAATGTTCCCTTGGTATCTCTAATTTTCTTGAAGAGATTTCTAGTCTTTCCCATTCTGTTGCTTTCCTCTATTTCTTTGCATTGCTTGCTGAGGAAGGCTTTCTTATCTCTCCTTTCTATTCTTTGGAACTCTGCATTCAGATGCTTATATCTTTCCTTTTCTCCTTTGTTTTATGCTTCTTTTTTCTTCACAGCTATTTGTAAGGCCTCCCCAGACAGTCATTTTGCTTTTTTGCATTTCTTTTCCATGGGGATGGTCTTGATTCCTGTCTCCTGTACAATGTCACAAATCTCCGTCCATAGTTCATCAGGCATTCTATCTGTCAGATCTAGTCCCTTAAATCTATTTCTCACTTCCACTGTATAATCATAAGGAATTAACTATTAGAAAGTGGAATAAAGAAAACAATCCCATTTACTATTGCATCAAAAAAAAGATAAAAGACTTAGAAATAAACTTAAGCAAGGTGTTGAAAGATTTTATGCAAAACCTTTAAGACATTGATAAGAGAAATTTAAAAAGAGTCAAAGATATGTAAAGTTAGGTTGTCTATTCAAAGTGTTTCTTGAGGTAGGATTTCTATTACTATAAACTTCTTTCTTAGAACTGCTTTTATTACATCCTATAGGTTTTAGATCATCATGTTTTCATTGTCCTTTGTTCTAGGAATGTTCTGATTTCCCTTATTTCTTCAGTAACTTGTTTATTATTTAGAAATGTGTTGTTTAATCTCCATGTGTTTGTTTTGTTTAAATTTTTTTTCCCTACAAATGATATCTAGTTCACAGTGTTGTGGTCAGAGAAAATGCTTGATATTATTTCAATTTCCTTAAATTTACTGAGGAAATTATCTAGGGAAATTATTTAAATTTCCTTAAATTTTGATTTGTGATCCAAGACGAGGAAAATGTTTCATGTGCACTTGAGAATAAAGTGTATTCTTCTGCATGTGAATGGAATGTGCTGAGATATCAATTAGGTTTGTTTGCTCTAATATTTCCTTTCAGGAAATATCCTTTTCCTTATTAACTTTCTGTTCTGTTGATCTGTCCACTGGTATAGGTGCGGTGTTAACATGCCTACTATTTTTGTGTTAGGGTCAATTTCTCCTTTTTTGTCAGTTAGTGTTTACCTTATGTATTGAGGTGTTCTTATGTTGGGTACATAAATAGTTAAAATTGTTATGTCTTTTCTTGGACTGATCCCTTGATCATTTGATCATTCTTTACTTCTTATAATAGTTTTGATTTTAAGGTCTATTTTTTCTGATATGAGAATTTCCAATCCAGCTTGATTTCCATTTGCATGGAATATCTTTTACCATCCTCTCACTTTCAGTCTGTATGTATCTCTAGGCCTGAAGAGGGTCTCTTGTAGACAGCATATATATGGGTCTTGTTTTTGTATCCACTCAGCCAGTCTGTGTCTTTTGGTAAGAATGGCAGAAGATAATAGTGAATAAAACAACTGATAAAAGATTGCTTTCCAAAATACAAGCAGCTCAAACAACTCAGTCATGAAAAGCAAAGGCAAGAACTGCAAAAATAAACTAGTGAGACCACATCAAACTCAAAACCTTCTGCATAGTAAAAGAAGCCATCAATAAAATGAAATGACAACCTATGGAATGAAAAAAAGATATTTTCAAATCACATATTTGGTAATTGCTCCATATCCAAGTACATATAAGAGACTCATGCAACTCAGTAGGAAAAGAAATCAAACAACCCAAATTATTAAATGGGCAAAGGAAGAGTAAGTGTTTTTAAAAATCTGAAGAGTAGACTGTAGATGACAGACACTGTAAGTTTTTCCTTCCAAAACAGAAGCCTGTGTCTTCCTGGCATTGCTTTCTTTATCTCCAATCACCTGTTTTGTGATTGCAGTTCTCAGTACACATCCTTCACTCAATAGCAATTACCCTGCACTGAGCTATATGTGTTAAGAATACCCTACTAACTGTAAAAAACTAATGATCACATACTTAATCTTGAGGCATCTAAAATCCAAGGTAATTTTTAGGATTTTCCACTCCATTGTTTTCTACATTCTATTTCAAAATTGAAACAACTAGTAAGGAAAAATGAGTAGGAGACCTCAACAATACATGATTAGAAAGTCATTTAAAACTGAGAGAATTACTGGATTATAATTTAGGGGATGTATTATTACTAACACTATTGTAATTTTATTCCTTTTACTTCTCAGGCAAACTAGGTTGATATTTATTTAAAATATTAATACTAACATAGAGACACATAGTACTCAAGTTACAGTAGATTGAGAAAGACAAAGCTTATGAGGCAGGAAGTGAAATCACAGAAAATCAGCAATGGTATCAAAACAAGGGTAGTATTGCCTAGAAAGAAAGCAGAGTTCTCTAATTTTTTGGAGACAACATGAACAAGCCTGATGTGTGTGAACTAGCTTAAGCTGTGTACCAGAAACTGCACCAGAAGGAAAATGAAGTTCATAAAATATGCTGATGCTAAACGCCAAAATCCAGGCAGTAAGAAAATAGGGTAGGGTTTATGTAGATACTGAAAACTACTTAGAAAGGTAGACATGGAAGCAAATACACTAATAAGCATCAGAAAGATCAAAGCACAAAAGGGTCTGAAAAATAAATTGTAAAGAGACTTAGTAGTCTGATAAAAAAAAATAAGGGAATCACATTATAAAAACAAAATATAAAGACTTGTGCACATGATAGAACCAGAGAATGCTCAGGAGAGAAAATTTCAGCCTTACTGGACCAGCAAACAGAAGCCTCCTGCATCAGGAACAAAAACCCTGAGCAGGACTGTACGCTTCTGGGAACAGCCTCAGTTTCAAAGTTTGGGCACTATATCACCTAAAAGCGAATGCAGACAAGGATTATAGCTTGCTATGACACTGAATCACAGACAATAGTGTTTGTTAGTTTACTTTTCTCATTCAACTATAAAGTTAATGAATCACTGCTGCTGCTGCTGCTAAGTCGCTTCCGTCGTGTCTGACTCTGTGCGATCCCATAGACGGCAGCCCACCAGGCTTCCCCGTCCCTGGGATTCTCCAGGCAAGAACACTGGAGTGGGTTGCCATTTCCTTCTCCAATGCATGAAAGTGAAAAGTGAAAGTGAAGATGCTCAATTGTGTCCGACTGTAGCAACCCCATGGACTGCAGCCTACCAGGCTTCTCCGTCCATTGGATTTTCCAGGCAAAAGTACTCGAGTGGGGTGCCATTGCCTTCTCTGAATGAATCACTAACCAATGATAATTGACAGCATCAGTTTCCAGTCAGATCTTCTTTAGTCATACGTTGGATATCTAAACCTGTTATATGATCCCCAATAACAGTTTTAATAATTAAATTTATTGATGTTTAATTGAAGGGTAATTGCTTTACAATACTATAGTGCCTTTGGCCAAACATCAACATGAATCAGCCATAGGTATACCTATGTCCCCCTGCTCTTGAACCTCCTTCACACCTTCCTTCCCACCCCACCCCTCGAAGTTATTACAGAAAAATATGGAAGGCTTCGCAAATTTGTGTGTCATCCTTGGGCAGGGGCCATGCTAATTTTCTAGGTATTATTGCAATTTTTTAATATATGTGCTACCAAAGCAAACATATGAATAATAATTTAACAGAAAAAAAAATCATATAGTTAGTCATCTACCAACATATTTACCTCCTCTTATAAAATCGAATTTTATAATGTGCAAGTTCCGTGATGGAATTAAGCATATATTTATGCATAGCACATGTATACATACACAGAAATATATGCACACAAATACGTCTATGTTATACAAGCCATTATTCTCCTTGCCTGTCGCAATAAGCTCTCTAGTTGATGACAGAGATAGTCCCAAATTTCTCCAACTTATATGTCTTCTTTTTGAGAACCACTTCTTTTATTTTCATCACCTAATTTTAAATAACCATTTTATTCTTAAATACTATGCCCCTTTAAACTAAATAAGAACAGAGAAAACCTAGTAAATGCTGATATCTTATCCTTAATTAAATTACCACTCTTCTGGGAAGTTGGAAAAAGAATCGTGCTCATATGTCATTCAGGAGGATAAAATCTCTATTTTATCAGTTCTCTTGTCCAAACTCAATTCTTGCTCACTTTAGTCTTTAATTCTGCTTACTTACAAAGGATGGACAGGAAAAGTAATATTAAAATCATGCATGCAAGAGTCTATGATTTTAAGCTTCTGTTGGCCAAAGGTAGGGTGAAGAATTATTTCTGAAATATTATAATACATCACGGAAGCATACAAAGTCTAGTTCTCCTATCAAAGAGATGTTTGGAGATGGTTCAAAAACTAAGCTCTATGGGTTGTCAGGATGTACTCCACATCAGACAGATAAACTTTGTCCCTAAAAAGTCCAAGTCAGGAAAGGGCAGGCCTTGTTTGCAGAGCCAATGACGTTGTCTTGGGTGCTGACCAGGTAATATTCTTGTATTACCATTTGTAGGGATATTTGCTATTTTCTTGAAGAAACAAATGTAATGAGAAGATTAAAGATGCATAAAAGTAGAAGAGCTGTCAAGGTGCCTAGAAGAAAGGCTAGCCAGTTGTCAAAGACTTTAACAGTGAGTGTTTTATAGACAGAGCAGAACAAGTGGATAAAAACCAATGTTCTAGGGTCACTGCTGTTTTGCAGTCAAAGACAAAGTATTTTTCTCTTTAAGCAGAGTCATCACAGCTCCTGATGTGGTCCTGGTTACACACATGCAGACCGAGGGCCACAGGCACGTGTGATGTGACATCAGGAAGTGAACACATGAGTGTACTGGTGCCCAGTCACCTGCATCTGCTAATAATGGGACCTGGGGAAAATTACTTGCCCTGTCCAAGTCATTGCATCTTCATTAACATAACTTGATGATCATAGTGAAAATTAAGGCTATCTCACAGGGCTCCTGTGAAACACAAATTTTAAGATGTTTTAAAGCTTTTGGGAAAGTATCAAAGACATGCATGGGGTTATGAAGGTGAGTGAGCAGATCCAAGGTACAGTATCCTTTTTCTCTTAGTATTCTCTTTGTACTCAATAGTAGTGATCAGTCAGTCATGTGTTTACTCTTACCCCAGCGTGATGGTAAACCACACAGATCAACTGGACTTTTCTTGTCATTTCAGTGTCTAAAATTCAAGCATTAGTCAATGTAGAGTGAAAAAATTACAAACCCCTAGAGGGCCTCACTGCCAGAGTCTGCAGAGTCCGAACACTAAACGGTCTTAAAAAAATGGCCTAGACACTTTGGCTCAGAATTAAATGCCAAATGTTTGCAGAGCACTGAAGTACTTCTGGGAGCAATTCAAAATTACAGGGAGTAACCTACTTCTCCAACTCTCTCTCTGTGCAAATATCATCATCCATCTAAATTTACACAGAAGGCGCTGCTTCTTTCCCACCCCAGCTACTACAGCACCAACTCCTGCTCAGAGTGACAGGGAAAGAGGCTTCCCTCCACAGGATGGATTTGATAACCTCAGGTGACTAGATCATCTCAGAATGGCTCATGTTTTTATTTTAGCAAGGTCCTGCCTGCTCCATTTGCTGGTCATGTCTAATCTGTTCCTGTGCCAAGGCAAATTATGCCCGATCTGCTGTCCTGACGTGTTTGACTTCCCCCTGGATTCCCTTACAGACCTGTTTATCGATGCTGCCAGGCTGTCCCACGACATCCATAACCATTCCATCATAATGTTCAATGAGTTTGTAAGTACTGTGGTGGTGGTTAGTTGCTAAGTCGTGTCCGACTCTTGCGACCCCATGGACTGTAGCCCACCAGGCTCCCAGAAGGTACCTTCGCATAAGTGACTGGGCTATACTATACTTTAAACAAGAAGGCTGCTTCAGCCAAATTTCAAATAGCAGAGTCTCTAGGTCAAAGAAGCCATCAGCTCATAAGATGTGAAAATCAAAGAAAGGATCAGTTTTGTGAACCCTCAAAGATTTCTAAGAAGTACAATAACTTTTTCAATTTCCATTCATTCATTTTCTTTTGTAAATTTTCAAAGTAAATTATTTTGTATTTATCAGCCAAGAATGCCATAAAAGAACACAATAGACTCAGTGGAATCAACAACAGAAATTTTTTTCCTTACAGTTCTGGGAGCTAGAAGTCCCAGATCAGGGCGCCAGGAAGGTGAGGTTCTGGTAAGAATTCTTTCCTCCCAGGTTGGATTCTCCGTGCATCCTCACACAGGGTGGGGGGTGGGGAAGAGAGAGAGAGAGGAAAAGACACAGAGACACAGAGAAAATTCTCTGGTGTTTCACTTCATGAAGACACTAAACCTATTGGATGAGTGTTCCACCCTAAGGGCTGATCTAACCTTACTGGGCTTCCCTGGTGGCTCAGATGGTAAAGAATCTGCCCTCAGTGTGAGAGACCTGGGTTCTATCCCTGGGTCTGGAAGATTCCCTGGAGAAGGGAACGGCAAGCCACTCCAGTATTCTTGCCTGAGCAATCCCATGGAGAGAGGAGTCTGATGGGCTATAGTCCATGGGGTCCCAAAAAGTCGGAACCCTTTTCAAAACACAGTACTTTAGCAGTTAGGGCTCTAACACATGAATTTGAAGAGCACACATTCAGTCCACAATACTACCTGACACAAAGCACTTTCAGGTGGGACTGGGGAAAGGAAGCGTGTTAATTTTCTGGTCCTTCAGTGTCTCTCTGGGCTTTCTTCTCCAGGCTCAGAGTAAATAGCCAATAAATGAGAACTGCTCTGCAGTGAACTGGGTGGATGAAACATGTTAAACAAAGCTGAATCCTGGTCACAGAAACAAATACTTTGTAGTTTTTTTAATGCTACAAATTATTGTTTTAAGATTTGCAGCAAATAGCTTTAAAGCTCCAGTAGAAGGGGAGTTTACAATTGGAAACAATTATTCTCTTCTGAGGAAGGTATTTGAAAGTTATGTGTTAATTCTTTTAGGTCAATCAAGGAGCACACAGTAGAGCAGACAGCTAATAAAACGTGGTGCTAAAGGTTTCTATTAAATTTACGTAGTTCTTTTTACTCACTGTTTTTGCTTCATCCTCCATTTTGACTGTCCATTTTTTTTCCAACTCTTCCAAGTAACCTCTTGAAATGTTCAAACTTTCGCTAAAGATTAGTTTTTCTCTATCAATGTGTTAGCTAGATTTTTCTACTCTTATTATTCTCAGTCCATTGCTTAGTATTTCCTATAACTTAATGCCATGTTTTTCTGCCGTACCATTTTGTCACCATAAACAACATTGTATTTTGTACCTGGGATGAACACTAAGGTTTTTGGTGTTCAGATTCAGAGATAAGTCAAAGTCATAACTCTATAAGTCCTTATAAGGCAATATATTGTCTCTAACCTACAGTTAACAAGAGATTAAATTGTTAAATACAGGTGCATGCATGCATTCTAAGTCACTTCAGTTGTGTTCAACTCTTTGCAACCCTACTGACTGTAGCCCAACAGGCTCATCTGTCCATAGCATTCGCCAGGCAAGAATACTGGAGTATGCTAATATACCCTCTTGCAAGGGATGCTCCTCACCTAGGGATCAAACCTGAGTCTTCTTATATCTCCTGCATTGGCAGAAATGTTCTTTACCACTAACGTCACCTGGGAAGCACCAAGTATTGGTACAAAAGTATTATATTTGGTTCAAATACTAAAAAATAAAAAAAAAAAACAGATAATAAAATAGAGAAGGGAAAAGGTTGAACTTAGAAAAGTTAGGTGTAAAATAATTTTTGTAGAGACAATGTATAGAAAAAGTAGGAAAAGAATGACTTTCAAATTTTGTGATGCCCCCCACGCCCTGTCAAAAAAATTACACATCTATCACACATGTTAATGTTCTGGTAATGGGTTCATCTACTGAATACCCCAAAACCATAACTAATCGCCTGATCACTTTCAGGATGAAAAATATGCCCAGGGAAAACAGTACTATATCAATGCCACCAAAAGCTCCTATACCAAGTCCCTCTATACTCCCGAAGAAAGAGAAAAAGCCCAACAGATGAACGTGAGTCTTTCACCTGGGTTTTTCACCAGATCAAATGAGACAGTAAATAGCTTACCAGGCTTCAGATTATTAGAGGTAATGGTAACTGTACATGCAGACAAAGGTGGAGGAATGGTAAGCAATTGAAAAGAAATTATATTATGCAGTTGATGAAGCATGAGAGAAATCAAGGGATGACTAAAGATCTGTAGTAACAACATAAATAACAGATCTATAAATTGTCCATGTAGACAACTTTAGTTCAACCAATGCATTAGACACAGGATTGCAGCTATTATACTGTACAAAAACAGGAAATGAATGTGAAAAATATAAGTAAAATATAAGATTGCAAAATTCATGAATATGTAAGAAATACACCCCAGTTTTGAGTACTCCCTGTTACTAGTGACTCGTACTTGGGAATCCTATACTGCACCACCCGAGCCACCATGTCTGCCTTTCAAGGCTCTCCTGATTCTGCTTCTACTTCTCTGACACCTCCTACATTCGTCATTCTCGATGACTCTTCTGTCACCTTTTAGACTTAATTTGTAAGTCTTCCCCACAATGGCCGATCTAACATTGCTTTGCTTTTCATGGCTGCAACAATTGCCTCTGTTCTGAGAAGAACACAGTTTACATATCAAGCCTCAGTCATTTATGGCAGCTACAAGTTTTCATCATTATGATATCTCCTTTCTGATTACCTGCATTATTCTTCATCCTAACATTATTTAAAATATATTCACATGCACCCCCCCTTAAAATACTATCTTCTCTCTCTACAACTTTCTTAATGATACCAGCATTCTTTTCCTCTGTTAAGCTCGTTAATAATGAGGATGATCAAGTAAAGGAAAAAGGTCAAAGAAGAAGAGGAGGAAGGATTTTTCAATAAGCTTAAATTTAAAATTTATTGAAGGTTACTACATGGCCATACATTTTACTCAGCACTTAATGTGCATTACTATATTTAATCCTACTCAGTTTTCTGTTCTTTATCAGTAAAACAGTTCATGGCTGTAAAGAAATCAAGCATATGAGCTAAAGATCTTCGGCCCCCAGGATTTTCATGCTCAATTCTGCTAGTAGTAGTGAACTAGGGGGGGGAACCCTCCATTGTGAATCCCACTGATGCTGTTACTAAAGACAACGCTGTGCCATTTTCTGCCTGGACACATGTCAACAAACAGACTGCTCTGATGTCAGCAGGGGGCTGGAGTTGGGATCAGCTGAGGAGAGAAGCCTGTTTAGGAATGTCATGTCTTTTCACTGTCTCTTTGATGTAATATCATAAAACAATTACCAATCAAAAATCAATACAAGTGACTCATCTGATTCATTAATACGAACGAATCACTGGGTGACACTGATGTGGGCACAGGTGGAATCCCTCTTTCCTGGGTCAGGCCCTGCAGCACATACTGACTTGTGTAAATGCTAAGATTCTCTCACGCAAATATACAAACACAAAAGAACTCACTGAGTGGTGGTAGAATTTCAGAGGAAAAAGAAAATTCTTCATGTTATGAATTAGAATGCATCAGAAGAATTAGTTCCTAAAATAACCTATATTTTTGATGATTCTGTGAAGTGTGAACTTATAGCTTACATTTTATATTTTTGCAACTTTTACTACCTTCAAAAATCTCTGGATACACATAGGAATAACCAAACATTCTTTAGGTCAGCTTCTCTGAGCAAAGATTACATGTTACCAAAACCACTGAATTATGATTATTTTAATGAGACTGTTTCTTATGGTTGCTTAGAATGAAGACCTTAGTAAGTGGATACTCATGTTACTGTACTCCTGGCATAGACCTCTGTATCATCTAGTCATGATACTGCGGAATATGAAAGAAGTCTCAGATGCTATCCTATCAAGTGCCAGAGAGAATGTGAAAAAAATACAAGAACTTCAAGCATTCATAGAGAGGCATACCAGCCAGGTCAGCATCCTGCAGAGAGATTTCTTGCTTTGTTCAGGAATGAAAGAGGTGCCCTCTGTAATGCGTAAGGAGTTTGGAATTATCTCATTTTGTAAGTAAAAGATTCATGACTTCTATATTCTAGACTGCTACTACATAAAGCAGGAACCTAGACATTCATAGTGCTAGATTCTACTGTAAAGGAATCAGAATTTCACTGCAATTTTTGACATGAGCAGCCTTCCCTGCATTGCACACAATTCCATCAAAAGCTTGCCTCTTCCTGGGCACAGGTAGTTGAAATATTTTCAAGAGTAAGAGAACTAGAAAACAAAAATTCCAAGATCAGCATTTTCTTCAAGTATCACAGGATATTTGCTATTGTAGTTCCACTTGTCTTCTTTCTCTGTTCTCCTCACATCAAAGGATGAGAGTGCGAAGGAAGAAAAGAGAAAGTTAAACTTGAGTTATGTTTCTACATTTTAGATTCCTAATAGTTTTCTCATAGGCTGGCTTCAAAATCCATATCTAGAGAGTTTTATATTGGTATGTTGTCCCCAAATCTTAATTTGATAATTAGAAGCATAAAAGGTAAGCAAATCCTACTAAAACACATAAGAAGTCATTATCTTTTGGGTATTCAGATAATTTTTCCAGTAAGGTGGAAGATGTACAAGGCTCACATTTACTGGTCAGACTCCCATTCCTGATGTCCAGAGATGAAGATGTGTGTCATTCTGCATTTGATAATCTGTTCAAATGCCTGAGCAGGGATTCACGTACACTTGACATGTACACTAAGATCCTGGAGTGTCAAATCTGCAAAACGTGCTAAGTCCACATCCATCCCATCCAGCTCTGAGGTGGTCATAATGATCTATCCCATAGCAAGCTTCTTTGAAATTTACAGCTTTTTAATGCATGCTCTGTGAAATGGGTCTCCTCTTAAAAAAATAAACACAGACTCTGTAGAGATGTCAAAAGCTAAAAGGGAAATTTGTTAACATTTCTTATCTTAATTTAATAGAAAATCAAAAGAAAATCCACACCTACAATTGAGAGAATGAAACTCCGATTAAAATTAGTCACAAATAGCAGAAGCTGGCATTACAAAGAAGACCATAAAAAGATTCCGTAAGAATCACGGCCAATTATTGGGTCACAGTATTAGAATCAATGAATTAGATAATTGTTCATGGTTCTGGTCATGCTACCAAGAAGACTGAATTCTCAGGATTCTTTATGAAAGCCAGCCACGACTTTCAGCCAACTAGCACAGTGTTACACCTGACAAGATAAGTGCTTTGCACTTTTGTGTAAATAGCATGAGTTTTACTGAACTGTCTAAAGATTGTTAGGATGCTGTCTTAGTCCTTCTGGGTTGCTATAACAAAATATCACAGGCTTAAAAACAATGCAAATGGATTTCCACAGCATGGTCATGCAGGGTCCATTCTGGTCACACACTTCTTACTGTATCCTCATACGGGGGTGAGCTCAGGAGCTCTGTGCGTCTCTTATACATAAAAGCACTCATCTCATTGAGGAGGCTCCATCCTTATAACTCCATCACCTCACAAAGGCCCCACCTAGGGTTACCAAAATCATGAGGATCAGGATTTCATCATATGAAATTTCTGGGGACACAAGGCTGAGACCATAGCAGATACAAATGTGTCTCCATCCTCCTCCAGTGGCTGTTGTCACCCACACTCCACTGCATCCTCATTTCCTGCATCACCTTGCAGCCATTCCATACATTCTATCACTCTAGGTTTGACAAGTCCAGGTCAGTCAAGTGTCAGCTCCATCTCATATTCAGCCTATTCAATGTTTCCCTCTCCCCTGCTGAGGCCCAGGGAACCTACCGGGAAATGTAGATGTCTCCATTTTTGCAAGGTTCCTTCTCTCTCCCTCTCTGGATCTTCATTCCTTGGGCCATGTTGGAACAAGGTAGATGGTAACGGATGGGAAAGTTCTGACATCACTGACTTACATGGTGCTGTTGTAGCCTCCTCTTGGTGCAGGTGGACTGATTAGAAATTACCCCTGACTGACAAGTGTTTCCCTTGAGGGGTATCTTGGTGATTTTCCAGGACATTCACAAGTTGGGGGTCCCCAACTTCATAGTTTCCTTTTTAATCAGGGGAAATGTTCTGGAACCACAGCTCCCCACCTGCAGTAGTCACCACAGCCTCTCTGTTTCCCTCACTCTGCAAGCACCATCTGGAGAAAATTAAGCAGCCCATAGTCAGCTGCCTACTAGCTGACCCACAGGAACCCCATGTATCATAAACACTCTGAACAATTGAATGGCAGATATACTGGTGTCCATCTGTCTACTGCCTGGGGCCTCTGGACAATTGTCCAACTGGTCACATAGACACCAAGTAGATAAGAAAGCCAGATTTAAAACACATTTATCTGAGAAGTGAGATGCCATTCTCTCTTCCTTTTAGAGTAGCTATCCTTGTCAGTAATTATATGGCCTTACAATCATGCTCTAGGTCCCTGAATTATAAAATCTTCTAAATAGACTGAGTCTCTACTGAGATTGGATCAATGTGACTGGATTAGGGATGCTCAGCTTGTTCAACAGCCTCCAAACAACCTCGATGAGGGCCAATCTCTTGACTGGCTCTCCCAAGAAGTCAGTGATGTTGCTGGGCTGGTTTTGCAGCATCTTTAGGGCTGTAGCAGTGATTGTAGTAAACAGAAAATGGGAAATCACAAGGTAGAAGGGAAAGGGGGATGAATAAGAGAGAAGGAAGAGAATGAGGCGAGATAGTTCATTAGTGCTGACGCAGTAACTCACAACTGCTAGGGAAAGTGATCTTCAACACAATTTCTGTTTTTTGACTTTTATTTGAGCTGTATTTCCAACAATAACAACAAAATAAGTAGCAGGAAAAAATATTCTCTATGTTGGAAAAAATAGATGTAATCTAATTACAAATTGCAAAGTTTTCAGGGACTGATATAGAGGAGAACTATATAGAGGAGAACTTCATTAAAGGACAATTTGGGGGTGATCATTTTGAATTTAAAAAGTATTTTATTGATGTGTACTTGATTTACTATATATATATTTTTTTCATATTCTTTTCCATTATGTTTTATTATAGGATACTGAATTTAGTTCCTTGTGCTATATAGTAGGGCCTTGTTGTTTATCCATCCTATATGTAATAGTTTACATCTGCTAATCCCAAGCTCCCAATCCATGCTTCCCACATACCCTTGCCCCCTTGGCAATGACAAATCTGTTCTCTAAGTTTGTGAGTCTGTTTAGCAGATAGATTCATTTGTGCCATATTTTAGATTCCACATGTAAGTGATATCATATGGTATTTTTCTTTGTCTCTCTGACTTACTTTACTTAGTATGATAATCTCTAGATCCACCCTGCAAATGGCATTATTTGATTCTTTTTTATGGCTGAGTATTATTACATTGTTTGTGTATTACTTTTAACTTTTTATGTCAAATAGTAGTAATAGGAATGGTATTTGGAGAAATCCTATGCATATTTACCAACTGATTTTTTTATTCATATCAAAAGCATAGAGTTAAAATGTTATGATACACTGTTATAGTAAATACTCAAGAAAGTGTTTCCCTTCATTTTTAGGGGAGGGTTGAAGAATAGATACATAATATTTGCATGACTTTGCATTCCAGCACTTACAATTGAAGACTGATATTGTAGATGTATTTGCAGTTTGCCCAATATTCAAACAATACAAGACACAATTTTAAGTGTATGGAATTAGGAGATGATGTTCTTTCCGTCTTTATCCTTATCTATACATGATGGAATTTCCCCTTTCTCAAAATTTGAACTATTGGGTGTTTTTCTGTTCTGTGTGATCTTTCTCAAATTAAACACTTAAAGCTTTAAAATGGTTATATGCATTGGACATTCAATTTTGAATATTTGTCTCCGATTTTTGTAACCTACCAAATGACAGTTTAATATTAACTAAATGGCTTACATGTCAAATCTGTCACCATCTTACATTGTTTTTTGTTTTACCAGTTGTGATTAGCAGAAAATTTGTGGGTGTTGTGACCATTCAAATAATGTTATGATATGTATTGTACTTCTACTCGTATTTTAAAGTAACAAAAAAAAAAAAAAAAAAAAAAAAAAAAAAAAGAGAGAAGGAAGAGAAAGACAGAAGGAAGGAAAAGCAGCAAAGGGAAAGTGAATTAAGGACTTGGGTAGTGAAGGATGCAATGCTGTTAGAACACTTTATTTTTAAGGACCCAAATATATATGCTTTTTTAATATCTTAAGAGCAAATATCTCATATTCCCTTTTATTTCCATTTTCTTTTCTCTCCTCTCTTTTCTGAAATTGTCCTTTATATTAGGAGAATTTTTTGTTGTTACTAAAGGCCATAGTTTTATAGATGAACAAAGATTCGCAACTCTTCAGAGCAGAATCCAGCCAAACTATTTTGTTACTTGCTTAACTTTCTTTCCTTCAATGTCTAGATATTTCCACAGAGAGGATGATATTTTTTTATTTAAATTTATTTATTTAATTGGAGGCTAATTACTTTACAATATTGTATTGGTTTTGCCATACATCAACATGAATCCACCATGGGTGTACACGTGCTCCCAATCCTGAACCCCCCTCCCACCTCGCTACCTGTACCATCCCTCTGGGTCATCCCAGAGACAATGCAATTGGAGAAAACATACACTCACCAACAGACCACACAAATCTTCGTGTATTTGTCTCATAAAATTTATTTCAAGCATAAATTTAGGACTTTAGATCAAGAACAGAGGCGGTGACATTGAGAGTGCTCTCCTTGCTTGACTGTGACAATTAAAGTGAATACTGTAGATTTCAGACAATGATGAACAGAGCCATAGATATACTATAGAGTCAGTCAGGAATAGCCAAAGAGGGAATATTTGGACAGGATTTAACAATCACTCCCTTGCCATCCACAAAGCATTCATTTCTTTTTTGGATGGAAAAGAATCCCCCATTTTTACAGATTTCCATGTAAGATTAAATTTGAAGAAATGGCCCTGCTATATCAAGAATAGCCAGAGTGTTCTATACATCAGTGTCTCTTTTGCTGTCTCATATACAGGGTTATTGTTACCATCTTTCTAAATTCCATATATATGTGTTAGTATACTGTATTGGATTCATGTTGATATATGGCAAAACCAATACAATATAGTAAAGTTTAAAAATAAAATAAAAAAATAAAAATAGTATTCTTTTATAAAAAAGAAAGAAAGAAAGAATAGCCAGAGTGGTTACCGAAAGGGAACAAACAAATGAAGAACCTTTGATGTTCACTGACCTTATAGATGAGTAAGTCACATGTCATGGATACAATGAGCACTTAAACTGAGATTTAAAAAAGTCTCTATTGTCCAGAAGTAAGGAGAGGGTGATATAAACACAGAAATTACTATATTACGTGGTAGCGTGAAGAAGAACAAGATGTATGCCAACACGGTGCTACAGCAGATTGAAGTAAAGCTAGGAGTCATCTGAATAGTCATAGGAGTGACACAAATAAGTTGGCTTTATGATGGACTTTTGAAAGGCTGCTGGGATATTGATGTGCAAAAAGAGTAAAACAGTATATCTGTCAATTCATTTAGGATCATCTTATGAAGTAAGGATGTCTGACATCCTATATCAAGGCAACTGAGATATTAATATGTATAGCATTATAAGGTATCAGTGAATAATCACATCTGACAAAAACACAAAAAAAGTTCATTTCTTACCATATATGTTGTATCTCTCATGATTATTCTCCCATGATATACTGTGTATATTATTGTAGTGTTAGAATGGAGAAATACTTGCATGGATTTTTATGCATTAGGGAGAATCATGCCACTTTGGAGAGTTTGTCTTTATTCTACAAAGCAGCAGGAAACAAAGAACATTTAGTCCAAAAGAGCAGAATGTCCAGAATGAGAAAAGAGAAACTTTAATGTGGATTGAGGATTTGTGGCTGTTGGGGCTGGTGGAGAAAGAAAAAGAGATCAGAAAGAGCTGGGAATATTATGACACTTAAAATCAAAGAGGGCTCTGCCTAGTGAAGAGACTCTAAGGATTTGAGAGATAAAGGAAATGAAATAGACCTTGACCACATGCAAGGAATGAGGCAAACATAAGAGTCAAAAAAGACATCCAACAATATGGGACTAGTTGAGTCAATAAATGACTGAAAAGTCAGAGAGAAGGGAAGAGATAAATTAAGGTTTTAACCAAAAGCATCTGAGCTCTGTTTTCCTGTATTTCATCAACTTAGTACCAGAAATCATCCAAAAATGTTAAGGTTCTGTAGCAAATGATAGAAATAAGTACTCTAAGGAGTCGCACAATTCCACTCATCTCACACGCTAATAAAGTAATGCTCAAAATTCTCCAAGCCAGGCTTCAGCAATACATGAACCGTGAACTTCCACATGTTCATGAAGGTTTTAGAAAAGGCAGAGGAACCAGAGATCAAATTGCCAACATCCTCTGGATCATAGAAAAAGCAAGAGAGTTCCAGAAAAACATATATTTCTGCTTTATTGACTATGCCAAAGGCTTTGACTGTGTGGATCACAATAAACTGTGGAAAATTCTGAAAGAGATAGGAACACCAGACCACCTGACCTACCTCTTGAGAAATTTATATGCAGGTCAGGCAGCAACAATTAGAACTGGACATGGAACAACAGACTGGTTCCAAATAAGAAAAGGAGGACGTCAAGGCTGTATATTGTCATCCCTTATTAACTTATATGCAGGGTACCTCATGAGAAACGCTGGACTGGAAGAAACACAAGCTGGAATCAAGATTGCAGGGAGAAATATCAATAACCTCAGATATGCAGATGACACCACCCTTATGGCAGAAAGTGAAGAGGAACTCAAAAGCCTCTTGATGAAAGTGAAAGAGGAGAGTCAAAAAGTTGGCTTAAAGCTCAACATTCAGAAAACGAAGATTATGGCATCTGGTCCCATCACCTCATGGGAAATAGATGGGGAAACAGTGGAAACAGTGTCAGACTTTATTTTGGGGGGCTCCAAAATCACTGCAGATGGTGATTGCAGCCATGAAATTAAAAGAAGCTTACTCCTTGGAAGGAAAGTTATGAGCAACCTAGATAGCATATTCAAAAGCAGAGACATTACTTTGCCAACAAAGGTCCATCTAGTCAAGGCTATGGTTTTTCCAGTGGTCATGTATGGATGTTAGAGTTGAACTGTGAAGAAAGCTGAGCACCAAAGAATTGATGCTTTTGAACTGTGGTGTTGGAGAAGACTCCTGAGAGTCCCTTGGACTGCAAGGAGATCCAAGCAGTCCATCTTAAAGGAGATCAGTCCTTGGTGTTCATTGGAAGGACTGATGCTGAAGCTGAAACTCCAATACCTTGGCCACCTCATGGGAAGAGTTG
This sequence comes from Bubalus kerabau, assembly GCF_029407905.1. Lineage (NCBI taxonomy): Eukaryota > Metazoa > Chordata > Mammalia > Artiodactyla > Bovidae > Bubalus > Bubalus kerabau. The sequence continues at coordinate 17,199,821 of NC_073626.1, forward strand.
ACTCATTAGAAAAGACCCTGATGCTGGGAGGGATTGAAGGCTGGAGGAGACAGGGACGACAGAGGATGAGATGGCTGGATGGCATCAATGACTCGATGGACATGAGTTTGGATAAATTCCGGGAGTTGGTGATGGACAGGGAGGCCTGGCGTGCTGCGATTCATGGTGTCGCAAAGAGTCGGACATGACTGAGCAATGGAACTGAACTGAACTGAAGAGATCTTTTAAGTTCTCATTGCAAGAAAAAAAATTGTAACTATTTCTAGTAACAGATGTTCACCAGACTTATTATGGTGATCATTTTGCAATATATATCAAAGAATTACGTTGTACACCTGAATCCAAAGTTTAATTATATATCAATATTATCTATGTGTAATGATACCTGAAACTAAAATAGCATCTATGTCAATGTGACCAATATATAATGATCATATAATCATTATGTTATATACATAACACATATGCATACCTTCAGTTAAGTTCAGTCACTCAGTCATATCCAACTCTTTGAGACCCTATGGACTCAGCATCAGGCTCCCCTGTCCTTCACCATCTCCTGGAGCTTGATCAAACTCATGTCCATCAAGTTGGTGATACCATCCAACCATTTCATCCTCTGCCATCTCCTTCTCCTCCTGCCTTCAATCTTTCCTGCATCAGGATCTTTTCCAATGAGTCAGTTCTTTGCATCACATGGAAAAAGTATTGGAGCTTCAGCTTCAGTATCAGTCCTTTCAATGAATATTCAGGGCTGATTTCCTTTAGTATTGACAGGTTTGATCTCCTTGCAGTCCAAGGGACTCTCAAGAATCTTCTCCAACATCACAGTTCAAAAGCATCAATTCCTTGGTGCTCAGTTTCCTTATGGTCCAGCTCTCACATCCATACTGACTAATGGAAAAACCATAGCTTTGACTAGATGGAATTTTATTTATATATATAAACATATATGTACACACACCTATGTAAGGAAAAGTTTTTGAAAAGGAATATAATTATATTTTGGATAAAGAAAACAAATCAAATAGTATATATATTTTCTCCAAATGTGCATTTTAGCTATCATGTTGGGCCTAAAACCTTATCTTCAAATGTAGTTTATGTTTATGCTGATAAAAGATACAGAAACATGTCTTAACCTTGTAATATTAACTGGAGAACAGCTTATTTACAATAGCTAATTAAGACCAAAAAATGTTGAAGCCTATAGGCCTGCCCAGTACTCTTGCTATTGGTCATTTAACCAACTGATCATTGACTTAATGCCTCCCTGACTCAGAAACTCTCATAGGTGCTTAGTCTACATCAGTAAACTAAGCAGGCAGACACTTATTCTCATGGAACTGATATTACAGCTGGTGGAAGACATAATCTGCAATAAACATGAATCCAAGTATATTATATTATATTATATGTTAACAGGTGATCTATGGGAAAAGAAATAGTAAAGCAGAGGACAGGGTTTAGGGAATGAAGGTGAAGAAAGGGAGGTGATTTAAAGAAAAACAACTTAGACCACACTGAGGGGAGCAAACATGCTTTCTTGCATTCAAGATTCAAGATTTCCCCTGTCCAGGCAGGTCTCTTGGTCTTCTACCCAACTTCAGAAATGTTTCCGTCTCTGAGGCTCTATGCAAACTCATGCAAACATGGATGTTCTGAACATTCTGCCTCTCTTCAGTTGAACTGGTTTCATACAAAATTATTGGTAAATTCCCCCAAATTAAATAACATTTTATGCAGCAAATTCTGATAATTTTCTGTTTCCTGAAGAACTAATCTCCAAATTATTTTCCATTTTTCAACACACTGTCAGTGATCTAATTATATTAAGTAAAAATATATATGCATTGCTATTCTAATATATTATGACATTTAAAAATATACACAGAGTATAAATTAAATGACAGTGAGATAAAAATAAATAGAAATGGAATTGCTATCATTTTCTTCCCTAGGTGATGAGGACACTCATCTTTATGGCCACTGGCTTATGGATTCTGAATGTACACATATAATTATACCAGTAGTTTAACTATAATAATAATGTAATTTCTTATATATAGCTTCAATCAAAGTTCTTAGAATACCACAAGGGGCCAAGAATAAAATTATATGTGGATAACTCTCTTCATATGCATATATAAAATTTTGTGAGTTCAATAAAGTAAACATCTTTAGTTCTATTGTATATCATCAATTCATCTACTGGGAAATAATCCAAAGTCTACAATAGATTTCTTTTTTTCAGGGTTTAAATCTCAAATCATAATAAAAGCAGAGCAATGGCTTTGAAAAAAATGGACTAGTGAAAAAGTTGGCTTAAAGCTTAACATTCAGAAAACTAAAATCATGGCATGCATTGCCATAAGTTCATGGCAAATACATGAGGAAACAGTGGAAACAGTGGAAACAGTGGCCAGCTTTTTCCTGGGATCTAAAATCAGTGCAGATGGTGATTGCAGCCATGAAATTTAAAGACGCTTACTCCTTGGAAGGAAAGTTATGACCAACCTAGATAGCATATTAAAAAGCAAAAACATTACTTTGTCAAAAAGGTCTGTCCAGTGGTCTTGTGTGGATGTGAGAGTTGGACTATAAAGAAAGCTGAATCAGCACCAAAGAATTGATGCTTTTGAACTGTGGTGTTGGAGAAGACTCTTGAGAGTCCCTTGGACTGCAAGGAGATCCAACCAGTCCATCCTAAAGGAGATCAGTCCTTGGTCTTCATTGGAAGGACTGATGTTGAAGCTGAAACTCTAATACTTTGGCCACCTGATGCGAAGAGGTGACTCTTTTGAAAAGACCCTGATGCTAGGAAAGATTGAAGGCAGGAGGAGAAGGGGACGACAGAGGATGAGATGGCTGGATGGTATCACCGACTCGATGGACATGGGTTTGGATTGTGGGAGTTGGTGATGGACAGGGAGGCCTTGCATGCTGCAGTTCATGGGGTCGCAAAGAGTTGGACATGCCTGAGTGCCTTAACTGAACCGAACTGAAATGGACTAGAAGAATAAATAAAATGTCATATGGATATCATTATATACATGCATTTTTAAAGGAAATTAATGAAAAATACAGAAGACTTAGTTTGCTGAAACAGAAAGTGTATTCACTTAAAGCTGAATATACACTCACCTAGAAAAACTACTTTCTCAGCTTCCCATGACTTCTAAAGAAAGGACTCTATGACTTTCATCTCCAGCCTACTGTGGACTCCTTTCCACTTTCCTCCTCCACTTCCCTCCATGAAATCTCTTCCCTAGGTTATAAAACACACCTTGGGCTTCTGGTTCAGACAAGATGGTCTTGACCTCTTTGTGCCCACTCCTCTGTTTGTTCTGGAAATAAGAAGAGACCACTAAAGGAGACCATGTATATTTGGCAAGAAGAAGGTGAACTAGATTAGGACCTGAAGAATGGAAGAGCAACACAGCAGCACCTAAGACAAGACAACCCAGGCCCAGCGTTCCTGACCTCCAACCTATCGTCAGAAGGCAACCTGAGTAGGGCTGTTCCTCCCAAGGAATAAAAGTGAAAGAACACCAGGTGGTGGTTTAGTTGCTAAGCTGTGCCTGACTCTGTGTGACCCATGGAATAGAGGGCACCAGGTTTCTCTGTCCATGGAATTCTCCAGGCAAGAACATGGATTCCCATGTCTTTCTCCTGGGTATCCTCCCAACCCAGGGGCTGAATCCAGGTCTTGACAAGGCAAGTGGATTCCTTACTGTCTGAGTTACCAGGAAAGCCCAAAAAACTCAATAATGGCATGGATATTTGGAAAAGAGGATAAAAACATATGTTAATATTAGATAAATTAGGCTTTAGAGCAAAGAAAATATCTAAGGACAAAGGAATACCAGGACATTACATAAGGAAAAAGAGTCAATCCAGCAGGAATACATAATAATCCTGGTGAGTCAGTGGAGAAAGAGATTAGTGGATTGATTCTTTCCTCTGACTCCTTTCTTGATGAGAAGTGGCCAAGTTTCTCCACTGAACCCCAGAGTTCTGGTCAGAGGCCCTCACTTTTAGCTGCAGCTATGTACAAGACTCTTTAGAGACTGTAATATCCATTCTCTTCCTTTGCCCTGTTGGCCTAAAAGTGTTGATGCATCCATGTCTTGCCTCTCTCAAAGAGTTTTGCTTTTCCTTTTAAGGTATCCTTAGCTCTGATACAGCTTCCAAATCCTTAATGTTCATTGTGTGTTAGTCTCTCAGGCATGTCTGACTTTTTGTGACCCCCATGGACTTTAGCCTATGAGGCTTCTCTGTCCAAAGGATTCTTCAGACAAGAATGCTGGAGTGGGTAACCATTCCCTCCTCCATTGATCTTCCCTGCCCCTGGGGTGCAACCCAGGTCTCCCACATTGCAGGCAGATTCTCTATCATCTGAGCCACCAGGGAAGCCAGTTTTCTTTATTTTCCTTATCTTTGTAAATCACCTTGATTTCTGACTATGATAGGGGTGGCTATGGAGCTGCTAGATAAAGATGGTCCCTCAAAGATCTAATGCTAAACTGCTTACAATGGAGGCGGGGGCGGGGGGCAGACATCTTTTTTCCTGACTCCAAAACCATAAATACAAGAACATGTCACAGGTCATGTAAAAATAAGTGCTGAGAAATCAATTATTTAAGAATGAATTTTTAAAAGTGCACAAACATTAAGCTGTAAGATGATGAATAAGGTCTGAGGATCTAATGTGTAACATGGTGATTATGGTTTGTAATGTGTTATTGACATTTGTGGAGCTTCCCAGGTGCTGTTAGTGGTAAAGACCCCTCCTGCCAGTGCAGGATGCATAAGAGACATGGGTTGAATCCCTGGGTCAGGAAGATCCCCTGGAGGAAGGCATGGCAACCCACTCTAGTATACTTTACTGGAGGATTCCTATGGACAGAGGACCCTGGCAGGCTATATAGTCCATGGGGTCACAAAGAGTTGGACATGACTGAAGTCAGTTAGCACACATGTAAGAGAGGAAAACTTAAAAGTTCTCACCAAAAAGATCTTGGAAGGTAAATATGTGAGGTGATATTAATAGATATGTTAATTAAATCAATGAGGGAATCCATTAATCATGTATGCCTATTTAAATTGTCATATATACTTTAAATATCTTGCCATTTAATCTGGAAATTATATTTTAAAAAACTGAAAAAGGAGAATAACCAAGAATTTCAATGCATTTTATATAATATTGTAGATATTTCAGCCATTACTCTTGGTATGTACAAGGGTTTTTTAAATTCCAGATAATCACCAGTGGGATTCACTGGATATTCAGAAAAGGAAGAAACGTTGGAAATTATCTAGACAATCCTCCCATATTAAGGGTATATAAGTAAATCCAAGAATGATTAAGTCACTTATCTAAGCTTATAAAACTCGATGCAAAAGTAGCAATAGAAACCAGGTTTCCTAGGTTTAGGTGACTCTCTACCGAATTACCCGGCAAATGGAAATAACTCCTATGCTCTGAAAAACCTGATTCTTATCTCTTTCACAGAAGTGATGATATTCCGCCTTATATTCATTGTCCAGTTAGCCTAAGTTTTACCAAGTAAATTAAATTTCTTGAAGGTTCAATCTTGGCATGTCTGTTCTTCTCACTCTATATTCTCACATATGCCTAAAGCTCTTTATCAATGCCATTTCTTCTCCCTGGAAGACCCTCTGTCTTTTACCTCATGACTTCCCGGACATCTTTCAGATCTCAGTAAAAACCACTTCCACAAAGCAGCCTTTCATGACTCCGGCAGAGGTCAGGTCTCCTTGTTATCTGGACATATGGCATTCTGTGCTTTGCCCTCTCGACTTGTGTCCCAATTGTGGTGCAACATTTAACTTTGAAATTTACCTCACTTGTTTTTCTGTTAAAATATAAGCCCTAATTCACAAAGTCCACATGTGTGCTCTTCACTGCTGTACATTCTTTGCATCCAGCAGGCCTTCGTTATGTGTTTGTTCAATGAAACATTTTTATTTGTGCAGAATAAAATTCAAATGAATTTTTGATGCTGCTCTCATGTCATATAAACTAAAACCATTGAGGTCTTTTCTTCCCACCCAAGCCCTCATATCCTGATTATTTGGACATAATTACAGAACTAGAACTGTGGGAGCTTCCCTTGTGGCTCAGCTGGTAAAAAATCTGCCTGCAATGTGGGAGGCCTGGATTTGATCCCTGGGTTGGGAAGATTCCCTGGAGAAGGGAAAGGCTACCCACTCCAGTATTCTGACCTGAAGAATTCCATGGACTGTTTAGTCCATGGGGTCGCAAAGAGTTGGACACAACTGAGTGACTTTCACTTTCACAGAACTGTGGATGCATTTGCTTTTAATTGTTACCCTAGTATATGGAAAGCACTGGATGTTCGGTCTTTTATTCCACATACACTAGCCCTCACAGTTCATGTCCTAAGATAATGTGATAATCGAATCACTGACTGAAAGAGTGAATAGGACAGAACTAGAGACAGTGCCAGAGAAGGCGATGGCACCCCACTCCAGTACTCTTGCCTGGAAAATCCCATGGATGGAGGAGCCTGGTAGGCCACAGTCCATGGGGTCACAGAGAGTCGGACACAACTGTGTGACTTCACTTTCACTTTTCACTTTCATGCATTGGAGATGGAAATGGCAACCCAGTCCAGTGTTCTTGCCTGGAGAATCCCAGGGACGGTGGAGCCTGGTGGGCTGCCATCTGTGGGGTCGCACAGAGTTGGACATGACTGAAGCGACTTAGCAGCAGCAGCAGCAGAGACAGTGCTCGGAACCTTCCACTTGAGTCTATATTTTACCATGGGATTCTCAACTTCACTGGAGGAGTTCACTTTCTTAGCTGTACTCTCTGATCATGACAGATAAAAATACTTTAAGGAGAGCCTATAAATAAAATATTCTTACATTGTACACAAACACCTACTCTCTCTTCCAAGGTCAAAAGAAATTCACCTCCTTGATGAATTGTTACCTACTTTTCCTAGATGAAAGTGTCATCTTCCTCCTTATGGCTTCCTAATGTCATTCTCACCATTTTTATCTCACTCACTACTTTCTGACTTATATTATAGCTAATTATCTGAACAACACCAATTCTCACTCCTTTCATTCAGTTCCACTGGGGCTACAGGGGTATGCCAACTGCCCTGAAATTACTATTTATTGAGTATCAAACATGGCAGAAACTGGCCAGCCATTTGTTCTTTCTGACGTAAATATTATAATTAAAAGTAAATACCCAGCCTCTGGTATTTTGGATAAACTGACAACAGAACAAAACCTTAACTGCTATTACAGATAAAATTTCCTTTTTTTTTTTTTTAAATTTTATTTTATTTTTAAACTTTACATAACTGTATTAGATTTGCCAAATATCAAAATGAATCCGCCATTGTGTTAAATTTTTTCTTTTAGAGAGAGCCTCATTCTAGGTAACATTCAAATAAATAGAAACGGGACTGATAAGTTAATTACCAAAAAAAAAAAAAAAACAAAAAACAAACACTGTTGAAGGATACAAAAGTATATAAATCACGCATCTTCTATATACTTCAAGACCCATTTTATTGGGATCTGGCATCTCAGACAGTAAAGTGTCTGCTTGCAGTATGGGAGAACTGTGTTCCATCCCTGGTCATGAAAATCCCTGGAAGAGGGCATTCAAACCACTCCAGTATTATTGCCTAGAGAATCCCCATGGACGGAGGAGCCTGGCGGCCTGCAGTCCAAGGGGTCATCAGTCCATGGGGTTGTAAAGTGTTTGACATGACTGAGCAACTATGCACAGCAAACTTCTCAAGGTGACATCCTGACATTTAGAAACAGTTTCTATCACTAGTGTGCTTAACTACAACTCCTGCTTTTCAATGGAAGATCAAAGATAAAAGTAATATTTCATAAGTCAAGTAATTATTTCTTTTTTTTCTTTTTTTTTCAAGTGGCTTTCTTTTTAATTTTATTTTATTTTTAAACTTTACATAATTGTATTAGTTTTGCCAAACATCAAAATGAATCCACCACAGGTATACATGTGTTCCCCATCCTGAACACTCCTCCCTCCTCCCTCCCCATACCCTCCCTCTGGGTCGTCCCAGTGCACCAGCCCCAAGCATCCAGTATCGTGCATCGAACCTGGACTGGCAACTCGTTTCATACATGATATTTTACATGTTTCAATGCCATTCTCCCAAATCTTCCTACCCTCTCCCTCTCCCACAGAGTCCATAAGACTGTTCTATACATCAATGTCTCTTTTGCTGTCTCGTACACAGGGTTATTGTTACCATCTTTCTAAATTCCATATATATGCTTTAGTATACTGTATTGGTGTTTTTCTTTCTGGCTTACTTCACTCTGTATAATAGGCTCCAGTTTCATCAACCTCATTAGAACTGATTCAAATGTGTTCTTTTTAATGGCTGAGTAATACTCCATTGTGTATATGTACCACTGCTTTCTTATCCATTCATCTGCTGATGGACATCTAGGTTGCTTCCATGTCCTGGCTATTACAAACAGTGCTGCGATGAACATTGGGGTACACGTGTCTCTTTCCCTTCTGGTTTCCTCAGTGTGTATGCCCAGCAGTGGGATTGCTGGATCATAAGGCAGTTCTATTTCCAGTTTTTTAAGGAATCTCCACACTGTTCTCCATAGTGGCTGTACTAGTTTGCATTCCCACCAACAGTGTAAGAGGGTTTCCTTTTCTCCACACTCTCTCCAGCATTTATTGCTTGTAGACTTTTGGATTGCAGCCATTCTGACTGGCATGAAATGGTACCTCATTGTGGTTTTGATTTGCATTTCTCTGATAATGAGTGATGTTGAGCCTCTTTTCATGTGTTTGTTAGCCATCTGTATGTCTTCTTTGGAGAAATGTCTATTTAGTTCTTTGGCCCAGTTTTTGATTGGGTCATTTATTTTTCTGGAATTGAGCTGCAGGAGTTGTTTGTATATTTTTGAGATTAGTTGCTTGTCAGTTGCTTCATTTGCTATTGTTTTCTCCCATTCTGAAGGCTGTCTTTTCACCTTGCTTATAGTTTTCTTTGTTGTGCAGAATCTTTTAATTTTTAATATGTAGAAAACTATAAAACACTAGTGAAAGAAATCAAAGAGGACACTAATAGATGGAGAAATATACCATGTTCATGGATTGGAAGAATCAGTATAGTGAATATGAGTATACTGCGCAAAGCAATCTATAGATTCAATGCAATTCCTATCAAGCTACCAATGGTATTTTTCACAGAGCTAGAACAAATAATTTCACAATTTTTGTGGAAATACAAAAAACCTCGAATAGCTAAAGCAATCTTGAGAAAGAAGAATGAAACTGGAGGAATCAACCTGCCTGACTTCAGGCTCTACTACAAAGCCACAGTCAGCAAGACAGTATGGTACTGGCACAAAGACAGAAATATAGATCAATGGAACAAAATAGAAAGCCCAGAGATAAATCCACACACCTATGGACACCTTATTTTTGAAAAAGCAGGCAAAAATATACAATGGAGAAAAGACAATCTCTTTAAGAAGTGGTGCTGGGAAAACTGGTCAACCACTTGTAAAAGAATGAAACTAGAGCACTTTCTAACACCATACACCAAAATAAACTCAAAATGGATTAAGGCTCTAAATGTAAGACCAGAAACTATAAAACTGCTAGAGGAGAACATAGCCCAAACACTCTCCGACATAAATCACAGCAGGATCCTCTATGACCTACCTCCCAGAATATTGGAAATAAAATGATTTTTTCTTAAAGCTAAGCTAGAGAAATACACTGTGGGATAGAGCAGATAAAGAGATCCAAACAGGGAAGCTGCCTAACCAATCGATACTCTTCTTTTCAGGAAAAAGAATAAAACCTCAGTTTGGAATCATGTTTTATACTGAGATTTGCATAATCTTTGGAAATGTAAATGATTTTCTACTCTAATTTCCTTTTCCAGTTGAGAAATCCAAGGCCTAGAGAAGTGAAGATAAGTTTAGAAGTCAAAGAGCAGTTATGTTAGGAATCTGATGAGAGCCCAGTGACAGGCCTTAGTGTCCAGTTGCTTCATCTTTAGGCTGATAGGCTGAAGATTGGGGTACCAGTTAATGGTGCCGTCTTCAGGCTGAATTGCTTTGATTTTGGGAAACTTCTATCTTTGCACTTAAGGTCCTCAACTGATTGCATAAAATCCACAGTCTATTGGTTTAAATGTTAATTACCTCTAAGAAAATATCTTCCGAGGTGGGCATGTCAAAGAACTACAATTGGAAAGAAATGTACAATTCTATGGAATAAGTTACCATGTGCCACTTTATTTGGAATTGTATATCTATGCTACCTGTTTCACATTCATGACCTTGGAAGGGAAAACAAGATTGACAATTTTTTCCCCCATTTAATCATGTCCAGTGTTTTAGTGCATGCAGGCTGCTGTTACAAAATGCCAGAGGCTGGGTGGTTTAGAAACCATGTAATATATCACAGTTCTGGAGGCTAGAAGTCCAAGATCAGGGTGCCAGCATAGTCAAATGAGTGAGGGACTCTTCCAGGACATATCCCTAAATAGAAGGGATGAGCAAGTATTTCAGGCCTCTTTCACAAGAGCCCTAATCTCACTCATGTGGGCTCTGTCCTCATGACCTAATCATTTTCCAATGCCCGCCCTCCTCCCCACCTCCTAAAATCATCACTTTGGGGATTAGACTTTCAACATATGAATTTTGGGAGAACAAGCATTTAGACCATGGCACCCAATGAGGAGACTGACTTGTCTAAGATAGCTCAATGCTTCATCCATACTGAATGCTCTGTGGTGCTGATAGGAAGCCAAGGACTAAGGAAGCAGCCCCAGGTGGAGCGTCTGAGATGGCAAACTCCTTGATGGATTTCACAACAGTATATGAGTATCTTGAGTCTTCCAGGGTTATCAGTCATTGAGCAATCCCCTCCCTCCTATACATGTTCCTATTTGAAATATGAGTTAATTACTGATTTCTTAGACAAGTACCAGTTGAACAACATGGAAACATCACGGCTATGCATATGAAAAAAAAGGGCCTTAGAGGGATACAAATTTAACTGTGGAAAGTACTCAAGACTTCATTCACTTCAGACAGCAATTACAAGTTTGGGGATCTCCCAAGACCATTCTTAGATTCCATAATCAGCTAGAACTCCAAGATCTCACTGAAAGCTGTTATACATGTGGTTATGGTTTATTCCAGATCTTTGATTTATTTTTAATTTATATTTGATTTTTCAGTTCAGTTCAGTCACTCATTCCTGTCTGACTCTTTGCAATCCCATGAACTGCAGCACGCCAGGACTCCCTGTCCATTGCCAACTCCCAGGGTTTACCCAAACTCATGTCCATCGAGTCGGTGATGCCATCCAGCCATCTCATCCTCTGTTGTCCCCTTCTCCTCCTTCCCCTAATCCCTCCCAGCATCAGGGTATTCTCCAATGTGTCAACTTTTCCCATGAGGTGGCCAAAGTATTGGAGTTTCAGCTTTAACATCAGTCCTTCCAATGAACATCCAGGATTGATCTCCTTTAGGATAGACTGCTTGGATCTCCTTGCAGTCCAAGGGACTCTCAAGATATTCTCCAACACCACAGTTCAAAAGCATCAATTCTTCAGTGCTCAGCTTTCTTCACAGTCCAACTATCACATCCATACATGACTACTGGAAAAACCATAGCCTTGGCTAGACAGACCTTTGTTGGGAAATTAATATCTCTGCTTTTGAATATGCTATCTAGGTTGGTCATAACTTTCCTTCCAAGGAGTAAGCTTCTTTTAATTTCATGGCTGCAAGCACCATCTGCAGTGATTTGGGAGCCCCCCAAAATAAAGTGTGACACTGATTCCATTGTTTCCCCATCTATTTCCCATGAGGTGATGGGACCAGATGCCATGATCTTCATTTTCTGAATGTTGAGCTTTAAGCTAACCTTTTCACTCTCCTCTTTCACTTTCATCAAGAGGCTTTTTAGTTCTTCACTTTCTGTCATAAAGTGGTGTCGTCTGCATATCTGAGATTATTGATATTTCTCCCTGCAATCTTGATTCCAGCTTGTGTTTCTTCCAGCCCAGCGTTTCTCATGATGTACTCTGCATATAAGTTAAATAAGCAGGGTGACAATATACAGCCTTGACGAACTCCTTTTCCTATTTGGAACCAGTCTGTTGTTCCATGTCCAGTTCTAACTGTTGCTTCCTGACCTGTCTATAGGTTTCTCAAGAGGCAGGCCAGGTGGTCTGGTATTCCCATCTCTTTCAGAATTTTCCACAGTTTATTGTGAATCACCCAGTCAAAGGCTTTGGCATAGTCAATAAAGCAGAAATAGATGTTTTTCTGGAACTCTCTTGCTTTTTCCATGATCCAGTGGATGTTAGCAATTTGATCTCTGGTTCTTCTTTCTTTTCTAAAACCATCATGAACATCTGGAATTTCACGGTTCACATATTGCTGAAGCCTGGCTTCAGAATTTTGAGCATTAATTTACTAGAATGTGAGATGAGTACAATTGTGCGGTAGTTGAATAGGGTAGGGAAGGCAATGGCACCTCACCCCAGGACTCTTGCCTGGAAAATCCCATGGACAGAGGAGCCTGGTAGGCTACAGTCCATGGGGTCACAAAGAGTCAGACATGACTCAGTGACTTCACTTTCACTTTCACTTTTCACTTTCACGCATTGGAGAAGGAAATGGCAACCCACTCCAGTGTTCATGCCTGGAAAATCCCAGGTACGGGGAGCCTGGTGGGCTACCGTCTATGGGGTCGCACAGAATCGGACACGACTGAAGCGACTTAGCAGCAGTAGCAGCAGGGTATGTAGACATTCAAAATTCTCCATTGCTTAGTGCATCAGGCACTCAAGGACCACCCTCAGTGAAGTCTTTCTCTATTGCTCAACCTACAGGTACCAGCATGGAGAAAGAGATAGCTCTACTCCACAGGCTTTGGAACCCTACTTTTATGGCCTCTTGGCTTTTCTTAAGACGCATTCCATGCATCAGATTTCCTCCATCCCATCCCACCTGGCTGACTCCCTTCGGTCCACAGGAGTCCTCATCCTGGGATCATTATGCAATCCCCATGGCTCCAGCTCCCAGCTTCCGTGGACACCAGTGGACTTACAACCCTGTCTGAGGTATGAAAGGCTGCAGCATGGCTTGTCTATGTGGTTCTCACTCCGTTCAGACTGTCACAGATTAGTTAGTTCACTCCCCATCAGCTTCAAATGACTCCCCCATCCCAGTGGATGGCCATGGATACAGGGATCTCTCCCCTGTGCTTCAGCTCCCTCTCTCCAAGGTGCAGGCTGGTCCCACTTGCTCTCCTCCTTCTTTCCCCTTCCTCCTTGTCCCTTCTTTCCTTTTGTCCTACAGAGTTCTATATGCATCCGGATATTCCTTCTCAGTAGGCAGGGAGTCCTGCCAGTATTCACCTGGTCTTCTATGAGAACTGCTGCATGTTTAGACATTCTTGATGCATTGGTGGAGAAAGGTGTACCCCACTTCCACCTACCCTCCGTCATCTTGTCCACCCCCATTTGTGCATGTATTAGAAATGAGTTTCCCTTTCTATTAACTAACCTTTCCATCATCACACATGTTTAATTTTTGCTTTTTGAGGAGAACACAGGTACGTTCCACTCTCTTCAGTTGAGTTAGTCATTCTGTACCGTCTGACTCTTTGAGACCCCATGGACTGCAGCACGCCAGGCTTCCCTATCCATCCTGACTCCCAGAGCTTACTCAAACTCATATCCATTGAGCTGGTATGCCACTAGATGATGTCCACTCTCTCAGATATTTTTTTTTGTGACTCCTTATAATTGAGATCTCATGGTATTTGTCTTTCTCTGACTTAGTTTATTTAGCTTAATGCCCTCTAGTTTCATCCATGTTGCCACAAATGGAAGGATTTCTTTTTTTCTAATGGATAAATAATATTTACCAATATATGTCACATCAAATTGTTTTAATCCATTCACCTGTTGAAAGATACTCAGGTTCTTCCTATACCAAGGCTACTGTGAATAATGCTGCAATGAACATGGGAATACAGATCTCTCTTTGAGACAATGATTTCATTTCCTTTGACTATATATCTAGAAGTGGGATAATGGATCACATAACAGTTCTCTTCTAAATTTCTTGAATAACCTCCACAGTATGTTTCCATGGGAGTTGCACTGGTATACATCCCTACCAACATTGCATAAGCACTCCTTTTTCTCCACATCCTCAATAACATCTGTCATTTCTTACATTTTTGGTACTAGCCATTCAAACAGGTATGAGGTGATATCCCTTGTGCTTTTGATCTGCATTTCCTTTGATTATTAGTGATGCTGAGCATCTTGTCATATACCTCTTGATCATCCATATGTCTTATTTGTGGGAAAATGTCTATTCTTTAAAGATGTAGCATACATTATGTTTACTATATTCCAATATATGAAACTCAGTTGCCTACCTATATATCAACAACAAACTATCAGAAAGTGGAATAAAGAAAACAATCCCATTTACTATTGCATCAGAAAAAGATAAAACAGTTAGAAATAAACAAGCAAGGTGTTGAAAGATTTTATGCAAAACCTTTAAGACATTGATAAGAGAAATTTTAAAAGAGTTAAAGATATGTAAAGTTAGGTTGTCTATTCAATGTGTTTCTTAAGGTAGGATTTCAATTACTTTAAACTTCCCTCTTATAACTGCTTTTGTTGCATCCTATAGGTTTTAGATCATCGTGTTTTCATTGTTCTTTGTTTCTAGGAATGTTTTGATTTCCCTTATTTCTTCAGTAACCTTTTCATTATTTAGAAATGTGTTGTTTAGTCACCATGTGTGTGTGTTCATTAAAGTTGTTTTTTTCCTATAATTGATATCTAGTCTCATAGTGCTGTGGTCAGAGAAAATTCTTGATATAATTTCAATTTCCTTAAATTTACTGAGGTTTGATTGTGACCCAAGATGAGGAAAATGTTCTATGTGCACTTGAGAAGAAAATATATTCTGCATTTGGATGGAATATACTGAAGATATCCATTAGGTCTGTTTGCTCTAATATTTCCTTTTAGGCTTATGTTGGAGAAGGCAATGGTACCCCACTCCAGTACTCTTGCCTGGAAAATCCCATGGACGGAGGAGCCTGGTGGGTTGCAGTCCATGGGGTCGCGAGGAGTCGGAC
This sequence comes from Bubalus kerabau, assembly GCF_029407905.1. NCBI lineage: Eukaryota > Metazoa > Chordata > Mammalia > Artiodactyla > Bovidae > Bubalus > Bubalus kerabau. The sequence continues at coordinate 17,215,035 of NC_073626.1, forward strand.
ACAACTGAGTGACTTCACTTTCACTTTTCACTTTCATGCATTGGAGAGGGAAATGGCAACCCACTCCAGTGTTCTTGCCTGGAGAATCCCAGGACTAGGGAGCCTGGTGGGCTGCCATCTATGGGGTCGCACAGAGTCGGACACGACTGAAGTGAATTAGCAGCAGCCACAGGCTTATGCTTCCTTATGAATTTTCTGTTTTGTTGATCTGTCCATTTGTAGAGGTGTGGTGTTAACATGCCCTACTATTGTTGTGTTACCATCAATTTACCCTTTGAGTCAGTTTGTGTTTAACTTATGTATTGAGGTGGTCCTATGTTGGGTACATAAATAGTTAAAATTGTTATGTCTTTTTCTTGGACTGATCCCTTGATTATTTGGTAGTGTCCTTCTTTATCTCTTATAATTGTTTTGATTTTAAGGTTTATTTTTTTCTGATATGAGAATTGTTAATGTGGCTTTCTTTTGATTTCCATTTGCATGGAATATCTTTTTCCATCCTCTCACTTTCAGTCTGTGTGTGTCTAGGACTAAAGTGGGTATCTTGTAGACAGCGTATATATAGGTCTTGTTTTTGTATCCATTCAGCCAGTCTGTGTCTTTTGGTAAGAATGGCAGAAGATAATAGCAAATAAAACAACTGATAAAGGATTGCTTTCCAAAATACAAGCATCTCAAACAACTCAGTCATCAAAAGCAAAGGCAAGAACTGCAAAAATAAACTAGTGAGACCACATCAAACTCAAAGCCTTCTGCATAGTAAAAGAAGCCATCAATAAAATGAAATGGCAACATATGAAGTGAAAAAAAGATATTTGCAATTCACATATTTGGTAAGGGTTTCATATCCAAGTTCATATAAGAGACTCATGCAACTCAGTAGGAAAATAAATCAAGCAACCCAAATTATTAAATGAGCAAAGAAAGAGTAAGTGTTTGAAAAATCTGAAGATTAGACTGTAGATGACAGACACTGTAAGTTTTTCCTTCCAGAACAAAAGCCTGTGTCTTCCTGGCATTACATTCTTAATTTCCAATCACCTGTTTGGTGATTGCAGTTCACAGTATACATCCTTCACTCAATAGCAATCACCCTATACTGAGCTATATGTGCTAAAAATAGTCCTGCTGCTACTGCTAAGTCATGTCAGTCATGTCTGACTCTGTACAACCCCATAGATGGCAGCCCACCAGGCTCCCATCCCTGGGATTCTCCAGGCAAGAACACTGGAGTGGGTTGCCATTTCCTTCTCCAGTGCATGAAAATGAAAAATGAAAGTGAGTTGCTCAGTCGTCTCTGACTCTTCGCCACCCCATGGACTGTAGCCACCAGGCTCCTCTGTCTATGGGATTTCCCAGGCAAGAGTACTGGAGTGGGTTGCCAATGCCTTCTCCGAAGAATAGCCCTAATAACTGTAAAAAACTAATAATTACATACTTAATCTTGAGGCATCTAAAATCCAAGTTGATTTTCAGAATTTTCCACTGCATTGTTTTCTACATTCTATTTCAAAATTGAAACAACTAGTAAGGAAAAATGAGTAGGGGACCTCAATTACATGGATAGGAAGTCATTTTAAACTGGGAGCATTACTGGATTATAATTTGGGGGAATGCATTATTACTAATACTATTGTAATTTTATTCCCTTTAATTCTCTGGTATACTAGGTTGATATTTATTAAAATAGTAATAGAGCCACTATGGAGAACAGGGTGGAGATTCAGTAAAAACTGGAAATAGAACTGCCATATGACCTAGCAATCCCACTGCTGGGCATACACACTGAGGAAACCTGAACTGAAAGAGACACATGTACCCCAGTGTTCATCGCAGCACTGTTTATAATAGCCAGGACATGGAAGCAACCTAGATGCCCATCACCAGATGAATGGATAAGAAAGCTGTGGTACATATACACAATGGAGTATTACTCAGCCATTAAAAAGAATACATTTGAATCAGTTCTAATGAGGTGGATGAAACTGGAGCCTATTATACAGAGTGAAGTAAGCCAGAAAGAAAAACACCAATACAGTATGCTAATTGGAAACAATTATTCTCTTTCTGCGGAAAGTATTTGAAAGTTGTATGTTAATTCTTTTAGGTCAATCAAGGAGCACACAGTAGAGTAGACAGCTAATAAAAAGCAGAGCTAAAGGTTTCTATTAAATTCACATTGTTCTTTTACTCACTAGTTTTTGCTTCATCCTCCATTTTTGACTGTCCATTTTTTTTATAACTCTTTCAAGTAATCTCTTGAAATGTTCATAACTTTCACTAAAGATTAGTTTTTCTCTATCAATGTGTTAGCTAGATTTTTCTACTCTTATTATTCTCAGTCCATTGCTAGTACTTCCTATAGCTTTATGCCATGTTTTTCTGATGTACCATTTTGTCGCCATAAACAACATTGTATTCTACACCTGGGATGAACACTAAGCTTCTTGGTGTATGGATTCAGAGATAAGTCAGAGTCATAACTGTATTACTCCTTATAAGGCAATATATTGTCTCTAACCCACAGTAAACAAGATATTAAATGGTTAAATATAGGTGCATGCATGCATTCTAAGTCACCTCAGTTGTGTCCAACTCTTTGCAACCCTACTGACTGTAGCCCAACAGGCTCCTCTCCTGGATTCACCAGGAGAAGAATACTGGAGTATGCTGCTGTACCCTCTTGCAAGGGATGCTCCTCACCTAGGGATCAAACCTGAGTCTTCTTATATCTCCAGCATTGGCAGGTGTTCTTTACCATTACTGTCATCTGGGAAGCACCAAGTATTGGTAAAAATGTACTATATTTGATTCAAATACAAAAAAATTAAAAAAAAGATAATGATTAAATAGAGAAGGGAAAAGATTGAACTTAGCAAAGTTAGATGTAAAACCATTTTTATAGAGACAATGCATAGAAAAAGTAGGAAAAGAATGACTTTCAAATTTTGTGATGCCCCCCTCCCCCCCATTAAAAAATTACAGTCTATCAAACATGTTAATGTTCTGGTAATGGGTTCATCTACTGAATACCCAACAACCATAACTAATTGCCTGATCACTTTCAGGATGAAAAATATGCCCAGGGCAAACTGGAGTATATCAATGCAACCAATTGCAATGCATTGGTTGCAAATGCAATGCAACCAATGCAACACTGCCACACCAATTCCCTCCATACTCCTGAAGAAAGAGAAAAAGCCCAACAGATGAACATGAGTCTTTCCCCTGGGTTTTTCACCAGATCAAATGAGACAGTATGTAGTTTACCAGGCCTCAGATTGTTAGAGGTATGGTAACTGTACATGCAGAAAAAGGTGGAGGAACCGTAAGTAGTTGAAGAGAAATTATATTATGCAGTTGATGAAGCATGAGTGAAATCAAGGGATGACTAAAGATCTGTTATATTGTAATCTATAAATTGTCCATGCAGACAACTTTAGTTCAACCAGTGCATTAGACACAGGATTTCAGCTATTATACTGTACAAAAATAAGAAATGAATGGGAACTTCCATGTGTAAAATATAAGATTGCAAAATTCATGAATATGTAAGAAACACACCCCATTTTGAGTACTCCCTGTTACTAGTGACTCGTACGTGGGAGTCCTATACTGCACCACCCGAACCACCACGTCTGCCTTTCAAGGCTCTCCTGATTCTGCTTCTACTTCTCTGATACCTCCTTCACTCGTCATTTGCAATGACTCTTCTGTCACTTTTTATTCTTAACTTGTAAGTTCCCCCCACAATGGCCTATAAAACATTGCTTTGCTTCTCATGGCCACAACAATTGCCTCTGTTCTGAGGACAACACAGTTTACGTATCAAGCCTCAATCATTTATGGCAGCTCCAAATTTTCACCATTATAATCTCTCCTTTCTGATTTCCTGCATTATCCTTCGTTCTAACATTATTTAAAATATATTCACATGCATCCCCCATTAAAATACTCTCTTCTCTCTCTACAACTTTCTTAATGTTACCAGCATTCTTTTCCTCTGTTAAGCTCATTAGTAATGAGGATAAGGTCAAAAAGGAGGAGGAGGAGGGATTTTTCAATAAGCTTAAATTTAAAGTTTATTGAGTTACTACATGACCATACATTTTACTCAGCACTTTATGTGCATTAGTATATTTAATCCTACTCAGTTCTCTGTTCTGTACCACTAAAACAGTTCATGGCTGTAAAGAAATCAAGCATATTAACTAGAGATTTTCAGCCCCTGGTATTTTCATGCTTAATTCTGCTAGTAGTAGTGAACTAGAGGGGGAAACCCTCCATTGTGAATCCCACTGATGCTGTTACTAAAGACAACGCTGTGCCATTTTCTGCCTGGACACATGTCAACAAAACAGACTCTTCTGATATCAGCAGGGGGCTGGTGTGGGATCAGCTGAGGAGAGAAGACTGTTTAGGAAAGTCACGTCTTTTCATTGTCTCTTTGTTGTAATATCATAAAACAAATTACTGACCAAAAATCAATACGAATGACTCATCTGATTCATTAATACGAATGAATCACTGGGTGACAATGATGTGGGCACAGGTGGAATCCCTCTTTCCTGGGTCAGGCACTGCAGCACATACTGACTTGCCATAAATACTTAGATTCTCTCATGCAAATATACACAACATAAAAGAACTCAGTGAGTGGGTGGTAAAATTTCAGAGGAAAAAAGAAAATTCTTTATGTTATAAGTTGGAATGCATCAGAAGAATTAGTTCCTAAAATAACTCCTGGAATATTCTCTGAATCATCTAGTCAAGGGCCTGTAGTGTGTGAAAGAAGTCTCAGATGCTATCCTATGAAGCGCCAGAGACAATATTAAAAAATCATACAAACGTCAAGCACTCATAGAGAGGCAATTCAGCCAGGCGAGCATGCTGCAGAGGGCTTTCTTGCTTTGTTCATGAATGAAAAAGGTGACCTCTGTAATGCGTAAGGAGTTTGGAAATATCTCATTGTGTAAGAAAAAGGTTCATGACTTCTATATTCTAGAGTGCTACTACATAAAGCAGGAGCCTAGTCATTCATAGTGATAGATTCTCCTGTAAAGGAATAAGAATTTTACTGCAATTTTTGACATGGGCAGCCTTCCCTGCATTGCACACAATTCCACCAAAAGCTTGCCTCTTCCTGGGCACACGTGGTTGAAATATTTTCAAGAGTAAGAGAACTAGAGAACAGAATTTCCAAGATCAGCATTTTCTTCAAAATATCCCAGGACATCTGCTATTGAAGGTCCACTTGTCTTCTTTCTCTGTTCTCCTCAAATCAACGGATGAGAGTGGAAAGGAAGAAAAGAGAAAGTTTAAACTAGAGTTATGTTTCTACTTTTTAGATTCCTAAGAGTTTTCTCATAGGCTGGCTCCAAAATCCATATCTATAGAGTTTAATTATTCATATGTCTTCCCCAAATTTTAATTTGATAATTAGAAGGGACAAAAAAAAGCAAATACTTATAAAATGAATTAAGAGGTCATTATCTATTGGGTATTCAGGTTATTTTTCCAGTCAAGTGAAAGATGTTGGAAGCTCGCACTTACTGGGCAAAACTTCCAATCCTGAATTTCAGAGATGAAGAAAGGAGTCCTTTTGTATTTTATATCCTGTTCCGGTGCCTGTGAGGAGATACACGTAAAATTGACATTTACACCAGGATCCTGATGTGCCGAATCACCAACACGTGCTAAATCCAAGTCCATCCCATCCAGCTCTGAGGCAGTCATAATGATCTATCCCATAGCAAGCTTCTTTGAAATTTAAGCATTTTAATGCATGCTCTGTGAAATGGGTCGCCTCTTAAAAAAATAAACACAGACCCTATAGAGAGGTCAAAATCTAACACGGCAATTTGTTAACATTTCTTTTCTTCATTTAATAGAAAATCAAAAGAAAATCCACCCCTACAATTGACAGAATGAAGCTCCTATTAAAGTTAGTCACAAATAGCAGAACCTGGCATTAAAAAGAAGACCATTAAGAGATTATGTAAGAATCACAGCCAGTTATTCTGGGTCAAGTTATTAGAATCAAAGATTTAGATAATTGTTCATGGTTCTGGTGATGCTACTAAGAAGACTGAATACTCAGGTTTCTTGATGAAAGCCAGCCATGAACTGTCAGCCAACTATCACAGTGTTACACCAGACAAGATAAGTGCTTTGCACCTTTGTATAAATAGCATGAGGTTTACTGAACTGTCTAAAGATTGTTAGGATGCTGTCTTAGTCCTTCTGGCTTGCTATAACAAAATATCACAGGCTTAAAAACAATGCAAATGGATTTCCACAGCATGGTCATGCAGGGTCCTTTCTGGTCACACACTTCTTCTGTATCCTCACATGGGGGGAGGGCTCGGGAGCTCTGTGTGTCTCTTATATGTAAAAGCACTCATCTCATTGAAGAGGCTCCATTCTTATAACTCCATCATTTCACAAAGGCACCGTCTATGGATGCCATACCATGGGAATCAGAATTACATCATATGAAGTTTCTGGGGGACACAAATGTTGAGACCATAGCAGATACAAATGTGAACTGGCTCTTCCTCCTGCAGTGGCTGTCGTCACCCACACTCCACTGCACCCTCATTTCCTGCATCACCTTGCAGCCATTCCATACATTCTATCACTCTGAATTTCACAAGTCCAGGTCAGTCAAGTGTCAACTTCATCTCATATTCAGTCTATTCAATGTTTCCCTCTCCCCTGCTGAGGCCCAGGGGACCTACCAGGAAACGTAGATGTCTCCATTTTTGCAAGGTTCCTTCTCTCTCCCTCTCTGGATCTTCATTCCTTGGGCCATGTTGGAACAGGGGCGATGGTAATGAGATGGGAAAGTTCTGACATCACTGACTTACATGGTGCTGTTGTAGCCTTCTCTTGGTCCAGACGAACTGATCAGAAATTCCCCCTGACTGACAAGTCTTTCCCTTGTGATTTTCTGGGACATTCACAAGTTGGGGGTCCCCAAATTCATAGTTTCCCTTTTAATCAAGGGAAATGTTCTGGAACCACAGCTCCCCACCTGCAGTAGTCACCACAGCCTCTCTGTTCCCCTCACTCTGCAAGCACCATGTGGAGAAAATTAAGCAGCCCACAGTCAGCTGCCTACTAACCGACCCAGAGGAACCCCATGTATCATAAACATTCTGAACAATTGAATGGCAGATATACTGGTGTTCATCTGTCCCCCACCTGAGGCCTATGGACAATTGTCCTACTGGTCACCTAGACACCGAGTAGACCAGAAAGCCAGATTTAAAACACATTTATCTGAGAAGTGAGATACCATTCTTTCTTCCTTTTAGTGTAACTATTCTTGTCATTAATTATATGCCTTTATAAACATGCCCTAGTAGGTACCTGAATTATAAAATCAATAGACTGAATTATAAAATCAAATAGACTGAGTCTCTACTGAGACTGGAGCAGTGTGACTGGATTAGGGATGCTCAGCTTGTTCAACAGCCTCCAAACAACCTGGGATGAGGGCCAATCTCTTGACTGGCTCTGCTAAGAAGTCAGCTATGTTGCTGGGCTGGTGTTGCAGCATCTTTAGGGCTTTAGCAGTAATTCTTGGTAAAGAAAATGGGAAATAAAAAGGTAGAAGGGAAAGGGGGATGAATAAGAGAGAAGGAAGAGAAAACAGAAGGAAGGAAAAGCAGCAAAGGGAAAGTGAATCTAGGACTTGGGTAGTGAAGGATGAAATGTTGTTAGAACAATTTATTTTTAAGGACCCTAATATATAATGTTTTTTTAATATCCTAAGAGCAAATATCTCATATTCCCTTTTATTTCCATTTTCCCTTCTCTCCTCTTTTTTTCTGAAATTGTTCTTTATATTAGGAGTATCCCTTTGTTTTTACTAATGGCCATAGTTCTAGAGATGAACAAAGCTTGGCAAATCTTCAGGGCAGAATCCAGCCAAATTATCTTCTTTTAGGCAAGGACACCTTTCACCCACATACAGGAACACTGTCCAGCAAAACCAATCTCTTCCCTCATAGCCAGGGTTATTCTTGCCTGAGTCCTGCCCCTGCCTCTACCTGGGATGACCCAAACCTTTCAGAACATGACAGAATACTCTGACCCAAAGCAATCTATCAATCCCTCCTTTGGCTCCTTCATGCATGTAAAGTGTCAGCTTTCTTGAATTTTCACTTTCTTCTTCCAGAAGGTAAAAGACCATGAAAAAACCTTGTAAGCACTTTCTAAGTCATTTACTGACCAAAACATCTAATTGTATTGTGTTACTTGCTTAACTTTCTTTCCTTCAATGTCTAGATATTTCCAGCAGAGGATGGTATTTATTAGAGGGAAAATTTGGCAATAATGGGAACAATGCAATTTGAAGAAACATATACTCACCAATAGACCACACACTTCTTCATGTATTTGTCTCATAAAATTTATTTCAACCATATATTTAAGACTTTACATCAAGAACAGAGGTGGTGACATTGAGAGTGCTCTCCTTGCTTGACTGTGACATATAAACTGTGCCGGGAGCCGGCGAGAGACATTCCACTCGTGACAAAGATCATGAGGAAGGGGGCTCAGCATACGCAAAGGCGGGATCGAGCCTCGGGAGTGCCCCCGGATATTCTCGAGCATCTACCCCCCAAAAAACCAGAGTCTGCCTACTTTATTGCTTTGTGCTCTCACCTCTGACTTTACTGGGGGCTGTCCCCCACCACCATCTCACTCTCTCTGTCAAAGAGTTAACTTACAGCTCCAATTAATAAAGTTCCTGGGCAATTAGGAGTGTTTAAATCCAAACCCCTCAGATGGCTCTCTAACTCGCCTGACAAGTTTACCCGGACACCTACAGCTATGCATACGATTGTTTACAGTCTCCCAGCCTCCAGAGGCACGGGAAGCTTAAGATATTCAAATAGCTTAGAGCCTCTCAGAGAATTAGAAACTGTCAGAATAAAACTAGTAAAAGATTTCATTGATGAGCCAATGTTTGTTGCCAAGTTTTCACATCCCCTGAATTGTATCCTTGAATGTGCATTAATTAATATAGTTGGTATGTAGAAAAAATAAGTAGTGGCCTGGTGTTAGTAACTTTAGACCCTTAAGGTAGTAAATTCTTTCCTTTGTAAACCCATTACACATCCACCCTATAGGAACGTAATCTTATCTTCGGAAGATGGCGCCAAACCTTAAAATAATTACTCTTAGAGAAAATAAGTCTTTGTTGATGAGTGCTTGTCAAGAGTCATAAAATGTTAATAGGCCTCTGGCCAGAAGATGATGTAAATCACCTAAACCATTTGTATACGATAAATCTGCAGGAAAGAAACCCTGGTTTTTGATAAGCATCAAAGACTGCTGATTTTGCATCCCCTATTATCCTCTATGTGTAACTTAGGGTATAAAAGCCCCTGTTGAAAATAAAGCTATGGGCCTTGCTCACCAACGCTTGGTCTCCCCATGTCATTCTTCCCTTTAACTTCTAGCTGAGTGTCCATCTGGAGCGTGGATATCCTCTGCGACCATTTATTTGCCTGGGCTTCTAAGACCCACTCGAGAAGGTGTCTAAGGTGGGGCACCTTCCGCTATTCGAGAGGGCGCCTGCGGCCTCCGTGGTCAGAGCTAACCTGGTGTCACGGGTTATATTGATTTTCTGCGTAAACCAAGCCACTCAGCTTCTTTTCTCCACTGAATTTTCCTACTGAGCTATCCTCATTCTATTCCTCTTTATTATCTCTAATTAACATTTGAATAGGTCGCCTAGCCGTCTCTCCTTCGAATACCCTGGATCAGCCGGGGCTGGTCCCCGGCAAAACTGAATACTGTAGATTTCAGACAATATTGAACAGAGCCATAGATATTCTATAGAGTCAATCAGGGATAGTCAAAGTGGGGATATTTGGACAGAATTTAACAATCACTCCCTTGCTATCCAGAAAGCATATATTTTCCCCTCTTTTACAGGTTTCCATGTAAGATTACATTTGAAGAAATGGCCCTGCTATATCAAGAATAGTAGCAGTGGTTACCGAATGGAAAAAAATGAAGAACCTTTGAAGTTCACTGACCTTATAGATTAGTAAATCACATGTCATGGATACAGTGAGGACTTAAACTGAGGTTTAAAAAAATCTTTATTTTCCAGAAATAGGCCTTCATGTTGTGGAGAAGGAGAGGGTGATATAAACACACAAATTGTTATATTACATGGTAGAGTGAAGAAGAATAAGATGTGAGGTCAACACGGTGCTACAGTGGATTGAAATAAAGCTAGGAGCCATCTGAATAGTCATAGGAGTGACACAAATAAGTTGGCTTTATGATGGAGTTTTGAAAGGTTGCTGGGATGTTGAGTGCAAAAATTAGGAAAACAGTCGATCTGTCAATTCAGTTAGGATTATCTTATGAAGTAAGGATCTCTGACATCCTAGATCAAGGCAGTTGAGATATTAAAATGTATAGCATTATAAGGTATCAGTGAATAATCAAGTCTGACAAAAACACAAGAAATGTTCATTTCTTACCATTCATGTTTTATCTCTCATGATTGTGCTCCCATGATATACTGTATATATTATTGTAGGGTTAGAATGGAGAAATACTTGTATGGATTTTTATGCATTAGGGGGAATCATATATGCCAATTTGGAGAGTTTGTCTTTATTCTACAAAACAACAGGAAACCAAGAATATTTAGTCCAAGAGAGCAGAATGTCCAGAATTAGAAAAGAGAAACTTTAATTGGATTGAGGAGTTGTGGCTCTTGGGGCTGGTAGAGAAAGAAAAAGAGACCAGAAAGAGCTGGGGATATTATGACACTAAAAATCAAAGAGGGCTCTGCCAAGTGAAAAGGCACAAAGGATGTGAGAGATACAGGAAATGAAATAGACCCTGACCACATGCAAGGAATGAGGGAGACATAAGAGTCAAAAAAGTCATCCGACAATATGGAACTAGTTGAGTAAATAAATAACTGAAAAGTTAGAGAGAAGGGAGGAGATAAATTAAGGTTTTACCAAAAGCATCTGAGCTATATTTTCCTGTATTTCATCAACTTAGTACCAGAAATTACCAAAAAATGTTAAGGTTCTGCAGCAAATTATAGAAATAAGTACTTTAAAGAGCCTCTGCTAGACCCTATGGAACACCAGAACCAAAGCATGACTACCCAGTGATAACAAGCAGCAAGTCACTAGTCACTTTCAACAGTTAAATAAGACATACATTGTAAAGCATAGAGGATGAATGGAAATAAAATGGAAACAACCCATACCATTACAGAGCCAGCCTAAACAATACCTAAAACCCAAATAAACTAGAGGTAATGGTCTCCTTAATCATGTGTCCACTTTCTCCAAGAGTTTCTCATTCCTTTTGTCTGAATTTTCCCTTCTTTATTAACCCTTCATTGCCTTACTCTCAGCAGATGGTCAGATAATCTCAAAATAAATAATTAAACAGTGTTCACTCCTAATATATATTTGTATTGATGGACTCTTCAAACTGAAAAGCTTCCTAATCCCCTGAAAGTAAAACTCTAATATTGGAAGGACTCCTTCCCAGCCTCTTTCCAAAATGCCCAGTGGGCAGCAATTGCGAGTCTAGCTACTTAGATGTCTTCTGCTGTAAGTATAACCTGTTTGGATAGTGAAGACAGGAAATGGATGAGGAACTGAACAATGTCAAGAAAGAAATGCATGGACAAGTGGAAAAGATACCATAAGCTGTAAACACCAATCTCTGCCTGCACACCATACCATGTGTGATGGGAGGCAGGTGGGCCTAATCAGGTATGGATTTTTCAAGAAAGCTCTATATGAGTTGGCACTGAGAAACCTGATTCAACTCAACTGTTTTAACATGATTCTTTGATTCTAAGACTCTAAGCCACTTGTCTCATTTAACTGCACTAAGTGAAAAAGGGAATATACTTATTGCCTATTTGAACACTGCTAAGAGATTATAAAAGTTCTCATCACAAGAAGAAAATTGTACTATTTCTAGTGACAGATGTTCACCAGACTTATTGCGGTTATCATTTTGCAATATATATAAAATAATTACGTTGTACACCTGAAACCAAAATAACAGTATATTCAATATTATCTATGTATAATGATACCTGAAACTGAAATAGCATATTTGTCAATATGACCTATGTATAATGATCATATAATCATTATTTTATATACATAACACATATGCATACCTTCAGTTAAGTTCAGTCACTCAGTCATATCCAACTTTTTGAGACCCCATGGAATGCAGCACATCAGGCTCCCCTGTCATCCACCATCTCCTAGAGCTTGCTCAAACTCATGTCCATCAACTCGGTGATGGCATCCAACCACCTCATCCTCTGCTATCTCCTTCTCCTCCTGCCTTCAATCTTTCCCAGCATCAGGGTCTTTTCCAATGAGTTAGTACTTTGCATCAGGTGGAAAAAGTATTGGAGCTTTAGCTTCAGTATCAGTCCTTTCAATGAATATTCAGGGCTGATTTCCTTTAGTATTGACCAGTTTGATCTCCTTGCAGTCCAAGGGATTCTCAAGAGTCTTCTCCAATACCGCAGTTCAAAAGCATCATTTCTTAGTGCTCAATTTCCTTATGGTCCAGTTCTCACATCCATACATAACTACTGGAAAAACCACACCTTTGACTAGATTGAATTTTATTTATATATATAAACATATATGTACACACACCTATGTAAGGAAAAGTTTTTGAAATGGAATATGATTACATTTTGGAAAAGAAAACAAATTGAATATAACTTTGTTTTCCAAATGTGCATTTTAGCTATCCTGTTGGGTCTAAACCATATCTTCAAATGTTGTTTATGTTTATGCTGATTAAAGAAAGAGAAGCGTGTCTTAGCCTTGTAACATTAACTGCAGAACAGCTAATAGAAACCACAAAATTGTGAAACTTATTGGCCTGCCCAGTACTCTGCTATTGGTCATTTAACCAATTGATCATTAACTTAATTCCTCCCTGACTCAGAAATTCTTATAGGTGCTTCAGTTCAGTTCAGTCGCTCAGTCGTGTCTGACTCTTTGTGACCCCATGAATCGCAGCACGCCAGGCCTCCCTGTCCATCACCAACTCCTGGAGTTCACCCAGACTCACGTCCATCGAGTCAGTGATGCCATCCATCCATGTCATCTTCTGTCATCCCCTTCTCCTCCTGCTCCCAATCCCTCCCAGCATCAGAGTCTTTTCCAAGGAGTCATTCTTCACATGAGGTGGCCAAAGTACTGGAGTTTCAGCTTTAGCATCATTCCTTCCAAAGAAATGCCAGGGCTGATCTCCCTCAGAATGGACTGGTTGGATTTCCTTGCAGTCCAAGGGACTCTCAAGAGTCTTCTCCAACACCACAGTTCAAAAGTGTCAATTCTTCGGCGCTCAAGCCTTTTTCACCGTCCAACTCTCACATCCATACATGACCACAGGAAAAACCATAGCCTTGACTAGACGAATCTTTGTTGGCAAAGTAATGTCTCTGCTTTTGAACATGCTATCTAGGTTGGTCATAACTTTCCTTCCAAGGAGTAAGCGTCGTTTAATTTCATGGCTGCAGTCACCATCTGCAGTGATTTTGGAGCCCCCCAAAATAAAGTGTGACACTGTTTCCACTGTTTCCCCATCTATTTCCCATGAAGTGATGGGACCAGATGCCATGATCTTCGTTTTCTGAATGTTGAGCTTGAAGTCAATATTTTTACTCTCCATTTTCACTTTCATCAAGAGGCTTTTTAGTTCCTCTTCACTTTCTGCCATGAGGGTAGTGTCATCTGCATATCTGAGGTTATTGATATTTCTCCTAGCAATCTTGATTCCAGCTTGTGTTTCTTCCAGTCCAGCGTTTCTCATGATGTACTCTGCATAGAAGTTAAATAAGCAGGGTGACAATATACAGCCTTGATGTCCTCCTTTTCCTATTTGGAACCAGTCTGTTGTTCCATGTCCAGTTCTAACTGTTGCTTCCTGACCTGCATATAGGTTTCTCAAGAGGCAGGTCAGGTGGTCTTGTATTCCCATCTCTTGAAGAATTTTCCACAGTTTATTGTGATCCACACAGTCAAGGGTTTTGGCATAGTCAATAAAGCAGAAATAGATGTTTTTCTGGAACTCTCTTGCTTTTTCCATGATCCAGCAGATGTTGGTAATTTGATCTCTGGTTCCTCTGCCCTTTCTAAAATCAGCTTGAACATCTGGAAGTTCACAGTTCACGTATTGCTCAAGCCTGGCTTGGAGAATTTTGAGCATTACTTCACTAGCATGTGAGATGAGTGCAATTGTGTGGTAGTTTGAGCATTCTTTGGCATTGCCTTTCTTTGGGATTGGAATGAAAATTGACCTTTTCCAGTCCTGTGGCCACTGCTAAGATTTCCAAATTTGCTGGCATATTGAGTGCAGCACTTTCACAGCATCATCTTTCAGGATTTGAAAGAGCTCAACTGGAATTCCATACCTCCACTAGCTTTGTTCATAGTGATGCTTTCTAAGGCCCACTTGACTTCACATCCAGGATGTCTGGCTCTAGGTCAGTGATCACACCATCATGATTATCTTGGTTGTGAAGATCTTTTTTGTACAGTTCTACTGTGTATTCTTGCTACATCTTCTTAATATCTTCTGCTTCCATTAGGTCCATACCATTTCTATCCTTTATCGAGCCCATCTTTGCATTAGTTTACATCAATAAACAAAGCAGGCAGACACTTATTCTCATGTGACTGATATTCCAGCTGGGAGAAGACAGATAATCTGCAAAAACATGAATCCAAGTACATTTTATGGTATGTTAACAGGTGATCTGTACTATGGGAGAAGAAATAATAATCAGAGGATGGCGTTTAGGGAATAAAGGTGAAGAAAAAGAGGTGACTTAGAGAAAAACAACTTAGAATAAACTGAGGGGAGCAAACATGCTCTCTTGCATTCAAGATTCAAGTTTTCCCCTGTCCAGGCAGGTCTCTTGGTCTTCTACCCAACTTCAGAAATGTTTCCATCTCTGAGGCTCTATGCAAACTCATGCAAACATGGATGTTCTGAACATGCTGCCTCTTCAGTTGAAATGGTTTCATAAAAAATTTTTGGTAAACTACCCCAAAGTAAGTAACATTTATGCAGCAAATTTTGATAATTTTCTGTTTCCTGAAGAACTAATCTCCAAATTATTTTCCATTTTTCAACACACTGTCAGTGACCTAATTATATTATGTAAAAATATTATATATTCATTGCTATTATAATATATTATGACATTTAAAAAATATACACAAAATATACTAAATGACAGTGAGATAATAACAAATAGAAAAGGAAATGCTAATATTTTCTTCCCTGGGTGATGAAGACACTGATTTTTTTGGCCACTGGACTAACGGATTCTGAATGTACACACATAATTATACCAGTTATTTAACTATAATAATAAAGTAATTTCTTTAACATATAGCTTCAATCAAAGTTCTCAGAATCTCACAAGGGGCCAAGAATAAATTATATGTGAAAAACTCTCTTCATATGCATATATAAAATTTTGTGAGCTCAACTAAGTAATCATCTTAATTCTTTTGTTATTCCATCAATTCATCTACTGGTAAATAATCCAAAATCTACAATAGATTTCTTTTTTTCAAGGGTTTAAATCTCAAGTCAGAATAAAAGTGGAGCAATGGCCTAGAAGAATAAATAAAATGTCATATGGATATCATTATATATGTGCATTTGTAAAGAAAATTATAGAAATAATACAGAAGACTTACAGTTTGCTGAAACAGAAAGTGTACTCACTCAGAGCTGAATATACACATCATTTAGAAAAAATAGTTTCTCAGCTTCGGATGACTTCTAAAGAAGGAGACTCCATGACTTTCATCTCCAGCCTACTGTGGACTCCTTTCCACTTTCCTCCTCAACTTCCCTCCATGAAATCTCTTCCCTAGGTTATAAAACACACCTTGGGCTTCTGGTTCAGGCAAGACGGCATTAATCTCTTTGTGCCCACTCCTCTGTTTGTTCTGGAAAAAAGAGACCACTAAAGGAAACATTTTATAGCTTGCAAAAAGAAGGTGAACTAGATCAAGACTGAAGAATGGAAGAGCAACACAGCAGCACCTAAGAGAAGACAAGCCAGGCCCAGCATTCCTGACCTCCAACCTAGCATCAGAAGGCAACCTGAGTAGGGCTGTTCCTCCCAAGGAATACATGTGAAGGAACACCAGGTGGTGGTTTAGTTGCTAAGCTGTGCCTGACTCTTTGTGAACCCATGGAATGTAGCCCACCAGGTTCCTCTATCCATGGAATTCTCCAGGCAAGAATACAGATTCCCATGTCCTCCTCCAGGGGATCTTCCCAACCCAAGGACTGAATCCAGGTCTTCACAAGGCAAGTGGATTCCTTACATGCTGAGCCACCAGGAAACTCCAAGAAACTCAATAATGGCATGGATACTTGGAAAATTAAGGGATAAAAACATATATTAATAATAGATAAAGTGGATTTTAGAGCAAAGAAAATTTTGAAAGACAAAGGAAGACAAGGACATTACATAAGGAAAAAACAGTCAATCCAGCAGGAATACATAATAATCCTAAATATGTATACATCAAACAACTCAAATCTCAAAATCTCTTGAAGCAAAATCTCAAAATACTTGAAGCAAAAATATATACATCATCTAAATACTCCTATAAACTTTAATGAGATTGAAACTGTGACATAAAACTTTTGAAAAAGAAATCATCAATCCAAGATAGATTGACCAGAGAATTCTAATAAATATTTAAAAAATTAAGATCAATTTGACATAATCTCTTCAAGAAAATGAAAGAGTAGGAAACCATTCCCAACTAATTAGATGGGGCCAGTATTGCTCTATATAAAAATTAGACAAAGGCAGTACAAAAGGAAATTTCAGACTAACGTCTCTCACAAATTTGGAATTAAAAGTTTTCACTCTCATACATACAAATCAACCAAATGAATTCAACAATGTATAAAAACATCTCTTGATAGTTTCTGGTCCTTCATAAGTCTGGTGCCATTACCTATCTCTTCAAAGGGTTTAAGTGAATCAAGGATATAGTCTGTTAGGGTCCCAGTAATAATATTTTGATACCAGAAATACAGTGACAAATACTCAAGTCTAGGTCAAACCAGAAACTGACTTCTCCCATTAAAGTTAATCATACCAGTCATCCTAAATGCCTAGCAAAAATAACTGCAACTAGATTCATAAGATAAAGAAAACATATCTACTACATAGAAATGGTGGGTATGTTTGATATTCTTTATATGCCCCTCGGGAACCCTGTTGATCATTTTCTATTATATTATGAACCTTTGGAGGCTGAGAAGACCATACTTTATACCTCCAGCTCTTCTGGCCTCTGACTTCTACTTGAGTTTGGCCAGGGATGGCCAAAAGAGCTTGGTGAGTCAGTAGAGAAAGAGATTGATTATTTCCTCTGGCTCCTTTCTTTTTGGGAAGTAGCCAAGCTTCTCCACTGAAGCCCAGAGCTCTGGTCAGAGGCCCTCACTTTTAGCTGTAGCTATGTACAAGACTCTTTTAGGCTGCAATATCCATTCCCTTCTTTGCCCTGTGGGCCTAAAAGTGCTCATGTACCCCTCTTCTAGCCTGTCTCAAAGAGTTTTGCTTTTCCTTTTAAGCTATCCTTAGCTCTGATATGGCTTCCAAATCCTTAAGTTCATTGTGTGTTAGTCACTCAGGCATGTCTGACTTTTTGTTAATCCCATGGACTGTAGCCTACAAGGCTTCTCTGTCCAAAGAATTCTTCAGACAAAAATACTGGGGTGGGTAACAATTTCCTTCTGCATGGGTCTTCCCTAACCCAAGGGTGCAACCCAGGTCTCCCACTTTGCAGGCAAATTCTGTACCATCTGAGCCACAAGGGAAACCACTTTTCTTTATTATCCTTATCTGTGTAAATCATCTTGATTTCTGACAATGATAGGTGGCTATGGAGCTGCTAGATAAAGATGGTCCCTCAAAGATCTAATGCTAAACTGCTTACAACAGGAGGGGGACTTCTTTTTTCCTGACTCCAAAACCATAAATACAAGAACATGTCACAGATCATGTAAAAATAAGTGCTGAGAAATCAATGATTTAAGAATGAATTTTTAAAACAGCACAAATTTTAAGCTATAAAGATGATGAATAAGGTCTGAGTATCTGGTGTGCAACATGGTGACTATGGTTTGTAATGTGTTACTGACATTTGTGGGGCTTCCCAGGTGGTGTTCGTGGTAAAGACCCTTCCTGCCGGAGCAGGATGCATAAGAGACATGGGTTGAATCCCTGGGTCAGGAAGATCCCCTGGAGGAGGGCATGGCAACCCACTCTAGTGTTCTTGCCTGGAGAATCCCCATGGACAGAGGAGCTTGGCAGGCTATAAAGTCCATGGGGTCACAAAGAGTTGGACATGACTGACGTCACTTAGCAGACATGTAAGAGAGAAAACTTAAAAGTTCTCACCAAAAAGATCTTGGAAGGTAAATATGTGAGGTGATATTAATAGATACGTTAATTAAATCAGTGAGGGAATCCATTAATCATGTTTATCTATTTATTTATTTATTTAAAATATAAATTTATTTATTTTAACTGGAGGCTAATTACTTTACAATATTGTATTGGTTTTGCCATACATCAACATGAATCCACCACAGGTGTACACATGTTCCCCATCCTGAACCCCCCTCCCAACTCCCTCCCCATCCCATCCCTCAGGGTCATCCCAGTGCCTCAGCCCCAAGCATCCTGTATCCTGCATCAAACCTGGACTGGTGATTCATTTCATATATGATATTATACATGTTTCAATGACATTCTCCCAAATCATCCCACCCTCTCCCTCTCCCATAGAGTCCAAAAGACTGTTCTATACATCTGTGTCTCTTTTGCTGTCTCACATACAGGGTTATCATTATAATCTTTCTAAATTCTCTATATATACGTTAGTATACTGTATTGGTGTTTTTCTTTCTGGCTTACTTCACTCTGTATAATAGGCTCCAGTTTCATCCACCTCATTAGAACTGATTCAAATATATTGTTTTTAATGGCTGAGTAATACTCCATTGTGTATATGTACCACAGCTTTCTTATCCATTTATCTGTTGATGGGCATCTAGGTTGCTTCCATGTCCTGGCTATTATAAACAGTGCTGTCTGTTTAAATATATTTAATACATATATTAAATGTATAATTTAAATATCTTGCCATTTTATCTGGAAATTATATTTTAAAAAACTGAAAAAAGAAAAAAAAAAGAAGAATTTCAATGCTTTTTATATAATATTGTAGATATTTCAGCCATTTACACTTGGTATGTAAAAGGGTTTTTTTAATTCCAGATAATCACCAGTGGGATTTACTGGGTATTCAGAAAAGGAAGAAACTTTGGAAATTACCTAGGCAATTATATAAGTAATATATAAGTAAATCCAATTATTAAGAATACATAAGTAAATCCAAGAATGATTAAGTCACTTATCTAAACTTATAAAACTCAATGCAAAAGTAGCAGTAGAAACCAGGTTTCCAAGGTTTAAGTGAATCTTTACCGAATTACCCGGCAAATGGAAGTATCTCTTATGCTCTGCAAAACTTGATTCTTATCTCTTTCACAGAACTGAACATATTCCACCTTGTATTCATTGTCCAGTTAGCCTAAGTTCTATGAAGTAAATTGAGTTCCTTCAAGGTTCAATCCTGGCATGTCTGTTCTTCTCACTCTATATTCTCACATATGGCTGCTTCTGCTGCTGCTGCTGCTAAGTCGCTTCAGTCGTGTCCAACTCTGCGCGACCCCATAGACAGCAGCCCACCAGGCTCCCCCATCCCTGGGATTCTCCAGGCAAGAACACTGGAGTGGGTTGCCATTTCCTTCTCCAATGCATGAAAGTGAAAAGTGAAAGTGAAGTCACTCAGTCGTGTCTGACTCCTAGCGACCCCATGGACTGCAGCCTACCAGGCTCCTCCGTCCATGGGATTTGCCAGGCAAGAGTACTGGAGTGGGTTGCCATTGCCTTCTCCGCCCATATGGCTAACTTTTTATAAAAGCCATTCTTTCTCCCTGGAAGACCCTCTCTCTTTTACCTCCTGACTTCCCCGACATCTTTCAGATCTCAGTAAAACCCACTTCCCCAAAGCAACTGTTCCTGATTCTGACAGAGCTCAGCTCTCCTTGTTATGTGGACGTATGGCATTCTGTGCTTTTCCCTCTCGACACGTGCCCCAATTGTGGTGCAACATTTAACTTTGAAATTCACCTCTTTCTGTTTTTCTATTAAAATTTAAGTCCTAATTTACAAAGTCCACATGTGTGCTCTTCACTGCTGTCCATTCTTTGCATCCCACAGGTCTTCGTTGTGTGTTTGTTCAATGAAACATTTTTGTTCGTGCAGAATAAAATTTCAATGAATTTTTGATGCTGCTATCATGGCATACAGTGAACTAAAACCATTGAGGTCTTTTCTTCCCACCCAAAACCTCGTACCCTGATTATTTGGACATAATTACAGAACTAGAACTGTGGGGGTTCCCTTTTGGCTCAGCTGGTGAAATATCTGCCTGCAATGTGGGAGGCCTGGATTTGATCCCTGGGTTGGGATAGTCCCTGGAGAAGGGAAAGGCTACCCACTCCAGTATTCTGGTCTTCAGAATTCCATGGACTGTATAGTCTATGGAGTCACAAAGAGTGAGACACGACTGAGCGACTTTCACTTTCACAGAACTGTGGATGCATTTGCTTTTAATTGTTAACCTATTAGATGGAAAACACTGGATGTTCAGTCTTTTATTCTGCATACACTAGCCCATGCAGTTCATGTCCTAAGATAATGTGATAATCCACTCACGGACTAAAAGGCTGAATAGGACATGCCGGGAGAAATATCAATAACCTCAGATATGCAGATGACACCACCCTTATCGCAGAAAGTGAAGAGGAACTAAAAAGCCTCTTGATGAAAGTGAAAGTGGAGAGTGAAAAAGTTGGCTTAAAGCTCAACATTCAGAAAATGAAGATCATGGCATCCGGTCCCATCACTTCATGGGAAATAGATGAGGAAACAGTGGAAACAGTGTCAGACTTTATTTTTTTGGGGGGCTCCCAAATCACTGCAGATGGTGACTGCAGCCATGAAATTAAAAGACGCTTACTCCTTGGAAGGAAAGTTATGACCAACCTAGATAGCATATTCAAAAGCAAAGACAGTACTTTGCCAACAAAGGTTCATCTAGTCAAGGCTATGGTTTTTCCTGTGGTCATGCATGGATGTGAGAGTTGGACTGTGAAGAAGGCTGAGCGCCGAAGAATTGATGCTTTTGAACTGTGGTGTTGGAGAAGACTCTTGAGAGTCCCTTGGACTGCAAGGAGATCCAACCAGTCCATTCTGAAGGAGATCAGCCCTGGCATTTCTTTGGAAGGAATGATGCTAAAGCTGAAACTCCAGTACTTTGGCCACCTCATGCAGAGTTGACTCGCTGGAAAAGACTCTGATGCTGGGAGGGATTGGGGACAGGAGGAGAAGGGGACGACAGAGGATGAGATGGCTGGATGGCATCACTGACTCGATGGACGTGAGTCTGGGTGAACTCTGGGAGTTGGTGATGGACAGGGAGGCCTGGTGTGCTGCGATTCATGGGGTTGCAAAGAGTAGTACATGACTGAGCGACTGAACTGAACTGAACTGAGAGACAGTGCTCTGAACCTGCCGCTTCAGTCTAGTTTTTACCATAGGATTCTCAGCTTCACTAGAGGAGTTCAGTTTCTTAGCTGTACTCTCGGATCATGACAGATAAAAATACTTTAAGCAGAGCCTACAAAAGAAATATTCTTACATTGTACACAAACACCTAATCTCTCTTTGAAGGTTCAAAAGAAATTTACCTCCTAGTTGAATTGTTACCTACTTTTCCTAGATGAAAGTGTCATCTTCCTCCTTATGGCTTCCTAATGTCATTCTCACCATTTATTCTCATTGACCATTTTCTGACTTATAGTAATTATCTGAACAACACCAACTCCCCCTCCTTTAATTCAGTTCCATTGGGACTACAAGGGTATGCCAACTGCCTTGAAGTTGCTCTTTACTGAGTATCAAACATGGCAGAAACTGGCCAGCCATTTGTTCTTTCTGAGGTAAATATTGTCAGATCAGATCAGATCAGTCGCTCAGTCGTGTCCAACTCTTTGTGACCCCATGAATCGCAGCACACCAGGCCTCCCTGTCCATCACCAACTCCCAGAGTTCACCCAGACTCACGTCCATCGAGTCAGTGATGCCATCCAGCCATCTCATCCTCTGTAGTCCCCTCTCCTCTTGCCCCCAATCCCTCCCAGCATCAGAGTCTTTTCCAAGGAGTCAATTCTTCGCATGAGGTGGCCAAAGTACTGGAGTTTCAGCTTTAGCATCATTCCTTCCAAAGAAATGCCAGGGCTGACCTCCTTCAGAATGGACTGGTTGGATCTTCTTGCATTCCAAGGGACTCTCAAGAGTCTTCTCTAACACCACAGTTCAAAAGCATCAATTCTTCGGCGCTCAGCCTTCTTCACAGTCCAACTCTCACATCCATGCATGACCACAGGAAAAACCATAGCCTTGACTAGACGGAACTTTGTTGGCAAAGTAATGTCTCTGCTTTTGAATATGCTATCTAGGTTGGTCATAACTTTCCTTCCAAGGAGTAAGCGTCTTTTAATTTCATGGCTGCAGTCACCATCTGCAGTGATTTGGGAGCCCCCCAAAAAAATAAAGTCTGACACTGTTTCCACTGTTTCCCCATCTATTTCCCGTGAAGTGATGGGACCAGATGCCATGATCTTCATTTTCTGAATGTTGAGCTTTAAGCCAACTTTTTCACTCTCCACTTTCACTTTCATCAAGAGGCTTTTTAGTTCCTCTTCACTTTCTGCCATAAGGGTGGTGTCATCTGCATCTCTGAGGTTATTGATATTTCTCCCTGCAATCTTGATTCCAGCTTGTGTCTTCCAGTCCAGTGTTTCTCATGATGTACTCTGCATAGAAGTTAAATAAACAGGGTGACAATATACAACCTTGATGAACTATTGTAATTAAAAGCAAATACCCAGCCTTTGGTATTTTGGATAAACTGACAACTGGACAAAACTAACTGCTATTCCAGATAAAAGTTCCTTTTGTTTTAACTTTTTTCTTTTAGAGAGAGTTCATTCTAGATAACGTTTAGGTAAATACAAATGGGATTGATAAGTTAATTAGGAAAAAAAAAACACACTGTTGCAGGATACAAAAGTAGACAAATCAGGCATCTTCTGTATACTTCAAGACCCATTTTATTAGGAGTTGGCAGCTCAGACAGTAAAGAGTCCGCCTGCATACAGGAGACCTGGGTTCCATCCCTGGTCAGGAAGATCCCTGGAAGAGGGCATTTCAAACCATTCTAGTATTGTCACCTAGAGAATTCCCATGGACAGAGGAGCCTGGCGGGTTGCAGTTTAAGGGGTAGTCAGTCCATGGGGTTGTAAAGTGTTGGACACGACTGAGCAATTACGCACAGCAAACTTCTCTAGGTGACATCCTGACATTTAGAAACAGTTTCTCTCACTAGTGTGCTTAACTGCAACTCATGCTTTTCAGTGGAAGATCAAAAATAAAAGTAATATTCTGTAACAGTCAAGTAATTATTTCTATCAAGGATTTTTTCTTAAAGCTAAGCTAGAGAAATACATTGTGAGATAGAGCAGATAATGAGAAGTATAAGAGATCCAAACAGGGAAGCCGCACAACCAATTGAGAATTTTCTTTAGGGGAAAAAGAATAAAACCTCAGTTTGGAATCATGTTTTATACAGAGATTTGCATAATCTTTGGAAATGTAAAGGATTTTCTACTCTAATTTTCCTTTTCCAGTTGAGAAAACCAGGCCTAGAGAAGTAAAGATAAGTTTTCCAAGTCAAAGAGCAGTTATGTTAGGATTCTGATGAGAGCCCAGTGACAAGCCTTAGGATCCAAGTGCTTCTTTAGGCTGATAGGCTGGAAATTGGGGTACCAGTAATGGTGCTGTCTTCAGGCTGAATTGTTTTGATTTTTGGGAAAGCTCTCTCTTTGCTCTTAAGGCCCTCAACTGATAGCATAAAATCCAAAATCTATTGGTTTAAATGTTAATTACCTCTAAGAAAATATCTTCCCAGGTGGGCATGTCAAAGAACTACAATTAGAAAGAAATGTACAATTCTATGGAGTATGTTACCATGTGCCTCAGGAATTGAATATCTATGCTACCTGTTCCACATTCATGGCTTAGGAAGGGAAAACAAAAGTGACAATATTTTCCCATTTAATCGTGTCCAGTGTTTTAGTGCATGCAGGCTGCTGTTACAAAATGCCAGAGGCTGGGTGGTCTATAAACCACATTATTTCTCACAGTTCTGGAGGCTAGAAGTCTAAGATCAGGGTGCCAGCATGGTTGAGTGAGTGAGGGCCTCTTCCAGGACATATCCGTAAATAGAAGGGATGAGAAAGTATTTCAGGCCTCTTTCACAAGAGCCCTAATTCCATTCAAGTGGGCTCTGCCCTCATGACCTAATCATTTTCCAATGGTCCCCCCTCCTAAAATCATTACTTTGGGAATTAGGTTTTCAACATATGAATATTGGGAGAACACAAGCATTTAGATCATCACACCCATCAGGGAGACTGACTTTTCTAAGCTAACCCAATGTCTCATCCATACTGAATGCTCTGTGGTGCTGATAGGAAGCCAAGGACTAAGGAAGCTGGATAAGGACCAGCATCCCCTGGTGGAGGGTCTGAGATGGCAAACTCCTTGATGGATTTCACAATAATATATGAGTGTCTCCAGGGTCTTCCTTGGTTATCAGTCATTGAGAAATCCCCTGTAATATACATGTTCCTATTCGAAATATGAGTTAATTACTGATTTCTTAGACAAAGTACCAGTTGACCAACATGGAATCATCATGGCTATGCATATGAAGAAAAGGGCCTTAGACAGTTGCAAATTTCATAGTGGAAAGTCCTCAAGACTTTATTCACTTCAGATAGCAATTACAAGTTTGGGGATCTCTCAAGATCTTTCTTGGTTTCCATAATCAGCTAGGACTACAAGAGCTCACTGAAAGCTGTTAAACATCTGGTTATGGTTTATTCCAGATCTTTGATTTATTTTTAATTACTTTTTAATTTTAGTGTACTGTAATTGATTTACAATGCTATAAATGTCAGTTTTTTTTGAACAGTGAATAAGTTATACACATACATATATCTACTCTTATTTAGATTCTTTCCTTATGGAGCAACAGATGGGTTCCAAATAGGAAAAGGAGTATGTCAATGTTGTATATGGTCACCCTGCTTATTTAACTTATATGCAGAATACATCATGAGAAACGATGGGCTGCATGAAGCACAAGCTGGAATCAAGATTGCCAGGAGAAATATCAATAACCTCAGATATGCAGATGACACCACCCTTATGGCAGAAAGTGAAGATGACCTAAAGAGCCTCTTGACGAAAGTGAAAGAGAAGAGTGAAAAAGTTGGCTTAAAGTTCAACATTCAGGAAACTAAGATCATGGCATCGGTCCCATCACTTCATGGCAAATGATGGGGAAACTGGAAACAGTGGCTGACTTTATTTTTTTGAGCTCCAAAATCACTGCAGATGGTGATTGCAGCCATGAAATTAAAAGATGCTTACTCCTTGGAAGGAAAGTTATGACCAACCTAGACAGCATATTAAAAAGCAGTGACATTACTTTGTCAACAAATGTCCATCTAGTCAAGGCTATGATTTTTCCAGTAGTCATGTGTGGATGTGAGACTTGGACTATAAAGAAAGCTGAGGGCCGAAGAATTGATGCTTTTGAACTGTGGTGTTAGAGAAGACTCTTGAGAGTCCCTTGGATTGCAAGGTGATCCAACCAGTCCATCCTAAAGGAGATCAGTTCTGGGTGTTCATTGGAAGGACTGATGTTGAAGCTGAAACTCCAATATTTTGGCCACCTGATGTGAAGTGCTGACTTATTTGAAAAGACCCTGATGTTGGGAAAGATTGAGGGCAAGAGAAGAAAGGGACAACAGAGGATGGGATGGTTAGGTGTCATCACTGACTCAATGGACATGTGTTTGTGTAGACTCGGGAGTTGGTGATGAACAGGGAGGCCTGGCATGCTTCAGTTCATGGGGTCACAAAGAGTCGGACATGACTGTGCGACTGAACTGAACTGAACTCATGTAGGTCATTACAGAGAGTTGAGTAGAATTTCCCTTTCTATACAGTAGGTCCTTATTAGTTATCTATCTTATATATATATATATTAGTGTGTACATGTCAATCCCAATGCCATAATTCATCCCTCTCTTCTTCCCCATGGAACCGTAAGATTATATTCTACATTGTGACTTTCTTCCTGTTTGTAAATAAGTTCATTTATACCATTTTTTAATATTCCACATATCACTGATATCATATGAATTTGTCTTTCTCTGACTTACTTCACTTGGTATGACAATATCCAGGTCCATCCATATTGCTTCTGATAGCATTATTTTGTTCCTTCTTATGGCTGAGTAACATACATTGTATATCTGCACTACATCTTCTTTGTCCCTTTCTCTGTTGATAGACATTTAGGTTGCTTACATGTTCTGGCTATTGTAAACAGTGCTGCAATGAACACTTCTGTGCTTAGTCGATCAGTCATGTCTGACTCTTTGCGAGCCCATGGTTTGTAACCTGCCAGGCACCTCTGTCCATGGGGATTGTCCCTGTGGAAAATAATAGGCAAGAAGATTGGAGTGGGTTGCCATCCCCTCCTGCAGGGGATCTTCCCAACCCAGGGATCAAATCCAGGTCTCCTGCATTGCAGGCAGATTCTTTACCATCTGAGCCACCAGGGAAGCCCTGATGAAGAAGGAACACTGAGGGGCACTTATCTTTACAAAGTATGATTTTCTCCTGGTATATATCTAGGGGATTGCAGCTTTTTAAAAGATACAGATAAAAAACTGCCCAGGAAAAGGCATATATGGCAGACTCAAAGAAAGTGTGAAACATGGAACTTTGCTTTTCTCTTCCCAGGGTGTCATGGGTAGCTTTGTGCTCCCAGCACCGATGTGCTGGCATTGAGCACTTGCAGACATGGGAGCTCACTCCAGGGTCCATGTCCAGAGCTTTTACTAGGGCTCCATCTTGTAAGCATGATTGATGGTCCATACAGCTGATCTCAGGCTCAAACCTCTCTAGAGGTGCAGCTGATACTGCATGATCAAAACCCCTATCCTGAATCACATCATTCTTGTGGCCAAAAGTTTTTGCTCTAAACCATGCTGTTTACATCCCTATCAGTCTGGCCAAAGACCCTCACATAAACAGTAGCACTTTCCTCCGTGTCAGCCTTTTACACCTTTAGTCACCCTTCCCCAGAGGAAACAACCTAAGGGTTTAACAACCTAAGGGAGCTCCCAGGAAACAAGGGCAAAGTCCAGACTTCCCTTTGGATGAGGCTGAGCCCTTCACTACACAGCCCTGTGGCTGGATTTGCTTGACAAGGCTCCCTCTTTAACTTCACACTAAGAAAATGTGAAGTGACAAACATTGGTCAAACATTTATCTTCTTCTGGTCTTTCTCTGAAATGTTTTTCTTGCATATCTTCATTAATTCTTATACAACTCCATGATGTGGACAATAGTTTGAATGGCATTATGGAGAGAAGTAAATTAAGGCTGGCCTAAAGATTCAGAGCTAGTGAGTGGTGGAGTGGGAGTATGTACAAAGGCTACAGGACTCCAAGGTTCATACTTAAAGCCACTATGTGGCAAAGATCCCAACATTTCTTTTTTTAACCTTTTTATTTATTTGGTTGTGTTGTGTCTTAATTGTAGCATATCCAGATCTTCCAACTCTCTTGTGGCATGTGGGATCTAGATCTGAGAGCAGGGATTGAACCCCAGGCCCCCTGCATTAGGAACACGGATCCTTAAGCACTGGACAATGGGGAAAGTTCCAACACCATTTCCATTCGGAGGAAAGTTTCACATGCAAGTGCACATCCAAAGAGGATTGTTGAATCAATATTGTCCAGTCCTGTCATTCTGTTCCACAGTATATATGAATTAATGAAGTTACAACATTAACTCTTCTTGTTATCCATTTAACAGAGATAAAAAAAAGACAGAAAGACATGAAGATTTCCCATATGCTCATGATGCCATGATCAAAGAAGTCTTATGTGACAGGAGCATTTCAAATGGTCTTTTTATTTGGCATCCCAGAAATCAGTACACCGTGGGGCATAATAGTACAATAAGATTCCAGATAGTGAAAGGCATGTCTTTCTTTATCAAAGAGGGCCAGAGCAATTCTGAAATGGGGGGTGGGAAAGAAGACCGGTATTTATGCCTTCAGATACAAATGCTTTCTCAGAGAGATAAATTTAGAAAAAAAATTCATATGAGTGTTGAGAGTGTGAAAATTGTTAACCGTAAATCTCTCCCCATGAGCATATGACATGGAAAACTTCGTGTACCCCAGAATACCCTGCTTTGGTAACACAGTGTGAATGATCCAATATTCTAATGATTTTCTTAATTTTGGGTGAAGCTTTCATGAACTTCCCATGTGACCAGTGGTGTTGATAAGTGATAAATCAATTGGAATGGGGTTCCTGAAAATGGGGTGGACAGATGAGAAATGTAATCTGAAGTCTAAGTGAAGGGAGTTCGATACACAGTGGGAGAAAGGATTTTAACTTCTCTGAGGAATGGTTGGTGAAATGTGGTCCTCAAGGTTCTATGTGAAGGAGCCCACTCCTTCTATGTGAAGGAGCCCCAACTGAGGACAGGGAAAAGGATGGAGTCTAAGCTCTGGTGGCAAGACAGAAGTGTTTCAGCCCACAGCCCTTCATTATAGACAGAGCGAGCTCTCTGTAGGCAATGGTATCCAAAATAGGATACCAGCAACAGCCATACAAATGACCAAGCAATGGAGGAGCAACACAGACCTGTTCTAAGCAACCCAAGGTGTTCCTAGTGGGAAAATACTGATGGCCTCCCCAGCCCTTACTTCTTAGTTCTACTTTTGTCTGAGAGAAAATTTCCTCCAAGAAGGATAGGAGTTCACTCTCCATCCAGGAAGCCAGTTGGGGACTCTAAGCCATGGAATTACCATTTTCATCTAGAGTCACTTTTATAACAATACTGTGTCTCCCACCCCTCAAGTGGGTGGCCTTGGAAACAGCAGTTACAATCGTGATTTTAAAGAAATATTAAATACAGATGTTCTTCTCTTGTACTGCCTGTAAAGTTTAGAAACAGGTAATTGTGAAATCGTTTTTCAAAGGTGGGACAGTTGCCTGCTTTTTAATTACCTTGATTACGCTAGAATATGCCCTGAGGTTAAAATGTCTTTTGCTGAGAAAAGTGACCTTGTCCCTACCACACCAATGTGTCATCTTCTTCACTAAATTTCTTATAGCAATGTAAGTTTTAACTTTCAATTTCTTAATACCCAGTGTCCCCAGGAAGAGTTGCAAAGAGTTGGACATGACTAAGCGACTAAACTGAACTGAACTGAACTGAATACCCACTGTCCCCAGGAAGTAGAAGCTTTATGGAAAATTGAGTATCCTCTCTTAATATAGTGTCCCCATGTGGCTACTGTTCTTAAAGACCCAAATGGCACTCTTTTCTACCACCCAGAACTTTATTCAGTGCACATTTTTACATTAATTTATGGTTCTCTTCTTTTTCTCCAATGTCAGCATTAACCACCTAATTTTTTGTTTTACTTTTGTTCCCCTATTATGTCATTAGCCACAGGATTTCTTAGTGAACAGGATTTCTTAGCGAACATAGTAGATTCCGTGTAAATTTGAGTCATTCTCTATGAAAAAGAATACAACTTTGAGATATAAATCAGAATCATTAAAGAAACATTTTAATTGGTTAAAAAAAAGTCAAAATGTTGTTATCCTAGGACTATATAATACTTTAACCACATTTATCTTGATGAGAAGTTTGAGTTAGGTATTTGATAGGCCTCACATGCTTTATTTTCTTGGGCTCCAGAATCAGAGTTAGGTATTTGATAGGCCTCACATGCTTTATTTTCTTGGGCTCCAGAATCAGTGCAGATGATGACTGCAGCCATGAAATTAAAAGCTGCTTGCTCCTTGAAAGAAAAGCTATTAAAAAACTAGACAGCATACTAAAAAGCAGAGTCATCACTTTGCCAAAAGAATGACTGTATATTCAAAGGTATGGCTTTTCCAGTAGTCATGTATGGATTGAGTGTTGTATCATAAAGAAGTCTGAGCATGAAGAACTGATGTTTTCAAACAGTGGTGCTGGAAGTACTGTTGAGAGTCCCTAGGATTAAAGGAGATGAAGTCAGTCAATTCTAAAAGAAATCAAACTTGAATATTCAAAGGAAGTCTAATGCCAAAGCTCCAGTATTTTGCCCACCCGATTCGAAAAGCTGACTCTTTGTAAAAGACCCTAATGCTGGGTAAGATTGAGGGCAGGAGGAGAAGGGGGTGACAGAGGATGAGATGGTTGGACGGTATCACTGATCTGATGGATATGAGTTTGAGCAAACTTCAGGAGATAGTGAAGGTCAGGGAAGCCTGGTGTGCTGCAGTCTATGGGGTCACAAATGTCAGATATGACTTAGTGCCTGAACAAGAAGAAGAACAAGGCCTAATGTGTGGATATGAAGTTTAATATTTATGAAATATAAGCAGTCTTACATTACACATACAGAATAACTTCAGTAATCTGAGTTGTAATAAAGGCTAATCACAGCACAATTAAAAGGCCCAATGTAATCACAATTCTTTGATTTGTTGTCACTACCAGTTTCTAATTGTTGCTGTTCAGTTGCTAAGTGTGTCTGAAACTTTTGGAACTTCTTGGGCTGTAGCCCACCGGGCTCCTCTGTCCATGGGATTTTCCAGGAAAAAATATTGGATTAGGTTGCCATTTCCTTCTTCAGGGGATCTTACCTATAGAACCCAGTGCTTTCTCCCAAGGTCATGCGAGGAGGCTTGTCTCCAGGACAGACAGGAGTGGAGGGTTTGCTCCTAGGCTCATGAGTCCATGTGTCTGCCCGGAAGTCCACTCATAGGAAGGACACAGCTACAGGGAGCAAGTGAGACGTGAGTCACAGGCTAGGGATCTTTTGCTGTTTTTGCCTGGCCCTCCCAAAGATAGGAGAGAGTCGATAGAATTCATCATCTTTCCTCAAACCTTCCGTGCTCTTTGGATTTTAAATGTCTTTCTTTTTATAAGCTCTTTTACAACCTGGAGTCCCGTCCCCTTTTACTCCTGGGGAGCTCCTCCAGATCCTATTTCACTTCCTTTTTGAAAATTCTTGTAGCTTTTCCAGACAAATCAGATCTTCTCTCCTTTGGGTTGCTATGTTAAGTTTTACTTACATTCACCAAAAAGATGAATACAACTGGACTAATTATTTATTCACATATTTATCTCTTTCTCATGAAAAATTTGGGACCAGCAAGATTAAATTCAAACACTAACCCTTTATAATATTTAATAAATGTAAGTTGAACAAATGCTCAAAATACATTATTTATTTATAAATTGGTTATTTATGAATTTCTATGGTCATTTCTCATGCCAAAATGCCTTAGGCTATGTTTCAGGATAGTATTACATTTTTATTAATGTAAAGGAGTAAAGTAGTAAACTCAAAATCAGTTAAATATTTTGCAAATGTGAATAATTTCAAAAACTCATCTATAAATACAAATTCTTAACATAAAATGATCCTTGAAAATATTGAGTGTTTATATTTAAAATTCAAGGTAACTTTTTTCTTTTGGTCCCAAGTGTGGCAAAAGGCAGAGGGTTTATCAGGAAAGTCTGGGGAATCTTAGTTTTTGTTATCCAGGGTCAAATGCCTGTTGAATAAGTATTGCAAGCTAGATTCTCTTTCTTTCTCCTCCGATGTCAGGAAAATTTCACAAGTCATCAAGTTATTCAGGGCTATATCCTCCTAGATTCTTTTGTCAGTTAATAAAGTTGAAATAGGAATATGAAGGACCATAGAAAAACATATGGTCAAAGTTTTCCTCTACTTTTTTTCCCCAAGATGTAGGTTATCTTTTAACTGACATATAACACCATACACATTTTAGATATGCAACACAATGGTTTGATATTTGTATATATTGCAAAATTATCACCACAGTTATTCTAGTGTTAATTTACTAGTGTGATCCATCATCACACACTGCTTCAAATTTTCAAATTTTTCCTGTGGTGAGTACTTCAAGATCTACTCTCTTAGCAACTTTCAGGTATACAATACACTATTATTAACTATAGTCACCACGCTCTGTGTTATATCCTCGTGACTTATTTGTAACAGGAAATCTGTATCCACTTCTCCCATTCTAGCTCCCCCACCCAAACCCTGACTCTGGAAACCACCTAACTGTTGTGTATTTATATTTTGTTCTTTGTGATTATTGGTTTTTGATTCATCACTTAAGTGAGCTCATATAGCATTTGTCTTTATCTGACTTATTTCACATAGCATAATGCCCTCAAGTTTCATTCATGCTATCACAGAGAGCAAGATTTCTTCATGGTAAGTCCATAACTAATACATTAAGAGTACTTGCATAATCCTGAGGATAATGTTGGTTAACTCCACACCCTACTCACCTCTCATGGTGAACAAACTGTTGATAGTGGTATAATTCGTGTAATTTACCCTTTAATTGTTCCCTGTCTGTTTGCTTGACACCATTTTGCTACCTGCCCCCTTGGACTTGATTCCTTATGTCCAGTGCAATAGCAAGCATCATTTGCATCTGGCCTGAGAGGTGGGACATGGAACAGTTGCTATACTTTGGCAAAATCCATTACGACTATATAAAAATAAAACTGGAGTGAAGCAAATACAATTTTTACTAGAGAAACTGTATAATACATTGGTTTTTAAAACAAAAAAGCAATGCAGTGACTAAATTTTGTGGATTTTAATGCTTCGTAATTGCTTACTATTTCTTTCCTTGGCCATTTCAGTTTATGTGAAAAAATTATTTTAAGAAATGAATATATACATTGTTTATAAAAATACAATGCAAATATATCCAAAATGCTATCCAACATGAAAAAAAAAAAAAGATGAGACACCAATAAAACTTAATTAAATCATTCAACATTTAAAATGAATTTCTAACTCTAGCTTATTGAATGGTTCCCTTTTATGTAATTGAAGCCCTATTATGAAGTCTATACATAAAGAAAATTCAAAAGTAAAATCAATCTATTTAATGTATTCCTCTCAATCAAAAATTCCATTTCCTTTATCCTTCCTAAATTTAAATCACCTCAGAACACTACATCTCTATTTATATTTTGCTCATATCAGAAAACACATAATAAAATAGGGTTACAAATGCATCAATTGTACAGTAGTTGCATCTTTAAATATAACTCATTCATTTCACATGCTTCATTTCATTTCAGTAATAATGTATAATAATATTGTCCAATTTAGAATGAATGTCCAATATGTGGTAGATGAGATAATGGATATTTACAAACTGTATTTTTAACATCACTCTTGACCAACTATATAGATATATATGTCTACAATGTCCTTCAGAAATTATTTCTTACAGTGAGACATAGGAATTTTACTTTGTATAAAAGACAGAATTAGACCATAATTATCTTCTTTGGTAAAAATGCAATATATTACCATATTACTACAAGGAATTGTACACATCTATAAGGTAACCACATCTCTTATACCACATATATTAAAATGCAAAAAAATTAATAAATAACATAAGTAATGAAACACATCACAGAATACACAAACATATTCCTAGGTTGCTTTACCCTGACTAAAGAAGAGTGGAAAACTGAGCATTTCCTCATTCCTTGGCATATTCCCTTGTGGCTCAGCTTGTAAAGAATCCACCAGCAATAAGGGGGACCTGGGTTCGATCCCTGAGCGTGGAAGATTCACTGGAGAAGGGAACAGCTACCCACTCTAGTATTCTGGCCTGGAGAATATAGTCCATGGGGCCAAAAGGAGTCAGAGATGACTGAGCGGTTTTCACTTTCATTTTTTACCACTGGGACAAAGGGCAGAGGGTTTATCAATAAAACCTGGGGAGTCTTATTCTCTTCTTTCTAAGGTCAAATGCCTGTTGCATGAATATTAAAACAGACTCTCTTCCTTTTCTCTCTTCTTGTCAGTAAAATATCTCAAGTCATCATGTTATTCAGGGTTATGTGGGCATAGATTCTTAGGTCAATTAATATAGGTGAAATAAGACCATAAGGAACATAGAAATACATATGATCAAAGTCTCTCTCTCCATTTTTTTCATGGTGTATTTTTTAGATTGAGATATTAATATAATTGACATATAGCATCACACAAGTTTTAGATGTACAACACAATGATTTGGTATTTGTATATACTGCAAATAGGAGCTTCCCTGGTGGCTCAGATGGAAAATAATCACCACAGTAAATCTAGTTACCATCCATCATCACACATTGTTATGATTTCTTTCTTGTGGTGAGAACTTTTAAGATCTACTCTCTGCAACTTTCAAGTGTGTGATACACTATCATTAACTAGAGTCACCACGCTCTGTGTTATATCCCCATGACTTACATATAACTGTAAATTGTACCTTTTAACCCACTTCACCCATGTTGGCTGCCCACCCAAACCCCGCATCTGGAAACTACCAATCTGTTTTCTGATTTATGTTCCGTTCCTCGTGGTTGTTGTTTGATTCTACATTTAAGTGTGATCACGCAGCATTTGTCTTTCTCGAATTTATTTCGTATAGCATAATGCCCTCAAGATTCATTCATGTTATCCCAAACAGCAAGATTTCTTTATGCTTAGTCCATAACCAATACATTAAAAGTATCTGCATAATCCTGATGTATAATTTGGGGTATCTCCACATCCTACAAGCCCTTATAGTGAAAAATAGTTGACAGTGGTATGTGTATCTTATTTGCTCAGTCATGTTTGACTCCTTGTGACTCCATGGCCTGTAGCCCATCAGTCTCCTCCATCCATGGAATTCTCCAGGCAAGAATATGGAAGTGGGTTGCCATGCCCTCCTGCAGGAGATCTTCCCAACCCAGGGATCGAACTCAGGTCTCAATCATTGCAAGTGGATTCTTTAACATCTGAGCCACCTGGGAAGACCTTCAGTTCAGTTCAGTTCAGTCGCTCAGTCGTGTCCGACTCTTTGTGACTCCATGAATAGCAGCACGCCAGGCCTCCCTGTCCATCACCAACTCCCAGAGTTTACTCAGACTCACGTCCATCGAGTCAGTGATGCCATCCAGCCATCTCATCCTCTGTCGTTCCCTTCTCATCCTGCCCCTAATCCCTCCCAGCATCAGAGTCTTTTCCAATGAGTCAACTCTTTGCATGAGGTGGCCAGAGTACTGGAGTTTCAGCTTTAGCATCATTCCTTCCAAAGAAATGCCAGGGCTGACCTCCTTCAGAATGGACTGGTTGGATCTCCTTGCAGTCCAAGGGAAACTCAGGAGTCTTCTCCAACACCACAGTTCAAAAGTGTCAATTCCTCAGTGCTCAGCCTTCTTCACAGTCCAACTCTCACATCCATACATGACCACAGGAAAAACCATAGCCTTGACTAGACGGACCTTTGTTGGCAAAGTACTGTCTCTGCTTTTGAATATGCTATCTAGTTTGGACATAACTTTCCTTCCAAGGAGTAAGCATCTTTTAATTTCATGGCTGCAGTCACCATCTGCAGTGATTTGGGAGCTCAACAAAATAAAGTCAGCCACT
The DNA here is from genome assembly GCF_029407905.1 of Bubalus kerabau. Taxonomy (NCBI): domain Eukaryota; kingdom Metazoa; phylum Chordata; class Mammalia; order Artiodactyla; family Bovidae; genus Bubalus; species Bubalus kerabau. Next base: position 17,250,905 of record NC_073626.1, read on the forward strand.
GTTTCCAATTTCCCCATCTATTTGCCATGAAGTGATGGGACTGATGCCATGATCTTAGTTTTCTGAATGTTGAGCTTTAAGTCAACTTTTTCACTCTCCACTTTCACTTTCATTAAGAGGCTTTTTAGTTCCTCTTCACTTTCTGCCATAAGGGTGGTGTCATCTGCATATCTGAGGTTATTGTTATTTCTCCCGGCAATCTTGGTTCCAGCTTGTTCTTCTTCCAGTCCAGCGTTTCTCATGATGTACTCTGCATATATGTTAAATAAGCAGGGTGACAATATACAGCCTTGACGTACTCCTTTTCCTATTTGGAGCCAGTCTGTTGTTCCATGTCCAGTTCTAACTAAGGGAAAACCTTAGAAGACGATTACAAAAAAAAATACTTACTTTAAATTTTAACATAAAATTCAAGATGAAAATTAAAAGTAGTTAATGATAGATGTCACAAGAACGTTCTAGATCATATAACTTTCTGAAACATGTAGAAATATCACTAAGCAGGCATCTATAATTTCAAAATACTCTTTTAAAATATATGTTCTATTATCACAAATATCTTAGAACCATCAATTATATAAAACTGGATCCAAAATACTGTTCCAAGGGCAGAAAACAGGAAACACTATAAATGAACATTTCCAGTCACACCAGCCCTTCCCCAAGGTAGCAGTCAAATGGAGGAAAGCTGGACGCTCTTGATAAACACACGTGGGTTCTAATCCAGGTGTGGCCAGAGGTATAACTTGTATGACTCAGGACAGGAGATTCAACCTCTCCAGTTTTCTGTTTTCTTAAAAATCTTAATGTATTTAACAACGGTTTACTGAATGCCTCCCCAGCACCAGATTCTACATTACAGAAAGAAAATACTTTGATAAATGGGACAGGTGAAGTCACTGATTTCATTAAGATTATATTCTAGTGGAAAAGACAGGTATTTGAACAAGTAATCCAAGCATGAAGAGATGGGGAAACAGGAAGGATTCACACTGTGGGAGCAGAGAGCAAGGGAACTCGGCCCCTAGTCTAAAGGGTTAGGAGTCACTGTCCAAGGAACTGACACAGAAGCTAAAAATCTAAAAGATACATGGGAGGAAGCTGAACAAACTGTAGGAAAAAACGTTCTCGGCAGAGCAAAACAAGGCAAGGAAGATAGTGCAGGACCATGGTATGTTCAGGGAACCAGTCAGGTCTGGTGTAGCTGGACTGGAGAGAGGAGAGGACGGAGCAGGAGTGGAGCTGAAGCCCAGGCAAGGGCCAGATCTAGGAGAGACCCAGGAACAGCGGGAAGAAAAGGAGGCTCTCTCTAGGGAAAAGGGTAGCCATCCAAGTGTTTAGCGAGCAGAGATACAATTATACATCTATGTTTAAAACAAAATCCCGCTGAAGAATGGAGCCAGTATTAGAGGGAGCAGAAGGGGTTTCAGGGATATTAATTCAGGGACTGGGATTACCCTGGAGATTGTTGGAGCAGTTTGTAGTAGAAGGTCTGGAAAGAAAAGAAATCTTTAAAAGATTTAAGTAAAAGAATGCTTAAAACTTACAACAAAGTCTAATATGTAGGAGGGATAAGCAAAGTAAGAGAGAAAGAAGTTTTCTAGCTGTAAAATAACTAGAGAATCACCCCTGCCATGTATGACAGTTTGAATAAAAATATAAATGTGACAATGTAGACTACATTTAGCATCTCTGAGAAGGCAATAGCACCCCACTCCAGTACTCTTGCCTGGAAAACCCCATGGATGGAGGAGCCTGGTAGGCTGCAGTCCATGGGGGTGCTAAGAGTCGGGCACGACTGAGAGACTTCACTTGCACTTTTCACTTTCATGCATTGGAGAAGGAAATGGCAACCCACTCCAGTGTTCTTGCCTGGAGAATTCCAGGGACGGGGGAGCCTGGTGGGCTGCCGTCTACGGGATCGCACAGAGTCGGACACGACTGAAGCGACTTAGCAGCAGCAGCATACTGCCTAGTTGGAGAAGGCAATGGCACCCCACTCCAGTACTCTTGCCTGGAAAATCCCATGGACAGAGGAGCCTGGTGGGCTGCAGTCCATGGGGTCGCTAGGAGTCAGACACGACTGAGCGACTTCACTTTCACTTTTCACTTTCATGCATTGGAGAAGGAAATGGCAACCCACTCCAGTGTTCTTGCCTGGAAAATCCCAGGGATGGGGGAGCCTGGTGGGCTGTCATCTCTGGGGTCGCACAGAGTCAGACACGACTGAAGCAACTTAGCAGCAGCAGCATACTGCCTAGTGCATAGAAGAAACTCAAAAGACTGAAAATGATTATCTTTAGAGTGAAGTAACAATTCACACTTCTTACAAGTGATGTGAGGTTGAATTTATTTCTGGGTCAAATCCTATATTTTGCACTCTACCATTGGGTGCAAAGACTGCAGTTCACCAATGCAAAGTGAAAGGAATGTGGCAGGAGGCTGTGTATGTGGAAAGAGTCTACACTGTGACCTCCAGATTATGAATGCTGCACCTTTACATGCTGGCAGCCAATAAAAAAATGTTATTTGAAAATATATGTCAATCCGTTTGGTGAGATTTTTCTCTTAAATTTATGAAGACGTTCAAGACCATGATCTTGATCACAGTTTGTGTTCTTTTCCAGGGAGTCCGTTTTTACTCCTAGGGGTTATACCTTTCTGATGAAACCCTTTGGGATGGAATAAAATCTTGAGACTCTGCAGTTTGTACCTGCAGTGGCCAAGACAAAGTTCTTGGCAGGGGTGCTATAGAACTGCAGTTTATCCACACACAAGGTACACATACATGGAGATGGCCACACAGAGACCTCTCTGGTGGGCAGGGCACAGGAGAACCATCCCACAACAGAAGTAGCCTGTTTGACTTCCCTAGCTATAGACACCGACCATCACTATCACCAAGGAGGAAGGTGGTGTTTCTGTATTATAGGTTAATACACATACATTTAGACTTCATATCTACGAGCATGCAGTTCTAACAAAAGAACGGGAGTTGAATGGGCTTTTTTCTAAATTTTTAAGACCTTCATATCTTTATAAAGAATTATTCTCTCTGAAGATTCTGAAGGACAGGGGAGTCTGCGTGCTATAGTCTGTAGATTCGCAAACAGTTGGACATAATTTAGGACTGAACAACAACTCTAAATATTCTATTGTGCCATTACAATGGAACTCTATGTTACTCAGGAATTAAATAAGTGGGGAAATTTGTGTGGAGAAAAACTTACTCTTGAACATTCTTTAAATCACCCACAAAGAATGGTATATGTGGTTTTATATGTACTTTGTGATCTTGCAATAAGCCTAACATGGTCAGGCTTTGTCAAGCATTTAGACAAATTTCTACCTCTTTAGTGGAGAAACCAGATGCAACACTAGGCCTCTCTTTAGTGGTTAGTTTTAAAAAATAAATGTTTGTCTGTCTTCTGCTTTTTTAAAACAATATATACAATGTTTAAATGTTGCTTTCTACTTATATTTACTACAAAACGTTGGCTACATTACCCATGTCATACAAAACATCCTTCAGCCTTTCTTATATCCAATAGTTTGTACCCCCTACCCACTACTCACCGCTAGTTCGTTTTGCACATCTGTGAGTCTACTTTTTTGATTTATGTTCAAGCACATGTTAGTTGAGTAAGTTAAAGCTATTCAACTCTACTGCATACAAAAGAAACATACTTTTCTAAATCTCTTTTCAAAATCAACACTCAAAATACCGTTCTAATTTTAAAAATCAACTTTGAAGAATAATTTGAATCAATTTATTGTCTAATTTAACTAGTAAATTACCTAACTCTTTTGCGAGGTCATTTGAAACAGTAAAACATCATTGGCCTAATTAATTAGTCATCCTTTTAATGAACTGGAATATTAAATGTGCAGAAAAGAGGGGGGAGTAATGTAAGATTTCCCTCCTCTTTTCTCACTCATATGTGTACATTAATCCAAATGAATCCCAAAGTCACGTCCTTCTAGCCTTTTATTCATTCTCATTTAATTTTAGAACTGAAAAACTAGTCCAAGATTATCTGCCATGCCAGATTCCTTCTCTTTGCCCTTCTGGATATATTTTCTTCCTTCTCCACCATGTTTATGGCCTCTGTGGGATGGCCTAGGGACCACATCAATAGGCCCCCTTAGTTTCTGTCTTACTGTTGGGATCGACAAATGGGAAGCCCTGGCAGGAGATGGATGGAAGGAAACAGAATGAGATCCGTGAACTTATTCCCCTGGCTCCCTCCTCTTAAATTTTCCCAGATACAATCACAGTTTCTTCAAGGTGTCCTCCTCTGCAAGACTCTAAGTTCCAGAGATGCCCCCTTCTCCCATTTCTTTGGATCTAGGCTAAAAACAACGCATTTAATAGCACCCAACTCCCATAACTTGATAACACTCCTGAAATATTTTCATTTCTGTATACTGTTTGTTTGAATTCTAAATGCTACAATTTTTTAAATTTTATTTTATTTTTAAACTTTACATAATTGTATTAGTTTTGCCAAATATCAAAATGATTTTACACATGAAAACACTGAAACTGAGGAAAGATGGCTGCCAAGTTCCAGGTAAGACAACCACTAGGCAGCCTGTGAATGACGTTGGGAAGAAACCAGAACATTCCATTGCCAGGAACAGAAGCTTCTCTGAAGTAAATTAAACAGACAAAAAGATGGAGATGTTCTTTGGACCACAGAGCAGGGAGATTCAGTGGGACTGACTTGGAGAATGGGAGGAGGCAGAGTCCAACCTTTATAATCAGGAATGTGTCTCTTTTCTCCATCCCTCTCCTTAGCTCCCAGTTGACAGGAAGGCTGTCCCCACAGGACAGGAAATGCAACTACTAGAAGCTGTGTCTTTACTCATCCCAAAAGTTCTAGCAAAGTCCCAGAAGAAAGTATTTTAAGTTAGCATTACTCAAAGCCCACCATGAACAAATTAGATGAAACCTGAGTGCTCTGATCAAGACAGCTGGCAATTCCTGGAGTAAGGAAACAGGGTCAGCCCCACCCACAAAACATAGACTCAGGTGGGGAATAGATGATTTCTAAGAGAAAGAGATAGGCAGAAAACAGAGGAAAAAAATATTCCTTAGAGATAGGAATAAAGGTGTGTAGAACCAAGAGACAACTGGTATACCAAAGCAAGACCGGAATCAGTTATCTGAACCTAATTCAATTTATGTTTCACTATGACACATACAGAAACCAAATAACCTGACAAACCTAAATCTTATTCCATAGAACTTAAAGAAAATAATCAAACTGTACATACCAATGATCAACATTAGTCTTATAGTTACAAGTCAGAGAAAATTATCAGATACATTATCTCATTTATTCAGTTATTCCAGATTCGGAATTCCATATACTTTTCCCTTGACCTTTTTCAAGGTCAGACAAATGTTTGTGAACTTTGAGAATCCAAAGATTATTTATAAATGCTTCAATGGTGTTCACATGTGGTTAAGAAACTACAGTGTACACATTTCATAAGAACTCATGCTTGTCAGTTTTATTGTGCTAAGAATCAGTGTGGAAATTCAGCCAGAGACCCATTAGGATATATTTCTGGGTCAAAGGCCAAAGTTCTTGGAATGGTCATGTCTTCTTTTCTGCACACTGCATTTTGCCCAGGCCCCAGGTGTAACTCTAATACTAAAAATGTAGCTCCCCCACTCCCCGTGAAAACCACTGACCAAGGCTTTTGACATAATATTGCAGAAAAGCATGGATATGTCAACTTACGCAGAAATGCGTGGTTAGTATAAAAATCAAGATGCCAAGGCTGGCAGACTCTCATGATGGTTTTGAGGTAAACTGCGGGTTTGCTCTGGTGAAATTTTAGAGGTCAGAAAATACATGAAGTTGACCCCATGATGAAGTATTTAATAAGCTGGGGAAGAAAACAAACTTGGTGTGGATTCCACTCAATTTAGAGTGAAAACTAGAACTTGATTCAGAAGACTAGGAAGAATGACAAAACACAATAAGATGAAAGAATGAATTTGTTTTGCCCTTTCTTGATAAAGGTAAAAAGGTAAATTTGTATTTAATACAAATAACCTTTTCAATTTAAATATATATATAAATATATATAAGCATATTTAAGTTTATATACATAAATTATATCTATATATAAAACAGTATATAAAAGTGCATATATACAGTTTCAGACATTTTCTAAATTTCTCATTTATGACAACAGATGGATTGAAGACTTCCAAAATTTGCAGCTGAAACTCACATCATGTGATATTTTCAAATGTACTTTTCTAAATGGTGATGGCAACCATGGGATCAACCCCAGTTGGCAGACATGAGGTCAGTAATCCCCATGTCAGAGTTTCTTTGGTGCTGCTAGTTAGAAAAACTGAAGTTGATATGTCTGTCAAAGCTCAAAACTATATTCAGTGCATTTCACATCAGAGGCAGGGGGAAACGCCCACTCCCTGGAGGAACTGTCTCAGAAAACTGGTGACAGAAGTGATATGAGGACAGGAAGGGAGAAGTCAGTAAGCAAAAGGTGATCTAAAATCTTGAGCCTCTAGCTGTGTATTCACTCAACTATGCTTACAGAGCCCTTTGCTTTTCTACTGACTACAAAACAGTAGGAAAGAAAACAGCCGAAGTCAGCCTGCTTTCTTACACCAATCACTGAGCAATACAAGAAGTAAGCACTTTAGGGGATGCAATTTCATTCTGCAAAGTGTTGGGAGGTTCCCCTTAGTCTATAAACTGTGTCTAAGGGGATTAACCAAAAGTAAATTCAAAAGAACCTGATCAAAATCTCCTAAGCACTTTCAGAATTTAAGTAGAAATGAAATGCAGGTCTGGTAACCAAGATTCAGTCACAGATGAGTCAGATCCAGAACCAGTTTAGACAAATATCTGTGCATCGTACTGCTCAATCTGGAGTCTCCCCATTTTCCAAAAAAAAATGACTCTGTGATATCATTTAAGATCCACAACTCAGTCTACATATGAACTTTGACATGTTAGCACTATGTTGGAAAGACGATGCAAACAAATAGATTTGTCAGAGGTTGAGAAGAAAAATAAGAGCTACTGTTGTGGAAGGAAAAATATTGCCTTGCCAAACTGCTGACATAATGTCTAATGGGTTAAGGCAAAGTTAAGGAACAGATCAGACCTCAAGTTTCAATCTCTGAGCCTCATGTTTTGAGCTTTACATTCTGAACATATACTTCCACAATATTATAGTTCATCATCATCATTTCAGGAAAGAATATGGGGAAAGAAAGAGTTGTCAGGAGAGTTAATTTTCGTCACAATATGGTTAATATTTATTTTCTAGCAAATCAGATAATGTATGCAAGATACATATGTCAAGTAAGCACCTATATAATACATTAAAACATTTGCATGTGTAGATGCACAGAGAAGACTTTTCTATTGTTATCATAAAGCATGTTGAACATGCAAAGAAAAAAATAAAGAGCCTTATTCCTAAAATGTTGTGTAATCTGAAGATACAATTATACTCTACGTAGGAGAATGACAGACACCCATAAAATGGGTAATCCACAAATACTATAACAACAACAGTAAAACTTCCTATGAATACAACTAATTTTCTGGGACTAAAGGTATCTAAAGGTGAATCCACACTATCTTTGTTTCTCACTTTATATTCTTCCCTAAAATGCTATTCATTTAATAAAGTGCAACTAATTTGCATTCCAAAAGTGTGAGGTGGATCAAAGTTTGTCACCCTTGTAATGTAAGTGTAAAAGATTATCACAAGTACAGGCAATTTATAAGCAGATTGCCTTACACCCAGACCTTGGGGACCTGTCACTAGCAGTAAAGAGATAGTTGAGATTTCAGGTCAGTTACAAATAGAATTAGGCAGAGAATATTTATACACCTGTTCTCATTTTCTCCATTTTCTTTTGAAATTGAGAACACACTTGAGTTACTTTGAAGTGATATTATTGACTTGCATAACATTTTTTTTTTTTTTTTTGCTCTGCAATGTGAATGTGTGTTTTTCAAATATCAAGCCTTTGATCTGAGTTGCTCCATCAGAACACTCTATAGAGAATGGAAACCATTTCTATATAAGGCTTTGCTATGCTGAGAGGAAGACTACTCTAGCTTGGAAGACGTTGGAAATATCCCATCAGAAAGCTCTTTTCAGTCCTCCTCAGCCTAAACACTTTACTGAGAGGGGTCAAACAGCTAGAACAGAACCCAAATTACGCAATGCTTCCACAAGGAAGCTAAGCTAAGTGGAAACTCAGAGGTCACCAACTGGACTCCTTAGTGCAACAAGGGTCAAACAGTAAAAATGCCCTTAAAAAGCAACAGGTACATTCTCCTAAATCCTACTGATTTTTACAAGTTGTCCAATAAGTTTAAAAACTAGACTCTTAGGTATCATTATAGAAAGTAAATTGAACTATTCAAGAAGGAGGGAGTGGTAACAATAGTGGTGTGGTCAGTCTAAACTTTGAACTCTCAAAGCAACCAGCCTGCAAACTACAAAGCACCAGATGGTTTTATAAACCTGAAGGTCTATAAATCTTTCCTTAAGTTTTCAAAAAAAAAAAGTTGTTTTCTTTGTGGGATTGAGGAAAATGTTTGCCATTGAGTATCTGAGCCCCCCAAACCCAAATAGCTTTTTAAGTTTTCTTGCTCTACATGCAGGAGACAAGCAGAACAGAGGCCAAGAGATCAAGCTCAGAGCACAGTGTCATCTGGCAGCTGTCTTGCTGGGGAGAGAAGGCTGAACTTCTGTTTCTCAACCTTGACTGTCTCACTGTAGTCATCACAACTTAATGAAGTTCTAAGATTTTAAACATTCACGGACTGAGTTTACAGATTCCTCCTTCAATTGGAAAAGTAATATATATTTCTGATTTTCAATTACAACTCCAAATCTCCAGTTTTTAAATCATATTCAGCAGTGCCCAGAAAGAGGGAATGATGGGGGAAAGACTTCCCTGATTTTGGTATTTAGTCACTAATTTGTGTCTGATTCTTTTGCAACCCCTTGGACCATAACCAACCAGGCTCCTGTGTCCACGGGATTTCCCTGGCATCAATACTGGAGCGGGTTGCCATTTCCTTGTCCAGGGGATCTTCACCACTCGGGAACTCGACCCCGGGTCCCCTGCATCGGCAGGTGGGTTCTTTATTGCTGAACCAGCGGTGTGACTGTAATTTGTAATGGAGTCAACTTTATCCCTACAGCTTTTAATGTGTGTGTTTGAGCTACCCATTTCCCACATCCTACCCGGTAGAACATGCAGGAAGAGTACAGAAAATTGAAGGGAAAGAGGGGCAGACCAAAGAGCGATTGGTAGCCACAATGCAAATTGGCTCATTTCACTTGTCAAGGTCTGTGTACACACCTGTGTGTGTAGGTGTGTCAACTTTGTCAGGATGGGATTCAATCAGGCAAGAGTCTGCAAAAAAATATGAGGCTTTGATTTTGCTACAAAAATTAGTGAATCAGAAAAGGGCAACTGTTCTTGGCAGACCCATCGATCTTACATAGTTTGGCCACTGAAATATGTAAGCATCCCATTATTTCATGTTCTTACATCCATTTCCTGCTCTATTCAACCCTTCATTAAACATCACCTTAACTTCCTTCCTTCCTTCCCAGATTTCTTTCTTCCTTAAGTGCATGAAACCCTTGTCTCCTTGTATATCACAATGAGACTAAGATCAGCATGGATATAAAAATTGCTTTATAAATTATGAAGTTTTGAAACAATTTCAATCTTGATATTTATTCATATGCCAAAATATACAAAATATAGAGTGGAAAGGAAGACATGAGAAATGCTAAATGCTGAAGATGGCTTACCCTTAGAAAATTATGCTTAAGATCATTTAATAATCACATCAAAGTATATTAGGAATTATTAGACTAGAGAGGTTTCAAATTCCATGGAAAATGGAAAAGAAAACATGGAATGACTTCAAGCTTCAAGGTATATATAACAGGAAATTTCAACAATCTGGGTTGTTGAGTCCTGAGGTGGATCATTAAAGAAGACTGTGGCCTGACTTCCCAGGAATTGTATAAGGAGCAGAATGGTCACCATCTGATGTGGTTCCCACTCTGTAACCAAGCAAAAGGACTCAGAGAAATCAGGTCACCCCAATCCTATTTTCCAGTTACAAAATTTGATCAAAGCATTAATTTTTCAAAACTCTTATGCAAAGTCCCTATAACTTTAATACAAACATCCACATTTTAAAATGTAAAACTACCTACAGAATGGAAACGTAGTTGAAAATTCCAGCTATTATGGTAACAAATAATAAAAATATCTTTTCAAATAAAACATGCAGTATACAACACATGTTCATTTTAACAGCAGCCATTTCATATGAGACTTCTGTTTATAAGATACCCCCAGAGGTTCAAAAATCAGAGTGGTGATAGCAAAACAAGAGCAAGTTTCTCAGTTTTTGCATGTAGCTCTACAAAGGCTTTATGATCTGAAGTGTCCAGAAAAAAAAATATATTTCAGCCCCATGAAAAATGTCAAACCTTTCAGTGACTGGTCATCATAACACACTCAGACCTTCCACACTAAAGTTAATGACATCTTTGTTAGAAGATCCTTCAGCTACCCTTTATGTATATCTGTATGAATATATTGATGTCTTTGTATTTATATTTGTTGAATATTTTTATTTAAAGAAAATGAAGGAGTAAAATTAAAATTCTCTTCTGATTTGAAGGTTTGTGTGGGATTTTCACGTTTTTCATTCACATTTTACCCTGAAAAGAAGAGAATTAGGGCAACAAGATAAGTCTAAATTTTTTCTTTTCAGTCACTGGAAAATGGAAACCTGACTTTGGTTTCATGCTGGTCATTTATTATATGGGGTGTTGTGTGTGTGTGTGTGTGTGTGTGTGTGTGATGGGCATATGTATGCAAACATAAGACAGCTAATGCTGCTCAAGCAGCCTGAAAAATTTCACACCCCCCCGATCTAGTCCTGACAAGAGGATCCAGCTTGGAAAACAGAACCTCCCCCTTAGTGCTTCCCTCAGCTTCTTGGATCTCCTTCAAAACACAAATGATACAGGGGAGGCTTTATTTCACACAGGCAGGTTCAAGTGATTAGGTTCTTTGTCACCTCTGGGGACTAAGCACCCAGTTATAACATTTGTATGGAAGCTGACTTGTTAAATTTGCCCTCAAAGATAAGGAACCCACCAAAGCACTAGAAAGAGGAGAAGCAGGGTCTTCACTTAATAAAAGTGAGGCCAGAGGCTGAGGGGCTATTCATCCACTGAGAACTACTTAATTATTAATCCTTTTGCTTAAGTGATATTTAAGTATCAAAAAAATCTCCATTTTGCCTTTCTCAGTAGATACTGCAAAGTTTTTCTTTTTCCTATGTAGACACCAACATATATAAACCAAATGTCATGACTAGCAAGCAGAGTATTTTTTGAGACAGAATTGGCAAATAAAACTGTAAGATGTTTAAAGTATATAACATGATAATTTGATATATGTATGTATTTTTTAAATTTACTTTTAATTGGAGTATAATTTCTTTGCAATGTGTTGGTTTCTGCTGTACAATGATGTGAATCAGCCGTAAGTATACATGTATCCCCTCCCTCTTGAATCCCCCACCTGCACCCCATCTCACTTCTCCAGGTTGTCAGAGAGCACTGGGTAAGCTTCATGTGTTACACAGCCATTTCCCACCTGCCATCTATTAACATTTTACATATGGTAATGTACTACGTGTCAACGCTACTCTCTCGATTCAACTTGCCCTCTCCTTCCCACATTGTATCCACAAATCTGTTCTCTGTGTCTCTCTTCCTACCCTGAAAATAGGTTAACTGGTGCCATTTTTCTAGATTCCATGTACACACATTAATATACAATATTTGTTTTTCTCTTTCTGACTTACTTCACTCTACATAACAGGCTGTAGGGTCATCCACCTCAGCTCAAGTGACCCAAATTCGCTTCTTTTTAAGGTTAGCTAAAATTCCCTTGTATAGATGTACCACACCTTCTTTATCCATTTCTCTCTCAATGCATTTCTAGATTGTTTCCATGTCCTGGCTATTGTAATCACTGTTGCAATGAATTTTGGGTACACATGTCTTTTTGAACCATGGTTTTCTCAGGGTATACGCCCAATAGTAGAATTTTTAGGATATATGGCAATTTTGTTAGGACTTCCCTGATGGCTCAGCAGCTAAAGAATATGCCTGCAATGCAGGCGACATAGGAGATGGTTCAATCCCTCGGTCAGGAAGCTCCTCTGGAGGAGGAAATGGCAACCCACTCCAGTATATTGCCATTTCCACCTACCCTTCTGAAATAGTGCCGACCCTCATTTACATATGTATTAGAAAAGACCTTCCCTGTGTATTAATAAGTCACATTACTGTCATCTGACATGTTTACCTTTTATTTTTTGAAGAGAACACAGGTAAGTTCCAGTCTCTTCAGTTCAGTTCAGTTCAGTCACTCAGTTGTGTCCGACTCTTTACGACCCTATGAATTGCAGCACACTAGGCCTCCCTGTCCATCACCATCTCCCAGAGTACACTCAAGCTCACGACCATTGAGTCGGTGATGCCATCCAGCCATCTCATCCTCTGTCATCCCTGTTTCCTCCTCCCCCAATCCCTCCCAGCATCAGAGTCTTTTCCAATGAGTCAACTCTTCACATGAAGTGGCCAAAGTACTGGAGTTTCAGCTTTAGCATCATCCCTTCCAAGGAACACCCAGGGCTGATCTCCTTTAGAATGGACTGGTTGGATCTCCTTGCAGTCCAAGGGACTCTCAAGAGTCTTCTCCAACACCATAGTTCAAAAGCATCAATTCTTTGGCATTCAGCTTTCTTCACAGTCCAACTCTCACATCCATACATGACCACTCTCTTAGACAGCATCAATCATACAACACAATTTTATCACTTATAGTCATCATGCTATTCATTAGATCCTCAGACCTTATAATTTTCATATGTTAAAATGTATAACCTTTTACAAACCCATCCCTATTTCCCCCACTCTCCAAGCCCTGGCAATCACTTATCTATGCTGTTTCTGAATTCCACTTTTTTTTTTTTTCTTTTTAGATTCCTTACAATTGAGATCACACAGTAACTTGTTTCACTTAGCATTAGGCCCTCCAATTTCATCCATGCTGCCACAAATGGAGGACTTTTTTTTAATGGGTAAATACAATACACACACACACACACACACTTACACACACATATATATATCACATTGCATTGTTGTAATCACTTCACCTGCTGACAGATACTTAGACTGTTCCCATAATAAATTGTTTCTAGGCTATTGTGAATATTGATGCAATGAACATGGGAGTGCAGATTTCTCTTTGAGATAATTATTTCATTTCCTTTGACTATATATGCAGAAATGAATATATATCCAGAAGTGGGATTAATGGGTGCATGACAGTTCTTTGTGGAATTTTGTGAGAAACTTCCAGAAGGTATTCCATGGGAGTTGCACCAGTATACATTCCCACCAATAACCCATTAAGACCTCCATTTTCTACACATCCTTAACCACACTTATTTCTTACTTTTTGGTAAAAGCCATTTAAACAGGAATGAGGTGGTGTATGTTGTACTTTTGATTTGCACTTCCCTGATAGTGATATTTTAGCATCTTGTCATATACTTCTTGGGCATTCTGTATGTCTTATTTGGGGGGGGGAATTGTTTATTCTGTAAAAAATAGCATGCATTTTGTATACTGTATTTGAATATATAAAACTCAGTTACCTATCCATACATCAAAACAAATTACAGAAATACAAATAATCCATTTACAATTGCACATGTATACCTGTGGTGGATTCATTTTGATATTTGGCAAAACTAATACAATTATGTAAAGTTTAAAAATAAAATAAAATAAAATACTTAGAAATATATTTAAGCAGGGTGTTGAAAGATCTATGTATGAAAACATTCAAGACACTCATGAAAGAACTGTTTAAAAGACACAAAAGGAAACATATTTCATATTTATGGACTGGAAGAATTAACATTTTTAATACATCCATACTACCCAAAGCTATCTACATATTCACTGCAGTCTCTTTCAAAATTCCAAGGCATTTTTCACAAAACAGAAAAAAACAAAAAACAAAAAACAAAAAAACTTCTACAACTTGTATAAAACTGTTGTTGTTGTTCAGTTGCCAGGTCCTGTCTGTCTCTTTGTGACTCCACAGCCTGCAACACGCCAGACTTCCCTGTCCCTTACCATCTCCTAGAATTTGCCCAAGTTCATGCCCGTTGAATTGGTGATGGCATCCAACCATCTCATCCTCTGTCAGCCTCTTTTTCTTCTGTCTTCAATCTTTCCCAGCATCAGGGTCTTTTCCAATGAGTCAGCTATTCACATTAGGTGGCCAAAGTATTGGAGCTTCAGCTTCAGCATCAGTCCTTCTGAAGAGTATTTGGGGTTGATTTCCTTTAAGATTGACTGGTTTTATCTCCTTGGCGCCCAGGGACTCTCAAGAGTCTTCTACAGCACCACAGTTCAAAAACATCAGTTCTTTAGCACTCTGCCTTCTTTATCGTCTGTCCAGCTCTTACATGTGTACATGACTACTGGAAAGAGCATAGCCTTGACTATACAGACCTCTGTCGGTAAAGTGATGTCTTTGCTTTTAACACACTGTCTAGGTTTGTCATAGCTTTCCTGCCAAGAAGCAATTGTCTTCTAATTTCAACAGAGAAGAACATAGAAGCTAGAAAGAAACGCACACCCATATATTGTCGGTTAGCTTATGAAAAAGGAGCCAAGAATATCCAGTGGGGGAAGGACAAGCTTTTCAAAAATGGCACTGGGAAAACTGGATAGTCCTATGAAAAAATGAATCTGTGTCCCTGTCTTTTACCATACACAAAAATCAACTAAAAAGGGATTAAAAAGTTGAACAAAAGACCTTAAGCGATTAAACCCCTAGAAGAAAACATCAAGGTAATCTTCTTGCCATCAGTCTTTGCAATGAGTTTTTGGGTTTCACACCAAAAGCAAAGGCAACAATGGCAAAACCTACAAGTGAGACCACATCAAACTCCAAACAAAGGAACATCAACAAAATCAAATGGCAATTTACAGATTGACAGAAGATATTTTCAAATCATATATTTGATAAGGGCTTAATATCCAAAAATACATGAGACATACATCTCAAGGCAAAAAACCACAAATAATCCAAATTTTTAATGGAGCATAAGAAAAGGAACAGTTTCACTAAACCTGAAGATTAGACTGTAGATGAGAGACACAGCAAGGTTTTCCTTCCAGAACAACAAAAGCCTGTGCCTTCCTGGCATTACTTTCTTCATTTCCACTCACTTGTTTGACAATTACAGTTCACTGAGTACATTCTTCAGTCAATAACAATCATCCCACAGTGAGCTATAATGTATACTAAGAACAGCCCCAATGAGGGGAGGGAAACTAACATTTGCATACTTACTAACGAGGAATATCAAAAAGGAAGATAATTTCCCAAGTTTACCACTCCATTGTTTTCTATGTTTCATTTCAAAATTGAGCCACCTAGTAAGGAAAATTAGCTAAGAGACCTCAATAATATATAGATACAGGGTGAAGTAAGTCAGAAAGAAAAACACCAATACAGTATACTAACACATATATATGGAATTTAGAAAGATGGTAACGATAGCCCTGTATGCGAGACAGCAAAAGAGACACAGATGTATAGAACAGTGTTTTGGACTCTGTGGGAGAGGGAGACCGTGGGATGACTTGGAAGAATGGCATTGTAACATGTATAATATCATATAAGAAACGAATCGCCAGTCCAGGTTCCATGCAGGGTACAGTATGCTTGGGGCTGGTGCACTGGGATGACCCAGAGGGATGGTATGGGGAGGGAGGTGGGAGGTGGGTTCAGGATTGGGAACACGTGTACACCCATGGTGGATTCATGTTGATGTATGGCAAAACCAACACAATATTGTAAAGTAATTAGCCTCCAATTAAAATAAATAAATTTAAAAAAGGGAAAAAAATAAAATCAGTTTTAAATGGGAGCATTAATGGTTTATAATTTGGGGGCAATTTATTACTACTGTTGTAACTGTAGTCCTTTTGGTTATTGATTGCATCAGGATAATAATTAATTATAAATATTAATAGCAACATAGGGACACATACTACTAAATTTATAGTGAATAGAGAAAGACATAGAATATATCAGGCAAGAAGTCAAAGTATGGGAAGCCAGCAGTGGTAGTAAAGGAAAGGGCAATATTGCCTTGAGAGGAAGGAAGGTTCTCAAAGTTTCTTGAAATAGCAAGAATGAGTCAGCTGTGAGGAATTAGCTTAATTTGGAAACCAGAAACTCTACCAGAAGAAATTTAAGTTCATAAAAATATTACAATGCTAAAACCCAAAATTTAGACAAAGAATAGGGTAGAGTCGGGTATATAGACATTCAAAGTTCTCCATTGCTTAGTACATCAGGCACTCAAGGACCACCCTCATTGAAGTCTTTATCTATTGCTCAACCTGCAGGTACCAGCATGGAGAAAGAGATAGCTCTACTCCACAGGCAGTGGAAGCCTACTTTTATGGCCTCATGGCTTTCCTTAAGAAGCATTCCATGCAGCACATTTCTTTGATCCCATCCCATCCCATCTGGCTGACTCCCCACGGTCAACAGGAGTCCTCACCCTGGGATCATTCTGCAATCCCCATGGCTCCAGCTCCCAGCCTCTGTGGACACCAGTGGACTTACAACCCTGTCCGAGGTATGAAGGGCTGCAACATGGCTCGTCTATGTGGTTCTCATTCCGTTCAGACTGTCACAGATTAGTGAGTTCACTCCCCAACAGCTTCAAATGACTCCCCCGTCCCAGTGGACTTCCATGGATGCGGGGATCTCTCTCCTGTGCTTCAGCTCCCTCTCCCCCAGGTGCAGGCTGGTTCCACTTGCTCTGCTCCTTCTTTCCCCTTCCTCCTTGTCCCTTCTTTCCTTTGTCCTACTGAGTTCTGTATGGATCCAGATATTCCTTCTCAGTAGTCAGGGAGTCCTGCCAGTATTCACCTGGTCTTCTGTGAGAACTGCTGCGTCTTTGGACGTTCCTGATGCATCAGTGGAAAGAGGTGTACCCACTTCCAGCTACCCCTCCGTCATCTTGTCCACCCCCATTTGTACATGTATTAGAAACTAGTTTCCCTTTCTATTAAGTAACATTGCCATCTCCACACACGTTTAACTTTTGCTTTTTGAGGAGAACACAGGTAAGTTCCACTCTCTTCAGTTCAGTCAGTCATTCAGTGGTGTCCCACTCTTTGTGACCCCAGGGACTGTGGCAACACAGGCTTCCCTGTCCATAACCAACTCCCAGAGCTTGTTCAGTCTCATGATTAGATCTCATGATTAGATCATGAAGCTCAAACTTAGATCCTCAGACCTTATTAATTTTTTATACATGAAAATATGTAACCTTTAAAAATCTCTCCCTATTTGTCCTACACTCCAGTCTTTGGCAAACATTTTTCTACTCCGAGTTCTATCTTTTTTTTTTTTTAACTGCTTATAATTGAGATCATATGGTATTTGTCTTTCTCTAACTTAGTTCACTTAGCGTAATGCTGTCCAGTTTCATCCATGTTGCCACAAATGGAAGGATTTCTTTTTTTTTCTAATGGCTAAATAATATTTACCTATATATGTCACATCAGATAGTTTTAATCCATTCACCTGTTGAAAGATTGTTGTTTCTATAACAAGGCTACTGCGAATAATGCTGCAATGAACATGGGAATACAGATCTCTCTTTGAGACAATGATTTCATTTCCTTTGATTATATATCCAGAAGTGGGATAACAGATCACATAACTGTTCTCTTTTAAATTTCTTGAGGAAACTTCACAGTATGTTTCTGTGGGAGTTGTACCGGTATACGTCCGTACCAACATTGCATAAGCATTCCTTTTTCTCCACATCCTCAATAACATCTGTCATTTCTTACATTTTTGGTACTAGACTTTCAAAGGGGTATGAGGTGATATCTCTTGTGCTTTTGATCCTCATTTCGTTTGATTATTACTTATGCTGAGCAGCTTGTCATATACCTCTAAATCATCTGTATGTCTTATTTATGGGAAAATGTCTATTCTTTAAAGATGGAGCATACATTATGTTTACTATATTCCAATATAAAAAACTCAGTTGCCTACCTATATATCAACAACAAGCTATCAGAAAGTGGAATAAAGAAAACAATCCCATTTACTATTGCATCAAAAAAAAGATAAGACACTTAGAAATAACCTTAAGCAAGGTGTTGAAAAATTTTATAGAAAATCTTTAAGACATTGATAAGAGAAATTTAAAAAGAGTTAAAGATCTGCAAAGTTAGGTTATCTATTTATGTGTTTCTTGAGGTAGGATTTCTATTACTATAAACTTCCATCTTAGAATTGCTTTTGTTGCATCCTATAGGTTTTTGATCATCATGTTTTCATTGTTCTTTGTTTCTAGGAATGTTCTGATTTCCCTTATTTCTTCAGTAACCTTTTCATTATTTAGAAATTTTTTGTTTAATCTCCATGTGTTTGTGTTCTTTACAGTTGTCGTTTTTTTCCTATGATCGATATTGAGTCTCATAGTGTTGAGGTCAGATAAAATGCTTGAAATAATTTCAATTTCCTTAAATTTACTGAGGTTTGATTTGTGACCCAAGATTTGAAAAATGTTCCATGTGCACTTGAGAAGAAATTGTATTCTTCTGCATTTGGATGGAATGTGCTGAAGATATCAATTAGGTCTGTTTGCTCTAACATTGACTTTTAGGCTTATGTTTCCTTATTACTTTTCTATTTTGTTGATCTGTCCATTGGTATAGGTGTGGTGTTAACATGCCTACTATTATTGTGTTACTGTCAATTTCCCCTTTAATGTCAGTTAGTGTTTACCTTATGTATTGAGGTGCTCTTATGTAGGGTACATAAATAGTTAAAATTGTTATGTCTTTTTCTTGGACGGATCCCTTGATCATTTGGTAGTGTCCTTCTTAATCTTTTATAATAGTTTTGATTTTAAGGTCTATTTTTTCTGATATGAGAATTCCCAATCTGGCTTTCTTTTTTTCTCCATTAGCATGGAATATCTTTTTCCATCCACTCACTTTCAGTCTGTATGTGTTTCTAGGATTGAAGTGGATTTCTTGTAGACAGAATATATATGGGTCTTGGTTTTGTATCCACTCAGCCAGTCTGTGTGTTTTGGTAAGAATGGAAGAAGATAATAGCAAATAAAGCAATTGATAAAGGATTGCTTTCCAAAATACAAGCAGCTCAAACAACTCAGTCATCAAAAGCAAGGGCAAGAACTGCAAAAATAAACTAGTGAGACCACATCAAACTCAAAACCTTCTGCATAGTAAAAGAAGCCATCAGTAAAATGAAATGACAACCTATGGAATAAAAAAAAAATTGCAAATCACATATTTGGTAAGGGCTTCGTATCCAAGTATATATAAGAGACTCATGCAACTCAGTAGGAAAAGAAATCAAAACACTCCAAATTATTAAATGAGCAAAGGAAGAGTAAATGTTTTGAAAAATCTGAAGAGTAGACTGTAGATGACAGACACTGTAAGGTTTTCCTTCCAGAACAAAAGCCTGTTTCTTCCTGGCATTGCATTCTTTATCTCCAACCACCTGTTTGGTGATTGCAGTTCACAGTATACATCCTTCACTCACTAGCAATCACCTGACACTGAGCTGTATGTGCTAAGAATACCCTACTAATTATAAAAACTAATAATTATATACTTAATCTTGAGGCATCTAAAATCCAAGGTGATTTTCAGAATTTTCCACTCCATTGTTTTCTACATTCTATTTCAAAATTGAAACACCTAGTATGGAAAAATGAGTAGGGGACCTCAGTAATACATGCATAGAAAGTCATTTAAAACTGGGAGCATTACTGTATTATAATTTGGGGGAATGTATTATTACTAATACTACTGTAATTTTCTTCCCTTTAATTCTCTGCTATACTAGGTTGATATTGATTTAAAATAGTAATACCAACATAGAGGCACATGGCACTCAAGTTACAGTAGATTAAGACAAAGCTTATGTGGCAGGAAGTGAAATCATGGAAAATTAGCAATGGTAGCAAAACAAGTGGCAGTACTGCCTAGAAAGAAAGCAGAGTTCTCTAATTTTTTGGAGACAACAGGAACAAGCCAGATGGGAGCCAACCAGCTTAAGCTGTGTACCAGAAACTGCACCAGAAGGAAAATGAAGTTCATAAAAATATGCTGATGCTAAACGCCAAAATCCAGACAGTAAGAGAATAGGGTAGGTTTTATGTAGATGCTGAAAACTACTCAGAGAGATAGACATGGAAGCAAATACACTAATGAGTATCAGAAAGATCAAAGCACAAAAGGGTCTGAAAATAAGTCGTAAAGGGACTTGGTAGTCTGATTAAAAGAATAAGAGAATCAAATTAGAAAACCAAAATATAAAGACTTGTGCACGTGATAGGCCCAGAGAATGCTCAGCAGAGAAGATTTCAGCCTCAATTGACCAGTGAACAGAAGCCTCCAGCATCAGGAACAAAAACCCTGGGCAGGACTCACGACTGTGTGCTTCTGGAAACAGCCTCAGTTTCAAAGTTTGGGCACTATACCACGTAAAAGCGAAGGCAGACAAGGATTATAGCTTGCTATGGCACTGAATCAAGACAATAGTGTTTGTTAGTTTATTTTTCTCATTCAATTATAAAGTTAATGAATCACTAACCAATGATAATTGACACCATCAGTTTCCAGTCAGATAGTCTTTAGTCATACAATGGATATATGAACCTGTTATATGATCGCCAATAACAGTTTTAATAATTAAGTTTATTGATGTTTAATTGAAGGGTAATTGCTTTACAATACTGTACTGCTTTCCAGCAAACATCAACATGAATCAGCCATAGGTATACCTATGTCTCCTCGCTCTTGAACCTCCTTCCTGCCGTCTTTCCCATCCCATCCCTCAAAGTTGTTACAGAAAAATATGGAAGGCTTCACAAATTTGTGTGTCATCCTTGGGTAGGGGCCATGCTAATCTTCTCAGTATTATCCCAATTTTTTAATATATGTGCTACCAAAGCAAACACATGAATAACATTTTAATAGAAAAAAACACATATAGTCATCTACCAATAAATGATCAATTACATTAGGAATGTGGGTATTCTGTTATATTTACCAGCTCTTATAAAATCGAATTTTTTAAGGTTCAAAGTTCCATGAATGAAATAAACATATTTTTATGCATAACACATGTATACATGCACATAAATATATGCACACAAATACATCTATGTTATACAAGCTATTATTCTCCTAGCCTGTCACAATAAGGTCTTTAGTTGATGAAAGATATAGTCCCAAATTTCTCCAACTTATATGTCTTCCTTTGAGAACCTCTTCTTTTATTTTCATCACCTAATTTTAACTAACCATTTTATTCTCAGATACCATGCCCCTTTAAACTAACTAAGAGCAGAGAAAACCTAATAAATGCAGATATGTTATCCTTAATTAAATTAGCACTCTTCTGGTAAATTGGAAAAAGAATCATGTTCAGATCTCATTCAGGAGGATAAAATCTCTATTTTATCAGTTCTCTTGTCCAACCTCAATTCTTGCTCATTTCAGTCTTAAATTCTGTTTGCATACAAAGGATGCACAGGAAAAGTAATATTAAAATCACACTTGCAAGAGTCTATGATTTTATGCTTCTGTTAGCCAAAGGTAGGGCCAGGAATAATTTGTGAAATATTACATACATCATGGAAGCATGAAGTCTAGTTCTATTATCAAAGAGGAGATGCTTGGAGATGGTTCAAAAACTAAGCCCCTTGGGTTGTCAGGATGTACCCCCGATCAGACAGATAAATTTTGTCCCTAAAAAGTCAAAGTCAGGAAAGGGCAGGCCTTGTTCGCAGAGTCGATGATGTTGTCTTGGGTGCTGACCAGGTAATATTCTTGTATTACCATTTGGAGATTTATTTACTACTTTCTCGAAGAAACAAATGTAACGAGAGGATTAAAGATGCATAAAAGTAGAAGAGCTGTCAAAGTGCCTGGAAGAAAAGCTAGCCAGGAGAACCAGGCCCCCACACTGATAATTGTCAAAGACTGTAACAGTGCATGTTTTATAGACAGAGCAGAACAAGTGGAAAAAACCAGTGTTCTAAGGTCACTGCTGTTTTGCAGTCAAAGACAAAATATTTTTCTCTTTAAGCAGAGTCATCATAGCTCCTGATGAGGTCCTGGTTACACACATGCAGACCGAGGGCCACAGGCATATGTGATGTGACATCAGGAAGTGAACAGAGGAGTGTATTGGTGCCCAGTCACCTGCATCTGCTAATAATGGGACCTGGGGGAAATTACTTGCCCTCTCCAAGTCATCACATCTTCATTAACAGAACTTGATGATCATAGTGAAGATTAAGGCTATCTCACAGGGTTCCTGTGAAACACAAATTTTAAGATGTTTTAAAGCTTTCGGGAAATTATCAAAGACATGCATGGGGTTACTAAGGTGAGTGAGCAGATCCAAGGTACAGTATCCTTTTTCTCTTGGTATTCTCTTTGTACTCAAAAGTAGCGATCAGTCAGTCATGTGTTTACTCTTACCCCAGCGTGATGGTAAACCACACAGATCAACTGGACTTTTCTTGTCATTTCAGTGTCTAATATGTAAGCATTAGTCAATGTAGAGTGAAAAATTACAAACTCCTAGAGGGTCTTGTTGCCAGAGTCTGCAGAGTCCCAACACTAAACTGTCTTAAAAAAATGGCCTAAACACTCTGGCTCAGAATTAAGTTCCAAATGTTTGCAGAGCACAGAAGTACTTCTGGGAGCAATACAAAATTACAGGGAGTAACCTACTTCTCCAACTCTCTATCTGTGCAAATATTATCATCCATTTAAATTGACACAGAATGCAATCCTTCTTCCCCATCCCGGCTACTATAGCACCAACTCCTGCTCAGAGCAACAGGGAAAGAGAAGCCTTCCCTCCACCGGATGGATTTGATAACCTCAGGTGACTAGATCATCTCAGAATGGTTCATGTTTTTATTTAAACAGGGTCCTGTCTGCTCCTGCTGCTGGTCATGTCAAATCTGCTGCTGTGCCAAGGCAACTCATGCCCGTCCTGCTGTCCTGACGTGTTTGACATCCCCCTGGAATCTCTTACACACCTGTTTCTCAATGCCTCCAGGCTGTCACATGATATCGTTAACCATACCACCATAATGTTCCATGAGTTTGTAAGTACTCTGGTGGTGGTGGTTTAGTTGCTAAGTCATGTCCGACTCTTGCGACTCCATGGTCTGTAGCCCTCCAGGCTCCCAGATGGAACCTTCCCATAAGTGTTGGGCTATACTGTCCTTACAACAAGAAGGCTGCATCAGCCAAACTTCAAATAACAGAGTCTCTAAGTCAAAGAAGCCATCAGCTCATAAGATGTGGAAATCGAAAAAAGGATCAGTTTTGTGAAATCCCTAAGATTCCTTAGAAATGCAATAACTTTTTCAATTTCCTTTCATTCATTTTCTTTTGTAAATTTTTAAAATAAATGATTTTTGTATTTGTCAGCCAAGAATGCCATAAAATAATACCATAGACTCAGTGGAATAAACAACAGAATTTTATTTGCTTACAGTTCTGGGGGCTAGAAGTCCCAGATCAGGGGGCCAGCAAGGTGAGGTTCTGGTAAGAACTCTTTCCTCCCATGCTGGATTCTCCGTTCGTCCTCACACAGGGTGGGGGGTGGGGAAGAGAGAGAGAGGAAAAGACACAGAGGTAATTCTCTGGTGTTTTGCTTCATGAAGACACTAAATCTATTGGATCAGTGTTCCACCCTAAGAGCTCAGTTAACCTTAATGGGCTTCCCTGGTCGCTCAGATGGTAAAGAATCTGCCCTCAATGTAAGAGACCTGGGTTCTATCCCTGAGTCTGGAAGATTCCCTGGAGAAGGGAACGGCAAGCCACTCTAGTAATCTTGCCTGAGAAATCCCATGGACAGAAGAGTCTGGTGGGCTACAGTCCATGGGATCCCAAAAAGTTGGAACCCTTTTCAAAACACAGTACTTTGGCAGTTAGGTCTCTAACACATGAACTTGAAGAACATTCATTCAGCCCACAATATTACCTGACACAAAGCACTTTTAGGTGGGACTGGGTAAAAGGAAGCATGTTGATTTTCTAGTCCTTCAGTGTCTCTCTGGGCTTTCTTCTCCAGGCTCAGAGTAAATAGCCAATAAATGAGAACTGCTCTACAGTGAACTGGGTGGATGGAACATGTTAAACAAAGCTGAATCCCGGTCACAAAATCAAATAATGGTAGTTTTATTAAGGCTACAAATTATTATTTTAAGATTTGCAGTGAATAGCTTTAGAGCTGCAATAGAAAGGGAATTTACAATTGGAAACAATTATTCTCTTTCTGAAGAAAGTATTTGAAAGTTGTATGTTAATTCTTTTAGGTCAATCAAGGAGCACACAGTTGAGCAGAGAGCTAATAAAAGGCGGTGTTAAAGGTTTCTATTAAATTCATGTAGTTCTTTTTACTCACTAGTTTTTTTCATCCTCCATTTTTGACTGTCCATTTTTTTTATAACTCTTCCAAGTAATCTCTTGAAATGTTCATAACTTTTCTAAAGATTAGTTTTTCTCTATCAATGTGTTAGCTAGATTTTTCTACTCTTATTATTCTCAGTCCATTGCTTAGTATTTCCTATAACTTTATGCCATGTTTTTCCACAGTACCATTTTGTCACCATAAACAACATTGTATTCTGCACCTGGGATGAACACTAAGCTTTTTGGTGGGTGGATTGAGAGATAAGTCCGAGTCATAACTTATAACTCCTTGCAAGGGAATATATTGGCTCTAACCCACAGTAAACAAGAGATTAAATGGTTAAATATAGGTGCATGCATGCATTCTAAGTCATATCAGTTGTGTCCAACTCTTTGCAACCCTACTGACTGTAATCCAACAGGCTCCTCTGTTCATAGGATTTGCCAGGCAAGGAAACTGGAGTAGGCTGCTGTACCCTCTTGCAAGGGATGCTCCTCACCTAGGGATCAAACTTGAGTCTTCTTATATCTCCTGCATTGGCAGGAATGTTCTTTACCACTACCATCACCTGGGAAGCACCAAGTATTGGTACAAAAGTGCTATATTTGGTTCAAATACTAAAAAAAAAAAAAAAAAAGATAATAAAATTGGAGAAGGCAATAGAAGGGAAAAGGTTGAACTTAGAAAAGTTAGATGTAAAATCATTTTTATAGAGACAATGTATAGAAAAAGTATGAAAAGAATGACTTTCAAATTTTGTGATCCCCCCCATAAAAAAAAAAAAATACAAGGCTGTTAAACATGTTAATGTTCTGGTAATGGGTTCATCTACCGAATGCCCAACAGCCCTAACTAATTGCCTGATCACTTTCAGGATGAAAAATATGCCCAGAACCAACCGTACACTATCAATGCCACGAAAAGCTGCCATACCAATTCCCTCCATACTCCCCAACAAAGAGAAGAAGCCCTAAGGATGAACGTGAGTCTTTCACCTGGGTTTTTCACCAGATCAAATGAGACAGTATATAGTTTACCAGGCTTCATAATATTAGAGGGAATGGTAACTGTACATGCAGAAAAAGGTGGAGGAACTGTAAGCAACTGAAGAGAAATTATATTATGCAGTTGATGAAGCATGAGAGAAATCAAGGGATGACTAAAGATCTATAGTAGCAACATAAATAACAGATCCATAAATTGTCCATGAAGACAACTTTAGTTCAACCAATGCATTAGACACAGGATTGCAGCTATTATACCGTACAAAAACAGGAAATGAATGGGAACTTCCATGTGTAAAATATAAGATTGCAAAATTCATGAATATGTAAGAAACACACCCCAGTTTTGAGTACTCCCTGTTACTAGCGACTGCTGCCTGGGAGTCCTATACTGTACCACCCGAGCCACCGCGTCTGCCTTTCAAGGCTCTCCTGATTCTGCTTTTACTTCTCTGACACCTCCTTCATTCGTCATTCTCAATGACTCTTCTGTCACGTTTTATTTTTAATTTGTAAGTCTCCCCCACAATGGCCTATAAAACATTGCTTTGCTGTTCATGGCCACAATTGCCTCTGTTCTGAGGACAACACAGTTTACATATCAAGCCTCAATCATTTATGGCAGCTCCAAATTTTCACCGTTATAATCTCTCCTTTCTGATTTCCTGCATTATCTTTTGTCCTAACATTATTTAAAATATTTTCACATGCATCCCCCCTTAAAATACTATCTTCTCTCTTTACAATTTTCTTAATGATACCAGCATTCTTTTCCTCTGTTAAGCTCATTAGTAATGAGGATGATCAAGTAAAGGAAAAAGGTCAAAAAGAAGAGGAGGGATTGTTCAATAAGCTTAAATTCAAAGATTATTGAGAGTTACTACATGGCCATACATTTTACTCAGCACTTTATGTGCATTACTATATTTAATCCTATTCAGTTGTCTGTTCTTTACCAGTAAAACAGTTCATGGCTGTAAAGAAATCAAGCATATTAACTAGAGATTTTCAGCCCCTGGGATTTTCATGCACAATTCTGCTAGTAGTAGTGAACTAGGGGGGGAAACCCTCCATTGTGAATCCCACTGATGCTGTTACTAAAGACAACGCTGTGCCATTTTCTGCCCGGACACTTGTCAACAAAACAGACTCTTCTGATATCAGCAGGGGGCTGGTGTGGGATCAGCTGAGGAGAGAAGTCTGTTTAGGAATGTCATGTCTTCTTCCTTGTCTCTTTGTTTTAATATCATGAAACAAATTATCGATCAAAAATCAATACAAAGGACTCATCTGATTCATTAATACGAATGAATCACTGGGTGACAATGATGTGGGCACAGGTGAAATCCCTCTTTCCTGGGTCAGGCCCTGCAGCACATACTGACTTGTGTAAATGCTAAGATTCTCTCACGGAAATATACAAACACAAAAGAACTCACTGAGTGGTGGTAGAATTTCAGAGGAAAAAAGAAAATTCTTCATAAATTAGAATGCATTAGAAGAATTAGTTCCTAAAATAACCTAGATTTTTAATAATTTAGCATAGTGTGAACTAATAGCTTACATTTTATACTTTTGCAACTTTTACTACCTTCAAAAATCTCTGCATGCACATAGGAATAACCAAGAGTTTTTTAGGTCAGCTGCTCTGAGCATAGATCACATGTTACCAATACCACTGAATTATGTTTATTTTAATCAGATCGTTTCTTCTGGTTGCTTAGAATGAAGACCTTAGTAAGTGGATACTCATGTTACTGTACTCCTGGCATAGACCTCTGTATCTTCTAGTCAAGTACCTGAAGAGTATGAAAGAAGTCTCAGATACTATCCTATCAAGTGCCAAAGAGAACATGAGAAAAATAGAAGAACTTCAAGCATTCATAGAGAGGCAATTCAGCCAGGTGAGCATCCTGCAGAGGGCTTTCTTGCTTTGTTCATGAATGAAAGAGGTCACCTCTGTAATGCGCATGGTGTTTTGAAATATATCCTTTTGTAAGAAAAAGGTTCATGACTTGTATATTCTAGACTGCTACTACATAAAGCAGGAGCCTAGTCATTCATGGTGATAGATTCTACTGTAAAGGAATCAGAATTTCACTGCAGTTTTTGACATGTGCAGCCTACCCTGCATGCACACAATTCCACCAAAAGCTTGCCTCTTCCTTGGCACAGGTGGCTGAAATATTTTCAAGAGTAAGAGAACTAGAGAACAGAATTTCCAAGATCAGCATTTTCTTCAAAGTAACCCAGGACATATGCTATTGAAATTCCACTTGTCTTCTTTTTCTGTTCTCCTCAAATCAAAAGATGAGAGTAGGAAGGAAGAAAAGAGAAAGTTAAAACTAATCTTGAGTTATGTTTCTACATTTTAGATTCCTAATAGTTTTCTCATAGGCTGGCTTCAAAATCCATATCTAGAGTGTTTTATATTCATATGTCTTCTCCAAATCTTAATTTGATAATTATAAGGAAAAAGATATGCAAATACTAATAAAACACATAAGAACTCATTATTTTTTGGGTATTCAGGTTATTTATCCAGTAACACGGACAATATTCAAGGCTCGCATTTACTGGTCAGGACTCGCATCCCTGGTGTCCAACGATGAAGATGTGCGTCATTCTGCATTTTACAAGCTGTTCATGTGCCTGTATAGGGATTCACGTAAACTTGACATGTACACCAAGATCTTGGCGTGCCGAATCACCAACACGTGCTAAATCCATATCCATCCCATCCAGCTCTGAGGTGGTCATGATGATATATCCCACAGCAAGCTTCTTGGAAATTTATAGCTTTTTATGCATGCTCTGTGAAATGGGTCTCCTCTTAAAAAAATAAACACAGACTCTGTAGAGATGTCAAAATCTAAGAGGGCAATTCCTTAACATTTCTTATCTTCAATTAATAGAAAATCAAAAGAAAATCGACCCCGACAATTGAGAGAATGAAGCTCCTATTAAAATTAGTCACAAATAGCAGAAGCTGGCATTACAAAGAAGACCATTAAGAGATTATGTAAGAATCACAGCCAATTATTCTGGGTCAAGTTATTAGAATCAAAGTCTTATGGACTCTGTTGGAGAGGAAGAGGGTGGGAAGATTTGGGAGAATGGCATTGAAACATGTGTAATATCATGTATGAAACGAGTTGCCAGTCCAGGTTCAATGCACGATACTGGATGCTTGGGGCTGGTGCACTGGGATGACCCAGAGGGATGGTGTGGGGAGGGAGGAGGGAAGAGGGAGGAGGGTTCAGGATGGGGAGCACATGTATACCTGTGGCGGATTCGTTTCGATGTTTGGCAAAACTAATACAGTGTTTCAGGGTTAAAAATAAAATTAAAACAAACAAACAAAAAAAAAAAAACAAAAAAACCCCCAAAGCATTAGACAATTGTTCGTGGTTCTGGTCATGCTACCAAGAAGACTGAATTCTCAGGATTCTTTATGAAAGGAGCCACAAACTGTCAGCCAACTATCACAG
Source organism: Bubalus kerabau (assembly GCF_029407905.1). Lineage (NCBI taxonomy): Eukaryota > Metazoa > Chordata > Mammalia > Artiodactyla > Bovidae > Bubalus > Bubalus kerabau. The sequence goes on from NC_073626.1 coordinate 17,280,082, forward strand.
TGTTACACCAGACAAGATAAGTGCTTTGCACTTTTGTGTAAATAGCATGATGTTTACTGAACTGTGTTAAGATTGTTAGGATGCTGTCTTAGTCCTTCTGGGTTGCTATAACAAAAAGCAGAGGCTTAAAAACAATGGAAATGGATTTCCACAGCGTGGTCATGCAGGGTCCTTTCTGGTCACACACTTCTTACTGTATCCTCACACGGGGGCAAGGCTCGGGAGTTCTGTGCATTTTTTATATGTAAAAGCACTCATCTCATTGAAGAGGGTCCATCCTTATAACTCCATCACCTCAAAAAGTCCCACCCAGGGCTACCAAAATAATGGGGATCAGGATTTCATCATATGAAATTTCTGGGGGATGCAAGGCTGAGACCGTAGCAGATACAAAGGTGAACTGGCTCATCCTCCTCCAGTGGCTGTCGTCACCCACACTCCACTGCATCCTCATTTCCTGCATCACCTTGCAGCCATTCCATACATTCTATCACTCTGGGTTTCACAAGTCCAGGTCAGTCAAGTATCAGCTTCATCTCATACTCAGCCTATTCAATGTCTCCCTCTCCCCTGCTGAGGCCCAGGGAACCTACCAGGAAGTGCAGATGTGTCCATTTCTGCAAGGTTCCTTCTCTCTCCCTCTCTGGATCTTCATTCCTTGGGCCATGATGGAACAAGGTAGATGGTAACGAGATGGGAAACTCTGACATCACTGACTTACATGATGCTGTTGTAGCCTCCTCTTGGTCCAGACGGACTGATCTGAAATTCCCCCTGACTGACAAGCATTTCCCTTGTGGGGTATCCTTGTGATTTTCCAGGACATTCACAATTTGGGGATCCTCAATGTCATAGTTTCCTTTTTAATCAGGAGAAATGTTCTGGAACAACAGCTCCCCACCTGCAGTAGTCACCAAAGATTCCCTCTTTCCCTCACTCTGCAAGCACCATCTGGAGAAAATTAAGCAGCCCACAGTCAGCTGCCTACTAGCTGACCCACAGGAACCCCATGTATGATAAACACTCCAAACAACTGAATGGCAGAAATACTGGTGTGCATCTGTCCACCACTGTGGATTCTGGACAATTGTCCAACTGGTCACATAGACACTCAGTAGATCAGAACGCTGGATTCAAAAACACATTTATCTGAGAAGTGAGATACCATTCTCTCTTCCTTTTAGTGTAACTATCATTCTCAGTAATTATTTGGATTACAAACATGCCTTAGTAGGTCCCTGAATTATAAAATCCTCCAAATAGACTGAGTTTCTACTGAGACTGGAGCAATGTGACTGGATTAGGGATGCTCAGCTTGTTCAACAGCCTCCAAACAACCTGGGATGAGGGCCAATCTCTTGACTGGCTCTCCTAAGAAGTCAGTGATGTTGTTGGGCTGGTTTTGCAGCATCTTTAGGTGTTTAGCAGTAATTCCTGGAAAACCGAAAATGGGAAATCAGAAGGTAGAAGGGAAAGGGAGATGAATAACAGAGAAGGAAGAGAAAGACAGAAGGAAGGAAAAGAAGCAAAGGGAAAGTGTGTCTAGGACTTGGGTAGTGAAGGATGAAAAGATGTTAGAATACTTTATTTTCAAGCACCCAAATATATATGCTTTTTAAAATATCCTAAGAGCAAATATCTCATATTCCCTTTTATTTCATTTTCTCTTTTCTCCTCTTTTTTCTGAAATTGTCCTTTATATTAGGAGTATTCTTTTGTTGTTACTATAAGCCATAGTTCTAGAGATGAACAAAGACTGGCAACTCTTTAGGACAGAATCCAGCCCAATTATCTTCTTTTAGGCAAAGATACCTTTCCAGCAAAGGTGTTGAGCGAAACAGGAACAGTGTCCAGCAAAACCAGGAACACTGTCCTCAAAACCAACATCTTCCATCATACATAGGGTTATTCTTGTCTGAGCCCTGCCCCTGCCTCTACCCGGGATGACCCAAACCTTTCAGAACATGACAGAATACTCTGACCCAAAGCAATCTATCAATCTCTCCTTTGGCTCCTTCATGCATGTAAAGTGTCAGTTTTCTTGTATTTTCACTTTCTTCTTCCAAAAGATAAAAGACCATGAAAAAACCCTGTAAGCACTTTCTAAGTCATTTACTGCCAAAAACATCTAATTGTATTGTGTTACTTGCTTAATTTTCTTTCCTTCAATGTCTAGATATTTCCAGCAGAGAGGATGGTGTTTATTAGAGTGAAAATTTGGCAATAAGGGGGACAATGCAATTGGGGAAACATACACTTCCCAATTGGAGAAGGCAATGGCACCCCACTCCAGTACTCTTGCTTAGAAAATCCCATGGATGGAGGAGCCTGTCCATGGGGTTGCTAAGAGTCGGGCACGACTGAGCGACTTCACTTTCACTTTTCACTTTCATGCATTGGAGAAGGAAATGGCAACCCACTCCAGTGTTCTTACCCGGAGAATCCCAGGGACGGGGGAACCTGGTGGGCTGCTGTCTATGGGGTCGCACAGAGTCGGACACGACTGAAGCGACCTAGCAGCAACAGCAGCCTTAATACAAAGTGTCCCCGTATGGCTACTGTTCTAAAAGACCCAAGTGGCCATTCTTTCCTACCACCCAGAACTTTATTCAGTGCACATTTTTACATTTATTTGTGGTTCTCTTCTTTTTCTCCAATGTCAGCTTTAACCACCTAATTTTTGTTTTACTTTTGTTCCCTTATTGTGTCACACAACTGAAGTGATTTAGCATAGCATACACTCCCCAATAGACCACACACATCTTTATGTATTTGTCTCTTATAAAATTTATTTCAAGTATGAATTTCGGACTTTACATCAAGAACAGAAGTGGTGCCATTGAGAGCACTACTGTGACATATAAAGTGAATATTGTAGATTTCAGACAATATTGAACAGAACCATAGATATTCTATAGAGTCAGTCAGGGATAGCCAAAGGGGGTATATTTGGACAGGATTTAACAATCACTCCCTTGCCATCCAGAAAGCGTTGATTTTCCCCTCTTTTACAGATTTCCATGTAAGATTACATGTGAAGAAATGACCCTGGTATATCAAGAATAGTAGCAGTGGTTACCGAATGGAAACAAACAAATGAAAAACCTTTGAAGTTCACTGACCTTATAGATTAGTAAGTCACATGTCATGGATACAGTGAGGACTTAAACTGAGGTTTAAAAAAGTCTCTATTTTCCAGAAGCAGACCCTCCATTTGTGGAGAAGGAGAGGGTGATAAACACACAAACTGCTATATGGCATGGTAGCATGAAGAAGAATAAGATGTGAAGCCACCACGGGGCTACAGTAGATTGAAGTACAGCTAGGAACCATCTGAATGTGTCACAGGAGTGACATAAATGGGATTGCTTTATGATGGAGTTTTGAAAGGTTGATGGGATATTGATGTGGAAAAATAGGAAAACAGTATATCTGTCAATTCATTTAGGATCATCTTATGAAGTAAGGATCTCTGACATCCTAGATCAAGGCAACTGATATATTAATACATATAGCCTTAAAAGGTATCAGTGAATAATCAAGTCTGACAAAAACACAAGAAATGTTCATTTTTTACCATACATGTTGTATCTCTCATGATTATGCTCCCATGATATACTGTAAATATTATTGTAGGGTTAGAATGGAGAAATACTTGTATGCATTTTTATGCATTGGGGAGAATCATATATGCCAATTTGGAGAGTTTGTCTTTATTCTACAAAGCAACAGGAAACCAAGAACATTAAGTCCAAGAGAGCAAAATGTTCAGAATTAGAAAAGAGAAACTTTAATGTGGATAGAGGAGTTGTGGCTGCTGGGGCTGGTAGAGAAAGAGAAAGAGACCAGAAAGAGCTGGGAATATTACGACACTAAAAATCAAAGAGGGCTCTGCCATGTGAAAAGACACAAAGGATGTGAGAGATACAGGAGATGAAATAGACCTTGACCACATGCAAGGAATAAGGCAGACAGAAGAGCCAAAAAAGGCATCCAGCAATATGGGGCTAGTTGGGTAAATAAATGACTGAAAAGTCAGAGTGAAGGGAGGAAATAAATTAAGGTTTTATCCAAAAGCATCTGAGCTCTATTTTCCTGTATTTCATCAACTTAGTACCAGAAATCAAAAAATTAAGGTTCTTCAGCAAATGATAGAAATAAATATTCTATGGAGCCTCTGCTAGACCCTATGGAATACCAGAACCAAAGCATGACTACCCAGTGATAAGAAGCAGTAAGTCTCTAGTCACTTTCAACACTTAAAAAAGACATACATTGTAAAGCATAGAGGATGAATAGAAATCAAATGGAAACAACCCATACCTTTACAGAGCCAGCCTAAACAAAACCTAAAACCCAAACAAACTAGAGGTAATGGTCTCCTTAATCATGTGTCCACTTTCTCCAAGAGTTTATCATTCCTTTTGCCTGGATCCTCCCTTGTTTACTAACCCTTCATTGCCTTACTCTCAGCAGATGGTCAGCTAATCACTAATCAAATAAATAATTAAACAGTGTTCACTCCTGAGATATATTTGTACTGATGGACTCTTCAAACTGAAAAGCTTTCTAATCCCCTGAACGTAAAACTCTAAAACTGGAAGGACTCCTTCCCAGCCTCTTTCCAAAATGCCCAGTGGGCAGCAATTTCGAGTCTAGCTACTTAGACATGTTTTGCCATAATTATAACCTGTTTGAATAGTGAAGACAGGAGATGGATGAAGCACTGAAAGATGTCGAGAAAGAAATGCATGGACAAGTGGAAAAGTTACAATAAGCCTTAAACACCGATCTATGCCTGCACATCATAGCATGTGTGATGGGAGCCAGGTGGGCCTAATCAGATGGATTTTTCAAGAAAGTTCTATATGAGTTGGCACTGAGAAGTTTGATTCATCTCAACTGTTTCAACATGATTCTTTGATTCTAAGACTCAGAGCCACTTATCTCATTTAACTGCACTAAGTCAAAAAGGGAATATACTTATTGCCTATTTGAACACTGCTAAGAGATTATAAAAGTTCTCATCACAAGAAGAAAATTGTAACTATTTCTAGTGATGGATGTTCACCAGACTTATTGTGGTGATCATTTTGCAATATATATCAAATTCTTATGTTGTACACCTGAAACCAAAATAACATTATATGTCAATATTATCTTTTTATAATGATATCTGAAACTGAAATAGCATATTTGTCAATGTGACCTATGTATAATGATCATATATTCATTATGGTATATACATAACACATATGCATATCTTCAGTTAAGTTCAGTCACTCAGTCATATACAACTCTTTGAGACCCCATGGACATCATGCTCCCCTGTCCTCCACCATCTCCTGGAGCTTGCTCAAACTCATGTCCATCGAGTTGATGATGCCATCCAACCATCTCATCCTCTGTTATCTTCTTCTCCTCCTGCCATCTGTCTTTCCCAGCATCAGGGTCTTTTCCAATGAGTCAGTTCTTTGCATCAGGTAGAAAAATTTTTGGAGCTTCAGCTTCAGTATCAGTCCTTTCAATGAATATTCAGGGCTGATTTCCTTTAGTATTGACCAGTTTGATCTCCTTGCAGTCCAGGGGACTCTCAATAGTATTTTCCAACACTGCAGTTCAAAAGCATCAATTCCTCGGTGCTCAGTTTCCTTATGGTCCAGCTTTCACATCCATACATGACTACTAGAAAAACCATAGATTTAACTAGATAAAATTTTATTTATATATATAAACATATATGTACACACAGCTATGTAAGGAAAAGTTTTGAAAAGGAATATAATTCTATTTTGGATGAAGAAAACAAATCAACTAGTATATATTTTTTTCAAATATGCATTTTAGCTATCATGTTGAGTCTAAAACTTTATCTTCAAGGTAGGTTATGTTTATGCTGATGAAACAGAAATGTGACTTAACCTTGTAACATTAGCTGCAGAACAGCTTATTTACAATAGCTAATCAAAACCACAAAATTTTGAAACCTATAGGCCTGCCCAGTATTCAGCTATTTGTCATTTAACCAAGTGATCATTGACTTAATTCCTCCTTGACTCAAAACTCTTATAGGTGCTTAGTTTACATCAATAAATAAAGCAAGCAGACACTTATCCTCATGGAACTGATATTCCAGCTGGGGGAAGACAGATAATCTGCAATAAACATGAATCCAAGTACATTATATGATATGTTAACAGGTGATCTGTACCCTGGGAAAAGAAATAGTAAAGCAGAGGATGGGGTTTTGGGAATGAATGTGAAGCAAGGGATGTGATATAAAGAAATACAACTTAGACCACACTGAGGGGAGCAAACATGCTCTCTTGCATTCAAGATTCAAGTTTTCCCCTGTCCAGGCAGGTCTCTAGGTCTTCTACCCAACTTCAAAAATGTTTCTGTCTCTGAGGCTCTATGCAAACTCATGCAAACATGGATGTTCTGAACATTCTGCCTCTCTTCAGTTGAACTGGTTTCATAAAAAATTTTTTGGTAAACTTCCCCAAATTAAGCAACATTTTATGCAGCAAATTTTGATAATTTTCTGTTTCCTGAAGAACTAATCTCCAAATTATTTTGCATTTTTCAACACACTGTCAGTGACCTAATTATATTATGTAAAAATATTATATATGCATTGCTATTCTAATATATTATGACATTTAAAAATATACACAAAATATAAACTAAATGACAGTGAGATAAAAATAAATAGAAATGGAAATGGTTACATTTTCTTCCCCAGGGGATGAGGACACTCATTTCTATGGCCACTGGACTAATGGATTCTGAATGTTCACACATAATTATATCAGTTGTTTAACTATAATAATAATGTAATTTCTTTTATGTATAGCTTCAGTCAAAGTTCTCAGAAAACCACAAGGGCCCAAGAATAAAATTATATGTGAATAACTCTCTTCAGATGCATATATAAATTTTGAGCTCAATTAAGTAATCATCTTAAGTTCTTTTATTATTCCATCAATTCATCTACTGGTAAATAATCTAAACTCTACAATAGATTTCTTTTTTTCAGGGTTTAAATCTCAAATCATAATAAAAGGAGAGTAATGGCCTTGAAAAAAATGGCCTAGTGAAAAATTTGGCTTAAAGCTCAACATTCAGAAAACTAAAATCACGGCATCTGGTCCCATCACTTCATGGCAAATAGATGGGGAAACAGTGGAAACAGTGGCTGACTTTATTTTTCTGGGCTCCAAAATCACTGCAGATGTTGATTGAGCCAAAAATTAAAAGACACTAACTGCTTGAAAGGAAAGTTATGACCAACGTAGACTGCATATTAAAAAGCAGAAACATTACTTTGTCTAGAAGGTCTGTCTAGTCAAAGCTATGGTTTTTCCAGTGGTCATGTATGGATGTGAGAGTTGGACTATAAAGAAAACTGAGCACCGAAGAATTGATGCTTTTGAACTCTGCTGTTGGAGCAGACTCTTGAGAGTCCCTTGGACTGCAAGGAGATCTAACCAGTCCATTCTGAAGGAGATCAGCCCTGGGATTTCTTTGGAAGGAATGATGCTAAAGCTGAACTCCAATACTTTGGCCACCTGATGCGAAGACCTGACTCATTTGAAAAGACTGTGATGCTGGGGGAAATTGAGGGCAGGAGGAGAAGGGGACAACAGAGGATGAGATGGTTGGATGACATCACTGACTCAACGGACATGGGTTTTGGTGGACTCCAAGATTTGATGATGGACAGGGAGGCCTAGTGTGGTGCAATTCATGAGGTTGCAAAGAGTCGGACATGACTGAGTGACTGAACCGAAAGGAACAGAAATGGCCTAGAAAAATAAACAAAATGTTGTATCGATATTATTACATCTATAAATGCATTGTAAAGAAAATTAATGGAAAAATACATAAGACTTACCATTTGCTGAACCAGAAACTGTACTCACTCAGAGCTGAATATACATATAATCTAGAAAAAATGCTTTTTCCACTTCTGATAACTTCTAAAGAAAGGGACTCATAACTTTCATCTCCAGCCTTCTGTGGACTCCTTTCCAATTTTCTGCTCACCTTCCCTTCATGAAATCTCTTCTCTAGGTTATAAAACACATTTTGGGCTTCTGGTTCAGACAAGATGACCTTGATATTTTTGTGCCCACTCCTCTGTTTGTTCTGGTAAGGAGAGACCACTAAAGGAGACCTTGTATATTTGGCAAGAAGAAGGTGAACTAGATTAGGGCCTGAATAATGGAAGAGCAACACAGCAGCACCTAAGAGAAGACAAGCCAGGCCCAGCATTCCTGACCTCCAACCTATCGTCAGAAGGCAGCCTGAATAGGGCTCTTCTTCCAAGGAATAAATGTGAAGGAACACCAGGTGGTGCTTTAGTTGACAGGCTGTGCCTGACTCTTTAGGACCCTATGGACTATAGCCCACCAGGTTCCTCTGTCCATGAAATTCTCCAGGCAAGAATATGGATTCACATATCCTCCTCCAAGAGATCTTCCCAATCTAGGGATTGAATCCAGGTCTTCACAAGGCAAGTGGATTCATTACTGTCTGAGCTACCAGGAAAGCCCGAGAAATTTAATAATGGCATGGATATTTGGAAATTAAAAGGATAAAAACTTTTGTTAATATTTGATAAAGTAGACTTTAGAGCAAAGATTATCTAAGGGCAAAGGAATACAAGGACATTACATAAGGAAAAAAGAGTCAATTCAGCAGGAATACATAATAATCCTAAATATGTATATATCAAACAACATAATCACAAAATACAGGAGCAAAAATAGATACATCATATGAATAATGAGATTGAAACTGTGACATAAAACTTTTGAAAAAGAAATCATCAATCCAAGATAGATTGACCAGAGAATTCCAACAAATATTTAAAAAATTAAGATCAATTTGACATAATCTCTTCAAGAAAATGAAAGAGTAGGAAACCATTCCCAACTAATTAGATGGGGCCAGTATTGCTCTCGGAGAAGGCAATGGCACCCCACTCCAGCACTCTTGCCTGGAAAGTCCCATGGACGGAGGAGCCTGGTGGGCCGCAGTCCATGGGGTCGCTAAGAGTCGGACACGACTGAGCGACTTCACTTTCACTTTTCACTTTCATGCATTGGAGAAGGAAATGGCAACCCACTCCAGTGTTCTTGCCTGGAGAATCCCAGGGATGGGGGAGCCTGAGGGGCTGCTGTCTATGGGGTTGCACAGAGTCGGACACTACTGAAGTGACTTAGCATAGCATAGTATTGCTCTATACCAAAATCAGACAAAGGCAGTACAAAAGGAAATTTCAGACTAATGTCTCTCACAAATTTGGAATTAAAAGTTTTCACTCTCACACATACGAATCAACCAAATGAATTCAACAATGTATAAAACCATCTCTTGATAGTTTCTGGTCCCTTCCTAAGTCTGGTCCCATTACCTATCTCTTCAAAGGGTTTAAGTGAAACAAGGATACAGTCAGTTAGGGTCCCAGTAATAATATTATCATACCAGAAATAGAGTGACAAATACTCGAGTAGGTCAAATCAGAAACTGACTTCTCCCATTAAAGTTAATCATACCAGTCATCCTAAATGCCTAGCAAAAATAACTGCAACTAGATTCATAAGATAAAGAAAACATAGCTACTACATAGAAATGGTGGGTGTGTTTGATATTCTTTATATGCCCCTTGGGAACCCTGTTGATCATTTTCTATTATATTATGAACCTTTGGAGGCTGAGAAGACCATACTTTATACCTCCAGTTCTTCTGGCCTCTGACTTCTACTTGAGTTTGGCCAGTGGTAGAAAAAAGAGATTGGTGAGTAAGTGGAGAAAGAGATTAGTGGATTGATTATTTCTTCTGGCTCCTTTCTTGCTGGGAAGTGGCCAAGTTTCTCCACTGAGCCCAGAGTTCTGGTCAGAGGCCCTCTCTTTTAGCTGCAGCTATGTACAAGACCCTTTAGAGACTGCAATATCCATTCTCTTCCTATAAGTGTTCATGCATCCATGATCTTACCTATATCAAACAGCTTTCCTTTTCCTTTTAAGCTATCCTTAGCTCTGATACAGGTTCCAAACCCTTAAAGTTCATTGTGTGTTAGTCTCTCAGGCATGTCTGCCTTTTTGTGATCCCCATGGACTTTAGCCTATGAGGATTCTCTGTCCAAAGGATTCTTCAGACAAGAATACTGGAGTGGGTAACCATTCCCTTCTGCATGGGTCTTCCCTGACCCAGGGGTGCAACCCAGGTCTCCTACATTACAGCAGATTCTCTACCATCTGAACCACCAGGGAAGCCACTTTTCTTTATTTACCTTATCTGTGTAAATCATCTTGATTTCTGACAATGATAGGGGTGGCTATGGAGCTGCTAGATAAAGATGATCCCTCAAAGATCTAATGCTAAACTGCTTACAACAGGAGGGAGACATCTTTTTTCTTGACTCGAAAATCATAAATACAAGAACATGTCACAGGTCATGTAAAAATAAGTGCTGAGAAATCAATGATTTAAGAATGAATTTGGTAAAAGGGCACAAACTTTAAGCTGTAAGATGACGCATAAGGTCTGAGTATCTGGTGTGCAACATGGTGACTATGGTTTGTAATGTGTTATTGACATTTGTGGGGCTTCACAGGTGGTGTTCTTGGTAAAGACCCCTCCTGCCAGTGCAGGATGCATAAGAGACATGGGTTGAATCCCTGGGTCAGGAAGATCCCCTGGAGGAGGGCATGGCAACCCACTCTAGTGTTCTTTCCTGGAGAATCCCCATGGACAGAGGAGCCTGGCAGGCTATATAGTCCATGGGGTCACAAAGAGTTGGACATGAATCAACCTATCTGACTTCAGGCTCTACTACAAAGCCACAGTTATCAAGACAGTATGGTACTGGCACAAAGACAGAAATATAGATCAGTGGAAAAAAATAGAAAGCCCAGAGATAAATCCACGCACATATGGACACCTTATCTTTGACAAAGGAGGCAAGAATATACAATGGATTAAAGACAATCTCTTTAACAAGTGGTGCTGGGAAATCTGGTCAACCACTTGTAAAAGAATGAAACTAGAACACTTTCTAACACCATACACAAAAATAAACTCAAAATGGATTAAAGATCTCAACGTAAAGACCAGAAACTATAAAACTCCTAGAGGAGAACATAGGCAAAACACTCTCTGACATACATCACAGCAGGATCCTCTGTGACCCACCTCCCAGAATATTGGAAATAAAAGCAAAAATAAACAAATGGGACCTAATTAACCTTAAAAGCTTCTGCACATCAAAGGAAACTATTAGCAAGGTGAAAAGACAGCCTTCAGAATGGGAGAAAATAATAGCAAATGAAGCAACTGACAAACAACTAATCTCAAAAATATACAAGCAACTCCTACAGCTCAACTCCAGAAAAATAAATGACCCAATCAAAAAATGGGCCAAAGAACTAAATAGACATTTCTCCAAAGAAGACATACAGATGGCTAACAAACACATGAAAAGATGCTCAACATCACTCATTATCAGAGAAATGCAAATCAAAACCACTATGCAGTACCATTTCACACCAGTCAGAATGGCTGCGATCCAAAAGTCTACAAGTAATAAATGCTGGAGAGGATGTGGAGAAAAGGGACCCCTCTTACACTGTTGGTGGGAATGCAAACTAGTACAGCCACTATGGAGAACAGTGTGGAGATTCCTTAAAAAACTGGAAATAGAACTGCCTTATGATCCAGCAATCCCACTGCTGGGCATACACACTGAGGAAACCAGAAGGGAAAGAGACACGTGTACCTCAATGTTCATCACAGCACTGTTTATAATAGCCAGGACATGGAAGCAACCTAGATGTCCATCAGCAGATGAATGGATAAGAAAGCAGTGGTACATATACACAATGGAGTATTACTCAGCCATTAAAAGGAACACATTTGAATCAGTTCTAATGAGGTGGATGAAACTGGAGCCTATTATACAGAGTGAAGTAAGCCAGAAAGAAAAACATCAATACAGTATACTAACGCATATATATGGAATTTAGAAAGATGGTAACAATAACCCTGTGTACGAGACAGCAAAAGAGACACTGATGTATAGAACAGTCTTATGGACTCTGTGGGAGAGGGAAAGGGTGGGAAGATTTGGGAGAATGGCATTGAAACATGTAAAATATCATGCATGAAACGAGTTGCCAGTTCAGGTTTGATGCACGATACTGGATGCTTGGGGCTAGTGCACTGGGACGACCCAGAGGGATGGTATGGGGAGGGAGGAGGGAGGAGGGTTCAGGATGGGGAACATGTGTATACCTGTGGCGGATTCATTTTGATATTTGGCAAAACTAATGCAATTTTGTAAAGTTTAAAAATAACATAAAATTAAAAATAAATAAATAAATAAATAAAAGATGTTGGCAATTTGAAAAAAAAAAAAAAGAGTTGGACATGACTGAAGTCAGTTAGCACACATGTAAGAGAGTTAAACTTAAAAGTTCTCACCAAAAAGATCTTGAAAGGTAAATATCTGAGGTGATATTAATAGGTATGTTAATTAAATTAATGAGGGAATCCATTCATCATGTATACCTATTTAAATTGTCAAGTATACTTTAAATATCTTGCCATTTTATATGGAAATTATATTTTAAAAAACTGAAAAAAGAAAAAAAACAAGAATTTCAATGCATTTTATATAATATTGTAGATATTTCAGCCATTACTCTGGTATGTAAAAGGATTTTTTTTATTCCAGATAATAACCAGTGGGATTCACTGGATATTCAGAAAAGGAAGAAATCTTGGAAATTCTCTAGACAATCCTCCCATATTAAGGATATATAGGTAAATCCAAGAATGATTAAGTCACTTATCTAAACTTATAAAACTTGATGCAAAAGTAGCAATAGAAACTAGGCTTCCTATGTTTAGATGAATGTTTACGGAATTACCCGGCAAATGGAAATATGTGCTATGCTCTCCAAAACTTGATTCTTATCTCTTTCACAGACGTGATGATATTCCACCTTGTATTCATTGTCCAGTTAGCATAAGTTTTGCCAAGTAAGTTAAATTCCTTGAATGTTCAATCCTGGCATGTCTGTTCTTCTCACTCTATATTCTCACATATGCCTAAAGCTCTTTATCAATGCCATTTCTTCTTCCTGGAAGACACTCTCTCTTTTACCTCATGACTTCCCTGCCATCTTTCAGATCTCAGTAAAACCACTTCCACAAAGCAGCCTTTCGTGACTCTGACACAGCTCAGTTCTCCTTGATATGTGGACATAAGGCATTCTGTGCTTTTCCCTTTCGACATGTGTCCTAATTGTGGTGCAACATTTAACTTTGAAATTTACCTCATTTCTGTTTTTCTATTAAAATTTAAGTCCTAATTTACAAAGTCCATGTGCATGCTCTTCACTGCTGCACATTATTCGCATTCAATAGGCCTTCGTTGTGTGTTCAATGAAACACTTTCATTCATGCCGAGTAAAATTCCAATGAATTATTGATGCTGCTCCCACAGCATAGAGTGAACTAAAACCATTGACATCTTCTCTCCCCACCCAAACCCTCATACTCTGATTATTTGGACATAATTACAGAACTAGAACTGTGGGATCTTCCCTTGTGGCTCAGGTGAAAAACATTTGCCTGTTTGCCTCCCAGGCAATGTGGGAGGCCTGGGTTTGATCCCTGGGTTGGGAAGATTCCCTGGAGAAGGGAAAGGATACCCACTCCAGTTTTCTGGCCTGGAGACTCCATGGACTGTATAGTCCATGGGGTCACAGTAGGACACAACTGAGAGACTTTCTTTCACAGAACTGTGGATGCATTTGCTTTTAATTGCTACCCTATTAGATGGAAAGCACTGGATGTTCGGTCTTTTATTCCACATACACTAGCCCTTGCAGTTCATGTCGTAAGATACTGTGATAATCGAGTCACTGACTAAAAGGCTGAATAGGACAGAACTAGAGACAGTGCTCTGAACCTGCCACTTGAGTCTACTTTTTACCATAGGATTCTCAGCTTCACTAGAGGAGTTCAGTTTCTTAGCTGTACTTTCTGATCATGACAGATTAAAATACTTTAAGGAGAGCCTACAAATAAAATATTCTTACATTGTACACAAACACCTACTCTCTCTTGGAAGGTACAAAAAAATTCACCTCCTGATGAATTGTTATCTACTTTTTCCTAGATGATCGTACGATCTTCCTCCCTAAGTTCACTTGAGTTCAGTTCAGTCGCTCAGTCGTGTCTGACTCTTGGCGACCCAATGAATTGCAGCACGCCAGGCCTCCCTGTCGGAGAAGGCAGTGGCACCCCACTCGAGTACTCTTTCCTGGAAAATCCCATGGATAGAGGAGCCTGGTAGGCTGCAGTCCATGGGGTGGCTAAAAGTCGGACACCACTGAGTGACTTCACTTTCACATTTCACTTTCATGCATTGGAGAAGGAAATGGAAACCCACTCCATTGTTCTTGCCTACAGAACCCGAGGGATGGGGGATCCTGGTGGGCTGCCGCCTATGGGCTCGCACAGACTCGGACATGACTGAAGCGACTTAGCAGCAGCAGCAGCAGGCCTCCCTGTCCATCACCAACTCCTGAAGTTCACTAAAACTCATGTCCATCGAGTCGGTGATGCCATCCAGCCATCTCATCCTCTGTTATCCCTTTCTCCTCCTGGCCCCAATCCCTCACAGCATCAGAGTCTTTTCCAATGAGTCAACTCTTCGCATGAGGTGGTCAAAGTACTGGAGTTTCAGCTTTAGCATCATTCCTTCCCAAGAAATCCCAGGGCTGATCTCCTTTAGAATGGACTTGCTGGATCTCCATGCAGTCCAAGGGACTCTCAAGAGTCTTCTCCAACACCACAGTTCAAAAGCATCAATTCTTCGGTGCTCAACTTTCTTCACAGTCCAACTCTCACATACATACATAACCATAAGAAAAACAATAGTCTTGACTAGACGGACCTTTGTGGGCAAAGTAATGTCTCTGCTTTTGAATATGCTATCTAGGTTGGTCATAACTTTCCTTCCAAGGAGTAAGCGTCTTTTAATTTCATGGCTGCAGTCACCATCTGCAGTGATTTTGGAGCCCAGAAAAATAAAGTCTGACACTGTTTTCACTGTTTCCCCATCTATTTCCCATGAAGTGATGGGACCGGATGCCATGATCTTCGTTTTCGGAATGTTGAGTTTTAAGCCAACTTTTTCACTCTCCTCTTTCACTTTCATCAAGAAGCTTTTTAGTTCCTCCTCACTTTCTGCCATAAGGGTGGTGTTGTCTGCAAATCTGAGGTTATTGAGATTTCTCCTGGCAATCTTGATTCCAGCTTGTGCTTCTTCTAGCCCAGCGTTTCTCATGATGTACCCTGCAGATAAGTTAAATAAGCAGGGTGACAATATACAGCCTTTACGTACTCCTTTTCCTATTTGGAACCAGTCTGTTGTTCCATGTCCAGTTCTAACTGTTGCTTCATGACCTGCATATAGGTTTCTCAAGAGGCAGGTCAGGTGGTCTGGTATTCCCATCTCTTGAAGAATTTTCCACAGTTTATGGTGATCCACACAGTCAAAGGCTTTGGCATAGTCAATAAAGCAGAAATAGATGTTTTTCTGGAACTCTCTTGCTTTTTCGATGATCCAGTGGATGTTGGCAATTTGATCTCTGGTTCCTCTGCCTTTTCTAAAACCAGCTTGAACATCTGGAAGTTCACGGTTCACGTATTGCTGAAGCCTGGCTTGGAGAATTTTGAGCATTACTTTAGTAGCATGTGAGATGAGTGCAATTGTGCGGTAGTTTGAGCATTCTTTGGCATTGCCTTTCTTTGGGATTAGAATGAAAACTGCCCTTTTCCAGTCCTGTGGCCACTGCTGAGTTTTCCAAATCTGCTGGCATATTGAGTCTGACCAAATTCTGACTTATATTATAATTAATTATCTGAACAACACCAATTCCCACTCCTTTAATTCAGTCCAATGGGGCTACAAGGGTATGCCAACTGCCCTGAAGTTACTATTTATTGAGTATCAAACATGGCAGAAACTGGCCAGCCATTTGTTCTTTCTGAGGTAAATATTATAATTAAAAGCAAATACCCAGCCTCTGGTATTTTGGATAAACTGACAACTGGACAAAATCTTAACTGCTATTCCAGATAAAAGTTCCTTTTGTGGTAATGTCTATCTTTTAGGGAGAACTTGCATTCTAGATAGCATTTAGGTAAATAGAAATAGGACTGATATGTTAGCTGGAAAAAAACCCACTGTTGCAGGAAACAAAAGGAGGCATCATGCATCACCTGTATAGTCAAGACCCATTTATTAGGAGCTGGCAGTTCAGACAGTAAAGAGTCCTCCTGCATACAAGAGACCTGGGTTCCATCCCTGGTCAGGAGGATCCCTGGAAGAAGTCATGTCAAACCACTCCAGTATTCTTGCTTAGAGAAACCCCATGGACAGAGGAGCCTGGCAGGCTGCAGTCCAAGGGGTCATCAGTTCATGGCGTCGTAAAATGTTGGACACAACTCAGCAACTAAACAGCAAATTTCTCACTTTGACATCCTGACTTTTAGAAACAGTTTCTCTCACTAGTGTGCTCAACTACAACTCTTGCTTTTCCATGGAAGATTAAAGATAAAAGTAATATTCCATAACAGTCAAGTAATTATTTCTATCAAGGTATTTTCTGAAAGCTACGCTAGAGAAATACACCATGGGATAGAGCAGATAATGAGAAGTATAAGAGATCCAAACACGGAAGCTGCACAACCAATTGATAATTTTCTTTTCGGGAAAAAGAAAAAACCTCAGTTTGGAATCATATTTTATACAGAGATTTGCATAATTTTTGGAAAGGTAAAGGATTTTCTACTCTAATTTTCCTTTTTCAGTTGAGAAAACCAAGCCCTACCTAGAGAAGTGAAGATAGGTTTTCCAAGTCAAAGAGTAGCTATGTTAGGATTCTGACGAGAGCCCAGTGACTGGGGTCCAGTTGCTTCATCTTTATGCTGACAGGCTGGAGACTGCGGTACCAGTAATGGTGCTGTCTTCAGGCTGAACTGCTTTTATTTTGAGAAACTTCTATCTTTGCTTTTAAGGCCTTCAACTGATCACATAAAATCCACAATCTATAGGTTTAAATGTTAATTACCTCTAAGAAAATATGTTCCCACATGAGTGTGTCAAAGAACTACAATTAGAAAGAAATGTACAATTCTATGGAGTATATTACCATGTGCCACAGGGATTGAATATCTATGTTACCTCTTTCACATTCATGACCTTGGAAGGGAAAACAAGATTGACAATTTTTTCCCCCATTTAATCATGTCCAGTGTTTTAGTGCATGCAGGCTGCTGTTACAAAATGCCAGAGGCTGGGTGTTTTATAAACCACATTATTTATCACAGTTCTGGAGGCTAGAAGTGCAAGATCAGGGTACCAGCATGGTTGAGTGAGTGAGGGCCTCTTCCAGGACATATCCCTAAATAGAAGGGATGAGAAAGTATTTCTTCCTCTTTCCTAAGAGTCCTAAACTCATTCATGTGGGCTCATCCCTCATGACCTAATCATTTTCCAATGGTCCCACCTCCTAAAATCATCAATTTGGGCATTAGGTTTTCAACATATGAATTTTGGGAAAACACAAGGATTTAGACCAAGGCATCCAAGGAGGAGAATGACTTGTCTAAGGTAACCCAATGCCTCATCCATACTGAATACTCTGTAGTGCTGATAGGAAGCCAAGGACTAAGGAAGCTAAATCAGGACCAGCAGACCCAGGTGGAGGGTCTGAGATGGCAAACTCCTTGATGTATTTCACAGCAATATATGTGTATTTCCAGCGTCTTCCTTGGTTATCAGTCATTGAGCAATCCCCTCCTCCTATTGATGTTCCTATTTGAAATATGAGTTTATTACTGAGTTCTTAGACAAAGTAAAATTTGACCAACATGATAATATCAGGACTATGCATATGAAGAAAGGGGCCTTTGACAGATACAAATTTCAGAGTGGAAAGTCCTCAGGACTTTATTCACTTCAGATAGCAGTTACAGTTTGGGGATCTCCCAAGACCATTCTTGGGTTCCATAATCAGCTCGTACTCCAAGAGCTCACTGAAAGCTGTTACACATGTGATTATGGTTTATTCCATAATTTTGATTTATTTTTAATTCATTTTTTATTTTTAGTGAAGTATAATTGATTTACAATGCTATAAATGTCAGTTTTTGTTGAACAGTGTATAAGTTATAAATATATGTATCAGATCAGATCAGATCAGATCAGTCTCTCAGTCGTGTCCGACTCTTTGTGACCCCATGAATCACAGCATGCCAGGCCCCCCTGTCCATCACCAACTCCTGGAGTTCACTCAGACTCACGTCCATCGAGTCAGTGATGCCATCCAGCCATCTCATCCTCTGTCGTCCCCTTCTCCTCTTGCCCCCAATCCCTCCCAGCATCAGAGTCTTTTCCAATGAGTCAACGCTTCGCATGAGGTGGCCAAAGTACTGGAGTTTCAGCTTTAGCATCATTCCTTCCAAAGAAATCCCAGGGCTGATCTCCTTTAGAATGGACTTGCTGGATCTCCTTGCAGTCCAAGGGACTCTCAAGAGTCTTCTCCAACACCCCAGTTCAAAAGCATCAATTCTTCGGTGCTCAGCTTTCTTCACAGTCCAACTCTCATATCCATACATGACCACGGGAAAAACCATAGCCTTGACTAGACGAACCTTTGTTGGCAAAGTAATGTCTCTGTTTTGAATATGCTATCTAGGTTGGTCATAACTTTCCTTCCAAGGAGTAAGCGTCTTTTAATTTCATGGCTGCAGTCACCATCTGCAGTGATTTTGGAGCCCAGAAAAATAAAATCTGACACTGTTTCCACTGTTTCCCCATCTATTTCCCATGAAGTGATGGGACTGGATGCCATGATCTTCGTTTTCTGAATGTTGAGCTTTAAGCCAACTTTTTCACTCTCCACTTTCACTTTCATCAAGAGCCTTTTAATTCCTCTTCACTTTCTGCCATAAGGGTGGTGTCATCTGTATATCTGAGGTTATTGATATTTCTCCACTCTTAATTAGATTCTTTTCTCATGGAGCAACAGACAGGTTCAAAAAAGGAAAAGGAGTATGTCAAGGTTGTATATTGTCACCCTGCTTATTTAACTTATATGCAGAGTACATCATGAGAAACACTGGGCTGGATGAAGCACAAGCTGGAATCAAGATTGCTTAGAGAAATATCATTAACCTCAGATACGCAGATGACACCACCCTTATGGCAGAAAGTGAAGAAGAACTAAAGAGCCTCTTGATGAAAGTGAAAGAGCAGAGCGAAAATCTTGGCTTAAAGCTCAACATTCAGAAAACTAAGATCATTGTATCCGGTCCCATCACTTCATAGTACGTAGATGGAGAAACTGGACAGTGGCTGACTTTATTGTTTTGGGCTCCAAATTCACTGCAGAAGGTGATTGCAGCCATGAAATTAAAAGATGCTTACTCCTTGGAAGGAAAGTTATGACCAACCTAGACAGCATATTAAAAAGCAGAGACATTACTTTGTCCACAAAGGTCCATCTAGTCAAGGCTATGTATTTTTGCAGTAGTCATGTGTGGATGTGAGAGTTGGACTATAAAGAAAGCTGAGCGCCAAAGTATTGATGCTTTTGAACTGTGGCATTGGTGAAGACTCTTGAGATTCCCTTGGACTGCAAGAGATCCAACCAGTGCATCCTAAAGGAGATCAGTCCTGGGTGTTCATTAGAAAGACTGATGTTGAAGCTGAAACTCCAATATTTTGGCCACCTGACAGGAAGAGCTGACTCACTTAAAAAGACCCTGATGTTGGGAAAGATTGAAGGCAGGAGAACAAGGGGGTGACAGAGGATGAGATGGTTAGTTTGCATCACTGACTTAATGGAGATGAGTTTGGGTAGAGTCTGAGAGTTGGTGATGAAGAGGGAGGCCTGGCATGCTGCACTTCATGGGGTCCCAAAGAGTTGGACATGACTGAGTGACTGAACTGAACTGAATGCAAGTAGCTCATTACAGAGAGTTGAGTAGAGTTTCCTGTTCTATACCGCAGGTCCTTATTAGTTATTTATCTTATATATATTAGTGTGTACATGTCAATCCCAATGTCACCATGCATCCCTCTGTTCTTCCCCCTGGAACCATAAAATTATATTCTACATTGTGATTCTTTTCCTGTTTGTAAATAAGTTCATTTATACCATTTTTTAATATTCCAGATATTAGTGATATCATATGCATTTGTCTTTCTTGTCTGACTTACTTCACTTGGTATGACAATATTCACGTCCATCCATATTCCTTCTGATAGCATTATTTTGTTCCTTCTTATGGCCTAGTAGCATTACATTGTATATCTACACTACATCTTTTTTGTCCATTTCTCTGTTGATGGACATTTAGGTTGCTTCCATGTTCTGGCTATTGTAAACAGTGCTGAAATGAACGCTGCTGTGCTTATTCGCTCAGTCGTGTCCAACTTTTTAAAAGATACAGATAAAAAAACTGCCAGGAAAAGGCATATAGGGCAGAGTCAAAGAAAGTGTGAAACATGGAACTTTGCTTTTCTTTTCCCAGGGTGTCATGGGCAGCTTTATTTTCGTAGCTCCGATGAGCTTGCATTGAGCACTGGCAGACATGGGAGCTCACTCTAGGCTCCATGTCCAGAGATTTTTCTGGGACTCCATCACCAAGGCATGACTGATGGTCCATACAGCTGATCTCAGTCTCAAACTTCTTTAAAGGTGCAGCTGATACTACATGACCAAAACCCCCATCCTGAATCATATCATTCTTGTGGCCCAAACTTTTTACCCTAAATCAAGCTGTTTATATCCCTATCAGGCTCAAGACCCTCACAGAAACAATAGAATTTTTCTCAGTGTCAACCTTAGACACCTTTAGTCACCCTTCCCCAGAGGAAACAACCTAAGGGTTTAGAGAGGAGCTCCCAGGAAACAAGGGCAAAGTCCAGACTTCCTTTGGATGAGGCTGAGCCCTTCACTACACAGCCCTGTGGCTGGATTTGCTTGACAAGGCTCCCTCTTTGTAACTTCACACTAAGAAAATGTGAAGGGACAAACACTGGTCAAGCATTTATCTTCTTCTGGTCTTTCTCTGAAATGTTTTTCTTGCATTATCTTCATTAATCCTTATGCAACTCCATGAGGTGGACCCTAGTTTGAATGGCATTATGGAGAGAAGTAAATTAAGGCTGGCTTAAAGATTCAGAGCTAGTGAGTGGTGGAGTGGGAGTATGTACAAGGGCTATAGGACTCCACGGTTCACACTTAAAGCCACTATGTGGCGAAGATCCCAACATTTCTTTTTAGCATTTTTTATTTACTTGGTTGTGTTCCTTAATTTTTGCACATCCAGATCTTCCAACTCTCTTATGGCATGTGGGATCTAGATCCGCGAGTAGGGATTTAGCCCCAGGCCCCCTGCATTAGGAGCAGGGATCCTTAAGCACTGGACAACTGGGAAAGTTCCAACACCATTTCCATTTGGAGTAAATGTTCACATGTAAGTGGACATTGACTTCAAAGAAGTGAACATGCAATTCAAAAAGGATTGTTGAATCAATATTGTCCAGTCCTGTCATTCTGCTCCACAGCATATATGAATTAAGAAAGATACAACACTAACTCTTCTTGCTATCCATTTAACAGAAATAAATAAAAGACAGAAAGACATGAAGACTTACCATAAGCGCATGATGCCATGATCAAAGAAGGCTTAGGCGACAGGAGCATTTCAAATGATCTTTTTGTCTGGCATCCCAGAAATCTGTACACCCTGGGACATCATACAATAGTGATGATGAAAGTGAAAGGCATGCCTTTCTTTATCAAAGAGGGCCTGGGCAATTCTGAAATGGGAGGTGGGAAAGAAGACCAGTACCTTAGCCTTCAGATACAAATGCTTTCTCAGAGAGAAAAATTTAGAAAAGAATTCATATGGATGTTGAGAGTCTGAAAATTGTTTTCCTTAAAACTTTCCCCAAGAGCATATGACATGGAAAACTTCGTGTACTGCAGAATGCCCTGCTTTGGTAACACAGTCTGAATGATCCAATATTCTAATGATTTTCTTAATTTTGGGTGAAGCTTTCATGAACTTCCCATGTGACCAATGGTGTTGATAACTGATAAATCAATTGGAATGGGGTTCCTCAAAATGGAGTGGACAGATGAGAAATGTAATTTGAAGTCTAAGTGAAGGGAGTTTGATACACAGTGGGAGAAAGGATTTTAACTTCTCTGAGGAATGGTTGGTGAGATGTGGTCCTCAAGGTTCTATGTGAAGGAGCCCACTCCTTCTATGTGAAGGAGCACCAACTGAGGACAGGGAAAAGGATGGAGTCTAAGCTCTGGTGACAAGACAGAAGTGTTTCAGCCCACAGCCCTTCATTATAGACAGAGCGAGCTCTCTGTAGGCAATGGTATCCAAAATAGGATACCAGCAACAGCCATACAAATGACCAAGCGATGGAGGAGCAACACAGACCTGTTCTAAGCAACCCAAGGTGTTCCTGTTGGGAAAATATTGATAGCCTCCCCAGCCCTTACTTCTTAGTTCTACTTTTGTCTGAGAGAAAATTTCCTCCAAGAAGGATAGGAGTTCACTCTCCTTCCAGGAAGCCAGTTGGGGACTCTAAGCCATGGAATTACCATTTGCATCTACAGTCAACTTTTATAACAATACTGTGTCTCCCACCCCTCAAGTGGTGGCCTTGGAAACAGCAGTTACAATCGTGATTTTAAAGAAATATTAAATACAGATGTTCTTCTCTTATACTGCCTGTAAAGTTTAGAGACAGATAATTGTGAAATTGTTTTTTAAAGATGGGACAGCTGCCTGCATTTTAATTACCTTGATTACTGTAGAATATGCCCTGAGGTTAAAATGTCTTTTGCTGAGAAAAGGGACTTTTTCCCTACCACACCCAATGTGTCATCTTCTTCACTAAATTTTGTATAGCAATGAAAGTTCTAATTTTTAATTTCTTAATACCCGGTGTACCCAGGAAGAGTTGCAAAGAGTTAAACATGACTAAGTGACTGAACTGAACTGAACTGAATACCCACTGTCCCCAGGAGGTAGAAGCCTTATGGAAAAATGAGTACCCTATCTTAATACAATGCAGAAGGCAATGGCACCCCACTCCAGTACTCTTGCCTGGAAAATCCCATGGATAGAGGAGCCTGGTAAGCTGTAGTCCATGGGGTTGCTAAGAGTTGGACACAACTGAGCGACTTCCCTTTCACTTTTCATTTTCAAGCATTGGAGAAGGAAATGGCAACCCACTCCAGTGTTCTTGCCTGGAGAATCCCAGGGACGGTGGAGCCTGGTGGGCTTCCATCTATGGGGTCGCACAGAGTCGGACACGACTGAAGGCACTTAGCAGCAGCAGCAGTCTTAATACAAAGTGTCCCCGTATGGCTACTGTTCTAAAAGACCCAAGTGGCCATTCTTTCCTACCACCCAGAACTTTATTCAGTGCACATTTTTACATTTATTTGTGGTTCTCTTCTTTTTCTCCAATGTCAGCTTTAACCACCTAATTTTTGTTTTACTTTTGTTCCCTTATTGTGTCATTAGCCACAGGATTTCTTAGCGAATGTAGTAGGTTCAGTGTAAATTTGAGTCTTGCTCTATGATAAAGAATACAACTTTGAGATATAAATCGGGATCATTAAAGAAACATGGTAATTGGTTAAAAAATGTTGAAATGTGGTTATCCTAATGCTATATAATTCTTTAACCACATTTATCTTGATGAAAAGTTTGAGTTAGGTATTTGATAGGCCTCACATGTTTTATTTTCTTGGGACAATCATCAGTGCAGTTGATGGCTGCAGCCATGAAATTAAAAGATGTGTGCTCCTTGGAAGAAAAGCTATGAAACAATTAGATGGCATATTAAAGAGCAGAGACATCACTTTGCCAAAAGAATGACTGTATATTCAAAGGTATGGTTTTTCCAGTAGTCATGTATGGATATGAGTGTTGTACCATAAAGAAGTCTGAGCATGAAGAACTGATGTTTTCAAACAGTGTGCTGGAAGTACTCTTGAGAGTCCCTTGGAGTAAACGAGATGAAACCAGTCAATTCTAAAGGAAATCAACCCTGAATATTCAAAGGAAGTACTAATGCTGAAGCTCCAATAATTTGGCCACCTGATTCAAAGAGCTGACTCATTGTAAAAGATCCTAATGCTGGGAAACATTAAGGGCAGGAGGAGAAGGGGGCAACAAAGGATGGGATGTTTGGATGGTTTCACCGATCTGATGGACATGAGTTTGAGCAAACTCCAGGAGATAGTGAAGGTCAGTGAAGCCTGGTGTGTTGCAGTCCACAGGGTCACAAATGTCAGATATGACTTTGTGACTGAACAACAAGGAGAACAAGGCCTCATGTGTGGATATGAAGTTTAATATTTATGAAATACAAGCAGTCTTACATTACACATATAGAGTAACTTCAGTAATCTGAGTTGTAATAAAGGTTAATCAGAGCACAATTAAAAGGCCCAATGTAATCACAATTCTTTGATTTGTTGTTACTACCAGTTTGTAATTGATGTTGCTATTTAGTTGCTAAGTTGTGTCTGAAATCTTTGGGACCTCCTGGGCTGTAGCCCACCAGGCTCCTCTGTCCATGGGATTTTCCCCCCCAAAAAAAAAAAATTATTGGATTAGGTTGCCATTTCCTTCTGCAGGGGATCTTACCTATAGAACCCAGTGCTCTCTCCAAAGGTCATGTGAGGAGGCTTGTCTCCAGGACAGACAGGAGTGGAGGGTTCGCTCCTAGGCTCATGTGTCCATGTGTCTGCGTGGAAGTCCACTCATAGGAAGGACACAGCTACAGGGAGCAAGTGAGATGTTTGAGTCACAGGCTAGGGATCTTTTGCTGTTTTTGCCTGGCCCTCCCAAAGATAGGAGAGAGTCGATAGAATTCATCATCCTTCCCCAAACCTGTGGTGCTCTTTGGATTTTAAATGTCTTTCTTTTTATAAGCTCTTCTTCAACCTGGAGTCCCATCCCCATCTACTGCTGGGGAGCTCCTCCAGATCCTATTTCACTTTCTTTTTGAAAATTCTTGTGACTTTCCCAAACAAATCAGCTCTTCTCTCCTTTGGGTTGCTATGTTAAGTTTTACTTACATTCGCCAAAGAAATGAATACAACTGGACTAATTATTTATTCACATATTTATCTCTTTCTCATGAAAAATTTGGGACCAGCAAGATTAAATTTAAACACTAACCTCTCCAATATTCAATTAATGTATGTTGAACAAATGCTCAAAATACAACATTTTTAAATGAATTGGTTATTGATAAATTGGCATGGTCATTTCTCATGCCAAAATGCCTTAGGCTATGTTTCAGGATAGTATTACATTTTTATTAACATAAATAAGTAAAGTAGTAAACTCAAAATCAGTTAAATATTTTTCAAAAGTGAATAACTTCAAAAACTCATGTATAAATACAAATTTTTAACATAAAGAGATCCTTGAAAAATATTGAGTGTTTATATTTAACATTCAAGGTAACTTTTTACTCTTGATCCCAAGTGTTAAAAGGCACAGCGTTTAATCCGGGAAGTCTGGGGCATCTTATTTTCTGTTTTCCAGGGAAAATGCCTGTTGAATAAGTATTACAACCTAGACTCTCTTTCTTTCTCCTCCTATGTCAGGATAACTTCACAAGTCATCAAGTTATTCAGGGCTATATCCTCCTAGATTCTTATATAAGTTAATAAAGGTGAAATAGGAATATGAAGGACAGTACAAAAACATATGGTAAAAGTCTACCTCTACTTTTCCCCCAAGATGTAGGCTATCTTTTAACTGACATATAACACCATACACATTATAGGTATGCAACACAATGGTTTGATATTTGTATATATTGCAAAATTACAACTACAGTTATTCTGGTGTTAATGTACTAGTGTGATCCATCACCACACACTGCTTCACATTTTTCCTGTGGTGAGTACTTCGAGATCTACTCTCTTAGCAACTTTCAGGTATACAATACACTATTATTAACTATAGTCACCACACTCTGTATTATATCCCCGTGACTTCTTTATAACTGGAACTCTGTATCCACTTCACCCATTCTGGCTCCCCCACCCAAACCCTGCCTCTGGAAACCACCACAGTGTTTTCTGTATTTATGTTTTGTTCTTTGTGGTTATTGGTTTTTGATTCCTCATTTAAGTGAGTTCATATAGCATTTGTCTTTATCTGACTTATTTTGCATAGCATAATGCCCTCAAGGTTCATTCATGCTATCACAGAGAGCAAGATTTCTTCATGGTAAATTCATAACTAATACATTAAGAATACTTGCATAATCCTAAGGATAATCCTGTGGTTAGCTCCACACCCTATTCACCCCTCATGGTGAACAAATTGTTAATAGTGGTATAATTTGTGTAATTTATCCTTTAATTGTTCCCTGTCTGTTTGCTTGACACCATTTTGCTACCTGCTCTGCTGGACTTGATTCCCAATGTCCAGGGCAATAGCAAGCATCATTTGCACCTGGCCTGCGAGGTGGGACATGGAACAGTTGCTATACTTTGTAAAAAACCATTACAATTATATAAAAACCATTATGATTATATAAAAAAAACCCACCCAAAGCCCACATCTGGAAACTACCAATCTGTTTTTTTTATTTATGTTTTGTTATTCATGGTTGTTGTTTGATTCCACATTTTAAGTGTGATTTTACAGCATATGATCACAAATATGAAGCAAATACAATTTTTACTAGAGAAACTATACCAATTTTTAAATCAAAAAAGCAATGCAATGACTAAATTTTGTGGATTCTAATGCTTCACAATTGCTTACTATTTCTTTCCTTGGCTATTTCAGTTTATTTGAAAAAAATTATTTTAAGAAATGAACACTTCTCTGTTTATAAGAATACAATGCAAATCTACCCATGACGCTACACAAAATGGAAAAAAAAAAAAATGAGACACCATTAAAACTTAATTAAATCATTCAACATTTAAAATGAATTTCTAACTCCAGCTTAATGAATGGTTCCCTTTTATGTAGTTGAAGCCCTATTATGAAGTCTATACATAAAGAAAATTCAAAAGTAAAATCAATCTATTTAATGTATTCCTCTCAATCAAAAATTCCATTTCCTTTATCCTTCCTAAATTTAAATCACCTCAGAACACTACATCTCTATTTATATTTTGCTCATATCAGAAAACACATAATGAAATAGGGTTACAAATGCATCACTTGCAGAGAAGTTGCATCTTTAAATATAACTCATTCATTTCACATGTTTCATTTCATTTCACTAATAATGTATAATAATATTGTCCAATTTAGAATGAATGTCAAATATGTGGTAGATGAGATAATGGATATTTATGAATTGCATTTTTAACATCACTCACGACCAACTATATACATATATATATGTCTTCAATATCTTTCAGAAATTATTTCTTACAGTGAGACATAGGAATTTTACTTTGTATAAAAGACAGAATTAGACCATAATTACCTTCTTTGGTAAAAATGCAATATATTACCATATTACTACAAGGAATTGTACACATCTATAAGGTAACCACATCTCTTATATTATACCACATATATTAAAATGCAAAAATTGCATTGTTAGGATGCAATTCTAACAAAAGAATCAGAGTTGAATGGGCTTTTTTTCTAAATTTGTAAGACCTCCATGTCTTTATACAGAATTATTCTCTCTGATATTCTGAGAGACAGGGAAGTCTGCGTGCTACAGTCTGTAGGGTCACAAATAGCTGGACACAATTTAGGACTGAACAACAACAACTCTAAATATTGTATTGTGCCATTACAATGGAGCTCTATGTTACTCAGGAATTAAATAAGTGGGGAAAATTTGTATGGAGAAAAACTTGCTCTTGAACATTCTTTAAATCACCCACAAAGAATGGTATATGTGGTTTTATACATACTTTGTGGTCTTGCAATAAGCCTAACATGATCAGGCTTTGTCAAGCATTTAGACAAATTCCTACCTCTTTAGTGGAGAAACCAGATGAAACACTAGGCCTCCCTTTAGTGGTTAGTTTTTTAAAATAAATGATTGTCTGTCTTCTGCTTTTTAAAAACAATGTATACAATGTTTAAAGGTTGCTTTCTACTTACATTTACTACAAAACGTTGGCTACATTACCCATGTTGTATAAAACATCCTTCAGCCTATCTTATATCCAATAGTTTGGACACTGGCCATCACTAAATAACCCCCCACCCACTACTAACCACTAGTTCGTTCTCCACATCTGTGAGTCTACTTTTCTGATGTTTTTTTAAGCACATGTTAGTTGAGTAACTTAAAGCTATTCAATTTTACTGTATAGAAAAGAAAAGTACTTTTCTAAATCTGTTTTAAAAATCAACACTCAGAGTACTATTCTAATTTTTAAAATCAACTTTCAAGAATAATTTGAATCAATTTATTGTCTAATTTATGTAGTAAATTACCTAACTCTTTTGCCATGTCATTTGAAACAGTAAAACATCATTGGCCTAATTAGGCATGCTTTTAATGAACTGGGATATTAAATGTGCAGAAAAGAGGGAGGAGTAATGTAAGATTTCCCTTCTCTTTTCTCACTCATACGTGTACATTATCCAAATGAATCCCAATGTCATATCATTCTAGATTTTTATTCATTCTCATTTAAATTTAGAACTGAAAGACAAGTCCAAGATTATCTGCCATGCCAGATTCCTTCTCTTTGCCCTCCTGGATATACTTTCTTCCTTCTCCATCATGTTTATGGCCTCTGTGGAATGGCCTAGGGACCTCATCAACAGGCCCCCTTACATTCTGTCTTCCTGTTGGGAATCAACAAATGGGAAGCCCTGGCAGGAGATGGATGGAAGGAAACAGATTGAGATCTGTGTACCTATTCCCCTGGGTCCCTCCTCTTAAATTTTCCCAGATACAATCAGATTCTTCAAGGTGTCCTCCTCTGCAGGACTCTGCTTAAGTTCCACAGATGTGCCCTTCTCCCATTTCTTTGGATCTAGGCTGATAACAACTCATTTAATAGCACCCAACTCCCATAACTTGATAACACTCCTGGAATATTTTCACTTCTGTATACTGTGTGTTTGATTTATAAATGCTACAATTTAATTTTACACATAAAAACACTCAACCTGAAGAAACACAGCTGTCAAGTTCAAGGTAACACAACCAGTAGCCAGCCAGTGAATGATGGTGGGAAGAAACCAGAACATTCTATTGCCAGGAACAGAAGCTTCTCTGAAGCAAATTAAACAGACAAAAAGATGGAGACGTTCTTTGGACCACAGAGCAGGGAAGTTCAGAGGGACTGACTTGGAGAATGGGAGGAGGCAGAGTCCAACCTTTATTATCAGGAATGTGTCTCTTTTCTCCATCCCTGTCCTTAGCTCCAGGTTGACAAGCAGGCTGTCACCACAGAACAGAAAATGCAACTATTAGAAGCTGTATCTTTACTCATCCCAAAAGTTCTAGCAAAGTGCCAGAGGCAAGTATAGTTAAGTTACCACTACTCATAAGCCCACCAAGAACAAATTAGGTGAATCCTGGTGCTCAGATCAAGACAGCTTTCCATCCTTGGAGTGAGGAAACACAGTCAGCCCCACCCCCAAAACATAGATTCAGGTGGGCAACAGATGATTTCTAAGAGAAAGAGACAGACAGAAAGCAGAGGAAAGAAACATTTCTAGAAATAGGAGTAGAAGGAGTGTAGAACCAACAGACAACTGGTATACCAAAGCAAGAACAGAATCAGTTATCTGAACCTAATTCAATTTATGTTTCACTATGACACATGCAGCAACCAAATGATCTGACCTAACCTAAATCTTATTCCATGGAACCTAAAGAAAATAACCAAACTGTACATATCAATGATTAATATTAGTGTTGTAGTTACAAGTCACAGAGAATTATCACATGTATTATCTCATTTAATTCAATTATTCCAGATTCAGAATTCCATGTACTTTGCCTGTGGCCTTTTTCAAGGTCAGACAAATGTTTGTGAACTTCGAGAATCCAAAGATTATTTATAAATGTTTGAACGGTGTTCACATGTGGTTAAGAAACTACAATGTAAACATTTCAGAAGAATTCATGGTTGTCAGTTTTATTGCGCTAAGAATCAGTGTAGAAATTCAGCCAGAGACCCATTAGGATATATTTCTGGGTCAAAGGCCAAAGTTCTTGGAATAGTCATGTCTTCTTTTCTGCAATCTGCATTTTGCCCATGCCCCAGGGGTAACTCTAATACTAGAAATATAGCTTCCCCACTCCCTGTGAAAACCACTGACCAAGGCTTTTGCCATAATATTGCAGAAAACCATGGATATGTGTGCCTACTTACCCAGAAATGCGTGGTTAATGTAAAAATCTCAAACAAATGATCAAGAGGGCAAGGCTGGCAGACTCTCAGGATGGTTTTGGGGCAAACTGTGGGTTTGCTCTGGTGAAATTTAGAGGTCAGAAAATACATGACAATGACCCCATGATGAAGTATTTAAGCTGGGGTAGAAAACAAACTTGGTGTGGATTCCCCTCAATTTAGAGGGAAAACTAGAACTTGATTCAGAAGGTTAAGAGGAAAGACAATAACTTGAAAGAATGAATTTGTTTTGCCCTTTCATGATAAAGGTAAAAAGTATTTAATACACTAAACCTAGCAGGTAAAAAGTATTTAATACAATAAACCTAGAAATTTATATATATATATATATATATATATATATATATATATCAGATCAGATCAGATCAGTCGCTCAGTCGTGTCCGACTCTTTGCAACCCCATGAATCGCAGCACGCCAGGCCTCCCTGTCCTTCACCAACTCCCGGAGTTCACTCAGACTCATGTCCATCGAGTCAGTGATGCCATCCAGCCATCTCATCCTCTGTCGTCCCCTTCTCCTCCTGCCCCCAATCCCTCCCAGCATCAGAGTCTTTTCCAATGAGTCAACTCTTCGCATGAGGTGGCCAAAGTACTGGAGTTTCAGCTTTAGCATCATTCCTTCAAAAGAAATCCCAGGGCTGATCTCCTTCAGAATGGACTGGTTGGATCTCCTTGCAGTTCAAGGGACTCTCAAGAGTCCTCTCCAACACCACGGTTCAAAAGCATCAATTCTTCGGTGCTCAGCCTTCCTCACAGTCCAACTTTCACATCCATACATGATCACAGGAAAAACCATAGCCTTGACTAGACAGACCTTTGTTGGCAAAGTAATGTCTCTGCTTTTGAATATGCTATCTAGGTTTGTCATAACTTTCCTTCCAAGGAGTAAGCGTCTTTTAATTTCATGGCTGCAGTCACCATCTGTAGTGATTTTGGAGCCCAGAAAAATAAAGTCTGACACTGTTTCCCCATCTATTTCCCACGAAGTAGTGGGACTGGATGCCATGATCTTCGTTTTCTGAATGCTGAACTTTAAGCCAACTTTTTCACTCTCCACTTTCACTTTCATCAAGAGGCTTTTGAGCTCCTCTTCACTTTCTGCCATAAGGGTGGTGTCATCTGCATATCTGAGGTTATTGATATTTCTCCTGGCAATCTTGATTCCAGCTTGTGTTTCTTCCAGTCCAGCGTTTCTCATGATGTACTCTGCATATAAGTTAAATAAACAGGGTGACAATATACAGCCTTGACGAACTCCTTTTCCTATTTAAGTTTATATACATAAATTATATCTATATATAAAACATATATAAAAGTGCATATATACAGTTTCAGACATATTCTAAATTTCTCAGTTATGACAACAGATGGATTGAAGATTCCCAAAATTTGCAACTGAAACTCACATCATGTGATATTTTCAAATGTACTGTTCTAAATGGTGATGGCAACCATGGATCAACCCGTTGGCAGACATGAAGTTGGTATTCCCATGTCAGAGTTTATTTGGTGCTGCTAGTTAGAAAAACTGAAGTTGATATGTCCGTCACAGCTCAAAACTATTTTCAGTGCATTTCACATCAGAGGCAGATGGAAACTCCCACTCTCTGGAGGAACTGTCTCAGAAAACTGGTGACAGATGGGATATGAGGACAGGAAAGGAGAAGTAAGTAAGCAAAAGGTGACTCTAAAATCTTGAGCTTTATGCTTACAGAGCCCTTTGCTTTTCTACTGACTACAAAACAGTAGGAAAGAAAACAGCTCAAATCATCCTGCTTTCTTGCACCAATCAGTCATTGAGAAATACAAGAAGTAAGCATTTTAGGGGATGCAATTTCATTCTGCAAAGTGTTGGGAGGTTCCCCTTAGTCTATAAACTGTGTCTAAGGGGATTAACTAAAAGTAAATTAAAATAACCTGATTAAAATCTCCTAAGTACTTTCGGAATTTAAGTAGAAATGAAATGCAGGTCTGGTAACCAAGATTCAGTCACAGATGAGTCAGATCCAGAACCAGTTTAGACAAATATCTGTGTATCATATCTGCTCAATCTGGATTCTCTCCATTTTCCAAACAAATGACTGTGTAGTATCATTTAAGATCTACAATTCAGTTTTATCTCAGTCTACATATGAACTTTGACATGTTAGCACTGTGTTGGAGGGATGCAAACAAGTAGATTTATCAGAGGTTGAGAAGCAAAATAAGAGCTACTGTTGTGGAAGGAAAACTATTGCCTTGCCAAACTGCTGACATAATGTCTAACGGGTTAAGGCAAAGTTAAGGAACAGATCAGACCTCAACATTCAATCTCTGAGTTTCATGTTTTGAGCTTTACATTCTGAACATAGACTTCCACAATATTATAATGCACCAACATCATTTCAGAAAAGAATATGAGGAAAGAAAGAGTTGTTAGGAGAATTAATTTTCATCACAATATGGTTAATATTTATTTTCTAGCAAATCAGATAATGTATGCAAGATACATATGTCAAGTAAGCACCGATAAAATACATTAAAACATTTGCATGCATAGATGCACAGAGAAGACTTTATCTATTGTTATCATAAAGCATGTTGAATATGCAAAAAATAATAAAGAGCCCTATCCCTAAAATGTTGTGTAATCTGAAGATATAATTATACTCTACCTAGGAGAATGACAGACACCCATAAAATGGGTAATCCACAAATACTGTAATGACAACAGTAAAAAGTCGGATAATACAACTAATTTTCTGGGACTCAGTTCAGTTCAGTAACTCAGTCATGTCTGACTCTTTGCAAGCCCATGAATCGCAGCACGCCAGGCCTCCCTGTCCTTCACCAAATCCTGGAGTTCACTCAAACTCACGTCCATCAAGTTGGTGATGCCATCCAGCAATCTCATCCTCTCTCATCCCCTTCTTCTACTGCCCCCAATCCCTCCCAGCATCAGAGTCTTCTCCAATGAGTCAACTCTTCTCATGAGGTGGCCAAAGTACTGGAGTTTCAGCTTTAGCATCATTCCTTCCAAAGAACACCCAGGGCTGATCTCCTTTAGAATGGACTGATTGGATCTCCTTGCAGTCCAAGGGAAACTCAGGAGTCTTCTCCAACACCACAGTTCAAAAGCATCAATTCTTCAGTGCTCAACTTTCTTCACAGTCTAACTCTCACATCTATACATGACCACTGGAAAAACCATAGCCTTGACTAGATGGATCTTTGTTGGAAAAGTAATGTCTCTGCTTTTGAATATGCTATCTAGGTTGCTCATAACTTTCTTTCCAAGGAGTAAGCATCTTTTAATTTCATGGCTGCAATCACCATCTGCAGTGATTTTGGAGCCCCAAAAAATAAAGTCTGATATGGCTTCCACTGTTTCCCCATCTATTTCCCATGAAGTGATGGGACCAGATACATGATCTTCCTTTTCTGAATGTTGAGCTTTAAGCCAACTTTTTCACTCTCCTCTTTCACTTTCATCAAGAGGCTTTTTAGTTTCTCTTCACTTTCTGCCATAAGGGTGGTGTTGTCTGCATATCTGAGGTTATTGATATTTCTCCCAGCAATCTTGATTCCAGCTTGTGCTTCTTCCAGCCCAGCATTTCTCATGATGTACTCTGCATATAAGTTAAATGAGCAGGGTGACAATATACAGCCTTGAGGTGCTCTTTTTCCTATTTGGAACCAGTCTGTTGTTCCATGTCCAGTTCTAACTGTTGCTTCCTGACCTGCATATAGGTTTCTCAAGAGGTAGGTCAGGTGGTCTGGTATTCCAATCTCTTGAAGAATTTTCCACAGTTTATTGTTATCCACACAGTCAAAGGCTTTGGCATAGTCAATAAAGCAGAAATAGATGTTTTTCTGGAACTCTCTTGCTTTTCTGATGATCCAGCAGATGTTGGCAATTTGATCTCTGGTTCCTCTGCCTTTTCTAAAACCAGCTTGAACATCTGGAAGTTCACGGTTCACGTATTGCTGAAGCCTGGCTTGGAGAATTTTGAGCATTACTTTACTAGCGTGTGAGATGAGTGCAATTGTGCATAGTTTGAGCATTCTTTGACATTGTCTTTCTTTGGGATTGGAATGAAGACTGACCTTTTCTGGTCCTGTGGCCACTGCTGAGTTTTCCAAATTTGCTGGCATATTGAGTGCAGCACTTTCACAGCATCATCTTTCAGGATTTGAAATAGCTCAACTGGAATTCCATCACCTCCACTAGCTTTCTTCATAGTGATGCTTTCTAAGGCCCACTTGACTTCACATTCCAGGATGTCTGACTCTAGGTGAGTGATCCTACCATCTTGATTATCTGGGTCAGGAAGGTCTTTTTTGTACAGTTCTTCTGTATATTCTTGCCACCTCTTCTTAATATCTTCTGCTTCTGTTAGGTCCATACCATTTCTGTTCTTTATCGAGCCCATCTTTGCATGAAATGTTCCCTTGGTATCCCTAATTTTCTTAAGAGATCTCTAGTCTTCACCATTCTGTTGTTTTCCCCTATTTCTTTACATTGATCACTGAGGAAGGCTTTCTTATCTCTTCTTGCTATTCTTTGGAACTCTGCATTCAGATGCTTATATCTTTCCTCTTCTCCTTTGCTTTTCATTTCTCGTCTTTTCAAAGCTATTTTTAAGGCCTCCCCAGACAGCCATTTTGCTTTTGTGCATTCTTTTACATAGGGATGTTCATTATCCCTGTCTCCTGTACAATGTCATGAACCTCCGTCCATAGTTCATCGGGCACTCTATCTATCAGATCTAGTCCCTTAAATCTATTTCTCACTTCCACTGTATAATCATAAGGGATTTGATTTAGGTCATACCTGAATGGTCTAGTGGTTTTCCCTACTTTCTTCAATTTCAGTCTGAATTTGGCAATAAGGAGCTCATGATCTGAGCCACAGTCAGCTCCCGGTCTTATTTTTGCTGACTGTATAGAGCTTCTCCATCTTTGGCTGCAAAGAATATAATCAATCTGATTTTGGTGTTGACCTTGGTGATGTTCATGTGTAGAGTCTTCTCTTGTGTTGTTGGAAGAGGGTGTTTGCTATGACCAGTGCGTCAGTGCGTTCTCTTGACCAAACTCTATTAGCCTTTGCCCTGCTTTATTCCGTATTCCAAGGCCAATTTGCCTGTTACTCCAGGTGTTTCTTGACTTCCTACTTTTGCATTCCAGTCCCCTATAATGAAAAGGACATCTTTTTGGGGTATCAGTTCTAAAAGGTCTTGTAGGTCTTCATAGAACCATTCAACTTCAGCTTCTTCAGCATTACTGGTTGGGGCATAGACTTGGATTACTGTGATATTGAATGGTTTGCCTTGGAAACGAACAGAGATCATTCTGTTGTTTTTGAGATTGCATCCAAGTACTGCATTTCAGACTCTTTTGTTGACCATGATGGCTACTCCGATTCTTCTAAGTGATTCCTGCGTGCAGTAGTAGATATAATGGTAATCTGAGTTCAATTCCCCCATTCCAGTCCATTTTAGTTCGCTGATACCTAGAATGTCAATGTTCACTCTTGCCATCTCCTGTTTGACCACTGCCAATTTGCCTTGATTCATGGACCTAATATTCCAGGTTCCTATGCAATATAGCTCTTTACAGCATCGGACCTTGCTTCTATCACCAGTCACATCCACAACTGGGTATTGTTTTTGCTTTGGCTCCACCCATTCATTCTTACTGGAGTTATTTTTTCACTGATCTCCATTAAAGGTATCTAAAGGGCTAATCCACATTATATCTGTTTCTCAATTTATATTCTTCTGTAAAATGCTATTTCTTTAATAAAGTGTAGCTAATTTGCATTCCAAAAATGTGAGGTGGATAAAAGTTTGTCACTCTTGTATTCTAAGTGTACAAGATTATCACAGGTACAGGTAATTAATAAGCAGATTGCCCTACAACCAGAGTCCTTGGGGACCCCTCACTAGCAGTAAAGGGATAGTTGAGATTTCAGCTCAGTTACAAATAGAATTAGGCAGAGAACATTTATACACCCTGTTCTCATTTTCTCCATTTTCTTTTGAAATTGAGAACACACTTGAGTCACTTTGAAGTGATATTATTGACTTGCATAACATTTTTTTTTTTGCTTTGCAATGTGAATGTGCATTTTTCAAATATCAAGCCTTTGATCTGAGTTGCTCCACCAGAACACTCAATAGAGGCTGAAAACCATTTCTATATAAGGGTTTGCTATGCTGAGGGAAAGACTACTCTAGCTTGAAAGAGGTTGGAAATATCCCATCAGAAAGCTCTTTTCAGTCATCCTCAGCCTGAACACTTAGCTGAGAAGGGTCAAAGTCACCAACTGCTATAACAAAACCCAAATTACGCAATGCTTCCTCAAGGAAGCTAAGTTAAGTGGAAACTCAGAGGTCACCAACTGGACTCCTTAATGCAGCAAGAGTCAAACAGTAAAAATGCCTTAAAAAGCAACAGGTACATTTTCTTAAATCCTACTGACTTTTACAAGTTGTCCAATAAATTTAAAAGAGTAGACTCTTAGGTATCATTATAGAAACTAAATTGAACTATTCAAGAAGTAGGGAGTGGTAACAATAGTGGTGTAGTTAGTCCAAACTTTGAACTCTCAAAGCAACCAGCCTGCAAACTATAAAGCACCAGATGGTTTTATAAACCTGAAGGTCCATAAATCTTTCCTTACAGTTTAAAAAAAAATTGTTTTCTTTGTGGGGTTGAGGAAAATGTTTGCCATTGAGTGTCTGAACCCCCAAACCCTAATAGCTTTTTAAGTTTTCTTGCTCTACATGCAGGAGACAAGCAGAACAGAGGCCAAGAGAGCAAGCTCAGAGCACAGCGTCATCTGGCAGCTGTCTGGTGGGGAGAGAAGGCTGAGCTTCTATTTCTCAACCTTGACTGTCTCACTGTAGTCATCACAACTTAATGAAGTTCTGAGATTTTAAACATTCATGGACTGAGTTTACAGATTCCTCCTTCAATTGGAAAAGTAATATATATTTCTGATTTTCAATTACAACTCCAAATCTCCAGTTTTTAAATCATATTCAGCAGTGCCCAGAAAGAGGGAATGATGGGGGAAAGACTTCCCTGATTTTGGTATTTAGTCACTAATTTGTGTCTGATTCTTTTGCAACCCCTTGGACCGTAACCAACCAGGCTCCTCTGCCCATGGGATTTCCCTGGCATGAATACTGGAGCGGGTTGCCATTTCCTTGTCCAGGGGATCTTCACCACTCGGGAAATCAAACCCG
This sequence comes from Bubalus kerabau, assembly GCF_029407905.1. Classification (NCBI taxonomy): domain Eukaryota; kingdom Metazoa; phylum Chordata; class Mammalia; order Artiodactyla; family Bovidae; genus Bubalus; species Bubalus kerabau. Next base: position 17,317,834 of record NC_073626.1, read on the forward strand.
GGTCCCCTGCATCAGCAGGTGGGGTCTTTACTGCTGAACCAGCGGTGTGACTGTAATTTGTAATGGAGTCAACTTTATCCCTACAGCTTTTAATGTGTGTGTTTGAGCTACCCATTTCCCACATCCTACCTGGTAGAACATGCAGGAAGAGTACAAAAATTGAAGGGAAAGAGGGGCAGACCAAAGAGCCATTGGTAGACAGAATGCAAATTGGCTCATTTCACTTGTCAAGGTCTGTGTACACACCTGTGTGTGTAGGTGTGTCAACTTTGTCAGGATGGGATTCAATCAGGCAAGAGTCTGCAAAAAAATATGAGGCTTTGATTTTGCTACAAAAATTAGTGAATCAGAAAAGGGCAACTGTTCTTGGCTGACCCATCTATCTTACATAGTTTGGCCACTGAAATACGTAAGCATCCCATTATTTCATGTTCTTACATGCATTTCCTGCTCTATTCAACCCTTCATTAAACATCACCTTAACTTCCTTCCTTCCTTCCCAGATTTCTTTCTTCCTTATGTGCATGAAACCCTTGTCTCTTTGTTTATCACAATGAGACTAAGACCAGCATGGATATAAAAATTGCTTTGTAAATTTTGAAGCTTTGAAACAATTTCAATCATGATTATTTATTCATATGCCAAAATGTACAAAATATAGAGTGGAAAGGAAGACATGAGAAATGCTAAATGCTGAAGATGGCTTACCCTTAGAAAATTATGCTTAAGATCATTTAATAATCACACCAAAGTATATTAGGAATTATTAGACTAGAGAGGTTTCAAATTCCATGGAAAATGGAAAAGAAAACATGGAATGACTTCAAGCTTCAAGGTATATATAACAGGAAATTTCAACAATCTGGGTTGTTGAGTCCTGGGGTGGGTCATTAAAGGAGCCTGTGGCCTGACTTCCCAGGAATTGTATAAGCAGCAGAATGGTCACCATCTGATGTGGTTCCCACTCTGGAACCAAGCAAAAGGACTGAGAGAAATCAGGTCACCCCAATCCTATTTTCCAGTTCCAAAATTTGATGAAAGCATTAATTTTTAAAAACTCTTATGCAAAGTCCCTATAACTTTTTTTAAATTTTATTTTATTTAACTTTATAATATTGTATTGGTTTTGCCATATATCAAAATGAATCTGCCACAGGTATACATGTGTTCCCCATCCTGAACCCTCCTCCCTCCTCCTTCCCCATACCATCCCTCTGGGTCGTCCCAGTGCACCAGCCCCAAGCATCCAGTATGGTGCATTGAACCTGGACTGGCTATGGTCCCTATAACTTTAATACAAACACCCACATTTTAAAATGTAAAACTTCCTACAGAATGGCAAAGTAGTGGAAAATTCCAGCTATTATGGTAACAAATAATAAAAGTATCTTTCCAAATGCAATGCATGGACATTTTAACAGCAGCCATTTCAGATGAGACGTCTGTTTATAAGACACCCCCAGAGGTTCAAAAATCAGAGGTGGTGATAGCAAAACAAGAGCAAGTTTCTCAGTTTTTGCGTGTAGCCCCACAAAGGCTTTATGATCTGAAGTGTCCAGAAGAAAATATATATATTTAAGCCCCATGAAAAATGTCAAACCTTTCAGTGACTGGTCATCATAACACACTCAGAGACCTTCCACACTAAAGTTAATGACATCTTTGTTAGAAGATCGTTCAGCTAACCTTTATGTATATCTGTATGAATATATTGATGTCTTTGTATTTATATTTGTTGAATATTTTTATTTTAAGATAATGAAAGAGGAACGTTAAAATTCCCTTTTGATTTGAAGGTTTTGTGTGGGATTTTCACGTTTTTTATTCACATTTTACTCTGAAAAGAAGAGATTTAGGGCAACAAGATAAGCCTAAACTTATATATATATATATATCACATTGCATTGTTTTAATCTCTTCACCTGCTGACAGATACTTAGATTGTTCCCATAATAGGTTGTTTCTAGGCTACTGTGAATATTTATGCAATGAACATGGGAGTACAGATTTCCTTTGAGATAATTATTTCATTTCCTTTGAATATATATGCAGAAATGAATATATATACAAAAGTGGGATTAATGGCTGCATAACCGTTCCTTGTGAAATTTCATGAAATACTCCCAGAAGTTATTCCATGGAAGTTGCACCAATATACATTCCTACCAATAATCCATTAAGACCTCCATTTTCTAGACATCCTCAACCACACTTATTTCTTACTTTTTGGTAAAAGCCATTTAAACAGGAATGAGGTGGTGTATGTTGTACTTTTGATTTCACTTCCCTGATAGTGATGTTCAGCATCTTGTGATATACTTCTTGGGCATTTTGTATGTCTTATTTGGAGGGGAAATTGTCTATTCTTAAAAAATAGCAGTAAACTGTATTTGAATATATAAAACTCAGTTACCTATCCATACACCAAAACAAATTACAGAAATAAAAATAATTCCATTTACAATTGCATCAAAAAATAAAATACTTAGAAATATATTTAAGCAAGGTGTTGAAAGATCTATGTATGAAAACATTCAAGACACTTATGAAAGAAATGTATAAAGACACAAAAGGAAACATATTTCATATTTATTGACTGGAGGAATTAATATTGTTAATACATCTGTACTACCCAAAGCTATCTACTTATTCATTGCAGTAACTTTCAAAATTCCAAGGCATTTTTCACAAAACAGAAAAAAAAATTCTACAACTTGTATAAAACATTTGTTGCAGTTCAGTTGCCAGGTCATACCTGATTCTTTGTGACTCCACAGACTGCAACATGCCAGACTTCCCTGTCCCTTACCATCTCCTAGAATTTGCCCAAGTTCATGCCCATTGAATTGGTGATGGCATCCAACCATCTCATCCTCTGTCACCCTCTTTTTCTTCTTCCTTCAATCTTTTCCAGCATCAGGGTCTTTTCCAATGAGTCAGCTATTCACATTAGTTGGCCAAAATATTGGAGCTTCAGCTTCAGCATCAGTCCTTCTGAAGAGTAAATGGGGTTGATTTCCTTTAAGATTGACTGGTTTGATCTCCTTGGTGCTCAGGGACTCTCAAGAGTCTTCTACAGCACCACAGTTCAAAAACATCACTTCTTCAGCACTCTGCCTTCTTTACTGTCTGTCCAGCTCTTACATGTGCACATGACTACTGGAAAGAGCCTAGCCTTGACTATACAGACCTCTATCAGTAAAGTGATGTTTTTGCTTTTAGCACACTGTCTAGGTTTGTCAGAGCTTTCCTGCCAAGAAGCAATCGTCTTCTAATTTCGTGGCTGCAGTCACCATCCACAGTGATTTTAGAGCCCAGGAAGAGGAAGTCTGTCACTGCTTCCACCTTTCCCCCTTCTATTTGCCATGTAAGTGATGGGACCAGATACAATGATCTTAGCTTTTTTGATATTGACTTTTAAGCCAGCTTTTTCACTCTCTTTCACCCTCATCAAGAGGCTCTTTAGTTCCTCTTCACTTTCTGCCATTAGAGTGCTATCATTCACACATCTGAGGTTGCTGATATTTCTCCCAGCAATGTTGATTCCAGCTTTTAGGACTCATCCAGTCCAGCATTTTGCATGACATGCACTGCATATAAGTTAAATCAGCAGGGTGACAATATTCAGCCTTTGCGAACTCCTTCACTAATATTGAACCAGTTTATTTTTCCTTGTCTGCCTCTAACTGTTGCTTTTTGAACTGCATACATGTTTCTCAGAAGACAGGTAAGGTTGTTCTGGTATTCCCATATCCATAAAAAATTTCCAAGTTGTTGAGATCCACAGTTTGGTGAGGTCAATGAAGCAGATGTTTTTCTGGAATTCCCTTACTTTCTCTATGTTCCAGCAGCTGTTGGCAATTTGACGTCTGGTTCCTCTGATTTTTCTAAACGCAGCTTGAACATCTGGAAGTTCTAGGTTCACATAATGCTAAAGCCTAGCCTGGAGGAATGCAGCATAACCTTACTAGCATGGGAGATGAATTGAACTATTCAGTGGCTTGAACATTCTTTAGTACTGCACTTCGTGGGAATTGGGATGAGGATTGATGTTTTCCAGTCCTCTGGCCCCTGCTGGCTTTTCCAAATTTTCTAACATATTGAGCGGAGCACTTTAACAACATCATCTTTTAGGATTTTAAATAGATTTGCTGGCATTCTATCACTTCCACTAGCTTTATGGGCAGCTGTGCTTCTTAAGACCCACTTGACTTCACATTCCAGATTGTCTGGCTCTGAGTGAGAAACTACACCATTGTGATTATCTGGGTCGTTAAGATATTTTTTTGTATAGTTGTTCTGTGTCCTTTTCCCATCTCTTCTTGGTCTATTCTTCTGTATTAAATCACAAAACACCAAAGAGTGAAAGTGATCTTGGGAAAGAAGAACAAATTTTGAGACTAGGGTTTCTGGTTTCAAATTGTATTAGAAAGCTATAGTAATCAAAACAGAATGATTTGCTTCTGGCACAAAAACAGACATATTGATAAACAAAACAGAACAGAGAAGCTAGAAAGAAATCACACCCATATATTGTCAGTTAGCTTATGAAAAAGGAGCCAAGAATATCCAGTGGGGAAAGGACAAGCTTTTCAAAATGGCACTGGGAAAACTGGATAGTCTTTTGAAAAACTGAAAGCTGTGCCCCTGTCTTTTACCATACACAAAAATCAACTAAAAAGGGGTTAAAAATTTGAACATAAGACTTAAAGCGATTAAACCCCTAGAAGAATACATTGAGGTAATCTTCTTGCCATCGGTCTTTGCAATGAATTTTTGGGTTTCACACCAAAAGCAAAGGCAACAACTGCAAAAACAAACTAGTGGGACCACATCCAACTCCAAACAAAGGAACATCAGCAAAATCAAATGGCAACTTACAGATTGACAGAAGATATTTCCCAATCATATATTTGATAAGGGCTTAACATCCAAAAATACATGAGACATTCAACTCAAGGGCAAAAACCCCCCAAATAATCCAAATTTTTAACGGAGCATAAGAAAAGGAACAGTTTCACTAAATCTGAAGGTTAGACTGTAGATGAGAGACACAGCAAGGTTTTCCTTCTAGAACAGCAAAAGCCTGTGCCTTCCTGGCATTACTTTCTTCATCTCCACTCACTTGTTTGACAATTACAGTTCAATGTGTACATTCTTCAGTCAATACCAATCACCCCACAGTGGGCTATAATATGTACTAAGAAGACCCCCACTGGGGGGGAAAAAAAAACAACTAATACTTGCATACTTAAGAATGAGGCATATCAAAAGGAAGGTAATTTCCCAAGTTTACCACTCCATTGTTTTCTATGTTTCATTTCAAAATTGAGCCACCTAGTAAGGAAAATGAGTTAAGAGACCTCAATCATACATAGATAGAAAATCAGTTTTAAATGGGAGAATTAATGGATTATAATTTGAGGGTAATTTATTACTACTGTTGTAACTGTAATCCTTTTGGTTCTCTACAGCATCAGGATAATAATTAATTATAAATATTAATAGCAACATAGGGACACATACTACTAAAGTTATAGTGAATAGAGAATGACATAGAATATATAAGGCAAGAAGTCAAAGTATGGGAAGTCAGCGATGGCAGTAACATAAAGTGCAGTATTGCCTTGAGAGGAAGGAAGGTTCTCAAAGTTTCTTGAAATACCAAGAATGAGCCAGATGTGAGGAATTAGCTTAATTTGTAAACCAGAAACTCTACCAGAAGAAATTTAAGTTCATGAAAACATTACGATGCTAAAACCCAAAATTTAGATGGAAAATAGGGTTGGGTCGAGTATATAGACATTCAAAGTTCTCCATTAATTAGTGCATCAGGCACTCAAGGACCACCCTCACTAAAGTCTTTATCTATTGCTCAACCTGCAGGTACCAGCATGGAGAAAGAGACAGCACTACTCCACAGGCAGTGGAACCCTACTTCTATGTCCTCAAGGTTTTCTTTAAGAAGCATTCCATGTAGCAGATTTCCTCCATCCCATCCCATTGGGCTGACTCCCCGTGGTCAACAGGAGTCGTCACCCTGGGATCATTCCACAATACCCATGGCTACAGCTCCCAGCTTCCGTGGACACCAGTGGACTTACAACCCTATCCAAGGTATGAAAGGCTGCAGCATGGCTCGTCTATGTGGTTCTCACTCCGTTGAGACTGTCACAGATTAGTGAGTTCACTCCGCAACTGCTTCAAATGCCTCCCCCGTCCCAGTGGATGGCCATGGATGCAGGGATCTCTCCCCTGTGCTTCAGCTCCATCTCTCCCGGGTGCAGGCTTGTCCCACTTGCTCTCCTCCTTATTTCCCCTTCCTTCTTGTCCCTTCTTTCCTTTGTACTACCAAGTTCTATATGGATCCGGATATTCCTTCTCAGTAGTCAGAGAGTCCTGCCAGTATTCACCTGCTCTTCTGTGAGACCTGCTGCATCTTTAGATGTTTTGATGCATCGGTGGAGAGAGGTGTACCCCACTTCCAGCTACCCCTCCGTCATCTGGTTCACCCCCATTTGTACATGTATTAGAAACGAGTTTCCTTTTCTATTAAGTAACATTGTCATCACCACACACGTTTAACTTTTGCTTTTTGAGGAGAACACAGATAAGTTCCACTCTCTTCGGTTCAGTCAGTCATTCAGTGGTGTCTGACTCTTTGTGACCCCAGGGACTGTGGCAACACAGGCTTCCCTGTCCATAACCAACTCCCAGAGCTTGTTCAATCTCATGATTAGATCTCATGATTAGATCATGAAGCTTAAACTTAGATCCTCAGACTTTATTAATTTTTTATACATGAAAATATGTAACCTTTAAAAATCTCTTCCTATTTGTCCTACCCTCCAGTCTTTGGCAAACATTTTTCTACTCTGAGTTCCATCTTTTGTTTTTTTTGGAACTCCTTATACTTGAGGCCTATGGTATTTGTCTTTCTCTGACTTAGTTCACTTAGCGTAATGCCCTCCAGTTTCATCCATGTTGCCACAAATGGAAGGATTTCTTTCTTTTTCTAATGGCTAAATAATATTTACCTATATTTGTCACATCACATTGTTTTAATCCATTCACCTGTTGAAAGATTGTTGTTCCTATACCAAGGCTACTGTGAATAATGCTGCAATGAACATGGGAATATAGATCTCTCTTTGAGACAATGATTTCATTTCCTTTGACTATATATCCAGAAGTGGGATAATGCATCACATAACAGTTCTTTTAAATTTCTTGAGGAAGCTCCACAGTATGTTTCCATGGGAGTTACATTGGTATCCATGCCTACCAACAGTGCATAAGCACTCCTTTTTCTCCACATCCTCAATAACATTTGTCATTTTTTACATTTTTGGTACTAGCCTTTCAAACGGGTATGTGGTGATATCTCTTGTGCTTTTGATCTGCATTTCGTTTGATTATTAGTGATGCTGAGCATCTTGTCATATACCTCTTGATCATCTATATGTCTTATTTGTGGGAAAGTGTCTATTCTTTAAAGATGGAGCATACATTATGTTTACTATATTCCAATATACGAAACTCAGTTGCCTACCTATATATCAACAACAAGCTATCAGAAAGTGGAATAAGGAAACAATCCCATTTACTATTGCACCAAAAAAAGATAAAACACTTAGAAATAAACTTAAGCAAGGTGTTGAAAGATTTTATACAAAACCTTTAAGATATGGTAAGAGAATTTTAAAAAGAATTAAAGATATGTAAAGCTAGGTTTTCAATTCAATGTGTTTCTTGAGGTAGCATTTGTATTGCTATAAACTTCCCTCTTAGAACTGCTTTTGTTGCATCCTCTAGGTTTTAGATCATTGTGTTTTCATTGTTCTTTGTTTCTAGGAATGCTCTGATTTCCCTTATTTCTTCAGCAACCTGCTCACTATTTAGAAATGTGTTGCTTAATCTCCATGTGTGTGTGTGTGTTAAAGTTTTTTTTTTTTTCTATTATCGATATCTAGTCTCATAGTGTTGGGGTCAGAGAAAATGCTTGAAATAATTTCAATTTCCTTAAATTTACTGAGGTTTGATTGTGACCCAAGGTGAGGATAATGCTCCATGTAGACTTGAGAAGAAAGTGTACTCTTTTGCATTTGAATGGAATGTGCAGAAGATATCAATTAACTCTGTTGGCTCTAATATTTCCTTTTAGGCTTATGTTTCCTTATTAATTTTCTGTTCTGTTGACCTGTCCATTGGTGTAGGTGTGGTGTTAACATGCCTACTATTATTGTTTTACTGTCAATTTCCCCTTTTGTATCAGTTAGTGTTTACCTTATGTATTGAGGTGCTCTTATGTTGGGTAGATAAATAGTTAAAATTGTTATTTCTTTTTCTTGGACTGATCCCTTGATCACTTGGTAGTGTCCTTCTTTATCTCTTATAATAGTTTTGATTTTAAGGTTTATTTTTTCTGATAGGAGAAATGCCAATCCAGCTTTCTTTTTTTTTTCCATTTGCATGGAATATCTTTTTCCATCCTCTCACTTTCAGTCTGTATGTGTCTCTAGGACTGAAGTGGGTCTCTTGTAGACAGCATATATATGGGTCTTGCTTTTGTATCCATTTAGCCAATCTATGTGTTTTGGTAAGAATGGCAGAAGGTAATAGCAAATAAAACAACTGATGAAAGATTGCTTTCCAAAATACAAGCAGCTCAAACAACTCAGTCATCAAAAGCAAAGGCAAGAACTACAAAAATAAACCAGTGAGACCACATCAAACTCAAAACCTTCTGCATAGTAAAAGAAGCCATCCATAAAATGAAATGACAACCTATGGAATGAAAAAGAATATTTGCAAATCACATATTTGGTAAGGGCTTCGTATCCAAGTATATGTAAGAGACTCATGCAACTCAGTATGAAAATAAATCAAAACATTCCAAATTATTAAATGAGCAAAGAAAGAGTAAGTGTTTTGAAAAATCTGAAGAGTAGACTGTAGATGACAGACACTGTAAGTTTTTCCTTCCAAAACAGAAGCTTGTGTCTTCCTGGCATTGCTTTCTTTATCTCCAATCACCTGTTTGGTGACTGCACTTCACAATATACATCCTTCACTCAATAGCAATCATCCTACCCTGAACTATATGTGCTAAGAATACCGTACTAACTATAAAAAACTAATAATTACATACTAAATCTTGAGGCATCTAAAATCCAAGGTGATTTTCAGAATTTTCCACTCCATTGTTTTCTACATTGTATTTCAAAATTGAAACACCTAGTACTAGTATGGAAAAATGAGTAGGGGACCTCAACAATACATGCATAGAAAGTCATTTAAAACTGGGAGCATTACTGTATTATAATTTTGGGGAATGTATTATTGCTAGCACTATTGCAATTTTATTCCCTTTACTTCTCATGTACAGTAGGTTGATATTGATTTAAAATAGTAATTCCAACATAGAGATACATAGTATTCAAGTTACAGTAGATTGAGAAAGACAAGCTTATGAGGCAGGAAGTGAAATCACAGAAAATTAGCAATGGTAACAAAACAAGGGGAGTATTGCCTAGAAAGAAAGCAGAGTTCTCTAATTTTTTGGAGACAACAGGAACAAGCCAGTTGTGAGCCAACCAGCTTAAGCTGTGTGCCAGAAACTGCACCAGAAGGAAAATGAAGTTCATAAAATATGCTGATACTAAACGCCAACATTCAGACAGTAAGAGAATAGGGTAGGGTTTATGTAGATGCTGAAAACTACTCAGAGAGGCAGACATGGAAGCAAATACACTAATGAGCATCAGAAAGATCAAAGCACAAAAGGGTCTGAAAAATAAATCATAAAGAGACTTGGTAGTCTGATCAAAAGAATAAAAGAATCAAATTAGAAAACCAAAATATAAAGACTTCTGCACATGTTAGACCCAGAAAATGCTCAGGAGAGAGAATTTTGGCCTTAGTGGACCAGCGAACAGAAGCTTTCAGCATCACGAACAAAACTGGGCAGGACTCATGACTGTGCGCTTCTGGGAACAGCCTCAGTTTCAAAGTTTGGGCACTATACCACCTAAAAGCGAACACAGACAAGGATTATAGCTTGCTATGACACTGAATCACAGACAGTAGTGTTTGTGAGTTTATTTTTCTCATGCAACTATAAAGTTAATGAATCACTAACCGATGATAATTGACGCCATCAATTTCCAGTCAGTTCCTCTTTAGTCATACAATGATATCTGAACCTGTTATATGATCCCCAATAACAGTTTTAATAATTAAATTTATTGATGTTTAATTGAAGGGTAATTGCTTTACAATACTATAGTGCCTTTGGCCAAACATCAACATGAATCAGCCATAGGTATACCTATGCCCCCTCACTCTTAAACCTCCTTGCCACCTTCCTTCCCATCCCACCCCTCGAAGTTGTTACAGAAAAATATGGAAGGCTTCACAAATTTGTGTGTCATCCTTGGGCAGGGGCTGTGCTAATCTTCTCAGTATTATTCCAATTATTTAATATATGTGCTACCAAAGCAAACACGTGAATAACATTTTAATAGAAAAAAAGCATATAGTTAATAATCTACCAATAAATGATCAATTACATTAGGAATTAGGGTATTCTGCTATATTTACCACCTCTAATAAAATCAAATTTTATAAGGTCCAAAGTTCCAAGAAGGAATTAAGCATACATTTATGCATAACACATGTATACATGCACAGAAATAGATGCACACAAATATGTCTATGTTATTCAAGCTATTATTCTCCTTGCCTGTCACAATAAGCTCTTTAGTTGATGAGAGATATATTCACAAATTTCTCCAACTTATATGTCTTCCTTTTGAGAACCACTTTTTTTTATTTTCATCACCTAATTTTAACTAACCAGTTTATTCTTAGACACCATGCCCCTTTATACTAACTAACAGCAGAGAAAACCTAGTAAATGCTAATATCTTATCCTTAATTAAATTACCAGTCTTTGGTAAATTGGAAAATGAATCATGTTCAGATCTCATTCAGGAGGATAAAATCTCTATTTTATCAGTTCTCTTGTCCAAACTCAATTCTTGCTCACTTCAGTCTTAAATTCTGCTTACTTACAAAGGACAGACAGGAAAAGTAATATTAAAATCATGCTTGCAAGAGTCTATGATTTTATGCTTCTGTTGGTCAAAGGTAGGGCCAGGAATAATTTCTGAAATATTACATACAAAATGGAAGCATGAAGGTCTAGTTCTACTGTTAAAGAGGAGATGTTTGGAGAGGGTTCAAAAACTAAGCCCCATGGGTTGTCAGGATGTACTCCCGACCAGACAGATAAATTTTGTCCCTAAAGAGTCAAAGTCAGGAAAGGGCAGGCCTTGTTTGCAAAGCCGATGACGTTGTCTTGGGTGCTGACCAGGTAATATTCTTGTGTTACCATTTGGAGATTTATTTGCTATTTTCTTGAAGAAACAAATGTAAAGAGAGGATTAAAGATGAATAAAAGTAGAAGAGCTGTCAAGGTGCCTAGAAGAAAGGCTGGCCAGGAGAACCAGGCCCCACACTGATAATTGTCAAAGACTGTAACAGTGAGTACTTTGTAGACAGAGCACAACAAGTGGATAAAACCAATGTTCTAGGGTCATTGCTGTTTTGTAGTGAAAGACAAAATATTTTTCTCTTTAAGCAGAGTCATCACAGCTCCTGATGTGGTCCTGGTTACACACATGCAGACCGAGGGCCACAGGCACGTGTGATGTGACATCAGGAGGTGAACAGATGAGTGTATTGGTGCCCAGTCACCTGCATCTGCTAATAATGGGACCTGGGGAAAATTACTTGCCCTCTCCAAGTCATGGCATCTTCATTACCATAACTTGATGATCATAGTGAAGATTAAGGCTATCTCACAGGGTTCCTGTGAAACACAAATTTTGAGATGTTTTAAAGCTTTTGGGAAAGTATCAAAAACATGCATGGGGTTACTAAGGTGAGCGAGCAGATCCAAGGTAGAGTATCCTTTTTCTCTAGTATTCTCTTTGTACTCAATAGTAGTGATCAGTCAGTCCTGTGTTTATTCTAAGCCCACCGTGATGGTAAACCATACAGATCAACTAACTTTTCTTGTCATTTCAGTGTCTAAAATGCAAGCATTAGTCAATGTAGAGTGAAAAAATTACAAACTCCTACAGGGCCTCGCTGCCACAGTCTGCAGAGTCCAAACATTAAACTGTCTTAAAAAAAAATGGCCTAAAACTCTGGCTCAGAATTAAGTGCCAAATGTTTGCAGAGCACGGAAGTACTTCTGGGTGCAATACAAAATTACAGGGAGTAACCTACTTCTCCAACTCTCTATCTGTGCAATATCATCATCCTTTTAAATTGACTCAGAAATCACTCCTTCTTCCCCAACCCAGCTACTACAGCACCAACTCCTGCTCAGAGCAACAGGGAAAGAGAAGGCTTCCCTCCACGGGATGGATCTGATAACCTCAGGTGACTACATCATCTCAGAATGGCTCATGTTTTTAATTAAACAGGGTCCTGCCTGCTCCTGCTACTGGTCATGTCAAATCTGCTACTGTGCCAAGGCAACTCATGCCTGTCCTCCTGTCCTGCCGTGATTGACATCCCCCAGGAATCCCTAACAGTACTGTTACTCAATGCCTCCAGGCTGTCCCACAACATCCTTAAGCATTCCAGAACAATGTTGAATGAGTTTGTAAGTACTGTGTGGTGGTGGTGGTTTAGTTGCTAAGTCGTGTCTGACTCTTGAGACCCCACGGACTGTAGCCCGCCAGGCTCACAGATGGAACCCTCGCATAAGTGACTGGGCTATACTGTCCTTTCAACAAGAAGGCTGCATCAGCCAGACTTCAAATAACACGGTCTCTAGGTCAAAGAAGCCATCAGCTCATAAGATGTGGACTACAAAGAAAGGATCAGTTTTGTGAAATCTCAGAGATTCCTAAGAGGTGCAATAACTTTTTCAATTTCCTTTCACTCATTTTTTTTTGTAAATTTCTGAAATAAATGATTTTGTATTTGTCAGCCAAGAATGCCATAAAAGAATACAATAGACTCAGTGGAATAAACAACAGAAATTTATTTCCTCACAGTTCTGAGGGCTAGAAGTCCCATATCAGGGTGCCAGCAAGGTGAGGTTCTGGTAAGAACTCTTTCCTCCCACGCTGGATTCTCCATTCATCCTCACACAGGGTGGTGGGTGGGGAAGAGAGAGAGAGGAAAAGACACAGAGACACAGAGGTAATTCTCTGGTGTTTTGCTTCAAGAAGACACTAAACCTATTGGATCAGTGTTCCACCCTAAGAGCTCAGTTAACCTTAATTGGGCTCCCCTGGTGGCTCAGATGGTAAAGAATCTGCCCTCAATGTAAGAGACCTGGGTTCTATCCCTGGGTCTGGAAGATTCCCTGGAGAAGGGAACGGCAAGCCACTCCAGTAATATTGCCTGAGAAATCCCATGGACAGAGAAGTCTGGTGGGCTACAGTCCATTTCAAAACACAGCACTTTGGCATTTAGGGCTCTAACACATGAAGAACACAGATTCAGTCCACAATACTACCTGACACAAAGCACTTTCAGTGGGACTGGGGAAAAGGAAGTGCGTTGATTTTCTGGTCCTTCAGTGTCTCTCTGGGCTTTCTTCTCCAGGCTCAGAGTAAATAGCCAATAAATGAGAACTGCTCTGCAGTGAACTGGGTGGATGGAACATGTTAAACAAAGCTGAATCCCGGTCACAGAAACGAATAATTTGTAGTTTTTTTAAAGGTACAAATTATTGTTTTAAGATTTGCAGTGAATAGGTTTCGAGCTGCAATAGAAGGGGTTTTTACAATTGGAAACAATTATTCTTTTTCTGAAGAAGGTACTTGAAAGTTGTGTATTAATTCTTTTAGGTCAATCAAGGAGCACACAGTAGAGTAGACAGCTAATAAAAAGCAGCACTAAAGGTTTCTATTAAATTCACATTGTTCTTTTTACTCACTAGTTTTTGCTTCATCCTCCATTTTTGACTGTCCATTTTTTTCCAACTCTTCCAAGTAATCTTCCAAGAAATGTTCATAACTTTCGCTAAAGATTACTTTTTCTCTATCAATGTGTTAGCTAGATTTTTCTACTCTTATTATTCTCAGTCCATTGCTTAGTATTTCCTATAACTTTATGCCATGTATTTCTGCCGTACCATTTTGTCACCTAAACAACATTGTATTCTGCACCTGGGAGGAACACTAAGCTTCTTTGTCTGCAGATTCAGAGATAAGTCAGAGTCATAACTGTATAATTCCTTGCAAGGGAATATATTTGCTCTAACCCACAGTAAACAAGAGACTAAATGGTTAAATATAGGTGCATGCATGCATTCTAAGTCACATCAGTTGTGTCCAACTCTTTGCAACCCTACTGACTGTAATCCAACAGGCTCCTCTGTTCATGGGATTTGCCAGGCAAGAATATGGGAGTAGGCTGCTGTACCCTCTTGCAAGGGATGTTCCTCACCTAGGGATCAAACCTGAGTCTTGTTATATCTCCTGCATTGGCAGGAATGTTCTTTACCACTACCGTCACCTGGGAAGCACCAAGTACCGGTACAAAAGTACTATATTTGGTTCAAATACTAAAAAAACAAAAACAAAAACAAACAAAAAAAACAGATAATAAAAAAGAGAAGGGAAAAGGTTGAACTTAGAAAAGTTACATGTAAAATCATTTCTATAGAGACAATGTATAGTAAAGCAGGAAAAGGATGACTTTCAAATTTTGTGATGCCCGCTTGTTAAAAAAATTACACGACTGTCAAACATGTTAATGTTCTGGTAATGGGTTCATCTACTGAATGCCCAACAACCCTAACTAATTGCCTGATCACTTTCAGGATGTAAAATATGCCCAGGGCCAAGTGTACTATATCAATGCCACCAACAGCTGCCACACCAATTCCCTCCAAACTCCCGAAGAAGGAGAAAAATTCCTAGAGACGAACGTGAGTCTTTCACCTGGGTTTTTCACTGGATCAAATGAGACAGTATGTAGCTTACCAGGCTTCAGATTATTAGAGGGAATGGTAACTGTACATGCAGAAAAAGGTGGAGGAACTGTAAGCATCTGAAGATAAATTATATTATGCAGTTGATGAAGCATGAGCGAAATCAAGGGATGACTAAAGATCTGTAGTAGCAACATAAATAACAGATCTATAAATTGTCCATGTAGACAACTTTAGTTCAACCAATGCATTAGACACAGGATTGCAGCTATTGTACTGTATGAAAACATGAAATGAATGGGAACTTCCATGTGTAAAATATAAGATTGCAAAATTCATGAATATGTAAGAAACACACCCCAGTTTTGAGTACTCCCTGTTACTAGTGACTCCTATGTGGGAGTCCTATACTGCACCACCTGAGCCACCGCGTCTGCCTTTCAAGGCTCTCCTGATTCTGCTTATACTTCTCTGACACCACCTTCATTTGTCATTCTCAATGACTCATCTGTCACCTTTTATTTTTAATTTGTAAGTCTCTCCCACAATGGCCTATAAAACATTGCTTTGCTTCTCATGGCCACAACATTTGCCTCTTTTCTGAGGACAACACAGTTTACATATCAAGCCTCAATCATTTATGGCAACTCCAAATTTTCACCATTATATTCTCTCCTTTCTGATTTCCTGCATTATCTTTCCTCCTAACATTATTTAAAATATTTTCACATGCATCCCCACTTATAATACTATCTTCTCTCTCTACAACTTTCTTAATGATACCAGCATTCTTTTCCTCTGTTAAGCTCATTAGTAATGAGGATGATCAAGTAAAGGAAAAAGGTCAAAGAGGAAGAAGAGGAGGGATTGTTCAATAAGCCTAAATTTAAAGTTTACTGAGAGTTACTACATGGCCATACATTTTACTAAGCACTTTATGTGCATTACTGTATTTAATCCTATTCAGTTCTCTGTTCTTTACCAGTAAAACAGTTCATGGCTGTAAAGAAATCAAGCATATTAACTAGAGATATTCAGTCTCTGGGATTTTCAGGCTCAGTTCTGCTAGTAATAGTGAACTAGAGCGGGGGAACCCTCCATTGTGAATCCCACTGATGCTGTTACTAAAGACAACGCTGTGCCATTTTCTGCCCGGAGACATGTCAACAAAACAGACTGTTCTGATGTCAGCAGGGGGCTGGTGTTGGGATCAACTGAGGAGAGAAAGCCTGTTTAGGAAAATCATGTCTTTTCATTGTCTCTTTGTTGTAATATCATGAAACAATTACCAATCAAACATCAATATGAAGGACTCAACTGATTCATTAATACAAATGAATCACTGGGTGAGAATGATGTGGGCACAGGTGGAATCCCTCTTTCCTGGGTCAGGCACTGCAGCACATACTGACTTGAGTAAATGCTTAGATTCTCTCATGGAAATATACAAACAGAAGAACTCACTGAGTGGTGGTAGAATTTCAGAGGAAAAAAGAAAATTCTTTATGTTATAAATTAGAATGCATCAGAAGAATTAGTTCTTAAAATAACCTAGATTTTTAATAATGCAGCAAAGTGTGAACTAATAGCTTGCATTTTATAATTTTGCAACTTTTACTATCTTCAAAAATCTCTGCATACACATAGGAATAACCAAAATTTTTTTTAGTTCAGCAGCTCTGAGCAAAGATCACATGTTACCAAAACCACTGTATTATGATTATTTTAATGAGACTATTTCTTCTGGTTGGTTAGATTGAAGACCTTAGTAAGTGGATACTCATGTTACTGTACTCCTGGAATAGACCTCTGTATCATCTAGTCACAGATCTGCGGAGTATGAAAGAAGTCTCAGATTCTATCCAATCAAATGCCAGAGAGAGTGTGAAAAATCTACTAGAACTTCAAGCACTCATAGAGAGGCAATTCTGCCAGGTGAGCATCCTGCAGAGGGCTTTCTTGCTTTGTTCATGAATGAAAGAGGTCACCGCTGTAATGAGTAAGGTGTTTGGAATTATCTCATTTTGTAAGAAAAAGATTCATGACTTCTGTATTCTTGACTGCTACTACATAAAGCAAGAGCCTAGTCATTCATAGTGCTAGATTCTACTGTAAAGGAATCAGAATTTCACTGCAGTTTTTGACATGTGTAGCCTTCCCTGCAATGCACACAATTCCACCAAAAGCTTCCCTCTTCCTGGGCACAGGTGGTTGAAATATTTTCAAGAGTAAGAGAACTAGAGAACAGAATTTCCAAGATCAGCATTTTCTTCAAAGTAACCCAGGACATCTGCTATTGAAGTTCCACTTGTCTTCTTTCTCTGTTCTCATCAAATCAAAGGATGAGAGTGGGAAGGAAGAAAAGAGAAAGTTAAAACTAATCTTGAGTTATGTTTCTACATTTTAGATTCCTAATTGTTTTTTCATAGGCTGGCTTCCAAATCCATATCTAGAGATTTTTATATATGTATGTCTTCCCCAAATCTTAATTTGATAATTAGAAGCAAAAAAAGAAAGCAAATCTTAATAAAACACATAAGAAGTCATTATCTTTTGGGTATTCAGATTATTTTTCCAGTAAGGCAGAAGATGTTGAAGGCTCGCATTTACTGGTGTGGACTCGCATCCCTGGAGTCCAGCGATGAAGATGTGCGTCATTCTGAATTTTATAAGCTGTTCAAGTGCCTGTATAGGGATTCACGTAAACTTGACACGTACACCAAGATCCTGGGATGCCGACTCACCAACTCGTGCTAAATCCACATCCATCCCATCCAGCTCTGAGATGGTCATAATGATCTATCCCATAGCAAGCTTGTTTGAAATCTATAGCTTTTTAATGTATGCTATGTAAAATGGATCTCCTCTTAAAAAAAATAAACACAGACTCTGCAGAGATGTCAAAATCTAAGAGGGCAATTTCTTAACATTTCTTATCTTCCTTTAATAGAAAATCAAAAGAAAATCCACCCCTACAATTGAGAGAATGAAGCTCCTATTAAAATTAGTCACAAATAGCAGAACCTGGCATTACAAAGAAGACCATTAAGATATTACTTAAGAATCACAGCCAACTATTCTGGTCAAGTTATTAGACTCAAAGAATTAGACAATTGTTCATGGTTCTGGTCATACTACCAAGAAGACTGAATTCTCAAGATTCTTTATGAAAGCCAGCCATGAACTGTCACCCAACTATCACAGTCTTACATCAGATAATATAAGTGCTTTGCACCTTTGTATAAATAGCACGAGGTTTACTGAACTGTCTAAAGATTGTTAGGATGCTGTCTTAGTCCTTCAGCATTGCTATAACACAGGCTTAAAAACAATGGAAATGGATTTCCACAGTGGGGTCATATAGGGTCCTTTCTGGTCACACACTTCTTACTGTAGCCTCACATGGGGGGAGAGATTGGGAGCTTTGTGTGTCGCTTATATATAAAAGCACTCATCTCATTGAAGAGGCTTCATAATTATAACTCCATCACCTCACAAAGGCACCACCTAGGGTTACCATAACCATCAGAATCAGGTTTTCATCATGTGAAATTTCTGGGGGACACAAAGGCTGAGACCATAGCAGATACAAATGTGAACTGGCTCTTCCTCCTCCAGTGGCTGTCGTCACCCACACTCCACTGATCCTCATTTCCTGCATCACCTTGCAGCCATTCCATACATTCTATCACTCTGGGTTTCACAAGTCCAGCTCAGTCAGGTGTCAGCTCCATCTCATATTCAGCCTACGCAATGTTTCCCTCTCCCCTGCTGAGGCCCAGGGGACCTACCAGGAAATGCACATGTGTCCATTTCTGCAAGGTTCCTTCTCTCTCCCTCTCTGGATCTTCATTCCTTGGGCCATGTTGGATCAGAGTAGATGGTAACGAGATGGGGAAGTTCTGACATCACTGACTTACATGGTGCTGTTGTAGCCTTCTCTTGGTCCAGACGAACTGATGTGAAATTCCCCCTGACTGACAAGTGTTTCCCTTGAGTGGTGATTTTCCAGGTGAATCACCAGGTGAATTCCCTGGTGATTTTCCAGGACATTCACAAGTTGAGGATCTCCAACATCATAGTTTCCTTTAATTAGGGGAAATGTTGTGGAACCCAGAGCTCCCCACCTGCAGTAGTCACCAGAGCCTCTCTTTTCCCTCACTCTGCAAGCACCATCTGGAGAATATTAAGCAGCCCACAGTCAGCTGCTTACTAGCTGACCCACAGGAAATCCATGTATCATAAACACTCTGAACAATTGAATGGCAGAAATACTGGTGTGCATCTGTCCACCTCCTGGGGATTCTGGACAATTGTCCAACTGGTCACATAGACACTGAGTAGATCAGAACGCTGGATTTAAAAACACATTTATCTGAGAAGTGAGATACCATTCTCTCTTCCTTTTAGAGTAACTATCCTTGTCATTAATTATTTGGCCTTACAAACATGCCCTAATAGGTCCCTGAATTATAAAATCCTCCAAATAGACTGAGTCTCTACTGAGACTGGATTGGGGCTACTCAGCTTGTTCAACAGCCTCCAAACAAACTGGGATGAGGGCCAATCTCTTGACTGGCTCTCCTAAGAAGTCAGTGATGTTTCTGAGCTGGTTTTGTACCATCTTTAGGGCTTCAGCAGTAATTCCTAGTAAACAGAAAATGGTAAATCAAAAGGTAGAAGGGAAAGGAGGATGAATAAGAGAGAAGGAAGAGAAAGACAGAAGGAAGGAAAAGCAGCAAAGAGAAAGTGTCAAGGACTCGCAAGAAGGAAATCGTAACTATTTCTAGTGACAGATGTTCACCAGATCTATTGCGGTGATCATTTTGCAATATATATCAAATAATTACGTTGTACACCTGAAACCAAAATAGCATTATATGTCAATATGATCTATGTATAATAATACCTGAAACTGAAATAGCATATTTGTCAATATGACTTATGCATAATGATCATATAATCATTATGTTATATACATAACACATATGCATACCCTCAGTTAAGTTCAGTCACCAGGCTCCCCTGTCCTCCACCATCTCCTGGAGCTTGCTCAAACTCATGTCCATCGAGTCGGTGATGCCATCCAACCATCTCATCCTCTCTGCCATCTTCTTCTCCTTCTGCCATCTGCCTTTCCCAACATCAGGGTCTTTTCCAATGAGTCAGTTCTTTGCATCAGGTAGAAAAAATTATTGGAGCTTCAGCTTCAGTATCAGTCCTTTCAATGAATATTCAGGGCTCATCTCCTTTAGTATTGGCCGGTTTGATCTCCTTGCAGTCCAGGGGACTCTAAAGAGTCTTCTCCAACACCGCAGTTTAAAAGCATCAGTTCCTCAGTGCTCAGTTTCCTTATGGTCCAGCTCTCACATCCATACTGACTGCTGGAAAAACCATAGCTTTGACTAGATGAAATTTTATTATATATATAAACATATATGTACACACAGCTATGTAAGGAAAAGTTTTGGAAAGGAATATAATTCTGTTTTGGATGAAGAAAACAAATCAACTTGTATATATATTTTTGCAAATGTTCATTTTAGCTATCATGTTAGGTCTAAAACTTTATATTCAAATGTAGGTTATGTTTATGCTGATGAAACAGAAACGTGACTTAACCTTGTAACATTAGCTGCAGAACAGCTTATTTACAATAGCTAATCGAAACCACAAAATTTTGAAACCTATAGGCCTGCCCAGTAGTCTGCTATTTGTCATTTAACCAATTGATCATTAACTTAATTACTCTTGACTCAGAAACTCTTATAAGTGCTTAGTTTACATCAATAAACTAAGCAGGCAGACACTTATTCTCATGGAACTGATATTACAGCCTGGGGAAGAAAAATAATCTGCAATAAACATGAATCCAAGTACATTATATGGTATGTTAACAGGTGATCTGTACTATGGGAAAAGAAATAGTAAAGCAGAGGATGGGGATTAGGGAATAAAGGTGAAGAAAGGGAGGTGGTTTAAAGAAAAACAACTTAGACCACACTGAGGGGAGCAAACATGCTCTCTTGCATTCAAGATTCAAGTTTACCCCTGTCCAGACAGGTCTCTAGGTCTTCTACCCAACTTCAGAAATGTTTCCATCTCTGAGGCTCTATGCAAACTCATGCAAACATGGATGTTCTGAACATTCTGCCTCTCTTCAGTTGAACTGGTTTCATAAAAAATTGTTGGTAAACTCCCCCAAATTAAGTAACATTTTATGCAGCAAATTTGATAATTTTCTGATTCCTGAAGAACTAATCTCCAAATAATTTTCCATTTTCAACACACTGTCAGTGACCTAATTATATTATGTAAAAATAGTATATATGCATTGCTATTCTAATATATTATGACATTTAAAAAATATATACAAAATATAAACTAAATGTCAGTGAGATAAAAATAA
Source organism: Bubalus kerabau (assembly GCF_029407905.1). Classification (NCBI taxonomy): domain Eukaryota; kingdom Metazoa; phylum Chordata; class Mammalia; order Artiodactyla; family Bovidae; genus Bubalus; species Bubalus kerabau. The sequence continues at coordinate 17,339,208 of NC_073626.1, forward strand.
ATAGAAATGGAAATGGTAACATTTTCTTCCCCAGGGGATGAGGATACTCATTTTTATGGCCACTGGACTAATGGATTCTGAATGTACACACATAATTATACCAGTTGTTTAACTATAATAATAATGTAATTTCTTTTATATATAGATTCAATCAAAGTTCTCAGAATACCACAAGGGCCCAAGAATAAAATTATATGTGAATAACTCTCTTCATATGCATATATAAAATTTTGAGCTCAATTAAGTAATCATCTCAAGTTCTATTGTTATTATGTCAATTCATCTACTGGTAAGCAATCCAAATTCTACAATAGATTTCTTTTTTTCAGGGTTTAAATTTCAAGTCATAATAAAAGCAGAGCAATGGCCTTGAAAAAAATGGCCTAGTGAAAAAGTTGGCTTCAAGCTCAACATTCAGAAAACTAAAATCACAGCATCTGATCCTATTACTTCATGGCAAATAGATGGGGAAATAGTGGAAACAGTGGCAGACTGTATTTTTCTGAGCTCCAAAATTACTGCAGATGTTGATTGAAGCTGAAAATTAAAAGACACTTACTCCTTGGAAGAAAGTTATGATCAACCTAATCAGCATATTAAAAAACAGAGACATCATTGTCAAAAAGGTCCATCTAGTCAAGGCTATGGTTTTTCCAGTGGTCATGTATGGATGTGAAAGTTGGACTGTAAAGAAAGCTGAGCACAGAAGAATCGATGTTTTTGAACTGTGGTGTTGGGGAAGACTCTTGAGAGTCCCTTAGACTGCAAGGAGGTCCAACCAGTCCATCCTAAAGGAGATCAGTCCTCAGTGTTCACTGGAAGGACTGATGTTGAAGCTGAACTCCAATACTTTGGCCACCTGATACGAAGAGCTGACTCATTTGAAAAGACTGTGATGCTGGGAGAAATTGAGGGCAGGCAGAGAAGGGGACAATAGAGGATGAGATGGCTGGATGGCATCACCTACTCAATGGACATGGGTTTTGGTGGACTCTGAGATTTGGTGATGGACAGGGAGGCCTGGTGTGCTGCAGTTCATGGGGTTGAAAAGAGTCAGACACGACTGAGCGACTGAACTGAACTAAACTGAAATGGTCTAGAATAAATAAAATGTCATATGGATATCATTATATATATGTATGTATGTATATATATATATATATATATATATACACATTTGTAAAGAAAATTAATGAAAAATACAGAAGACTTAACCATTTGCTGAACCAGAAGATGTACTTTCTCAGAGCTGAATATACATATAATCTACAAAAATACTTTTTCCACTTCTGATGACTTCTAAACAAAGGGACTCCATTACTTTCATCTCCAGCCTACTGTGGATTCCTTTCCACAGTTCTGCTCAACTTCCCTTCATGAAATCTCTTCCCTAGATTATAAAACACACTTTAGGCTTCTGGTTCAGACAAGATGGCCTTGATCTTTTGTGCCCACTCCTCTATTTATTCTGGAAATAGGAAGAGACCACTACAGGGACATTTTATAGTTGGCAAGAAGAAGGTGAATTAGATTAGGGCCTGAAGAATGGAAGAGCAACACAGCAGCACCTAAGAGAAGACAACCCAGGCCCAGCATTCCTGACCTCCAACCTAGCATCAGAAGGCAGCCTGAGTAGGGCTGTTCCTCCCAAGGAATACATGTGAAGTAACACCAGGTAGTGGTTTAGTTGCCAGGCTGTGCCTCACTCTTTGTGACCCCATGGACTGTAGCCCACCAGGTTCCTATGTCAATGGAATTCTCCAGGCAAGAATACAGATTCCCATGTCCTCCTCCAAGAGATCTTCCCAACCCAGGGATTGAATCCAGGTCTTCACAAGGCAAGTGGATTCCTTACTGTCTGAGCCACCAGGAAAGCCTGAGAAATTTAGTAATGGCATGGATATTTGGAAATTAAAAGTATTAAAACATTTGTTAATATTAGATAAAGTAGACTTTAGAGCAAAGAAAATATCTAACAAGAAAGGAATACAAGGACATTACATAAGGAAAAAACAGTCAATCCAGCAGGAATACATAATAATCCTAAATATGTTTACATCAAACAACATAATCTCAAAATACTTGAAGCAAAAATAGACACATCATATGAATACTCCTATAAACTTTAATGAGATTGAAACTGTGACATAAAACTTTGGAAAAGGAAATCTTCAATCCAAGATAGGTTGATCAGAGAATTCTAACAAATATTTAAAAAACTAAGATCAATTTGACATAATCTCTTCAAGAAAATGAAAGGGTAGGAAACCATTCCCAACTAATTAGATGGGGCCAGTATTGCTCTATATCAAAATCAGACAAAGGCAGTACAAAAGGAAATTTCAGACTAGCGTCTCTCACAAATTTGGAATTAAAAGTTTTCACTCTCACACATACAAATCAACCAAATGAATTCAACAATGTATAAAACCATCTCTTGATAGTTTCTGGTCCCTTCCTAAGTCTGGTCCCATTACCTTTTTCTTCAAAGGGTTTAAGTGAATCAAGGATACAGTCTGTTAGGGTCCCAGTAATAATATTTTGATACCAGAAATACAGTGACAAATACTCAAGTCTAGGTCAAATCAGAAACTGACTTCTCCCATTAAAGTTAATCCTTCCCAGTCATCCTAAATGCCTAGCAAAATTAACTGCAACTAGATTCATAAGATAAAGAAAACACTTCTACTACATAGAAATGGTGAGTGTGTTTGATATTCTTTATATGCCTCTCAGGAAACCTGTTGATCATTTTCTATTATGTTTTGAACATTTGGAGGCTGAGAAGACCAGCTCTTTTGGCCTCTGACTTCTACTTGAGTTTGGCCAGGGATGACCAAAAGAGCTTGGTGAGTCAGTGGAGAAAGAGATTAGTGGATTGATTCTTTCCTCTGACTCTTTTCTTGCTGGAAAGTGGCCAGCTTTCTCCACTGAAGCCCAGAGCTCTGGTCAGAGGCCCTCGCTTTTAGCTGCAGCTATGTACAAGACTCTTTAGAGACTGCAATATCCATTCTCTTCCTTTGCCCTGTTGCCCTATAAGTATTCGTGCATCCATGTTCTTGCCTGTCTAAAACAGCTTTCCTTTTCCTTTTAAGCTATCCTTAGCTCTGATACAGCTTCCAAACCCTTAAAGTTCATTGTGTGTTAGGCGCTCAGGCATGTCTGACTTTTTGTGATCCCCATGGACTGTAGCCTACAAGGCTTCTCTGTCCAAAGGATTCTTCACACAAGAATGCTGGAGTGGATCTTGAGAGCTTGTTTGGAGGTTCTAGCAGACGAGCGCAGCTACTCATATACCCTTGACTGAAGACTGGCCCTCCTCTCTCGGGGATGGTCATCCTCTTCGACCGAGCGCGCAGCTTCGGGAGGGACGCACATGGAGCAGTGAGGGAGGAAGGGGACACCTGCCTAGCCAGCCAGATCAGCCAAATCAACCCAGGCGATCAATGGGGTGACAGATGTCGCAACCAGATTGCCCTCACATCCAATAGAACAAAATAGAAAACCCAGAGATAAATCCACGCACCTATGGACACCTTATCTTTGACAAAGGAGGCAAAAATTATACAATAGATTAGAGACAATCTCTTTAACAAGTGGTGCTGGGAAAACTGGTCAACCACTTGTAAAAGAATGAAACTAGAACACTTTCTAAAACCATACACAAAAATAAACTCAAAATGGATTAAAGATCTAAACGTAAGACCAGAAACTATAAAACTCCTAGAGGAGAACATAGGCAAAACACTCTTCGACATACATCACAGCAGGATCCTCTATGACCCACCCTCCAGAATACTGGAAATAAAAGCAAAAATAAACAAATGGGACCTAATTAAATTTAAAAGCTTCTGCACAACAAAGGAAACTATAAGCAAGGTGAAAAGACAGCCTTCAGAATGGGAGAAAATAATAGCAAATGAAGCAACTGACAAGCAACTAATCTCAAAAATATATAAGCATCTCCTGAAGCTCAATTCCAGAAAAATAAACCACCCAATCAAAAAATGGGCCAAAGAACTAAATAGACATTTCTCTGAAGAAGACATACAGATGGCTAACAAACACATGAAAAGATGCTCAACATCACTCATTATCAGAAAAATGCAAATCAAAACCACAATGAGGTAACATTTCACACCAGTCAGAATGGCTGTGATCCAGAAGTCTACAAGCAATAAATGCTGGAGAGGGTATGGAGAAAAGGGAACCATATTACACTGTTGGTAGGAATGCAAACTAGTATAGCCACTATGGAGAACAGTGTGGAGATTCCTTAAAAAACTGGAAATAGAACTGCCTTATGATCCAGCAATCCCACTGCTGGGCATACACACTGAGGAAACCGGAATTGAAAGAGACACTTTTACCCCAATGTTCATCACCGCACTATTTATAATAGCCAGGACATGGAAGCAACCTAGATGTCCATCAGCCGACGAATGGATAAGCTGTGGTACATATACACAATGGAGTATTACTGGTGTCATTAAAAAGAATGCATTTGAATCAGTTCTAATGAGGTGGATGAAACTGGAGCCTATTATATAGAATGAAGTAAGTCAGAAAGAAAAACATCAATACAGTATACTAAAGCATATATATGGAATTTAGAAAGATGGTAACGATAACCCTGTATACGAGACAGCAAAAGAGACACTGATGTATAGAACAGTCTTTTGGACTCTGTGGGAGAGGGCGAGGGTGGGATGATTTGGAAGAATGGCATTGAAACATGTATAATATCATATGTGAAATGCATCGCCAGTCCAGGTTCGATGCATGATACTGGATGCTTGGGGCTGGTGCACTGGATGACGCAGAGGGATGGTACGGGGAGGGAAGAGGGCAGGGGGGTTCAGGAAGGGGAACACGTGTATACCTGTGGCAGATTCATGTTGATGTATGGCAAAACCAATACAATATGGTAAAGTAATTAATCTCCAATTAAAATAAATAAATTTATATTAAAAAAAATGCTGGAGTGGGTAACCATTCCCTCCTGCATGGATCTTCCCTGCCGCAGGGATGCAACCCAGGTCTCCCACATTGCAGGCAGATTCTCTACCATCTGAGCCACCAGGGAAGTCACTTTTCTTTATTTTCCTTATCTGAGTAAATCATCTTGATTTCTGACAATGATAGGGTTGGCTATGGAGCTGCTAGATAAAGATGGTCCCTCAAAGATCTAATGCTAAACTGCTTACAACAGGAGGGGGACATCTTTTTTCCTGACTCGAAAATCATAAATACAAGAACATGCCACAGGTCATGTGAAAATAAGTGCTGAGAAATCAATGATTTAAGAATGCATTTGGTAAAAGTGCACAAATTTTAAGCTGTAAGATGATGCATAAGGTCTGAGTATCTAATGTGCAACATGGTGATTATGGTTTGTAATATGTTATTGACATTTGTCGGAGAAGGCAATGGCAATCCACTCCAGTACTCTTGCCTGGAAAATACCATGGATGGAGGAGCCTTGTAAGCTGAAGGCCATGGGGTCACGAAGAGTTGGACATGACCGAGCGACTTCACTTTCACTTTTCACTTTCATGCATCAGAGAAGGAAATGGCAACCCACTGCAGTGTTCTTGGCTGGAGAATCCCAGGGATGGGGGAGCCTGGTGGGCTGCCGTCTATGGGGTCACACAGAGTCAGACACAACTGAAGCGACGTAGCAGCAGTAGCAGCATTGACATTTGTGGGGCTTCCCAGGTGCTGTTAGTGGTAAAGACCCCTCCTGCCAGTACAGGATGCATAAGAGACATGGGTTGAATCCCTGGGTCAGGAAGATCCCCTGGAGGAGGGCATGGCAACCCACTCTAGTATTCTTTTCTGGAGAATCCCCATGGACAGAGGAGCCTGGCAGGCTATATAATCCATGGGGTCACAAAGAGTTAGACATGACTGAAGTCAGTTAGCACACATGTAAGAGAGTTAAACTTAAAAGTTCTCACGAAAAAGATCTTGAAAGGTAAATATGTGAGGTGATATTAATAGATATGTTAATTAAATCAATGAGGGAATCCATTAATCATGTATACCTATTTAAATTGTCATGTATACTTTAAGTATCTTGCTGTTTTATCTGGAAATTATATTTTAAAAAACTGAAAAAAGAAAAAAACCAAGAATTTCAATGCTTTTTATATAATATTGTAGATATTTCAGCCATTACTCTTGGTATGTAAAAGGGTTTTTTTTTAATTCCAGATAATAACCAGTGGGATTCACTGGATATTTAGAAAAGGAAGAAACCTTGGAAATTATGTAGACAATCCTCCCATATTAAGGATATATAAGTAAATCCAAGAATGATTAAGTCACTTATCTAAATTTATAAAACTCGATGCAAAAGTAGCAATAGAAATCAGGTTTCCTATGTTTAGATGAATCTTTACTGAATTACCCAGCAAATGGAAATATCTCCTATGCTCTGCAAAACTTGATTCTTCTCTCTTTCACAGAAGTGACGATATTCCGCCTTTTATTCATTGTCCAGTTAGCATAAGTTTTACCAAGTAAATTAAATTCCTTGAACGTTCAATCCTGGCATGTCTGTTCTTCTCACTCTATGTTCTCACATATGTCTAAAGCTCTTTATCAATGCCATTTCTTCTCCCTGGAAGATCCTCTCACTTTGACCTGATTACCTCCTTGACATCTTTCAGATCTCAGTAAAAAACACTTCCACAAAGCAGCTGTTCCTGATTCTGACACAGCTCAGGTCTCCTTGTTAATGTGGACATATGGCATTCCGTGCTTTTCCCTCTCGACAAGTGTCCCAGTTGTGGTCCAACGTTTTACTTTGAAATTCACCTCACTTCTGTTTTTCTATTAAAATTAAGCCCTAATTCACAAAGTCCACATGTGTGCTCTTCACTGCTGTACATTCTTTGCATCCAATAGGCCTTCGTTATGTGTTTGTTCAATGAAACACTTATATTCGTGCAGAGTAAAATTCCAATGAATTATTGATGCTGCTCTCACAGCATACAGTGAACTAAAACCACTGAGGTCTTTTCTCCCCACCCAAACCCTCATACCCTGATAATTTGGACATAATTACAGAACTAGAACTGTGGGGGCTTCCCTTATGGCTCAGCTGGTAAAAAATCTGCCTGCAATGTGGGAGGCCTGGATTTGATTCCTGGGTTGGGAAGAGTCCCCGGAGAAGGGAAAGGCTTCCCATTCCAGTATTCTGGCCTGGAGAATTCCATAGACTGTATAGTCCATGGGGTCACAAGTCAGACACGACTGAGCGACTTTCTTTCACAGAACTGTGGATGCATTTGCTTTTAATCGTTACCCTATTAGATGGGAAGCACTGGATGTTCGGTCTTTTATTCCACATACACTAGCCCTCACAGTTTCATGTCCTAAGATACTGTGATAATCGAGTCACTGACTAAAAGCCTGAATAGGACAGAACTAGAGACAGTGCTCTGAACCTGCCACTTGAGTCTACTTTTTACCATAGGATTCTCAGCTTCACTAGAGGAGTTCAGTTTCTTAGCTGCACTCTCTGATCTTGACAGATAAAAATACTTTAAGGAGAGCCTACAAATAAAATATTCTTACATTGTACACAAACACCTACTCTCTCTTGGAAGGTACAAAATATTCACCTCCTGATGAATTGTTATCTACTTTTCCCAGATGAAAGTACCATCTTCCTCCTTATGGCTTCTTAATTTCATTCTCAAAATTTTTATCTCACTGACCACATTCTGACTTATATTATAGTTAATTATCTGAACAACACCAAACCCCACTCCTTTAATTCAGTTCCCCTGGGGCTATAAGTGTACGCCAACTGCCCTGAAGTTACTATTTATTGAGTATCAAACATGGCAGAAACTGGCCAGTCATTTGTTCTTTCTAAGGTAAATATTATAATTAAAAGCAAATACCCAGCCTCCAGTATTTTGGATAAACTGACAGCTGGACAAAATCTTAACTGCTATTCCAGATAAAAGTTCCTTTTGTGCTAATGTCTTTCTTTTAGAGAGAACTTGCATTCTAGATAGTTTTCAGGTAAATAGAAATGGGACTGATATGTTAGCTGGAAAAAAACCCACTGTTGCAGGAAACAAAAGTAGACAATCACTCATCTTCTGTATAGTCAAGACCCATTTATTAGGAGCTGGCAGCTCAGACAGTAAAAAGTCCTCCTGCATACAGGAGACCTGGGTTCCATACCTAGTCAGGAAGATCCTGGAAGAAGGCATATCAAACCACTCCAGTATTCTTGCTTAGAGAAACCCCATGGACATAGGAGCGTGGCAGGCTGCAGTCCAAGGGGTTGTCAGTCCATGGGGTCGTAAAGTGTTGGACACGACTGAGCAACTACACACAGTATACTTCTCACATTGACAACCTGACTTTTAGAAACAGTTACTTTCACTAGTGTGCTTAACTACAACTCCTGCTTTTCAATAGAAGATCAAAGATAGAAGTAATATTCCATAAATCAAGGAATTATTTCTATCAATTATTTTTTCTTAAAGCTAAGCTAGAGAAACACACTGTGGGATAGAGCAGAAAATGAGAAGTATAAGAGATCCAAACAGGGAAGCTGCACAACCAATTGATAATTTTCTTTAGGGGAAAACTTCTATCTTTGCTCTTAAGGCCCTCAACTGATCACATAAAATCCACAATCTATAGGATTAAATGTTAATTACCTCTAAGAAAATATGTTCCCATTTGAGCATCTCATAGAACTACAATTGGAAAGAAATGTACAATTCTATGGAGTATGTTGCCATGTGCCACAGGGATTGAAAATCTATGCTACCTCTTTCACATTCATGACCTTGGAAGGGAAAACAAGATTGACAATTTTTTTTTCCCCATTTAATCATGTCCAGTGTTTTAGTGCATGCAGGCTGCTGTTACAAAATGCCAGAGGCTGGGTGTTCTATAAACCACGTTATTTATCACAGTTCTGGAGGCTAGAAGTCCAAGATCAGGGTGCCAGCATGGTAGAGTGAGTGAGGGCCTCTTCCAGGACATATCCCTAAATATAAGGGATGAGCAAGTATTTCAGGCCTCTTTCACAAGAGCCCTAATCCCATTCATGTGGGCTCTGCCCTCATGTGGGTTCTGCACTTATGACCTAATCATTTTCCAATGTCCCACCTCCTAAAATCATCAATTTGGGATTAGGTTTTCAACATATGAATTTTGGGAGAACACAAGCATTTAGACCATAGCACCCAATGAGGAGACTGACTTGTCTAAGATAACCCAATGCTTCATCCATACTGAATGCTCTGTGGTGCTGATAGGAAGCCAAGAACTAAGGAAGCTGAATCAGGACCAGCAGGCCCAGGTGGAGGGTCTGAGATGGCAAACTCCTTGATGTATTTCACAGCAATATATGAGCATTTACAGTGTCTTCCTTGGTTATCAGTTATTGAGCAATTCCCCCCTCCTTTAGATGTTACTATTTGAAATATGAGTTAATTACTGAGTTCTTAGACAAAGTACCATTTGACCAACATGATAATATCACGACTATTATCAACCCACTCCAGTACTCTTGCCTGGAAAATTCCATGGACGGAGCCTGGTAGGCTACAGTCCATGGGGTCGCTAAGAATCGGACACGACTGAGCGACTTCTCTTTCATTTTTCACTTTAATGCATTGGAGAAGGAAATGGCAACCCATTCCAGTATTCTTCCTTGGAGAATCCCAGGGACAGAGGAGTCTGTTGGGCTGCCGTCTATGGGGTTGTACAGAGTCGGACATGACTGATGCGACTCAGCAAATGCATATGAAGAAAAGGGCCTTTGACAGATAAAAATTTCAGAGTGGAAAGTCCTCAAGACTTTATTCACTTCAGATAGCAATTACAAGTTTGGGGATCTCCCAAGACCATTCTTGGGTTCCATAATCATCTCGTACTCCAAGAGCTCACTGAAAGCTGTTATACATATGGTTATGGTTATTCCAGATCGTTGACTTATTTTTAATTCATTTTTTATTTTTAGTGCAGTATAATTGATTTACAATGCTATAAATGTCAGTTTTTGTTGAACAGTGAATAAGTTATAAATATACGTATATCCACTCTTATTTAGATTCTTTTCTAATGGAGCAACAGACAGGTTCCAAAAAGGAAAAGGAGTATGTCAAGTTTGTATATTGTCACCCTGCTTATTTAACTTATATGCAGAGTACATCATGAGAAACACTGGGCTGGATGAAGCACAAGCTGGAGTCAAGATTGCTTAGAGAAATATCATTAACCTCAGATATGCAGATGACACCACCCTTATGGCAGAAAGTGAAGAAGAACTAAAGAGCCTCTTGATGAAAGTGAAAAAAGAGAGTGACAATTTTGGCTTAAAGCTCAACATTCAGAAAACTAAGATCATGGCATCTGGTCCCATCACTTCATGGCAAGTAGATGGGGAAACTGGACAGTGGCTGACTTTATTATTTTGGGCTCCAAAATCACTGCAGATGGTGATTGCAGCCAGGAAACAAAATGCTTACTCCTTGGAAGGAAAGTTATGACCAAACTAGACAGCATATTATAAAGCAGAGACATTACTTTGTCAATAAAGATCCGGCTAGTCAAGGCTGTTTTTTCCAGTAGTCATGTGTAGATGTGAGAGTTGGATTATAAAGAAAGCTGAGCAGCAAAGAATTGATGCTTTTGAACTGTGGTGTTAGAGAAGACTCTTGAGAGTCCCTTGGACTGCAAGGAGATCCAACCAGTCCATCCTAAAGGAGATCAGTTCTGGGTGTTCATTGGAAGGACTGATGCTGACGCTGAAACTCCAATATTTTGGCCACCTAATGTGAAGACCTGACTCATTTGAAAAGACCCTGATGTTGGGAAAGATTGAAGGCAGGAGGAGAAGGGGATGACAGATGAGATGGTTAGGTGGCATCACAGACTCAAGGGACATGAGTTTGGGTAGACTCCAGGAGTTGGTGATGGACAGGGAGGCCTGGTGTGCTGTGGTCATGGGGTCGCAAAGATTTGGACATGACTGAGCAACTGAACTGACTTAACTCTAGTAGCTCATTACAGAGAGTTGAGTAGAGTTTCCTGTTCTATACAGTAGGTCCTTATTAGTTATCTATCTTATATATATTAGTGTGTACACGTCAATCCCAATGTCACAATGCATCCCTCCCTTCTTCCCCATGGAACCATAAGGTAATGTTCTACAAGGTGACTCTCTTCCTGTTTGTAAATAAGTTCTTTTATACCATTTTTTAATATTCCACATATCAGTGATATCATATGCATTTATCTTTCTCTGTCTGACTTACTTCACTTGGTATGACAATATCCAGGTCCATCCATATTGCTTCTGATAGCATATTGTTCCTTCTTATGGCTGAGTAACATACATTGTATATCTGCACTACATCTTCTTTGTCCATTTCTCTGTTGATGGACATTTAGGTTGCTTCCATGTTCTGGCTATTGTGAACAGTCCTGCAAAGAACACTGCTGTGCTTATTCACTCAGTCGTGTCCGACTCTTTGTGACCCCATGGATTGTAGCCTGCCAGACACCTCCGTCCATGGGGATAGTCCCTGTGGACAATAATAGGCAAGAAGATTGGAGTGGGCTGTCATCCCCTCCTCCAGGGTATCTTCCCAACCCAGGGATTGAACACAGGTCTCCCGCACTGCAGGCAGATTCTTTACCATCTGACCCACCAGGGAAGCCCAGATGAAGCAAGGAACACTGAGTTGCACGTATCTTTATAAATTATGAATTTCTCCTGGTATATATCCAGGGAATTGCAGCTTTTTAAAAGATACAGATAAAAAAAACTGCCCAGGAAAAGGCATATAGGGCAGAGTCAAAAAAAGTGTGAAATATGGAACTTTGCTTTTCTCTTCCCAGGGTGTCATGGGCAGCTTTGTGTTCCTAGCACCGATGAGCTGGCATTGAGCACTGGCAGACGTGGGAGCTCACTCCAGGCTCCGTGTCCAGAGATTTTTCTGGGATCCATCACCAAGGCATGATGATGGTCCATACAGCTGATATCAGGCTCAAACCTCTCTAGAGGTGCAGCTGATACTGCGTGACCAAAACCCGCATCCTGAATCACATCATTCTTGTGGCCAAAAGTTTTTACCCTAAATCACACTGTTTATATCCTTATCAGGCTGGCCAAAGACCCTCACATAAACAATAACGCTTTTCTCAGTGTCAACCTTTTATACGTTTAGTCACCCTTCCCCAGAGGAAACAACCTAAGGCTTTAGAGAGGAGCCCCCAGGAAACAAGGGCAAAGTCCAGACTTCCATTTGGATGAGCTGAGCCCTTCACTACACAGCCAGGTGGCTGGATTTGCCTGAAGAGGCTCCTTAATTGTAACTCCACAATAAGAAAATGTGAAGGGACAAACATTGGTCAAGCATTTATCTTCTTCTGGTCTTTCTCTGAAATGTTTTTCTTGCATTATCTTCATTAATTCTTATGCAGCTCCATGAGGTGGACCCTAGTTTGAATGGCATTATGGAGAGAAGTAAATTAAGGCTGGCCTAAAGATTGAGAGCTAGTGAGTGGTGAAGTGGGAGTATGTACAAGGGCTACAGGACTCCAAGGTTCACACTTAAAGCCACTATGTGGCAAAGATCCCAACATTTCTTTTTCTAGCATTTTTATTTACCTGGTTGTGTTCCTTAATTTTTGCACATCCAGATCTTCCAACTCTCTTGTGGCATGTGGGATCTAGATCTGAGAGCAGGGATTGAACCCCAGGCCCCCTGCATTAGGAGCACGGATCCTTAAGCACTGGACAACTGGGAAAGTTCCAACACCATTTCCATTTGGAGTAATGTTCACATGTAAGTGCACATCCAAAGAGGATTGTTGAATCAATATTGTCCAGTCCTGTCATTCTGTTCCACAGCATATATGAATTAAGAAGGATACAACACTAACACTTCTTGCTATCCATTTAACAGAAATAAATAAAAGACAGAAAGACATGAAGACTTGCCATTAGCTCATGATGCCATGATCAAAGAAGGCTTAGGCCACAGGAGCATTTCAAATGGTCTTTTTGTCTGGCATCCCAGAAATCTGTACACCGTGGGGCATCACACAATAGTGATTATGAAAGTGAAAGGCATGCCTTTCTTTATCAAAGAGGGCCTGGACAATTCTGAAATGGGAGGTGGGAAAGAAGACCAGTATCTTAGCCTTCAGATACAAATGCTTTCTCAGAGAGAAAAATTTAGAAAAGAATTCATATGAATGTTGAGAGTCTGAAAATTGTTTCCCTGAAACAATGTGAAATTGTTTCTTAAAGATGGGACATCTGCCTGCTTTTTAATTACCTTGATTACTGTAGAATATGCCCTGAGGTTAAAATGTCTTTTGCTGAGAAAGCAGACTTTTCCCCTACCACACCCAATGTATCATCTTCTTCACTAAATTTCATGTAGCAATGTAAGTTCTAATTTTTAATTTCTTAATACCCAGTGTCCCCAGGAAGAGTTGCAAAGGGTTAAACATGACTAAGCGACTGAACTGAACTGAACTGAACTGAATACCCACTCTCCCCAGAAGGTAAAAGCTTTATGGAAAAATGAGTACCCTGTCTTAATAAAAAGTGTCCCCATATGGCTATTGTTCTTAAAGACCCAAATGGCCATTCTTTCCTACCACCCAGAGCTTTATTCATTTCATATTTTTACATTTATTTGTGGTTCTCTTCTTTTTCTCCAATGTCAGCTTTAACCACCTAATTTTTGTTTTACTTTTGTTCCCTTATTGTGTCATTAGCCACAGGATTTCTTAGCGAATGTAGTAGGTTCAGTGTAAATTTGAGTCATGCTCTATGATAAAGAATACAACTTTGAGATATAAATCGGGATCATTAAAGAAACTTGGTAACTGGTTAAAAAATGTCAAAATGCAGCTATCCTAAGGCTATATAATTCTTTAACCACATTTACCTTGATGAAAAATTTGAATTAGGTATTTGATAGGCCTCACATGTTTTATTTTCTTGGGACAATCATCAGTGCAGTTGATGGCTGCAGCCATGAAATTAAAAGATGTGTGCTCCTTGGAAGAAAAGCTATGAAACAATTAGATGGCATATTAAAGAGCAGAGACATCACTTTGCCAAAAGAATGACTGTATATTCAAAGGTATGGTTTTTCCATTAGTCATGTACAGATATGAGTGTTGTACCATAAAGAAGTCTGAGCATGAAGAACTGATGTTTTCAAACAGTGGTGTTGGAAGTACTCTTGAGAGTCCCTTGGAGTAAAGATGAAACCAGTCAATTCTAAAGGAAATCAACCCTAAATATTCAAAGGAAGTACTAATGCTGAAGCTCCAATAATTTGGCCACCTGATTCGAAGAGCTGACTCATTGTATAAGACCCTAATGCTGGGAAAGATTGAGGGCAGGAGGAGAAGGGGGCGACAGAGGATGGGATGTTTGGATGGTATCACCGATCTGATGGACATGAGTTTGAGCAAACTCCAGGAGATAGTGAAGGTCAGTGAAGCCTGGTGTGCTGCAGTCCTTGGGGTCACAAATGTCAGATATGACTTAGTGACTGAACAACAAGAAGAACAAGGCCTCATGTGTGGATATGAAGTTTAATATTTATGAAATATAGGCAGTCTTACATTACACATATAGAATAACTTCAGTAATCTGAGTTGTAATAAAGGCTAATCACAGCGCAATTAAAAGGCCCAATGTAATCACAATTCTTTGATTTGTTGTTACTACCAGTTTGTAATTGATGCTGCTATTTAGTTGCTAAGTCGTGTCTGAAATCTTTGGGACCTCTTGGGCTGTAGCCCACCAGGCTCCACTGTCCATGGGACTTTCCAGAAAAAAAAATATTGGATTAAGTTGCCATTTCCTTCTGCAGGGGTTCTTACCTATAGAACCCAGTGCTCTCTCTAAGGTCATGTGAGGAGGCTTGTCTCCAGGACAGACAGGAGTGGAGGGTTCGCTCCTAGGCTCATGAGTCCATGTGTCTGCGTGGAAGTCCACTCATAGGTAGGACAAACCACAGGGAGCAAGTGAGATACGTGAGTCACAGGCTAGGGATCTTTTGCTGTTTTTGCCTGGCCCTCCCAAAGATAGGAGAGAGTCGATAAAATTCATCATCTTTCCCCAAACCTGTGGTGCTCTTTGGATTTTAAATGTCTTTCTTGTTATAAGCTCTTCTTCAACCTGGAGTCCTGTCCCCATCTACTGCTGGGGAGCTCCTCCAGATCCTATTTCACTTCCTTTTTGAAAATTCTTGTAGCTTTTCCAGACAAATCAGCTCTTCTCTCCTTTGGGTTGCTATGTTAAGTTTTACTTACATTCACAAAAAAAAAACAAAACAAAAACTGAATTAATTAATTATTCACATATTTATCTCTTTCTCATGAAAAATTTGGGACCAGCAAGATTAAATTTAA
Organism: Bubalus kerabau; assembly: GCF_029407905.1. Lineage (NCBI taxonomy): Eukaryota > Metazoa > Chordata > Mammalia > Artiodactyla > Bovidae > Bubalus > Bubalus kerabau. Next base: position 17,354,640 of record NC_073626.1, read on the forward strand.
ACACTAATCTTTCCAATTGAATGTATGTTGAACAAATGCTCAAAATACACAATTTATTTATAAATTGGTTATTGATAAATTGGCATGGTCATTTCTCATGCCAAAACGCATTAGGCTATATTTCAGGATAGTATTACATTTTTATTAATGTAAAGGAGTAAAGTAGTAAACTCAAAATCAGTTAAATATTTTGCAAATGTGAATAATTTCAAAAACTCATCTATAATTACAAAGTCTTAACATAAAGGGATCCTTGAAAAATATTGAGTGTTTATATTTAACATTCAAGGTAACTTTTTACTCTTGATCCCAAGTGTGGCAAAAGGCAGAGGGTTTATCCGGAAAGTCTCGGGAATCTTTTTTTCTGTTATCCAGGGAAATGCCTGTTGAATAAGTATTACAACCTAGACTCTCTTTCTTTCCCCTTCTACGTTAGGAAAATTTCACAAGTCATCAAGTTATTCAGGGCTATATCCTCCTAGATTCTTATGTTAGTTAATAAAGGTGAAATAGGAATATGAAGGACAGTACAAAAACATGGACAAAGTCTACCTCTACTTTTTCCCCAAGATGTAGGTTATCTTTTAATTGATAGAGAACACGGTGCACATTTTAGATAGGCAACACAATGGTTTGATATTTGTATATATTGCAAAATTATGACCACAGTTATTCTGGTGTTAATGTACTAGTGTGATCCATCATCACACACTGCTTCACATTTTTCTTGTGGTGAGTACTTCAAGATCTACTCTCTTATCAACTTTCAGATATACAATACACTATTATTAACTCTCTGTATTATATCCCCGTGACTTGTTTATAATGGGAAATCTGTATCCACTTCACCCATTGTGACTCCCCCACCCAAACCCTGCCTCTGGAAACCACTAAACTGCTCTCTGTATTTATATTTTGTTCTTTGTGGTTATTGGTTTTTGATTCCTCATTTAAGTGAGCTCATATAGCATTTGTCTTTATCTGACTTATTTTGCATAGCATAATGCCCTCAGGGTTCATTCATGCTATAACAGAGAGCAAGATTTCTTCATGGTAAGTCCATAACATACATTAAGAGTACTTGCATAATCCTGAGGATAATGTTGCTTAGCTCCACACCCTACTCACCCCTCATGGTGAACAAACTGTTGATAGTGGTATAATTTGTGTAATTTACTCTTTCACTGTTCCCTGTCTGTTTGCTTGACACCATTTTGCTACCTGCTCTGCTGGACTTGATTCCCAATGTCCAGGGCAATAGCAAGTATCATTTGCACCTGGCCTGCGAGGTGGGACATGGAACAGTTGCTATACTTTGGCAAAACCCATTATGATTACATAAAAACCATTCAGTTCAGTTCAGTTCAGTTGCTCAGTCGTGTCCAGCTCTTTGTGACCCCATGAATCGCAGCACTCCGAGCCTCCCTGTCCATCACCAACTCCCGGAGTTCACCCAGACTCATGGCCATCGAGTCAGGGATGCCATCCAGCAATCTCATCCTCTGTTGTCCCCTCCTCCTCCTGCCCCCAATCCCTCAAAACCATTACAAATATATTAAAAAACACACCCCAAACCTGCATCTGGAAACCACCAATCTGTTCTTTTTATTTATATTTTGTTCCTCGTGGTTGTTGTTTGATTCCACTTTTTAAGTGTGATCATACATCATATGACCGCAAATATGAAGCAAATATGATTTTTACTAGAGAAACTGTATATTATATTGGTTTTTAAATCAAAAAAGCAATGCAATGACTAAATTTTGTGGATTTTAATGCTTCACAATTGCTTACTATTTCTTTCCTTGGCCATTTCAGTTTATGTGAAAAATTATTTTAAGAAATGAATATATACACTGTTTATAAAAATACAATGCAAATATATCCAAAATGCTATCCAACATGGAAAAAAAAAAGATGAGACACCAATAAAACAATTAAATCATTCAACATTTAAAATGAATTTCTAACTCTATCTTATTTAATGGTTCCCTTTTATGTAGTTGAAGCCCTATTATGAAGTCTATACATAAAGAAAATTCAAAAGTAAAATCAATCTATTTAATGTATTCCTCTCAATCAAAAATTCCATTTCCTTTATCCTTCCTAAATTTAAATCACCTCAGAACACTACATGTCTATTTATATTTTGCTCATATCAGAAAACACATAATAAAATAGGGTTACAAATACATCACTTGCAAAGAAGTTGCATCTTTAAATATAACTCATTCATTTCACATGTTTCATTTCATTTCACTAATAATGTATAATAATATTGTCCAATTTAGAATGAATGTCAAATATGTGGTAGATGAGATAATGGGTATTTATGAATTGCATTTTTAACATCACTCACGACCAACTATATAGATATATATATGTCTTCAATATCCTTCAGAAATTATTTCTTACAGTGAGACATAGGAATTTTACTTTGTATAAAAGACAGAATTAGACCATAATTACCTTCTTTGGTAAAAATGCAATATATTACCATATTACTACAAGGAATTGTACACATCTATAAGGTAACCACATCTCTTATATTATACCACATATATTAAAATGCAAAAAAATTAAATAACATAAATAATGAAACACATCACAGAATACACAAGCATATTCCTGGGTTGCTTTACCCTGACTAAAGAAGAGTGGAAAACTGAGCATTTCCTCATTCCTTGGCATATTCCCTTGTGGCTCAGTTTGTAAAGAATCCCCCAGCAATACGGGGGACCTGGGTTTGATCCCTGGGTGGGGAAGATTCCTTGGAGAAGGGAACAGCTACCCACTCTAGTATTCTGGCCTGGAGAATATAGTCCATGGGGCCAAAAGGAGTCAGAGATGACTGAGCGGCTTTCACTTTCATTTTTCACCACTGGGACAAAGGGCAGAGGGTTTATCAGTAAAGCTGGGGAGTCTTATTTTCTGCTTTCTAAGGTCAAATGCCTGTTGCATGAATATTAAAACTTCGACTCTTTTCCTTTTCTCTCTTCTTGTCAGTAAAATTTCTCAAGTCATCATGTTATTCAGGGCTATTTGGGCATAGATTCTTAGGTCAATTAATATAAGTGAAATAAGACCATAAGGAACATAGAAATGCATATGATCAAAGTCTCTCTCTCCTTTTTTTTCATGGTGTATTTTTTAGATTGAGATATTAATATAATGACATATAGCATCACACAAGTTTTAGATGTACAACACAATGATTTGGTATTTGTATATACTGCAAATAGGAGCTTCCCTGGTGGCTCAGATGGAAAATAATCACCACAGTAAATCTAGTTACCATCCATCATCACACATTCTTATGATTTCTTTCTTGTAGTGAGAACTTTTAAGACCTACTCTCTGCAACTTTCAAGTGTGCGATACCCTATCATTAACTAGAGTCACCACGCTCTGTGTTATATCCCCATGACTTACATATAACTGTAAATTGTACCTTTTAACCCACTTCACCCATGTTGGCTGCCCACCCAAACACCACGTCTGGAAACCACCAATCTGTTCTCTGTATTTATGTTTTGTTCCTTGTGGTTGTTGTTTGATTCTACAATTAAGTGTGGTCATGCAGCATTTGTCTTTCTCGACTTACTTCATATAGCATAATGTGCTCAAGATTCATTCATGTTATCGCAAATAGCGAGATTTCTTTATGCTTAGTTCATAACCAATACATTAAAAGTATCTGCATAATCCTGATGTATAAACTTGGGTTACCTCCACACCCTACAAACCCTTATAGTGAAAAATAGTTGATAGTGGTATGTGTATCTTATTCGTTCAGTCACATGCGACTCCTTGCGACTCTATGGCCTGTAGCCCATCAGGCTCCTCCATCCATGGAATTCTCCAGGCAAGAATACGGAAATGGGTTGCCGTGCTCTCCTGCATGAGATCTTTGCAACCCAAGTATCAAATTTAGGTCTCGTTCAATGCAAGTGGATTCTTTAATATCTGAGCCAACGGGGAAGCCCTTAGAAGATGATAAAACAAAACAAAACAAAAAATATTACTTTAAATTTTAACATAAAATTCAAGATGAAAATTAAAAGTAGTTAATGTATAGATTTCACAAGAATGTTCTAGATCATATAACTTTCTGAAACATGTAGAAATACCACTAGCAGGTATCTGTAATTTTAAAATACTCTTAAAATATATGTTCTATTATCACAAAGATCTTAGAACTATCCATTATATAAAACTGGATCAAAATACTGTTCCAAGGGCAGAAAAGAGGAAAAAGTATAAATGAACCTTTCTAGTCATGCCAGCCCTTCCTCAAGGTCGCAGTCAAATGGAGGGAAAGCTGGACTCTCTTGATAAACACATGTGGGTTCTAATCCAGGTGTGGCCAGAGGTATAACTTGTATGACTCAGGGCAGGAGATTCAACCTCTCCAGTTTTCTGTAAAACTAATACAATTATGTAAAATTAAAAAAAAAAATTAAAAAAAAATCTTAATGTATTTGACAACTGTTTACTGAATGCCTCCCCAGCACCAGATTCTACATTACAGAAAGAAAATACTTTGATAAATAGGGCAGGTGAGGTCACTGATTTCATTAAGATTATTTTCTAGTGGAAAAGACAGGTATTTGAACAAGTAATGCAAACATGAAGAGATGGGGAAACAGGAAGGATTCACACTGTGGGAGCAGAGAGCAAGGGAACTCGGCACCTCGTCTAAAGGGTTAGGAGTCACTGTCCAAGGAACTGACGCAGAAGCTAAAAGTCTAAATGATACATGGGACGAAGCTGAACAAACTATAGGAAAAAAAGTTCTCGACAGAGCAAAACAAGGCAAGGAAGATAGTGCAGGACTATGGTATGTTCAGGGAACTGGTCAGGTCTGGTGTAGCTGGACTGGAGAGGGGAGAGGACGGGGCAGGAGTGGAGCTGAAGCCCAGGCAAGGGCCAGATCTAGGAGAGATCCAGGAACAGTGGGAAGAAAAGGAGTCTCTCTCTAGGGAAAAGGGTAGCCATCCAAGGGTTTAGGGAGCAGAGACACGATTATACTTCCATGTTTAAAACAAAGTCCTGCTGAAGAATGGAGCCAGTATTAAAGGGAGCAGAAGGAGATTCCAGGGATATTAATTTGGGGACTGGAGATCACCCAGGAGATTGATGGAGCAGTTTCTGGTAGAAGGTCTGGAAAGAAAAGAAATCTTTAGAAGATTTAAATAAAAGAATGTTTAAAACTTACAACAAAGTCTAATATGTAGGAGGGATAAACAAAGTAAGAGAGAAAGAAGTTCTCTAGCTATAAAATAACTAGAGAGTCATCCCTGCCATGTATGATCGTGTGAAAAAAAATATAAATGTGACAATGTAGACTACATTTAGCATCTCTTATACTGCCTAGTGCATAGAAGAAACTCAAAAGATTGAAAATGGTTATCTTTAGAGTGAAGTAACAATTCACACTTCTTACAAGTGATGTGAAGTTGAATTTATTTCTGGGTCAAATCCCTGATTTTGCACTCTACCATTGGGTGCAAAGACTGCAGTTCACCAATGTAAATGGAAAGAAATGTGGCAGGACACTGTGTATGTGGAAAGAGTCTACACTGTGACCTCCAGATTATGAATGCTTCACCTTTATGTGCTGGCAGCCAATAAAAAATGTTATTTGAAAATACATATCAATCAGTTTGGTGAGATGTTTCTCTTAAATTTATGAAGACGTTCAAGACCATGATCTTGATCACAGTTTGTGTTCTTTTCCAGGGAGTCTGTTTTTACTGCTATGGGTTATACCTTTCTGATGAAACCCTTTGGGATGGAATACAATCTTGAGACTCTGCAGTGCACCTCCAGTGGCCAAGACAAAGTTCTTGGCAAAGTTCTTGCTATAGAACTGCGATTGATCCACAGACAAGGTACGCATAGATGGAGATGGCCACACAGAGACCTCTCTGGTGGGCAGGGCACAGGAGAACCATTCCACAACAGAAGAGGCCTGTTTTACTTCTGAACTATAGACACAGACCATCACTATCACCAAGGAAAAGGGTGATGTTTCTGTATTATATGTTAATACACATATGTTTAGACTTCGTAGCTACAAGGATGCAGTTCTAACAAAAGAATCAGAGTTGAATGGGCTTTTTTTCTAAATTTGTAAGACCTCCATGTCTTTATACAGAATTATTCTCTCTGAATATTCTGAAAGACAGGGAAGTCTGCATGCTACAGTCTGTAGAGTCCCAAATAGTTGGACACGATTTAGGACTGAACAACAACAACTCTAAATATTGTATTGTGCCATTACAATGGAGCTCTATGTTACTCAGAAATTAAATAAGTGCGGAAAATTTGTATGGAGAAAAACTTGCTCTTGAACATTCTTTAAATCACCCACAAAGAATGGTATATGTGGTTTTATACATACTTTGTGGTCTTGCAATAAGCCTAACATGGTCAGGCTTTCTCAAGGATTTAGACAAATTCCTACCTCTTTAGTGGAGAAATCAGATGCAACACTAGGCCTCTCTCTAGTGGTTAGTTTTTAAAAGTAAATGTTTGTCTGTCTTCTGCTTTTTTAAAATAATATATACAATGTTTAAAGGTTGCTTTCGACTTACATTTACTACAAAACGTTGGCTACATTACCCATGTTGTACAAAATATCCCTCAGCCTATCTTATATCCAATAGTTTGGACACTGGCCATCAGTAAATATCCCCCCACCCACTGCTAACCACTAGCTCATTCTCCACATCTGTGAGTCTACTTTTCTGATGTTTTTTTTCAAGCACATGTTAGTTGAGTAACTTAAAGCTATTTAACTTTACTGCATACAACAGAAAAGTACTTTTCTAAATCTGTTTTCAAAAACAACACTCAAAGTACTATTCTAATTTTTAAAATCAACATTCAAGAATGATTTGAATCAATTTATTGTCTAATTTAAGTAATAAATTACCTAACTCTTCTGCCATGTCATTTGAAACAGTAAACCATCATTATGCTAATAAGGCATGCTTTTAATGAACTGGGATATTAAATGTGCAGAAAAGAGGGGGGAGTAATGTAAGATTTCCCTTCTATTTTCTCACTCATATGTGTACATTAATCCAAACGAATCCCAATGTCATACCATTCTAGATTTTTATTCATTCTCATTTAATTTTAGAACTGAAAGACAAGTCCAAGATTATCTGCCATGCCAGATTCCTTCTCTTTGCCCTCCTGGATATACTTTCTTCCTTCTCCACCATGTTTATGGCCTCTATGGGATGGCCTAGGGACCACATCAATAGGCCCCCTTACATTCTGTCTTCCTGTTGGGATCAACAAATGGGAAGCCCTGGCAGGAGATGGATGGAAGGAAACAGATTGAGATCTGTGTACCTATTCCCCTGGGTCCCTCCTCTTAAATTTACCTAGATACAATCACAGTTTCTTCAAGGTGTCCTCCTCTGCAAGACTCTGTTTAAAGACAATGTCCCTTCTCCCATTTCTTTGGATCTAGGCTGATAACAACTCATTTAATAGCACCCAACTCCCATAACTTGATAACACTCCTGGAATATTTTCACTTCTGTATACCGTTTGATTTCTAAATGCTACAATTTAATTTTACACATGAAATCACTCAACCTAAAGAAACACGGCTGTCAAGTTCAAGGTAACACAACCAGTAGCCAGCCAGTGAATGACGGTGGGAACAAACCAGAACATTCCATTGCCAGGAACAGAAGCTTCTCTGAAGCAAATTAAACAGACAAAAAGATGGAGACATTCTTTGGACCACAGAACAGGGAAGTTCAGAGGGACTGACTTGGAGAATGGGAGGAGGCAGAGTCCAACCTTTATTATCAGGAATGTGTCTCTTTTCTCCATCCCTCTCCTTAGCTCCAGGTTGACAGGCAGGCTGTCCCCACAGACAGAAAATGCAACTACTAGAAGCTGTATTTTTACTCATCGCAAAAGTTCTAGCAAAGTCCCAGAGGCAAGTATAGTTAAGTTAGCATTACTCACAAGCCCACCAAGAACAAATTAGGTGAATCCTGAGTGCTCAGATAAAGACAGCTGGCCATCTCTGGAGTGAGGAAATAGGGTCAGCCCCACCCCCAAAACATAGACTCAGGTGGGCAACAGATGATTTCTAAGAGAAAGAGACAGACAGAAAGCAGAGGAAAAAAACATTTCTTAGAAATAGGAGTAGAAGAGTGTAGAACCAACAGACAACTGCTTTACCAAAGCAAGAACAGAATCAGTTATCTGAACCTAATTCAATTTATGTTTCACTAAGACACATACAATGGCACCCCACTGCAGTACTCTTGCCTGGAAAATCCCATGGATAGAGGAGCCTGGTAGGCTGCAGTCCATGCGGTCACAAAAATTTGGACATGACTGAGTGACTTCACTTCACTTTTCACTTTTCATGCATTGGAGAAGGAAATGGAAACCCACTCCAGTGTTCTTGCCTGGAGAATCCCAGTGATGGAGGAGCCTGGTGGGCTGCCGTCTATGGGGTCACACAGAGTTGGACACAACTGAAGTGACTTAGCAGCAGCAAGACACATACAGCAACCAAATAATCTGACCTAACCTAAATCTTATTCCATGGAACCTAAAGAAAATAATCAAACTGTACATACCAATGATCAACATTTGTGTTGTAGTTACAAGTCACAGAGAATTATTACATGCATTATCTCATTTAATTCAGTTATTCCAGATTCAGAATTCCATATGCTATGCCTGTGGCTTTTTCAAGGTCAGACAAATGTTTGTAAACTTTGAGAATCCAAAGATTATTTATAAATGCATCAGTGGTGTTCACATATGGTTAAGAAACTACAATGTAAACATTTCAGAACAACTCTTGCTTGTCAGTTTTATTGTGGTAAGAATCACTGTGGAAATTCAGCCAGAGACCCATTAGGATATATTTCTGGGTCAAAGGCCAAAGTTCTTGGAATGGTCATGTCTTCTTTTCTGCAGTCTGCATTTTGCCCATGCCCCAGGGGTAACTCTAATACTAAAAATATAGCTTCCCCACTCCCTGTGAAAACCACTGACCAAGGCTTTTGCCATAATATTGCAGAAAACCATGGATATGCGTGCCTACTTACCCAGAAATGCGTGGTTAGTATAAAAATCTCAAACAAATGATCAAGAGGCCAAGGCTGGCAGACTCTTAGGATGGTTTTGAGGCAAACTGTGGGTTTTCTCTGGTGAAATTTAGAGGTCAGAAAATACATGACAATGACCCCATGATGAAGTATTTAATAAGCTTAGGTTGAAAGCAAACTTGGTGTGGATTCCACTCAATTTAGAGTTAAAACTAGAACCTGATTCAGAAGATTAAGAGGAAAGACCAAACACAATAACATGAAAGATTGAAGTTGTTCTGCCCTTTCTTGATAAAGGTAAAAAGTACTTAATACAAATATCCTTTGCAATTTATATATATATATATATAGGCATATATAAGTTAATATACATAAATTATATCTGTATATAAAACAGTATATAAAATTGCATATATACGGTTTCAGACATTTTCTAAGTTTCTCAGTTATGACAACAGATGGATTGAAGATTCCCAAAATTTGCAACTGAAACCTACATCATGTGATTTTTTCAAATGTGCTTTTCTAAATGGAGATGGCAACCATGAATCAAACCCAATTGGCGACATGAGGTCAGTAATCCCCATGTCAGAGTTTATTTGGTGCTACTGGTTAGAAAAACTGAAGTTGATATGTCTGTCAAAGCTCAAAACTATTTTCAGTGCATTTCACATCAGAGGCACGTGGAAACACCCACTCTCTGGAGGAACTGACTCAGAAAACTGGTGACAGATGTGATATGGGTCAGGAAAGGAGAAGTGAGTAAGCAAAAGCTGATCTAAAATCTTGAGCCTCTAGCTGTGTATTCACTCATATGCTTACAGATCCCTTTTCTTTTCTACTGACTACAAAACAGTAGGAAAGAAAACAACCCAAATCAGCCTGCCTTCCTACACCAATCAGTCACTGAGCAATACAAGGAGGAACCATTTAAGGGGATGCAATTTCATTCTGCAAAGTGTTGGGAGGTTCCCCTTAGTCTATAAACTGTGTTTAAGGGAATTATCTAAAAGTAAATTAAAAGAACCTGATCAAAATCTCTGAAGCACTTTTGGAGCTTACGTAGAAATGAAATGCAGGTCTGGTAACCAAGATTCAGTCACAGATGAGTCAGATCCAGAACCAGTTTAGACAAATATCTGTGTATCGTATCTGCTCAATCAGGACTCTCCCCGTTTTCCAAACAAATGACTGTGTAGTATCATTTAAGATCCACAATTCAGTTTTCATCTCAGTCTACATATGAACTTCGACATGTTACCACTGTGTTGGAAAGAGGATGCAAACAAGTAGATTTATCAGAGGTTGAGAAGCAAAATAAGAGCTACTGTTGTAGAAGGAAAACTATTGCCTTGCCTAACTGCTGACATAATGTCTAACAGGTTAAGGCAAAGTTAAGGAACAGATCAGATCTCAACATTCTATCTCTGAGCCTCATGGTTTGAGCTTTACATTCTGAACATAGACTTCCACAATATTATAGTTCACCATCATCATTTCAGGCAAGAATATGGGGAAAAAGAGTTGTTGGGAGAGTTAATTTTCATCACAATCTGGTTAATATTTGGTTTCTAGCAAATCACATAATGTATGCAAGATACATGTGTCAAGTAAGTACCGATATAATACACTAAAATATTTGCATGCATAGATGCACACAGAAGACTTTTTCTAATATTATCATAAAGCATGTTGAACATGCAAAGAAAAAAATAAACAGCCCTATCCCTAAAATATTGTGTAATCTAAAGATACAATTATACTGTACCTAGGAGAAAGACAGACACTCATAAAATGGGTATTCAACAAATACTATAAAACAATAGAAAAAAATCCAATGAATACAACTAATTTTATGGGACTGTTGCTGCTGCTGCTGCGTCGCTTCAGTCATATCTGACTCTGTGCGACCCCATAGACAGCAGCCCACCAGGCTTCCCGTCCCTGGGATTCTCCAGGCAAGAACACTGGAGTGGGTTTCCATTTCCTTCTCCAATGCATGAAAGTGAAAAGTGAAAGTGAAGTCGCTCCGTTGTGTCTGACTCTAGCGACCCCATGGACTGCAGCCTACCAGGCTCCTCCGTCCATGGGATTTTCCAGGCAAAAGTACTGGAGTGGAGTGCCATTGCCTTCTCCGTTTCTGGGACTAAAGGTATCTAAAGGGCAAATCCACATTATCTCTGTTTCTCATTTTATATTCTTCCCTAAAATGCTATTCCTTAAATAAAGTGTAAAAAATTTGCATTCCAAAAGTGTGAGGTGGATAAAAGTTTGTCACCCTTAATCTAAGTGTACAAGATTATCACAGGTACAGACAATTAATAAGCAGATTGCCCTACACCCAGAGTCCTTGGGGACCCGAAACTAGCAGTAAAGGGATAGTTGAGATTTCAGTTCAGTTACAAATAGAATTAGGCAGAGAAAACTTATACAACCTGTTCTCATTTTCTCCATTTTTTTTTGAAATTTGAACACACTTGAGTCACTTTGAAGTGATATTATGGACTTGCATAACATTTTTTTTTTTTGCTCTGCAATGTGAATGTGCATTTTTCAAATATTAAGACTTTGATCTGAGTTGCTCCACCAGAACACTCTATAGAGGCTGAAAACGATTTCTATATAAGGGTTTGCTATGCTTAGAGGAAGACTACTCTAGCTTGGAAGACGTTGGAAATATCCCATCAGAAAGCTCTTTTCAGTCCTCCTCAGCCTAAACACTTTACTTAGAGGGGTCAAAGTCACCAACTGCTATAACAAAACCCAAATTATGCAATGCTTCCACAAGGAAGCTAAGCTAAGTGGAAACTCAGAGGTCACCAACTGGACTCCTTAATGCAGCAAGAGTCAAACAGTAAAAATGCCCTTAAAAAGCAACAGGTACATTCTCCTAAATTCTACTGGTTTTTACAAGTTGTCCAATAAGTTTAAAAGACTAGCTTCTTAGGTAACAATGTAGAAATTAAATTCAACTATTCAAGAAGGAGGAGGGAGTGGTGACAATAGTGGTGTGGTCAGCCCAAACTTTGAGCTCTCAAAGCAACCAGCCTGCAAACTATGAAGCGCCAGATGGTTTTATAAACCTGAAGGTCCATAAATCTTTCCTTACAGTTTCCAATTTTTTTGTTAAAAAGGGTAGTTTTCTTTGTGGGGTTGGGGAAAATTTTTGCCATTGGGTATCTGAACCCCCAAACCCTAATAGCTTTTTAAGTTTTCTTGCTCTGTCTGCAGGAGACAAATAGGATAGATGCCAAGAGTACAAGCTCAGAGCACAGCGTCATCTGGCAGCTGTCTTGCTGGGGAGAGAAGGCTGAGCTTCCGTGTCTCAACCTTGACTGTCTCACTGTAGTCATCACAACTTAATGAAGTTCTAAGATTTTAATCATTCATGGACTGAGTTCACAGATTCCTCCTTCAATTGGAAAATTAGTATCTATTTCTGATTTTCAATTACAACTCCAAATCTCCAGTTTTTAAATCATATTCAGCTGTGGCCAGAAAGAGGGGATAATGGGGGAAAGACTTCCCTGTTTTTGCTATGTAGTCACTAATTTGTGCCTGATTCTTTTGCAACCCCTTGGACCGTAACCAACCAGGCTCCTCTGTCCATGGGATTTCCCTGGCATGAATACTGGAGTGGGTTGCCATTTCCTTGTCCAGGGGATCTTTACCACTCGGGAAATTGAACCCGGGTCCCCTGCATTGGCAGGTGGGGTCTTTACTGCTGAACCAGCGGTGTGACTGTAGTCTGTAATGGAGTCAATTTTATCCCTACAGCTTTTAATGTGTGTGTTTGAGCTACCCATTCCCACATCCTACCCGGTAGAACATGCATAAAGAGTACAGAAAATTGGAGAGAAAGAGGGGCAGACCAAAGAGCCATTGGTAGACAGAATGCAAATTGGCTCATTTCACTTGTCAAGGTCTGTGTACACACCTGTGTGTGGAGCATCTGTGTGCCAACTTTGTCAGGATGGGATTCAATCAGGGAAGAGTCTGCAAAAAATATGAGGCTTTGATTTTGCTACAAAAATTAGTGAATCAGAAAAGGGCAACTGTTCTTGGCAGACCCATCGATCTTACATAGTTTGGCCACTGAAATACGTAAGCATCCCATTATTTCATGTTCTTACATCCATTTCCTGCTCTATTCAACCCTTCATTAAACATCACTTTAACTTCCTTCCTTCCCAGATATATTTCTTCCTTAAGTGCATGAAACCCTTGTCTCTTTGTTTATCACAATGAGACTAAAACCAGTATGGATATAGAAATTGCTTTGTAAATTATGAAGCTTTTAAAAAATTTCAATCATGATTATTTATTCATATGCCAAAATATACAAAAGATGGAGTGCAAAAGAAGACATGAGAAATTCTAAATGCTGAAGATGGGTTACCTTTAGAAAATTAGGTTCAAGATCATTTAATAATCACACCAAAGTTTATTAGGAATCATTAGACTAGAGAGGTTTCAAATTCCATGGAATATGGAAAACAAAACATGGAACGATTTCAAGCTTCAAGGTATATATAATAGGAAATTTCAACAATCTGGGTTGTTGAGTCCTGGGGTGGGTCATTAAAGGAGACTGTGGCCTGACTTCCCAGGAATTGTATAAGGAGCAGAATGGTCACCAACTGATGTGGTTCCCACTCTGTAACCAAGCAAAAGGACTGAGAGAAATCAGGTCACCCCAATCCTATTTTCTAGTTCCAAAATTTGATCAAAGCACTAATTTTTTAAAACTCTTATGCAAAGTCCCTATAACTTTAATACAAACGCTCACATTTTAAGATGTGAAATTTCCTACAGAATGGAAAAGTAGCCAAACCAGCTATTATGGTAACAAATAATAAAAGTATCTTTCCAAATGCAACACATGGACATTTTAACAGCAGCCATTTCAGAGGAGACTTCTCTTTATAATACACCCCCAGAGGTTCAAAAATCAGAGGTGGTGATAGCAAAACAAGAGCAAGTTTCTTGGTTTTTGTGTGTAGCCCCACAAAGGCTTTATGCTCTGAAGTGTCCAGAAGAAAATATATATTACAGCCACATGAAAAATGTCAAACCTTTCAGTAACTGGTCATCATAACACTGTCACAGACCTTCCACACCAAAGTTAATGACATCCTTGTTAGAAGATCCTTCAGCTACCCTTTATGTGTATCTGTATGAATATATTGATGTTTATGTATTTATGTTTGTTGAATATTTTTATTTTCAGATAATGAAGGAGGAACATTAAAATTATCTTCTGATTTGAAGGTTTTGTGTGGGATTTTCACTTTTTTTATTCACATTTTACTCTGAAGAGAAGAGAGTTAGGGCAACAAGATCAGTCTAAAGTTTTTATCTTCAGATCAGATCAGATCAGTCACTCAGTCGTGTCCGACTCTTTGCAACCCCATGAATTGCAGCACGCCAGGCCTCCCTGTCCATCACCAACTCCCGGAGTTCACTCAGACTCACGTCCATCGAGTCAGTGATGCCATCCAGCCATCTCATCCTCTGTCATCCCCTTCTCCTCCTGCCCCCAATGCCTCCCAGCATCAGAGTCTTTTCCAATGAGTCAACTCTTCGCATGAGGTGGCCAAAGTACTGGAGTTTCAGCTTTAGCATCATTCCTTCCAAAGAAATCCCAGGGCTGATCTCCTTCAGAATGGACTGGTTGGATCTCCTTGCAGTCCAAGTGACTCTAAAGAGTCTTATCCAACACCACAAAAAAGCGTCAATTCTTTGGCGCTGAGCTGTCCACTGTCTTAGACAGCATTAATTATACAACACAATTTTATCAGTTATAGTCATCATGATACTCATTAGATCCTCAGACCTTATAATTTTCATATGTTAAAATGTATCAACTTTTACAAACACATTCCTATTTCCTCCACTCTCCAAGCCTTGGGAATCACTTTCCTACACTGTTTCTGAGTTCCACTTTTTTTTTTTTTTAGATTCCTTACAATTGAGATCATACAGTATCTGTCTTTCTCTAACTTATTTAACTTAGCATGAGCCCCTCCAATTTCATCCATGCTGCCATAAATGGAAGAATTTGCTTCTTTATTAATGGCCAAATAAAATTCATATATATATATATATATATATATATATATATATATCACATCGCATTATTTTAATCTCTTCACCTGCTGACAGATACTTAGATTGTCCTATAATAGGTTGTTTTTAGGCTTCTGTTATGGAAAAGGAAATGGCAACCCACTCCAGTACTCTTGCCTGGAAAATTCCATGGACAGAGGAGCCTGGTAGGCTGCAGTCCACGGGTTCACTAGAATCAGACACGACTGAGTGACTTCATTTTCACTTTTCACTTTCATGCATTGGAGAAGGAAATGACAACCTACTCCAGTGTTCTTGCTTGGAGAATCCCAGGGACGGGGGAGCCTGGTGGGCTGCCGTCTATGGGGTCACACAGTGTCAGACACGACTGAAGCGACTTAGCAGCAGCAACAGGCTATTATCACTATTGATATAATGAATATGGGAGTACAGATTTCTCTTTGAGATAATTATTTCATTTCCTTTGAATATATATTCAGCAATAAATATATATCTAGAAGTGGGATTAATGGCTACAAAACAGTTCTTTGTGAAACTTCCAGAAGCTATTCCATGGGAGTTGCACCAATATACATTCCTACCAATAATCCATTAATACCTCCATTTTCTACACATCCTCAATCACACTTATTTCTTACATTTTGGTAAAAGTCATTTAAACAGGAATGAGGTGGTATATGTTGCACTTTTGATTTGTAATTCCTTGATAGTGATGTTGAGCATCTTGTCATATATTTGTTGGGCATTCTGTATGTCTTATTGGAGTGGGGGGTTGTCTATTCTGTCACGAACCTCATTCCATAGCTCATCAGGCACTCTACCTATCAGATCTAGGCCCTTAAATCTATTTCTCACTTCCACTGTATAAACATAAGGGATTTGATTTAGGTCATACCTGAGTGGTCTAGAAGTTTTCCCTACTTTCTTCAGTTTAAGTCTGAATTTGGTAATAAGGAGTTCATGATCTGAGCCACAGTCAGCTCCTGGTCTTGTTTTTGTTGACCGTATAGAGCTTCTCCATCTTTGGCTGCAAATAATATAATCAAGCTGATTTCAGTGTTGACCATCTGGTGACATCCATGTGTAGAGTCTTTTCTTGTTTTTTTGGAAGAGGGTGTTTGTTATGACCAGTGCATTTTCTTGGCAAAACTCTATTAGCCTTTGCCCTGCTTCATTCCGTATTGCAAGGCCAAATTTGCCTGTTGCTCCAGGTGTTCCTTGACTTCCTACTTTTGCATTCCAGTTCCCTATAATGAAAAGGACATCTTTTTTGGGTGTTAGTTCTAAAAGGTCTTGTAGGTCTTCATAGAACCATTCAACTTCAGCTTCTTCAGCATTATTGGGTGGAGCATAGACTTGGATTACTGGATAAGAGTGCCTGATGAACTATGGAATGACGTTTGTGACATTGTACAGAAAACAGGTATCAAGACCATCCCCATGGAGAAGAAATGCAAAAAAGCAAAATGGCTGTCTGGGGAGGCCTTACAAATAGCTGTGAAAAGAGGAGAAGTGAAAAGCAAAGGAGAAAAGGAAAGATATAAGCATCTGAATGCAGAGTTCCAAAGAATAGCAAGAAGAGATAAGAATGCCTTTCTCAGTGATCAATGCAAAGAAATAGAGGAAAACAACAGAATGGGATACACTAGAAATCTCTTCAAGAAAATTAGAGATACCAAGGGAACATTTCATGCAAAGGTGGGCTCGATAAAGGACAGAAATAGTATGGACCTAACAGAAGCAGAAGATATTAAGAAGAGGTGGCAAGAATACACAGAAGAACTGCACAAAAAAGATCTTCACGACCCAGATAATCATGATGGTGTGATCACTGACCTAGAGCCAGACATCCTGGAATGTGAAGTCAAGTGGGGCTTAGAAAGCATCACTATGAAGAAAGCTAGTGGAGGTGATGCGATACCAGTTGAGCTATTTCAAATCCTGAAAGATGATGCTGTGAAAGTGCTGCACTCAATATGTCAGCAAATTTGGAAAACTCAGCAGTGGCCACAGGACTGGAAAAGGTCAGTTTTCATTCCAATCCCAAAGAAAGGCAATGCCAAAGAATGCTCAAATTACTGCACGATTTCATTCATCTCACACGCTAGTAAAGTAATGCTCAAAATTCTCCAAGCCAGGCTTCAGCAATATGTGAACCATGATTCCAGATGTTCAATCTGGTTTTAGAAAAGGCAGAGGAACCAGAGATCAAATTGCCAACATCCGCTGGATCATTGAAAGCAAGAGAGTTCCAGAAAAACATCTATTTCTGCTTTATCGACTATGCCAAAGCCTTTGACTGTGTGGATCAAAACAAACTGGAAAATTCTGAAAGAGGTGGGAATACCAGACCACCTGACCTGCCTCTTGAGAAATTTGTATGCAGATCAGGAAGCAACAGTTAGAACTGGACATGGAACAACAGACTGGTTCCAAATAGGAAAAGGAGTATGCCAAGGCTGTATATTGTCACCCTTCATATTTAACTTATATGCAGAGTACATTATGAAAATGCTGGACTGGAAGAAACACAAGCTGGAATCAAGATTGCCGGGAGAAATATCAATAACCTCAGATATGCAGATGACACCACCCTTATGGCAGAAAGTGAAGAGGAACTCAAAAGCCTCTTGATGAAAGTGAAAGTGGAAAGTGAAAAAGTTGGCTTAAAGCTCAACATTCAGAAAACGAAGATCATGGCATCCGGTCCCATCACTTCATGGGAAATAGATGGGGAAACAGAGGAAACAGTGTCAGACTTTATTTTTTTGGGCTCCAAAATCACTGCAGATGGTGACTGCAGCCATGAAATTAAAAGATGCTTACTCCTTGGAAGGAAAGTTATGACCAACCTAGATAGCATATTCAAAAGCAGAGACATTACTTTGTCAACAAAGGTCCGTCTAGTCAAGGCTATGGTTTTTCCTGTGGTCATGTATGGATGTGAGAGTTGGACTGTGAAGAAGGCTGAGCACCAAAGAATTGATGCTTTTGAACTGTGGTGTTAGTTAAGACTCTTGAGAGTCCCTTGGACTGCAAGGAGATCCAACAGGTCCCTTCTGAAGGAGATCAGCCCTGGCATTTCTTTGGAAGGACTGATGCTAAAGCTGAAACTCCAGTACTTTGGCCACATCATGCAAAGAGTTGACTCATTGGAAAAAACTCGGATGCTGGGAGGGATTGGGGGCAGGAGGAGAAGGGGACGACAGAGGATGAGATGGCTGGATGGCATCACTGACTTGATGGAGTGGGTCTGAGTGAACTCCTGGAGTTGGTGATGGACAGGGAGGCCTGGCATGCTGCAATTCATGGGGTCGCAAAGAGAGGACACAGCTGAGCGACTGAACTGCCTGAACTGTCTATTCTGTAAAAAGTATCATGCATTTTGTATACTGTATTTGAATATATAAAACTCAGTTACCTATCCATATACCAAAACAAATTACAGAAATACAAATAATTCTGTTTACAATTGCACCAAAAAAATAAAATAGTTAGAAATAAATTTAAGCAAGGTTTTGAAAGATCAATGTATGAAAACCTTCAAGACACTCATGAAAGAAATGTTTAAAATACACAAAAGGAAACATATTTCATATTTATGGACTGGAAGAATTAATGTTGTTAATACATCCATACTACCCAAATCTATCTACATATTCACTGCAGTCTCTTTCAAAATTCCAAGGCATTTTTTAAAAAACAGAAAAAAAATTCTTCAACTTGTATAAAACTGTTGTTGTTCA
This sequence comes from Bubalus kerabau, assembly GCF_029407905.1. NCBI lineage: Eukaryota > Metazoa > Chordata > Mammalia > Artiodactyla > Bovidae > Bubalus > Bubalus kerabau. The sequence goes on from NC_073626.1 coordinate 17,373,577, forward strand.
GTTGCTGGGTCATATCTGACTCTTTGTGACTCCACAGCCTGCAACACGCCAGACTTCCCTGTCCCTTACCATCTCCTAGAATTTGCCCAAGTTCATGCCCATTGAATTGGTGATGCCATCCAACCATCTCATCCTCTGTCAGCCTCTTTTTCTTCTGTCTTCAATCTTTCCCAGCATCAGGGTCTTTTCCAATGAGTCACCTATTCACATTAGGTGGCCAAAGTATTGGAGCTTCAGCTTCAGCATCAGTCCTTCTGAAGAGTATTTGTGGTTGATTTCCTTTAAGGTTGATTGGTTGATTTCCTTGCTGTCTAAGGGACTCTTGAGTCTTCTACAGCACCAGAGTTGGAAAATATCAGTTCTTCAGCACTCTGCCTTCTTTATTGTCTGTCCAGCTCTTGCATGTGTGCATGACTACTGGAAAGAGCATAGCCTTGACTATACAGACCTCTGTCGGCCAAGTGATGTGTTTTTGCTTTTAACACACTGTCTAGGTTTGTCATAGCTTTCCTGCCTAGAAGCAATTGTCTTCTAATTTCATGGCTGCAGTCACCATCTGCAGTGAATTTAGAGCCCAGGAAGAGGAAATCTGTCACTGCTTCCTCCTTTTCCCCTTCTATTTGCATGTAAGTGACGGGACCAGATGCCATGATCTTAGCTTTTTTGATATTGAGTTTTAAGCCAGCTTGTTCACTCTCCTCTTTCACTCTCATTGGGTGCTCTGTAGTTCCTCTTCACTTTCTGCCATTAACATGGTATCATTCACATATCTGAGGTTGTTGATATTTCTCCCAGCAATGTTGATTCCAGCTTTTAGGACTCATCCAGTCCAGCATTTAGCATGACATTCTCTGCATATAAGTTAAATCAGCAGGGTGACAATATTCAGCCTTGACAGACTCCTTCACTAATTTTGAACCAGTTTATTATTCCTTGTCTGCTTCTAACTGTTGCTTTTTAAACTGCATACAGGTTTCTCAGAAGACAGGTAAGGTTCGTCTGGTATTCCCATCTCCTTAAGAATTTTCCACTTGTTGTGATCCACACAGTTTGGTGAGATCAATGAAGCAGATGATTTTCTGGAATTCCCTTACTTTCTCTATGTTCCAGCAAATGTTGGCAATTTGATCTCTGGTTCTTCTGCCTTTGCTAAACCCAGCTTGAACATCTGGAAGTTCTAGGTTCACTTAATGCTGAAGCCTAACCTGGAGGAATTGAGCATAACCTTGCTAGCATGGGAGATGAGTACAACTGTCTAGTGGCTTCAATGTTCTTTAGTACTGCCCTTCTTGGGGATTGGGATGAGGATTGAGCTCTTCCTGTCATCTGGCCCCTGCTGGCTTTTCCAAATTTTCTAACATATTGAGTGGAGCACTTTAATAACATCATCTTTTAGGATTTTAAATAGCTTTGTTGGAATTCTATCACCTCCACTAGCTTTATGGGCAGCAGTGCTTCTTAAGACCCACTTGACTTCACATTCCAGAATGTCTGGCTCTGAGTGAGAAACTACACCATTGTGATTATCTGGGTCATTAAGATATTTTTTGTATAGTTCTGTGTACTTTTTCCATCTCTTCTTGGTCTATTCTGATGGGAGGCAGAGTGCAAAGTAACCTTGAAGGAGAAGGTCCATGGGAAAATGGCGAAGGGCCAGAAGTACCCAGGCATTGTGTACTGATTGCTGAAGAACACTTCCTGCCTTTGGCTATGCTTGGTGCCTAGATTTAACAATTAAACATTAAAGACGTTGCTTGAGAAAATGGGTCATGGATAAATACATGGGTCGTTAAGAATGCGCTGGTCCTTGAAGCATCTTTTACTATTGTATCCTGGCCTTGTACGTGTTCTGCTGGCCGTATGTTCTAAGCTCTTTGTTCCTTGCTCCTATAAAAAGGCTTGACTGCAGAAATAAACTTGTCAGTCCTTGCAGAGACTGTCCAAGTGTTGTTCTTTCAGGTTCGCCGTTTCCAAGTCCCAGAGACGTATCTCCAACAAGTGGCATCGTGAACAGGGACTTGAAGGAAGACTGAACAAAGTGGCAAGCCCTGCAGAAAGAGCGAAGCAGGGTGGGACAACATAGCAGTAAGATTCCTTTCATTTCTATAATGCATCACTTTCTGAAACAAAATGGTGTTAATGTTTCAAGAGATCAGTTGAATGACTGCTATCATATTTTACTGGAACATAATCCTTGGTTCCCAGAGGAGGGGACGCTCGATCTAGACATATGGAAAAGGGTTAAGAATAATGTTTTGTGAACATATCGGCAAGGAGTCCATATTCCCCCTCAATGGTGGGTTACATGGTCACTCATACAGGCTGTCATAGAACAAATTGAAGGGCATAATGTTGATTTGGAAGTAGAAAGTGTTTGGTCTTTACATGAATATGAGCTTAAGGAACAAGATAGGCAAGGTGCTTTGAAATATAAGAATGTTATGCTTACTCAGACACAATCCCTGGAAAAACAGCTTGGAGACGTATGTATACAGGATGCATCAAAACTGAAGCCACTTGGAGCAGAGGTCATTTCTTTCAACGGACAGCCCAAACATGAGGTTTTTCCTTCTGCTCTGCCTGTAACAGCAGTTGCTAACTTTGCTCGTACTAACCATTTCACTCCTTCTCGGGAGATGCCTGCTTGCACTTTCGCTTTCCCAATACAGTTTGATCAGCCTGCCCAAGGCCAGAATGCTTGGGCTGGTCTAGATTTTAGTATGTTGTCCAGCTTTAAGAAAGCATGCACTCTGTATGGACCTACTTCTCCTTACTATGTAGAATTCCTCAGAGGATGGGCTGATCATTGGATGCCATATGATTTTTTTCAAGTAGCAAAGATGGTTCTAAATCCTCAACAATTACTTCAGTGGCAAATGTGGGTTGGTGATGAGGCCCAACAAATGATGATTGACCAGCAATCTCGTGGTAACCCTGCCAATTTAACCTATGATATACTCACTGGAATGGGAGCCATGGCCGATATGACTGCACAATTAGCTAATATTACCCTTCAGATGTTGCATTTCATTAGAGAAATTTCTTGCAGAGCATGGGCAAAAGTTGATAATGTTAACTCTGATGGTTCATTTGTCAAGATTACCCAAGGACATGAGGAGGAATATGCCCAATTTGTAGGAAAATTAAAGGATGCCATCGAAAAATCTTTCAGAGATGAAACCTTACAAAATATTATTTTAAAACAACTTGCCTTTGAAAATGCTAATGAGGAATGTCGATCCATGCTTAGACCAATTCGAGAAACCGGTTCTCTTATGGAATATTTGAAAGCTTGTAGAGATATCAGATCTATGTCCCATAGAGCAAAATTAGCGGCACTAGAAACTTTCAATGTGCAAAAGGCTGCCAATGCTAAATGTTTTAACTGTGGGGAAGGCCGGCCATATGAAAAAACAATGCCACATGCCAGTGTAAACAGCTAAAAATAATCTTACTTCTAATAAAAAAAGGCCCCCGGGAGTTTGCCCAAAATGTAAAAGGGGATTCCATTGGTTGAATGAGTGTCGTTCCAAATTCGATAAGGATAGAAATGCATTGACACCAGAGGCACAACAAAAACAACAGGGAAACTAATAAAGGGGCTATCCTCTAGCCCCACTACAAAAGGAGGACCCAACATTATGACACTGCAAGCAGCTACATCTAAGAGTGCTTGCATTGATATACCTAGTCCTTGTGATATGGAATTAATAGTATTATACAATCCTCATAAAATCCCCACTGGATATTATGGTCCAATCCCACCCAGAACAGCTGGACTAATTTTGGGATGTAGCAGCTGTACAATGAAAGGTTTATTGACTGGAGTTGTGTATGAAGATTATGAAGGAGAGATACAAGTCATGGTGAATGTCGTAAAATTAAGAAATGTATATCTACAAAAAGGGGAACGCTTTGCACAATTATTACTTTTGCCATATGTCAAACCAATGAGGGCATCTGATAAAATTAGGCAGGGAGGTTTTGGTAGCACCAATCTTACCACCCCACTATCTACCTTATTAAAGGAACATCAAAAGCCTATGCTTACTCTAAAGATACGGGGAAAAAATTTCACAGGTATGTTGGATACAGGAGCCAACATTTCCATTATTAGAACTGAAGAATGGCCCCTTGAATGGGGTAAGACTGTGGCTCCTTCCAGACTGTTAGGGGTAGGCGAGGCTGATGCTTACACGAACTTTCGTCAGTGCATCCTATTTACAAGCTTATGGTCCTGATCAAATTGTAGCTTACGTCAAACCATATATTACCAGTGTCCCTATTAATTTGTGGGGAAGGGATTTTCTTGAACAAACAAAAGCCACGATCTCTCTAAAAGAGCCTTTTTGATGGGGGCCATTGAGTTAACACCGCTGCCCCTCAATTGGGAATCTGATGCCCCAGTATGGACACCTCAATGGCCCCTGACTAACGAAAAGTTGGCAGCTCTCACACAATTAGTAAACGAGCAATTACAGAAAAATCATAGAAAGCCTTCATTTTCCCCATGGAATTCTCCCGCTTTTGTAATAAAAAAGAAATCAGGAAAATGGCAAATGTTGATAGATTTAAGAAATGTTAATACTACGATTTCTATGGGGCCCTTACAACCTGGATTGCCCTCCCCTTCCATGGTGCCAAAAGGATGGCCTGTAATTATTATTGATTTACAAGACTGCTTTTTTTTTTTTTTTTTGGCAAAACTAATACAATTATGTAAAGTTTAAAAATAAAATAAAATTAAAAAAAAAGACTGCTTTTTTACTATACCTTTGCATCCTAAAGATAGAAAACGTTTTGCTTTTTCAGGTCTCTCTATAAATCACATGGCTCCTGTTAAAAGATGTCAATGGAAGGTTTTACCTCAGGGGATGATGAACTCTCCTACCATTTGCCGATATCTCATATCTGTTTTATTACAACCCAGTAGAGATAAATATCCTACTGCCTTCATAATTCATTAAATGGATGACATACTCCTTTCCATGGAATCTGAACTTTGTTTACAACAGTTATATGACGAAGTCACCACCACTTTTCAAAATTATGGCCTACTTGTTGCGCCAGATAAAATTCAATTGAAAGCATCCTTTAATTACCTAGGACATGTTATGGAAGAGTCTAAGATAAAACCTCAAAAAACTCAAATCTCTGTGCATTCTCTATGCACATTAAATGATTTTCAAAAATTGATAGGTGATATTAATTGGCTTTGGTCATCTATTGGCATTCCCACCTATGCATTACAAAATTTATTTAAAATTTTAGAGGGACCTCCTGACCCTGATTGTCTTAGACAGCTAAGGAAAAAAGCAAAAGAAGAATTAAAATTTGTTGAAAAACACATTCAACAATCTTTCTCAACTCGGCTGGACCATACCCAACGGATCTATTTATATATATTCCCCACCAAACATTCACCTACTGCAATCATAGCTCAAAACAACCCAATAGAATGTGTATATCTACATACTAAGCAGTCAAAGAAAATCGTATCATACATTGAGAAAATAGGGCAGCTAATTGTATCAGGAAGGAACCGTGTACAAACCTTAACTGGATTTGATCCATATGCAATACATGTCCCTTTGACAAAAAAGGAATTACAAATTGCCTTACAGTATAACATGACCATGAAAATAGCATTAAGTGACTTTCAGAACGTTACCTCATTCCATTTGCTGAAAGGAAAATTATGGGACTTCCTACAATTTACTAAATTTATAGTAACTAATATCATTGCCTCCCAGCCTATTTCAAATGCACCTACCTATTTCATTGATGGCAACAAGAAAGGCATAGCTGGGATTGTGGGCCCTGATATCAAAGAGAAATTATCCACTACCTATTCTTCAGTACAAAGAGTTGAATTGTATGCTTTATATGCTATTTTGTCTCTTCAACCATCATCCTTCAATGTCTATACTGATTCCAAATACCTTGCTTCCTTTTTCCCCCGATTTTGTTACCACCTTTTTATACAACCTAGATGAAGAATTATATATTCTCTTTTCAAAGACTCAAGCCTTAATTCGATCATGTACAGAACCTTTCATTTCACATATACATGCTCATTCAGGTTTACCTGGCCCCCTGGCAGCAGGGAATGATGCTGTTGATAAGTTCATAGCTCCTATCTTTACATCTGCTATGGATGAACACGCCAATCTTCATACCAATGCTAAAAGATTGCACTCTAAATACCATATTCCCCTCACTGAAGTGAAACATATCATTAAATCCTGTGATGTCTGCACTCCTCTGCACTTCCATACCACACTTTCAGGAGTTAATACTCGTGGGCAACAGCCTAATTCCCTTTGGCAATCTGACTTCACTCATTGCTCCTTGGGAAAGTTTTCTTTGCTTTTTGTCGCAGCTGATACATTTTCAGGTTTTATATGGGCAATGCCTGTCTCTTCAGAATCCAGCAAACATGCCATTTCCGCACTTTTACTCACCATCCCTGTTATGGGAATACCTTCGGTCTTAAAAACAGATAATGGGCCTGCATTTACCTCTCACTCATTTCATTCATTTCTAATGGAATGGAATATAACATGCATCATAGGGATAACCTACAATCCCCAGGGTCAAGCAATTATCGAAAGAACCCATCGTACTCTTAAAACTCATTTGTTAAAACAGAAAGGGGGAATGCGGAAGAGGAGATACACTTCTTATCCTATGAACCCTCAATTGTTATTATCTTTAACTCTTTATTCCTTAAATTTTTTTAATTTACTAAAAGATAGTTCTGATACTCGTGCAGACAGACATTTTGCAGAGGAAAACAGAAAAAACTGTTAGAAGCCAACACACCAATATGGTAGAAGCAGTTTAATCAATGGTTGCCAGGAATCTTATGACTCCTAGGCAGAGGTTTTGGTCTTGTCGTTGCAGATGGAGAAGAAATCTGGGTTCCACTTCGCCATGTCTGTTACCGAGAAGGACCCCTCCTCCCTCCTCCCTCCCCATTCCATCCCTCTGGGTCGTCCCAGTGCACCAGCCCCAAGCATCCAGTATCGTGCATCGAACCTGGGCTGGCAACTCGTTTCATACATGATATTTTACATGTTTCAATGCCATTCTCCCAAATCTTCCTACCCTCTCCCTCTCTCACAGAGTCCATAAGACTGTTCTATACATCAGTGTCTCTTTTGCTGTCTCGTACACAGGGTTATTGTTACCATCTTTCTAAATTCCATATATATGTGTTAGTATACTGTATTGGTGTTTTTCTTTCTGGCTTACTTCACTCTGCTAAGATTGTTAACTGTACAGCATGTGCCTTGTATACATGTTTAAACCACACTATTTCATATCATTATGTCAACATTGCAATAGTCAAGCAAAGATCTGATTTGTGGCTTCCTGTTATCCTGACAGAACCATGGACCAACTCTGTATTTCTCTCAGTTTTGCTCAAATATGGCTTAAGCAGGTCAAGGTGCATAATAGGATGGATTATTGCTGGTATTCTTAGTCTAATATCTACTGTTACAGTAGGAACCCTATCTGGTATGGCACTACACAGTTCTATACAGATGTCTCTACTCAAGACTCCGTGCCTCCTATGATGGAGTCCAACTAACAGCTGCTGTGCTTAAACTAAAAACAAAAGGAGGATGTGTTGGGAGGCACAGTGCAAAATAGCCTTGAAGGAGAAGGTCCATGGGAAAATGGCGAAGGGCCAGAAGTACCCAGGCACTGTGTACTGATTGCTGAAGAACACTTCCTGCCTTTGGCTATGCTTGGCGCCTAGATTTAACAATTAAACATTAAAGACATTGCTTGAGAAAATGGGTCATGGATAAATACATGGGTCATTAAGAATGCGCTGGTCCTTGAAGTATCTTTTACTGATCATATCCTGGCCTTATATGTGTTCTGCTGGCCGTATGTTCTAAGTTCTTTGTTCCTTGCTCCTATAAAAAGGCTTGACTGCAGAAATAAACTTATCAGTCCTTGCAGCGACTCTCCAAGTGTTGTTCTTTCAGCTTCGCCGTTTCCAAGTCCCGGAGACGAATCTCCAACATATTCTGCTGTATTAAATCAAAAAATACCAAAGAGTGAAAGTGATCTTGGGAAAGAAGAACAAAGTTCGAGACTAGAGTTGCTGATTTCAAATTGTATTAGAAAGCTATAGTAATCAAAACAGAATGATTTGCTTCTGGCACGAAAATAGACACATAGATTAACAGAACAGAACAACAAAGCCGGAAAGAAATGTACACCCATATATTGTCGGTTAGCTTATGAAAAAGGAGCCAAGAATATCCAGTGGGGAAAGGACAAGCTTTTCAAAAATGGCACTGGGAAAACTGGATAGTCCTATGAAAAAATGAAACTGTACCTGTCTTTTACTATACACAAAAATCAACTAAAAAGGATTAAAAAGTTGAACATAAGACTTTAAGTGATTAAACCCCTAGAAGAAAACACTGTGTTAATCTTCTTGCCATCAGGCTTTGCAATGAGTTTTTTGGTTTCACAAGAAAAGCAAAGGCAACAACTGCAAAAACAAACCAGTGGGACCACATCAAACTCCAAACAAAGGAACATCAGCAAAATCAAATGGCAATTTAGAGATTGAAGAAGATATTTCCAAATCATATATTTGATAAGGGCTTAATATCCAAAAATACATGAGACATACAACTCAAGGGCAAAAACCCACAAATAATCCAAATTTTTAATGGAGCATAAGAAAAGTAACAGTTTCATAAATCTGAAGATTAGACTGTACATGAGAGACTCAGCAAGGTTTTCCTTCTAGATCAACAAAAGCCTGTGCCTTCCTGGCATTACTTTCTTCATCTCCATTCACTTGTTTGACAATTACAGTTCACAGTGTACATTGTCCAATGAATAGCTATCACCCCACAGTGTACTAAGAACAGCCCCAGTTAGGGGGTGAGGGGTGAAAAAAAAACCCAACAAAATAATATTTGCATACTTACTAATGAGGCATATCAAAAGGAAGGTAATTTTTCAGAGTTTACCACTCATGAAAATGTTTTCTACATTTTCATTTCAAAATTGAGCCACTTAGTAAGGAAAATGAGTAAAGATCTCAATAATATATAGATAGAAAATCAGTTTTAAATGGGAGCATTAATGGATTATAATTTGGGGGTAATTTATTACTACTGTTGTAACTGTAGTCCTTTTGGATCTCTACTGCATCCATTAATAATTTACTATAAATATTAATACCAACACAGGGACACATACTACTAAAGTTATAGTGAATAGAGAAAGACATAGAATATATTAGGCAAGAAGTGAAAGTATGGGAAGTCAGCAATGGTAGTAAAGTAAAGGGCAGTATTGCCTTGAGAGGAAGGAAGGTTCTCAAAGTTTCTTGAAACACCAGAATAAGCCAGTTGTGAGGAATTAGCTTAATTTGTAAACCAGAAACCCTACCAGAAGAAATTTAAGTTCATAAAAATATTATGATTTTAAAACCCAAAATTTAGACAGAGAATAGGGTAGGGTAGGGTATATAAACATTCAAAATTCTCCATTGCTTAGTGCATTAGGCAGTCAAGGACCAACCTCACTGAATTCTTTCTCTATTGCTCACCCTACAGGTACCAGCATGGAGAAAGAGATAGCTCTACTCCACAGGCAGTGGAACCCTACTTTTATGGCCTACTGGCTTTCCTTAAGAAGCATTCCATGCAGCAGATTTCCTCCATCCCCTCCCATCTGGAAGACTCCTCACAATCAACAGGAGTCCTCACCCTGGGATCATTCTGCAATCCCCATAGCTCCAGCTCCCAGCTTCTGTGGACACCAGTGGACTTACAACCCTGTCCAAGGTATGAAAGGCTGTGGCATGGCTTGTCTATGTGGTTCTCACTCTGTTCAGACTGTCACAGATTAGTGAGTTCATTCCCAACTGCTTCAAATTCCTCCCCCTTCCCAGTGGATGGCCGTGGACGTGGGTATCTCTCCCCCGCACTTCAGCTCCCTCTGCCCCAGGTGCAAAATGTTCCCCTTTGCTCTCCTCCTTCTTTCCCCTTCCTCCTTGTCCCTTCTTTCTTTTGTCCTACCAAGTTCTGTATGGATCCGGATATCCCTTCTCAGTAGTCAGGGAGTCCTGCCAGTATTCACCTGGTCTTCTGTGAGAACTGCTGCATCTTTAGACGTTCTTGATGCATCGGTGGAGAGAGGTGTACCCCACTTCCAACTACCCCTCCGTCATCTTGTCCACCCCCATTTGTGCATGTATTGAAACGAGTTTCCCTTTCCGTTAAGTAACATTGCTATCACCACACTTGTTTAACTTTTGCTTTTTGAGGAGAACAAAGGTAAGTTCCACTCTTTTCAGTTGAGTCAGTCATTCAGTGGTGTCCGACTCTTTGGGACACCATGGACTGCACTCCAGGCTTACCTGTCCATCTCCGACTCCCAGAGCTTACTCAGACTCTTGTCCATTGAGTCGGTAGGCCACTCGATGATGTCCACTCTCTCAGAGATTATTTATTTTGAGATTCTTTATAATTGAGATCATATGGTATTTGTCTTTCTCTGACTTAGCTTATTTAGGGTAATGCCCTCCAGTTTCATCCATGTTGCCACAAATGAAAGGATTTCTTTCTTTTTCTAATGGCTAAATAATATTTGCCTATATATGTCACATCATATTGTTTTAATCCATTCACATGTTGAAAGATACTCAGGTTGTTCCTATACCAAGGCTACTGTGAATAATGCTGCAATGAACATGGGAGTACAGATCTCTCTTTGAGACAATGATCTCATTTCCTTTGACTATATATCCAGAAGTGGGATAATGCATCACATAACAGTTCTCTTCTAAATTTCTTGAGGAACCTCCGCAGTATGTTTCCATGGGAGTTGCTCTGGTATACATCCCTACCAACAGTGCGTAAGCACTCATTTTTCTCCACATCCTCATTAACATTTGTCATTTTTTACATTTTTGGACTAGCCATTCAAATAAGTATGAGGTAATATCTCGTGAGCTTTTGATCTGCATTTCCTTTGATTATTAGTGATACTGAGCATCTTGTCATATACCTCTTGATCATCTATATGTCTTATTTGTGGGAAAATGTCTATTCTTTAAAGATGTAGCATACATTATGTTTACTATATTCCAATATATGAAACTCAGTTGCCTACCTATATATCAACAACGAACTATCAGAAAGTGGAATAAAGAAAAAAATCACCTTTACTATTGCATCAAAAAAAGATAAAACACTTAGAAATAAACTTAAGCAAGGTGTTGAAAGGTTTATAGAAAACCTTTAAGACTTTGATAAGAGAAATTTTAAAAGAGTTAAAGATATGTAAAGTTAGGTTGTCTATTCAATGTGTTTCTTGAGGTAAGATTTGTATTTCTATAAACTTCCCTCTTAGAACTGCTTTTGTTGCATCCTCTAGGTTTTAGATTATCCTGTTTTCATTGTTCTTTGTTTCTAGGAATGTTTTGATTTCCATTATTTCTTCAGTAACCTGTTTATTATTTAGAAATGTGTTGTGCAGAAGCTTTTAAGTTTATATGGTCCCATTTGCTTATTTTTGCTTTTATTTCCAATATTCTGGGAGGTGGGTCATAGAGGATCCTGCTGTGATGTATGTCGGAGAGTGTTTTGCCTATGTTCTCCTCTAGGAGTTTTATAGTTTCTGGTCTTACGTTGAGATCTTTAATCCATTTTGAGTTTATTTTTGTGTATGGTGTTAGAAAGTGTTCTAGTTTCATTCTTTTACAAGTGGTTGACCAGTTTTCCCAGCACAACTTGTTAAAGAGATTGCCTTTAATCCATTGTATATTCTTGCCTCCTTTGTCAAAGATAAGGTGTCTTGTGATCCAGCAATCCCACTGCTGGGCATACACACTGAGGAAACCAGAAGGGAAAGAGACACGTGTACCCCAATGTTCATCGCAGCACTGTTTATAATAGCCAGGACATGGAAGCAACCTAGATGCCCATCAGCAGATGAATGGATAAGAAAGCTGTGGTACATATACACAATGGAGTATTACTCAGCCATTAAAAAGAATACATTTGAATCAGTTCTAATGAGGTGGATGAAACTGGAACCTAATATACAGAGTGAAGTAAACCAGAAAGAAAAACACCAATACAGTATACTAAGACATATATATGGAATTTAGAAAGATGGTAACAATAACCCTGTATATGAGACAGCAAAAGAGACACTGATGTATATATAGATCAGTCTTATGGACTCTGTGGGAGAGGGAGAGGGTGGGGAGATTTGGGAGAATGGCATCGAAACACGTATAATATCATGTATGAAATGAGTCGCCAGTCCAGGTTCAATGCACGATACTGGATGCTTGGGGCTGTTGCACTGGGATGACCCAGAGGGAGGGTATGGGGAGGGAGGAGGGAGGAGGGTTCAGGATGGGGAGCCCGGGTATACCTGTGGCGGATTCATTTAGATGTTTGGCAAAACTAATACAATATTGTAAAGTTTAAAAAAAAAAAAAAAGAAATGTGTTGCTTAATCTCCATGTGTTTGTGTTCTTTAGTTTTTTTTTTTTTCTATAAATGATATCTAGTCTTATAGTGTTGTGGTCAGAGAAAATGGTTGATATAATTTCAATTTCCTTAATTTACTGAAGTTTGATTTGTGACCCAAGATGAGGAAAATGTTCCATGTGCACTTGAGAAAAAAGTGTATTCTTCTGCATTTGGATGGAATGTGCTGTTTGATCCAATAGTTCCTTTTAGGCTTATATTTCCATACTAATTTTCTGTTCTGTTGATCTGTCCACTGGTATAAGTGTGGTGTTAACATGCCAACTATTTTTGTGTTATGGTCAATTTCTCCTTTTTTGTCAGTTAGTGTTTACCTTATGTATTGAGGTGCTCTTATGTTGGGTACATAAACAGTTAAAATTATTATGTCTTTTTCTTGGACTGATCCCTTGATCATTTGGTAGTGTCCTTCTTTATTTCTTATAATAGTTTTGATTTTAAGGTCTATTTTTTCTGATATGAGAATTGCCAATATGGTTTTCTTTTGATTTCCATTTGCATGGAATATCTTTTTCCATCCACTCACTTTCAGTCTGTATGTGTCTCTAGGACTGAAGTGGGTCTCTTGTAGACAGCATATATATGGGTCTTGTTTTTGTATCCATTCAGCCAGTCTGTGTCTTTTGGTAAGAATTGGAGAAGATAATAGCAAATAAAGCAACTGATAAAGGATTGCTTTCCAAAATACAAGCAGCTCAAACAACTCAGTCATCAAACGCAAAGGCAAGAACTGCAAAAATAAACTAGTGAGACCACATCAAACTCAAAACATTCTGCATAGTAAAAAAAAGCCATCAGTAAAATGAAGTGGAAACCTATGGAATGAAAAAAAATATTTGCAAATCACATATTTGGAAAGGGCTTTGTATCCAAGTATATATAAGAGACTCATGCAACTCAGTATGAAAAGAAATAAAAAAAAAAACAAATTATTACATTATCAAAGGAAGAGTAAGTGTTTGAAAAATCTGAAGATTAGACTGTAGATGACAGACACTGTAAGTTTTTCCTTTCACAACAAAAGCCCGTGTCTTTCTGGCATTGCATCCTGTTTGGTGATTGCAGTTCACAGTATACATCCTTCACTCAATAGCAATCACCCTACACTGAGCTATATGTGCTAAGAATAGCCCTACTGACTATAAAAAACTAATAATTACATATTTAGTCTTGAGACATCTAAAATCCAAGGTGATTTTCAGAATTTCCACTCCATTGTTTCTACATTCTATTTCAAAATTGAAACACCTAGTAAGGAAAAGTAGGGGATAGAAAGTCATTTAAAACTGGTAGCATTACTGGATTATAATTTGGGGGAATGTATTATTCCTAATACTATTGTAATTTTATTCCCTTTAATTCTCTGCTATACTAGGTTGATATTTATTTAAAATAGTAATACAGTCACTAGGGAGTTCAGGGTGGAGATTCCTTAAAAACTATAAATAGAACTGCCATATGTCCCAGAAATCCCACTGCTGGGCATACACACCGAGGGAACCAGAATTGAAAGAGATGTGTGTACCCCAATGTTCATTGCAGCACTGTTTATAATAGCCAGGACATGGAAGCAACCTAGATGCCCATCAGCAGAAGAATGGTTAAGAAAACAGTGGTACATATACACAAGGGAATATTAATTAACTCAGCCATTAAAAAGAATACTTTGAATCAGTTCTAATGAGGTGGATGAAACTGGAGCCTTTTATACAGAGTTAAGTAAGCCAGAAATACCAATACAGTGTACTAACGCATATATATGGAATATAGAAAGATGGTAACAATAACCCTGTATGTGAGACAGCAAAAGAGACACAGATATATAGAACAGTCTTTTGGACTCTGTGGGAGAGGGCGAGGGTGGGATGACTTGGGGGAATGGCATAGAAACATGTATATTATCACATGTGAAATGAATTTCCAGTTCAAGTTCGATGCATGATACAGGATGCTTGGGGCTGGTGCACTGGGATGACCCACAGGGATGAGATGGGGAGGGAGGTGAGAGGGGTGTTCAGGATGGGGAACACATGTATACTCATGGCGGGTTTCTGTCAATGTATGGCAAAACAAATACAATATTGTAAAGGAATTAGCCTCCAATTAAAATTAACAAAATAAAATAAAATAGTAATACCAACATAGAGACACATAGTACTCAAGTTAAAGTAGATTGAGAAAGACAAAGCTTATGAGGCAGGAAGGGAAATCACAGAAAATTAGTAATGGTATCAAAACAAGGGGCAGTATTGCCTAGAAAGAAAGCAGAGTTCTCTAATTGTTTGGAGACAATACGAACAAGCCAGATGTGAGCCAACCAGCTTAAACTGTGTACCTGAAACCGCACCAGAAGGAAAATGAAATTCATAAAAATATGCTGATGCTAAACACCAAAATCCAGACAGTAAGAGAATAGGGTAGGGTTTATGTAGATGCTGAAAACTACTCAGACGGTAGACATTGAAGCAAATACACTAATGAGCATCAGAAAGATCAAAGCACAAAAGGGTCTGAAAAATAAATCATCAAGGGACTTGGTAGTCTGATGAAAAGAATAAGAGAATCAAATTAGAAAACCAAAATATAAAGACTTGTGCACGTGATAGACCCAGAGAAAGGAGAGAAAATTTCGGCCTTAGTGACCAGCGAACAGAAGCCTCCGGCATCAGGAACAAAAACTCTGGGCAGGACTCATGACTGTGTGCTTCTGGGAACAGCCTCAGTTTCAAAGTTTGGGCACTATACCACGTAAAAGCGAAGGCAGACAAGGATTATAGCTTGCTATGACACTGAAACAAGACAATAGTGTTTGTGAGTTTACTTTTCTCATTCAACTATAAAGTTAATGAATCACTAACCAATGATAATTGACACCATCAGTTTCCAGTCAGATCCTTTTTAGTCATACAGTGGATATCTGAACCTGTTATATGATCCCCAGTAACAGTTTTAATAATTAAATGTATAGATGTTAATTGAAGGGTAATTGATTTACAATACTGTCCTGCTTTCAGCCAAACATCAGCATGAACAGATGTACTGGTGCCCAGTCACCTGCATCTGCTAATAATGGGACCTGGGGAAAATTACTTGCCCTCTCCAAGTCATTTCATCTTCATTAACACAACTTGATGATCATAGTGAAGATTAAGGCTATTTCACAGGGTTCCTGTGAAACACAAATTTTAAGACGTTTTAAAGCTTTTGGAAAGTATCAAAGATATGCATGGGGTTACTAAGGTGAGTGAGTAGATTCAAGGTACAGTATCCTTTTTCTCTTAGTATTCTCTCTGTACTCAATAGTTGTGATCAGTCAGTCAAGTGTTTACTCTTATCCCAGTGTGATGGTAAACCACACAGATCAACTGGACTTTTCTTGTCATTTCAGTGTCTAAAATGCAAGCATTAGTCGATGTAGAGTAAAAAAATTACAAACTCCTAGAGGGCCTCGCTGCTCAGAGTCTGCTCAGAGTCTGTAGGGTGCCAGCAAGGTAAGGTTCTGGTAAGAACTCTTTCTTCCCAGGCTGGCTTCTCTGTGACTCCTCACAAAGGGTGGGGGTGGGGAAGAGAGATAAAATAAAAGACACAGAGACACAAAGAGAATTCTCTGGTGTTTTGCTCCATGAAGACACTAAACCAGTGTTCCACCTAAGAGCTCATTTAACCTTAATGGGCTTTGCTGGTGGCTCAGATCGTAAAAAATTTGTCTGCAGTGTGAGAGACTTGGGTTCTATCCCTGGGTCTAGAAGATTCCCTGGAGACTGGAACAGCAAGTACTCCAGTATTCTTGCCTGAGAAATCCCATGGACAGAGGAATCTGGTGGGCTATAGACCATGGGATCCCAAAAAGTTGGAACCCTTTTCAAAACACAGCACTTTGGCAGTTAGGGCTCTAACACATGAACTTGAAGAATACACATTCAGTCCATAATACTACCTGACACAAAGCACTTTTAGATGGGACTGGGGAAAAGGAAGCATGTTGATTTTTCTGGTCCTTCAGTGTCTCTCTGGGCTATCTTCTCCAGGCTCAGAGTAAATAGCCAATAAATGAGAACTGCTCCGCAGTGAACTGGGTGGATGGAACATGTTAAACAAAGCTGAATCCCAGTCACAAAAGCGAATACTGGGAGTTTTTTAAAGCTACAAATTATTGTTTTAAGATTTGCAGTGAATAGGTTTCGAGCTACAGTAGAAGGGGTGTTTACAATTGGAAACAATTATTCTCTTTCTGAGGAAGGTATTTGAAAGTTGTATGTTAATTCTTTCAGGTCAATCAAGGAGAACACAGTAGAACAGACAGATAATAAAAGGCGGTGCTAAAGTTTTCTATTAAATTCATGTAGTTCTTTTTACTTACTAGATCTTCTTACATCCTCTATTTTGACTGTCCATTTTTTTCCCAACTCTTCCAAGTAAACAAAAGATTAAATGGTTAAATATAGGTGCATGCATGCATTCTAAGTCACTTCAGTTGTGTCCAACATTGGCAACCCTACTGACTGTAGCCCAACAGGCTCCTCTGTCCATAGGATTGGCCAGGCAAGAATACCGGAGTAGGCTGCTGTCCCCTCTTGCAAGGGATGGTCCTCACCTAGGGATCAAACCTGAGTCTTGTTATATCTTCTGCATTGGCAGGAATATTCTTTCCCACTACCGTCCCCTGGGAAGCACCAAATATTGGTACGTAGGTACTATATTTGGTTCAAGTAGTAAAAAAAAAAAAAAAAAATAAAGATAATAATAAAACAGAGAAGGGAAAAGGTTGAATTTAGTAACGTTAGATGTAAAATCATTTTTATAGAGACAATGTATAGAAAAGTAGGAAAAGAATGACTGTCAAATTTTGTGATGGCCCCCCGCCCCCCATTAAAAAAAATACATGTCTAACAAACATGTTAGTGTTCTGTTAATGGCTTCATCTACTGAATGCCCAACAACCCTAATTGCCTGATCACTTTCAGGATGAAAAATATGCCCAGGGCAAACTGTACTATATCAATGCCACCAAGAGCTGCCACACCAATTCCTTCCATACTCCTGAAGAAAGAGATAAAGCCCAGCAGATGAACGTGAGTCTTTCACCTGGGTTTTTCACCAGATCAAATGAGACAGTATGTAGGTTACCAGACTTCAGATTATTAGAGGGAATGGTAACTGTACATGCAGAAAAAGGTGGAGGAACCATAAGCAATTGAAGAGTAACTATATTATGCAGCTGATGAAGCATGAGCGAAATCAAGGGATGACTAAATATCTGTAGTAGCAACATAAATAGCAGATCTATAAATTGTCCATGCAGACAACTTTAGTTCAACCAATGCATTAGACACAGAATTGCAGCTATTATTCTGTATGAAAACAAGAAATGAATGGGAACGTCCATGTATAAAATATAAGATTGCAAAATTCATGAATATGTAAGAAACACACCCCAGTTTTGAGTACTCCCTGTTACTAGTGACTCCTACTTGGGAATCCTGTACTGCACCACCTGAGGCCTCACATCTGCCTTTCAAGGCTCTCCTGATTCTCCTTCTACTTCTCTGATACCTCCTTCATTCGTCATTCTCAACGACTCCTGTGTCATCTTTTATTCTTAAGTTGTAAGTCTCCCCCACAATGGCCTATAAAACATTGCTTTGCTTCTCATGGCGGCAACAATTGCCTCTGTTCAGAGGACAACACAGTTTACATATCAAGCCTCAATCATTTATGGCAACTCCAAATTTTCACTGTTATAGTCTCTCCTTTCTGGTTTCCTGCATTATCCTTCCTCCTAACATTTTTAAAAGTATTTTCACATGCATCTCCCCTTAAAATACTATCTTCTCTCTCTACAACCTTCTTAATGATACCAGCATTCTTTGCCTCTGTTAAGCTCATTAATAATGAGGGTGAACAAGTAAAGGAAAAAGGACAAAGAGGAAGAAGAGGAGGGATTTTCAATAAGCTTAAATTTAAAGTTTATTGAGAGTTACTACATGGCCTTACATTTTACTCAGCACATTATGTGCATTACTATATTTAATCCTATTCAGTTCTCTGTTCTTTACTAGTAAAACAGTTCATGGCTGTAAAGAAATCAAGCATATTAACTAGAGATCCTCAGCTCCCGGGATTTTCATGCTCAATTCTGCTAGTAGTAGTGAACTAGGGGGCAAAACTCTCCGTTGTGAATCCCACTGATGCTGTTACTAAAAACAATGCTGTGCCAATTCTGCCCAGAGACATGTCAACGAAACAGACTCTTCTGATGTCAGCAGGGGGCTGATGTTGGGATCAGCTGAGGAGAGAAGCCTGTTTAGGAATGTCGTGTCTTCCTCCATGTGTCTTTGTTGTAATATCATAAAACAATTACCAATCAAAAATCAATACAAGTGCCTCATCTGATTCATTATTTTGAACGAATCACTGGGTGACACTGATGTGGGCACAGGTGGAATCCCTCTTTCCTGGGTCAGGCACTGCAGCGCATACTGACTTGCATTAATGCTTAGATTCTCTCAGGCAAATATACAAACACAAAAGAACTCACTGAGTGGTGGTAGAATTTCGGAGGAAAAAAGAAAATTCTTCATGTTATAAATGAGAACACATCAGAAGAATCAGTTCCTAAAATAACCTAGATGTTTAAAAATTCAGCCAAGTGTGAACTAATAGCTTACATTTTATCCTTTTGCAACTTTTACTACCTTCAAAAATCTCTGCATGCACATAGGAATAACCAAAAGGTTTTTAGGTCAGCTGCTCTGAGCAAAGATTACATGTTACCAAAACCACTGAATTATGATTATTTTAATGAGACCGTTTCTTCTGGTTGCTTAGAATGAAGAACTTATTAAGTGGACACTCGTGTTACTGTACTCCTGGAATAAACCTCTGTATCATCTAGTCACGAAGCTTCGGAGTATAAAAATGTTTCAGAGGCTTTCTTATCAAGTGCCATGGAGAATAAGAAAATGTCAGAGAAACTTCAAGCATTCATAGAGAGTCAATTCAGGAAGGTGAGCACCCTGCAGAGGGCTTTCATGCTTTGCTCATGAATGAAAGAGGTGACCACCGTAATGCGTTAGGAGTTTGTAAGTATCTCGTTTTGTAAAAAAAAAGATTCATGACTTCTATACGCTAGACGGCTACTACATAAACCAGGAGCCTAGACATTCACAGTGATAGATTCTACTGTAAAGGAGTCAGAATTTCACTGCAACTTTTGACACATGCAGCCTTCCCTGCATTGCACACATTCCACCAAAAGCTTGCCTCTTCCTGGGCACTGGTGGTTGTAATGTTTTCAAGAGTAATAGTACTAGAGAACAGACTTTCCAAGATCAGCATTTTTCTTCAAAGTATCCCAGGACATCTGCTATTGAAGTTCCACTTGTTTGCTTTCTCTGTTCTCCTCAAATCAACAGATGGGAGTGGAAAGGAAGAAAAGAGAAAGTTAAAACTAAACTTGAGTTCCATTTCTACTTTTTAGATTTCTAATAGTTTTCTCATAGGCTGGTTTCAAAATCCATGTCTAGAGAGTTTTATATTCATATGTCTTCCCCAAATCTTTATTTGATAATTAGAAGAAAAAAAGATAAGCAAATACTAATAAAACACATAAGAAGTCATTATCATTTGGGTATTCAGATTATTGTTCCAGTCTTGCAGATGATACACGAGGCTCACACTACCTGGTCAGGATTCCCATCCCTGATGTCCAGCGATGAAGATAGGCATCTTTCTGAATTTTATAACCTGTTCCACTGCCTGCGCAGGGATTCACATAGTGTTGACATGTACATCAATATCCTGACGTGCCGAACCCGCAAAACATACTTAATCCACATCCATCCCATCCAGCTCTGAGATAGTCATAATGATCTATCCCATAGCGGGCTACTTGAAATTTACAGCTTTTTAATGCATGCTCTGTAATGGGTCTCCTCTTAAAAAAACAAACACAGACGTTTTAGAGATGTCAAATCTAAGAAGGCAAATTGTTAACATTGCCTATCTTCAGTTAAGAGTAAATCAAAAGAAAATCCACCTCTACAAATGAGAGAACGAAGCTCCTATTAAAATTAGTCACAAATAGCAGAACCTGGCATTACAATGAGGACCATTAAGAGATTACATAAGAATCACAGCCAATGATTCTGGGTCAAGTTATTAGAATCAAAGAATTAGACAATTGTTCATGGTTCTGGTCATGCTACCAAGAAGACTGAATTCTCAGGATTCTTTATGAAAGCCAGCCATGAACTGTCAGCCAACTATCACAGTGTTACACCAGACAAGATAAGTGCTTTGCACTTTTGTGTAAATAGAATGAGGTTTACTGAACTGTCTAAAGATTGTTAGGATACTGTGTTAGTCCTTCTGGATTGTTATAACAAAATATCACAGGCTTAAAAACAATGGAAATGGATTTCCACAGCATGGTCATGCAGGGTCCTTTCTGGTCACAAACTTTTTACTGTATCCTCACATGGGGGGAGGGCTCGGGAGATCTGTGTGTCTCTTATACATAAATGCACTCATCTCATTGAAGAGGCTTCATCCTTACAACTCCATCACCCCACAAAGGCCCCACCTATAGATGTCATAACCACGGGAATCAGGATTTCATCATATGAAATTTCTGGGGGACACAAAGGTTGAGACCATAGCAGATACAAAGGTGAACTGGCTCTTCCTCCTCCAGTGGCTGTTGTCACCCACACTCCACTGCATCCTCATTTCCTGCATCACCTTGCAGCCATTCCATACATTCTATCACTCAGGGTTTCACAAGTCCAGGTCAGTCAGGTGTCAGCTCCATCTCATATTCAGCCTATTCAATGTCTCCCTCTCCACTGCTGAGGCCCTGGGGACCTACCAGGAAGTGCAAATGTGTCCATTTCTGCAAGGTTCCTTCTCTCTCCCTCTCTGGATCTTCATTCCTTGGGCCATGTTGAAACAGGGAAGATGGTAACGAGATGGGAAAGTTCTGACATCACTGACTTACATGGTGCCCTTGTAGCCTTCCCTTGGTCCAAACGGACTGATCTGAAATTCCCCCTGACTAACAAGTGTTTCTCTTGAGGGGTATCCTGGTGATTTTCCAGGACATTCACAAGTTGGGGATCCCCAAATTCATGGTTTCCTTTTTAATCAGGGGAAATGTTCTGGAACCACAGCTCCCCACCTGCAGTATTCTCCACAGCCTCTCTGCAAGCACCATCTGGAGAAAATTAAGCAGCCCACAGTGAACTGCCTACTAAGTGAGCCACAGGAACCCCATGTATTATAAACACTCTGAACAATTGAATGGCAGATATACTGGTGTGCATCTGTGCCCCGCCCGAGGCCTCTGGACAATTGTCCAACTGGTCACATAGACACTGAGTAGATCAGAACGCTGGATTCAAAAACACATTTATCTGAAAAGTGAGATACAATTCTGTCTTCCTTTTAGAGTAACTATCCTTGTCATTAATTATTTGGCCTTACAAACATGCCCTAGTAGGTCCCTGAATTATAAAATTCTCCAAATAGACTGAGTCTCTACTGAGACTGGAGCAATGTGACTGGATTAAGGTAGCTCAGCTTGTTCAACCTCCAAACAACCTGGGATGAGGCCAATCACTTGACTGTCTCTCCTAAGAAGTCAGTGACCTAGAAGTCAGTCACTTAGGAAGATAGTGGCTCTTCCTAAGAAGAGGCTGGTTTGGCAGCATCTTTACGGCTTTAGCAGTAATTCCTGGTAAAGAAAATGGTAAATCACAAGGTAGAAGGGAAAGGGGGATGAGTAAGAAGGAAGCAGAGAAAGACAGAAGGAAGGAAAAGCAGCAAAGGGAAAGTGAGTCTAGGACTTGGGTAGTGAAGCATGAAATGCTGTTAGAACACTTTATTTTTAAGGACCCAAATGTATATGCTTTTTTTTTAATATCCTAAGAGCAACTATCTCATATTCCCTTTCCATGAAAAAACCTTGTAAGCACTTTCTAAGTCATTTACTGCCCTAAACATCTAATTCTATTTTGTTACTTGCTTAACGTTCTTTCGTTCAATGTCTCAATATTTCCAGCAGAGAGGATGATATTTATTAGAGGGAAAATTGGGCAATAAGGGAGAAAATGTAATTGGGGGAAATATATACACACCAATAGACCACACACCTCCTCATGTATTTGTCTCTTATAAAATTTATTTCAAGCATAAATTTAGGACTTTAGATCAACAACAGAGGTGGTGACATTCAGAGCGCTCTCCTTGCTTGACTGTGACATATAAAGTGAATACTGTAGGTTTCAGACGATATTGAACAGAGCCATAGATGTACTATAGAGTCAGTCAGGAATAGCCAAAGCAGGGATATTTGGACAGGATTTAACAATCACTCGCTTGCCATGCAGAAAGCGTTGATTTTCCCAACTTTTACAGATTTCCACGTAAGATTACATTTGAAGAAATGGCCCTATTACATCAAGAATAGTAGCAGTGGTTCCCGAAAGGAAACAAACAAATGAAGAACCTATGAAGCTCACTGACCTTATAGATTATTAAATCACATGTCATGGATACAATGAGGACTTAAACTGAGGTTTTAAAAAACCTCTCTTTTCCCAAAGCAGGTCCGCAAGTTGTGGAGAAGGAGAGGGTGATATAAACACACAAACTGCTATATTGCATGGCAGCGTGAAGAAGAATAAGATGTGGAGCCACCACGGGCTACAGTGGATTGAAGTACAGCTGGGAGCCACCTGAGTGTGTCATATGAATGACTCAAATGGGATAGCTTTGTGATGGAGGTTTGAAAAGTTGATGGGATATTGATGTGCAAAAATAGGACAACAGTATATCTGTCAATTCATGTATGATCATCTTATGAAGTAAGGATCTCTGACATCCTAGATCAAGGCAACTGAGATATTAATACACATAGCATTATAAGGTATCAGTGAATAATCCAGTCTGACAAAAACACAAGAAACGTTCATTTTATACCATTCATGTTGTATCTCTCATGGTTATGCTCCCATGATATACTGCATATATTATTGTAGGGTTAGAATGGGGAAATACTTGTATGGATTTTTATGCATTTGGGAGAATCATGTATTGCAAAATGGAGAGTTTGTTTTTATTCTACAATGCAACAGGAAACTAAGAACATTCAGTCCAAGAGAGCACTAGGTCCAGAATTAGATAAGAGAAACTTTAATGTGGATTGAGGAGTTGTGGCCGTTGGGGCTGGTAGAGAAAAAGAAAGAGACCAGAAAGAGCTGGGAATATTATGACACTAAAAATCAAAGAGGGCTCTGCCACGTGAAAAGACACAAAGCATGTGAGAGATACAGCAAATGAAATAGACCTTGACCACATGCAAGGAATGAGGCAGACAGAAGAGCCAAAAAAGGCATCTAGCAATATGGGACTAGTTGAGTCAATGAATGACTGAAAAGTCAGAGAGATGGGGGGAGATAAATTAAGGTTTTATCCAAAAGCACCTGAGCTCTATTTTCCTGTATTTCATCATCTTAGTACCAGAAATCACCAAAAAATGTTAAGGTTCTGCAGCAAATGAAAGAAATAAGTACTCTAAGGTGCCTCTGCTAGACCCTATGGAATACCAGAACCAAAGCAGGACTACCCAGTGATAACAAGCAGTAAGTCACTAGTCACTCTCAGCAATTAATAAGACATATATTGTAAATCATAGAGGATGAATGGAAATCAAATGGAAACAACCCATCCCTTTACAGACCCAGCCTGTTGCTGCTCCTGCTAAGTCACTTCAGTTGTGTCCAAGTCTGTGTGATCCCATAGACGGCAGCTCACCAGGCTCTCCGTCCCTGGGATTCTCCAGGCAAGAACACTGGAGTGGGTTGCCATTTCTTTCTCCAATGCATGAAAGTGAAAAGTGAAAGTGAAATTGCGCAGTCGTGTACGATCCTCAGTGACCCCATGTATTGCAGCCTTCCAGGGTCCTCCGTCCATGGGATTTTCCAGGCAAGAGTACTCAAGTTGGTGCCATTGCCTTTTCCAAGAGCCAGCCTAAACAAAACCTGAAACCTAAACCAAATAGAGGTAATTGTCTCCTTAATCATATGCCCACTTTCTGGAAGAGTTTCTCATTCCTTTTGCCTGAATCCTCCCTTGTTTACTAACCCTTCATTGCCTTACTCTCAGCCGACGGTCTGCTAATCACTAATCAAATAAATAATTAAACAGTGTTCACTCCTGAGACATATTTGTATTGAGGGACTCTTCTAATCTCCTGAAAGTAAAACACTAATACTGGAAGGACTCCTTCCCAGCCTGTTTCCAAAATGCCCAGTGGGCAGCAATTGCGAGTCTAGCTACTTAGACATCTTCTGCCATAATTATAACCTCTTTGGATAGTGAAGACAGGAGATGGATGAAGCACTGAATGATGTCGAGAAAGAAATGCATGGACAAGTGGAAAAGATGCCATAAGCCTTAAACACCGATCTATGCCTGCACACCATACCATGTGTGATGGGAGCCAGGTGGGCCTAATGAGGGATGGAGTTTTCAAGACAGCTCTATATGAGTTGGCACTGAGAAGTTTGATTCAACTCAACTGATTCAATATGATTCTTTGATTCTAAGACTCAGCGCCACTTGTCTCATTTAACTGCACTAAGTCAAAAAGTGAATATACTTATTGCCTATATGAATACTGCCAAGAGATAGTAAAAGTTTTCATCACAAGGAAAAAATTGTAACTATTTTTAATGAGGGATGTTCACCAGACTTATTGTGGTGATCATTTCGCAATATATATCAAATAATTATGTTTTACACCTGAAACCAAAATAACATTATATGTCAATATTATCTATGTATATTGATACCTGAAACTGAAATAGCATATTTGTCTTTGTGACTTATATAATGACTTATATAATATAATGATCATATAATCATTATGTTATGGACATAACACATATGCATACCTTCAATTTACTTCAGTCACTCAATCATATCCAACTGTTTGAGACCCCACGGACTGTAACACATCAGGCTCCCCTGTCCTCCACCATCTCCTGGAGCTTGCTCAAATTCATGCCCATCGAGTCGGTGATGCCATCCAACCATTTCATCCTCTGCCATCATCTTCTCTTCCTGCCATCAATCTTTCTCAGTACCAGGGTCTTTTCCAATGAGTCAATTCCTTGCATCAGGTGGCCAAAGTATTGGAGCTTCAGCTTCAGTATCAGTCCTTTCAATGAATATTCAAGGCTGATTTCCTTTAGTATGGACCGGTTTGATCTCCTTGCAGTCCTAGGGACTCTCAAGAGTCTTCTCCAGCACTGCAGTTCAAAAGCATCAATTCCTTGGTCCTCAGTTTCCTTATGGTCCAGCTCTCACATCCATACTGACTACTGGGAAAACCATAGCTTTGAATAGATGGAATTGTATTTATATATATAAACATATAGGTACACACACCTATGTAAGGAAAAGTTTTTGAAAAGGAATATAATTATACTTTGCATAAAGAAAACACATAAACTAGTATAATTTTTTATTTTCAAATGTGCATTTTGGCTATCATGTTTGGTTTAAAACCTCTTTAAATGTAGTTTATGTTTATGCTGATAATAGATACAGAAACATGTCTTAACCTTGTAACATTAACTGCAGAACAGCTTATTTACAATAGCTAATTAAAATCACAAATTTTGAAACCTATAGTCCTGCCCAGTACACTGCTATTGGTCATTTAACCCATTTATTATTGACTTAATTCCTCCTTGACTCAGAAACTCTTATAGGTGCTTTGTTTACATCAATACACAAAGCTGGTAGACACTTATCCTCATGGAACTGATATTCTAGCTGCGGGAAGACAGATAATCTGCAATAAATATGAATCCAAGTACATTATATGGTATGTTAACAAGTGATCTGTACTATGGGAAAAGAAATAGTAAAGCAGAGGATGGGGTTTAGGGAATAAAGGTGAAGAAAGGGAGGTGATTTAAAGAAAAACAACTTAGACCACACTGAGGGGAGCAAACATGCTCTCTTGCATTCAAGATTCAGGTTTTCCCCTGTCCAGGCAGGTCTCATGGTCTTCTACCCAACTTCAAAAATGTTTCCATTTTGAGGCTCTAGGCAAACTCATGCAAATATGTATGTTCTGAACATTCTGCCTCTCTTCAGTTGAACTGGCTTCATAAAAAATTGTTGATAAACTCCCCCAAATTAAGTAACATTTTATGCAGCAAATTTTGATAATTTTCTGATTCCTGAAGAACTAATCTCCAAAGTATTTCCATTTTTCAACACACTGTCAGTGACATAATTATATTATGTAAAAGTATTATATATGCATTGGTATTCTAATATATTATGACATTTAAAAAATATACACAAAATATAAACTAAATGACACTGAGATAAATAGAAATAGAAATGGAAATAGTAACATTTTCTTCCCCAGGGGATGAGGACACTCATTTTTATGGCCACTGGACTAATGGATATGAATGTACACACAAATTATACCAGTTATTTAACTATCATGATAAAGTAATTTCTTTTACATATAGTTTCAATCAAAGTTCTCAGAATACCACAAGGGGCCAGGAATACAATTATATATGAATAACTCTCTTCATATGCATATATAAAATTTTGTGAGCTCAATTAAGTAATCATCTTTAGTTCTTTTGTTAATCCATCAATTCATCTACTGGTAAATAATCCAAACTCTACAATAGATATCTTTTTTTTTTTTCAGGGTTTAATCTCAAGTCATAATAAAAGCAGAGCAATGGCCTAGAAGAATGAATAAAATGTCATATGGATATCATTATATATATGCATTTGTAAAGAAAATTAATGAAAAAATACAGACTTACAGTTTGCTGAAACAGAAAGTGTACTCACTCAGAGCTGAATATACATATCACCTAGAAAAAATACATTCTCAGCTTCTGATGACTTCTAAAGAAAGGGACCCCACGACTTTCATCTGCAGCCTACTGAGGACTCCTTTCCACTTTCCTCCTCAACTTCCCTCCATGAAATCTCTTCCCTAGGTTATAAAACACACCTTGGGCTTCTGGTTCAGACAAGATGACATTGATCTCTTTGTGCCCACTCCTCTGTCTGCTCTGGAAAAAAGAAGATACCACCAAAGGAGACCTTGTATAGCTGGCCAGAAGAAGGTGAACTAGATTAGGGCCTGAAGAATGGAAGAGCAAGACAGCAGCACCTAAGAGAAGACAAGCCAGGACCAGCATTCCTACCTCCAACCTAGCGTCAGAAGGCAGCCTGAGTAGGGCTGTTCTTTCCAAGGAACAAATGTGAAGTAACACCAGGTGGTGCTTTAGTTGCTAAGCTGTGCTTGACTCTGTGTGACCCATGGAATAGAGGCCACCAGATTCCTCTGTCTACGAAATTGTCCAGGCAAGAATATGGATTCCCATGTCCTCCTCCAGGGGATCTTCCCAACCCAGGGATTGAATCCAGGGCTTCACAAGGCAAGTGGATTCCTTACTGTCTGAGCTACCAGGAAAGCCCAAGAAACTCAATAATGCAATGGATATTTGGAAAATAAAAGGATAAAAGCATATGTTAATGTTAGATAAAGTAGAGTTGAGAGCAAAGAAAATTTCCAAAGACAAAGGAATATGAGGACATTACATAAAGAATAAAGGGTTGAACCCCTGGGTCAGGAAGATCTCCTGGAGGAGGGCATGGCAACCCACCTTAACATTCTTTCCTGGAGAATCTCCATGGATAGAGGAGCCTGACAGGCTATATAGTCCATGGGGTCACAAAGAGTTGGACATGACTGAACTCAGTTAGCACACATGTAAGAGAGTAAAACTTAAAAGTCCTCACCAAAAAGATCTTGAAAGGAGATATGTGAGGTGATATTAATAGATATGTTAATTAAATAAATGAGGGAACCATTAATAATATATACCTATTTAAATTGTCATGTATTCTTTAAATACTTGCAATTTTATCTGGAAAATATATTTTTAAAGTATTAGCCTCCAATTAAAATAAATAAATTTAAATTTAATAAAGAAACAAAAAACTGAAAAAAGAAAAATAGCAATATTTTCAATGATTTTTATATAATTAATTTCAGATTTTACACTTGGTATGTAAAGGGTTTGTTTTTTTTTTAATTCCAGATAATAACCAGTGGGATTCATTGGATATTCAGAAAAGTAAGAGACCTTGGAAATTATCTAGGCAATCCTCCATTATTAAGAATATATAAGTAAATCCAAGAATGATTATGTCACTATCTAAACTTGTAAAACTCGATGCAAAAGTAGCAATAGAATCCAGGTTTCCTAGGTTTAAGTGAATCTTTACTGAATTACCCCGCAAATGGAAATATCTCCTGTGCTCTGCAAAACTTGACTCTTGTCTCTTTCATGAACTGATCATATTCCACCTTGTATTCATTGTCCAGTTAGCATAAGTTTTACCAAGCAAATTAAATTCCTTGAAGGGTCAATCCTGGCATGTCTGTTCTTCTCACTCTATATTCTCACATATGGCTAAAGCTCTTTATAAATGCCTTCTTCTCCCTGGAACACCCTCTCTCTCTTACATGATTACCTCCTCCACATCTTTCAGATCTCAGTAAAAACCAGTTCCTCCAAACAGCGTTTCCTGACTCTGACACAACTCAGGTCTCCTTGTTATGAGGACATAGGGCATTCTGTGCTTTTCCCTCTTGACACGTGTCCCAGTTGTGGCGCAACATTTAACTTTGAAATTCACCTCATTCTGTTTTTCTGTTAAAATTTAAGTCCTAATTCATAAAGTCCACATGTGTGCTCTTCACTGCTGTCCATTCTTTGCATCCAGCAGGCGTTTGTTATTGCTCAATGAAACACTTTTATTTGTGCAGAATAAAATTTCAATGAATTTTTGATGCTGCTCTCACAGCATACAGTGAACTAGGGCTTTCACAAGAGCCCTAATCCCATTCATGTGGGCTCTGCCTTCATGTGGGTTATGAACTCATGACCTAATTATTTTCCAATGGTCCCACCATCTAAAATCGTCACTTTGGGGATTAGGGTTTCAACATATGAATCTTGGGAGAACACAAGCATTAGACCATGGCACCCAACGAGGAGACTGACTTGTCTAAGGTAACCCAAAGCCTCATCCATACTGAATGCTCTGTGGTGCTGATACGAATCCAAGGACTAAGGAATTATAGATTTCTCCCAGTATATACCCAGGGGATTGCAGAGTTTTGAAAGATACAGATAAAAAACTGCCCAGATAAAAAATTGTTTTATTTAGGGGAAAAATTGTCTATTCTGGAAAAAATAGCATGCATTTTGTATACTGTATTTGAATATATAAAACTCAGTTACCTATCCACACACCAAAACACATTACAGAAATACAAATAATCACATTTACAATTGCATTAAAAAATAAAATACTTAAATAAATTAAAGCAAGGTGTTGAAAGATCTATGTATGAAACATTCAACACTCATGAAGGAAATGTTTAAAACAGATAAAAGGAGCATATTTCATATTTATTGACTGGAAGAATTAATATTGTTAATACATCCATTCTACCCACAGCTATCTACAGGTTCTCTGCAGTCTCTTTCAACTTACCAAGGCATTTTTCACAAAACAGAAAAAAAAATTCTGCAACTTGTATAAAACTGTTGTAGTTGTTCGGTTCCCAGGTCATGTCTGATTCTTACTGACGCCATACTGCAGCGTGCCAGATTTCCCTGTCCCTTACCATCTCCTAGAATTTGCCCAAGTCCATGCCCTTTGAATTGGTGATGCCATTCAACCAATTCTCATATTCTGTCAGCCTCTTTTTCTTCTGCCTTCAATCTTTCCCAGCATTAGGGTCTTATCCAATGAGTCAGCTATTCACATTAGGTGGCCAATGTATTGGAGCTTCAGCTTCAGCATCAGTCCTTCTGAAGAGTATATGGGGTTGATTTCCTTTTAGGTTGACTGGTTTTGAACTCCTTCGTGCCCCAGGGACTCTCAAGAGTGTTCTACACAAGCACAGTTCGAAAACATCAGTTCTTCAGCACTCTGTCTTCTTTATTGTCTGTCCAGCTCTTACATGTGTACATGACTAATGGAAAGAGCCTAGCCTTGACTATACAGACCTCTGTCGGCAAAGTTATGTTTTTACTTTTAACATACTGACTAGGTTTGTCAGAGCTTTCCTGCCAAGAAGCAATCGTCTTCTAATTTCGTGGCTGCAGTCACCATCCACAGTGATTTCAGAGCCCAGGAAGCGGAAGTCTGTCGCTGCTTCCACCTTTTCCCCTTCTATTTGCATGTAAGTGATGGGACCAGATGCCATGATCTTAGCTCTTTTGATATTGAGTTTTAAGCCAGCTTTTTCACTCTCCTCTTTCACCCTCATCAGAGGCTCTTTAGTTCCTCTTACTTTCTGCTTTTAATGTTGTATCATTCACAAATCTGAGGTTGTGATATTTCTCCCAGCAATCTCGAGTCCAGCCTTTAGGACTCATCCAGTCCAGCATTTCGCATGACATGCTCTGCATATAAGATAAATCAGCAGGGTGACAATATTCAGCCTTGACGGACTCCTTCACCAATTTTGAACCAGTTTATTTTTCCTTTTCTGCTTCTAACTCTTGCTTTTTGAACTGCATACAAGTTTCTCAGAAGACAGGTAAGGTTCGTCTGGTATTCCCATCTCATTAATAATTTTCCACTTTGTTGTGATCCACACTGTTCAGTGAGATCAATGAAGCAGACGATTTTCTGGAATTCCCTTGCTTTCTCTATGTTCCAGCAAATGTTGCCAATTTGATCTCTGGTTCATCTCCCTTTTCTAAACCCAGCTTGAACATCTGGAAGTTCTAGGTTCACATAATGCTGAAGCCTAGCCTGGAAGATTTTGAGCATAACCTTACTAGCATTGGAGATGAGTGCACCTGTTCAGTGGCTTGAAAATTCTTTAACAATGTCCTTCTTGGGAACTAGAATGAGGATTGACTTTTTCCAGTCCTCTGGTCACTGCTGGCTCTTCCAAATTTTCTGACATATTAAGTGAAACACTTTAATAGCACCATCTTTCAGGATTTTAAATAGCTTTGTTGGAATTCTATCACCTCCACTAGCTTTGTTGGCAGCAGTGCTTTTTATGACCCACTGGAGTTCACATTCCAGGATTTCTGGCTCTGAGTGAGAAACTACACCATTGTGATTATCTGGATCATTAAGATTTTTTTGTATAGTTCTTCTGTGTACTTTTTCCATCTCTTCTTGGTCTATTCTGTTGTATTAAATCACTACAGATGGTGACTGCAGCCATGAAATTAAAAGACGCTTAGTCCTTGGAAGGAAAGTTATGACCAACCTAGATAGCATATTCAAAAGCAGAGACATTACTTTACCAACAAAGGTTCGTCTAGTCAAGGCTATGGTTTTTCCTATGGTCATGTATGGATGTGAAAGTTGGACTGTGAAGAAGGCTGAGCACCGAAGAATTGATGCTTTTGAACTGTGGTGTTGGAGAAGACTCTTGAGAGTCCCTTGGACTGCAAGGAGATCCAACCAGTCCATTCTGAAGGAGATCAGCCCTGGCATTTGTTTGGAAGGAATGATGCTAAAGCTGAAACTCCAGTACTTTGGCCACCTCATGCGAAGAGTTGACTCATTGGAACAGACTCTGAGGCTGGGAGGGATTGGGGGCAGGAGGAGAAGGGGACGACAGAGGATGAGATGGCTGGATGGCATCACTGACTAGATGGACGTGAGTCTGAGTGAACTCCGGGAGTTGGTAATGGACAGGGAGGCCTGGCGTGCTGTGATTCATGGGGTCGCAAAGAGTCGGACACGACTGAATGACTGATCTGATCTGATCTGAAAGATAAAAGTTTTCTTGAGAAAGAAGAACAAAGTTCAAGCCTAGGGTTGCTGATTTCAAATTGTATTAGAAAGATATAGTAATCAAAACAGAATGCTTTGCTTCTGGCATGAAAATAGACACATAGATCAACAGAGCAGAATAGCGAAGCCAGAAAGAAACACATACATATATTGTTGATTAGCTTATGAAAATGGAGCTAAGACTATCCAGTGGGGAAAGGACAAAATTGTCAAAAATGGCACTGGGGAGACTGGATAGTCCAGTGAAAAAATGGTACTGTACCCCTGTCTTTACCGTGCATAAAAATGGATTAAAAATTAGAACATAAGACTTTAAGCAATTAAACTCTTAGAAGAAGACATTTAGGTAATCTTCTTTCGATCCGTGTTTGCAATGAGTATTTGGGTTTCACACCAAAAGCAAAGGCAACAACTGCCAAAATAAACAAGTGGAACCACATCAGACTGTAATGAAAGGAACATCAAGAAAATCAAATGGCAATTTACAGATTGACAGAAGATATTCCAAATCATATATTTGATAAGGGCTTAATATCCAAAAATATATGAGACATACAACTCAAGGGCAGAAAAACACAAATAATCCAAATTTTTAGTGGAGCATAAGAATAATAAGACTTTCAATAAATTTGAAGATTAGACTGTAGATGAGAGACACAGTAAGGTTTTCCTTCTAGAACAATAAAAACCTGTGCCTTCCTGGCATTACTTTCTTCATCTCCACTCACCTATTTGACAATTTCAATTCAATGTGTACATTCTTCAGTCAATAGCAATCACCCCACAGTGAGCTATAATATGTACTAAGAACAGCACCACTGGGAAAAAATATCATAATATTTGAATCCTTACTAATGAAGCATATCAAAAGGAAGGTTTTTCCAGTTTACCACTACATTGTTTTCTATATTTCATTTCAAAATTGAGCCACCTAGTAAGGAAAATGAGTTAAGAGACCTCAATAATATATAGATAGAAAATCAGTTTTAAATGGGAGCATTAATGGATTATAATTTGGGGGTAATTTATTACTACTGTTGTAACTATAGTCCTTTTGGTTCTCTACTGCATCCATTAATAATTTATTATAAATATTAATTGAAACACAGGGACACATACTACTAAAGTTATAGCAAATAGAGAAAGAGATAGAATATATTAGGCAAGAAGTGAAAGTATGGGAAGTCAGCAATGGTAGTAAAGTAAAGGGCAGTATTGCCTTGAGAGGAACGAAGGTTCTCAGAGTTTCCTGAAACACCAAGATCATGACAGCTGTCAGGTATTAGCTTAATTTGTAAACCAGAAAGTCTACCAGAAGAAATTTAAGTTCATAAAAACATTACAATGCTAAAGCCTAAAATTTAGACAGAGAATAGTGTAGGGTGGGGTATATAGACAAAATTCTCCATTGATTAGTGCATCAGGCACTCAAGGACCACCCTCACTGAAGTCTTTTTCTATTGCTCAACCTACAGGTACCAGCATGGAGTAAGACAGCACTACTCCACAGGCGGTATAACCCTACTTTTATGGCCTCATGGCTTTCCTTAAAGCATTCCATGCAGCACATTTCCTCCACCCCATCCCATCAGGCTGACTCCCCACAGTCAACAGGAGTCCTCAGCCTGGGATCATTCCTCAAACCCCATGGCTCCAGCTCCCAACTTCCATGGACACCATTGGACTTACAACTCTGTCCAAGGTATGAAAGGCTCCAGAATGGCTTGTCTATGTGGTTCTCATTCTGTTCAGACTGTCACAGAGTAGTTAGTTCACTCCCCAACAGCTTCAAATGCCTCCCCCATCCCAGTGGATGGCCATGGATGTGGGGCTCTCTCCCCTGAGCTTCAGCTCCCTCTCCCACAGGTGCAGGCTGGTCCCACTTGCTCTCCTCCTTCTTTCCCCTTCCTCCTTGTCCCTTCTTTCCTTTGTCTTACCAAGTTCTGTATGGATCCGGATATGCCTTCTCAGTAGTCAGGGAGTCCTGCCAGTATTCACCTGGTCTTCTGTGAGAACTGCTGCATCTTTAGACGTTCTTGATGCATCGGTGGAGAGAGGTGTACCCCACTTCCACCTACACCTCCATCATCTTGTCCACCCCCATTTGTGCATGGATTAGAAAGAGTTTCCCTTTCTATTAAGTAACATTGCCATCACCACACATATTTAACTTTTGATTTTTGAGGAGAACACAGGTAAGTTCCACTCTTCAGTTCAGTCAGTCATTCAGTCGTGTCCAACTCTGTGCGACCCCAGGGACTGTAGCATGCCAGGCTTCCCTGTATATCCCGACTCCCAGAGCTTGTTCAGTCTCATGATTAGATCATGAAGCTCAAACTTAGATCCTCACCTTATTAATTTTTTATACATGAAAATATGCAACTTTTAAAAAACTCTCCCAGTTTTCCTATTCTCCAGTCTTTGGCAATCATTTTTCTACTCTGAGTTCCCTTTGTTTTTTGAAAGTCCTTATAGTTGAGATCCTATGGTATTTGTCTTTCTGTGACTTATTTTACTTAGTGTAATGCCCTCCAGTTTCATCCATGTTGCCACAAAGGGAATGATTTCTTTCTAATTCTAATGGCTAAATAATATTTACCTATATATGTCACATCACATTGTTTTAATCCATTCACCTGTTGAAATAATTTTGTTTCTATAACAAGGCTACTGTGAATAATGCTGCAATGAACATGAGAATACAGATCTCTCTTTGAGACAATGATTTCATTTCCTTTGACTATATATCCAGAAGTGGGATAATGGATCACATAAATGTTCTCTTTTAAATTTCTTGAATAACCTCCACAATATGTTTCTGTGGGAGTTGCACCAGTATACATCCCTACCAACAGTGCATAAGCACTCCTTTTTCTCCTCATCCTCAAGAATATTTGTCATTTCTTACATTTTTGGTACTAGCCTTTCAAACAGGTATGAGGAGATATCCTTTGTGCTTTTGATCTGCATTTCTTTTGATTACTAGTGATACTGAGCATCTTGTCATATACCTCTTGATCATCTATATGTCTTATTTGTGGAAAAATGTCTATTCTTTCAAGATGGAGCATACATTATGTTTACTATATTCCAATATACGAAACTCAGTTGTCTACCTATATATCAACAAGCTATCAGAAAGTGGAATAAGCAAACAATCCCATTTGCTGTTGCATCAAAAAAAGATAAAAGACTTAGAAATAAACAAGCAAGGTGTTGAAAGATTTTAAGCAAAACCTTTAAGACACTGATAAGAGAAATTTAAAAAGAGTTAAAGATACGTAAAGTTAGGTCATCTATTCAATGTGTTTCTTGAGGTAGGATTTGTATTTCTATAAACTTCCCTCTTAGAACTGCTTTTGTTGCATCCTCTAGGTTTCTGATCATCATGTTTTCATTGTTCTTTGTTTCTAGGAATGTTGTGATTTCCCTTATTTCCTCAGTAAACTGTTCATTATTTAGAAATGTGGTGTTTAATCACCATGTGTTTGTGTTCTTTAAAGTTTTTTTTTTTCCTATAATTGATATCTCATATCATAGTGCTCTTGCCTTGAAAATCCCATGGATGTGGGACCTGGTAGGCTACAGTCCATGGTGTCGCAAAGAGTCAGACACAACTGAATGATTTCACTTTCATTTTGCACTTTCATGTATTGGAGAAGGAAATGGCAACCCACTCCAGTGTTCTTGCCTGGAGAATCCCAGGGACGGGGGAGCCTGGTGGGCTGCGTCTATGGGCTTGCACAGAGTCAGACACAACTGAAGCGACTTAGCAGCAGTAGCAGTAGCAGTATCATAGTGTTGTGGTCAGAGAAAATTCTTGATACAATTCAATTTCCTTAAATTTATTGAGGTTTGATTTAGGACCCAAATGAGGAGAATGTTCCATGTGCACTTGAGAAGAAAGTGTACTCTTCTGCGTTTGGGTGGAATGTGCTGAAGATATCACTTAGGTCTGTTTGCTCTAATATTTTCTTTTAGGCTTATATTTCCTTTTTTTTTTTAAATTGTTGATTCCTTTGTTTATTAATTATTAATCAGGAAAAAATATCATCTTTCAATGAATAAGCTTTTTTTAAATTTTATTTTATTTTTAAACTTTACATAATTGTATTAGTTTTGCCAAATATCAAAATGAATCCGCCATGTTTCCTTATTAACTTTCTGTTCTGATGATCTGTCCACGTGTATAGGTGTGGTGTTATCATGCCAACTATTATTGTTGCACAGTCAATTTCTCCTTTTTTGTCAGTTAATGTTTACCTTATGTATTGAGGTGCACTTATGTAGGGTACAAAAATAGTTAAAATTGTTATGTCTTTTTCTTGGACTGATCCCTTGATCATTTGGTACTGTCCTTCTTAATCACTTATAATAGTTTTGATTTTAAGGTTTATTTTTTCTGATGCAAGAATTGCAAATCTGGCTTTCTTTTGATTTCCATTTGCATGGAATATCTTTTTCCATCCACTCACTTTCAGTCTGTATGTGTCTCTAGGACTGAAGTGGGTCTCTTGTAGACAGCATATATATGGGTCTTGTTTTTGTATCCATTCAGCCAGTCTGAGTCTTTTGGTAAGAATGGAAGAAGATAATAGCAAATAAAGCAACTGATAAAGGATTGCTTTCCAAAATACAAGCAGCTCAGACAACTCAGTCATCAAAAGCAAAGGCAAGAATTGCAAAAATAAACTAGTGAGACCACATCAAACTCAAAACCTTCTGCATAGTAAAAGAAGCCATCCATAAAATGAAATGACAACCTATGGAATGAAAAAAAAATTGCAAATCATATATTTGCTAAGGGCATCATATCCAAATATATATAAGAGACTTATGCAATTCAGTATGAAAAGAAATCAAACAACCCAAATTATTAAATGAGCAAAGGAAGAGTAAGTGTTTTGAAAAATCTGAAGAGTAGACTGTAGATGACAGACCCTGTAAGTTTTTCCTTCCAGAACAAAAGCCTGTGTTTTCCTGGCATTGTTTTCTTTATCTCCAGTCATCTGTTTGGTGATGCAGTTCACAGGATACATCCTTTATCCAATAGCAATCACTGAACACTGAGCTATATGTGCTCAGAATAGCCTTATTAACTATAACAAACTAATAATTAGGTACTTAATCTTGAGGCATCTAAAATCTAAGGTGATTTTCAGAATTTTCCACTCCATTGTTTTCTACATTCTATTTCAAAATTGAAACACCTAGAATGGAAAAATGAGTAGGGGACCTCAATAATACATGCATAGAAAGTCATTTATAACTGGGAGCATTACTGGATTATATTTTTGGGGAATGTATTATTACTAATACTATTGGAATTTTATTGCCTTTAATTCTCTGCTATACTAGTGGATATTGATTTAAAATAGTAATAACAACATACAGCACATAGTGCTCAGGGTACAGTAGATTGAGAAAGACAAAGCTTATGAGGCAGGAAGGGAAATCACAGAGAATTAGCAATGGTATCAAAATGAAGTGCACTATTGCCGAGAAAGAAAGCAGAGTTCTCTAATTGTTCGGGGACAAAACAGACAAGCCAGATGTGAGCCAACCAGCTTAAACTGTGTACCAGAAACTGCACCAGAAGGAAAGTGAAGTTCATAAAAATATGCTGATGCTAAACGCCAAAATCCAGACAGTAAGAGAATAGGGTAGGGTTTATGTAGATGCTGAAAACTACTCAGAAAGGTAGACATGGAAGCAAATACACTGTGACCATCAGAGATCAAAGCACAAAAGGGTCTGAAAATAAATCGTAAAGGGACTTGGTAGTCTGATCAAAAGAATAAGAGAATCAAATTAGAAAACCAAAATATAAAGCCTTGTGCACATGATAGACCCCGAGAATGCTCAGCAGAGAAAATTTCGGCCTTAGTGACCAGTGAACAGAAGCCTCCAGCATCTGGAACCAAAACCCTGGGCAGGACTCACGACTGTGCGCTTCTGGGAACAGCCTCAGTTTCAAAGTTTGGGCACTATACCACCTAAAAGCAAACACAGACAAAGATTATAGCTTGCTATGCACTGAATCACAGACAATAGTATTTTTTAGTTTACTTTTCTCATTCAACTATAAAGTTAATGAATCACTAACCAATGATAATTGACATCATCAGTTTAGAGTCAGATCCTCTTTAGTCATACAATGGATATCTGAACCTGTTATATGATCCCCAATAATAGTTTTTATAATTGAATTTCTTGATGTTTATGTGAAGGGGAATTGCTTTACAATACTGTACTGGTTTCGGCCAAACATCAGCATGAATCAGCCATAGGTATACCTATGTCCCCCGCTCTTGAACCTCCTTGCCACCATCCTTCCCGTCCCACCCCTCAAAGTTGTTACAGAAAAATATGGAAGGCTTCACAAATTTGTGTGTCATCCTTGGGCAGGGGTCATGCTAATCTTCTCATTATTATTCCAATTTTTTAATATATGCGCTATGAAAGCAAACACACGAATAGCAATTGGGGGAATGTCATGGAAACATGTAGAATATCATATAGGAAAAGAATCACCAGTCCTGGTTCGATACAGGATCCGTGGGGCTGGTGCACTGGGATGACCCGGAGGGATGGTACAGGGAGGGAGGTGGGAGGGGGGTTCAGGATGGGGAACACGTGTACACCTGTGGCGGATTCATGTTGATGTGTGGTAGAACCAATACAATATTGTAAAGTAATTAGCCTCCAATTAAAATAAATAAATTTAAATTTAAAATAAAAGAATAAGTATTTGAGATAAAATATTTAAAAAAACAATTTAACAGAAAAAAAATTATATAGTTAGTCATCTACCAATAGATGATCAATTACATTAGGAATTAGGGTATTCTGCTATATTTACCACCTCTTATAAAATCGAATTTTATAAGGTCCAAAGTTTCATGAAGGAATTTAGCATATATTTATGCATAGTACATGTATACATGCACAGAAATAGATGCACACAAATACATTTCTGTTATATAAGCTATTATTTTCGTTGCCTGTCACAATAAGCTCTTTAGTTGATGAGAGAGATAGTCCCAAATTTCTCCAACTTATATGTCTCCTTTTTGAGGACCACTTCTTTTATTTTCATCACCTAATTTTAAACAACATTTTATTCTTAGATACCATGCCCATTTAAACTAAGAGCAGAGAAAACCTAGTAAATGCTGATATCTTATCCTTAATTAAATTATCACTCTTCTGGTTAATTGGAAAAAGAATCATGTTCAGATCTCATTCAGGAGCATAAAATCTCTATTTTATCAGTTCTCTTGTCCAAACTCAATTCTTGCTCACTTCAGTCTTAAATTCTGCTTAATTATAAAGGTCAGACAGGAAAAGTAATATTAAAATCATGCTTGCAAGAGTCTATGACTTATGCTTCTGTTGGCCAAAGGTAGGGCCAGGAATAATTTCTGAAATATTACAATACATCATGGAAGCAGGAAGGTCTAGTTCTACTGTCAAAGAGGGGATGTTTGGAGATGGTTCAAAAACTAAGCCCCATGGGTTGTCAGGATGTACTCCTGACCAGACACGTAAATTTGTCCCTAAAAAGTCAAAGTCAGGAAGAGGCAGGCCTTGTTTGCAGAGCCGATGACGTTGTCTTGGGTGGTGACCAGGTAATCTTGTGTTACCATTTGGAGATTTATTTGCTATTTTCTCGAAGAAACAAACGTAATGAGAAGAATAAACATGGATAAGAGTAGAAGAGCTGCAAGGTGCCAAGAAGAAAGGCTAGCCAAGAGAACCAGGCCCCCACACTGATAATTGTCAAAGACTTTAACAGTGAGTGTTATAGACAGAGCAGAACAAGCGGATAAAACCAATGTTCTAGGGTCACTGCTGTTTTGCAGCCAAAGACAAAATATATTTCTCTTTAAGTGGAGTCATCACAGCTCCTGATGTGGTCCTGGTTACACACATGCAGACCGAGGGCCACAGGCATGTGTGATGTGACATCAGGAGGTGGACAGATGAGTGTGCTGGTGCCCAGTCACCTGCATCTGCTAATAATGGGACCTGGGGAAAATTACTTGCCCTCTTTAAGTCATTGCATCTTCATTACCATAACTTGATGATCATAGTGAAGATTAAGGTTATCTCACAGGGTTCCCGTGAAACACAAATTTTAAGATGTTTTAAAGCTTTTGTGAAAGTATCAGAGACATGCATGGGGTTACTAAGGTGAGTGAGCAGATCCAAGATACAGTATCCTAATTCTCTTTGTATTCTCTCTGTACTCAAGAGTAGTGATCAGTCAGTCACGTGTTTACGCTTACCCCAGTGTGATGGTAAACCACACAGATCGACTGGACTTTTCTTGTCATTTCAGTGTCTAAATTTCAAGCATTAGTCGATGTAGAGTAAAAAAATCGCAAACTCCTAGAGGGCCTCGCTGCTTAGAGTCTGCCGAGTCCCAACATTAAACTATCTTAAAAGAATGGCCTAAACACTGGCTCAGAATTAAGTTCTAAATGTTTGCAGAGCACAGAAGTACTTCTGGGAGCAATTCAAAAATACATGGAGTAACTTACTTCTCCAACTCTCTATCTGTGCAAATATCATCATCCATCTAAATTTACACAGAAGGTGCTCCTTCTTCCCCACCCCAGCTTCTACAGTAAGAACTCCTGATCAGAGCAACAGCGAAAGAAAAGGCTTCCCTCCACAGGATGGATTTGATAACCTCAGGTGACTAGATCATCTCAGAATGGCTCATGTTTTTATTTAAACAGGGTCCTGCCTTCTGCTGCTGCTGGTCGTGTCTAATCTGCACCTGTGCCAAGGCAACTCATGCCCGTCCTGCGGTCCTGACGCATTTGTTTCCTTACGGAAATCCCTTACAGACTTGTTTATCGATGCCGCCTGGCTCTCCCACGAATTCCATAACCTTTCCGCAATAATGTTCAGTGAGTTTGTAAGTACTATGGTGGTGGTGGTTTAGTTGCTAAATCGTGTCGGACTCTTGTGACCCTGTGGACTGTAGCCCGCCAGGCTCCCAGAAGGAAACTTCTCTTAAGTGACAGGGCTATACTATCCTTTAAACAAGAAGGCTGCCATAACACACTCTCTAGGTCAAAGAAGCCGTCAGTTCATAAGATGTTGAAATAGAAGAAAGGATCAGTTTTGTGAAATCTCAAAGATTCCTAAGAAGTGCAATAACTTTTTCAACTTCCTTTCATTCATTTTCTTTTTTAAATTTCCAAAATAAATGATTTTGTATTTATCAGCTAGGAATGTCATAAGATAATACAATAAACTCAGTGGAATAAACAACAGAAATTTATTTCCTCACAGTTCTGGGGGCTAGA
Source organism: Bubalus kerabau (assembly GCF_029407905.1). Lineage (NCBI taxonomy): Eukaryota > Metazoa > Chordata > Mammalia > Artiodactyla > Bovidae > Bubalus > Bubalus kerabau. The sequence continues at coordinate 17,415,353 of NC_073626.1, forward strand.
AGTCCCAGATCAGTGTACCAGCAAGGTGAGGTTCTGGTAAGAACTGTTTCTTCCCAGGCTGGCTTCTCTGTGACTCCTCACAAAGGGTGGGGGCTGGGGAAGAGGATAGAGGAAAAGACACAGAGATACAGAGAGAATTCTCTGCTGTTTCGCTTCATGAAGACACTAAACCTATTGGATCAGTGTTCCACCTTAAGAGCTCATTTGACCTTAATGGGCTTCGCTGGTGGCTCAGATGGTAAAGAATCTGTCTGCAATATGAGAGACTTGGGTTCTATCCCTGGGTCTGGAAGATTCCCTGGAGACTGGAACGGCAAGCACTCCAGTATTCTTGCCTGAGAAATCCCATGGACAGAGGAGTCTGGTGGGCTATAGACCATGGGATCCCCAAAAGTCAGAACCCTTCTCAAAACACAGCACTTTGGCATTAGGGCTCTAACACATGATGAACACAGATTCAGCCCACAATACTACCTGACACAAAGCACTTTCAGGTGGGACTGGGGGAAAGGAAGCGTGTTGATTTTCTGGTCCTTCAGTGTCTCTCTGGGCTTTCTTCTCCAGGCTCACAGTAAATAGCCAATAAATGAGAACTGCTCTGCAGTGAACTGGGTGGATGGAACATGTTAAACAAAGCTGAATCCTGGTCACAGAAACAAATACTTCGAAGTTTTTTTAATGCTACAAATTATTGTTTTAAGATTTGCAGTGAATAGGTTTCCAGCTACAATCGAAGGGGTGTTTACAATTGGAAACAATTATTCTCTTTCTGAGCAAGGCATTTGAAAGTTGTATGTTAATTCTTTTAGGTCAATCAAGGAGCACACAGTAGAGCAGACAGCTAATAAAAGGCGGTGCTAAGGTTTTCTATTAAATTCACGTGGTTCTTTTTACTCATTAGATTTTCTTTCATCCTCCATTTTGACTGTCCATTTCTTTTCTGACTCTTCCAAGTAAACAAAAGATTAAATGGTTAAATATAGGTGCATGCATGCATTCTAAGTCACTTCAGTTGTAGCCAACTCTTGGCAACCCTACTGACCATAGCCGAACAGGCTCTTCTGTTCATAGAATTGGCCAGGCAAGAATACTGGAGTATGCTGATGTACAGTTTTGCAAGGAATCAAACCTGAGTCTTGTTATATCTCCTGCATTGGCAGAAATATTCTTTACTACTACCGACCCCTGGGAAGTACCAAATATTGGTACATATGTACTATATTTGGTTCAAATAGTTAAAAAAAAAGATAATAAAAAAGAGAAGGGAAAAGGTTAAACTTAGAAGAATTATATGTAAAATCATTTTTATAGAGACAATGTATAGAAAAGTAAGAAAAGAATGACTTTCAAATTTTGTGATCCCCCCCACCCACCCCGTTAAAAAAATACACGTCTATCAAACATGTTAGTGTTCTGGTAATGGGTTCATCTACTGAATGCCCAACAACCCTAACTAATTGCCTGATCACTTTCAGAAAGAAAAATATGCCCAGGGCAAACTGTACCATATCAATGCCACCAAGAGCTGCCACACCAATTCCTTGCATGCTCCCGAAGAAAGAGATAAAGCACACCAGATGAATGTGAGTCTTTCACCTGGGTTTTTCACCGGATCAAATGAGACAGTATGTAGGTTACCAGACTTCAGATTATTAGAGCTTATGGTAACTGTACATGCAGGAAAAGGTGGAGGAACCGTAAGCAATAGAAGAGAAACTATATTATGCAGCTGATGAAGCATGAGTGAAATCAAGGGATGACTAAAGATTTGTAGTAGCAAGATAAATAACAGATCTATAAATTGTCCATGCAGACAACTTTAGTTCAACCAATGCATTAGACACAGGATTGCAGCAATTATTCTGTATGAAAACAGGAAATGAATGGGAACTTCCATGTGTAAAATATAAGATTCAATATTTAAATATAAATTCATGAATACGTAAGAAACACACCCCAGTTTTGAGTACTCCCTGTTACTAGTGACTCCTACTTGGGAATCCTATAGTGCACCACCTGAGCCCTTGCATCTGCCTTTCAAGGCTCTCCTGATTCTACTTCTACTTCTCTGACACCTCTTTCATTCGTCCTTCTCAATGACTCCTCTGTCACCATTTATTCTTAATTTGTAAGTCTCTCCCACAATGGCCTAAAAAACATTGCTTTGCTTCTCATGGCGGCAACAATTGCCTCTGTTCAAAGGACAACACAGTTTACATATCAAGCCTCAATCATTTATGGCAACTCCAAATTTTCACCGTTATAATCTCTCCTTTCTGATTTCCTGCATTATCCTTCTCTTAACATTATTTAAAGTATTTCCACATGCATCCCCCCTTAAAATTCTATCTTCTCTCTCTACAACCTTCTTAATGATACCAGCATTCTTTTCCCTTGTTAAGCTCATTGATAATGAGGATGAACAAGTAAAGGAAAAAGGACAAAGAGGAAGAAGAGGAGGGATTTTCAATAAGCTTAAATTTAAAGTTTATTGAGAGTTACTACATGGCGTTACATTTTACTCAGCATTTTATGTGCATTATTATATTTAATCCTATTCAGTTCTCTGTTCTTTACCAGTAAAACAGTACATGGCTATAAAGAAATCAAGCATATTAACTAGAGATCTTCAGCTCCTCGGATTTTCAGGCTCAATTCTGCTACAAGTAGTGAACTAGCGGGGAACCCTCCATTGTGAATCTCCCTGATGCTATAACTAAAAACAACGTTGTGCCATTTTCTGCCTGGACACATGTCAACAAAACAGACTCTTCTGATATCAGCAGGGGGCTGGTATTGAGATCAGCTGAGGAGAGAAGCCTGTTTAGGAATGTCTTGTCTTCTTCATTGTCTCTTTGTTGTAATATCATAAAACAAATTACTGATCAAAAATCAATACGAAGGACTCATCTGATTCATTAATACGAACGAATCACTGGGTGACACTGATGTGGGCACAGGAGGAATCCCTCTTTCCTGGGGCAGGCCCTGCAGCACATACTGACTTGAGTAAATGCTTAGATTCTCTCAGGCAAATATACAAACACAAAAGAACTCACTGAGTGGTGGTAAAATTTCAGAGGAAAAAGGAAAATTCTTCATGTTATAAATTAGAACACATCAGAGGAATCAGTTCCTAAATAACCTAGATGTTTAAAAATTCAGCAAAGTGTGAACTAATAGCTTACATTTTATCCTTTTGCAACTTTTACTACCTTCAAAAATCTCTGCATGCACATAGGAATAACCAAAAGGTTTTTAGGTCAGCTGCTCTGAGCAAAGATCACGGTACCAAAACCACTGAATTATGATTATTTTTATGAGACCATTTCTTCTGGTTGCTTAGAATGAAGACCTTAGTAAGTGGACACTTGTGTTACTGTACTCCTGGAATAATCCTCTGTATCATCTAGTCCCGAAGCTTCGGAATATGAAAAATCTGTCAGAGGCGGTTGTATCAAGTGCCATGGAGATTGAGAACATGTCAGACAAACTTCAGGCATTCATAGAGAGTCAATTCAGGAAGGTGAGCATCCTGCAGAGGGCTTTCTTGCTTTGTTCATGAATGAAAGAAGTGACCACTGTAATGCATAAGGAGTTTGGAAATATATCATTTTGTAAGAAAAAGATTCATGACTTCTATATTCTAGATGGCTACTACATAAACCAGGAGCCTAGACATTCACAGTGATAGATTCTACTGTAAAGGAATCAGAATTTCACTGCAATTTTTGACACATGCAGCCTTCCCTGCATTGCACACATTCCACCAAAAGCTTGCCTCTTCCTGGGCACTGGTGGTTGTAATGTTTTCAAGAGTAATAGTACTAGAGAACAGAATTTCTAAGATCAGCATTTTTCTAAAGTATCCCAGGACATCTGCTATTGAAGTTCCACTTGTCTGCTTTCTCTGTCCTCCTCAAATCAAAGGATGAGAGTGGGAAGGAAGAAAAGAGAAAGTTAAAACTAAACTTGAGCTCCATTTCTACTTTTTAGATTTCTAATAGTTTTCGCATAGGCTGGCTCCAAAATCCATGTCTAGAGAGTTTTATATTCATATGTCTTCCCCAAATCTTTAGTTGATAATTACAAGAAAAAAAGATAAGCAAATACTAATAAAAGACGTAAGAAGTCATTATCATTTGGGTATTCAGATTATTGTTTCAGCCTTGAAGACGATACACGAGGCTCGCAGTAGCTGGTCAGGACTCCCATCACTGACGTCCAGCGATGAAGATAGGCGTCTTTCTGAATTTTATAACCTGTTCCACTGCCTGCGCAGGGATTCAGGTAAAGTTGACACGTACATCAAGATCCTGACGTGCCGAATCCGCGAAAAGTGCTAAATCCACATCCATCCTATCCAGCTCTGAGATGGTCATAATCATCTATCCCATAGCGAGCTACTTAAAATTTACAGCTTTTTAATGCATGCTCTGTAATGGATCTCCTCTTAAAAAATAAACACAGATGCTTTAGAGATGTCAAAATCTAAGAGAGCAGTTTGTTAACATTTCTTATCTTCATTTAAGAGTAAATCAAAAGAAAATCCACCCCTACAATCGACAGAATGAAGCTCCTATTAAAATTAGTCACAAATAGCAGAAGCTGGCATTAGAAAGAAGACTATTAAGAGATTCCGTAAGAATCACAGCCAATGATTCTGGGTCAAGTTATTAGAATCAAAGAATTAGACAATTGTTCATGGTTCTGGTCATGTTACCAAGAAGACTGAATTCTCAGGATTCTTTATGAAAGCCAGCCACGACTTTCACCCAACTACCAGTGTTACACCAGACAAGATAAGTGCTTTGCACTTTGTGTAAATAGCATGAGGTTTACTGAACTGTGTAAAGATTGTTAGGATGCTGTCTTAATACTTCTGGGATGTTATAACAAAATATCACAGGCTTAAAAACAATGGAAATGGATTTCCACAGCGGGGTCATGCAGGGTCCTTTCTGGTCACATACTTCTTACTGTATCCTCACACGGGAGAGGGCTCGGGAGCTCTGTGTGTCTCATGTATATAAAAGCACTCATCTCATTGAAGAGGCTCCATCCTTACAACTCCATCACGTCAAAAAGACTGCACCTAAGGTTACCATAACCATGGGAATCAGGATTTCATCATATGAAATTTCTGGGGGACACAAAGGCTGAGACCATAGCAGATACAAAGGTGAACTGGCTCTTCCTCCTCCAGTGGCTGTCGTCACCCACACTCCACTGCATCCTCATTTCCTGCATCACCTTGCAGCCATTCCATACATTCTATCACTCTGGGTTTCATAAGTCCAGGTCAGTCAAGTGTCAGCTCCATCTCATATTCAGCCTATTCAACGTTTCCCTCTCCCCTGCTGAGTCCCAGGGAACCTACCAGGAAGTGCAGATGTGTCCATTTCTGCAAGGTACCTTCTCTCTCCCACTCTGGAACTTCATTCATCGGGTCATGTTGGAACAGGGGAGATGGTAATGAGATGGAAAATTCTGACATCACTGACTTCCATCCAGCCCTTGTAGCCTTCTCTTGGTCCAGACGGACTGATCTGAAATTCCCCCTGACTAACAAGTGTTTCTCTTGAGGGGTATCCTGGTGATTTTCCAGGACATTCACAAGTTGGGGTCCCCAAATTTATAGTTTCCTTTTTAATCAGGGGAAATGTTCTGGAACCACAGCTCCCCACCTGCAGTATTCTCCACAGCCTGTTTCCCTCACTCTGCAACCACCATGTGGAGAAAATTAAGCAGCCCAAGTCAGCTGCCTGCTAACTGACCCACAGGAACCCCATGTATAATAAACACTCTGATCAATTGAATGGCAGAAATACTGGTGTGCATCTGTGCCCCACCTGAGGCCTCTGGACAATTGTCCAACTGGTCACATAGACACTGAGTAGATCAGAAAGCTGGATTCAAAAACACATGTATCTGAAAAGTGAGATACCATTCTGTCTTCCTTTTAGAGTAACTATCCTTGCCATTAATTATTTGCCATACAAACATGCCCTAGTAGGTCCCTGAATTATAAAATTCTCCAAATAGACTGAGTCTCTACTGAGACTGGAGCAATGTGACTGGATTAGGGATGCTCAGCTTGTTCAACACCCTGCAAACAACCTGGGATGAGGGCCAATCACTTGACTGGCTCTCCTAACAAGTCAGTGACCTATAAGTCAGTCACTAGGAAGATAGTGGCTTTTCCTAAGAAGTGGCTGGTTTGGCAGCATCTTTAGGGCTTTAGCAGTAATTCAGGTAAAGAAAATGGGAAATCACAAGGTAGAAGGGAAAGGGGGATGAGTAAGAAGGAAGCAGAGAAAGACAGAAGGAAGGAAAAGCAGCAAAGGTAAAGTGAGACTAGGACTTGGGTAATGAAGCATGAAATGCTGTTAGAACACTTTATTTTTAAGGACCCAAATGCATATGCTTTTTTTTTTTTAATATCCTAAGAGCAACTATCTCATATTCCCTTTCCATGAAAAAACCTTAAAGCACTTTCTAAGTCATTTACTGCCCTAAACAGGTGCACTGGGACGACCCAGAGGGATGGTATGGGGAGGGAGGAGGGAGGAGGGTTCAGGATGGGGAACACATGTATACCTGTGGCAGATTCATTTTGATATTTGGCAAAACTAATACAATTATGTAAAGTTTAAAAATAAAATAAAATTAAAAAAAATATTTTGTTACTTGGTTAACTTTCTTTCGTTCTATGTCTCAATATTTCCAGCAGAGTGGATGGTATTTATTAGAGGGAAAATTTGGCAGTAAGGGGGACAATGCAATTGGAGGAAATATACACACACCAATAGACCACACACATCCTCATGTATTTGTCTCTTATAAAATTTATTTCAAGCATAAATTTAGGACTTTAGATCAACAACAGAGGTGGTGACATTCAGAGTGCTCTCCTTGCTTGACTGTGACATATAAAGTGAATACTGTAGGTTTCAGACGATATTGAACAGAGTCAGTCAGGAATAGTCAAGGCAGGGATATTTGGACAGGATTTAACAACCACTCCTTTGCCATCCAGAAAGCGTTGATTTCCCCAACTTTTACAGATTTCCACGTAAGATTACATTTGAAGAAATGGCCCTATTATATCAAGAATAGTAGCAGTGGTTACCAAAAGGAAACAAATGAAGAACCTATGAAGTTCACTGACTTTATAGATTAGTAAGTCACATGCCATGGATACAATGAGGACTTAAACTGAGGTTTAAAAAAATCTCTCTTTTCCCAAAGCAGGTCCGCAAGTTGTGGAGAAGGATAGGGTGATATAAACACACAAACTGCTATATTGCATGGCAGTGTGAAGAAGAATAAGATGTGGAGCCACCACGGGCTACAGTGGATTCAAGCAAAGCTAGGAGCCATCTGAGTGTGTCATAGGAGTGACTCAAATGGGATAGCTTTATGATGGAGTTTTGAAAAGTTGATGGGATATTGATGTGAAAAAATAGGAAAACAGTATATCTGTCAATTCATTTAGGATCATCTTATGAAGTAAGGATCTCTGACATCCTAGATCAAGGCTACTGAGATATTAATACACATAGCATTATAAGGTATCAGTGAATAATCAAGTATGGCAAAAACACAAAAAATATTCATTTTTTACCGTTCATGTTGTGTCTTTCATGGTTATGCTCCCATGATATACTGCATATATTATTGTAGGGTTAGAATGGGGAAATACTTGAATGGATTTTTATGCATTTGGGAGAATCATGTATTGCAAAATGGAGAGTTTGTTTTTATTCTACAATGCAACAGCAAACCAAGAACATTCAGTCCAAGAGAGCACTAGGTCCAGAATTAGATAAGAGAAACTTTAATGTGGATTGAAGAGTTGTGGCTGTTGGGGCTGGTAGAGAAAAAGAAAGAGACCAGAAAGAGCTGGGAATATTATGACACTAAAAATCAAAGAGGGCTCTGCCTAGTAAAAAGTCCAAAGCATGTGAGAGATACAGGAAATGAAATAGACCTTGACCACATGCAAGGAATGAGGCAGACAGAAGAGCCAAAAAAGGCATCCAGCAATATGGGACTAGTTGAGTCAATAAATGACTGAAAAGTCAGAGAGAAGGGGGGAGATAAATTAAGGTTTTATCCAAAAGCACCTGAGCTCTATTTTCCTGTATTTCATCAACTTAGTACCAGAAATCACCAAAAAATGTTAAGGTTCTGCAGCAAATGATAGAAATAAGTACTCTAAGGTGCCTCTGCTAGACCCTATGGAATACCAGAACCAAAGCAGGACTACCCAGTGATAATAAGCCGTAAGTCACTAGTCACTTTCAACACTTAAATAAGACATACATTGTAAAGCATAGAGGACGAATGGAAATCAAATGGAAACAACACATACCTTACAGACCCAGCCTGCTGCTGCTCCTGCTAAGTCACTTCAGTCGTGTCCAACTCTGTGCAACCCCATAGACGACAGCCCACCAGGCTCTCCTGTCCCTGGGATTCTCCAGGCAAGAACACTGGAGTGGGTTGCCATTTCCTTCTCCAATGCATGAAAGTGAAAAATGAAAGTGAAATCGCGCAGTTTTGTCCGACCTTCAGCGACCCCATGGACTGCAGCCTTCCAGGGTCCTCCGTCCATGGGATTTTCCAGGCAAGAGTACTGGAGTGGGTGCCATTGCCTTCTCCGAGAGCCAGCCTAAACAAAACCTAAAACCTAAACCTAATAGAGATAATGGTCTCCTTAATCATGTGCCCACTTTCTCGAAGAGTTTCTCATTCCTTTTGTCTGATCCTCCCTTGTTTACTAACCCGTCATTGCCTTACTCTCAGCAAACAGTCAGCTAATCACAAATCAAATAAATGATTAAACAGTGTTCATTCCTGAGACATATTTGTAGTGATGGACTCTTCAAATGAAAGGCTTTCTAATCCCCTGAAAGTAAAACGCTAATACTGGAAAGCCTCCTTCCCAGCCTCTTTCCAAAATGCCCAGTGGGCAGCAATTGCGAGTCTAGCTACTTAGACATCTTCTGCCATAATTATAACCTCTTTGGATAATGAAGACAGGAGACGGATGAAGCACTGAAAGATGTCGAGAAAGAAATGCATGGACAAGTGGAAAAGATACCATAAGCCTTAAACACTGATCTATGCCTGCACACCATACCATGTGTGATGGGAGCCAGGTGGGCCTTATCAGGGATGGATTTTTCAAGAGAGCTCTATATGAGTTGGCACTGAGAAGTTTGATTCAACTCAACTGTTTCAACATGATTCTTTGATTCTAAGACTCAGCACCACTTGTCTCATTTAACTGAACTAAGTCAAAAAGGGAATATCTTATTGCCTATTTGAACACTGCCAAGAGATCATAAAAGTTTTCATCACAAGGAGAAAATTTTAACTATTTCTAATAAGGGATGTTCACCAGACTTACTGCGGTGATCATTTCACAATATATATCAAATACTTATGTTGTACACCTGAAACCAAAATAACATTATATGTCAATATTATCTATGTATATTGATACCTGAAACTGAAATAGAATATTTGTCAATGTGACTTATATAATGATTTCTATAATATAATGATCATATAATCATTATGTTACAGACATAGCACATACCATACCTTCAGTTTACTTCAGTCACTCAGTCATATTCAACTGTTTGAGACCCCACAGACTGTAGCACATCAGGCTTCCTTGTCCTCCACCATCTCCTGGAGCTTGCTCAAACTCATGCCCATCGAGTTGGTGATGCCATCCAACCAACTCATCCTCTGCCATCACCTTCTCTTCCTGCCATCAGTCTTTCCCAGTACCAGGGTCTTTTCCAATGAGTCAATTCTTTGCATCAGGTGGCCAAAGTATTGGAGCTTCAGCTTCAGCATCAGTCCTTTCAATGAATATTCAAGGCTGAATTCCTTTAGTATGGACCGGTTTGATCTCCCTGCAGTCCTAGGGAATCTTAATAATCTTCTCCAACACTGCAGTTCAAGAGTATCAATTCCTTGCTGCTCACTTTCCTTATGGTCCAGCTCTCACATCCATACTGACTACTGGGAAAACCATAGCTTTGAATAGATGGAATTGTATTTATATATATAAATGTATAGGTACACACACCTATGTAAGGAAAAGGTTTTGAAAAGGAATATAATTATATTTTGGATAAAGAAAACAAGTAAACTAGTATAATTTTTTTCAAGTGTGCATTTTGGCTATCATGTTTGGTTTAAAACCTTCTCTTTAAATGTAGTTTATGTTTATGCTGATAATAGATACAGAAACATGTCTTAACCTTGTAACATTAACTGTAGAACAGTTTATTTACAATAGCTAATTAAAGTCACACAATTTTGAAACCTATAGGCCTGCCCAGTATTCTGCTATTGGTCATTTAACCAATTTATTATTGACTTAATTCCTCCTTGACTTGGAAACTCTTATAGGTGCTTTGTTTACATCAACACACAAAGCAGGCAGACACTTCTCCTCATGGAACTGATATTCCAGCTGGGGGAAGACAGATAATCTGCAGTAAACATGAATCCAAGTACATTTTATGGTATGTTAACAGGTGATATGTACTATTGGAAAAGAACTAGTAAAGCAGAGGATGGGGTTTAGGGAATAAAGGTGAAGAAAGGGAGGTGATTTAAAGAAAAACAACTTAGACCACACTGAGGGGAGCAAACATGCTCTCTTGCATTCAAGATTCAGGTTTTCCCCTGTCCAGTCAGGTCTCTTGGTCTTCCTCTGCTGCTGCTGCTGCTAAGTCGTTTCAGTTGTGTCTGACTCTGTGTGACCCCATAGACGGCAGCCCACCAGGCTCCCCCATCCCTGGGATTCTCCAGGCAAGAACACTGGAGTGGGTTGCCATTTCCTTCTCCAATGCGCAAAAGTGAAAAGTGAAAGTGAAGTCGTTCAGTCAGGCCCGACTCTTTGCGACCCCATAGACTACCCAACTTCAAAATTGTTTCCGTCTTTGAGGCTCTATGCAAACTCATGCAAATATGCATGTTCTGAACATTCTGCCTCTCTTCAGTTGAACTGGTTTCATAAAAAATTGTTGGTAAACTCCCCCAAATTAAGTAACATTTTATGCAGCAAATTTTGATAATTTTCTGATTCCTGAAGAGCTAATCTCCAAAGTATTTCCATTTTTCAACAGTCAGTGACCTAATTATATTATGTGAGATTATTATATATGCATTGCTATTCTAATATATTATGACATTTAAAAAATATACACAAAATATAAACTAAATGACACTGAGAGAAATAGAAATAGAAATGGAAATAGTAATATTTTCTTCCCCAGGGGATGAGGACACTCATTTTTATGGCCACTGGACTAATGGATATGAATGTACACACATAATTATACAAGTTATTTAACTATCATGATAAAGTAATTTCTTTTACATATAGTTTCAATCAAAGTTCTCAGAATACCACAAGGGGCCAGGAATACAATTATATGTGAATAACTCTCTTCATATGCATATATAAAATTTTGTGAGCTCAATTAAGTAATCATCTTTATTTCTTTTGTTAATCCATCAATTCATCTACTGGTAAATACAAAGTTTACAATAGATATCTCATTTTCAGGGTTTAAATCTCAAGTCATAATAAAAGCGGAACAATGGCCTAGAATGAATAAAATGTCTTATGGATATCATCATATATATGCATTTGTAAAGAAAATTAATGAAAAAATACAGACTTACAGTTTCCTGAAACAGAAAGTGTACTCACTCAGAGCTGAATATACATATCACCTAGAAAAAATACATTCTCAGCTTCTGATGACCATTAAAGAAAGGGACCCCATGACTTTCATCTCCAGCCTACTGTGGACTCCTTTCCATTTTCCTCCTCAACTTCCCTCCAGGAAATCTCTTCCCTAGGTTATAAAACACACCTTGGGCTTCTGGTTCAAACAAGATGACATTGATCTCTTTGTGCCCACTCCTCTGCCTGTTCTGGAAAAAGGAAGAGACCACTAAAGGAGACCTTGTATAGTTGGCAAGAAGAAGGTGAACTAGATTAGGGCCTGAAGAATGGAAGAGCAACACAGCAGCACCTAAGAGAAGACAAGCCAGGCCCAGCATTCCTGACCTCAAACCTAGCATCAGAAGGCAGCCTGAGTAGGGCTGTTCCTCCCAAGGAATACATGTGAAGGAACATCAGGTGGTGGTTTAGTTGCTAAGCTGTGCCTGACTCTGTGTGACCCCATGGACAGTAGCCCATCAGGTTGGACTGTCCATGGAATTCTCCAGGCAAGAATACAGATTCCCATGTCCTCCTCCAGGGGATCTTCCCAACCCAGTGATTGAATCCAGGTCTTCCCAAGGCAAGTGGATTCCTTACTGTCTGAGCCACCAGGAAAGCCCAAGAAACTCAATAATGGCATGGATATTTGGAAAATAAAAGGATAAACGCATATGTTAATGTTAAATAAAGTAGAGTTGAGAGCAAAGAAAATTTCCAAAGACAGGAATATAAGGACATTACATAAAGAATACAGAGTTGAACCCCTGGGTTAGGAAGATCTCCTGGAGGAGGGCATGGCAACCCACCTTAACATTCTTCCCTGGAGAATCCCCATGGACAGAGGAGCCTGGCAGGCTATATAGTCCATGGGGTCACAAAGAGTTGGACATGACTGAAGTCAGTTAGCACACATGTAAGAGAGGAAAACTTAAAAGTCCTCACCAAAAAGATCTTGAAAGGAGATATGTGAGGTGATACTAATAGATATGTTAATTAAATCAATGAGGGAATCCAGTTATAATGTATACCTATTTAAATTGTCATGTATTCTTTAAATATCTTGCAATTTTATATGGAAAAAATTGTTTAAAGTAATTAGCCTCCAATTAAATAAATTTAAATTTAATAAACAAAAAAACATACAATAAAACTGAAAAAACAAAAATAAAAACAAAAAAAACAAAAAAAAACAAAAAAAAACAAAAACAAAAAAAAAACTGAAAAAACAAAAATAGCAAGAATTTCAATGCTTTTTATATAATTTATTTCAAATATTACACTTGGTATGTAAAGGGTTTTTCTTTTTTCCACATAATAACCAACGGGAAACATTGGATATTCCGAAAAGTAAGAAACCTTGGAAATTATCTAGGCAATCCTCCCATATTAAGAATATATAAGTAAATCCATGAATGATTATGTCACTTATCTAAACTTAGAAAACTCGATGCAAAAGTAGCAATAGAAAGGAGGTTTCCTAGGTTTAAGTGAATCTTTACGGAATTACCCCACATGGAAATATCTCCTATGCTCTGCAAAACTTGATTCTTATCTCTTTCACAGAACTGATCATATTCCACCTTGTATTCATTGTCCAGTTAGCATAAGTTTTACCAAGCAAATTAAATTCCTTGAAGGGTCAATCCTGGCATGTCTGTTCTTCTCACTCTATATTCTCACATATGGCTAAAGCTCTTTATAAATGCCTTCTTCTCCCTGGAACACCCTCTCTCTCTTACATGATTACCTCCTCCACATCTTTCAGATCTCAGTAAAAACCAGTTCCTCCAAACAGTGTTTCCTGACTCTGACACAGCTCAGGTCTCCTTGTTATGAGGACATAGGGCATTCTGTGCTTTTCCCTCTTGACACGTGTCCCAGTTGTGGTGCAACATTTAACTTTGAAATTCACCTCATTTCTGTTTTTTCTGTTAAAATTTAAGTCCTAATTCATAATGTCCACATGTGTGCTCTTCCCTGCTGTCCATTCTTTGCATCCATCAGGCCTTTGTTATGTGTTTGCTCAATGAAACAATTTTATTCGTGCAGAATAAAATTTCAATGAATTTTTGATGCTCGTCTTATAGCATACAGTGAACTAGGGCTTTCACAAGAGCCCTAATCCCATTCATGTGGGCTCTGCCTTCATGTGGGTTATGAACTCATGACCTAATTATTTTCAAATGGTCCCACCATCTAAAATCGTCACTTTGGGGATTAGGTTTTCAACATACGGATTTTGGGAGAAAACAAGAATTAGTCCATGGCACCCAACAAGGAGACTGACTTGTCTAAGGTAGCCAAAGCCTCATCCATACTCAATGCTCTGTGGTGCTGATATGAAGCCAAAGACTAAGGAATTATAGATTTCTCCCGGTATATAACCAGGGGATTCCAGAGTTTTGAAAGATACAGATAAAAAACTGCCCAGATAAAAAATTGTTTTATTTAGGGGAAAAATTGTCTAATCTGGAAAAAACAGCATGCATTTTGTATACTGTATTTCAATATATAAAACTCAGTTACCTATCCATACACCAAAACACATTACAGAAATACAAATAATCACATTTACAATTGCATCAAAAAATAAAATACTTAAATAAATTAAAGCAAGGTGTTGAAAGATCTATGTATGAAACATTCAAGACACTCATGAAGGAAATGTTTAAAACAGATTAAAGGAGCATATTTCATATTTATTGACTGGAAGACTTAATATTGTTAATACATCCATTCTACCCACAGCTATCTACATATTAACTGCAGTCTCTTTCAAAATTTCAAAATTTTTCAAAAAACAAAAAAATTCTACAACTTGTATAAAACTGTTGTTGTTGTTCCGTTGCCGGGTCATGTCTGACTCTTACTGACTCCATAGACTGCAGCCCGTCAGACTTCCCTATCCCTTACCATCTCCTAGAATTTGCCCAAGTTCATGCCCTTTGAATTGGTGATGCCATTCAACCAATTCTCATCATCTGTCAGCCTCATTTTCTTCTGCCTTCAATCTTTCCCAGCATCAGGGTCTTTTCCAATGAGTCAGCTATTCACATTAGGTGGCCAATGTATTGGAGCTTCAGAATCAGTCCTTCCAAAGAGAATATGGGGTTGATTTCCTTTAAGGTTGACTGGTTTTGAACTCCTTGGTACCACAGGGGCTCTCAAGAGTCTTCTACAGAACCACAGTTCAAAAACATCAGTTCTTCAGCACTCTGCCTTCTTTATTGTCTGTCCAGCTCTTACATGTGTACATGACTAATGGAAAGAGCATAGCCTTGACTATACAGACCTCTGTCGGCAAAGTGATGTCTTTGCTTTTAACACACTGTCTAGGTTTGTCATAGCTTTGCTGTCAAGAAGCAATCGTCTTCTAATTTCAAGGCTGCAGTCACCATCCACAGTGACTTTAGAGCCCAGGAAGCGGAAGTCTGTCACTGCTTCCACCTTTTCCCCTTCTATTTGCATGTAAGTGATGGGACCAGATGCCATGATCTTAGCTTTTTTGATATTGAGTTTTAAGCCAACTTTTTCACTCTCCTCTTTCACCCTCATCACAGGCTCTTTAGTTCCTCTTACTTTCTGCCATTAACGTGGTATCATTCACCTATCTGAGGTTGTTGATATTTCTCCCATCAATATCGATTCCAGCCTTTAGGACTCATGCAGTCCAACATTTTGCATGACATGCTCTGCATACAAGTTAAATCAGCTGCTAAGTCACTTCAGTCGTGTCAGACTCTGTGCGACCCCATATGGCAGCCCACCAGGCTCCCCGTCCCTGGGATTCTCCAGGCAAGACACTGGAGTGGGTTGTCATTTCCTTCTCCAATGCATGAAAGTGAAAAGTGAAAGTGAAGTCACTCAGGATGACAATATTCAGTCTTGACGGACTCCTTCACCAATTTTGAACCAATTTATTTTTCCTTGTCTGCTTCTAACTGTTGCTTTTTGAACTGCATACAAGTTTCTCAGAAGAGAGGTAAGGTTAGTCTGGTATTCCCATCTCATTAAGAATTTTCCACTGTGTTGTGATCCACACAGTTTGGTGAGATCAATCAAGCAGACGATTTTCTGGAATTCCCTTACTTTCTCTATGTTCCAGCAAATGATGGCAATTTGATCTCTTGTTTCTCTGCCTATTCTAAACCCAGCTTGAACATCTGGAAGTTCTGGGTTCACATAGTGCTGAAGCCTAGCCTGGAAGATTTTGATCATAACCTTACCAGCCCTGGAGATGAGTGCACCTGTTCAGTGGCTTGAACATTCTTTAACACTGCCCTTCTTGGGAACTGGGATGAGGATTGACCTTTTCCCATCCTCTGGTCACTGCTGGCTCTTCCAAATTTTCTGAGAGATTAAGTGGACTACTTTAATAGCACATTCTTCCAGGATTTTAAATAGCTTTGTTGGAATTCTATCACCTCCACTGGCTTTGTTGGCAGCAGTGCTTTTTAAGACCCACTGGAGTTCACATTCCAGGATTTCTGGCTCTGAGTGAGAAACTACACCATTGTGATTATCTGGGTCATTAAGATATTTTTTTGTATAGTCCTTCTGTGTATTTTTTCCATCTCCTCTTGGTCTATTCTGCTGTATTAAGTCACAAAGCACCAAAGATAAAAGTGATCTAGAGAAAGAAGAACAAAGTTCGAGACTAGGGTTGCTGATTTCAAATTGTATTAGAAAGCTATAGTAATCAAAACACAACGTTTTGCTTCTGGCATGAAAATAGACACATAGGTCAACAGCACAGAATAGCGAAGCTGGAAAGAAACACACACATATATTGTTGGTTAGTTTATGAAAAATGAGCTAAGACTATCCAGTGGGGAAAGGACAAACTTGTCAAAAATGGCACTGGGGAAACTGGATAGTCCAGTGAAAAAATGGTACTGTACCCCCGTCTTTTACCATGCATAAAAGTGGATTAAAACTTAGAACATAAGACTTTAAGCGATTAAACTCTTAGAAGAAGACACTGAGGTAATCTTGCCATTGGTGTTTGCAACGAGGTTTTGGGTTTCACACCAAAAGCAAAGGCAACAACTGCCAAAACAAGTGGAACCACATCAGACTCCAAAGAAAGGAACAACAATAAAATCAAATGACAATTTACAGATTGGCACTTCTGCCAATATTCCAAATCATATATTTGATAAGGGCTTAATATCCAAAAATACATGAGACATACAACTCAAGGACAAAAACCCCCAAATAATCCAAATTTTTAGTGGAGCATAAGAATAGTAAGACTTTCAACAAATCTGAAGATTAGACTAGAGATGAGAGACACAGCAAGGTTTTCCTTCTAGAACAATAAAAGCCTGTGCCTTCCTGGCATTACTTTCTTCATCTCCACTCACTTATTTGATAATTACAGTTCAATGTGTACATTCTTGAGTCAATAGCAATCACCCCACAGTGAACTATAATGTGTACTAAGAACAGCCCCACCAGGGGAAAATATCGAATATTTGAATCCTTACTAATGAGGCATATCAAAAGGAAGGCAATTTCCAGAGTTTACCACTACATAGTTTTGTATATTTCATTTCAAAATTGAGCCACCTAGTAAGGAAAATGAGTTAAGAGACCTCAATAATATATAGATAGAAAACCAGTTTTAAATGGGAGCATTCATGGATTATAATTTGGGGGTTATTTATTACTACTGTTGTAACTGTAGTCCTTTTGGATCTCTACTGCATCCATTAATAATTGATTATAAATATTAATACCAACACAGGGATACATACTACTAAAGTTATAGTGAATAGAGAAAGACATAGAATATATTAGGCAAGAAGTGAAAGTATGGGAAGGCAGCAATGGTAGTAAAGTAAAGGGCAGTATTGCCTTGAGAGGAACGAAGGTTCTCAAAGTTTCTTGAAACACCAAGATCATGCCAGCTGTCAGGATTTAGCTTAGTTTGTAAACCAGAAACTCTACCAGAAGAAATTTAAATTCATAAAAACATTATGTGCTAAAACCCAAAATTTAGACAGAGAATAGTGTAGGGTCGGGTATATAGACATTCAAAGTTCTCCATTGATTAGTGCATCAGGCACTCAAGGACCACCCTCATTGAAGTCTTTCTCTATTGCTCAACCTGCAGGTACCAGCATGCAGAAAGAGATAGCTCTGCTCCACAGGCAGTTGAACCCTACTTTTATGGCCTCCTGGCTTTCCTTAAAGCATTCCATGCAGCACATTTCCTCCACCCCATCCCATCAGGCTGACTCCCCACGGTCAACAGGAGTCCTCATCCTGGGATCATTCTGCAATCCCCATGGCTCCAGCTCCCAGCTTCCGTGGACACCAGTGGACTTACAATCCTGTCCGAGGTATGAAAGGCTGCAGCATGGCTTGTCTATGTGGTTCTCACTCTGTTCTGACTGTCACAGAGTAGTTAGTTCACTCCCCAACTGCTTCATATGCCTCCCCTGTCGCAGTGGATGGCCATGGATACAGGGATCTCTCCCTTGCGCTTCAGCTCCCTTATCCCCAGGTAAAGGCTGGTCCGACTTGCTCTCCTCCTTCTTACCACTTCCTCCTTGTCCCTTCTTTCCTTTGTCCTACCAAGTTCTGTATGGATCTGGATATTCCTTCTCAGTAGTCAGTGAGTCCTGCCAGTATTCACCTGGTCTTCTGTGAGAACTGCTGCATCTTTAGATGTTCTTGACGCATCAGTGGAGAGAGGTGTACCCCACTTCCACCTACCCCTCCGTCATCTTGTCCACCCCCATTTGTGCATGCATTAGAAACGAGTTTCCCTTCTATTAAGTAACATTGTCATCACCACACACATTTAACTTTTGCTTTTTGAGGAGAACACAGGTAAGTTCCACTCTCTTCAGTTCAGTCAGTCATTCAGTCGTGTCCCACTCTGTGTGACCCCGGGGACTGTAGCACACCAGGCTTCCCCGTACATCCCGACTCCCAGAGCTTGTTCAATCTCATGATTAGATCATGAAGCTCAAACTTAGATCCTCACCTTATTAATTTTTTATACATGAAAATATGTAACCTTTAAAAATCTCTCCCTATTTGTCCTACCCTCCAGTCTTTGGCAATCATTTTTCTACTCTGAGTTCCTTTTTTTTTGAAAGTCCTTATAGTTGAGACCCTATGGTATTTGTCTTTCTCTGACTTAGTTTACTCAGTGTAATGCCCTCCAGTTTCATCCAGTTGCCACAAATGGAAGGATTTCTTTCTAATTCTAATGGCTAAATAGTATTTACCTATATAGGTCACACGGAGAAGGCAATGGCACCCCACTCCAATGCTCTTGCCTGGAAAATCCCATGGACGCAGGAGCCTGGTAGGCTGCAGTCCATGGGGTCGCTAAGAGTCGGACACAACTGAGCGACTTTTATTTCACTTTTCACTTGCATGCATTGGAGAAGGCAATGGCAACCCACTCCAGTGTTCTTCCCTGGAGGATCCCAGGGACAGCGGAGCCTAGTGGGCTGCTGTCTCTGGGTCAACAGGGTCGGACATGACTGAACTGACTTAGTAGTAGTAGTAGTATATATGTCACATCAGTTGGTTTTAATCCATTCACCTGTTGAAAGATTGTTGTTTCTATAACAAGGCTACTGTGAATAATGCTGCATTGAACATGGGAATATAGATCTCTCTTTGAGACAATGGTTTCATTTGCTTTGACTATATATCCAGAAGTGGGATAATGGATCACATAAATGTTCTCTTTTAAATTACTTGAATAACCTCCACAGTATGTGTTCATGTGAGTTGCACTGGTATACATCACTACCAACAGTGCATAAGCCCTCTTTGTCTCCACATCCTCAATAACATTTGTCATTTCTTACATTTTTGGTACTAACCTTTCAAACAGGTATGAGGAGATATCCCTTGTGCTTTTGATCTGCATTTCCTTTCATTATTAGTGATTCTGAGCATCTTGTCATATACCTCTTGATCATCTGTATGTCTTATTTGTGGGAAAATGTCTATTCTTTCAAGATGGGGCATACATTATGTTTACTATATTCCAATATATGAAACTCAGTTGCCTACCTATGTATCAACAACAAGCTATGAGAAAGTGGAATAAAGAAAACAATCCCATTTGCTATTGCATCAAAAAAAAGATGAAACACTTAGAAATAAGCAAGGTGCTGAAAGATTTTACGCAAAACCTTTAAGACATTGATAAGAGAAATTTAAAAAGAGTTAAAGATACGTAAAGTTAGGTTGTCTATAGAATGTGTTTCTGAGGCCGGATTTGTATTACTATAAACTTCCCTCTTAGAACTGCTTTTGTTGCATTCTCTAGGTTTTTGATCATCATGTTTTCATTGTTCTTTGTTTCTAGGAATGTGTTGATTTCCCTTATTTCTTCAGTAAACTGTTCACTATTTAGACATGTGTTGTTTAATCACCATGTGTTTGTGTTCTTTAAAGTTGTTTTTTTTCTTTTTTTCCTATAATTGATATCTCGTATCATAGTGCTCTTGCCTTGAAAATCCCATGGATATAGGACCTGGTAGGCTACAGTCCATGGTGTTGCTAAGAGTCGGACAGGACTGAGCGACTTCACTTTCACTTTTCACTGTCATGCATTGGAGAAGGAAATGGCAACCCACTCCAGTGTTCTTGCCTGGAGAATCCCAGGGACGGGGGAGCCTGGTGGCTGCCGCCTATGGGCTTGCACAGACTTGGACACGACTGAAGCGACTTAGCAGCAGTAGCAGTAGCAGTATCATAGTGTTGTGGTCAGAGAAAATTCTTGATATAATTTCAATTTCCTTAAATTTATTGAGGTTTGATTTGGGACCCAAGATGAGGAGAATGTTCCGTGTGCACTTGAGAAGAAAGTGTATTCTTCTGCATTTGGATGGAATGTGCTGAAGATATCAGTTAGTTCTGTTTGCTCTAATATTTCCTTCTAGGTTTATGATTCCTTATTAACTTTCTGTTCTGATGATCTGTCCACTGGTATAGGTGTGGTGTTAACATGCCTACTATTATTGTGTTATGGTCAATTTCCCCTTTTGTGTCAGTTAGTGTTGACCTTATGTATTGAGGTGCTCTTATGTAGGGTACATAAATAGTTAAAATTGTTATGTCTTTTTCTTGGACTGATCCCTTGATCATTTGGTACTGTCCTTCTTAATCTTTTATAAGAGTTTTGATTTTAAGGTTTGTTTTTTCTGATACAAGAATTGCCAATCTGGCTTTCTTTTGATTTTCATTTGCATGGAATATCTTTTTCCATCCACTCACTTTCAGTCTGTATGTGTCTCTAGGACTGAAGTGGGTCTCTTGTAGACAGCATATATATGGGTCTTGTTTTTGTATCCATTCAGCCAGTCTGTGTCTTTTGGTAAAAATAGAAAAAGATAATAGCAAATAAAGCAACTGATAAAGGATTGCTTTCCAAAATACAAGCAGCTCAAACAACTCAGTCATCAAAAGCAAAGGCAAGAACTGCAAAAATAAACTAGTGAGACCACATCAAACTCAAAACCTTCTGCATAGTAAAAGAAGCCATCCATAAAATGAAATGACAACCTATGGAATGAAAAAAAATGTTTGCAAATCACATATTTGCTAAGGGCATCATATCCAAGTATATATAAGAGACTTATGCAATTCGTATGAAAAGAAATCAAACAACCCAAACTATTAAATGAGCAAAGGAAGAGTAAGTGTTTTGAAAAATCTGATGAGTAGACTGTAGATGACAGACCCTGTAAGTTTTTCCTTCCAGAACAAAAGCCTGTGTTTTCCTGGCATTGCTTTCTTTATCTCCAATCACCTGTTTGGTGATGCAGTTCACAGGATACATCCTTTACCCAATAGCAATCACTGAACACTGAGCTATATGCACTCAGAATAGCCTTATTAACTATAACAAACTAATAATTACATACTTAATATTGAGGCATCTAATATCTAAGGTGATTGTCAGAATTTTCCACTCCATTGTTTTCTACATTCTTTTCCAAAATTGAAACACCTAGTATGGAAAAATGAGTAGGGGACCTCAGTAATACATGCATAGAAAGTCATTTAAAACTGGGAGCATTACTGGATACATTTATGTGGAATGTATTATTACTAATAATATTGCAATTTTATTGCCTTTAATTCTCTGCTATACTAGTGGATATTGATTTAAAATAGTAATAACAACATACAGCACATAGTACTCAGGGTCCAGTAGATTGAGAAAGATAAAGCTTATGAGGCAGGAAGGGAAATCACAGAAAATTAGCAACCATATCAAAATGAAGTGCAGTATTGCCTAGAAAGAAAGCAGAGTTCTCTAATTGTTTGGAGACAAAACGGACAAGCCAGATGTGAGCAAACCAGCTTAAACTGCGCACCAGAAGGAAAATGAAGTTCATAAAAATATGCTGATGCTAAATGCCAAAATCCAGACAGTAAGAGAATAGGGTAGGGTTTATGTAGATGCTGAAAACTACTCAGAGAGGTAGACATGGAAGGAAATATACTAATGAGCATCAGAAAGATCAAAGCACAAAAGGGTCTGAAAAATAAATCATCAAGGGACTTGGTAGTCTGATCAAAAGAATAAGAGAATCAAATTAGAAAACCAAAATATAAAGACTTGTGCACATGATAGACCAGAGAATGCTCAGCAGAGAAAATTTCAGTCTTAGTGACCAGCAAACAGAAGCCTCCAGCATGAGAAACAAAAACCCTGGGCAGGACTCACGACTGTGCGCTTCTGGGAACAGCCTCAGTTTCAAAGTTTGGGCACTATACCACTGAAAAGTGAACGCAGAGAAGGATTATAGCCTGCTATGACACTGAATCAAGACAATAGTGTTTGTGAGTTTACTTTTTTCATTCAACTATAAAGTAAATGAATCATTAACCAATGATAATTGACATCATCAGTTTAGAGTCAGATCCTCTTTAGTCATACAATGGATATCTGAACCTGTTGTATCATCCCGAATAACAGTTTTTAGAATTGAATTTCTTGATGTTTATGTGAAGGGTAATTGCTTTACAATACTGTACTGGTTTTGGCCAAACATCAGCATGAATCAGCCATAGGGATACCTATGTCCCCACGCTCTAGAACCTCCTTGCCACCATCCTTCCCGTCCCACCCCTCGAAGCTGTTACAGAAAAATATGGAAGGCTTAACAAATTTGTGTGTCATCCTTGGGCAGGGGTCATGCTAATCTTCTCAGTATTATTCCAAATTTTTAATATATGTGCTATGAAAGCAAACACAATTGGGGGAATGTCATGGAAACATGTAGAATATCATATAGGAAACGAATGGCCAGTCCAGGTTCGATACAGGATCCTTGGGGCTGGTGCACTGGGATGACCCGGAGGGATGGTACAGGGAGGGAAGTGGGAGGGGGGTTAGGGATGGGGAACACGTGTACACCTGTGGCGGATTCATGTTGATGTGTGGCAGAACCAATAGAATATTGTAAAGTAATTGGCCTCCAATTAAAATCAATAGATTTAAATTAAAAAAATAAGTATTTGAGATAAAATATTAAAAAAACAATTTAACAGAAAAAAAATCGTATAATTAGTCATCTACCAATAGATGATCAATTACATTAGGAATTAGGGTATTCTGCTATATTTACCGCCTCTTATAAAATTGAATTTTACAAGGTCCAAAGTTTCATGAAGGAATTAAGCATATATTTATGCATAGCACATGTATACATGCACAGAAATATATGCACACAAATACATTTCTGTTATATAAGCTATTATACTCCTGGCCTGTCACAATAAGCTCTTTACTTGATGAGAAAGATGGTCCCAAATTATTCCAACTTATATGTCTTGTTTTTGAGGACCACGTCTTTTATTTTCCAGAGAAGGCAATGGCACCCCACTCCAGTACTCCTGCCTGAAAAATCCCATGGACGGAGGGCCTGGTGGGCTGTTGTCCATGGGGTCACTAAGAGTCGGACACGACTGAGTGACTTCACTTTCACTTTCTTTTATTTTCATCACCTAATTTTAAATATTCATTTTATTCTTAGATACCATGCCCATTTAATCTACCTAAGAGCTGAGAAAACCTACTAAATGCTGATATCTTATCCTTAATTAAATTATCACTCTTCTGGTAAATTGGAAAAAGAATCATGTTCAGATCTCATTCAGGAGGATAAAATCTCTATTTTTTCAGTTCTCTTGTCCAAACTCAATTCTTGCTCACTTTAGTCTTAAATTCTGCTTACTTACAAAGGTCAGACAGGAAAAGTAATATTAAAATCATGCTTGCAAGAGTCTATGATTCATGCTTAGTTGGCCAAATGTAGGGCCAGGAATAATTTCTGAAATATTACAATACATCATGGAAGCATGAAGGCCTAGTTCTACTGTCAAAGAGGAGATGTTTGGAGAGGCTTCAAAAACTAAGCCCCATGGGTTGTCAGGATGTACTCCCGACCAGACGGGTAAATTTTGTCCCTAAAAAGTCAAAGTCAGGAAGAGGCAGGCCTTGTTTGCAGAGCCGATGATGTTGTCTTGGGTGCTGACCAGGTAATATTCTTGTGTTACCATTTGGAGATTTATTTGCTATTTTCTCGAAGAAACAAATGTAATGAGAAGAATAAAGATGGATAAGAGTAGAAGACCTGCCAAGGTGCCAAGAAGAAAGGCTAGCCAAGAGAACCAGGCCCCCACACTGATAATTGTCAAAGACTTTAACAGTGAGTGTTATAGACAGCGCAGAACAAGTGGATAAAACCAATGTTCTAGGGTCACTGCTGTTTTGCAGCCAAAGACAAAATATTTTTTTCTTTAGGCAGAGTCATCACAGCTCCTGATGTGGTCCTGGTTACACACATGCAGACCGAGGGCCACAGGCATGTGTGATGTGTCATCAGGAAGTGAACACATGAGTGTGCTGGTGCCCAGTCACCTGCATCTGCTAATAATGGGACCTGGGGAAAATTACTTGCCCTCTCCAAGTCATCACATCTTCATTAACAGAACTTGATGATCATAGTGAAGATTAAGGTTTTCTCACAGGGTTCCTGTGAAACACAAATTTTAAGATGTTTTAAAGCTTTTGTGAAAGTATCAGAACACGCATGGGGTTACTAAGGTGAGTGAGCAGACCCAAGGTACAGTATCCTTTTTTTTTATTATTCTCTCTGTACTCAATAGCAGTGATCAGTCAGTCACGTGTTTACTCTTACCCCAGTGTGATGGTAAACCACACAGATCGACTGGACTTTTCTTGTCATTTCAGTGTCTAAAATTCAAGCATTATTCGATGTAGAGTAAAAACATTGCTAACTCCTAGGAGGCCTTGCTGCTCAGAGTCTGCAGAGTCCCAAGATTAAACTGTGTTAAAAGAATGGCCTAAGCACTCTGGCTCAGAATTAAGTTCCAAATGTTTGCAGAGCACAGAAGTACTTCTGGGAGCATTTCAAAAAAACATGGAGTAACCTACTTCTCCAACTCTCTATCTGTGCAAATATCATCATCCATCTAAATTTACACCAAAGGCACTCCTTCTTCCCCACCCCAGCTTCTACAGCAAGAACTCCTGATCAGAGCAACAGGGAAAGGAAAGGCTTCCCTCCACAGGATGGATTTGATGACCTCAGGTGACTAGATCATCTCTGAATGTCTCATGTTTTTATTTAAACAGGGTCCTGCCTGCTGCTACTGCTGGTCGTGTCTAATCTGCTTCTGTGCCAAGGCAAATCATGCCCGTCCTGCGGTCCTGACGTGTTTGTCTCCTTACAGACATCCCTTACAGACGTGTTTGTCTATGCCCTCAGCCTCTCTCACGATGTCCATAACCTTTCCACAATAATGTTCAATGAGTTTGTAAGTACTACGGTGGTGGTGGTTTAGTTGCTAAATCGTGTCTGATTCTTGCGACCCTGTGGACTGTAGCCCGCCAGGCTCCCAGAAGGAAACTTCTCCTAAGTGACAGGGCTATACTATCCTTCAAACAAGAATGCTGCAATAACACCCTCTCTAGGTCAAAGAAGCCGTCAGTTCATAAGATGTTGAAATTGAAGAAAGGATCAGTTTTGTGAAATCTCAAAGATTCCTAAGAAGTGCTATAACTTTTTCAATTTCCTTTCATTCATTTTCTTTTTCAAATTTCCAAAATAAATGATTTTGTATTTATCAGCTAGGAATGCTATAAAATAATACAATAGACTCAGTGGAATAAACAACAGAAATTTCTTTCCTCACAGTTCTGGGGGGATAGAAGTCCCAGTTGAGGGTGCCAGCAAGGTGAGGTTCTGGTAAGAACTGTTTCTTCCCAGGCTGGCTTCTCTGTGACTCCTCCCAAAGGGTGGGGGTGGGGAAGAGAAATAGAGGAAAAGACAAAGAGACACAGAGTGAATTCTCTGGTGTTTCGCTTCATGAACACGCTAAATCTACTGGATCAGTGTTCCACCTTAAGAGCTCATTTGACCTTAATGGGCTTTGCTGGTGGCTCAGATCATAAAAAATCTGTCTGCAGTGTGAGAGACTTGGGTTCTATGCCTGGGTCTGGAAGATTCCCTGGAGACTGGAACAGCAAGCACTCCAGTATTCTTGCCTGAGAAATCCCATGGACAGAGGAATCTGGTGGGCTATAGACCATGGGATCCCCAAAAGTCAGAACCTTTTTCAAAACACAGCACTTTGGCAGTTAGGGCTCTAACACATGAAGAACACAGATTCAGTCCACAATACTACCTGACACAAAGCACTTTCAGGTGGGACTGGGAAAGGAAGTGTGTTGATTTTCTGGTCCTTAAGTGTCTTTCTGGGCTTTCTTCTCCAGGCTCAGAGTAAATAGCCAATACATGAGAACTGCTCTGCAGTGAACTGGGTGGATGGAACATGTTAAACAAAGCTGAATCCCAGTTACAGAAACGAATACTTTGTAGTTTTTTTAACGCTACAAATTATTGTTTTAAGATTTGCAGTGAATAGGTTTTGAGATGCAATAGAAGGGGTTTTTACAATTGGAAACAATTATTCTCTTTCTGAGCAAGGTATTTGAAAGTTGTATGTTAATTCTTTTAGGTCAATCAAGGAGCACACAGTGGAGCAGACAGCTAATAAAAGGCGGTGCTCAAGTTTTCTATTAAATTCATGTAGTTCTTTTTACTCATTAGATTTTCTTTCATCCTCCATTTTGACTGTCTATTTTTTTTTCCAACTCTTCCAAGTAAACAAATATTAAATGGTTAAATAGAGGTGCATGCATGCATTCTAAGTCACTTCAGTTGTGTCCAATTTTTTATAATCCTTCTGACTGTGGCCCAACAGGCTCCTCAGTCCATAGGATTGGCCAGGCAAGAATACTGGAGTAGGCTGCTGTACCCTCTTGCAAGGGATGCTCCTCACCTTGGGTTCAAACCTCAGTCTTGTTATATCTTCTGCATTGGCAGGAATATTCTTTCCCACTACCGACTTCTGGGAAGCACCAAATATTGGTACATATGTGCTATATTTGGTTCAAATAGTAAAAAAAAAAAAAAAAGATAATAAAACAAAGAAGGGAAAAGGTTTAATTTAGAAAAGTTATATGTAAAATCATTTTTATAGATACAATATATAGAAAAGTAGGAAAAGAATGACTTTTAAATTTTGTGATGCCCCCCGTTAAAAAAAATACACGTCTATCAAACATGTTAGTGTTCTGGTAATGGGTTTATCTACTGAATGCCAAACAACCCTAACTAATTGCCTGATCACTTTCAGGATGAAAAATATGCCCAGGGCAAACAGTACGATATCAATGCCACCAAGAGCTGCCACACCAATTCCTTCCATACTCCCGAAGAAAGAGATAAAGCCCAGCAGATGAATGTGAGTCTTTCACCTGGGTTTTTCACTGGATCAAATGACACAGTATGTAGGTTACCAGAGTTCAGATTATTAGAGGTTATGTTAACTGTATATGCAGAAAAAGGTGGAGGAACCGTAAGCAATTGAAGAGGAACTACATTATGCAGCTGATGAAGCATGAGCGAAATCAAGGGATGACTAAAGTACTGTAGTTGCAAGATAAATAACAGATCTATAAATTGTCCATGCAGACAACCTTAGTTCAACCAATGCATTAGACACAGAATTGCAGCTATTATTGTATGAAAACAAGAAATGAATGGGAACTTCCATGTGTAAAATATAAGATTGAAAAATTCATGAATATGTAAGAAACACACCCCAGTTTTGAGTACTCCCTGTTACTAGTGACTCCTACTTGGGAATCCTATACTGCACTACCTGAGCCCTCGCATCCGCCTTTCAAGGCTCTCCTGATTCTCCTCCTACTTCTCTGACACCGCCTTCATTCGTCATTCTCAACGCCTCCTCTGTCACCTTTTATTCTTAATTTGTAAGTCTCCCCCACAATGGCCTATAAAACATTGCTTTGCTTCTCACGGCGGCAACAATTGCCTCTGTTCTGAGGACAACACAGTTTACATACAGTCCTCAATCATTTATGGCAACTTCAAATTTTCACTATTATAATCTCTTCTTTCTGTTTTCCTGCATTATCCTTCCTCCTAACATTATTTAAAATATTTTCACATGCATCCCCCCTTAAAATTCTATCTTCTCTCTCTACAACCTTCTTAATGATACTAGCATTCTATTCCCCTGTTAAGCTCATTAATAATGAAGGTGAACAAGTAAAGGAAAAAGGACAAAGAGCAAGAAGAGGAGGGATTTTCAATAAGCTTAAATTTAAAGCTTATTTAGAGTTACTACATGGCCTTACATTTTACTCAGCACTTTATGTGACAAGAGTTCCCTGGTGGCTCAGATGGTAAAGTGTCTATCTACAATGCGGGAGACCTGGGTTCGATCCCTGGGTTGGAAAGCCTTACTGGAGAAGGAAACAGCAACCCTCTCCAGTACTCTTGCCTAGAGAATTCCATGGACAGAGGAGCTTGGCGCAGGCTACTGTCCATGGGGTTAAAAAGAGTTAGGCATGACTGAGCGACTTCACTTTCACTTTATGTGCATTACTATATTTAATCCTATTCAGTTCTCTGTTCTTTACCAGTAAAACAGTTCATGGCTGTAAAGAAATCAAGCATATTAACTAGAGATCTTCAGCCCCCGGGATTTTCAGGCTCAATTCTGCTAGTAGTAGTGAACTAGGGGGGACCCTCCACTGTGAATCCCACTGATGCTGTTACTAAAGACAACACTGTACCATTTTCTGCCCGGAGACATGTCAACAAAACAACTGTTCTGATATCAGCAGGGGGCTGGTGTGGGATCAGCTGAGGAGAGAAGCCTGTTTAGGAATGTCATGTCTTCTTCCTTGTCTCTTTGTTGTAAAATCATAAAACAATTACCAACATACAATCAATACGAAGGACTCATCTGATTCATTAATACGAACGAATCACTGGGTGACGATGATGTGGGCACAGGTGGAATCCCTCTTTCCTGGGTCAGGCCCTGCAGCACATACTGACTTGTGTAAATACTTAGATTTTCTCACGGAAATATACAAACACAAAAGAACGCACTGAGTGGTGGTAAAATTTCATAAGTAAAAAGAAAATTCTTCATGTTATAAATTAGGATGCATCAGAAGAATCAGTTCCTAAAATAACCTAGATGTTTAACAATTCAGCCAAGTGTGAACTAATAGCTTACATTTTATCCTTTTGCAACTTTTACTACCTTCAAAAATCTCTGCATACACATAGGAATAACCAAAAGCTTTTTAGGTCAGCTGCTCTGAGCAAAGATCACATGTTACCAAAACCACTGAATTATGATTTTTTTAATGAGACTCTTTCTTCTGGTTGCTTAGAATGAAGACCTTATTAAGTGGACACTCCTGTTACTGTACTGCTGGAATAATCCTCTGTATTATCTAGTCACGGAGATTCAGAGTATGAAAAGTCTGTCAGAGGCTGTCATATCAAGTGTCGAGGAGATTGAGAACATGTCAGAGAAACTTGAATCATTATTAGAGACTCATTTCGGGAAGGTGAGCATCCTGCAGAGGGCTTTCTTGCTTTGTTCATGAATGAAAGAGGTGACCACTGTAATGTGTAAGGAGTTTGGAAATATATCATTTTGTAAGAAAAAGATTCATGACTTCTATATGCCAGACGGCTACTACATAAAGCAGGAGCCTAGATATTCACAGTGATAGATTCTACTGTAAAGGAGTCAGAATTTCACTGCAATTTTTGACACATGCAGCCTTCCCTGCATTGCACACATTCCACCAAAAGCTTGCCTCTTCCTGGGCACTGGTGGTTGTAATGTTTTCAAGAGTAGTAGTACTAGAGAAAAGACTTTCCAAGGTCAGCATTTTTCTAAAGTATCCCAGGACATCTGCTATTGAAGTTCCATTTGTCTTCTTTCTCTGTTCTCCTCAAATCAAAGGATGAGAGTGGGAAGGAAGAAAAGAGAAAGTTAAAACTAAACTTGAGTTTCATTTCTACTTTTTAGATTTCTAATAGTTTTCTCATAGACTGGCTCCAAAATCAATGTCTAGAGAGTTTTATATTCATATGTCTTCCCCAAATGTTTATTTGATAATTACAAGAAAAAAAGATAAGCAAATACTAATAAAACACATAAGAAGTCATTATCATTTGGGTATTCAGATTATTTTTCCAGTCTTGAAGATGATACACGAGGCTGGCATTCCCTGGTCAAGATTCTCATCCATGAAGTTCAGCAATGAAGATAGGCGTCTTTCTGAATTTTATAACCTGTTCCACTGCCTGCGCAGGGATTCACGTAAAGTTGACATGTACATCAACATCCTGGAGTGCCGAACCCGCAAAACGTGCTAAATCCACATCCATCCCATCCAGCTCTGAGATGGTCATAATCATCTATCCCATAGCGAGCTACTTGAAATTTATAGCTTTCTAATGCATGCTCTGTAATGGGTCTCCTCTTAAAAAATAAACACAGACGCTTTAGAGATGTCAAAATCTAAGAGAGCAGTTTGTTAACATTTCTTATCTTCATTTAAGAGTAAATCAAAAGAAAATCCACCCCTACAATCGACAGAATGAAGCTCCTCTTAAAATTAGTCACAAATAGCAGAAGCTGGAATTACAAAGAAGACCATTAAGAGATTCCGTAAGAATCACAGCCAATGATTCTGGGTCAAGTTATTGGAATCAAAGAATTAGACAATTGTTCATGGTTCTGGTCATGCTACCATGAAGGCTGAAATCTCAGGATTCTTTATGAAAGCCGGCCACGACTTTCAGCCAACTACCACAGTGTTACACCAGACAAGATAAGTGCTTTGCACT
Source organism: Bubalus kerabau (assembly GCF_029407905.1). Taxonomy (NCBI): domain Eukaryota; kingdom Metazoa; phylum Chordata; class Mammalia; order Artiodactyla; family Bovidae; genus Bubalus; species Bubalus kerabau. The sequence goes on from NC_073626.1 coordinate 17,446,391, forward strand.
TTTGTGTAAATAGCATGAGGTTTACTGAACTGTCTAAAGATTGTTAGGATGCTGTCTTAGTCCTTCTGGGATGTTATAACAAAATATCACAGGCTTAAAAACAATCGAAATGGATTTCCACAGTGGGGTCATGCAGGGTCCTTTCTGGTCACACACTTCCTACTGTATCCTCACACGGGGGAGGGTTCGGGAGCTCTGAGTGTCTCCTATATATAAAAGCACTCATCTCATTGAAGAGGGTCCCATCCTTACAACTCTATCACCTCAAAAAGGCCCCACCTAGGGGTAACATAACCATGGGAATCAGGATTTCATCATATGAAATTTCTGGGGGACACAAAGGCTGAGACCATGGCAGATACAAAGGTGAACTGGCTCATCCTCCTGCAGTGGCTGTCGTCACCCACACTCCACTGATCCTCATTTCCTGCATCACCTTGCAGCCATTCCATACATTCTATCACTCTGGGTTTCACAAGTCCAGGTCAGTCAAATATCAGCTCCATCTCATATTCAGCCTATTCAATGTCTCCCTCTCCCCTGCTGAGGCCCAGGGGACCTACCAGGAAGTGCACATGTGTCCATTTCTGCAACATCCTATTATCTCCCTCTCTGGATCTTCATTCCTTGGGCCATGTTGGAACTGGGAAGATGGTAATGAGATGGGAAAGTTCTGACATCACTGACTTACATGGTGCCCTTGTAGCCTTCTCTTGGTCCAGACGGACTGATCTGAAATGCCCCCTGACTAACAAGTATTTCTCTTGAGGGGTATCTGGTGATTTTCCAGGACATTCACAAGTTGGGGATCCCCAAATTCATGGTTTCCTTTTTAATCAGGGGAAATGTTCTGGAACCACAGCTCCCCACCTGCAGTATTCTCCACAGCCTCTCTGTTTCCCTCACTCTGCAAGCACCATGTGAAGAAAATTAGCAGCCCACAGTCAGCTGTATACTAACTGACCCACAGGAACCCCATGTATAATAAACACTCTGGCCAATTGAATGGTTGAAATACTGGTGTGCATCTGTCCACCGCCTGAGGCCTCTGGACAATTGTCCAACTGGTCACGTAGACACTGAGGAGATCAGAAAGCTGGATTCAAAAACACATTTATCTGAAAAGTGAGATACCATTCTGTCTTCCTTTTAGAGTAACTATCCTTGCCATTAATTGTTTTCCTTACAAACATGCCCTAGTAGGTCCCTGAATTATAAAATTCTCCAAATAGACTGAGTTTCTACAGAGACTGGAGCAATGTGACTGGATTAGGGATGCTCAGCTTGTTCAACAGCCACCAAACAACCTGGGATGAGGGCCAATCACTTGACTGGCTCTCCTAAAATTCAGTGACCTATAAGTCGGTCACTAGGAAGATAGTTGATCTTCCTAAGAAGAGGCTGGTTTTGCAGCATCTTTAGGGCTTTAGCAGTAATTCCTGGTAAAGAAAATGGTAAATAGAAAGGTAGAAGGGAAAGGGGGATGAACAAGAGAGAAGCAGACAAAGACAGAAGGGAGGAAAAGCAGCAAAGGGAAAGTGAGTCTAGGACTTGGGTAGTGAAGCATGAAATGCTGTTAGAACACTTTATTTTTAAGGACCCAAATGTATATGCTTTTTTTAATATCCTAAGAGCAAATATCTCATATTCCCTTTCCATGAAAAAACCTTGTAAGCACTTTCTAAGTCATTTACTGCCCTAAACATCTAATTCTATTTTGTTACTTGCTTAACTTTCTTTTGTTCTATGTCTAGATATTTCCAGCAGAGAGCACGGTATTTATTAGAGGAAAATTTTGGCAGTAAGGGGGACAATGCAATTGGAGGAAATATACACACACCAATAGAACACATACATCCTCATGTATTTGTCTCTTATAAAATTATTTCAAGCATAAATTTAGGACTTTAGATCAACAACAGAGGTGGTGACATTCAGAGCGCTCTCCTTGCTTGACTGTGACATATAAAGTGAATACTGTAGGTTTCAGACAATATTGAACAGAGCCATAGATGTACTATAGAGTCAGTCAGGAATAGCGAAAGCAGGGATATTTGGACAGGATTTAACAACCACTTGCTTGCCATCCAAAAAGCGTTGATTTTCCCAACTTTTACAGATTTCCACGTAAGATTACATTTGAAGAAATGGCCTTATTATATCAAGAATAGTAGCAGTGGTTACCGAAAGGAAACAAATGAAGAACCTTTGAAGTTCACTGACCTTATAGATTGGTAAGTCACATATCATGGGTACAATGAGGACTTAAACTGAGGTTTAAAAAAAATCTCTCTTTTCCCAAAGCAGGCCTGCAAGTTGTGGAGAAGGAGAGGGTGATATAAACACACAAACTGCTATATTGCATGGCAGCGTGAAGAAGAATAAGATGTGGAGCCACCATGGGCTACAGTGGATTGAAGTAAATCTAGGAGCCACCTGAGTGTGTCATAGCATGACACAAATAGGATAGCTTTATGATGGAGTTTTGAAAAGTTGATGGGATATTGATGTGAAAAAATAGGAAAACAGTGTATCGGTCAATTCATGTATGATCGTCTTATGAAGTAAGGATCTCTGACATCCTAGATCAAGGCTACTGAGATATTAATACACATAGCATTATAAGGTATCAGTGAATAATCCAGTCTGACAAAAACACAAGAAATGTTCATTTTATACCATTCATGTTGTATCTCTCATGGTTATGCTCCCATGATATACTGCATATATTATTGTAGGGTTAGAATGGGGAAATACTTGTATGGATTTTTATGCATTTGGGAGAATCATGTATTGCAAAATGAAGAGTTTGTTTTTATTCTACAATGCACCAGCAAACCAAGAACATTCAGTCCAAGAGAGCACTAGGTCCAGAATTAGATAAGAGAAACTTTAATGTGGATTGAGGAGTTGTGGCTGTTGGGGCTGGTAGAGAAAAAGAAAGAGACCAGAAAGAGCTGGGACTATTATGACACTAAAAATCAAAGAGGGCTCTGCCTAGTAAAAAGTCGCAAAGCATGTGAGAGATACAGGAAATGAAATAGACCTTGACCACATGTAAGGAATGAGGCAGACAGAAGAGTCAAAAAAGGTATCCAGCAATATGGGAGTAGTTGAGTCAATAAATGACTGAAAAGTCAGAGAGAAGGGGGGAGATAAATTAAGGTTTTATCCAAAAGCACCTGAGCTCTATTTTCCTGTATTTCATCAACTTAGTACCAGAAATCGCCAAAAAATGTTAAGGTTCTGCAGCAAATAATAGAAATAAGTACTCTAAGGTGCCTCTGCTAGACCTTTGGAATACCAGAACCAAAGCAGGACTACCCAGTGATAACAAGCAGTAAGTCACTAATCACGGTCAATGCTTAAATAAGACATACATTGTAAAGCATAGAGGATGAATGGAAATCAAATGGAAACAACACATACCTTTACAGACCCAGTCTGCTGCTGCTCCTGCTAAGTCACTTCAGTCGCGTCCGACTCTGTTGGACCCCATAGACGGCAGCCCACCAGGCTCCCCCGTCCCTGGGATTCTCCAGGCAAGAACACTGGAGTGGGTTGCCATTTCCTTCTCCAATGCATGAAAGTGAAATTGTGCAGTCTTGTCCGACCCTTAGCGACCCCATGGACTGCAGCCTTCCAGGGTCCTCCGTCCATGAGATTTTCCATGCAGAGTACTGAAATGGGTGCCATTGCCTTCTCCGAGAGCCAGCCTAAACAAAACCTAAAACCTAAACCTAATAGAGATAATGGTCTCTTTAATCATGTGCCCACTTTCTCGAAGAGTTTCTCATTCCTTTTGCCTGAATCCTTCCTTGTTTTCTAACCCTTCATTTCCTACTCTCAGTATATGCTCAGCTAATCACTAATCAAATAAAATAATTAAACAGTGTTCACTCCTGAGACATATTTGTAGTGATGGACTCTTCAAATGAAGGCTTTCTAATCCCCTGAAAGTAAAACGCTAATACTGGAAGGACTCCTTCCCAGCCTCTTCCCAAAATGCCCAGATCATATCAGATCAGTCACTCAGTTGTGTCCGACTCTTTGTGACCCTTCAATCGCAGTACGCCAGGCCTCCCTGTCCATCACCAACTCCCAGAGTTCACTCAGACTCAAGTCCATCGAGTCAGTGATGCCATCCAGCCATCTCATCCTCTGTCGTCCCCTTCTCCTCTTGCCCCCAATTCCTCCCAGCGTCAGAGTCTTTTCCAATGAGTCAACTCTTCGCATGAGGTGGCCAAAGTAATGGAATTTCAGCTTTAGCATCATTCCTTCCAAAGAAATGCCAGGGCTGATCTCCTTCAGAATGGACTGGTTGGATCTCCTTGCAGTCCAAGGGACTCTCAGGAGTCTTCTCCAACACCACAGTTCAAAAGCATCAATTCTTCAGCATTCAGCCTTCTTCACAGTCCAACTCTCACATCCATACATGACCACAGGAAAAACCACAGCCTTGACTAGACGAATCTTCGTTGGCAAAGTAATGTTTCTGCTTTTGAAATGCCCAGTGGGCAGCAATTGCAAGTCTAGCTACTTAGACATCTTCTGCCATATTTATAACCTCTTTGGATAGTGAAGACAGCAGACAGATGAAGCACTGAAAATGTCGAGAAAGAAATGCCTGGACAAGTGGAAAAGATACCATAAGCCTTAAACACTGATGTATGCCTGCACACGATACCATGTGTGATGGGAGCCAGGTGGGCCTAATCAGGGATGGATTTTTCAAGAAAGCTCTATATGAGTTGGCACTGAGAAGCTTGATTCAACTCAACTGTTTCTTTTTTTTCCCAACTCAACTGTTTCAATATGATTCTTTGATTCTAAAACTCAGCAGCACTTGTCTCATTTAACTGAACTAAGTCAAAAAAGGAATATACTTATTGCATATTTGAACACTGCCAAGGGATCATAAAAGTTTTCATCACAAGGAGAAAACTGTAACTATTTCTAATGAGGGATGTTCACCAGACTTATTGCGGTGATCATTTTGCAATATATATCAAATTATTAGGTTGTACGCCTGAAACCAAAATAACATTATATGTCAATATTATCTATGTAATATGCTACCTGAAACTGAAATAGCATATTTGTCAATGTGACTTATGTAATGATTTCTATAATATAATGATCATATAATCATTATGTTACGGACATAGCACATATCATACCTTCAGTTTACTTCAGTCACTAAGTCATATCCAACTGTATGAGACCCCACGGACTGTAGCACATCAGGCTCCCCTGTCCTCCACCATCTCCTGGAGCTTGCTCAAACTCATGCCCATCGAGTCGGTGATGCCATTCAACCATCTCATCCTCTGCCATCACCTTCTCTTCCTGCCATCAATCTTTCCCAGTACCAGGGTCTTTTCCAATGAGTCAATTCTTTGCATCAGGTGGCCAAAGTATTGGAGCTTCAGCTTCAGTATCAGTCCTTTCAATGAATATTCAAGGCTGAATTCCTTTAGTATGGACCGGTTTGATCTCCCTGCAGTCCTAGGGACTCTCAAGAGTCTTCTCCAACACTGCATTTCAAAAGCATCAATTCCTTGGTGCTCAATTTCCTTATAGTCCACCTCTCACGTCCATACTGACTACTGGGAAAACCATAGCTTTGAATAGATGGAATTGTATTTATATATATAAACGTATAGGTACACACACCTATGTAAGGAAAAGGTTTTGAAAAGGAATATAATTATATTTTGGATAAAGAAAACAAATAAACTAGTATTTTTTTTTCATGTGTGCATTTTGGCTATCATGTTTGGTTTAAAACCTTCTCTTTAAATGTAGTTTATGTTTATGCTGATAATAGATACAGAAACATGTCTTAACCTTGTAACATTAACTGTAGAACAGTTTATTTACAATAGCTAATTAAAGTCACACAATTTTGAAACCTATAGGCCTGCCCAGTACTCTGCTATTGGTCATTTAACCAATTTATTATTGACTTAATTCCTCCTTGACTCAGAAACTCTTATAGGTGCTTTGTTTACATCAATACACAAAGCAGGCAGACACTTCTCCTCATGGAACTGATATTCTAGCTGGGGGAAGACAGATAATCTGCAATAAACATGAATCCAAGTACATTTTATGGTATGTTAACAGGTGATCTGTACTATTGGAAAAGAACTAGTAAAGCAGAGGATGGGGTTTAGGGAATAAAGGTGAAGAAAGGGAGGTGATTTAAAGAAAAACAACTTAGACCACACTGAGGGGAGCAAACATGCTCTCTTGCATTCAAGATTCAGGTTTTCCCCTGTCCAGTCAGGTCTCTTGGTCTTCCTCTGCTGCTGCTGCTACTGCTAAGTCACTTCAGTCGTGTCCGACCCTGTGTGACCCCATAGACGGCAGCCCACCAGGCTCTCCCATCCCTGGGATTCTCCAGGCAAGAACACTGGAGTGGGTTGCCATTTCCTTCTCCAATGTGCGAAACTGAAAAGCGAAAGTGAAGTCGTTAAGTCAGGCGGACTCTTAGCGACCCCATAGACAACCCAACTTCAAAATTGTTTCCGTCTTTGAGGCTCTATGCAAACTCATGCAAATATGCATGTTCTGAACATTCTGCCTCTCTTCAGTTGAACTGGTTTCATAAAAAATTGTTGGTAAACTCCCCCAAATTAAGTAACATTTTATGCAGCAAATTTTGATAATTTTCTGATTCTGGAAGAACTAACCGCCAAAGTATTTCCATTTTTCAACACACTGTCAGTGAAGTAATTATATTATGTAAAAGTATTATATGCTATGCTATGCTAAGTCACTTCAGTCGTGTCCGACTCTGTGCTACCCAATAGACGGCAGCCCACCAGGCTCCCCTGTCCCTGGGATTCTCCAGGCAAGAACACTGGAGTGGGCTGCCATTTCCTTCTCCAATGCATGAAAGTGAAAAGTGAAAGTGAAGTCGCACAGTCATGTCAGACTCTTAGCAACCCCATGAATTGCAGCCTAACAGGTCCTCTGTCCATGGGATTTTCCAAGCAAGAATACTGGAGTGGGGTGCCATTGCCTTCTCCGAAAGTATTATATATGCATTGCTATTCTAATATATTATGCCATTTAAAAAATATACACAAAATATAAACTAAATGACACTGAGATAAATAGAAATAGAAATGGATATAGTAACATTTTCTTCCCCAAGGGATGAGGACACTCATTTTTATGGCCACTGGACTAATGGATTCTGAATGTACACACATAATTATACCAGTTATTTAACTATCATGATACAGTAATTTCTTTTACATATAGTTTCAATCAAAGTTCTCAGAATACCACAAGGGGCCAGGAATACAATTATATGAGAATAACTCTCTTCATATGCATATATAAAATTTTGTGAGCTCAATTAAGTAATCATCTTTAGTTCTTTTGTTATTCCATCAATTCATCTACTGGTAAATAATCCAAACTCTACAATAGATATCTCATTTTCAGTGTTTAAATCTCAAGTCATAATAAAAGCGGAACAATGGCCTAGAATGAATAAAATGTCTTACTGATATCATCATATATGCATTTGTAAAGAAAATTAATGAAAAAATACAGACTTACAGTTTGCTGAAACAGAAAGTGTACTCACTCAGAGCTGAATATACATATCACCTAGAAAAAATACTTTCTCAGTTTCTGATGACTTCTAAAGAAAAGAACCCCATGACTTTCATCTCCAGCCTACTGTAGACTCCTTTCCACTTTCCTCCTCAACTTCCCTCCATGAAATCTCTTCCCTAGGTTATAAAACACACCTTGGGCTTCTGGTTCAGACAAGATGACACTGATCTCTTTGTGACCACTCCTCTGTCTGTTCTGGAAAAAAGAAGAGACCACTAAAGGAGACCTTGTATAGTTGGCAAGGAGAAGGTGAACTAGATTAGGGCCTGAAGAATGGAAGAGCAACACAGCAGCACCTAAGAGAAGACAAGCCAGGCCCAGCATTCCTGACCTCCAACCTAGCCTCAGAAGGCTGCCTGAGTAGGGCTGTTCCTCCCAAGGAATACATGTGAAGGAACACCAGGTGGTGCTTTAGTTGCTAAGCTGTGCCTGACTCTGTGTGACCCCATGGACAGTAGCCCATCAGGTTGGACTATCCATGGAATTCTCCAGGCAAGAATACGGATTCCCATGTCTTCCTCCAGGGGATCTTCCCAACCCAGTGATTGAATCCGGGTCTTCACAAGACAAGTGGATTCCTTACTGTCTGAGCCACCTGGAAGTCCAAGAAACTCAATAATGACATGGATATTTGGAAAATAAAAGGATAAAAGCATATGTTAATGTTAGATAAAGTAGAGTTGAGAGCAAAGAAAATTTCCAAAGACAAAGGAATATAAGGACATTACGTAAAGAATATAGAGTTGAACCCCTAGGTCAGGAAGATCTCCTGGGGTAGGGCATGGCAGCCCACCTTAACATTCTTCCCTGGAGAATCCCCATGGACAGAGGAGCCTGGCAGGCTCTATAGTCCATGGGGTCACAAAGAGTTGGACATGACTGAAGTCAGTTAGCACACATGTAAGAGAGTAAAACTTAAAAGTCCTCACCAAAAAGATCTTGAAAGGAGATATGTGAGGTGATATTAATAGATATATTAATTAAATCAATGAGGGAATCCAGTAATAATATATACCTATTTAAATTGTCATGTATTATTTAAATACTTGCAATTTTTTCTTTAAAAAATATTTTTAAAGTAATTAGCCTCCAATTAAATAAATTTAAATTTAATAAACAAAGAAACAAACAAAAAGCTGAAAAAAACAAAAATAGCAAGAATTTCAATGCTTTTTATATAATTTGTTTCAAATATTACACTTGGTATGTAAAGGGTTTTTGTTTCTTTTTTTTCCAGATAATAACCATTGGGATTCATTGGGTATTCAGAAAAGTAAGAAACCTTGGAAATTATCTAGGCAATCCTCCCATATTAAGAATATATAAGTAAATCCATGAATGATTATGTCACTTATCTAAACTTATAACTCGATGCAAAAGTAGCAATAGATTCCAGGTTTCCTAGGTTTAAGTGAATCTTACAGAATTTCCCAGCAAATGGCAATATCTCCTATTCTCTGCAAAATTTGATTCTTATCTCTTTCACAGAACTGATCATATTCCACCTTGTATTCATTGTCCAGTTAGCATAAGTTTTACCAAGCAAATTAAATTCCTTGAAGGTTCAATCCTGGCATGTCTGTTCTTCTCACTCTATATTCTCACATATGGCTAAAGCTCTTTATAAATGCCTTCTTCTCCCTGGAACACCCTCTCTCTCTTACATGATTACCTCCTCCACATCTTTCAGATCTCAGTAAAAACCAGTTCCTCCAAACAGCGTTTCCTGACTCTGACACAGCTCAGGTCTCCTTGTTATGTGGACATAGGGCATTCTGTGCTTTCCCCTCTCCACACGTGTCCCAATTGTGGTGCAACATTTAACTTTGAAATTCACCTCATTTCTGTTTTTCTGTTAAAATTTAAGTCCTAATTCATAATGTCCACATGTGTGCTCTTCACTGCTGTCCATTCTTTGCATTCATCAGGTCTTTGCTATGTGTTTGCTCAATGAAATAATTTTATTTGTGCAGAATAAAATTTCAATGAATTTTTGATGCTCGTCTTATAGCACAGAGTGAACTAGGGTTTTCACAAGAGCCCTAATCCCATTCATGTGGGCTCTGCCTTCATGTGGGTTATGAACTCATGACCTAATTATTTTCCAATGGTCCCACCATCTAAAATCGTCACTTTGGGGATTAGGGTTTCAACATATGAATCTTGGGAGAACACAAGCATTAGACCATGGCACCCAATGAAGAGACTGACTTTTGTAAGGTAACCCAAAGCTTCTTCCATACTGAATGCTCTGTGGTGCTGATACGAAGCCAAGGACTAAGGAATTATAGATTTCTCCCAGTATATACCCAGGGGATTGCAGAGTTTTGAAAGATACAGATAAAAAAATGCCAGGATAAAAACTTGTTTTATTTAGGGGAAAAATTGTCTATTCTGGAAAAAATAGCATGCATTTTGTATACTGTATTTGAATATATAAAACTCAGTTACCTATCCATACACCAAAACACATTACAGAAATACAAATAATCACATTTACAATTGCATCAAAAAATAAAATACTTAAATAAATTAAAGCAAGGTGTTGAAAGATCTATGTATGAAAACATTCAAAACACTCATGAAGGAAATGTTTAAAACAGACAAAAGGAACATATTTCATATTTATTGACTGGAAGAATTAATATTGTTAATACATCCATTCTACCCACAGCTATCTACATATTCACTACAGTCTCTTTGAAAATTTCAAAACTTTTCACAAAACAAACAAAAAAATTCTACAACTTGTATAAAACTGTTGTTGTTGTTGTTGTTGTTCAGTTGCCAGTCATGTCTGACTCTTACTGATGTCATAGACTGCAGCGCGCCAGACTTCCCTGTCGCTTACCATCTCCTAGAATTTGCCCAAGTTCATGCCCTTTGAATTGGTGATGCCATTCAACCAATTCTCATCATCTGTCAGCCTCTTTTTCTTCTGCCTTCAGTCTTTCCCAGCATCAGGGTCTTTTCCAATGAGTCAGCTATTCATATTAGGTGGCCAATGTATTGGAGCTTCAGCATCAGTCCTTCCAAAGAATATATGGGGTTGATTTTCTTTAAGGTTGACTGGTTTTGAGCTCCTTCGTGCCCCAGGGACTCTCAAGAGTCTTCTACAGCACCATAGTTCAAAAACATCAGTTCTTCAGCACTCTGCCTTCTTTATTGTCTGTCCAGGTCTTATGTGTACATGACTAATGGAAAGAGCCTAGCCTTGACTCTACAGACCTCTGTCGGCTAAGTGATGTCTTTGCTTTTAACATACTGTCTAGGTTTGTCAGAGCTTTCCTGCCAAGAAGCAATCGTCTTCTAATTTCAAGGCTTCAGTCACCATCCACAGTGATTTCAGAGCCCAGGAAGCGGAAGTCTGTCACTGCTTCCAACTTTTCCCCTTCTATTTGCATGTAAGTGATGGGACCAAATGCCATGATCTTAGCTTTTTTGACATTGAGTTTTAAGCCAGCTTTTTCACTCTCCTCTTTCACCCTCATCAGAGGCTCTTTAGTTCCTCTTACTTTCTGCCATTAACATTGTATCATTCACATATCTGAGGTTGTTGATATTTCTCCCAGCAATATCAATTCCAGCCTTTAGGACTCATCCAGTCCAACATTTCGTATGACATGCTCTGCATATAAGTTAAATCAGCAGGGTGACAATATTCAGCCTTGACGGACTCCTTCACCAATTTTGAACCAGTTTATTTTTCCTTGTCTGCTTCTAACTGTTGCTTTTTAAACTGCATACAAGTTTCTCAGAAGACAGGTAAGGTTCGTCTGTTATTCCCATCTCATTAAGAATTTTCCATGTTGTGATCCACACAGTTTGGTGAGATCAATGAATCAGACGATTTTCTGGAATTCCCTTACTTTCTCTATGTTCCAGCAAATGTTGGCAATTTGATCTCTGGTTCGTCTCCCTTTTCTAAACCCAGCTTGAACATCTGGAAATTCTAGGTTCACATAATGCTGAAGCCTAGCCTGGAAGATTTTGATCATAACCTTACCAGCCCTGGAGATGAGTGCACCTGTTCAGTGGCTTGAACATTCTTTAACAATGTCCTTCTTGGGAACTGGGATGAGGCTTGACCTTTTCCAGTCCTCTGGTCACTGCTGGCTCTTCCAAATTTCATGACATATTAAGTGGAGCACTTTAATAGCACCATCTTTCAGGATTTTAAATAGCTTTGCTGGAATTCTATCACCTCCACTAGCTTTGTTGGCAGCAGTGCTTTTTAAGACCCACTGGAGTTCACATTCCAGGATTTCTGGCTCTGAGTGAGAAACTACACCATTGTGATTATCTGGGTCATTAAGATATTTTTTTGTATAGTTCTTCTGTGTACTTTTTCCATCTCTTCTTGGTCTATTTTGCTGTATTAAATCACAAAGCACCAAAGATAAAAGTGGTCTAGAGAAAGAAGAACAAAGTTCGAGACTAGGGTTGCTGATTTCAAATTGTATTAGAAAGCTATAGTAATCAAAACAGAATGTTTTGCTTCTGGCATGAAAATAGACACATAGATCAACAGAGTAGGATAGCGAAGCCAGAAAGAAACACACACATATATTGTTGGTTAGCTTATGAAAAATGAGCTAAGACTATCCAGTGGGGAAAGGACAAACTTGTCAAAAATGGCACTGGGGAAACTGGATAGTCCTATGAAAAAATGGAACTGTACCCCCATCTTTTACCCTGCATAAAAATGGATTAAAAATTAGAACATAAGACTTTAAGTGATTAAACTCTTAGAAGAAGACACTGAGGTCATCTTCTTGCCATCGGTGTTTGCAACGAGGTTTTGGGTTTCACACCAAAAGCAAAGGCAACAACTGCAAAAACAAGTGGAACCACATTAGACTCCAAAGAAAGGAACATCAATAAAATCAAATGGCAATTTACAGATTGACAGCAGATATTCCAAATCATATATTTGATAAGGGCTTCATATCCAAAAATAGGGGGAGGAGCTAAGATGGCGGAAGAGTAGGACAGGGAGTACACTTTCTCCCCCACAAATTCATCAAAAGAACATTTAAACGCCGAGTAAATTCCACAAAACAACTTCTGAATGCCGGCAGAGGACATCAGGCACCCAGAAAAGCAACCCAAGTCTTCAAAAGGAGGTAGGAAAAAATATAAAAGACAAAAAAAGAGACAAAAGAGGGAGGGATGGAGCTCCATCCCGGGAAGGGAGTCTTAAAAAGAGAGAAGTTTCCAAACACCAGGAAACCTTCTCACTGCCGAATCTGTGCCGAGCCTTGGAAGCACAGAGGGCAACATAACAGGGAGGAAAAATAAATAAACAATTAAAACCCGCACATTGAGAGCCCTACGGTAACTCCCCCAGTGGAGAAGCAGTGCAGACACCTGCATCCGCCATTAGCAAGCGGGGGCTGGGCAGGGAGGCGTGGCGCAGGCTGCATCACAAGAATCTGGCCTGAATACCCCGAGCGCTATCTGAGCGAAATAATTTTGGCTAGCAAACCAGACTGTGGGCTATCTACCACGCGAAAAGCCAGCCCTAACCTAAGACACCACCAGGCCCGCACACAGAACAAAGGACTCAACAGAGATAGCTGGCGGCAGACCATCCCCCTCCAGTGATAGGCAGCCAGAGCTGGAAGGGGACAATCGCAGCCCCAGAGAGACATTATCTATAAAACTGTAAGCAGGCTTCTTTGCTAACTAAAACTTCTTGGGGGTCTGGACGGCCAACATCTGCCTGAGAAGGTGTGCCGGTGCACACCTAGATAACCAAGCGACGGGGAGGCGATAAGTTGCAGCAATCACGTGCGCCAAACACCTCATCACCTGAGCTGCTCGGATCTGGGAAAGGCACAAAACGCAGGCCCATCCGAGAGTCTGCACCTCTGAGGACCACCCGAGTGCCTGAACCTGAGCGGCTTGGACCTGGGAAGTGCAGGCAGCCCAGGGCCGGCCACAGATGGTTCCTGGCGGAGCAACCTAGAGCCTGAGCAGCGTGGGCAGGGAGGCTACACGCGCCGTGAGCGGGGGCAGACCCAGTGTGGCTGAGGCACTGCAAGCACACACCAGTGTTATTTGTTTGCAGCATCCCTCCCTACCTCCCCTCAGTGCGACTGAACAAGTGAGCCTAAAAAAAAAAAAACAGTGTCCTCCACCGTCCTCTTTGTGTCAGGACGGAAACCAGACACTGAAGAGACCAGCAAACAGAAGAAGCTATAACAGAGGGAACCGCCTTGGAAGCTATAGGCAATAGATTAAAACCCTGTGGTTAGTACCAACTATATAGGAAGGGGCCTATAGATCTTGAGAAATATAAGTCGGACCAAGGAACTAGCCAAAAATGAACTGAATCCGCAATACTCACAACAAAACTGGAGAAAGTCCTAGATATATTTTTACTATTTTTACGATCATTCTTTCTTTCTTTTTTTTTTTAATTAAAAATTTTTTTAAGTCCTCTATTATTCCTTTAATTTTCACTTTTATAACCGATTACTTTGAAAAAAAAAAAACAAACAAACAAAAAAGAAGACCCCATTTTTTTAAAAGCAAACTTCATATATATATATTTTATAATTTTTTGACCTTGTTTTTTTTTTTCCTTCTTTTCTTTAACATTGTATTTTTGAAACTCCAAACTCTACTCTAGATTTTTAATTTTAGCTTTTTGGTATTTGTTATCAATTTTGTACCTATAGTTTTTTTTTTTTTTTAACATAATTTCTGTGACCCTTTTTTCTTTTTTCTTTTTCTTTTTCTCTGTTTCTTTCTCTTCTTCTTTTAAATAACATTGTATATCTGAAATTCCAAACTCTACTCTAGATTTTTAATTAATGCTTTTTGGTATTTGTTATCAATTTTGTACCTGTATTTTCTTTATAATTTATGCGACTTTGTTTGTTCTTGTTTGTTTTTTTTTTCTCTCTTTCTTTTCTTTCTTCTTTTCTTTAACATCATATTTTTGAAATTCCAAACTCTACTCTAGGTTTTTAATTTTTGCTTTTATGTATTTGTTACCAATTTTGTACCTTTAAGAACCCAATCTTCAGTACCCATTTTTCACTAGGGAGCAAGATAACTGGCTTAACTGCTCTCTCTCCCTTTGGACTCTCCTTTTTCTCCACCAGGTCGCCTGTGTCTCCTCCCTAACCCCTCTCTACTCTACCCAACTCTGTGAATTTCTGTGTGTTCCAGACGGTGGAGAACACTTAGGGAACTGATTACTGACTGGATCTGTCTCCATCCTTTTCATTCCCCCCTTTTATCCTCCTGGCCACCTCTGTCACCTTCCTCCTTCTTCTCTTCTCTGTATAACTCCGTGAACAACTCTGAGTGGTCCAGTTGTGGAGTGCACATAAGGAAGAGATTACTGGATAGCCCACTCTCTCCTCTACTGATTCCACCTCATCTCATTCGGGTCACCTCAAACTCCCTCCCCCTTCTTCTCTTCTCCATATAATGCTGTGAACCTCTCTGGGTGACCCTCACGGTGGAGAAACTTTTCATCTTTAACGTAGATGTTTTATCAGTGGTGCTGTATAGAAGGAGAAGCTCTGAAACTACTGTAAAAATAAGACCGATAACTGGAAGCAGGAGGCTTAAGTCCAACCCTGACTCCAGGGAGCTCCTAACTCCAAGGAACATTAATTGACAGGAGCTCATCAAATGCCTCCATACCTGCACTGAAACCAAGCACCACACAAGGGCCAATAAGTTTCAGGGCAAGACATACCAAGCAAATTCTCCAGCAACAAGGAACACAGCCCTGAGCTCCAAGATACAGGCAGCCCAAAGTCACCCCAAAACCATAGACATCCTATAACTCATTACTGGACATTTCATTGCACTCCAGAGAGAAGAAATACAGCTCCACCCACCAGAACACCGACACAAGCTTCCCTAACCAAGAAACCTTGACAAGCCACCTGTACAAACCCACACACAGCGAGAAAACGCCACAATAAAGATAACTCCACAAACTGCCAGAATACAGAAAGGACACCCCAAACTCAGCAATTTAAACAAGATGAAGAGACAGAGGAATACCCAGCAGATAAAGGAACAGGATAAATGCCCACCAAACCAAACAAAAGAGGAAGAGATAGGGAATCTACCTGATAAAGAATTCCAAATAATGATAGTGAAATTGATCCAAAATCTTGAAATTAAAATGGAATCGCAGATAAATAGCCTGGAGACAAAGATTGAGAAGATGCAAGAAAGGTTTAACAAGGACCTAGAAGAAATAAAAGAGAGTCAATATATAATGAATAATGCATTAAATGAAATTAAAAACACTCTGGAGGCAACAAATAGTAGAATAACAGAGGCAGAAGATAGGATTAGTGAATTAGAAGATAGAATGGTAGAAATAAATGAATCAGAGGGGATAAAAGAAAAACGAATTAAAAGAAATGAGGGCAATCTCAGAGACCTCCAGGACAATATTAAATGCTACAACATTCAAATCATAGGGGTCTCAGAAGAAGAAAACAAAAATAAAGACCATGAGAAAATACTTGAAGAGATAATAGTTGAAAACTTCCCTAAAATGGGGAAGGAAATAATCACCCAAGTCCAAGAAACCCAGAGAGTCCCAAACAAGGTAAACCCAAGGCGAAACACCCCAAGACACATATTAATCAAATTAACAAAGATCAAACACAAATAACAAATATTAAAAGCAGCAAGGGAAAAACAACAAATAACACGCAAGGGAATTCCCATAAAGGATAACAGCTGATCTTTCAATAGAAACTCTTCACGCCAGGAAGGAATGGCAAGACATACTTAAAATGATGAAAGAAAATAACCTACAGCCCAGATTATTGTACCCAGCAAGGATCTCATTCAAATATGAAGGAGAAATCAAAAGCTTTTCAGACAAGCAAAAGCTGAGAGAATTCAGCATCATCAAACCAGCTCTCCAACAAATAGTAAAGGATATTCTCTAGACAGGAAACACAAAAACGGTGTATAAAATCGAACCCAAAACAATAAAGTAAATGGCAACTGGATCATACTTATCAATAATTACCTTAAACGTAAATGGGTTGAATGCCCCAACGAAAAGACAAAGACTGGCTGAATGGATACAAAAACAAGACCCCTACATATGTTGTCTACAAGAGACCCACCTCAAAACAGGGGACACATATAGACTGAAAGTGAAGGGCTGGAAAAAGATTTTCCATGCAAATAGGGACCAAAAGAAAGCAGGAGTAGCAATACTTATATCAGATAATATAGACTTTAAAACAAAGGCTGTGAAAAGAGACAAAGATGGTCACTACATAATGATCAAAGGATCAATCCAAGAAGAAGATATAACAATTATAAATATATATGCACCCAACATGGGAGCACCGCAATATGTAAGACAAATGCTAACAAGTATGAAAGGAGAAATTAACAATAACACAATAATAGTGGGAGACTTTAATACCCCACTCACACCTATGGATAGATCAACTAAACAGAAAATTAACAAGGAAACACAAACTGTAAACGATACAATAGACCAGTTAGACCTAATTGATATCTATAGGACATTTCATCCCAAAACAATGAATTTCACCTTTTTCTCAAGTGCACATGGAACCTTCTCCAGGATAGATCACATCCTGGGCCATAAATCTAGCCTTGGTAAATTCAAAAAAAATAGAAATCATTCCAAGCATCTTTTCTGACCACAATGCAGTAAGATTAGATCTCAATTACAGGAGAAAAACTATTAAAAATTCCAACATATGGAAGCTGAACAACACGCTGCTGAATAACCAACAAATCACAGAAGAAAGCAAAAAAGAAATCAAAATTTGCATAGAAACGAATGAAAATGAAAACACAACAACCCAAAACCTGTTGGACACTTAAAAGCAGTCCTAAAGGGAAAGTTCATAGCAATACAGGCATACCTCAAGAAACAAGAAAAAAGTCAAATAAATAACCTAACCCTACACCTAAAGCAACTAGAAAAGGAAGAAATGAAGAACCCCAGGGTTAGTAGAAGGAAAGAAATCTTAAAAATTAGGGCAGAAATAAATGCAAAAGAAACAAAAGAGACCATAGCAAAAATCAACAAAGCCAAAAGCTGGTTCTTTGAAAGGATAAATAAAATTGACAAACCATTAGCCAGACTCATCAAGAAACAAAGGGAGAAAAATCAAATCAATAAAATTAGAAATGAAAATGGAGAGATCACAACAGACAACACAGAAATACATAAGATCATAAGATCATAAGAGACTACTATCAACAATTATATGCCAATAAAATGGACAACGTGGAAGAAATGGACAAATTCTTAGAAAAGTACAACTTTCCAAAACTCGACCAGGAAGAAATAGAAAATCTTAACAGACCCATCACAGGCACGGAAATTGAAACTGTAATCAAAAATCTTCCAGCAAACAAAAGCCCAGGTCCAGATGGCTTCACAGCTGAATTCTACCAAAAATTTAGAGAAGAGCTAACACCTATCCTGCTCAAACTCTTTCAGAAAATTGCAGAGGAAGGTAAACTTCCAAACTCATTCTATGAGGCCACCATCACCCTAATACCAAAACCTGACAAAGATCCCACAAAAAAAGAAAACTACAGGCCAATATCACTGATAAACATAGATGCAAAAATCCTTAACAAAATTCTAGAAATCAGAATCCAACAACACATTAAAAAGATCATACACCATGACCAAGTGGGCTTTATCCCAGGGATGCAAGGATTCTTCAATATCCGCAAATCAATCAATGTAATACACCACATTAACCAATTAAAAAATAAAAACCATATGATTATCTCAATAGATGCAGAGAAAGCCTTTGACAAATTTTAACATCCATTTATGATAAAACCTCTCAAGAAAGCAGGAATAGAAGGAACATACCTCAACATAATAAAAGCTATATATGACAAACCCACAGCAAACATTATCCTCAATGGTGAAAAATTGAAAGCATCTCCTCTAAAGTCAGGAACAAGACAAGGGTGCCCACTTTCACCATTACTATTCAACATAGTTTTGGAAGTTTTGGCCACAGCAATCAGAGCAGAAAAAGAAATAAAAGGAATCCAAATTGGAAAAGAAGAAGTAAAACTCTCACTGTTTGCAGATGACATGATCCTCTACATAGAAAACCCTAAAGACTCCACCAGAAAATTACTAGAACTAATCAATGACTATAGTAAAGTTGCAGGATATAAAATCAACACACAGAAATCCCTTGCATTCCTATACACTAATAATGAGAAAACAGAAAGAGAAATTAAGGAAACAATTCCATTCACCATTGCAACGGAAAGAATAAAATACTTAGGAATATATCTACCTAAAGAAACTAAAGACCTATATATAGAAAACTATAAAACACTGGTGAAAGATAACAAAGAGGACACTAAGAGATGGAGAAATATACCATGTTCATGGATTGGAAGAATCAATATAGTGAAAATGAGTATACTACCCAAAGCAATCTATAGATTCAATGCAATCGCCATCAAGCTACCAATGGTATTCTTCACAGAGCTAGAACAAATAATTTCACAATTTGTATGGAAATGCAAAAAACCTCGAATAGCCAAAGCTATCTTGAGAAAGAAGAATGGAACTGGAGGAATCAACCTACCTGACTTCAGGCTCTATTACAAAGCCACAGTTATCAAGACAGTATGGTACTGGCACAAAGACAGAAATATAGATCAGTGGAAAAAAATAGAAAGCCCAGAGATAAATCCAGGCATATATGGACACCTTATCTTTGACAAAGGAGGCAAGGATATACAATGGATTAAAGACAATCTCTTTAACAAGTGGTGCTGGGAAATCTGGTCAACCACTTGTAAAAGAATGAAACTAGAACACTTTGTAACACCATACACAAAAATAAACTCAAAATGGATTAAAGATGTCAATGTAAGACCAGAAACTATAAAACTCCTAGAGGAGAACATAGGCAAAACACTCTCTGACATACATCATCGCAGGATCCTCTATGACCCACCTCCCAGAATATTGGAAATAAAAGCAAAAATAAACAAATGGGACCTAATTAAACTTAAAAGCTTCTGCACAACAAAGGAAACTATTATCAAGGTGAAAAGGCAGCCTTCAGAATGGGAGAAAATAATAGCAAATGAAGCAACTGACAAACAACTAATCTCAGAAATATACAAGCGACACCTACAGCTCAACTCCAGAAAATTAAATGACCCAATCAAAAAATGAGCCAAAGAACTAAATAGGCATTTCTCCAAAGAAGACATACAGATGGCTAACAAACACATGAAAAGATGCTCAACATCACTCATTATCAGAGAAATGCAAATCAAAACCATTATGAGGTACCATTTCATGCCAGTCAGAATGGCTGCGATCCAAAAGTCTACAAGCAATAAATGCTGGAGAGGGTGTGGAGAAAGGGGACCCCTCTTACACTGTTGGTGAGAATGCAAACTAGTACAGCCACTATGGAGAACAGTGTGGAGATTCCTTAAAAAACTGGAAATAGAACTGCCTTATGATCCAGCAATCCCACTGCTGGGCATACACACTGAGGAAACCAGAAGGGAAAGAGACACGTGTACCCCAATGTTCATCACAGCACTGTTTATAATAGCCAGGACATGGAAGCAACCTAGATGCCCATCAGCAGACGAATGGATAAGAAAGCAGTGGTACATATACACAATGGAGTATTACTGAGCCATTAAAAAGAATACATTTGAATCAGTTTAATGAGATGGATGAAACTGGAACCTATTATACAGAGTAAAGTAAGCCAAAAAGAAAAACACCAATACAGTATACTAATGCATATATATGGAATTTAGAAAGATGGTAACAATAACCCTGTGTACAAGACAGCAAAAGAGACACTGATGTATAGATCAGTCTTATGGACTCTTTGGGAGAGGGAGAGGGTGAGGAGATTTGGGAGAATGGCATTGAAACATGTATAATATCATATATGAAACGAGTCGCCAGTCCAGGTTCCATGCAAGATACTGGATGCTTGGGGCTGGTGCACTGGGACGACCCAGAGGGAGGGTATGGGGAGGGAGGATGGAGGAGGGTTCAGGATGGGGAGCACGGGTATACCTGTGGCAGATTCATTTCGATGTTTGGCAAAACTAATACAATATTGTAAAGTTTAAAAATAAAAAAAAATGAAAAAAAAAATCCAAAAATACATGAGACATACAACTCAAGGACAAAAACCCCCAAATAATCCGAATTTTTAGTGGAGCATAAGAATAGTAAGACTTTCAATAAATCTGAAGATTAGACTAGAGATGAGAGACACAGCAAGGTTTTCCTTCTAGAACAATAAAAGCCTGTCCCTTCCTGGCATTACTTTCTTCATCTCCACTCACTTATTTGACAATTACAGTTCAATGTGTACATTCTTGAGTCAATAGCAATCACCCCACAGTGAGCCATAATATGTACTAAGAACAGCCCCACCAGGGGAAAAAATATCTAATATTTGAATCCTTACTAATGAGGCATATCAAAAGGAAGGCAATTTACAGAGTTTACCACTACATTGTTTTCTATATTTCATTTCAAAATTGAGCCACCTAGTAGGAAAATGAGTTAAGAGACCTCAATAATATATAGATAGAAAACCAGTTTTAAATGGGAGCATTAATGGATTATAATTTAGGGGTTATTTATTACTACTGTTGTAACTGTAGTCCTTTTGGATCTCTACTGCATCCATTAATAATTGATTATAAATATTAATACCAACACAGAGATACATACTACTAATGTCATAGCGAATAGAGAAAGACATAGAATATATTAGGCAAGAAGTGAAAGTATGGGAAGTCAGCAATGGTAGTAAAGTAAAGGTCAGTATTGCCTTGAGAGGAACGAAGGTTCTCAAAGTTTCTTGAAACATCAAGATCGTGCCAGCTGTCAGGAATTAGCTTAATTTGTAAACCAGAAACTCTACCAGAAGAAATTTAAGTTCATAAAAATATTACGATTCTAAACCCCAAAATTTAGACAGAGAATAGTGTAGGGTCGGGTATATAGACATTCAAAGTTCTCCATTGATTAGTGCATCAGGCACTCAAGGACCACCCTTACTGAAGTCTTTCTCTATTGCTCAACCTACAGGTACCAGCATGCAGAAAGAGATAGCTCTGCTCCACAGGCAGTTGAACCCTACTTTTATGGCCTCATGGCTTTCCTTAAAGCATTCCATGCAGCACATTTCCTCCACCCCATCCCATCAGGCTGACTCCCCACGGTCAACAGGAGTCCTCATCCTGGGATCATTCTGCAATCCCCATGGCTCCAGCTCCCAGCTTCCGTGGACACCAGTGGACTTACAACCCTATCCAAGGTATGAAAGGCTGCAGCATGGCTTGTCTATGTGGTTCTCACTCCGTTCAGACTGTCACATTAGTTAGCTCACTCTCCAACAGCTTCAAATGCCTCCCCCGTCCCAGTGGATGGCCATGTACGAGGGTATCTCACCCCTGCACTTCAGCTCCCTTATCCCCAGGTGCAGGCTGGTCCCACTTGCTCTCCTCCCTCTTTCCCCGTCCTCCTTGTCCCTTCTTTCCTTTGTCCTACCAAGTTCTGTATGGATCCGGATATTCCTTCTCAGTAGTCAGCGAGTCCTGCCAGTATTCACCTGGTCTTCTATGAGAACTGCTGCAACTTTAGACGTTCTTGATGCATCAGTGGAGAGAGGTGTACCCCACTTCCATCTTGTCCACCCCCATTTGTGCATGCATTAGAAACGAGTTTCCCTTCTATTAAGTAACATTGTCATCACCACACACATTTAACTTTTGCTTTTTGAGGAGAACACAGGTAAGTTCCACTCTCTTCAGTTCAGTCAGTCATTCAGTCGTGTCCCACTCTGTGTGACCCCGGGGACTGTAGCACACCAGGCTTCCCCGTACATCCCGACTCCCAGAGCTTGTTCAATCTCATGATTAGATCATGAAGCTCAAACTTAGATCCTCACCTTATTAATTTTTTATACATGAAAATATGTAACCTTTAAAAATCTCTCCCTATTTGTCCTACCCTCCAGTCTTTGGCAATCATTTTTCTACTCTGAGTTCCCCCCTTTTTTTTTGAAGTCCTTATAGTTGAGACCCTATGGTATTTGTCTTTCTCTGACTTAGTTTACTTAGTGTAATGCCCTCCAGTTTCATCCATGTTGCCACAAATGGAAGGATTTCGTTCTAATTCTAATGGCTAAATAGTATTTACCTATATAGGTCACACGGAGAAGGCAATGGCACCCCACTCCAATGCTCTTGCCTGGAAAATTCCATGGACGCAGGAGCCTGGTAGGCTGCAGTCCATGGGGTCGCTAAGAGTTGGACACGACTGAGCAACTTTTATTTCACTTTTCACTTTCATGCATTGGAGAAGCAATGGCAACCCACTCCAGTGTTCTTGCCTGGAGGATCCCAGGGACAGCGGAGCCTAGTGGGCTGCAGTCTATGGGTCGCACAGGGTCGGACATGACTGAAGTGACTTAGTAGTAGTAGTAGTACATATGTCACATCAGATGGTTTTAATCCATTCACCTGTTGAAAGATTGTTGTTTCTATAACAAGGCTACTGTGAATAATGCTGCAATGAACATGAGAATACAGATCTCTCTTTGAGACAATGATTTCATTTGCTTTGACTATATATCCAGAAGTGGGATAATGGATCACATAAATCTTCTCTTTTAAATTTCTTGAATAACCTCCACAGTATGTGTTCATGTGAGTTGCACCGGTATACATCCCTACCAACAGTGCATAAGCCCTCTTTGTCTCCACATCCTCAATAACATTTGTCATTTCTTACATTTTTGGTACTAACCTTTCAAACAAGTATGAGGATATATCCCTTGTGCTTTTGATCTGCATTTCCTTTGATTATTAGTGATACTGAGCATCTTGTCATATACCTCTTGATCATCTATATGTCTTATTTGTGGGAAAATGTCTATTCTTTAAAGATGGAGCATACATTATGTTTACTATATTCCAATATACGAAACTCAGTTGCCTATCTATGTATCAACAACAAGCTATGAGAAAGTGGAATAAAGAAAACAATCCCATTTGCTATTGCATCAAAAAAAGATAAAACACTTAGAAATAAACAAGCAAGGTGCTGAAAGATTTTACGCAAAACCTTTAAGACATTGATAAGAGAAATTTAAAAAGAGTTAAAGATACGTAAAGTTAGGTTGTCTGTAGAATGTGTTTCTTGAAGTCGGATTTTTATGACTATAAATTCGCTCTTAGAACTGCTTTTGTTGCATCCTCTAGGTTTTTGATCATCATGTTTTCATTGTTCTTTGTTTCTAGGAATGTGTTGATTTCCCTTATTTCTTCAGTAAACTGTTCACTATTTAGACATGTGTTGTTTAATCACCATGTGTTTGTGTTCTTTAAAGTTGTTTTTTTTTTTTTTTTTTCGTATAATTGATATCTAGTACTCTTGCCTTGAAAATCCCATGGATGTAGGAGCTGGTAGGCTACAGTCCATGAAGTTGCTAAGAGTTGGACACGACTGAGTGACTTCCCTTTCACTTTTCACTGTCATGCATTGGAGAAGGAAATGGCAACCCACTCCAGAGTTCTTGCCTGGAAAATCCCAGGGATGGGGGAGCCTGGTGGGCTGCTGCCTATGGACTTGCATAGACTTGGACACGACTGAAGCGACTTAGCAGCAGTAGCAGTAGCAGTATCATAGTGTTGTGGTCAGAGAAAGTTCTTGATATAATTTCAATTTCCTTAAATTTATTGAGGTTTGATTTGGGACCCAAGATGAGGAGAATGTTCCATGTGCACTTGAGAAGAAAGTGTATTCTTCTGTGTTTGGATGGAATGTGTTGAAGATATCAGTTAGTTCTGTTTGCTCTAATATTTCCTTCTAGGTTTATGTTTCCTTATTACTTTTCTGTTCTGATGATCTGTCCACTGGTATAGGTGTGGTGTCAACATGCTACTATTATTGTGTTACGGTCAATTTCCCCTTTTGTGTCAGTTAGTGTTGACCTTATGTATTGAGGTGCTCTTATGTTGGGTACATAATCATTTAAAATTGTTATGTCTTTTTCTTGGACTTATCCTTTGATCATTTGGTACTGTCCTTCTTAATCACTTATAATAGTTTTGATTTTAAGGTTTATTTTTTCTAATACTAGAATGCCAGTCTGGCTTTCTTTTGATTTCCATTTGCATGGAATATCTTTTTCCATCCACTCACTTTCAGTCTGTATGTGTCCCTGGGACTGTAGTGGGTCTCTTGTAGACAGCATATATATGGGTCTTGTTTTTGTATCCATTCAGCCAGTCTGAGTCTTTTGGTAAGAATGGAAGAAGATAATAGCAAATTAAACAACCAATAAAGGATTGCTTTCCAAAATACAAGCAGCTCAAATTACTCAGTCATCAAAAGCAAAGGCAAGAACTGCAAAAATAAACTAGTGAGACCACATCAAACTCAAAACCTTCTGCACAGTAAAAGAAGCCATCAATAAAATGAAATGACAACCTATGGAATGAAAAAAAAATATTTGCAAATCACATATTTTGTAAGGGCTTCGTATCCAAGTATATATAAGAGACTTATGCAACTCAGTATGAAAAGAAATCAAACAACCCAAATTATTAAATGAGCAAAGGAAGAGTAAGTGTTTTGAAAAATCTGAAGAGTAGACTGTAGATGACAGACCCTGTAAGTTTTTCCTTCCAGAACAAAAGCCTGTGTCTTCCTGGCATTGCTTTCTTTACTCCAATCACCTGTTTGGTGATGCAGTTCACAGGATACATCCTTTACCCAATAGCAATCACCCGTCACTGAGCTATATGTGCTCAGAATAGCCTTATTAACTATAACAAACTAATAATTGCATACTTAATCTTGAGGCATCTAAAATCTAAGGTGATTGTCAGAGTTTTCCACTCCATTGTTTTCTACATTCTATTTCAAAATTGAAACACCTAGTATGGAAATATGAGTAGGGGACCTCAATAATTCATGCATAGAAAGTCATTTAAAACTGGGAGCATTACTGGATTACATTTTTGGGGAATGTATTATTACTAATACTATTGGAATTTTATTGCCTTTAATTCTCTGCTATACTAGTGGATATTGATTTAAAATAGTAATAACAACATACAGCACATAGTACTCAGGGTACAGTAGATTGAGAAAGACAAAGCTTATGAGGCAGGAAGGGAAATCACAGAAAATTAGCAATGGTATCAAAACAAGGTGCAGTATTGAGGAGAAAGAAAGCAGAGTTCTCTAATTGTTCTGAGACAACACAGACAAGCCAGATGTGAGCCAACCAGCTTAAACTGTGTACCAGAAACTGCACCAGAAGGAAAGTGAAGTTCATAAAAATATGCTGATGTTAAACGCCAAAATCCAGACAGAAAGAGTATAGGGTAGGGTTTATGTGATGATGAAAACTGCTCAGAAAGGTAGACATGGAAGCAAATACACTAATGAGCATCAGAAAGATCAAAGCACAAAAGGTCTGAAAAATAAATCTTAAAGTGAATTGGTAGTCTAATCAAAAGAATAAGAGAATCAAATTAGAAAACCAAAATATAAAGACTTGTGCACATGATAGACCAGAGAATGCTCAGCAGAGAGAATTTCGGCCTTAGTGACCAGCGAACAGAAGCCTGCAGCATCAGAAACAAAAACCCTGGGCAGGACTCACGACTGTGCGCTTCTGGGAACAGCCTCAGTTTCAAAGTTTGGGCACTATACCACCGAAAAGTGAACGCTGACAAGGATTATAGCTTGCTACGACACTGAATCAAGACAATAGTGTTTGTGAGTTTACTTTTCTCATTCAACTAAAAAAAAAATAAAGTTAATGAATCATTAACCAATGATAATTGACATCATCAGTTTAGAGTCAGATCCTCTTTAGTCATACAATGGATATCTGAATCTGTTACATGATCACCAATAACAGTTTTTATAATTGAATTTCTTGATGTTTATGTGAAGGGGAATTGCTTTACAATATTGTACTGGTTTTGGCCAAATATCAGCATGAATCAGCCATAGGGATACCTATGTCCCCACGCTCTAGAACCTCCTTGCCACCATCCTTCCCGTCCCACCCCTCGAAGCTGTTACAGAAAAATATGGAAGGCTTAACAAATTTGTGTGTCATTCTTGGGCAGGGGTCATGTTAATCTTCTCAGTATTATTCCAGATTTTTAATATATGTGCTATGAAAGCAAACACACGTATAACAATTGGGGGAATGTCATGGAAACATGTAGAATATCATATAGGAAACGAATCGCCAGTCCAGGTTCGATACAGGATCCTTGGGGCTGGTGCACTGGGATCGCCCAGAGGGATGGTACAGGGAGGGACTTCGGAGAGGGGCTAGGGATGGGGAACATGTGTAGGCCTGTGGTGGATTCATGTTGATGTGTGGCAGAACCAATAGAATATTGTAAAGTAATTAGCCTCCAATTAAAATAAATAGATTTAAATAAAAAAAATAAAAAAATAAGTATTTGAGATAAAATATTAAAAAAACAATTTAACAGAAAAAAATCATATAGTGAGTCATCTACCAATAGATGATCAATTACATTAGGAATTAGGGTATTCTGCTATATTTACCACCTCTTATAAAATTGAATTTTATAAGGTCCAAAGTTTCATGAAGAAATTAAGCATATATTTATGCATAGCACATGTATACATGCACAGAAATATATGCACACAAATACATTTTTGTTATATAAGCTATTATCCTCCTGGCCTGTCACAATAAGCTCTTTACTTGATGAGAGAGATAGTCCCAAATTTCTCCAACTTATATGTCTTGTTTTTGAGGACCACTTCTTTTATTTTCCAGAGAAGGCAATGGCACCCCACTCTAGTACTCTTGCCTGGAAATCCCATGGATGGAGGGCCTGGTGGGCTGTAGTCCATGGGGTCACTAGGAGTCGGACACGACTGAGTGACTTCACTTTCACTTTCTTTTATTTTCATCACCTAATTTTAAATATTCATTTTATTCTTAGATATCATGCCCATTTAAACTAACTAAGAGCAGAGAAAACCTAGTAAATGCTGATATCTTATCCTTAATTAAATTATCACTCTTCTGGTCAATTGGAAAAAGAATCATGTTCAGATCTCATTCAGGAGGATAAAATCTCTATTTTTTCAGTTCTCTTGTCCAAACTCAATTCTTGCTCACTTTAGTCTTAAATTCTGCTTACTTACAAAGGTCAGACAGGAAAAGTAATACTAAAATCATGCTTGCAAGAGTCTATGATTTATGCTTCTGTTGGCCAAAGGTAGGGCCAGGAATAATTTCTGAAATATTACAATACATCATGGAAGCATGAAGATCTAGTTCTAGTATCAAAGAGGAGATGTTTGGAGAGGGTTCAAAAACTAAGCCCCATGGGTTTTCAGGATGTATTCCCGACCAGACAGGTAAATTTTGTCCTTAAAAAGTCAAATTCAGGAAAGGGCAGGCCTTGTTTGCAGAGTCGATGATGTCGTCTTGGGTGCTGACCAGGTAATATTCTTGTGTTACCATTTGGAGGTTTATTTGCTATTTTCTCGAAGAAACAAACGTAATGAGAAGAATAAAGATGGATAAGAGTAGAAGAGCTGCCAAGGTGCCAAGAAGAAAGGCTAGCCAAAGAACCAGGCCCCCACACTGATAATTGTCAAAGACTTTAACAGTGAGTGTTTTATAGACAGAGCAGAGCAAGTGGATAAGACCAATGTTCTAGGGTCACTGTTGTTTTGCAGTCAAAGACAAAGTATTTTTTCTTTAAGCAGAGTCATCACAGCTCCTGATGTGGTCCTGGTTACACACATGCAGACCGAGGGCCACAGGCATGTGTGATGTGACATCAGGAAGTGAACACATGAGTGTGCTGGTGCCCAGTCACCTGCATCTGCTAATAATGGGACCTGGGGAAAATTACTTGCCCTCTCCAAGTCATCACAACTTCATTAATATAACTTGATGATCATAGTGAAATTAAGGCTATCTCACAGGGTTCTTGTGAAACACAGATTTTGAGATGTTTTAAAGCTTTTGTGAAAGTATCAGAGACATGCATGGGGTTACTAAGGTGAGTGAGCAGATCCAAGGTACAGTATCTTTTTCTCTTACTATACTCTCTGTACTCAAGAGTAGTGATCAGTCAGTTACGTGCTTACTCTTACCCCAGCGTGATGGTAAACCACACAGATCGACTGGACTTTTCTTGTCATTTCAGTGTCCAAAATTCAAGCATTAGTCGATGTAGAGTAAAAAAATTGCAAACTCCTAGAGGGCCTTGCTGCACAGAGTCTGCAGGGTCCCAAGATTAAACTGTCTTAAAAAAATGGCCTAAACACTCTGGCTCAGAATTAAGTTCCAAATGTTTGCAGAGCACAGAAGTACTTCTGGGGGCAATTCAAAAGTACATGGAGTAACCTACTTCTCCAACTCTTTATCTATGCAAATATTATCATCCATCTAAATTTACACAGAAAGTGCTCCTTCTTCCCCACCCCAGCTTCTACAGCAAGAACTCCTGATCAGAGCAACAGGGAAAGAAAAGGCTTCCCTCAATAGGATGGATTTGATGACCTCAGGTGACCAGATCATCTCAGAATGGCTCATGTTTTTATTTAAACAGGGTCCTGCCTGCTGCTGCTGCTGGTTGTGTCTAATCTGCTCCCGTGCCAAGGTATCTCATGCCCATCCTGCAGTTCTGACGTGTTTGTCTCCTTCCAGAAATCCCTTACAAACGTGTTTATCAATGCCGCCAGCCTCTCCCACGACTTCCATAACCTTTCCACAATAATGTTCAATGAGTTTGTAAGTACTATGGTGGTGGTGGTTTAGTTGCTAAATCGTGTCCGACTCTTGCGACCCTGTGGACTGTAGCCCGCCAGGCTCCCAGAAAGAAACTTCCCCTAAGTGACTGGGCTATACTATCCTTCAAAGAAGAAGGCTGCAGTAACACCCTCTCTAGGTTAAAGAAGCCATCAGTTCATAAGATGTTGAAATCGAAGAAAGGATCAGTTTTGTGGAATCTCAAAGATTCCTAAGGAGTGCAATAACTTTTTCAATTTCCTTTCATTCATTTTCTTTTTTAAATTTCCAAAATAAATGATTTTGTATTTATCAGCTAGGAATGCTATAAAATAATACAATAGACTCAGTGGAATAAACAACAGAAATTTCTTTCCTCACAGTTCTGGGGGCTAGAAGTCCCAGATCAGGGTGCCAGCAAGGTGAGGTTCTGGTAAGAACTCTTTCTTCCCAGGCTGGCTTCTCTGTGACTCCTCCCAAAAGGTGGGGTGTGGGGAAGAGAGATAGAGGAAAAGACAAAGAGACACAGAGTGAATTCTCTGGTGTTTCGCTTCATGAAGACTCTAAACCTGTTGGATCAGTGTTCCACCTTAAGAGCTCATTTGACCTTAATGGGCTTCACTGGTGGCTCAGATGGTAAGGAATCTGTCTGCAATGTGAGAGACTTGGGTTCTATCCCTGGGTCTGGAAGATTTCCTGGAGAAGGGAACGGCAAGCACTCCAGTATTCTTGCCTGAGAAATCCCATGGACAGAGGAATCTGGTGGGCTATAGACCATGGGATCCCCAAAAGTCAGAACCTTTTTCAAAACACAGCACTTTGGCAGTTAGGGCTCTAACACATGAATTTGAAGATCACAGATTCAGTCCACAATACTACCTGAGACAAAGCACTTTCAGGTGGGACTGGGGAAAGGAAGTGTGTTGATTTTCTGGTTCTTCAGTGTCTCTGGGCTTTCCTCTCCAGGCTTAGAGTAAATAGCCAATAAATGAGAACTGCTCTGCAGTGAACTGGGTGGTTGGAACATGTTAAACAAAGCCGATTCCCAGGCACAGAAACGAATACTTTGTAGTTTTTTTAAGCTACATATTATTGTTTTAATAATGAATAGGTTTCGAGCTACAATAGAAGGGGTGTTTACAATTGGAAACAATTATTCTCTTTCTGAGCATGGTATTTGAAACTTGTACGTTAATTCTTTTTTTTATTTTATTTTTAAACTTTACATAATTGTATTAGTTTTGCCAAATATCAAAATGAATCCGCCACAGGTATATATGTGTTTCCCATCCTGAACCCTCCTCCATCCTCCCTCCCCATACCATCCCTCTGGGTCGTCCCAGTGTACCAGCCCCAAGCATCTGTATGTTAATTCTTTTAGGTCAATCAAGGAGCACACAGTAGAGCAGACAGCTAATAAAAGGCGGAGCTAAAGTTTTCTATTAAATTCACGTAGTTCTTTTTACTCATTAGATTTTCTTTCATCCTCCATTTTGACTGTCTTTTTTTTTTCCAACTCTTCCAAGTAAACAAATATTAAATGGTTAAATAGAGGTGCACGCATGCATTCTAAGTCACTTCAGTTGTGTCCAATTTTTGACAACCCTTCTGATTGTAGCCCAACAGGCTCCTCAGTCCATAGGAATGGCCAGGCAAGAATACTGCAGTAGGCTGCTTTACCCTCTTGAAAGGGATGCTCCTCATCTAGGATTCAAACCTCAGTCCTGTTATATCTCCTGCATTAGCAGGAATATTCTTTACCACTACCGTCCCCTGGGAAGCACCAAATATTGGTACATATGTACTATATTTGGTTCAAATAGTAAAAATAATAATAATAATAATAAAACAGAGAATGGAAAAGGTTTAATTTAGAAAAGGTATATGTAAAATCATTTTTATAGATACAATATATAGAAAAGTAGGAAAAGAATGACTTTCAAATTTTGTGAGCCCCCCCTTTAAAAAAAATACACGTTTATCAAACATGTTAGTGTTCTGGTAATGGGTTCATGAACTGAATGCCCAACAACCCTAACCAATTGCCTGATCACTTTCAGAATGAAAAATATGCCCAGGGCAAACTGTACTATATCAGTGCCACCAAGAGCTGTCACACCAATTCCTTCCATA
Organism: Bubalus kerabau; assembly: GCF_029407905.1. NCBI lineage: Eukaryota > Metazoa > Chordata > Mammalia > Artiodactyla > Bovidae > Bubalus > Bubalus kerabau. The sequence goes on from NC_073626.1 coordinate 17,478,010, forward strand.
CTCCCGAAGAAAGAGATAAAGCCCAGCAGATGAACGTGAGTATTTCACCTGGGTTTTTCACTGGATCAAATGAGACACTATGTAGGTTACCAGAGTTCAGATTATTAGAGGTTATGTTAACTGTATATGCAGAAAAAGGTGGAGGAACCGTAAGCAATTGAAGAGAAACTATATTATGCAGCTGATGAAGCATGAGCGAAATCAAGGGATGACTAAAGATCTGTAGTAGCAAGATAAATAACAGATCTATAAATTGTCCATGCAGACAACTTTAGTTCAACAATGCATTAGACACAGGATCGCAGCTATTATTCTGTATGAAAACAGGAAATGAATGGGAACTTCCATGTGTAAAATATAAGATTGAAAAATTCATGAATATGTAAGAAACACACCCCAGTTTTGAGTACTCCCTGTTACTAGTGACTCCTACTTGGGAATCCTATACTGCATCACCCGAGCCCTCCCATCTGCCTTTCAAGGCTCTCCTGATTCTGCTTCTACTTCTCTGACACCTTCTTCATTCGTCATTCTCAACGATTCCTCTGTCACCTTTTATTCTTAATTTGTAAGTCCCCCCAACAATTGCCTATAAAACATTGCTTTGCTTCTCATGGCGGCAACAATTGCCTCTGTTCTGAGGACAACACAGTTTACATATCAAGCCTCAATCATTTATGGCAACTCCAAATTTTCACTGTTATAATCTCTTCTTTCTGATTTCCTGCATTATCCTTCCTCCTAACATTATTTAAAATATTTTCACATATATCCCCCTTTAAAATTCTATCTTCTCTCTCTACAACCTTCTTAATGATACTAGCATTCTATTCCCCTGTTAAGCTCATTAATAATGAGGGTGAACAAGTAAAGGAAAAAGAAAGAGGAAGAAGAGGAGGGATTTTCAATAAGCTTAAACGTAAAGTTTATTTAGAGTTACTACATGGCCTTACATTTTACCCAGCACTTTATGTGACAAGACTTCCCTGGTGGCTTGCCTAGAAAATCCCATGGACAGAGGAGCTTGGTGCAGGCTACTGTCCATGGGGTTACAAAGAGTTGTGCACGACTGAGCGACTTCACTTTCACATTATGTGCATTACTATATTTAATCTTATTCAGTTCTCTGTTCTTTACCAGTAAAACAGTTAATGGCTGTAAAGAAATCAAGCATATTAACTAGAGATCTTCAGTCCCTGGGATTTTCATGCTCACTTCTGCTAGTAGTAGTGAACTAGGGAGGAACCCTCCATTGTGAATCCCACTGATGCTGTTACTAAAGACAACACTGTGCCATTTTCTGCCCAGAGACATGTCAACAAAACAACTGTTCTGATATCAGCATGGGGCTGGTGTGGGATCAGCTGAGGAGAGAAGCCTGTTTAAGAATGTCATGTCTTCTTCCTTGTCTCTTTGTTGTAATATCATAAAGCAATTACCGATCTACAATCAATAGGAAGGACTCATCTGATTCATTAATATGAACGACTCACTGGGTGACGATGATGTGGGCACAGGTGGAATCGCTCTTTCCTGGGTCAGGCCCTGCAGCACATACTGACTTGCGTAAATACTTAGATTCTCTCACGCAAATATACAAACACAAAAGAACTCACTGAGTGGTGGTAGAATTTCAGAGGAAAAAACAAAATTCTTCAGGTTATAAATAAGAACGCATCAGAAGAATTAGTTCCTAAAATAACCTAGATGTTTAAAAATTCAGCAAAGTGTGAACTAATAGCTTACATTTTATCCTTTTGCAACTTTTACTACCTTCAAAAATCTCTGCATACACATAGGAATAACCAAAAGCTTTTTAGGTCAGCTGCTCTGAGCAAAGATCACATGTTACCAAAACCACTGAATTATGATTTTTTTAATGAGACCGTTTCTTCTGGTTGCTTAGAATGAAGACCTTAGTAAGTGGACACTTGTGTTACTGTACTCCTGGAATAATCCTCTGTATTATCTAGTCACGGAGATTCAGAGTATGAAAAATCTGTCAGAGGCTGTCGTATCAAGTGCCAAGGAGATTGAGAACATGTCAGAGAAACTTCAAACAATCATAGCGAGTCAATTCAGGAAGGTGAGCATCCTGCAGAGGGCTTTCTTGCTTTGTTCATGAATGAAAGAGGTGACCACTGTAATGTGTAAGAAGTTTGGAAATATCTCGTTTTGTAAGAAAAAGATTCATGACTTCTATATGCTAGATGGCTACTACATAAAGCAGGAGCCTAGACATTCAGAGTGATAGATTCTACTGTAAAGGAGTCAGAATTTCACTGCAATTTTTGACACATGCAGCCTTCCCTGCATTGCACACATTCCACCAAAAGCTTGCCTCTTCCTGGGCACTGGTGGTTGTAATGTTTTCAAGAGTAATAGTACTAGAGAACAGACTTTCCAAGATCAGCATTTTTCTAAAGTAACCCCGGACATCTGCTATTGAAGTTCCCCTTGTCTTCTTTCTCTGTTCTCCTCAAATCAAAGGATGAGAGTGGGAAGGAAGAAAAAGGAAAGTTAAAACTAAATTTGAGTTCCATTTCTACTTTTTAGATTTCTAATAGTTTTCTCAGAGGCTGGCTCCAAAATCCATATCTAGAGAGTTTTATATTCATATGTCCTCCCCAAATCTTTATTTGATAATTACAAGAAAAAAAGAAAAGCAAATACTAATAAAACACATAAGAAGTCATTATCATTTGGGTATTCAGATTATTTTTCGAGTCTTGAAAACGATACACGAGGCTGGCATTCCCTGTTCAAGACTCTCATCCATGAAGTTCAGCAATGAAATTAGGTGTCTTTCAAAATTTTATAACCTGTTCCACTGCCTGCGCAGGGATTCACATAAAGTTGACATGTACATCAACATCCTGGAGTGCTGAACCCGCAAAACGTGCTGAATCCACATCCATCCTATCCAGCTCTGAGATGGTCATAATGATCTATCCCATAGCGAGCTTCTTGAAATTTAGAGCTTTTTTTTTTTTTTTTTATGTGCAAAAATTTTCTTTAATGTTATTAAACACTGAATAACACTAAATAACCACATTTTCTAAGTGGTGGAAAGTTTACCAATAGAAGTCTGTGTTTCAGTATAATAAGCTAAAAACTAAACATTTATTGGAAGGCATAGTAAGAAAGTGAAAGTGAAAGTGAAGTCGCTGTCGTGTCCGACTCTTTGCGACCCCATGGACTGTAGCCTACCAGGTTCCTCCGTCCATGGGATTTCCCAGGTAAGACTACTGGAGTGGGCTGCCATTTTCTTCTCCAGGGGACCTTCCCAAGCCAGGGATCAAACCTGGGTCTCTTGTGTTGCAGACAGGCACTTTACCATCTGAGCCACCAGGGAGACCCCCAGGTGGCCAAATGGTGAAGTAGAAAAACCGTGAGCTCATGTCCTAGAATGGGCACAACAAAATTGCAACCATTTTCAGAGAAACTATACATGAGAATGACTTGGAGAATAACAGAAAAGATTTTCCACAGCTAGTGATATACAGAAGGAAACAATGAAACAGGCAGGAGGGGCAAAGCCATGATATAGTTAAGACCTTAGCCTAATAGCTTATTTATTTAAGTTTAGCTCAATTCAGTTTCAAAAACTATGTTTTTGTTTTTCTCAGTACAGATTCTTCTGATTTGTTCTTTCAGTCCATCTCTGTAATTGCTGTTTTTTTTCAAGATTTTCTTGTCTTTCACTTCCTTTATTTTTAATCATTGGTTTGAATTATGTTTTCCTTGATTTGGATATGGTTTTGTGTATGTTTTATGAGCTTTAGCTCTTAGAGCACTGCTAAACTCTTATTCTTTTTTTTTTTTTTTTTTTAATTTTATTTTATTTTTAAACTTTACATAACTGTATTAGATTTGCCAAATATCAAAATGAATCCGCCACAGGTATACATGTGTTCCCCATCCTGAACCCTCCTCCCTCCTCCCTCCCCATTCCATCCCTCTGGGTCGTCCCAGTGCACCAGCCCCAAGCATCCAGTATCGTGCATCGAACCTGGACTGGCAACTCATTTCATACATGATATTTACATGTTTCAATGCCATTCTCCCAAATCTTCCCACCCTCTCCCTCTCCCACAGAGTCCATAAGACTGTTCTATACATCAGTGTCTCTTTTGCTGTCTCGTACACAGGGTTATTGTTACCATCTTTCTAAATTCCATATATATGCGTTAGTATACTGTATTGGTGTTTTTCTTTCTGGCTTATTCAATGCAATCCCTATCAAGCTACCAACAGCATTCTTCACAGAGCTAGAACAAATAATTTCACAATTTGTATGGAAATACAAAAAACCTCGAATAGCCAAAGCGATCTTGAGAAAGAAGAATGGAACTGGAGGAATCAACCTACCTGACTTCAGGCTCTACTACAAAGCCACAGTTATCAAGACAGTATGGTACTGGCACAAAGACAGAAATATAGATCAATGGAACAAAATAGAAAGCCCAGAGATAAATCCACGCACATATGGACACCTTATCTTCGACAAAGGAGGCAAGAATATACAATGGATTAAAGACAATCTCTTTAACAAGTGGTGCTGGGAACTCTGGTCAACCACTTGTAAAAGAATGAAACTAGAACACTTTCTAACACCATACACAAAAATAAACTCAAAATGGATTAAAGATCTAAACGTAAGACCAGAAACTATAAAACTCCTAGAGGAGAACATAGGCAAAACACTCTCTGACATACATCACAGCAGGATCCTCTATGACCCACCTCCCAGAATATTGGAAATAAAAGCAAAAATAAACAAATGGGACCTAATTAACCTTAAAAGCTTCTGCACATCAAAGGAAACTATTAGCAAGGTGAAAAGACAGCCTTCAGAATGGGAGAAGATAATAGCAAATGAAGCAACTGACAAACAACTAATCTCGAGAATATACAAGCAACTCCTACAGCTCAACTCCAGAAAAATAAATGACCCAATCACAAAATGGGCCAAAGAACTAAATAGACATTTCTCCAAAGAAGACATAAAGATGGCTAACAAACACATGAAAAGATGCTCAACATCACTCATTATCAGAGAAATGCAAATCAAAACCACTATGAGGTACCATTTCACACCAGTCAGAATGGCTGCGATCCTAAAGTCTACAAGTAATAAATGCTGGAGAGGGTGTGGAGAAAAGGGAACCCTCTTACACTGTTGGTGGGAATGCAAACTAGTGCAGCCACTATGGAGAACAGTGTGGAGATTCCTTAAAAAACTGGAAATAGACATGCCTTATGATCCAGCAATCCCACTGCTGGGCATACACACTGAGAAAACCAGAAGGGAAAGAGACACGAGTACCCCAATGTTCATCGCAGCACTGTTTATAATAGCCAGGACATGGAAGCAACCTAGATGTCCATCAGCAGATGAATGGATAAGAAAGCTGTGGTACATATACACAATGGAGTATTATTCAGCCATTAAAAAGAATACATTTGAATCAGTTCTAATGAGGTGGATGAAACTGGAGCCTATTATACAGAGTGAAGTAAGCCAGAAAGAAATTTAGAGCTTTTTAATGCATGCTCTGTTATGGGTCTCCTCTTAAAAAAAGTCCCAGGTCCTTCACTAGTTGTGTGATTCTGCACAAGTCAATCACTGCCCCTGACTCTTTTCCATTAGATGGGATTTAAGATCATGTAAACAAATGGCAATATATTTGAACTTAATAAACAATTAAGCATTAAAAACATGAAAAAAAATAAAAATAAAAAAAATAAACAGACGCTTTAGAGATGTCAAAATCTAAGAGGGCAATTTGTTAACATTGCTTATCTTCATTTAAGAGTAAATCAAAAGAAAATCCACCCCTACAATCGAGAGAATGAAGCTCCTATTAAAATTAGTCACAAATAGCAGAAGCTGGAATTACAAAGAAGACCATTAAGAGATTCCGTAAGAATCACAGCCAATGATTCTGGGTCAAGTTATTGGAATCAAAGAATTAGACAATTGTTCATGGTTCTGGTCATGCTACCAAGAAGGCTGAAATCTCAGGATTCTTTATGAAAGCCGGCCACGACTTTCAGCCAACTACCACAGTGTTGCACCAGACAAGATAAGTGCTTTGCACTTTTGTGTAAATAGCATGAGGTTTCCTGAACTGTCTAAAGATTGTTAGGATGCTGTCTTAGTCCTTCTGGGATGTTATAATAAAATATCATAGGCTTAAAAACAATGGAAATGGATTTCCACAGCGGGGTCATGCGGGGTCCTTTCTAGTCCCACAATTCCTACTGTATCCTCACATGGGGGAGGGTTCGGGAGCTCTGAGTGTCTCTTATATATAAAAGCACTCATCTCATTGAAGAGGGTCCATCCTTATAACTCCATCACCTCACAAAGGCCCCACCTAGGGGTAACATAACCATGGGAATCAGGATTTCATCATATGAAATTTCTGGGGGACACAAAGGCTGAGACCATAGCAGATACAAAGGTGAACTGGCTCATCCTTCTGCAGTGGCTGTCGTCACCCACACTCCACTGCATCCTCATTTCCTGCATCACCTTGCAGCCATTCCATACATTCTATCACTCTGGGTTTCACAAGTCCAGGTCAGTCAAATGTCAGCTCCATCTCATATTCAGCCTATTCAATGTCTCCCTCTCCCCTGCTGAGGCCCAGGGGACCTACCAGAAAGTGCAGATGTGTCCATTTCTGCAATGTTCCTTCTCTCTCCCTCTCTGGATCTTCATTCCTTGGGCCATGTTGGAACTGGGAAGATGGTAATGACATGGGAAAGTCTGACATCACTGACTTACATGGTGCCCTTGTAGCCTTCTCTTGGTCCAGACAGACTGATCTGAAATTCCCCCTGACTAACAAGTGTTTCTCTTGAGGGGTATCCTGGTGATTTTCCAGGACATTCACAAGTTGGGGATCCCCAAATTCATGGTTTCCTTTTTAATCAGGGGAAATGTTCTGGAACCACAGCTCCCCACCTGCAGTAGTCACCACAGCCTCTCTGTTCCCCTCACTCTGCAAGCACCATGTGGAGAAAATTAGCAGCCCACATTCAGCTACCTACTAACTGACCCACAGGAACCCCATGTATAATAAACACTCTGGCCAATTGAATGGGAGAAATACTGGTGTGCATCTGTCCACCGCCTGAGGCCTCTGGACAATTGTCCAACTGGTCACGTAGAGACTGAGTATATCAGAAAGCTGAATTGAAAAACACATTTACCTAAAAGTGAGATACCATTCTGTCTTCCTTTTAGAGTAACTATCCTTGCCATTAATTGTTTTCCTTACAAACATGCCCTAGTAGGTCCCTGAATTATAAAATTCTCCAAATATACTGAGTCTCTACTGAGACTGGAACAATGTGACTGGATTAGGGATACTCAGCTTGTTCAACAGCTGCCAAACAACCTGGGATGAGGGCCAATCACTTGACTGGCTCTCCTAAGAAGTCAGTACCTAGAAGTCAGTCACTAGGAAGATAGTGGCTCTTCCTAAGAAGAGGCTGGTTTTGCAGCATCTTAGGGCTTTAGCAGTAATTCCTGGTAAAGAAAATGGGAAATCACAAGGTAGAAGGGAAAGGGGGATGAATTAGAGAGAAGCAAACAAAGACAGAAGGATGAAAAGCAGCAAAGGGAAAGTGAGTCTAGGACTTGGGTAGTGAAGGATGAAATGCTGTTAGAACACTTTATTTTTAAGGACCCAAATGTATATGCTTTTTTTTAATATCCTAAGAGCAAATATCTCATATTCCCTTTCCATGAAAAAACCTTGTAAGCACTTTTTAAGTCATTTACTGCCCTAAACATCTAATTCTATTTTGTTACTTGGTTAACTTTCTTTCATTCAATGTCTCGATATTTCCAGCAGAGAGGATGGTATTTATTAGAGGGAAAATTTGGCAATAAGGGAGAAAATGTAATTGGGGGAAATATATACACACCAATAGACCACACACATCCTCATGTATTTGTCTCTTATAAAATTTATTTCAAGCATAAATTTAGGACTTTAGATCAACAACAGAGGTGGTGACATTCAGAGTGCTCTCCTTGCTTGACTGTGACATATAAAGTGAATACTGTAGGTTTCAGACAATATTGAACAGAGCCATAGAGTCAGTCAGGAATAGCCAAAGCAGGGATATTTGGATAGGATTTAACAACCACTCGCTTGCCATCCAAAAAGCGTTGATTTTCCCAACTTTTACAGATTTCCACGTAAGATTACATTTGAAGAAATGGCCTTATTATATCAAGAATAGTAGCAGTGGTTACCGAAAGGAAACAAATGAAGAACCTTTGAAGTTCACTGACCTTATAGATTAGTAAGTCACATGTCATGGATACAATGAGGACTTAAACTGAGGTTTAAAAAAATCTCTATTTTCCCAAAGTAGGTCCGCGTGTTGGAGAAGGAGAGGGTGATATAAACACACAAACTGCTATATTGCTTGGCAGTGTGAAGAAGAATAAGATGTGGAGCCACCACGGGGCTACAGTGGATTGAAGTAAAGCTAGGAGCCACCTGAGTGTGTCATAGGAGTGACTCAAATGGGATAGCTTTATGATGGAGTTTTGAAAAGTTGATGGGATATTGATGTGCAAAAAATATGAAAACAGTATATCTGTCAATTCATGTATGATCATCTTATGAAGTAAGGATATCTGACATCCTAGATCAAGGCAACTGAGATATTAATACACATAGCATTATAAGGTATCAGTGAATAATCCAGTCTGACAAAAACACAAGAAATGTTCATTTTATACCATTCATGTTATATCTTTCATGGTTATGCTCCCATGATATACTGCATATATTATTGTAGGGTTAGAATGGGGAAATACTTGTATGGATTTTTATGCATTTGGGAGAATCATATATTGCAAAATGGAGAGTTTGTTTTTATTCTACAATGCACCAGCAAACCAAGAACATTCAGTCCAAGAGAGCACTATGTCCAGAATTAGAAAAGAGAAACTTTAATGTGGATTGACGAGTTGTGGCTGTTGGAGCTGGTAAAGAAAAAGAAAGAGACCAGAAAGAACTGGGACTATTATGACACTAAAAATCAAAGAGGGCTCTGCCTAGTAAAAAGTCGCAAAGCATGTGAGAGATACAGGAAATGAAATAGACCTTGACCACATACAAGGAATGAGGCAGACAGAAGAGTCAAAAAAGGCATCCAGCAATATGGACTAGTTGAGTCAATAAATGACTGAAAAGTCAGAGAGAAGGGAGGAGATAAATTAGGGTTTTATCCAAAAGCACCTGAGCTCTATTTTCCTGTATTTCATCAACTTAGTACCAGAAATCACCAAAAAAATGTTAAGGTATCGCAGCAAATGATAGAAATAAGTACTCTAAGGTGCCTCTGCTAGACCCTATGGAATACCAGAACCAAAGCAGGACTACCCAGTGATAACAAGCAGTAAGTCACTAATCACGGTCAACACTTAAATAAGACATACATTATAAGCATAGAGGATGAGTGGAAATCAAATGGAAACAACACATACCTTTACAGACCCAGCCTGCTGCTGCTCCTGCTAAGTCACTTCAGTCGCGTCCGACTCTTTGCGACCCCATAGTCGGCAGCCCACCAGGCTCCCCCATCCCTGGGATTCTCCAGGCAAGAACACTGGAGTGGGTTGCCATTTCCTTCTCCAATGCATGAAAGTGAAAGGTGAAAGTGAAATCGTGCAGTCTTGTCCCACCCTTAGTGACACCATGGACTGCAGCCTTCCAGGGTCCTCCGTCCATGGGATTTTCCAGGCAAGAGTACTGAAGTGGGTGCCATTGCCTTCTCCGAGAGCCAGCCTAAACAAAACCTAAAACCTAAACCTAATAGAGGTAATGGTCTCCTTAATCATGTGCCCACTTTCTCGAAGAGGTTCTCATCCCTTTTGCCTGAATCCTCCCTTGCTTACTAACCCTTCATTGCCTTACTCTCAACAGATGGTCAGCCAATCACTAATCAAATAAATAATTAAACAGTGTTCACTCCTGAGACATATTTGTAGTGATGGACTCTTCAAACGAAGGCTTTCTAATCCCCTGAAAGTAAAATGCTAATACTGGAAAGACTCCTTCCCAGCCTCTTCCCAAAATGCACAATCAGATCAGATCAGTCGTTCAGTTGTGTCCGACTCTGTGACCCATGAATCGCAGCACGCCAGGCCTCCCTGTCCATCACCAACTTCTGGAGTTCACTCAGACTCACTTCCATTGAGTAAGTGATGCCATTCAGCCATCTCATCCTCTGGCGTCCCCTTCTCCTCTTGCCCCCAATCCCTCCCAGCGTCAGAGTCTTTTCCAATGAGTCAACACTTCACATGAAGTGGCCAAAGTAATGGAGTTTCAGCTTTAGCATCTTTCCTTCCAAAGAAATCCCAGGGCTGATCTCCTTCAGAATCGACTGGTTGGATCTCCTTGCAGCCCAAGGGACTCTCAAGAGTCTTCTCCAACACCACAGTTCAAAAGCATCAATTCTTCGGCGCTCAGCCTTCTTCACAGTCCAACTCTCACATCCATACATGACCACAGCCTTGACTAGATGAACCTTCGTTGGCAAAGTAATGTATCTGATTTGAAATGCCCAGTGGGCAGCAACTGCGAGTCTAGCTACGTAGACGTCTTCTGCCATAATTATAACCTCTTTGGATAGTGAAGACAGGAGACAGATGAAGCACTGAAAGATGTTGAGAAAGAAATGCATGGACAAGTGGAAAAACACCAGAAGCTTTAAACACTGATCTATGCCTGCACACCATACCATGTGTGATGGGAGCCAGGTGGGCCTAATCAGGGATGGATTTTTCAAGACAGCTCTATATGAGTTGGCACTGAGAAGTTTGATTCAACTGAACTGTTTCAACATGATTCTTTGATTCTAAGACTCAGCACCACTTGTTTCATTTAACTGAACTAAGTCAAAAAAGGAATATGCTTATTGCCTATTTGAACACTGCCAAGAGATCATAAAAGTTTTCATCACAAGGAGAAAATTGTAACTATTTCTAATGAGGGATGTTCACCAGACTTATTGCGGTGATCATTTCGCAATATATATCAAATTATTAGGTTGTACACCTGAAACCAAAATAACATTATATGTCAATATTATCTATGTATAATGATACCTGAAACTGAAATAGCATATTTGTCAATGTGACTTATGTAATGATTTCTATAATATAATGATCATATAATCATTATGTTATGGACATAGCACATATCATACCTTCAATTTACTTCAGTCACTCAGTCATATCCAACTGTTTGAGACCCCACGGACTATAGCACATCAGGCTCCCCTGTCCTCCACCATCTCCTGGAGCTTGCTCAAATTCATGCCCATTGAGTCGGTGATGCCATCCAACCATTTCATCCTCTGCCATCATCTTCTCTTCCTGCCATCAATCTTTCTCAGTACCAGGGTCTTTTCCAATGAGTCAATTCTTTGCATCATGTGGCCAAAGTATTGGAGCTTCAGCTTCAGTATCAGTCCTTTCAATGAATATTCAAGGCTGATTTCCTTTAGTATGGACCGGTTTGATCTCCCTGCAGTCCCAGGGACTCTGAAGAGTCTTCTCCAACACTGCAGTTCAAAAGCATCAATTCTTTGGTGCTCAGTTTCCTTATGGTCCAGCTCTCACATCCATACTGACTACTGGGAAAACCATAGCTTTGAATAGATGGAATTGTATTTATATATATAAATGTATAGGTACACACACCTATGTAAGGAAAAGTTTTTGAAAAGGAATATAATTATATTTTGGATAAAGAAAACAAATAAACTAGTATAATTTTTTTTCAAGTGTGCATTTTGGCTATCATGTTTGTTTTAAAACCTTCTCTTTAAATGTAGTTTATGTTTATGCTGATAATAGATACAGAAACATGTCTTAACCTTGTAACATTAACTGTAGAACAGTTTATTTACAATAGCTAATTAAAGTCACACAATTTTGAAACCTATACGCCTGCCCAGTACTCTGCTATTGGTCATTTAACCAATTTATTATTGACTTAATTCCTCCTTGACTCAGAAACTCTTATAGGTGCTTTGTTTACATCAATACACAAAGCTGGTAGACACTTCTCCTCATGGAACTGATATTCTAGCTGGGGGAAGACAGATAATCTGCAATAAACATGAATCCAAGTACATTTTATGGAATGTTAACAGGTGATCTGTACTATTGGAAAAGAACTAGTAAAGCAGAGGATGGGGTTTAGGGAATAGGTGAAGAAAGGGAGGTGATTTAAAGAAAAACAATTTAGACCACACTGAGGGGAGCAAACATGCTCTCTTGCATTCAAGATTCAGGTTTTCCCCTGTCCAGGCAGGTCTCTTGGTCTTCCTCTGCTGCTGCTGCTGCTAAGTCGTTTCAGTCGTGTCCGACCCTGTGTGACCCCATAGGCGGCAGCTCACCAGGCTCCGCCATCCCTGGGATTCTCTAGGCAAGAACAATGGAGTGGGTTGCCATTTCCTTCTCCAATGCGCAAAAGCGAAAAGTGAAAGTGAAGTCGTTCAGTCGTGCCCGACTCTTAGTGACCCCATAGACTAGCCAACTTCAAAATTGTTTCCGTCTTTGAGGCTCTATGCAAACTCATGCAAATATGTATGTTCTGAACATTCTGCCTCTCTTCAGTTGAACTGGTTTCATAAAAAATTGTTGGTAAACTCCCCCAAATTAATTAACATTTTATGCAGCAAATTTTGATAATTTTCTGATTCCTGAAGAACTAATCTCCAAAGTATTTCCATTTTTCAACACACTGTCAGTGATGTAATTATATTATGTAAAAGTATTATATATGCATTGGTATTCTAATATATTATGACATTTAAAAAATATACACAAAATATAAACTAAATGACACTGAGATAAATAGAAATAGAAATGGAAATAGTAACATTTTCTTCCCCAGGGGATGAGGACACTCATTTTTATGGCCATTGGACTAATGGATTCTGAATGTACACACATAATTATACCAGTTATTTAACTATCATGATAAAGTAATTTCTTTTACATATAGTTTCAATCAAAGTTCTCAGAATACCACAAGGGGCCAGGAATACAATTGTATGTGAATAACTCTCTTCATATGCATATATAAAATTTAGTGAGTTCAATTAAGTAATCATCTTTAGTTCTTTTGTTATTCCATCAATTCATCTACTGGTAAATAATCCAAACTCTACAATAGATATCTCATTTTCAGGTTTAAATCTCAAGTCATAATAAAAGCAGAGCAATGGCCTAGAATGAATAAAATGTCTTATGGATATCATCATATATGCATTTGTAAAGAAAATTAATGAAAAAATACAGACTTAGAGTTTGCTGAAACAGAAAGTGTACTCACTCAGAGCTGAATATACATATCACCTAGAAAAAATAGCTTCTGATGACTTCTAAAGAAAGGGACCCCATGACTTTCATCTCCAGCCTACTGTGGACTCCCTTCCATTTTCCTCCTCCACTTCCCTCCATGAAATCTCTTCCCTAGGTTATAAAACACACTTTGGGCTTCTGGTTCAAACAAGATGACATTGATATCTTTGTGACCACTCCTCTGTCTGTTCTGGAAAAAAGAAGAGACCACTAAAGGAGACCTTGTATAGTTGGCAAGAAGAAGGTGAACTAGATTAGGGCCTGAAGAATGGAAGAGCAACACAGCAGCACCTAAGAGAAGACAACCCAGGCCCAGCATTCCTAATCTCCAACCTAGCGTCAGAAGGCAGCCTGAGTAGGGCTGTTCCTCCCAAGGAACAAATGTTAAGGAACACCAGGTGGTGGTTTAGTTGCTAAGCTGTGCCTGACTCTGTGTGACCCCATGGACAGTAGCCCATCAGGTAGGACTGTCCACGGAATTCTCCAGGCAAGAATACAGATTCCCATGTCCTCCTCCAGGGGATCTTCCCAACCCAGGGGTTGAACCCAGGTCTTCACAAGGCAAGTGGATTACTTATGTCTGAGCTACCAGGAAAGCCCAAGAAACTCGATAATGGCATGGATATTTGGAAAGTAAAAGGATAAAAGCATATGTTAATATTAGATAAAGTAGAGTTGAGAGCAAAGAAAATTTCCAAAGACAAAGGAATATAAGGACATTACATAAAGAATACAGAGTTGAACCCCTGGGTGAGGAAGATCTCCTGAGGAGGTCATGGCAACCTACCTTAACATTCTTCCCTGGAGAATCCCCATGGACAGAGGAGCCTGGCAGGCTATATAGTCCATGGGGTCACAAAGAGTTGGACATGACTGAAGTCAGTTAGCACACATGTAAGAGAGTAAAACTTAAAAGTCCTCACCAAAAAGATCTTGAAAGATAAATATGTGAGGTGATATTAATAATTAAATTTTAATTAAATCAATGAGGGAATCCAGTAATAATGTATACCTATTTAAATTGTCATGTATTCTTTAAATACTTGCAATTTTATCTGGAAAAATATTTTTAAAGTAATTAGCCTCCAATTAAATAAATTTAAATTTAATAAACAAAGAACACAAAACCTTAAAAAAAAGCAATAATTTCAATGCTTTTTATATAATTTATTTCAAATATTACACTTGGTAGGTAAAGGGTTTTTATTTTTTTTTCCAGATAATAACCAGTGGGATTCATTGGATATTCAGAAAAGTAAGAAACCTTGGAAATTATCTAGGCAATCTTCCCGTATTAAGAATATATAAGTAAATCCAAGAATGATTATGTCACTATCTAAACTTGTAAAACTTGATGCAAAAGTAGCAATAGAAACCAGGTTTCCTAGGTTTAAGTGAATCTTCACGGAATTACCCCTAAAGGAAATATCTCCTATACTCTGCAAAACTTGATTCTTATCTCGTTCAAAGAACTGATCATATTCCACCTTGTATTCATTGTCCAGTTAGCATAAGTTTTACCAAGCAAATTAAATTCCTTGAAGGGTCAATCCTGGCATGTCTGTTCTTCTCACTCTATATTCTCACATATGGCTAAAGCTCTTTATAAATGCCTTCTTCTCCCTGGAACACCCTCTCTCTCTTACATGATTACCTCCTCCACATCTTTCAGATCTCAGTAAAAACCAGTTTCTCCAAACAGCGTTTCCTGACTCTGACACAGCTCAGGTCTCCTTGTTATGTGGACATAGGGCATTCTGTGCTTTTCCCTCTCCACATGTGTCCCAGTTGTGGTGCAACATTTAACTTTGATTTACCTCATTTCTGTTTTTCTGTTAAAATTTAAGTCCTAATTCATAAAGTCCACATGTGTGCTCTTCCCTGCTGTCCATTCTTTGCATCCATCAGGCCTTTGTTATGTGTTTGCTCAATGAAACACTTTTATTCATGCAGAATAAAATTTCAATGAATTTTTGATGCTGTTCTCACAGCATACAGTGAACTAGGGCTTTCACAAGAGTCTTAATCCCATTCATGTGGGCTCTGCCTTCATGTGCGTTCTGAACTCATGACCTAATTATTTTCAAATGGTCCCACCATCTAAAATCATCACTTTGGGGATTAGGTTTTCAACATATGAATTTTTGGAGAAAAGAAGAATGAGTCCATGGCATCCAACGAGGAGACTGACTTGTCTAAGGTAACCCAAAGCCTCATCCATACTGAATGCTCTGTGAAGCCAAGGACTAAGGAAATACAGATTTCTCCCGGTATATACCCAGGGGATTCCAGAGTTTTGAAAGATGCAGATAAAAAACTGCCCAGATAAAAAATTGCTATATTTAGGGGAAAAATTGTCTATTCTGGAAAAAATAGCATGCATTTTTTATACTGTATTTGAATATATAAAACTCAGTTACCTATCCATACATCAAACACACTACAGAAATACAAATAATCACTTTTACAATTGCATCAAAAAATAAAATTCTTAAATAAATTAAAGCAAGGTGTTGAAAGATCTATGGATGAAACATTCAAGACACTCGTGAAGGAAATGTTTAAAATAGATAAAAGGAGCATATTTCATATTTATTGACTGGAAGACTTAATATTGTTAATACATCCATTCTACCCACAGCTATCTACATATTCACTGCAGTCTCTTTCAAAATTTCAAAACTTTTCACAAAACAAACAAAAAAAATTCTACAACTTGTATAAAACTGTTGTTGTTGTTCAGTTGCCAGGACATGTCTGACTCTGACTCCATAGACTGCATTGCGCCAGACTTCCCTGTCCCTTACCATCTCCTAGAATTTGCCCAAGTCCATGCCCTTTGAATTGGTGATGCCATTCAACCAATTCTCATCCTCTGTCAGCCTCTTTTTCTTCTGCCTTCAATCTTTCCCAGCATCAGGGTCTTTTCCAATGAGTCAGCTATTCACATTAGGTGGCCAAAGTATTGGAGCTTCAGCATCAGTCCTTCCAAAGAGTATACGGGGATGATTTCCTTTAAGGTTGACTGGTTTTGAACTCCTTTGTGCCCCAGGGACTCTCAAGAGTCTTCTACAGCACCATAGTTCAAAAACATCAGTTCTTCAGCACTCTGTCTTCTTTATTATCTGTCCAGCTCTTACATGTGTACATGACTACTGGAAAGAGCATAGCCTTGACTATACAGACCTCTGTCGGCAAAGTGATGTCTTTGCTTTTAACACACTGTCTAGGTTTGTCAGAGTTTTCCTGCCAAGAAGCAATCGTCTTCTAATTTCATGGCTGCATTCACCATCCACAGTGATTTTAGAGCCCAGGAAGCGGAAGTCTGTCACTGCTTCCACCTTTTCCCCTTCTATTTGCATGTAAGTGATGGGACCAGATGCCATGATCTTAGCTTTTTTGACATTGAGTTTTAAGCCAGCTTTTTCACTCTCCTCTTTCACCCTCATTGGAGGCTCTTTAGTTCCTCTTTGCTTTCTACCATTAGAGTGCTATCATTCACATATCTGAGGTTGTTGATATTTCTCCCAGCAATCTTGATTCCAGCCTTTAGGACTCATGCAGTCCAACATTTTGCATGACATGCTCTGCATATAAGTTAAATCAGCAGGGTGACAATATTCAGCCTTGATGGACTCCTTCACCAATTTTGAACCAGTTTATTTTTCCTTGTCTGCTTCTAACTGTTGGTTTTTGAACTGCATACAAGTTTCTCAGAAGACAGGTAAGGTTCGTCTGGTATTCCCATCTCCTTAAGAATTTTCCACTGTGTTGTGATCCACACAGTTTGGTGAGATCAATGAAGCAGATGATTTTCTGGAATTCCCTTACTTTCTCTATGTTCCAGAAAATGTTGGCAATTTGATCTCTGGTTCGTCTCCCTTTTCTAAACCCAGCTTGAACATCTGGAAGTTCTGGGTTCACATAGTGCTGAAGCCTAGCCTGGAAGATTTTGATCATAACCTTACCAGCCCTGGAGATGAGTGCATCTGTTCAGTGGTTTGAACATTCTTTAACACTGTCCTTCTTGGGAACTGGGATGAGGATTGACCTTTTCCAGTCCTCTGGTCACTGCTGGCTCTTCCAAATTTTCTGACATATTAAGTGGACCACTTTAATAACACCATCTTCCAGGATTTTAAATAGCTTTGCTGGAATTCTATCACCTCCACTGGCTTTGTTGGCAGCAGTGCTTTTTAAGACCCACTGGAGTTCACATTCCAGGATTTCTGGCTCTGAGTGAGAAACTACACCATTGTGATTATCTGGGTCATTAAGATATTTTTTTGTATAGTTCTGTGTACTTTTTCCATCTCTTCTTGGTCTATTCTGCTGTATTAAGTCACAAAGCACCAAAGATAAAAGTGATCTTGAGAAAGAAGAACAAAGTTCGAGACTAGGGTTGTTGATTTCAAATTGTATTAGAAAGCTATAGTAATCAAAACAGAATGCTTTGCTTCTGGCACGAAAATAGACACATAGATCAACAGAGTAGAATAGTGAAGCCGGAAGGAAACACACACCCTTATATTGTCGGTTAGCTTATGAAAAAGGAGCTAAGACTATCCAGTGGGGAAAGGACAAGCTTGTCAAAAATGGCACTGGGAAAACTGGATAGTCCAATGAAAAAATGGTTCTGTATCCCCATCTTTTACCATGCATAAAAATGGATTAAAAATTAGAACATAATACTTTAAGTGATTAAACTCTTAGAAGAAGACACTGAGGTCATCTTCTTGCCATCCATGTTTGCAATGAGGTTTTGGGTTTCACACCAAAAGCAAAGGCAACAACTGCCAAAACAAGTGGAACCACATTAGACTCCAAAGAAAGGAACATCAATAAAATCAAATGGCAATTTCCAGATTGACAGAAGATATTCCAAATCATATATTTGATAAGGGCTTAATATCCAAAATACATGAGACATACAACTCAAGGACAAAAACCCCCATTTAATCCAAATTTTTCGTGGAGCATAAGAATAGTAATACTTTCAATAAATCTGAAGATTAGACTATAGATGAGAGACACAGCAAGGTTTTCCTTCTATAACAATAAAAGCCTGTGCCTTCCTGGCATTACTTTCTTCATCTCCACTCACTTATTTGACAATTACAATTCAATGTGTACGTTCTTCGGTCAATAGCAATCACTTCACAGTGAACTATAATGTGTACTAAGAACAGCCCCACCAGGGGAAAAAATATCTAATATTTAAATCCTTACTAATGAGGCATATCAAAAGGAAGGCAATTTCCAGAGTTTACCACTACATAGTTTTGTATATTTCATTTCAAAATTGAGCCACCTAGTAAGGAAAATGAGTTAAGAGACCTCAATAATATATAGATAGAAAACCAGTTTTAAATGGAGCATTAATGGATTATAATTTGGGGGTAATTTATTACTACTGTTGTAACTGTAGTCCTTTTGGATCTCTACTGCATCCATTAATAATTGATTATAAATATTAATACCAACAGAGGGATACATACTACTAAAGTTATAGTGAATAGAGAAAGACATAGAATATATTAGGCAAGAAGTGAAAGTATGGGAAGTCAGCAATGGTAGTAAAGTAAAGGTCAGTATTGCCTTGAGAGGAACGAAGGTTCTCAAAGTTTCTTGAAACACCAAGATCGTGCCAGCTGTCAGGAATTAGCTTAGTTTGGAAACCAGAAACTCTACCAGAAGAAATTTAAGTTCATAAAAACATTATGATGCTAAAACCCAAAATTTAGACAGAGAATAATGTAGGGTCGGGTATATAGACATTCAAAGTTCTCCATTGATTACTGCATCAGGCACTCAAGGACCACCCTCATTGAAGTATTTCTCTATTGCTCAACCTGCAGGTACCAGCATGGAGAAAGACATAGCTCTGCTCCACAGGCAGTTGAACCCTACTTTTATGGCCTCATGGCTTTCCTTAAGAAGCATTCCATGCAGCACATTTCCTCCACCCCATCCCATCAGGCTGACTCCCCACGGTCAACAGGAGTCCTCATCCTGGGATCATTCTGCAATCCCCATGGCTCCAGCTCCAAGCTTCCATGGACACCAGTGGACTTACAACCCTGTCCGAGGTATGAAAGGCTGCAGCATGGCTTCTGTACATGGTTCTCACTATGTTCAGAAGGTCACAGAGTAGTTAGTTCACTCCGCAACTGCTTCAAATGCCTCCCCTGTCCCAGTGGATGGCCATGGATGCAGGGATCTCTCCCCTGCGCTTCAGCTCCCTTATCCCCAGGTAAAGGCTGGTCCCACTTGCTGTCCTCCTTCTTTCCCCTTCCTCTTTGTCCCTTCTTTCCTTTGTCCTACCAAGTTCTGTATGGATCCGGATGTTCCTTCTCTGTAGTCAGTGAGTCCTGCCAGTATTCACCTGGTCTTCTGTGAGAACTGCTGCATCTTTAGACGTTCTTGATGCATCAGTGGAGAGAGGTGTACCCCACTTCCACCTACCCCTCTGTCATCTTGTCCACCCCCATTTGTGCATGGATTAGAAACGAGTTTCGCTTCTATAGAGTACCATTGTCATCACCACACACATTTAACTTTTGCTTTTTGAGGAGAACACAGGTAAGTTCCACTCTCTCCAGTTCAGTCAGTCATTCAGTCGTGTCGCACTCTGTGTGACCCCAGGGACTGTAGCACGCCAGGCTTCCCCATACATCCCGACTCCCAGAGCTTCTTCAATCTCATGATTAGATCATGAAGCTCAAACTTACATCCTCACCTTATTAATTTTTTATACGTGAAAATATGTAACCTTTAAAAATCTCTCCCTATTTGTCCTACGCTCCAGTCTTTGGCAATCATTTTTCTACTCTGAGTTCCCTTTTTTTTTTTTTTTTTAACTCTTTATAGTTGAGATCATATGGTATTTGTCTTTCTCTGACTTACTTAGTGTAATGCCCTCCAGTTTCATCCATGTTGCTACAAATGGAAGGATTTCTTTCTAATTCTAATGGCTAAATAGTATTTCCCTATATAGGTCACACAGAGAAGGCAATGGCACCCCACTCCAGTACTCTTGCCTGGAAAATCCCATGGATACAGAAGCCTGGTAGGCTGCAGTCCATGGGGTCGCTAAGAGTTGGACACGACTGAGTGACTTCACTTTCACTTTTCACTTTCATGCATTGGAGAAGGAAATGGCAACCCACTCCAGAGTTCTTGCCTGGAGAATCCCAGAGACGGGGGAGCCTGGTGGGCTGCCGCCTATGGGCTTGTACAGACTTGGACACGACTGAAGCGACTTAGCAGCAGTAGCAGTAGCAGTATCATAGTGTTGTGGTCAGAGAAAATTCTTGATATAATTTCAATTTCCTTAAATTTATTGAGGTTTTATTTGGGACCCAAGATGAGGAGAATGTTCCATGTGCACTTGAGAAGAAAGTGTATTCTTCTGCGTTTGGATGGAATGTGCTGAAGATATCAGTTAGTTCTGTTTGCTCTAATATTTCCTTCTAGGTTTATGTTTCCTTATTAATTTTCTGTTCTGATGATCTGTCCACTGGTATAGGTGTGGTGTCAACAACCCTACTATTATTGTGTTACGGTCAATTCCCCTTTTGTGTCAGTTAGTGTTGACCTTATGTATTGAGGTGCTCTTATGTTGGGTACATAAACAGTTAAAATTGTTATGTCTTTTTCTTGGACTTATCCCTTGATCATTTGGTACTGTCCTTCTTAATTTTTTATAATAGTTTTGATTTTAAGGTTTATTTTTTCTGATACGAGAATGACAATCTGGCTTTCTTTTGATTTCCATTTGCATGGAATATCTTTTTCCATCCACTCACTTTCAGTCTGTATGTGTCTCTAGGACTGAAGTGGGTCTCTTGTAGACAGGATATATATGGGTCTTGTTTTCATATCCATTCAGCCAAGTCTGAGTCTTGGTAAGAATGGAAGAAGATGATAGCAAATAAAACAACCGATAGAGGATTGCTTTCCAAAATACAAGCAGCTCAAATTACTCAGTCATCAAAAGCAAAGGCAAGAACTGCAAAAATAAACTAGTGAGACCACATCAAACTCAAAACCTTCTGCATAGTAAAAGAAGCCATCATTAAAATGAAATGACAACCTATGGAATGAAAAAAAATATTTGCAAATCACATATTTGGTAAGTGGTTTGTATCCAAGTATATATAAAAGACTTGTGCAATTCAGTATGAAAAGTAATCAAACAATCCAAATTATTAAATGAGCAAAGGAAGAGTAAGTGTTTTGAAAAATCTGATGAGTAGACTGTAGATGACAGACCCTGTAAGTTTTTCCTTCCAGAACAAAAGCCTGTGTCTTCCTGGCAATGCTTTCTTTATCTCCAATCACCTGTTTGGTGATACAGTTCACGGGGTACATCCTTTACCCAATAGCAATCACTGAACACTGAGCTATATGTGCTCAGAATAGCCTTATTAACTATAACAAATTAATAATTACATACTTAATCTTGAGGCATTTAAAATCTAAAGTGATTTTCAGAATTTTCCACTCCATTGTTTTTTACATTCTTTTTCAAAACTGAAACACCTAGTATGGAAAAATGTGTAGGGGACCTCAGTAATACATGCATAGAGAGTCATTTAAAACTGGGAGCATTACTGGATTACATTTTTGGGGAATGTATTATTACCAATACTATTGCAATTTTATTGCCTTTAATTCTTTGCTATACTAGTGGATATTCATTTAAAATAGTAATAACAACATACAGCACATAGTACTCAGGGTACAGTAGATTGAGAAAGACAAAGCTTATGAGGCAGGAAGGGAAATCACAAAGAATTAGCAACCATATCAAAATGAAGTGCAGTATTGCCTAGAAAGAAAGCAGAGTTCTCTAATTGTTCGGAGACAACACGGACAAGCCAGATGTGAGCCAACCAGCTTAAACTATGTACCTGAAACCACACCAGAAGGAAAGTGAAGTTCATAAAAATATGCTGATGTTAAATGCCAAAATCCAGACAGAAAAAGTATAGGGTAGGATTTATGTGATGCTGAAAACTACTCAGAAAGGTAGACATAGAAGCAAATACACTAATGAGCATCAGAAAGATCAAAGCACAAAAGGTCTGAAAAATAAATCATAAAGTGAATTGGTAGTCTAATCAAAAGAATAAGAGAATCAAATTAGAAAACCAAAATATAAAGACTTGTGCACATGATAGACCCAGAGAATTCTCAGCAGAGAAAATTACGGCCTTAGTGACCAGCAAACAGAAGCCTCCAGCATCAGGAACAAAAACCCTGGGCAGGACTCACAACTGTGCACTTCTGGAAACAGCCTCAGTTTCAAAGTTTGGGCACTATACCACTGAAAAGTGAACACAGACAAGGATTATAGCCTGCCACGACACTGAATCAAGACAACAGTGTTTGTGAGTTTACTTTTCTCATTCAACTATAAAGTTAATGAATCATTAACCAATGTTAATCGACATCATCAGTTTAGAGTCAGATCCTCTTTAGTCATACAATGGATATATGATTCCCAATAACAGTTTTTAGAATTGAATTTCTTGATGTTTAATTGAAGGGTAATTGCTTTACAATACTGTACTGGTTTTGGCCAAACATCAGCATGAATCAGCCATAGGGATACCTATGTCCCCACGCTCTAGAACCTCCTTGCCACCATCCTTCCCATCCCACCCCTCGAAGCTGTTACAGAAAAATATGGAAGGCTTAACAAATTTGTGTGTCATCCTTGGGCAGAGGTCATGCTAATCCTCTCAGTATTATTCCAGATTTTTAATATATGTGCTATGAAAGCAAACACACAAACAACAATTGGAGGAATGTCATGGAAACATGTAGAATATCATATAGGAAATGAATCGCCAGTCCAGGTTCGATACAGGATCTTTGGGGCTGGTGCACTTGGATGACGCAGAGGGATGGTACAGGGAGGGAGGTGGGAGGGAGGTTAGGGATGGGGAACACGTGTACGCCCGTGGCGGATTCATGTTGATGTGTGGCAGAACCAATAGAATATTGTAAAGTAATTAGCCTCCAATTAAAATCAATAGATTTAAATTAAAAAAATAAAAAAAATAAGTATTTGAGATAAAATATTAAAAAAACAATTTAACAGAAAAAAAAACCATATAGTTAGTCATCTACCAATAGATGATCAATTACATTAGGAATTAGGGTATTCTGCTATACTTACCGCCTCTTATAAAATTGAATTTTATAAGGTCCAAAGTTTCATGAAGAAATTAAGCATATATTTATGCATAGCACATGTATACATGCACAGAAATATATGCACACAAATACATTTCTGTTATATAAGCTATTATCCTCCTGGCCTGTCACAATAAGCTCTTTACTTGATGAGAGAGATAGTCCCAAATTTCTCCAACTTATATGTCTTGTTTTTGAGGACCACTTCTTTTATTTTCCAGAGAAGGCAATGGCACCCCACTCTAGTACTCTTGCCTGGAAAATCCCATGGATGGAGGGCCTGGTGGGCTGTAGTCCATGGGGTCACTAGGAGTCGGACACGACTGAGTGACTTCACTTTCACTTTCTTTTATTTTCATCACCTAATTTTAAATATTCATTTTATTCTTAGATACCATGCCCATTTAAACTAACTAAGAGCAGAGAAAACCTAGTAAATGCTGATATCTTATCCTTAATTAAATTATCACTCTTCTGGTCAATTGGAAAAAGAATCATGTTCAGATCTCATTCAGGAGAATAAAATCTCTATTTTTTCAGTTCTCTTGTCCAAACTCAATTCTTGCTCACTTTAGTCTTAAATTCTGCTTACTTACAAAGGTCAGACAGGAAAAGTAATATTAAAATCATGCTTGCAAGAGTCTATGATTTATGCTTCTGTTGGCCAAAGGTAGGGCCAGGAATAATTTCTGAAATATTACAATACATCATGGAAGCATGAAGGTCTAGTTCTAGTATCAAAGAGGAGATGTTTGGAGATGGTTCAAAAACTAAGCCCCATGGGTTGTCAGGATGTATTCCCGACCAGACGGGTAAATTTTGTCCTTAAAAAGTCAAAGTCAGGAAAGGGCAGGCCTTGTTTGCAGAGTCGATGATGTCGTCTTGGGTGCTGACCAGGTAATATTCTTGTGTTACCATTTGGAGATTTATTTGCTATTTTCTCAAAGAAACAAATGTAATCAGAAGAATAAAGATGGATAAGAGTAGAAGAGCTGCCAAGGTGCCAAGAAGAAAGGCTAGCCAAGAGAACCAGGCCCCCACACTGATAATTGTCAAAGACTGTAACAGTGAGTGTTATAGACAGAGCAGAACAAGTGCATATAAAACCAATGTTCTAGGCACTGCTGTTTTGCAGTCAAAGACAAAGTATTTTTCTCTTTAAGCAGAGTCATCACAGCTTCTGATGTGGTCCTGGTTACACGCATGCAGACCGAGGGCCACAGGCATGTGTGATGTGACATCAGGAAGTGAACACATGAGTGTGCTGGTGCCCAGTCACCTGCATCTGCTAATAATGGGACCTGGGGAAAATTACTTGCCCTCTCCAAGTCATCACATCTTCATTAACATAACTTGATGATCATAGTGAAGATTAAGGCTATCTCACAGGGTTCCTGTGAAACACAGATTTTGAGATGTTTTAAAGCTTTTGTGAAAGTATTAGAGACATGCATGGGGTTACTAGGTGAGTGAGCAGGTCCAAGGTACAGTATCCTTTTTCTCTTAGTATTCTCTCTGTACTCAATAGTAGTGATCAGTCAGTCACGTGCTTACTCTTACCCAGGCGTGATGGTAAACCACACAGATCAACTGGACTTTTCTTGTCATTTCAGTGTCTAAAATTCAAGCATTAGTTGATGTAGAGTAAAAAAATTGCAAACTCCTAGAGGGCCTCACTGCACAGAGTCTGTAGAGTCCCAAGATTGAACTGTCTTAAAAAAATGGCCTAAACATTCTGGCTCAGAATTAAGTTCCAAATGTTTACAGAGAACAGAAGTACTTCTGGGGACAATTCAAAAATACATGGAGTAACCTACTTCTCCAAATCTCTATCTTTGCAAATATTATCATCCATCTAAATTTACACAGAAAGTGCTCCTTCTTCCCCACCCCAGCTTCTACAGCAACAACTCCTGATCAGAGCAACAGCGAAAGAAAAGGCTTCCCTCCACAGGATGGATTTGATGACCTCAGGTGACCAGATCATCTCAGAATGGCTCATGTTTTTATTTAAACAGGGTCCTGCCTGCTGCTGCTGCTGGTCGTGTCTAATCTGCTCCTATGCCAAGGCATCTCATGCCCGTCCTGCGGTCCTGACGTGTTTGTCTCCTTCCAGAAATCCCTTACAGACGTGTTTATCAATGCCGCCAGCCTCTCCCACGACTTCCATAACCTTTCCACAATAATGTTCAATGAGTTTGTAAGTACTATGGTGGTGGTGGTTTAGTTGCTAAATCGTGTCCGACTCTTGCGACCCTGTGGACTGTAGCCCGCCAGGCTCCCAGAAGGAAACTTCCCCTAAGTGACAGGGGTATACTATCCTTCAAACATGAACGCTGCAATAACACCCTCTCTAGGTCAAAGAAGCCGTCAGTTCATAAGATGTTGAAATCGAAGAAAGGATCAGTTTTGTGGAATCTCAAAGATTCCTAAGGAGTGCAATAACTTTTTCAATTTCCTTTCATTCAGTTTCTTTTTTAAATTTTCAAAATAAATGATTTTGTATTTATCAGTTAGGAATGCCATAAAATAATACAATAGACTCAGTGGAATAAACAACAGAAATTTCTTTCCTCACAGTTCTGGGGGCTAGAAGTCCCAGATCAGGGTGCCAGCAAGGTGAGGTTCTGGTAAGAACTCTTCCTTCCCAGGCTGGCTTCTCTGTGACTCCTCCCAAAAAGTTGGGGTGGGGAAGAGAGATAGAGGAAAAGACAAAGAGACACAGAATGAATTCTCTGGTGTTTGCTTTATGAAGACACTAAACCTATTCCATCAGTATTCTACATTAAGAGCTCATTTGACCTTAATGGGCTTCGCTGCTGGCTCAGATGGTTAAGAATCTGTCTGCAATGTGAGAGACTTGGGTTCTATCCCTAGGTTTGGAAGATTCCCTGGAGAAGGGAACGGCAAGCACTCCAGTATTCTTGCCTGCGAAATCCCCTGGACAGAGGAATCTGGTGGGCTATAGACCATGGAATCCCCAAAATCAGAACCCTTTTCAAAACACAGCACTTTGGCAGTTAGGGCTCTAACACATGAAGAACATAGATTCAGTCCATAATACTACCTGACACAAAGCACTTTCAGGTGGGACTGGGGAAAATGAAGTGTGTTGATTTTCGGATCCTTTCTCTCTGGGCTTTCTTCTCCAGGCTCAGAGTAAATAGCCAGTAAATGAGAACTGCTCTGCAGTGAACTGGGTGGATGGAGCATGTTAAACAAAGCTGAATCCCGGTCACGGAAACAAATAATTTGTAGTTTTTTTTAAGGTACAAATTATTGTTTTAAGATTTGCAGTGAATAGGTTTCAAGCTGCGATAGAAGGGGTTTTTACAATTGGAAACAATTATTCTCTTTCTGAGGAAGGTATTTGAAAGTTGTATGTTAATTCTTTCAGGTCAATCAAGGAGCACACAGTAGAGCAGACAGATAATAAAAGGCGGAGCTAAAGTTTTCTATTAAATTCACGTAGTTCTTTTTACTCATTAGATTTTCTTTCATCCTCCATTTTGACTGTCTTTTTTTTTTCCAACTCTTCCAAGTAAACAAAAGATTAAATGATTAAATGAGGTGCATGCATGCATTCTAAGTCACTTCAGTTGTGTCCAATTTTTGACAACCCTTCTGACTATAGCCCAACAGGCTCCTCTGTCCATAGGATTGGCCAGGCAAGAATACTGGAGTAGGCTGCTTTACCCTCTTGCAAGGGATGCTCCTCACCTAGGATTCAAACCTCAGTCTTGTTATATCTCCTGCATTGGCAGGAATATTCTTTACTACTACCGTCCCCTGGGAAGCACCAAATATTGGTACATATGTGCTATATTTGGTTCAAATAGTAAAAAAAAAAAAAGATAATAATAAAACAGAGAAGGGAAAAGGTTTAATTTAGAAAAGTTATATGTAAAATCATTTTTATAGAGACAATATATAGAAAAGTAGGAAAAGAATGACTTTCAAATTTTGTGATGCGCCCCCCCCCCCCCCCGGTAAAAAAAATATACGTCTATCAAACATGTTAGTGTTCTGGTAATGGGTTTATCTACTGAATGCCAAACAACCCTAACTAATTGCCTGATCACTTTCAGGATGAAAAATATGCCCAGGGCAAACAGAGTTATATCAATGCCACCAAGAGCTGCCACACCAATTCCTTCCATACTCCCGAAGAAAGAGATAAAGCCCAGCAGATGAACGTGAGTCTTTCACCTGGGTTTTTCACCGGATCAAATGAGACAGTATGTAGGCTACCAGACTTCAGATTATTAGAGCTTATGGTAACTGTATATGCAGAAAAAGGTGGAGGAACTGTAAGCGATAGAAGAGAAACTATATTATGCAGCTGATGAAGCATGAGCGAAATCAAGGGATGACTAAAGATCTGTAGTAGCAAGATAAATTACAGATCTATAAATTGTCCATGCAGACAACTTTAGTTCAACCAATGCATTAGACACAGAATTGCAGCTATTATTCTGTATGAAAACAGGAAACGAATGGGTACTTCCACATGTAAAACATAAGATTGCAAAATTCATGAATATGTAAGAAACACACCCAGTTTTGAGTACACCCTGTTACTAGTAACTCCTACTTGGGAGTCCTATACTGCACCACCCGAGCCACCACGTCTGCCTTTCAAGGCTCTCCTGATTCTGCTTCTACTTCTCTGACACCTCCTTCATTCGTCATTCTCAACGACTCCTCTGTCACCTTTTATTCTTAATATGTAAGTCTCCCCCACAATGGCCTATAAAACATTGCTTTCCTTCTCATGGCCACAACAATTGCCTCTGTTCTGAGGACAACACAGTTTACATACAATCCTCAATCATTTATGGCAACTCCAAATTTTCACTGTTATAATCTCTTCTTTCTGATTTCCTGCATTATCCTTCCTCCTAACCTTATTTAAAGTATTTTCACATGTATCCCCCCTTAAAATTCTATCTTCTCTCTCTACAACCTTTTTAATGATACTAGCATTCTATTCCCCTGTTAATCTCATTAATAATGAAGGTGAACAAGTAAAGGAAAAAGGACAAAGAGCAAGAAGAGGAGGGATTTTTCAATAAGCTTAAATTTAAAGCTTATTTAGAGTTACTACATGGCCTTACATTTTACTCAGCACTTTAAGTGACAAGACTTTCCTGGTGGCTCAGATGGTAAAGCGTCTGTCTACAATGCGGGAGACCTGGGTTTGATCCCTGGGTCGGGAAGACTTCCTGGAGAAGGAAATGGCAACCCTCTCCAGTACTCTTGCCTAGAAAATCCCATGGACAGAGGAGCTTGGTGCAGGCTACTGTCCATGGGGTTACAAAGAGTCGGGCATGACTGAGCGACTTCACTTTCACTTTATGTGCATTACTATATTTAATCCTATTCAGTTCTCTGTTCTTTACCAGTAAAACAGTTTGTGGCTTTAAGAAATCAAGCATATTAACTAGAGATCTTCAGCCCCCGGGATTTTCAGGCTCAATTCTGCTAGTAGTAGTGAACTAGGGGGGAACCCTCCACTGTGAATCCCACTGATGCTGTTACTAAAGACAACACTGTGCCATTTTCTGCCCGGAGACATGTCAACAAAACAACTGTTCTGATGTCAGCAGGGGGCTGGTGTGGGATCAGCTGAGGAGAGAAGCCTGTTTAGGAATGTCATGTCTTCTTCCTTGTCTCTTTGTTGTAATATCATAAAGCAATTACCGATCTACAATCAATACGAAGGACTCATCTGATTCATTAATACGAATGAATCACTGGGTGACAATGATGTGGGCACAGGTGGAATCCCTCTTTCCTGGGTCAGGCCCTGCAGCACATACTGACTTGTGTAAATGCTTAGATTCTCTCACGGAAATATACAAACACAAAAGAACTCACTGAGTGGTGGTAGAATTTCAGAGGAAAAAAGAAAATTCTTCATGTTATAAATTAGAATGCATCAGAAGTATTAGTTCCTAAAATAACCTAGATGTTTAAAATTTCAGCAAAGTGTGAACTAATAGCTTACATTTTATACTTTTGCCACTTTTACTACCTTCAAAAATCTCTGCATACACATAGGAATAACCAAGATTTTTAGGTCAGCTGCTCTGAGAAAAGATCACATGTTACCAAAACCACTGAATTATGATTTTTTTAATGAGATCGTTTCTTCTGATTGCTTAGAATGAAGACCTTAGTAAGTGGACACTCCTGTTACTGTACTCCTGGAATAATCCTCTGTATTATCTAGTCCTGGAGCTTCGGAGTATGAAAAATCTGTCAAAGGCTGTCATATCAAGTGCCACGGAGATTGAGAACATGTCAGAGAAACTTCAAGCATTCATAGAGAGTCAATTCAGGAAGGTGAGCATCCTGCAGAGGGCTTTCTTGCTTTGTTCATGAATGAAAGAGGTGACCACTGTAATGCATAAAGAGTTTGGAAATATCTCATTTTGTAAGAAAAAGATTCATGACTTCTATATGCTAGACGGCTACTACATAAAGCAGGAGCCTAGACATTCATAGTGATAGATTCTACTGTAAAGAAATCAGAATTTCACTGCAGTTTTTGACATGTGCAGCCTTCCCTGCATTGCACACAATTCCACCAAAAGCTTGCCTTGTCCTGGGCACTGGTGGTTGTAATGTTTTCAAGAGTAATAGACTAGAGAACAGACTTTCCAAGATCAGCATTTTTCTAAAGTAACCCCGGACATCTGCAATTGAAGTTCCCCTTGTCTTCTTTCTCTGTTCTCCTCAAATCAAAGGATGAGAGTGGGAAGGAAGAAAACAGAAAGTTAAAACTAAACTTGAGTTCCAATTATACTTTTTAGATTTCTAATTGTTTTCTCATAGGCTGGCTCCAAAATCCATATCTAGAGAGTTTTATATTCATATGTTTTCCTCATATCTTTATTTGATAATTAGAAGAAAAAAGATAAAGAAATACTAATAGAATGCATAAGAAGTCATTATCATTTGGGTATTCAGATTATTGTTCCAGTCTTGAAGATGATACACGAGGTTAGCGATACCTGGTCAAGATTCTCATCCATGACGTTCAGCAATGAAGATAGGAGTATTTCTGAATATTATAACCTGTTCCACTGCTTGCGCAGGGATTCACGTAAAGTTGACATGTACATCAAGATCCTGACGTGCCGAACCCGCAAAACGTGTTAAATCCACATCCATCCCATCCAACTCTGAGATGGTCATAATCATCTATCCCATAGCGAGCTACTTGAAATTTACAGCTTTCTAATGCATGCTCTGTAATGGGTCTCCTCTTAAAAAAATAAACACAGACGCTTTAGAGATGTCAAAATCTAAGAGGGCAATTTGATAACATTGCTTATCTTCATTTAAGAATAAATCAAAAGAAAATCCACCCCTACAATTGAGAGAATGAAGCTCCTATTAAAATTAGTCACAAATAGCAGAAGCTGGCATTAGAAAGAAGACCATTAAGAGATTCCACAAGAATCACAGCCAATGATTCTGGGTCAAGTTATTAGAATCAAAGAATTAGACAATTGTTCATGGTTCTGGTTATGCTACCAAGAAGACTGAAATCTCAGGATTCTTTATGAAAGCCAGCCACGACTTTCAGCCAACTACCACAGTGTTACACCAGACAAGATGAGTGCTCTGCACTTTTGTGTAAATAGCATGAGGTTTCCTGAACTGTCTAAAGATTGTTAGTATGCTGTCTTAGTCCTTCTGGGTTGTTATAACAAAATATCACAGGCTTAAAAACAATGGAAATGGATTTCCACAGCGGGGTCATGCAGGGTCCATTCTGGTCACACAATTCCTACTGTATCCTCACACAGGGGAGGGTTCCGGAGCTCTGAGTGTCTCTTATATATAAAAGCACTCATCTCATTGAAGAGGGTCCATCCTTACAACTCCATAACCTCACAAAGGCCTCACCTAGGGGTAACATAACCATGGGAATCAGGATTTCATCATATGAAATTTCTGGGGGACACAAAGGTTGAGACTGTAGCAGACACAAACGTGCACTGGCTCATCCTCCTGCAGTGGCTGTCGTCACCCACACTCCACTGCATCCTCATTTCCTGCATCACCTTGCAGCCATTCCATACATTCTATCACTCTGGGTTTCACAAGTCCAGGTCAAGTCAAGTGTCAGCTCCATCTCATATTCAGCCTATTCAATGTCTCCCTCTCCCCTGCTGAGGCCCAGGGGACCTACCAGGAAGTGCAGATGTGTCCATTTCTGCAATGTTCCTTCTCTCTCCCTCTCTGGATCTTCATTCCTTGGGCCATGTTGGAACTGGGAAGATGGTAATGACATGGGAAAGTCTGACATCACTGACTTACATGGTGCCCTTGTAGCCTTCTCTTGGTCCAGATGGACTGATCTGAAATTCCCCCTGACTAGCAAGTATTTCTCTTGAGGGGTATCTGGTGATTTTCCAGGACATTCACAATTTGGGGATCCCCAAATTTATGGTTTCCTTTTTAATCAGGGGAAATGTTCTGGAACCACAGCTCCCCACCTGCAGTATTCTCCACAGCCTCTCTGTTTCCCTCACTCTGCAAGCACCATCTGGATAAAATTAAGCAGCCCACAGTCAGCTGCCTACTAACTGACCCACAAGAACCCCATGTATAATAAATACTTTGATCAATTGAATGGCAGATATACTGGTGTGCATCTGTCCACCACCTGAGGCCTCTGGACAATTGTCCAACTGGTCACATAGACACTGAGTAGATCAGAAAGCTGGATTCAAAAACACATGTATCTGAAAAGTGAGATACTATTCTGTCTTCCTTTTAGAGTAACTATCCTTGCCATTAATTGTTTGGCCTTACAAACATGCCCTAGTAGGTCCCTGAATTATAAAATTCTCCAAATAGACTGAGTCTCTACTGAGACTGGAGCAATGTGACTGGATTAGGGATGCTCAGCTTGTTCAACAGCCTGCAAACAACCTGGGATGAGGGCCAATCACTTGAATGTCTCTCCTAAGAAGTCAGTGACCTAGAAGTCAGTCACTTAGGAAGATAGTGGCTCTTCCTAAGAAGAGGCTGGTTTTGCAGCATCTTTAGGGCTTTAGCAGTAATTCCTGGTAAAGAAAATGGGAAAAAACAATGTAGAAGGGAAAGGGGGATGAATAAGAGAGATTCAGAGAAAGACAGAAGGAAAGAAAAGCAGCAAAGGGAAAGTGAGTCTAGGACTTGGGTAGTGAAGCATGAAATGCTGTTAGAACACTTTATTATTAAGGACCCAAATGTATATGCTTTTTTTAATATCCCAAGAGCAAATATCTCATATTCCCTTTCCATGAAAAAAACCTTGTAAGCACTTTCTAAATCATTTACTGCCCTAAACATCTAATTCTATTTTGTTACTTGCTTAACTTTCTTTCGTTCAAAGTCTCGAAATTTCCAGCAGAGAGGATGGTATTTATTAGAGGGAAAATTTGGCAGTAAGGGGGACAATGCAATTGGAGGAAATATACACACACCAATAGACCACACACATCCTCATGTATTTGTCTCTTATAAAATTTATTTCAAGCATAAATTTAGGACTTTAGATCAACAACAGAGGCGGTGACATTCAGAGCACTCTCCTTGCTTGACTGTGACATACAAAGTGAATACTGTAGGTTTCAGACAATATTGAACAGAGCCATAGATATACTATAGAGTCAGTCAGGAATAGCCAAAGCAGGGATATTTGGACAGGATTTAACAACCACTCGCTTGCCATGCAGAAAGCGTTGATTTTCCCAACTTTTACAGATTTCCACGTAAGATTACATTTGAAGAAATGGCCCTATTATATCAAGAATAGTAGCAGTGGTTACCAAAAGGAAACAAATGAAGAATCTTTGAAGTTCACTGACCTTATAGATTAGTAAGGCACATGTCATGGATACAATGAGGACTTAAACCAAACAGGTCCGCAAGTTGTGGAGAAGGATAGGGTGATATAAACACACAAACTGCTATATTGCATGGCAGCGTGAAGAAGAATAAGATGTGGAGCCACCACGGGCTACAGTGGATTGAAGTAAAGCTAGAAGCCACCTGAGTGTGTCATAGGAGTGACTCATATGGGGTAGCTTTATGATGGAGGTTTGAAAAGTTGATGGGATGTTGATGTGAAAAAATAGGAAAACAGTATATCTGTCAATTCATGTATGATCATCTTATGAAGTAAGGATATCTGACATCCTAGATCAAGGCAACTGAGATATTAATATAGCATTATAAGGTATCAGTGAATAATCCAGTCGGACAAAAACACAAGAAATGTTCATTTTATACCATTCATGTTGTATATCATGGTTATGCTCCCATGATATATTGCATATATTATTGTAGGGTTAGAATGGGGAAATACTTGTATGGATTTTTATGCATTTGGGAGAATCATATATTGCAAAATGGAGAGTTTGTCTTTATTCTACAATGCAACAGGAAACCAAGAACATTCAGTCCAAGAGAGCACTATGTCCAGAAGTAGATAAGAGAAAATTTAATGTGGATTGAAGAGTTGTGGCTGTTGGGGCTGGTAGAGAAAAAGAAAGAGACCAGAAAGAGCTGGGAATATTATGACACTAAAAATCAAAGAGGGCTCTGCCTAGTAAAAAGTCGCAAAGCATGTGAGAGATACAGCAAATGAAATAGACCTTGACCACATGCAAGGAATGAGGCAGACAGAAGAGCCAAAAAAGGCATCCAGCAATATGGGACTAGCTGAGTCAATAAGTGACTGAAAAGTCAGAGAGAAGGGAGGAGATAAATTAGGGTTTTATCCAAAAGCACCTGAGCTCTATTTTCCTGTATTTCATCAACTTAGTACCAGAAATCACCAAAAAATGTTAAAGTGCTGCAGCAAATAATAGAAATAAGTACTGTAAGGTGCCTCTGCTAGACCTTATGGAATACTAGAACCAAAGCAGGACTACCCAGTGATAACAAGCAGTAAGTCACTAATCACGTTCAACACTTAAATAAGACATACATTGTAAAGCATAGAGGATGAATGGACATCAAATGGAAACAACCCCTACCTTTACAGACCCAGCCTGCTGCTGCTCCTGCTAAGTCACTTCAGTCGTGTCTGACTCTGTGCGACCCCATAGACGGCAGCCCACCAGGCTCTCCTGTCCCTGAGATTCTCCAGGCAAGAACACTGGAGTGGGTTGCCATTTCCTTCTCCAATGCATGAAAGTGAAAAGTGAAAGTGAAGTGGCGGAGTCGTGTCCGACCCTAGTGACTCCATGGACTGCTGCCTTCCAGGGTCCTCCGTCCATGGGATTTTCCAGGCAAGAGTACTGGAGTGTGTGCCATTGCCTTCTCCAAGAGCCAGCCTAAACAAACCTAAAACCTAAACCTAATAGAGGTAATGGTCTCCTTAATCATGTGCCCACTTTCTCAAAGAGTTTCTCATTCCTTTTGTCTTAATCCTCCCTTGTTTATTAACCCTTCATTGCCTTACTCTCAGCCGATAGTCAGCTAATCATTAATCAAATAAATAATTAAACAGTGTTCACTCCTGAGACATATTTGTATTGATCGACTCTTCAAATGAAAGGCTTTCTAATCCCCTGAAAGTAAAATGCTAATACTGGAAGGACTCCTTCCCAGCCTCTTTCCAAAATGCCCAATGGGCAGCAATTGGGAGTCTAGCTACTTAGACATCTTCTGCCATAATTATAACCTATTTGGATAGTGAAGACAGGAGACAGATGAAGCACTGAAAGATGTCGAGAAAGAAATGCATGGACAAGTGGAAAAGATACCATAAGCCTTAAACACCGATCTATGCCTGCACACCATACCATGTGTGATGGGAGCCAGGTGGGCCTAATGAGGGATGGATTTTTCAAGACAGCTCTATATGAGTTGGCACTGAGAAGTTTGATTCAACTCAACTGTTTCAACATGATTCTTTGATTCTAATACTCAGCGCCACTTGTCTCATTTCACTGCACTAAGTCAAAAAGGAAATATACTTATTGCCTATTTGAATACTGCCAAGAGATCGTAAATGTTTTCATCACAAGGAGAAAATTGTAACTATTTATTTTGAGGGATGTTCACCAGACTTATTGCGGAGATCATTTTGCAATATATATCAAATTACTATATTGTACACCTGAAGCCAAATAACATTATATGTCATTATTATCTATGTATAATGATACCTAAAACTAAAATAGCATATTTGTCAATGTGACTTATATAATGACTTATATGATATCATGATCATATAATCATTATATTATGGACATAGGACATATGCATACCTTCGATTTACTTCAGTCACTCAGTCATATCTAACTCTTTGAGACCTCACGGACTGTAGCACATAAGGCTCCCCTGTCCTCCACCATCCTCCGGAGCTTGCTTAAACTCATGCCCATCAACTCGGTGATGCCATCCGACCATCTCATCCTCTGCCATCACCTTCTCTTTCTGCCATCAATCTTTCCCAGTACCAGGGTCTTTTCCAATGAGTCAATTCTTTGCATCAGGTGGCCAAAGTATTGGAGCTTCAGCTTCAGTATCAGTCCTTTCAATGGATATTCAAGGCTGATTTCCTTATTATGGACCGGTTTGATCTTGCAGTCCTAGGGACTCTCGAGAGTCTTCTCCAACACTGCAGTTCAAAAGCATCTATTCCTTGGTGCTCAGTTTCTTTATGGTCCAGCTCTCACATCCATAGTGACTACTGGGAAAACCATAGCTTTGACTAGATGGAATTGTATTTATATATATAAACGTATAGGTACACACACCTATGTTAGGAAAAGTTTTTGAAAAGGAATATAATTATATTTTGGATAAAGAAAACAAACTAGTATAATTTTTTTCAAATGTGCATTTTTGCTCTCATGTTTGGTTTAAAACCTTCTCTTCAAACATAGTTTATGTTTATGCTGATAATAGATACAGAAACATGTCTTAACCTTGTAACATTAACTGTAGAACAGTTTATTTACAATAGCTAATTAAAGTCACAAAATTTTGAAACCTATACGCCTGCCCAGTACTCTGCTATTGGTCATTTAACCCATTTATTATTGACTTAATTCCTCCTTGACTCAGATACTCTTATAGGTGCTTTGTTTACATCAATACACAAAGCTGGTAGACACTTATCCTCATGGAACTGATATTCTAGCTGGGGGAAGACAGATAATCTGCAATAAACATGAATCCAAGTACATTTTATGGAATGTTAACAGGTGATCTGTACTATTGGAAAAGAACTAGTAAAGCAGAGGATGAGGTTTAGGGAATAAAGGTGAAGAAAGGGAGGTAATTTAAAGAAAAACAACTTAGACCACACTGAGGGGAGCAAACATGCTCTCTTGCATTCAAGATTCACATTTTCCCCTGTCCAGTCAGGTCTCTTGGTCTTCTGCTGCTGCTGCTGCTCCTAAGTCGCTTCAGTCGTGTACGACTCTGTGTGACCCCATAGACAGCAGCCCACCAGGC
The DNA here is from genome assembly GCF_029407905.1 of Bubalus kerabau. Classification (NCBI taxonomy): domain Eukaryota; kingdom Metazoa; phylum Chordata; class Mammalia; order Artiodactyla; family Bovidae; genus Bubalus; species Bubalus kerabau. The sequence goes on from NC_073626.1 coordinate 17,515,109, forward strand.
TCCCCCGTCCCTGGGATTCTCCAGGTAAGAACACTGGAGTGGGTTGCCATTTCCTTCTCCAATGCACGAAAGTGAAAAGTGAAAGTGAAGTCGCTCAGTTGTGTCCAACTCTTAGCAACCCCATGGACTACCCAACTTCAAAAATGTTTCCGTCTTTGAGGCTCTAGGCAAACCTATGCAAATATGCATGTTCTGAACATTCTGCCTCTCTTCAGTTGAACTGGTTTCATAAAAAATTGTTGATAAACTCCCCCCAATTAAGTAACATCTTATGCAGCACATTTGATCATTTTCTGATTCCGGAAGAACTAATCTCCAAAGTATTTCCATTTTTCAGCAGACTGTCAGTGACGTAATTATAGTATGTAAAAGTATTTTATATGCATTGGTATTCTAAAATATTATGACATTTAAAATATATACACAAAATATAAACTAAATGACACTGAGATAAATAGAAATAGAAATGGAAATAGTAACATTTTCTTCCCCAGGGGATGAGGACACTCATTTTTATGGTCACTGGACTAATAGATTCTGAATGTACACACATAATTATAACAGTTATTTAACTATCATGATAAAGTAATTTCTTTTACATATAGTTTCAATCAAAGTTCTCAGAATACCACCTGGGGCCAGGAATACAATTGTATGTGAATAACTCTCTTCATATGCATATATAAAATTTAGTGAGCTCAATTAAGTAATCATCTTTAGTTCTTTTGTTATTCCATCAATTCATCTACTGGTAAATAATCCAAACTTTACAATAGGTATCTTATTTTCAGGGTTTAAATCTCAAGTCATAATAAAAGTGGAGCAATGGCCTAGAAGAATGAATAAAATGTCATATGGATATCATTATATATATGCATTTGTAAAGAAAATTAATGAAAAAATACAGACTTACAGTTTCCTGAAACAGAAAGTGTACTCACTCAGAGCTGAAAATACATATCACCTAGAAAAAATACTTTCTCAGCTTCTGATGACTTCTAAAGAAAAGGACCCCACGACTTTCATCTCCAGCCAATGTGGACTCCTTTCCATTTTCCTCCTCCACTTCCCTCTGTGAAATCTCTTCCCTAGGTTATAAAACACACTTTGGGCTTCTGGTTCAGACAAGATGACATTGATCTCTTTGTGCCCACTCCTCTGTCTGTTCTGGAAAAAAGAGGAGACCACCAAAGGAGACCTTGTATAGTTGGCAATAAGAAGGTGAACTAGATTAGGGCCTGAAGAATGGAAGAGCAACACAGCAGCACCTAAGAGAAGACAAGCCAGGCCCAGCATTCCTGACCTCCAACCTAGCATGAGAAGGCAGCCTGAGAAGGGCTGTTCTTCCCAAGGAATACATGTGAAGGAACACCAGGTGGCGGTTTAGTTGCTAAGCTGTGCCTAACTCTGTTTGACCCATGGAATAGAGGCCACCTGGTTCCTCTGTCCACCTAATTCTCCAGGCAAGATTACGGATTCACATGTCTTCCTCCAGGGGATCTTCCCAGCCTAGGGGTTGAATCCAGGTCTTCACAAGGCAAGTGGATTCCTTACTGTCTGAGCCACCAGGAAAGCCCAAGAAACTAAATAATCGCATGGATATTTGGAAAATAAAAGGATAAAAGCATATGTTAATATTAGATAAAGTAGAGTTGAGAGCAAAGAAAATTTCCAAAGACAAAGGAATATAAGGACATTACATAAAAAATAAAGAGTTGAAGATCTCCTGGAGGAGGGCATGGCAACCCACCTTAACATTCTTTCCTGGAGAATCCCCATGGACAGAGGAGCCTGGCAGGCTATATAGTCCATGGGGTCACAAAGAGTTGGACATGACTGAAGTCACTTAGCACACATGTAAGAGAGGAAAACTTAAAAGTCCTCACCAAAAAGATCTTGAAAGGTAAACATGTGAGGTGATATTAATAGATATGTTAATTAAATCGATGAGGGGATCCATGAATAATGTATACCTATTTAAATTGTCATGTATTCTTTAAATATCTTGCCATTTTATCTGGAAAATATATTTTAAAAAATTAGCCTCCAATTAAAATAAATAAATTTGAATTTAATAAAAAAACAAAAAAGACTGAAAATAACAAAAATAGCAAGAATTTCAATGCTTTTTATATAATTTATTTCAGATATTACACTTGGTATGTAAAGGGTTTTTTTTTTTTTCCAGATAATAACGAGTGGGATTCATTGGATATTCAGAAAAGTAAGAAACCTTGGAAATTATCTAGGCAATCCTCCCATATTAAGAATATATAAGTAAATCCAAGAATGATTATGTCACTTATCTAAACTTATAAAACTCAATGCAAAAGTAGCAATAGAAACCAGGTTTCCTATGTTTAGGTGAATCTTTACCGAATTATCCCAGCAAATGGAAATATCTCTATGCTCTGCAAAGCTTGATTCTTATGTCTTACACAGAACTGATCATATTCTACCTTGTATTCATTGTCCAGTTAGAATTAAGTTTTACCAAGTAAATTAAATTCCTTGAAGGCTCAGTCCTGGCATGTCGGTTCTTCTCACTCTATATTCTCACATATGCCTAAAGCTCTTTATAAATGCCTTTTTCTCCCTGGAACACCCTCTCTCTCTTACATGATTACCTCCCCCACATCTTTCAGATCTCAGTAAAAACCAGTTCCTCCAAACAGCGTTTCCTGACTCCTTGTTATGTGGACATAGGGCATTCTGTGCTTTTCCCTCTCGACACGTGTCCCAATTGTGGTGCAACATGTAACTTTGAAATTCACCTCATTTCTGTTTTTCTGTTAAAATTTAAGTCCTAATTCATAAAGTCCACATGTGTGCCCTTCACTGCTGTCCATTCTTTGCATCCAACAGGCCTTTATTAGGTGTTTGTTCAATGAAACACTTTTATTCACACAGAATAAAATTTCAATGAATTTTTGATGCTGCTCTCACAGCATACAGTGAACTAAAACCTGTTTGGTTTTTTATTCCACATACACTAGCCCTCACTGTTTCATGTCCTAAGATAATGTGATAATCGACCACAGACAAAAAGGCTGAAAAGGACAGAATCTTAACTGCTCTTCCAGATAAAAGTTCCTTTTGTGTTATTTTTTTTTTCTTTCAGAAAGAACTTGGATTCTAGATTGCTTTCAGGTGAATAGAAATGGGACTGATATGTTAACTGGAAAAAAAACCCTGTTGCAGTAAACAAAAGTAGACAAATCATGCATCTTCTGTATATGTCCAGACTCATTTTATTGGGAGCTGTTGGCTCAGACAGTAGAGTCCCCCTGCAGTACAGGAGACCTGGATTTCATCCCTAGTCAGGAAGATTCCTGGAAGAAGGCATGTCAAACCACTCTAGTATTCTTGCCTAGAGAATCCCTATGGACTGAGGAGCCTGGTGGGTCATCAGACCATGGAGTCGTAAAGTGTTGGACTTGACTGAGCAACTACGCATAGAAAAATTCCTCAAGGTGACATACTGTCATTTAGAAACAATTTCTCTCACTAGTGTGCTTAACTACAAGTCCAGCTTTTCAATGAAAGACCAAAGATAAAAGTAATATTTCATAACAATCAAGTAATTATTTCTATCAAGGAATTTTTCTTAAAGCTAGCTAGAGAAATACACCGTGAGATAGAGCAGATAATGCGAAGTAGAAGAGATCCAAACACGGAAGCTTCATGACCAATCGATAATTTTCTTTTCAGGAAAAAGGATAAAACCTCAGTTTGGGATCATGTTTTATACAGAGATATGCATACTCTTTTGAAATGTAAGAAAATTTCTACTCTAATCTCCTTGTTTAGTTGAGAAAACCAAGGCCTAGAGAAGTGAAGTTTTCTAAGTCAAAGAGCAGTTGTTAGGATTCTATGACAGTCCAGTGACAGGCCTAGGGTCTAGTTGCTTCATCCTTAGGCAGACGGGCTGGTGACTGGGGTACCAGCAATGCTGCAGTCTTCAGGCTGAATTGCTTTTTCTTTGGGAAAGCTCTATCTTTGCTCTTAACACCCTCAACTGATCCCATAAAATCCAAAATCTAATAGTTTAAATGTTAATTACATCTAAGAAAATATCTTCCCAGATGAGCATGTTAAAGAACTACAATTTGAAAGAAATTTACAATTCTATGGAGTATGTTATCACGTGACACTGGAATTGAATATCTATGCTACCTGTTCCACATTTATGACCTAGGAAGGGAAAACAAGATTGACAATATTTTATTTTTTTTCCCACTTAATCATGTCCAGTGTTTTAGTGCATGCAGGCTGCTATTACAAAATGCCAGAGGCTGGGTGGTTTATAAACGATGTTACTTATCACAGTTCTGGAGGCTAGAAGTCCAACATCAGGGAGCCAGCATGGTTGAGTGAGTGAGGGCCTCTTCCAGGACATATCCCTAAATAGAAGGATGAGCAATTATTTCAGGTCTCTTTCACAAGAGCCCTAATCCCATTCATGTGGGCTCTGCCTTCATGTGGGTTCTGAACTCATGACCTAATTATTTTCAAATGGTCCCACCATCTAAAATTGTCACTTTAGGGATTAGATTTTAAACATATGAATTTTGGGAGAACATATGCATTAGACCATGGCACTCAACGAGGAGACTGACTTGTCTAAGGTAACCCAAAGCCTCATCCATACTGAATGCTCTGTGGTGCTGATATGAAGCCAAGGACTAAGGAATTAGAGATTTCTCCCAGTATATACCCAGGGGATTGCAGAGTTTTGAAAGATACAGATAAAAAACTGCCCAGATAAAAAATTGTTTTATTTAGAGAAAAAACTGTCTATTCTGGAAAAAATAGCATGCATTTTGTATACTGTATTTGAATACATAAAACTCAGTTACATATCCATACACCAAAACACATTACAGAAATACAAATAATCATATTTACAATTGCATCAAAAAACAAAATACTTAAATAAATTAAAGCAAGATGTTGAAAGATCTATGGATGAAATATTCAAGACACTCATGAAGGAAATGTTTAAAACAGACAAAAGGAGCATATTTCATATTTATTGACTGGAAGAATTAATATTGTTAATACATCCATTCTACCCACAGCTATCTACATATCACTGCAGTCTCTTTCAAAATTTCAAAACTTTTCACAAAACAAACAAAAAAATTCTACAACTTGTATAAAACTGTTGTTGTTGTTCATGTCTGACTCTTACTGACGCCATAGACTGCAGCGCGCCAGACTTCCCTGTCCCTTACCATTTCCTAGAATTTGCCCAAGTTCATGCCCTTTGAATCAGTGATGTTATTCAACCATCTCATCCTCTATCAGCCTCTTTTTCTTCTGCCTTCAATCTTTCCCAGCATCAGGGTCTTTTCCAATGAGTCAGCTATTCACATTAGGTGGCCAATGTATTGGAGCTACAGCTTCAGCATCAGTCCTTCCGAAGAGTACATGGGGTTGATTTCCTTTAAGGTTGACTGGTTTTGAACTCCTTGGTGCCCCAGGGACTCTCAAGAGTGTTCTACACCAGCACAGTTTGAAAACATCAGTTCTTCAGCACTCTGCCTTCTTTATTGTCTGTCCAGCTCTTATATGTGCACATGACTACTGGAAAGAGCATAGCCTTGACTATACAGACCTCTGTCGGCAAAGTGATGTCTTTGCTTTTAACACACTGTCTAGGTTTGTCAGAGCTTTCCAGCCAAGAAGCAATTGTCTTCTAATTTCGTGGCTGCAGCACCATCCACAGTGATTTTAGAGCCCAGGAAGAGGAAATCTCACTGCTTCCACCTTTGCCCCTTCTATTTGCATGTAAATGATGGGACTAGATGCCATGATCTTAGCTTTTTTGATATTGAGTTTTAAGCCAGCTTTTTCAATCTCCTCTTTCACCCTCATCGGAGGCTCTTTAGTTCCTCTTTGCTTTCTGCCATTAACATGGTATCATTCACATATCTGAGGTTGTTGATATTTCTCCCAGCAATCTCGATTCCGCCTTTAGGACTCATCCAGTCCAACATTTTGCATGACATGCTCTGCATACAAGTTAAATCAGCAGGGTGACAATATTCAGCCTTGACGGATGCCTTCACCAATTTTGAACCAGTTTATTTTTCCTTTTCTGCTTCTAACTGTTGCTTTTTGAACTGCATACAAGTTTCTCAGAAGACAGGTGAGGTTCGTCTGGTATTCCCATCTCATTAAGAATTTTCCATGTTGTGATCCACACAGTTTGGTGAGATCAATGAAGCAGACGATTTTCTGGAATTCCCTTGCTTTCTCTATGTTCCAGCAAAGGTTGCCAATTTGATCTCTGGTTCCTCTGCCTTTTCTAAAGCCAGGTTGAACATCTGGAAGTTCTAGGTTCACATTATGCTGAAGCCTAGCCTGGAAGATTTTGATCATAACCTTACGAGCACTGGAGATGAGTGCACCTGTTCAGTGGCTTGAACATTCTTTAACACTGCCCTTCTTGAGAACTGGGATGAGGATTGACCTTTTCCAGTCCTCTGGTCACTGCTGGCTCTTCCAAATATTCTGACATATTAAGTGGACCACTTTAATAGCACCATCTTTCAGGATTTTAAATAGCTTTGTTGGAATTCTATCACCTCCACTAGCTTTGTTGGCAGCAGTTCTTTTTAAGACCCACTGGAGTTCACATTCCAGGATTTCTGGCTCTGAGTGAGAAACTACACCATTGTGATTATCTGGGTCATTAAGATATTTTTTTGTATAGTTCTTCTGTGTATTTTTTCCATCTCCTCTTGGTCTATTCTGCTGTATTAAATCACAAAGCACCAAAGATAAAAGTGATCTTGAGAAAGAAGAACAAATTTCGAGACTAGGGTTGCTGATTTCAAATTGTTTTAGAAAGCTATAGTAATCAAAACAGAATGATTTGCTTCTGGCACGAAAACAGACACATAGATCAACAGAGCAGAACAGCGAAGCCAGAAAGAAACACACACCCATATATTGTCAGTTAGCTTATGAAAAAGGAGCTAAGACTATCCAGTGGGGAAAGGACAAGCTTGTCAAAAATGGCACTGGGAAAACTGGATAGTCTTATGAAAAAATGGAACTGTACCCCTGTCTTTTACCATGCACAAAAATCAAATTAAAATGGATCAAAAATTTGAACATAAGACTTTAAGCAATTAAACTCCTAGAAGAAGACATTGAGGAAATCTTCTTGCCATAGGCCTTTGCAACTGTTTTTTGGGTTTCACACCAAAAGCAAAGGCAACAACTGCAAAAACAAACTAGTGGGACCACATCCAACTCCAAACAAAGGAACATCAGCAAAATCAAATGGCAACTTACAGATTGACAGAAGACATTCTAAATCATATATTTGATAAGGGCTTAACATCCAAAAATACATGAGACATTCAACTCAAGGGCAAAAAAACCCCAAATAATCCAAAAATTTAATGGAGCATAATAAAAGTAAGAGTTTCAATAAATCTGAAGATTAGACTGTAGATGAGAGACAAGCAAGGTTTTCCTTCTAGATCAACAAAAGCCTGTGTATTCCTGGCATTACTTTCCTCATCTCAACTCACTTGTTTGACAATTACGGTTCACAGTGTACATTCTTCAATCAATAGCAATCATCCCACAGTGAGCTATAATGTGTACTAGGAAAAGCCCCACTGGAGGGAAAAAAAAACCCTAATATTTGTATTCTTACTAATGAGGCATATCAAAAGGAAAGTAATTTCCAGAGTTTACCACTCCATTGTTTTCTATATTTCATTTCAAAGTTGAGCCACCTAGTAAAGAAAATGAGTTAAGATACCTCAATAATACATAGATAGAAAACCAGTTTTAAATGGGAGCATTAATGGATTATAATTTGGGGGTAATTTATTATTATTGCTATAACTATTCCTTTTGATTCTCTACTGCATCAGGTTAATAATTTATCATAAGTATTAATACCAATAGGAACACCTACTGCTAAGTTTATAGTGAGTAGAGAAAGAATGAATATATTAGGCAAGAAGTGAAAGTATGGGAAGTCAACATTGGCAGTAAAGTAAAGGTCAGTATGGCCTTGAGAGGAAGGAAGGTTCTGAAAGTTTCTTGAAACACCAGCAAAGAGCCAGATGTGAGGAACTAGCTTAATTTGATAACCAGAAACTCTACCAGAAGAAATTTAAGTTCATAAAAACATTATGATGCTTAAACCCAAAACTTAGAGAATAGGGTAGACATTCAAAATTCTCCATTGCTTAGTGCATCAGGCACTCAAGGGCCACCCTCACTGAAGTCTTTCTCTATTGCTCACCCTACAGGTACCAGCATGAAGAAAGAGATAGCTCTACTCCACAGGCATTTGAACCCTACTTTTATGGCCTCATGGCTTTCCTTAAGAAGCATTCCATGCAGCAGATTTCCTCCATCCCATCCCATCAGGCTGATTCCCCATGGTCAACAGGCGTCCTCACCCCGGGATCATTCCACAATCTCCATGGCTCCAGCATCCAGCTTCCGTGGACACCAGTGGACTTACAACCCTGTCTGAGGTATGAAAGGCTGCAGCATGGCTTGTCTATGTGGTTCTCACTCTGTTCAGACTGTCACAGATTAGTTAGTTCACTCCCCAACAACTTCAAATGCCTCCCCCGTCCCAGTGGATGGCCATGGACATGGGGATCTCTCTCCTGTGCTTCAGCTCCCTCTCCCCCAGGTTCAGGCTGGTCCCACTTGCTCTGCTCCTTCTTTCCCCTTCCTCCTTATCCCTTCTTTCCTTTGTCCTACCAAGTTCTGTATGGATCCGGTGTTCTTTCTCAGTAGTCAGCAAGTCCTGCCAGTATTCACCTGGTCTTCTGTGAGAACTGCTGCATCTTTAGACGTTCTTGATGCGTTGGTGGAGAGAGGTGTACCCCACTTCCACCTACCCCTCGTCATCTTGTCCACCCCCATTTGTGCATGGATTAGAAACAAGTTTCCCTTTCTATTAAGTAACATTGCCATCACCATACATGTTTAACTTCTGCTTTTTGAAGAGAACACAGGAAAGTTCCATTCTTTTCAGTTGAGTCAGTCATCCAGGCGTGGCTGACTCTTTGAGACCCCATGGACTGCAACATGCCAGGCTTCCCTGTCCATCCCCGACTCCCAGAGCTTACTCAAACTCATGTCAATCGAGTCAGTGATACCACTTGATAATGTCCACTCTCTCAGACAATTTAAAAATACAACACAATGTTATTAGTTACAGTAACCATGCTATACATCAGATCCTCAGTTCAGTTCAGTTGCTCATTCATTTCCGACTCTTTGTGACCCCCTGGACTGCAGCAGCACAGGCTTCTCTATCCATAATCAACTCCTAGAGCTTGCTCAAACTCATGATTAGATCTCATGATTAGATCATGAAGCTCAAATTTAGATCTTCAGACATTATTAATTTTCTATACATGAAAGTGTGTAACCTTTAAAATTCTCTCCCTATTTCCCCTATCCTTCAGTCTTTAGCAATCATTTTTCTACTCTGAGTTCCATCTTTTTTTCTTTTTTTGAGATTCCTTATAATTGAGATCATATGGTATTTGTCTTTCTATGACTGAGTCCACTTAACGTAATGCCCTCCAGTTACATCCATGTTGCCACAAATGAAAAGATTTCTTTCTTTTTCTAATGGCTAAATAGTATTTACCTATATATGTCACATCACATTGTCTTAATCCATTCACCTGTTGAAAGATTGTTGTTTCTATACAAGGCTACTGTGAATAATGCTGCAATGAACATGGGAATACAGATCTCTCTTTGAGACAATGACTTCATTTCCTTTGAGTATATATCCAGAAGTGAGATAATGCATCACATAACAGTTCTCTTAAATTTCTTGAGGAACCTCCACAGTATGTTTCCATGGGAGTTGCACCAGTATCCATGCCTACCAACAGTACATAAGCACTCCTTTTTCTCCTCAGCCTCAATAACATTTGTCATTTCTTACATTTTGGTACTAGCCTTTCAAACAGGTAAGAGGTGATATCTGTTGTGCTTTTGATCTGCATTTCCTTTGATTATTCATGATGTCATATACCTCTTGATCATCTATATGTCTTATTTGTGGGAAAATGTCTATTCTTTAAAGATGTAGCATACATTATGTTTACTATATTCCCATATACGAAACTCAGTTGCCTACCTATGTATCAACAACAAGCTATGAGAAAGTGGAATAAAGAAAACAATCCCATTTGCTATTGCATCTAAAAAAGATAAAACACTTAGAAATAAACTTAAGCAAGGTGTTGAAAGATTTTATGCAAAACCTTTAAGACACTGATAAGAGAAATTTAAAAAGAGCTAAAGATATGTAAAGTTAGATTGTCAATTCAATGTGATTCTTGAGGTACAATTTGTATTTCTATAAACCTCCCTCTTAGAATTGCTTTTGTTGCATCCTCTAGGTTTTAGATCATCATGTTTTCATTGTTCCTTGTTTCTAGCTATGTTTTGATTTCCCTTATTTCTTCAGTAACCTGTTCATTATTTGGAAATGTGTTGCTTAATCTCCATGTGTTTGTGTTCTTTACAGTTTTTTTCCCCATATAATCGATATCTAGTCTCATAGTGTTGTGGTCAGAGAAAATGGTTGATATAATTTCAATTTCCTTAAATTTACTGAGGTTTGATTTGTGACCCAAGATGAGGAGAATGTTCCATGTGCACTTGAGAAGAAAGTGTATTCTTCTGCATTTGGATGGAATGTGCTGAGATATCAATTAGGTCTGTTGGCTCTAATATTTCCTTTTAGGCTTATGTTTCCTTATTAATTTTCTGTTTTGATTATCTGTCCATTGGTATAAGTGCAGTGAAAACATGCCCTACTATTATTGTGTTACTGTCAATTTCTCCTTTTATGTCAGTTAGTGTTTACATTATGTATTGAGGTGCTCTATTATGGGTAAATGATATTTAAAATTGCTATGTCTTTTCTTTCATTGATCCCTTAATCATTTGTTAGTGTCCTTCTTTAACTCTTATAATAGTTTTCAATTAAGGTCTATTTTCTCTGATATGAGAATTGCCAATCTGGCTTTCTTTTGATTTCCATTTGCATGGAATATCTTTTTCTATCATCTCACTTTCAGTCTGTATGTGTCATTTAAAACTGGGAGCATTACTGGATTATGATTTGGGGGAATGTATTATTCCTAATACTATTGTAATTTTATTCCCTTTAATTCTATGTTATACTAGGTTGATGTTGATTTAAAATAGTAATACCAACAGAGAGGCACATGGTACTCAAGTTAAAGTAGATTGAGAAAGACAAAGCTTATGAGGCAGGAAGGGAAATCACAGAAAATTAGCAATGGTATCAAAACAAGGGGCCTTATCCTAGAAAGAAAGCAGAGTTCTCTAATTTTTTGGAGACAACACAAACAAGCTAGATGTGAGCCAACCAGCTTAAGCTGTGTACCAGAAACTGCACCAGAAGGAAAATGAAATTCATAAAACTATGCTGATGCTAAATGACAACATTCAGACAGTAAGAAAATAGGGTAGGGTTTATGTAGATGCTGAATACTACTCAGAGAGGTAGACATGGAAGCAAATACACTAATGAGCATCAGAAAGATCAAAGCACAAAGGGTCTGAAAAATAAATTATAAAGGGACTTGGTAGTCTGGTCAAAAGAATAAGAGAAGCAAATTAGAAAACCAAAATATAAAGACTTGTGCACGTGATAGACCCAGAGAATGCTCAGCAGAGAAAATTTCAGCCTTAGTGACCAGCAAACAGAAGCCTCCAGCATCAGGAACAAAAACCCTGGGCAGGACTCATGACTGTGCGCTTCTGGGAACAGCCTCTGTTTCAAAGTTTGGGCACTATACCACTTAAAAGCGAAGGCAGACAAGAATTATAGCTTGCTATGACACTGAGTCGGAGAACGCAATGGCATCCCACTCCAGTACTCTTGGCTGGAAAATCTCATGGATGGAGGAGCCTGGTAGGCTGCAGTCTATGGGGTCACTAAGAGTCGGACACGACTGAGCGACTTCACTTTCACTTTTCACTTCCATGCATTGGAGAAGGAAATGGCCACCCACTCCAGTGTTCTTGCCTGGAGAATCCCAGGGACGGGGGAGCCTGGTGGGCTGCCGTCTATGGGGTCGCACAGAGTCTGACATGACTGAAGCGACTTAACAGCAGCAGCAGCAGCAGCATTCAACTATAAAGTTAATGAATCACTAACCAATGATAATTGACACCATCAGTTTCCAGTCAGACCCTCTTTAGTCATACAATGGATATCTGATCCTGTTATATGATCCCCAATAACAGTTTTAATAATTGAATTTATTGATGTTTAATCAAAGGGTAATTGCTTTACAATACTGTACTACTTTCGGCCAAACATCAACATGAATCAGCCATAGGTATACCTATGTCCCCCGGCTCTTGAACCTCCTTCCCACCATCCTTCCAGTCCCACCCCTTGAAGTTACAGAAAAATATGGAAGGTTCCACAGATTTGTGTGTCATCCTTGGGCAGAGGCCATGCTAATCTTCTCGTTATTATTCCAGTTTTTTAATATATGTGCTACCAAAGCAAACACATGAATAACAATTAACAGAAACAAAAAATCATATAGTTAGTCATCTACCAATAAATGATCGATTACATTAGGAATTAGGGTATTCTGCTATATTTACTGCCTCTTATAAAATTGAATTTTATAAGGTCCAAAGTTCCATGAAGGAATTAAGCATATATTTATGCAAAACACATGTATACTTGCACAGAAATATATGCACACAAATACGTCTGTGTTATACAAGGCATTATTCTCCTTTCCTGTCACAACAAGCTCTTTAATTGATGAGTGAAGTGAAGTTGCTCAGTCGTGTCCGACTCTTTGCGACCCCATGGACTGTAGCCTACCAGGCTCCATCCATGAGATTTTCCAGGCAAGAATACTGGAGTGGGTTGCCATTTCCTTCTCCAGAGGATCTTCCCGATCCAGGGAATGAACCTGGGTCTCCCGCATTTCAGGCAGACGCTTTACTGTCTGAGCCACCAGGGAAGCCTTCTCCAACTTATATGTCTTCCTTTTGAGAACCACTTCTTTTATTTTCCTTTTTTTTTAAGTTTTATTTTATTTTTTTGCAGTCTTTTCTCCCCACACTTTGAACTTATTATTTTGTATTGGGGTACAGCTGATTAACAATATTGTGGTAGTTTCAGGTAATTGATGAAGGGACTCAGCTATACATATATATGTATCCATTCTCCCACAAATTCCCCTCCTATCCAGGCTGCCACATAAGTAAACAGAGTTCCATATGCTATACAATAGGTCCTTGTTTTTATCCATTTTAAATGTATTAGTGTGCACATGACCATCCCAAACTACCTAACTATCCCTTCCCTCAAGCAACCATAAGTTTGTTTTTTACTCTGTGAGTCTCCTTCTGCTTTGCAAGTTAAGTTCATTTGTATCATTTCTTTTTAGATACCATCTGTAAGGAATATTGTATGATTTTTCTACTTCTCTGTCTGACTTAATCTACTCAGCATGACTCTCTAGGTCCATCTATGGACCTAGCATATGCAGCAATCTATGTTGCTGCAAATGGCATTATTTCATTCTTTTCAATGAATGAGTAATATTCTGCTGTATGTATGTACCACATCTTCTTTTTTGTTGTTTATATGTATCTATTTATTAATATTTACCACTTAATAGAGATACCATTTCCTTCCTGCATCGACTTTTTTTTTGGCTGTGTCAATTTATTTATTTATTTAATATAAATTTATTTATTTTAATTGGAGGCTAATTACTTTACAATATTGTATTAGTTTTGCCATACATCAACATGAATCTGCCACAGGTGTACATGTGTTCCCTATCCTGAACCCCTCTCCCACCTCCCTCCACATCCCATCCCTCTAGGTCATCCCAGTGCACCAGCCCCAAGCATCCTGTATCATGCATCGAACCTGGACCGGCGATCCATTTCACATATGATATTATACATGTTTCAATGCCATTCTCCCAAATCATCCCACCCTCACCCTCTCCCAGAGTCCAAAAGACTGTTCTATACATCTGTGTCTCTTTTGCTGTCTCACATACAAGGTTATCGTTATCATCTTTTTAAATTCCATATATATGCGTTAGGATACTGTATTGGTGTTTTTCTTTCTGGCTTACTTCACTCTGTATAATAGGCTCCAGTTTCATCCACCTCATTAGAACTGATTCAAATGTATCCTTTTTAATTGCTGAGTAATACTCCATTGTGTATATGTACCACAGCTTTCTTATCCGTTCATCTGCTGATGGACATCTAGGTTGCTTCCATGTCTTGGCTATTATAAACAGTGCTGCGATGAACATTGGGGTACACATGTTTCTTTCAATTCTGGTTTCCTCGGTGTGTATGCCCAGCAGGGGGATTGCTGGGTCATATGGCAGTTCTATTTCCAGTTTTTTAAGGAATCTCCACACTGTTCTCCATAGTGGCTGTAATAGTTTGCATTCTCACCAACAGTGTAAGAGGGTTCCTTTTTCTCCACACCCTCTCCAGCATTTATTGCTTGTAGACTTTTGGATAGCAGCCATTCTAACTGGCGTGAAATGGTACCGCATAGTGGTTTTGATTTGCATTTCTCTGATAATGAGTGATGTTGAGCATCTTTTCATGTGTTTGTTAGCCATCTGTATGTCTTCTTTGGAAAAATGTCAGTTTAGATCTTTGGCACATTTTTTGATTGGGTCATTTATTTTTCTGGAATTGAGCTGCAGGAGATGCTTGTATATTTTTGAGATTAATTATTTGTCAGTTGCTTCATTTGCTATTATTTTCTCCCACTGAGAAGGCTATCTACTCACCTTGCTTATAGTTTCCTTTGTTGTGCAGAAGCTTTTAATTTTGATTAGGTCCAATTTGTTTATTTTTGCTTTTATTTCCAATATTCTGGGAGGTGGGTCATAGAGGATCCTGCTGTGATTTATGTTGGAGAGTGCTTTGCCTATGTTCTCCTCTAGGAGTTTTATAGTTTCTGGTCTTATGTTTAGATCTTTAATCCATCTTGAGTTCATTTGTGTGTATGGTGTTAGAAAGTGTATTTCCATCACCTAATTTTAAATAACCATTTTATTCTTATTTACCATGACCCTTTAAACTAACTAAGAGCAGAGAAAACCTAGTAAATGCTGATATCTTATCCTTAATTAAATTACCACTCTTCTGGTAAATTGGAAAAAGAATCATGTTCTGATCTCATTCACTAGGATAAAATCTCTATTTTATCAGTTCTCTTGTCCAAACTCAATTCTTGCTCACTTCAGTCTTAAAATCTGCATACTTACAAAGAATGGACAGGAAAAGTAATATTAAAATGACACTTGCAAGGGTCTATGATTTTATGCTTCTGTTGGCCAAAGGTAGGGCCAGGAATAATTTCTGAAATATTACAATACATCATGGAAGCATGAAGGTCTAGTTCTAGTATCAAAGAGGAGATGTTTGGAGATGGTTCAAAAACTAAGCTCCATGGGATGTCATCTGAGTTAAATTCACCCATTACAGTCCATTTTAGTTCACAGATTCCTAGAATGTCGACATTCATTCTTGCCGTCTCCTGTTTGACCATATCCAATTTGCCTTGATTCATGGACCTGACATTCCAGGTTCCTATGCAATATTGCTCTTTACAGCATCGGACCTTGCTTCTATCCCCAGTCACATCCACAACTGGGTATTGTTTTTGCTTTGGCTCCATCCCTTCCTTCTTTCTGGAGTTATTTCTCCACTGATCTCCAGTAGCATATTGGGCCCCTACTGACATGGGGAGTTCCTCTTTCAGTATCCTATCATTTTGCCTTTTCATACTGTTCATGGGGTTCTCAAGGCAAGAATACTGAAGTGGTTTGCCATTCCCTTCTCCAGTGGGCCACATTCTGTCAAATCTCTCCACCATGACCCGCCCGTCTTCGGTTGCCCCATGGGCATGGCTTGGTTTCATTGAGTTAGACAAGGCTGTGGTCCTAGTGTGATTAGATTGACCAGTTTTCTGTGAGTATGGTTTCGGTGTGTCTGCCCTCTGATGCCCTCTTGCAACACCTACCATCTTACTTGGGTTTCTCTTACCTTGGACGTGGGGTATCTCTTCAAGGCTACTCCAGCAAACTGCAGTTGCTGCTCCTTACCTTGGATGAGGGGTATCTCCTCACCACTGCCCCTTCTGACCTTGAACATGGAATAGCTCCTCTAGGCCCTCCTGTGCCCACGTAGCCATCACTTCTTTTACCCTACAAGCTTACTGTAACTCGTTGCATGACAGGCCAATGAATCCAAGACAAGGTGTTGAGGCAAGGAATATTTATTCTTAATATTAACTTTATTCAAAGAGCCAGCAGATCAAGCAGGCATCTTTCCTGGATCATGCACTTCCAGATGTTTTAGCTGGTTTTAGAGAAGGCAGAGGAACCAGAGACCAAATTGCCAACATCCACTGGATCATCGAAAAAGCAAGAGAGTTCCAGAAAATCATCTATTTCTGCTTTACTGACTATGTCAAAGTCTTTGACTGTGTGGATCACAATAAACTGTGGAAAATTCTGAAAGAGTTGGAAATACCAGACCACCTGACCTGCCTCTTGAGAAATTTGTATGCAGGTCAGGAAGCAACAGTTAGAACTGGACATGGAACAGACTGGTTCCAAATAGGAAAAGGAGGACGTCAAGGCTGTATATTGTCACCCTGCTTATTTAACTTATATGCAGAGTACATCATGAGAAATGCTGGGCTGGATAAAGCACAAGCTGGAATCAAGATTGCTGGGAGAAATATCAATAACCTCAGATATGCAGTTGACACCACCCTTATGGCAGAAAGTGAAGAGGAACTAAAAAGCCTCTTGATGAAGGTGAAAGAGGAGAGTGAAAAAGTGGGCTTAAAGCTCAACATTCAGAAAACTAAGATCATGGCATCTGGTCCCATCACTTCATGGGAAAAAGATGAGGAAACAGTGGAAACAGTGTCAGACTTCATTTTTGGGGCTCCAAAATCACTACAGAACCACACAGGTAAATTTGGTCCCTAAAAAGTCAAATTCAGGAAAAGGCAGGCCTTGTTTGCAGAGCTGATGGCATTGTCTTGGGTGCTGACCAGGTAATATTCTTGTATTACCATTTGGATATTTATTTGCTATTTTATAAAAAAAAAAATGTAACAAGAGGATTAAAGATGCATAAAAGTAGAAGAGTTGTCAAGGTGCCTAGAAGAAAAGTTGCCAGGAGAACCAGGCCCCCACACTGATAATTGTCAAAGACTTTAACAGTGAGTGTTTTATAGACAGAGCAGAACAAGTGGATAAAACCAATGTTCTAGGGTCACTGCTGTTTTGCAGTCAAAGACAAAGTATTTTTCTCTTTACGCAGTCATCACAGCTCCTGATGTGGTCCTGGTTACACACATGCAGACCGAGGGCCACAGGCATGTGTGATGTAACATCAGGAAGTGAACAGATGAGTGTGCTGGTGCCCAGTCACCTGCATCTGCTAATAATGGGACCTGGGGAAAATTACTTGCCCTCTCCAAATCACTGCATCTTTATTACCATAACTTGATGATCTTAGTGAAGATTAAGGCTATCTCACAGAGTTCCTGTGAAACACAAATTTTAAAATGTTTTAAAGCCTCTGGGAAAGTATCAGAGACATGCATGGGGTTACTAAGGTGAGTGAGCAGATATAAGGTACAGTATCCTTTTTCTGTTAGTATTCTCTCTGTACTCAACAGTAATGATCAGTCAGTCATGTGTTTACTCTGACCCCAGTGTGACGGTAAACCACACAGATCGACTGGACTTTTCTTGTCATTTCAGTGTCTAAAATTCAAGCATTAGTCAATGTAGAGTGAAAAAATTACAAACACCTTGAGGGCCACCCTGTCCCACTTTGCAGAGTCCCAACATTCAGATCACATCATATCAGTCGCTCAGTGGTGTCCGACTCTTTGCGACCCCATGAATCACAGCATGCCAGGCCTCCCTGTCCATCACCAACTCCCAGAGTTCACTGAGACTCACGTCCATCGAGTCAGTGATGCCATCCAGCCATCTCATCCTCTGTCGTCCCATTATCCTCCTGCCCCCAATCCCTCCCAGCATGAGAGTCTTTTCCAATGAGTCAACTCTTCGCATGAGGTGGCCAAAGTACTGGAGTTTCAGCTTTAGTATCATTCCTTCCAAAGAAATCCCAGGGCTGATCTCCAGAATGGACTGGTTGGATCTCCTTGCAGTCCAAGGGACTCTCAAAGTCTTCTCCAACACCACAGTTCAAAAGCATCAATTCTTCAGTGCTCAGCCTTCTTCACAGTCCAACTCTCACATCCATACATGACCACTGGAAAAACCATAGCCTTGACTAGATGAACCTTTGTTGGCAAAGTAATGTCTCTGCTTTTGAATATGCTATCTAGGTTGGTCATAACTTTCCTTCCAAGGAGTAAGCGTCTTTTAATTTCATGGCTGCAGTCACCATCTGTAGTGATTTTGGAGCCCCCCAAAATAAAGTCTGACACTGTTTCCACTGTTTCCCCATGTATTTCCCATGAAGTGGTGGGATTGGATGCCATGATCTTCGTTTTCTGAATGTTGAGCTTTAAGCCAACTTTTCACTCTCCACTTTCACTTTCATCAAGAGGCTTTTGAGTTTCTCCTCACTTTCTGCCATAAGGGTGATGTCATCTGCATATCTGAGGTTATTGATATTTCTCCCGGAAATCTTGATTCCAGCTTGTGTTTCTTCCAGTCCAGCGTTTCTCATGATGTACTCTGCATATAAGTTAAATAAGCAGGGTGACAATATACAGCCTTGACAAACTCATTTTCCTATTTGGAACCAGTCTATTGTTTCATGTCCAGTTCTAACTGTTGCTTCCTGACCTGCATACAAATTTCTCAAGAGGCAGATCAGGTGGTCTGGTATTCCCATCTCTTGAAGGATTTTCCACAGTTTATTGTGATCCACACAGTCAAAGGCTTTGGCATAGTCAATAAAGCAGAAATAGATGTTTTTCTGGAACTCTCTTGCTTTTTCCGTGATCCAGCGGATGTTGGCAATTTGATCTGTGGTTCCTTTGCCTTTTCCAAAACCAGCTTGAACATCAGGAAGTTCATGGTTCACATATTGCTGAAGCCTGGCTTGGAGAATTTTGAGCATTACTTTACTAGCCTGTGAGATGAGTGCAATTGTGCAGTAGTTTGAGCATTCTTTGGCATTGCCTTTCTTTGGGATTGGAATGAAAACTGACCTTTTCCAGTCCTGTGGCCACTGCTGAGTTTTCCAAATTTGCTGGCATATTGAGTGCAGTACTTTCACAGCATCATCTTTCAGGATTTGGAATAGCTCCACTGGAATTCCATCACCTCCACTAGCTTTGTTCGTAGTGATGCTTTCTAAGGCCCACTTGACTTCACATTCCAGGATGTCTGGCTCTAGGTCAGTGATCACACCATGGTGATTATCTGGGTCGTGAAGATCTTTTTTGTACAGCTCTTCTGTGTATTCTTGCCATCTCTTCTTAATATCTTCTGCATCTGTTAGGTCCATACCATTTCTGTCCTTTATCGAGCTCATCTTTGCATGAAATGTTCCTTTGGTATCTCTGATTTTCTTGAAGAGATCCCTAGTCTTTCCCATTCTGTTGTTTCCCTCTATTTCTTTGCACTGATTGCTGAAGAAGGCTTTCTTATCTCTTCTTGCTATTCTTTGGAACTCAGCATTCAGATGTTTATATCTTTCCTTTTCTCCTTTGCTTTTCGCTTCTCTTCTTTTCACAGCTATTTGTAAGGCCTCCCCAGACAGCCATTTTGCTTTTTTGCATTTCTTTTCTATGGGAATGGTCTTGATCCCTGTCTCCTGTACAATGTCACGAACCTCATTCCATAGTTCATCAGGCACTCTGTCTATCAGATCTAGGCCCTTAAATCTATTTCTCACTTCCACTGTATAATCATAAGGGATTTGATTTAGGTCATACCTGAATGGTCTAGTGGTTTTCCCTACTTTCTTCAGTTTAAGTCTGAATTTGGCAATAAGGAATTCATAATCTGAGCCACAGTCAGCTCCTGGTCTTGTTTTTGCTGACTGTATAGAGTCTCCATCTTTGGCTGCAAAGAATATAATCAATCTGATTTCGGTGTTGACTATCTGGTGATGTCCATGTATAGAGTCTTCTCTTGTGTTGTTGGAAGAGGGTGTTTGTTATGACCAGTGCATTTTCTTGGCAAAACTCTATTAGTCTTTGCCATGCTTCATTCTGTATTCCAAGGCCAAATTTGCCTGTTACTCCAGGTGTTTCTTGACTTCCTACTTTTGCATTCGAGTCCCCTATAATGAAAAGAATATCTTTTTGGGGTGTTAGTTCTAAAAGGTCTGTAGGTCTTCATAGAACCGTTCAACTTTTGCTTCTTCAGTGTTACTGGTTGGGGCATAGACTTGGATTGCTGTGATATTGAATGGTTTGCCTTGGAAACAAAAAGAGATCATTCTGTTGTTTTTGAGATTGCATCCAAGTACTGCATTTCAGACTCTTTTGTTGACCATGATGCCCACTCCATTTCTTCTGAGGGATTCCTGCCTGCAGAAGTAGATATAATGGTCATCTGAGTTAAATTCACCCATTCCAGTCCCAACATTAAACTGTCTTAAAAAAATGGCCTAAGCACTCTGGCTCAGAATTAAGTTCCAAATGTTTGTAGAGCACAGAAGTTTTCTGGGAGCAATAGAAAAACGCAGGGAGTAACTACTTCTCCAACTATCTATTTGTGCAAATATCAGCATCCATTTAAATTTACACAGAAGTTGCTCATTCTTCCTCACCACAGCTACTACAGCAACAACTGCTCAGAGCAACAGGGAAAGAAATGGTTTCCCTCCACAGGATGGATTTGATAACCTCAGGTGACTAGATCATCTCAGAATGGCTCATGTTTTTATTTAAACAGGGTCCTGCTTGCTGCTGCTGCTGCTGGTCATGTCAAATCTGCGCCTGTGCCAAGGCAACTCATGCCTATCCTGCTGTCCTGATGTGTTTGACATCCCCCTGGAATCCCTTACAGGCCTGTTTCTCAATGCCACCAGGCTGTCCCGTGACATTTTTGGCCTTTCCTGGATAATGTTCACTGAGTTTGTAAGTACTGTGGTGGTGTGGTGGTGGTGGTTTAGTTGGTAAGTAGTGTCTGGCTATTGCAACCCCACGGACTGTAGCCAGCTAGGCTTCTGGATGGAAACTTCGTGTAAGTGACTGGGCTATACTGTCCTTTCAACAAGAAGGCTGCATCAGCCAAACTTCAAATAACACAGTCTCTAGGTCAAAGATGCCATCAGCTCATAAGATGTGGAAATCAAAGAAAGGATCAGTGTTGTGAAATCCCTAAGATTCCTAAGAAGTGCAAAAAGTTTTTCAATTTTTTTTTCATTCATTTTCTTTTTTAAATTTCCAAAATAAATGATTTTGTATTTGTCATCCAAGAATGCCATAAAAGAATACAATAGACTCAGTGGAATAAACAACAGAAATTTATTTCCTCACAGTTCTGGGGGCTAGAAGTCTCAGATCAGGGTGCCAGCAGGGTGAGGTTCTGGTAAGAATTCTTTCCTCCCAGGCTGGATTCTCCGTTCATTCTCACACAGGGTGGGGGATGGGGAAGAGGGATAGAGGTAAAGACACAGAGACACAGAGACACAGAGGTAGTTCTCTGGTGTTTTGCTTCATGAAGACACTAAACCTATTGGATTGATGTTCTACCCTAAGAGCGCATTTAACCTTAATGGGTTTTGCTGGTGGCTAAGATGATAAAGAATCTGCCCGCAATGTGAGAGACCTGGGTTCTATCCCTGGATCTGGAAGATTCCCTGGAGAAGGAAATGGCAAGCCACTCCATTATTCTTACCTGAGAAATCCCATGGACACAGGATTTTGGTGGGCTATAGACCATAGAGCTACGGTAGAATGGGAGTTTAGAACTGGAAACAATTATTCTCTTTCTGATGAAGGTATTTGAAAGTTGTATGTTAATTTTTTTAGGTCAATGAAGGAGCACACAGTAAAGCAGACAGCTAATGAAAAGCAGTGCTAAAAGTTTCTATTAAATTCACATTGTTCTTTTTACTCACTAGTTTTTCTTTCAACCTCCATTTTTGACTACCCATATTTTCCAAATCTTCCAAGTAATCTCTTTAAGTGTTCATAACTTTTGCAAAAGATTAGTTTTTCAGAATGGGAGAAGATAATAGCAAATGAAGCAACTGACAAACAACTAATCTCGAGAATATACAAGCAACTCCTACAGCTCAACTCCAGAAAAATAAATGACCCAATCAAAAAATGGGCCAAAGAACTAAATAGACATTTCTCCAAAGAAGACATACAGATGGCTAACAAACACATGAAAAGATGCTCAACATCACTCATTATCAGAGAAATGCAAATCAAAACCACTATGAGGTACCATTTCATACCAGTCAGAATGGCTGTGATCCAAAAGTCTACAAGTAATAAATGCTGGAGAGGGTGTGGAGAAAAGGGAACTCTCTTACACTGTTGGTGGGAATGCAAACTAGTACAGCCACTATGGAGAACAGTGTGGAGATTCCTTAAAAAACTGGAAATAGACCTGCCTTATGATCCAGCAATCCCACTGCTGGGCATACACACTGAGGAAACCAGAAGGGAAAGAGACACGTGTACCCCAATGTTCATCACAGCACTGTTTATAATAGCCAGGACAGGGAAGCAACCTAGATGTCCATCAGCAGATGAATGGATAAGAAAGCAGTGGTACATATACACAATGGAGTATTATTCAGCCATTAAAAAGAATACATTTGAATCAGTTCTAATGAGGTGGATGAAACTGGAGCCTATTATACAGAGTGAAGTAAGCCAGAAAGAAAAACACCAATACAGTATACTAACGCATATGTATGGAATTTAGAAAGATGGTAACAATAACCCTGTGTACGAGACAGCAAAAGAGACACTGATGTATAGAACAGTCTTATGGACTCTGTGAGAGAGGGAGAGGGTGGGAAGATTTGGGAGAATGGCATTGAAACATGTAAAATATCATGTATGAAACGAGTCGCCAGTCCAGGTTTGATATGTGTTAGCTAGATTTCTCTACTCTTATTATTCTCAGTCCATTGCTTAGTATTTCCTATAACTTTATGCCATGTTTTTCTGCAGTACCATTTTGTCCCCATAAACAACATTGTATTCTGCACCTGGGACGAACACTAAGCTTTTTTGTGTATGGATTCAGAGATAAGTCAACATCATAACTCTATAACACCTTATAAGGGAATATATTGGTTCTAACCCACAGTAAACAAGAGATTAAATGGTTAAATATAGGTGCATGCATGCATTCTAAGTCACTTCAGTTGTGTCCAACTCTTTGCAACCCTATTGACTGTAGCCCAACAGGCTTCACTCTCTAGCATTCGCCAGGCAAGAATACTGGAGTATGCTGCTGTACCCTCTTGCAAGGGATGCTCCTCACCTAGGGATCAAACCTGAGTCCTCTTATATCTCCTGCATTGGCAGGAATGTTCTTTACTACTACTGTCACCTGGGAAGCACCAAATATTGGTACATATGTACTATATTTGGGTCAAATACTAAAAAATAAAAAAAATAAATAAATAACAGAGAAGGAAAAAGTTAAACTTAGAAAAGTTAGATGTTAAATAAATTTTATAGAGACAATGTATAGAAAAAATAGGAAAGGAAATACTTTCAAATATTGTGATGCCTTCCCCAATAAAAAAATTATACATCTATCAACATGTCAATGTTCTGGAGATGGGCTCATCTGCTGAATGCTCAACAACCATAACTAATTGTCTGATCACTTTCAGGATGAACAGTATGCCCAGGGCAAATTTTACCATATCAATGCCGCCAACTAGTGCCACACCAATTCCCTCCATACCCCTGAAGATAAAGAACACATCCAACACATGCACGTGAGTCTTTTACCTGGGTTTTTTACCAGATCAAATGAGACAGTATGCAGGTTACCAGGCTTCAGATTATTAGAGGTAATGGTAACTATACATGCAGGAAAAGGTTGAGGCCTGTAAGCAATTGAAGAGAAATTACATTATGCAGTTGATGAAGTATGAGCAAAATCAAGGCATGACTAAAAATCTTGTAGTAGCAATATAAATAACAGATCTATAAGTTGTCCATGCAGACAAGTTTAGTTCAACCAATGCATTAGACACAGAATTGCAGCTATTATACTGTACGAAAACAGGAAATGAGTGGGAATGTCCATGTGTAAAATAAAAGATGCAAAATTCATGAATATGTAAGAAACATACCCCAGTTTTTAGATCTCCCCGTTACTAGTGACGCCTACGTAGAAGTCCTATACTGGACCACTCGAGCCATTTCGTCTGCCTTTCAAGGCTCTCCTGATTCTGCTTCTAGAGGAACTAAAAAGCCTCCTGATGAAAGTGAAAGACGAGAGTGAAAAAGTTGACTTAAAGCCCAACATTCAGAAAACGAAGATCATGGCCTCTGGTCCCATCACTTCATGGGAAATAGATGGGGAAACAGTGGAAACAGTGTCAGACTTTACTTTTTTGGGCTCCAAAATCACTGCAGATGGTGACTGCAGCCATGAAATTAAAAGATGCTTACTCCTTGGAAGGAAAGTTTGACCAACCTAGATAGCATATTAAAAAGCAGAGATAATACTTTGCCAACAAAGGTCCATCTAGTCAAGGCTATGGTTTTTCCAGTGGTCATGTATGGATATGAGAGTTGGACTGTGAAGAAAGCTAAGCACCAAAGAATTGATGCTTTTGAACTGTGGTGTTGGAGAAGACTCTTGAGAGTCCCTTGGACTGCAAGGAGATCCAACCAGTCCATTGTTAAAGGAGATCAGTCTTGGGCATTCATTGGAAGGACTGATGCTAAAGCTGAAACTCCAACACTTTGCTTACCTCATGCGAAGATTTGACTCATTGGAAAAGACCCTGATGCTGGGAGCCATTCGGGGCAGGAGGAGAAAGGAATAACAGAGGATGAGATGGTTGGATGGCATTGCCAACTCGATGGACATGAGTTTGAGTAAACTCTGGGAGTTGGTGATAATTAGGGAGGCCTGGCGTGCTGTAACTCATGGGGTCGCAAAGAGTCAGACACGACTGAGCGAATGAACTGAACTGAACTGAAGAGATCATAAAAGTTCTCAGTGCAAGAAGAGAATTGTAACTGTTTCTAGTGACAAATGTTCACCAGACTTATTGTGGTGATAATTTTGCAATATATTTGAGATAATTACATTGTACAACTGAAACGAAAATAACATTATATGTCAACATTATCTATGTATAATGATACCTGAAACTGAAATAGCATATTTGTCAATGTGACCTAGTATGCTGATCATATAATCATCATGTTATATACATGATACATATGTATACCTTCAGTTAAGTTCAGTCACTCAGTCATATCCACTCTTTGAGATCCCATGGACTGCAGCACATCAGGCTACCCTGTCCTCCACCATCTCCTGGAGCTTGCTCAAACTCATGTCCATCGAGTCAGTGATGCCATCCAACCATCTCATCCTCTGCCAGCTCCTTCTCCTCCTGCCATCAATCTTTCCCAGCATCAAGGTCTTTTCCAAAGAGTAAGTTCTCTGCATCAGGTGGCTAAAGTATTGGAGCTTCAGCTTCAGTATCAGTGCCTTCAATGAATATTCAGGGCTGATTTCCTTTAGTATTGACTGGTTTGATCTCCTTGCAGTCCAAGGGACTCTCAAGAGTCTTCTCCAACACTGCAGTTCAAAAGCATGAGTTCCTCAGTGCTCAGTTTCCTTATGGTCCAGCTCTCACATCCATACATGACTACTGGAAAAACCATAGCTTTGACTATATGGAATTTTATTTATATATATAAACATATATGTACATACACCTATGTAAGGAAAAGGTTTTGAAAAGGAATATAATTATATTTTGGATAAAGAAAACAAATAATATAGTATAATTTGTTTTTTCAAATGTGCAATTTGGCTATCATGTTGGGTCTAAAACCTTTTTTTCAAATGTAGTTTATCTTTATGCTGGTAAAAGAAACTGAAATGTGCCTTTAACTTATAACATTAACTGTAGAACAGCTTATTTACAATAGCTAATGAATCACTAAATTTTGAAACCTATAGGCCTGCCCAGTACTCTGCTATTGGTAATTAACCAATTGATCATTGACTTAATTCCTCCTTGACTCAGAAACTCTTATAAGTGCTTGCTGCTGCTATTGCTAAGTCGCTTCAGTCATGTCCGACTCTGTGCGACCCCACAGATGGCAGCCCACCAGGCTCCGCCGTCCCTGGGATTCTCCAGGCAAGAACACTGGAGTGGGTTGCCATGTCCTTCTCCAATGCATGAAAGTGAAAAGTGAACGTGAAGTCGCTCAGTTGTGTCCGACTCTTAGCTACCTCATGGACTGCAGCCTACCAGGGTCCTCCGTCCATGGGATTTTCCAGGCAAGAGTACTGGAGTGGGGTGCCATTGCCTTCTCCTATAGGTGCTTAGTTTACATCAATAAACAAAGAAGGCAGACACTTGTCCTCATGGAACTGATATTCTACCTGGTGGAAGACAGATGATTTGCAATAAACATGAATCCAAGTACATTATATGGTATGTTAACAGGTGATCTGTACTATGGGAAAAGAAATAGTAAAGCAGAAGATGGGGTTTAGGGAATAAAGGTGAAAAAAGGGAGGTGATTTAAAGAAACACAACTTAGACCACACTGAGGGGAGCAAACATGCTCTCTTGCATTCAAGATTCAAGTTTTCCCCTGTCCAGTCAGGTCTCTTGGTCTTCTACCAAATTTCAAAAATGTTTCTGTCTCTGAGGCTCTATGCAAACTCATGCAAACATGCATGTTCTGAACATTCTGCCTCTCTTCAGTTGAACTGGTTTCATAAAAAATTTTTGGTAAACTCCCCCAAATTAAGTAACGTTTTATGCAGCAAATTTTGATAATTTTCTGATTCCTGAAGAGCTAATCTCCAAAGTATTTTCCATTTTTCAACACACTGTCAGTGACCTAATTATAATATGGAAAAATCTTATATATGCATTACTATTCTAATGTATTATGACATTTAAAATATATACACTAAATTAAATGACAGTGAGATAAAAATAAATGGAAATGCTAACATTTTCTTCCCCAGGGAATAAGGACACTCATCTTTATGGCCACTGGACTAATGTATTCTGACTGTACACACATAATTATACCACTTGTTTACCTATCATAATAAAGTAATTTCTTTTATATATAGCTTCAATCAAAGTTCTCAGAATACCGCAAGGGGCCAAGAATACAATTATATGTGAATAACTCTCTTCATATGCATATATAAGATTTTCTGAGCTCAATTAAGTAATCATTTTTAGTTCTTTTGTTATTCCATCAATTCATCTACTGGGAAATAATCCAAACTCTACAATAGGTTTGTTTTTTCAGGTTTAAATCTCAAATCATAATACAGCAGAGCAATGGCCTTGAAAAAAATGGCCTAGTGAAAAAGTTGGCTTAAAGCTCAACATTCAGAAAACTAAGATCATGGCATCTAGTCCTATCACTTCATGGCAAATAGATGGGGAAACAGTGGCTGACTTTATTTTTGGGGGCTCCAAAATCACTGCAGATGGTGATTGCAGCCACGGACTTAAAAGACGCTTAGTCCTTGGAAGGAAAGTTATGACCAATGTAGACAGCATATTGAAAAGCAGAGACATTACTTTGTCAATGAAGGTACGTCTAGCCAAGGCTATGGTTTTTTCAGTAGTCATGTGTGGATGTGTGAGTTGGACGATAAAGAAAGCTGAGCGCCGAAGAACTGATGCCTTCGAACTGTGGTGTTGGAGAAGACTCTTGAGAGTCCCTTGGACTGCAAGGAGATCCAACCAGTCCATCCTAAAGGAGATCAGTCCTGGGTATTCATTGGGGGACTGATGATGAAGATGAAACTCCAATATTTTGGCCACCTGATGCGAAGAGCTGACTCATTTGAAAAGACCCTGATACTGGGAAAAATTGAAGGCAGGAGAACGGGATGACAGAGGATAAGATGGTTGGAAGACATCACAGACTCAATAGACATGCGTTTGGGTGGACTCCGAGAGTTGGTGATGGACAGGGAGGCCTGGCGTGCTGCAGGTTCATGGGACCAACAAAGAGTCGGACATGACTGAGAGACTGAACTGAACTGAACTAAAATAGCCTAGAAGAAGAAATAAAATGTCATATGGATATCATTATATATATGCATTTGTAAAGGAAATTAATGAAAACAATCAGAAGACTTACAGTTTGCTGAAACAGAAAGTGTACTCACTCAGAGCTGAATATACATATCATCTAGAAAAAACACTTTCTCAGCTTCTGATGACTTCTAAAGAAGGGGACTCCAAGACCTTCATCTCCAGCCTGCTGTGGACTCCTTTCCACTTTCCTCCTCAACTTCCCTCCATGAAATCTCTTCCCTAGGTTATAAAACACACCTTGGGCTTCTGGTTCAGACAAGATGACAATGATCTCTTTGTGTCCACTCCTTTGCTTGTTTTGGAAATAAGAAGAGACCACTAAAAGAGACCTTTTATAGTTGGCAAGAAGAAGGTGAACTAGTTTAGGGCCTTAAGAATGCAAGAGCAACACAGCAGCAGCTAAGAGAAGACAACCCAGGCCCAGCATTCCTGACCTCCAACCTAGCATCAGAAGGCAGCCTGAGTAGGGCTGTTCCTCCCAAGAAACAAATGTGAAGGAACACCAGGTGGTGGTTTAGGTGCTAAGCTGTGCCTGACTATTTGTGACCCCATGGACTGTAGCCCACCAGGTTCCTCTGTCCATAGAATTCTCCAGTCAAGAGTAAGAATTCCCATGCCCTCTTCCCGGGGATCTTCCCAACTCAGGGATTGAATCTGGGTCTTCACAAGGCAAGTGGATTCCTTACTGTCTGGGGCACCAGGAAAGCCTAAGAAACTCAATAATCACATGGATATTTGGAAAATAAAAGGATAAAAACAAATGTTAATATTAGATAAAGTAAAATTTAGAGCAATGGAAATATCTACAAACAAAGGAATACAAGGACTTTACATAAGTAAAAAAGAGTCAATTCAGCAGGAATTGATAATAATCCTAAATATGTATACACCAAACAACATAATCTCTAAATACTTGAAGCAAAAATAAATACATCCTCTGAATACTCCTATAAACTTTAATGAGATTGAAACTGTGACATAAAACTTTTGAAAAATAGATCATCAATCCAAGATAGTTTGACCAGAGAATTCTAATAAATATTTTAAAAATTAAGATCGATTTGATATAATCTCTTCAAGAAAATGAAAGAGTAGGAAACCATTCCCAACTAATGAGATGGGGCCCATATTGATCTATATTAAAATCAAACAAAGGCAGTACAAAAAGGAAATTTCAGTGTAACGTTTCCACAAATTTGGTATTAAAAGTTTTCACTCTCACACATACAAATCAACCAAATGATTTCAACAATGTATAAAAACATCTCTTGATAATTGTGGTCCCATACTAAGTCTGGTCCCATTACCTATCTCTTCAAAGGGTTTAAGTGAATCAAGGATACAGTCAGTTAGGGTCCCAGTAATAATATTTTGATACCAGAAATACAGTGACATATACTCAAGTCTAGGTTAAATCAGAAACTGACTTCTCCTATTAAAGTTAATCGTACCCAGTCATCCTAAATGCCTAGCAAAATTAACTACAACTAGATTCATAAGATAAAGAAAACATAGCTACTACTTAGAAATGGTGGGTGTGTTTGATATTCTTTATATGCCCCTCGGGAACCCTGTTGATCATTTTCTATTATGTTATGCACCTTTGGAGGTTGAGAAGACCAGACTTTATCCCTCTAGCTCTCCTGGCCTCTGACTTCTACTTGAGTTTGGCCAAGGGTGGACAAAAGAGAATGGTGAGTCAGTAGAGAAAGAGATTAGTGGATTGATTCTTTCCTCTGACTCCTTTCTTGCTGGGAAGTGGCCAGGTTTCTCCACTGAAGCCCAGAGCTCTGGTCAGAGGCCCTTGCTTTTAGCTGCAGCTATGTACAAGACTCTTTAGAGACTGCAATATCCATTCTCTTCCTTTGCTCTGTTGGCCTAAAAGTGTTCATGCATTCATGTTCTTGCCTGTCTCTAAGAGTTTTCCTTTTCCTTTTAAGCTATCCTTATCTCTGATATGGCTTCCAAACCCTTAAAGTTCATTGTGTGTTAGTCGCTCAGGCATGTCTGACTTTTTGTGATCCCCATGGACTGTAGCCTACAAGGCTTCTCTGTCCAAAGGATTCTTCAGACAAGAATGCTGGAGTGGGTAACCATTCCCTTCTGCATGGATCTTCCCTGACCCAGGGGTGCAACCCAGGTCTCCCACATTGCAGGCAGATTCTCGACCATCTGAGCCACCAGGGAAGCCAGTTTTCTTTATTTTTCTTACTTGTGTAAATCATCTTGATTTCTGACAATGATAGGGGTGGCTATGGAGCTGCTAGATAAAGATGGTCCCTCAAAGATCTAATGCTAAACTGCTTATAACAGGAGGGGGACATCTTTTTTCCTGACTCCAAAATCATAAATACAAGAACATGTCACAGGTCATGTAAAAATAAGTGCTGAGAAATCAACGATTTAAGAATGAATTTGGTCAAAGTGCACAAACTTTAAGCTGTAAGATGATGAATAAGGTCTGAGGATCTAATGTGTAACCTGGTGACTATGGTTTGTAAAGTGTTATTGACATTTGTGGGGCTTCCCAGGTGGTGTTCGTGGTAAAGACCCCTCCTGCCAGTGCAGGATGCATAAGAGACATGGGTTGAATCCCTGGGTCAGGAAGATCCCCTGGAGGAAGGTATGGCAATCCACTCTAGTATTCTTTCCTGGAGAATCCCCATGGACAGAGGAGCCTGGCAGTGTATATAGTCCATGAAGTCACAAAGAGTTGGACATGATTGAAGTCAGTTAGCACACATGTAAGAGAGTTAAACTTAAAACTTCTCACCAAAAGATCTTGAAAGGTAAATATGTGAGGTGATATTAATAGATATGTTAATTAAATCAATGAGGGAATCCATTCATCATGTATACCTATTTAAATTATAATGTATACTTTAAATATCTTGCCATTTTATCTGGAAATCATATTTTTAAAAATTGAAAAAAGGAAAAACCCAAGAATTTCAATACTTTTTATATCATATTATAGATATTTCAGCCATTACTCTTGGTATGTAAAAGGGTTTTTTTATTCCAGATAATAACCAGTGGGATTCAATGGATATTCAGAAAATGAAGAAACCATGGAAATTGTCTAGAAAATCCTCTCATATTAAGGACATATAAGGAAGTCCAAGAATTATTATGTCACTTATCTAAACTTATAAAACTTGATGCAAAAGTAGCAATAGAAACCAGGTTTCCTAGGTTTAAGTGAATCTTTACCCATTACCAGGCAAATGGAAATATCTCCTATGCTCTGCAAAACTTGATTCTTATCTTTTTCACAGAACTGATCATATTCCTCCTTGTATTCACTGTCTAGTTTGCATAAGTTTTACCAAGTAAATTGAGTTCCTTGAAGGTTCGATCCTGGCACGTCTGTTCTTCTCACTCTATATTCTCACATATGGCTAACTCTTTATCAATGCCATTCCTTCTCCCTGGAAGACTCTCTCTCTTTTACCTCATGACGTCCCCGACATCTTTCAGATCTCAGTAAAGACCACTTCCCCAAAGCAGCCATTCCTGATTCTGACACAGCTCAGGTCTCCTTGTTATGTGCACATATGGCATTCTGTGCTGTTTCCTCTTGACACATGTCCCAATTGTGGTGCAACATGTAACTTTGAAATTTACCTCTTTATGTTTTTTTGTTAAAGTTTAAGTCCTAATTCACAAAGTCCACATGTGTGCTCTTCACTGCTGTCTATTCTTTGCATCCAGAAGGCCTTTCTTATGTGTTTGTTCAATGAAACACTTTTATTCGTGCTGAGTAAAATTCCAATGAATTTTTGATTCCGCTCACAGCATATAGTGAACTAAAACCACTGAGGTCTTCTCTCCTCACCCAAACCCTCATACCCTGATTATTTGGACATAATTACAGAACTAGAACTGTGGGGGCTTCCCTTTTGGCTCAGCTGGTGGAATATCTGCCTGCAGTGTGGGAGGTCTGGGTTTGATCCCTCTGTTGGCAAGAGTCCCTGGAGAAGGGAAAGGTTACCCACTCCAGTTTTCTGGCCTGGAGCATTCCATGGACTGTATAGTCCATGGGGTCACAAAGATTTGGACATGACTGAGTGACTTTCACTTTCACAAAACTGTAGATGCATTTGTTTTTAATCATCACCTTATTAGATAGAAACCACTTGATTTTCAGTCTGTTATTCCATATACACAAGCCCTCGCAGTTCATATCTTAAGATAATGTGATAATTGAGTCACTGACAAAAAGGCTGAATAGGACAGAACTAGAGACAGTGCTCTGAACCTGCCTCTTGACTCTACTATTTACCATAGGATTCTCAACTTCAGTAGAGGAGTTCAGTTTCTTATCTGTACTCTCTGATGATGACAGATAAAAATACTTTAAGGAGAGCCTACAAATCAAATATTCCTGCATTGTACACAAGCACCTAATCTCTCTTGGAAGTTACAAAAGAAATTCACCTCGTTGATGAATTGTTACCTACTTTTCCCAGATGAAAGTACCATCTTCCTCCTTATGGCTTCCTAATTTCATCCTCATCATTTTTACCTCCCTGACCACATTCTGACTTATATTATAGTTAATTATCTGAATAACATCAATTCCCACTCCTTTAATTCAGTTCCATTGGGTCTACAGGGTTACGCCAACTGCCCTGAAGTTACTATTTATTGAGTATCAAACATGGCAGAAACTGGCCAGCCATTTGTTCTTTCTGAGGTAAACATTATATTTAAAAGCAAATACCCAGCCTCTGGTATTTTGGATAAACTGACAACTGGACAAAATCTTAACTGCTATTCCAGATAAAAGTTCCTTTTGTGTGGATTTTTTTTCTTTTAGAGAGAACTTGCATTCTAGATAGCATTCAGGTAAATAGAAATTGGACTGATACATTAGCTGGAAAAAACCCACTGTTGCAGGAAACAAAAGTAAACAAATCATGCATCGCTGTATATTTCAAGACCTATTTTATTAGGAGCTGGCAGCTCAGACAGTAAAGAGAGTCCCCGTGCATACAGGAGACCTGGGTTCCATCCCTGGTCAGGAAGATCCCTGGAAGAGGGCATGTCAAACCACTCCAGTATTCTTGCCTGGAGAATCCCCATGGACAGAGGAGCCTGGCGGGCTGCAGTCCAAGGGTCGTCAGTCCAGGGGGTCATAAAGTGTTGGACATGACTGAGCAACTACATACAGCAAACTTCTCAAGTTGACATCCTGATATTTAGAAACAGTTTCTCTCACTAGTGTGCTTAACTACAACTCCTGCTATTCAATGGAAGATCAAAGATAAAAGTAATATTCCATAACAGTCAAGTAATTATTTCTATCAAGGTATTTTCTGAAAGCTACGCTAGAGAAATACACTGTGGGATAGAGCAGGTAATGAGAAGTATGAGACCCAAACACAGAAGCTGCACAACCAATTGACAATTTTCTTTTTGGAAAAAGAATAAAACCTCAGTTTGGAATCATGTTTTATACAGAGATTTGCATAATCTTTGGAAATGTAAAGGATTTTCTACTCTAATTTTCCTTTGCCAGTTGAGAAAACCAAGCCCTAGAGAAGTGAAGATAAGTTTTCCAAGTCAAAGAGCAGGTAAGTTAGGATTCTGATGAGAGCCCAGTGACAGGTCTTAGGGTTCAGTTGCTTCATCTTTAGGCTGACAGCTAGAGATTGGGGTACCGGTAATGGTCCCGTCTTCAGGCTGAATTGCTTTTATTTTGGGAAACCTTTCTCTTTGCTCTTAACACCCTCAACTGATCACATAAAATCCACAATCTATTGGTTTAAATATTAATTACCTCTAAGAAAATATGTTCCCCGGTGAGCATGTCAAAGAACTACAATTTGAAAGAAATGTTCAGTTCTATGGAATACGTCACCATGGGCCTCAGGAATTGAATATCTATGCTACCAGTTCCACATTTATGACCTTGGAAGGGAAAACAAGAGTGACAGTTTTTTTCCCCCCATTTAATCACGTTCAGTGTTTTTGTGCATGCAGGCTGCCTTTACAGAATGCCAGAGGCTGGGTGGTTTATAAACCACGTTATATATCACAGTTCTGGAGGCTAGAAGTCCAAGATCAGGGTGCCAGCATGGTTGAGTGAGTGAGGGCCTCTTCCAGGACATATCCCTAATCAGAAGGGATGAGCAAGTATTTCAGGTCTCTTTCACAAGGGCCCTAATCCCATTCATGTGGGCTCTGCCTCATGACCTAATCATTTTCCAATGGTCCCACTTCCTAAAATCGTTACTTTGGGGATTAGGTTTTCAACATATGAATTTTGGGAGAACACAAGCATTTAGACCATGGCACCCAATGAGGAGACTGACTTGTCTAAGGTAACCCAGTGCCTCATCCATACTGAATGCTCTGTGGTGCTGATAGGAAGCCAAGGACTAAGGAAGCTGAATCAGGACCAGCGGCCCCAGGTAGAGGGTCTGAGATGGCAAACTCCTTGATGGATTTCACAACAATATAAGAGTGTTTCCAGGGTCTTCCTTGGTTATCAGTCATTGAGCAATCCCCCCACCCCTCCTATACATGTTCCGATTTGAAATATGAGTTAATTACTGAGTTCTTAGACAAAGTACCTTTTGACCAACATGGAAACATCACCACTATGCATATGAAGAAAAGGGCCTTTGACAGATACAAATTTCAGTGTGGAAAGTCCTCAAGACTTTATTCACTTCAGATAGCAATTACAAGTTTGGGGATCTCCCAAGATCATTCTTGGGTTCCATAAACAGCTAGGACTCCAAGAGCTCACTGAAAGCTGTTATACATGTGGTTATGGTTTATTCCAGAGCTTTGATTTATTTTTAATTCTTTTTTTTTATTTTTAGTGCAATATAATTTATTTGCAATGCTATAAATGTCAGTTTTTGTTGAGCAGTGAATAAGTTATACATATACCTATATACACTCTTATTCAGATTCTTTTCTCATGGAGCACAGACGGGTTCCAAATAGGAAAAGGAATATGTCAAGGTTGTATATTGTAGTCAGGCTTATTTACCTTATATTCAGAGTACGTCATGAGAAACGCTGGGCTGGATGAAGCACAAGCTGGAATGAAGATTGCCGGGAGAAATATCGATAACCACATATATGCAGATGACACCACCCTTATGGCAGAAAGTGAAGAAGGACTAAAGAGCCACTGATGAAAGTGAAAGAGGAGAGTGAAAAAGTTACTTAAAGCTCAACTTCCAAAAACCTAAGATTATGGCGTCCGGTCCCATCGCTTTATGGCAAATAGATGGGGAAACTGGAAACAGTGGCTGACTTTATTTTTGGGGCTCCAATATCACTGCAGATGGTGATTGCAGCCATGAATTAAAAGATGCTTACTCCTTGGAAGGAAAGTTATGACCAACATAAACAGCATATTGAAAAGCAGAGACATTGTTAATGAAGGTCTGTCTAGCTAAGGCTAAGGTTTTTTCAGTAGTTATTGTGGATGTGAGAGCTGCACTGTAAAGAAAGCTGAGTGCTGAAGAATTGATGCTTTTGATCTGTGGTGTTGGAGAAGACTCTTGACAGTCCCTTGGACTGCAAGGAGATCTAACCAGTCAATTCTAAAGGCGATCAAGTCCTGGGTGTTCTTTGGGAGGACTGATGCTAAAGCTGAAACTCCAATATTTGGCCACCTCATGTGAACAGTTGACTCATTGAAAAAGACCCTGATGCTGGGAGGGATTGGGGGTTGGAGGAGAAGGGGATGACAGAGGATGAGATGGCTGGATGGCAATACTGACTCGATGGACGTGAGTCTGAGTGAACTCCGGGAGTTGGTGATGGACAGGGAGGCCTGGTGTGCTGCGATTCATGGGGTCGCAAAGAGTCAGGCACAACTGAGCGACTGAACTGATGGGACCAGATGACGTGATCTTAGCTTTTTTGGTGTGAGTTTCAAGCCGGCTTTTTCATTCTCCTCTTTCACCCTCATCAGAGGCGCTTAGTTCCTCTCGCTTTCTGCCATTAGAGTTGTAACACTCACATATCTGAGGTTGTGGATATTTCTCCCAGCAATCTTGATTCCAGCTTTTAGGACTCATCCGGTCCTGCACTTTACATGACGCTCTGCATATATCTTAAATCAGCAGGGTGACCATATTTAGGCTTGAAGGACTCCTTCACTAATTTTGAACCAGTTTATCATTCCTTGTCTGCTTCTAACTGCTGCTTTTTGAACTGCATACAGGTTTCTCATAAAACGGGTAAGGTTGGTCTGGTATGCCCATCTTCTTAAAAATTTTCCACTTTGTTGTGATCTACACAGTCTGGTGAGGTCACTGAAGCAGGTGTTTTTCTGGAATTGCCTTGCTTTCTCTGTGTTCCAGCAAATGTTGCCAATTTGATCTCTGGTTCGACCGCTTTTTCTAAACCCAGTTAAGCATCTGGAAGTTCTAGGTTTGCATAATGCTGAAGCCTAGCCTGGAGGATTTTGAGCATAACCTTACTAGCACTGGAGATGATTGCAACTGTTCAGAAGCTTGAACATTCTTTAGTACTGCCCTTCTTGGGAATTGGGACAAGGTTGACCTCTTCCTATCCTTTGGCCACTGCTGGCTTTTCCAAATTTTATGACGTATTGAATGGAGCCCTTATTAGCATCCTCTTTTAGGATTTTAAATAGCTTTGCTGGAATTTCATCACCTCCAATAGCTTTATTGGCAGCAGTGCTTCTTAAGACCCACTTGACTTCACATTCTAGAATGTCTGGCTCTGAGTGAGAAACTACACCATTGTGGTTATCTGGGTCATTAAGATATTTTTTTGTATAGTTCTTCTGTGTACTTTTCCCATCTCTTCTTGGTCTATTCTGCTGTATTAAATCACAAAATACCAAAGAATTAAAGTGATCTTGAGAAAAAAGAACAAAGTGTGAGACCATGGCTGCTGATTTAAAACTATATTAGAAAGCTGTACTAATCAAAACAGAATGCTTTGCTTCTGGCATGAAAACAGACACATAGATCAACAGAGCAGAACAGTGAAGCCGGAAAGAAACGCACACCCATATATTGTCGGTTAGCTTATGAAAAAGGAGCCAAGGATATCCAATGGGGAAAGGACAAGCTTTTCAAAATGGCACTGGGAAAACTGGATAGTCTTATGAAAAAATGAAACGGTACCCCTGTCTTTTACCATACAAAAAAATCAACTAAAAAGGGATTAAAAAGTTGAACGTAAGATTTTAAGTGATTAAACACCTAGAAGAAGACACTGAGGTAATCTTCTTGCCATCGTTCTTTGCAATGAGGTTTTGGGTTTCACACCAAAAGCAAAGGCAACAACTGCAAAACAAACAAGTGGAACCACATCAGACTCCAAAGAAAGGAACAT
This sequence comes from Bubalus kerabau, assembly GCF_029407905.1. Lineage (NCBI taxonomy): Eukaryota > Metazoa > Chordata > Mammalia > Artiodactyla > Bovidae > Bubalus > Bubalus kerabau. The sequence goes on from NC_073626.1 coordinate 17,552,801, forward strand.
CAACAAAATCAAAGGGCAATTTAGAAATTGACAGAAGATAATCCAAATCATATATTTGATAAGGGCTTAATATCCAAAAATACAGACATACAACTCAAGGGCAAAAACCCCCAAATAATCCAAATTTTTAATGGAGTGTAAGGAAAGTAAGAGTTTCAATAAATCTGAAGATTAGACTGTAGATGAGAGACACAACAAAGTTTTCCTTCTAGAACAGTAAAAGCCTATGCCTTCCACTTTCTTCATCTCCACTCACTTGTTTGACAATTACAGTTCAACGTGTACATTCTTCAGTCCATAGCAATGACCCCACAGTGAGCTATAATATGTACTAAGAACAGCCCCACCAGGGAAAAAAAAATCCTAATATTTGCATCCTTACTAATGAAGCGTATCAAAAGGAAGGCAATTTCCAGAGTTTACCACTACATTGTTTTCTATATTTCATTTCAAAATTGAGCCACCTAGTAAGGAAAATAATATATATAATATATATATATATAAAATATACAATATATAGATAAAAATCAGTTTTAAATGGGAGCATTAATGGATTATAATTTAGGGGTTATTTATTTCTACTGTTGTAACTGTAGTCCTTTTGGATCTCTACTGCATCCATTAATAATTGATTATAAATATTAATGCCAACACAGGGACACAAACTACTAAAGTTATAGCAAATAGAGAAAGACATAGAATATATTAGGCAAGAAGTGAAAGTATTGGAAGTCAGCAATGGTAGTAAAGGGCAGTTTTGCCTTGAGAGGAAGGAAGGTTCTCAAAGTTTCTTGAAACACCAAGATTGAGCCAGATGTGACAGATTAGCTTAATTTGTAAACCAGAAACTCTACCAGAAGAAATTTAAGTTCATAAAAACATTACGATGCTAAAACCCAAAATTTAACAGAGAATGGTGTAGGGTCATGTATATAGACATTCAGAATTCTCCATTGCTTAGTGTATCAGGCACTCAAGGACCACCCTCACTGAAGTCTTTCTCTATTGCTCAACCTGCAGGTACCAGCATGGAGTAAGACAGCACTACTCCACAGGCAGTAGAACCCTACCTTTATGGCCTCATGGCTTTCCTTAAGAAGCATTCCATGCAGCACATTTCCTCCATCCCAACCCATCAGGCTGACTTCCCACGGTCAATAGGAGTCCTCACCCTGGGATCATTCTGCAATCCCCATGGCTCCAGCTCCCAGCTTCCGTGGACACCAGTGGACTTACAACCCTGTCCGAGGTATGAAAGGCTGCAGCATGGCTTGTCTATGTGGTTCTCGCTCTGTTCAGACTGTCACAGATTAGTGAGTTCACTTCCCAACAGCTTCAAATGCCTCCCCCGTCCCAGTAGTTGGCCATGGACGCGGGGATCTCTCCCCTGCGCTTCAGCTCCCTCTCCCCAGGTGCAGGCTGGTCCACTTGCTCTCTCCTCCTTCTTTCCCCTTCCTCCTTGTCCCTTCTTTCCTTTGTCCTACCAAGTTCTATGTGGATCCGGATATGCCTTCTCAGTAGTCGGTGAGTCCTGCCAGTACTCACCTGGTCTTCTGTGAGAACTGCTGCATCTTTAGATATTCTTGATGCATTAGTGGAGAGAGGTGTACCCCACTTCCACCTACCCCTCGTCATCTTGTCCACCCCCATTTGTGCATGCATTAGAAATGAGTTTCCCATTCTATTAAGTAACATTGCCATCACCACACATATTTAACTTTTGCTTTTTGAGGAGAACACAGATAAGTTCCACTCTCTTCAGTTTAGTCAGTCATTCAGTGGTGTCCCACTCTGTGTGACCCCAGGGACTGTAGCACGCCAGGCTTCCCTGTACATCCCGACTCCCAGAGCTTGTTCAATCTCATGATTAGTCATGAAGCTCAAACTTAGATCCTCACCTTATTAATTTTTTATACATGAAAATATGCAACCTTTAAAAAACTCTCCCAATTTTCCTATTCTCCATTCTTTGGCAATCATTTTTCTACTCTGAATTCTTTTTTTTTTTTTTGAACTCTTTATACTTGAGATCCTATGGTATTTGTCTTTCTCTGACTTAGTTTACTTAGTGTAATGCCCTCCAGTTTCATCCATGTTGCCACAGATGGAAGGATTTCTTTCTAATTCTAATGGCTAAATAATATTTGCCTATATATGTCACATCAAATAGTTTTAATGCATTCACCTGTTGAAAGATTGTTGTTTCTGTAACAAGGCTACTGTGAATAATGCTGCAATGAACATGGGAATACAGGTCTCTCTTTGAGACAATTATTTCATTTCCTTTGACTATATATCCAGAAGTGGGATAATGCATCACATAAACATTCTCTTTTAAATTTCTTGAATAACCTCTACAGTATGTGTTCATTGGGGTTGCACCATTATACATCCCTACCAACAGTGCATAAGCACACCTTTTTATCCACATCCTCAATAACATTTGTCATTTCTTACATTTTTTGGTACTAACCTTTCAAACAGGTATGAGGAGATATCCCTTGTGCTTTTGATCTGCATTTCTTTTGATTACTAGTGATACTGAGCATCTTGTCATATACCTCTTGATCATCTATTTGTCTTATTTGTGGGAAAATGTCTATTCTTTCAAGATGGAGCATACATTATGTTTACTATATTCCAATATACGAAACTCAGTTGCCTACCTATATATCAACAACGAACTATCAGAAAGTGGAATAAAGATAACAATCCCATTTGCTATTGCATCAAAAAAAGATAAAACACTTAGAAATAAACAAGCAAGGTGCTGAAAGATTTTATGCAAAACCTTTAAGACATTGATAAGAGAAATTTAAAAAGATTTAAGATACGTAAAGTTAGGTTGTCTATAGAATGTGTTTCTTGAGGTAGGATTTGTATTACTATAAACTTCCCTCTTAGAACTGCTTTTGTTGCATCTCTAGGTTCTTGATCATCGTGTTTTCATTGTTCTTTGTTTCTAGGAATGTTTTGATTTCCCTTATGTCTTCAGTAAACTGAAGAAACTCATTATTTAGAAATGTATTGTTTAATCACCATGTGTTTGTGTTCTTTAAAGTTTTTTTCCTATAATTGATATCTCGTATCATAGTGCTCTTGCCTTGAAAATCCCATGGATGTAGGACCTGGTAGGCTGCAGTCCATGGGGTTGCTAAGAGTCGGACAGGACTGAGCGACTTCACTTTCACTTTTCACTTTCATGCATTGGAGAAGGAAATGGCAACCCACTCCAGTGTTCTTGCCTGGAGAATCCCAGGGACGGGGGAGCCTGGTGGCTGCCGCCTATGGGCTCGCACAGACTCGGACACGACTGAAGCGACTTAGCAGCAGTAGCAGTAGCAGTATCATAGTGTTGTGGTCAGAGAAAGTTCTTGATATAATTTCAATTTCCTTAAATTTATTGAGGTTTGATTTGGGACCCAAGATGAGGAGAATGTTCCATGGGCACTTGAGAAGAAAGTGTATTCTTCTGCATTTGGATGGAATGTGTGGAAGATATCACTTAGGTCTGTTTGCTCTAATATTTTCTTTTAGGCTTAAGTTTCCTTATTAATTTTCTGTTTTGTTCATCTGTCCACTGGTATAGGTGTGGTGTCAACATACCCTACTATTATTGTGTTATGGTCAATTTCTCCTTTTTTGTCAGTTAATGTTTACCTTATGTATTGAGGTGCTCTTATGTAGGGTACATAAATTGTTAAAATTGTTATCTGTTTTTCTTGGACTGATCCCTTGATCATTTGGTAGAGTCCTTTTTAATCTCTTATAATAGTTTTTATTTTAAGGTCTATTTTTTCTGATACGAGGATCATCAATCTGGCTTTCTTTTGATTTCCATTTGCATGGAATATCTTTTTCCATCCACTCACTTTCAGTCTGTGTGTGTATCTAGGACTGAAGTGGGTCTCTTGTAGACAGCATATATATGGGTCTTGTTTTTGTATCCATTGAACCAGTCTGTGTCTTTTGGTAAGAATGGAAGAAGATAATAGTAAATAAAGCAACTGATAAAGGATTGCTTTCCAAAATACAAGCAGCTCAAACAACTCAGTCATCAAAAGCAAAGGCAAGAACTGCAAAAATAAACTAGTGAGACCACATTAAACTCAAAACATTCTGCATAGTAAAAGAAGCCATCAATAAAATGAAATCACAACCTATGGAATGAAAAAACAATTTGCAAATCACATATTTGGTAAGGGCTTCATATCCAAGAATATATAAGAGACTCATATAACTCAGTATGAAAAGAAATCAAACAACCCAAATTATTAAATGAGCAAAAGAAGAGTAAGTGTTTTGAAAAATCTGAAGAGTAGACTGTAGATGACAGACCCTGTGAGTTTTTCCTTCCAGAACAAAAGCCTGTGTCTTCCTGGCATTGCTCTCTTTAACTCCAATCACCTGTTTGGTGACTGCAGTTCAGAGTATACATCCGTTACTCAATAGCTCACCCAACACTGAGCTATATGTGCTCAGAATAGCCTTATTAACTATAACAAACTAATAATTACATACTTAATCTTGAGGCATCTAAAATCCAAGGTGATTTTCAGAATTTTCCAGTCCATTGTTTTCTACATTCTCTTTCAAAATTGAAACACCTAGTATGGAAAAATGAGTAGGGGACCGAAACAATACATGCATAGAAAGTCATTTATAACTGGGAGCATTACTGGATTATATTTTTGGGGAATGTATTATTACTAATACTATTGCAATTTTATTCCCTTTAATTCTCTGCTATACTAGTGGATATTGATTAAAAATAGTAATAACAATATACAGTACATAGTGCTCAGGGTACAGTAGATTAAGAAAGACAAAGCTTATGAGGCTGAAAGGGAAATCACAGAAAATTAGCAACGGTATCAAAACAAAGTGCAGTATTGCCTAGAAAGAAAGCAGAGTTCTCTAATTGTTCGGAGACAACATGGACAAGCAAGATGTGAGCCAACCAGCTTAAACTGTGTACCAGAAACCGCACCAGAAGGAAAATGAAGTTCATAAAAATATGCTAATGCTAAACGCCAAAATCCAGACAGTAAGAGAATAGGGTAGGGTTTATGTAGATGCTGAAAACTACTCAGAGAGGTAGACATGGAAGCAAATACACTAATGAGCATCAGAAAGATCAAAGCACAAAAGGGTCTGAAAAATAAATCATCAAGGGACTTGGTAGTCTGATCAAAAGAATAAGAGAATCAAATTAGAAAACCAAAATATAAAGACTTGTGCACGTGATAGACCCAGAGAATGCTCAGCAGAGAAAATTTCGGCCTTAGTGGCCAGTGAACAGAAGCCTCCAGCATGAGGAACAAAAACCCTGGGCAGGACTCATGACTGTGTGCTTCTGGGAACAGCCTCAGTTTCAAAGTTTGGGCACTATACCACCTAAAAGCGAACGCAGACTAGGATTATAGCTTGCTATGCACTGAATCACAGACAGTAGTGTTTGTGAGTTTACTTTTCTCATTCAACTATAAAGTTAATGAATCACTAATCAATGATAATTGACACCATTAGTTTCCAGTCAGATCCTCTTTAGTCATACAATGGATATCTGAACCTGTTATATGATCCCCAGTAACATTTTTTAGAATTTAATTTCTTGATGTTTAATTGAAGGGGAATTGCTTTACAATACTGTATTGCTTTTGGCCAAACATCAACATGAATCAGCCATAGGGACACCTATGTCCCCCCACTCTTGAACCTCCTTGCCACCTTCCTTCCCATCCTACCCCTTGAAGCTGTTACAGAAAAATATGGAAGGCTTCACAAATTTGTGTTTCATCCTTGGGCAGGGGCCATGCTAATCTTCTCAGTGTTATTCCAATTTGTCATTATATGTGCTACCAAAGCAAACACACAAATAACAATTGGAGGAATGTCATGGAAACATGTATAATATCATTTAGGAAATGAATCGCCAGTCCAGGTTTGATACAGGACCCTTGGGGCTGGTGCACTGGGATGACCCGGAGGGATGGTACGGGGAGGGAGGTGGGAGGGGGGTTCAGGATGGGGAACACGTGTTTGCCCGTGGTGGATTCATGTTGATGTGTGGCAGAGCCAATATAATATTGTACAGTAATTAGCCTCCAATTAAAATAAATAAATTTAAATTAAAAAATTAAAAAATATATTTGAGATAAAATATTAAAAAAAACAATTTAACAGAAAAAAAAATCATATAGTTAGTCATCTACCAATAGATGATCAATTACATTAGGAATTAGGGTATTCTGCTATATTTATCACCTCTTATACAATTGAATTTTATAAGGTCCAAAGTTTCATGAAGGAATTAAGCATATATTTATGCATAGCACATGTATACATGCACAGAAATATATGCACACAAATACATTTCTGTTATATAAGCTATTATCCTCCTTCCCTTCACAATAAGCTCTTTAGCTGATGAGAGAGATAGTCCCAAATTTCTCCAACTTATATGTCTCCTTTTTGAGAACCACTTCTTTTATTTTCATCACCTAATTTTAATTATTCATTTTATTCTTAGATACCATGCCCATTTAAACTAACTAAGAGCAGAGAAAACCTAGTAAATGCTGATATCTTATCCTTAATTAAATTATCACTCTTCTGGTAATTTGGAAAAAGAATCATGTTCAGATCTCATTCAGAAGGATAAAATCTCTATTTTATCAGTTCTCTTGTCCAAACTCAATTTTTGCTCACTTCAGTCTTAAATTCTGCTTACTTACAAAGCACACACAGGAAAAGTAATATTAAAATCACGCTTGAAATAGTCTATGATTTTATGCCTCTGTTGGTCAAAGGTAGGGCCAGGAATAATTTCTGAAATATTACAATATATCATGGAAGCATGAAGGTCTAGTTCTACTGTCAAAGAGGAGATGTTTGGAGATGGTTCAAAAACTAAGACTCATGGGTTGTCAGGATGTAGTCCCAACCAGACAGGTAAATTTTGTCCCTAAAAAATCAAACTCAGGAAGAGGCAGGCCTTGTTTGAGAGCCGATGATGTTGTCTTGGGTGCTGACCAGGTAATAGTCTTGTATTACCATTTGGAGATTTATTTGCTATTTTCTTGAAGAAATGAACATAATGAGAAGAATAAACATGGAAAAGAGTAGAGGAGCTGCCAGGGTGCCTAGAAGAAGGGCTGGCCAGGAGAACCAGGCCCCCACATTGATAATTGTCAAAGACTGTAACAGTGAGTGTTTTATAGACAGAGCAGAACAAGTGCATATAAAAACAATGTTCTAGGGTCACTGCTGTTTTGCAGCCAAAGACAAAGTATTTTTCTCTTTAAGCAGAGTCATCATAGCTCCTGATGTGGTCCTGGTTACACACATGCAGACCGAGGGCCACAGGCATGTGTGATGTGACATCAGGAGGTGGACAGATGAGTGTATTGGTGCCCAGTCACCTCCATCTGCTTCTAATGGGACCTGGGGAAAATTACTTGTCCTCTCCAAGTCATCACATCTTCATTAACATAACCGGATGATCATAGTGAAGATTAAGGCTATCTCACAGGGTTCCTGTGAAACACAAATTTTAAGATGTTTTAAAGCTTTTGGGAAAGTATCAAAGACATGCATGGGGTTACTAAGGTGAGTGAGCAGATACAAGGTACAGTATCTTTTTCTCTTTGTATTCTCTCTGTACTCAATAGCAGTGATCAGTCAGTCACATGTTTACTCTTACCCCAGTGTGATGGTAAATCACACAGATCAACTGGACTTTTCTTGTCATTTCACTGTCTAAAATTCAAGCATTAGTCGATGTAGAGTAAAAACATTGCAAACTCCTAGAGGGCCTCGCTGCTCAGAGTCTGCAGAGTCCCAATACTAAACTGTCTTAAAAGAATGGCCTAAATACTCTGGCTCATAATTAAGTTCCAAATGTTTGCAGAGCACAGAAGTACTTCTGGAAGCAATTCAAAAATACGGGGAGTAACCTACTTCTCCAACTCTCTATCTGTGCAAATATTATCATCCATCTAAATTTACACTGAAAGCGCTCCTTCTTCCCCACCCCAGGTACTACAGCACCAACTCCTGCTCAGAGCAACAGGGAAAGAAAAGGCTTCCCTCCACAGGATGGATTTGATAACCTCAGCTGACTAAATCATCTCAGAATGGCTCATGTTTTTATTTAAACAGGGTCCTGCCTGCTGCTGCTGCTGGTCATGTCTAATCTGCTCCTATGCCAAGGCAACTCATGCCCGTCCTGCGGTCCTGACGTGTTTGTCACCTTTCTGAAATCCCTTACAGACTTGTTTATCGATGCTTCCTGGCTCTCCCATGACTTCTATAACCTTTCCACAATAATGTTCCATAAGTTTGTAAGTACTATGGTGGTGGTGGTTTAGTTGCTAAATCGTGTCCTACTCTTGTGGCCCCGTGGACTGTAGCCCGCCAGGCTCCCAGAAGGAAACCTCGCCTAAGTGATGGGACTATACTATCCTTTAAACAAGAAGGCTGCAATAACACCCTCTCTAGGTCAAAGAAGCCGTCAGTTCATAAGATGTTGAAATCGAAGAAAGGATCAGTTTTGTGAAATCTCAAATAAAAGAAGTGCAATAACTTTTTCAATTTCCTTTCATTCATTTTCTTTTTTAAATTTCCATATAAATGATTTTGTATTTGTCAGCTAGGGATGCCATAAAATAATACAATAGACTCAGTGGAATAAACAGAAAATTCTTTCCTCACAGTTCTGGGGGCTAGAAGTCCCAGATCAGGGTGCCAGCAAGGTGAGGTTCTGGTAAGAACTCTTTCTTCCCAGGCTGGTTTCTCCATGAGTCCTCACAAAGTGTGGGGGGGGGGTGGGGAAGAGAGATAGAGGAAAAGACACAGAGACACAGAAACATAGAGAAAATTCTCTGGTGTTTCGCTTCATGAAGACACTAAACCTATTGGATGAGTGTTCCATCTTAAGAGCTCAGTTAATGTTAATGGGCTTCACTGGTGGCTCAGATGGTAAAGAATCTGCCCACAATGTGAGAGACTTGGGTTCTATCCCTGGGTCTGGAAGATTCCCTGGAGAAGGGAATGGCAAGCCACTCCAGTATTCTTGCCTGAGAAATCCCATGGACAGAGGAATCTGGTGGCTATAGATCATGGGATCCCAAAAAGTTGGAATCCTTTTCAAAACACAGTACTTTGGCAGTTGGGTCTCTAACACACGAATTTGATGAATGCAGATTCAGTCCACAATACTACCTGACACAAAGCATTTGTAGGTGGGACTGGGGGAAGGAAGCATGTTGATTTTTCTGCTCTTTCAATGTCTCTCTGGGCTTTCTTCTCCAGGCTCAGAGTAAATAGCCAATAAATGAGAACTGCTCTACAGTGAGAAGGCAGCAGCAACCCACTTCAGTAATCTTGTCTGGAAAATCCCATGGATTGAGGAGCCTGGTAGGCTGTAGTATATGGGGTCGCTAAGATCGGACACCTCTGAGCGACTTCATTTTCACTTTTCACTTTCATGCATTGGAGAAGGAAATGGCAACCCACTCCAGTGTTCTTGCCTGGAGAATCCCAGGGACAAGGGAGCCTGGTAGTCTGGCATCTATGGGGTCGCACAGGGATGGACACAACTGAAGTGACTTAGCAGCAGCAGCAGCTCTGCAGTGAAATGGGTGGATGGAACATGTTAAACAAAGCTGAATCCCAGTCACAGAAATGAGTCCTTTGTAGTTTTTTTAATGCTACAAATTATTGTTCTAAGATTTGCAGGGAATAGGTTTTGAGCTACAATAGAAGGGGTGTTTACAATTGGAAATAATTATTCTCTTTCTGAGGAAGGTGTTTGAAAGTTGTATGTTAATTCTTTTAGGTCAGTCAAGGAGCACACAGTAGAGCAGACAGCTAATAAAAGGTGGTGCTAAGGTTTCTATTAATTTCACATGGTTCTTTTTACTCACTAGATTTTCTTTCATCCTCCATTTTGACTGTCCATTTTTTCCCCAACTCTTCCAAGCAAACAAATATTAAATGGTTAAATATAGTGCATGCATGCACTCTAAGTCACTTCAGTTGTGTCCAACTCTTGGCAACCCTACTGACTATAGCCGAACAGGCTCCTCTGTTCATAGGATTGGCCAGGCAAGAATACTGGAGTATGCTGATGTACCCTCTTGCAAGGGATGCTCCTCACCTAGGGATTAAACCTGAGTCTTGTTATATCTTCTGCATTGGCAGGAATGTTCTTTACCACTAGTGTCCCCTGGGAAGCACCAAATATTGGTACATATGTGCTGTATTTGGTTCAAATAGTAAAAATAATGATAATAACAAAAAAACAGAGAAGGGAAAAGGTTAAAATTAGAAAAGTTATGTGTAAAATCATTTTTATAGAGACAATGTATAGAAAAGTAGGAAAAGAATGACTTTCAAATTTTGTAATGCCCCCCCATTAAAAAAAAAATACACGTCTATCAAACATGTTAGTGTTCTGTTAATTGGGTCATCTACTGAATGCCCAACAACACTAATTGCCTGATCACTTTCAGGATGAAAAATATGCCCAGGGCAAACTGTACTATATCAATGCCACGAAGAGCTGTCACACCAATTCCTTCCATGCTCCCGAAGAAAGACATAAAGCCCAGCAGATGAACGTGAGTCTTTCACCTGGGTTTTTCACCGGGTCAAATGAGACAGTATGTAGGTCACCAGACTTCAGATTATTAGAGGTTATGATAACTGTACATGCAGAAAAAGGTGGAGGAACGGTAAGCAGTTGAAGAGAATTATATTATGCACTTCATGAAGCATTAGGGAAATCAAGGGATGACTAAAGATCTGTAGTAGCAAGATAAATAACAGATCTATAAATTGTCCATGCAGACAACTTTAGTTCAACCAATGGATTAGACACAGGATCGAAGCTATTATTCTGTATGAAAACAGGAAATGAATGGGAACTTCCATGTGTAAAATATAAGATTGAAAAATTCATGAATATGTAAGAAATACACCTGTTTTGAGTACTCCCTGTTAGTAGTGACTCCTGCTTGGGAATCCTATACTGCACCACCTGAGCCCTCGCATCTGCCTTTCAAGGCTCTCCTGATTCTGCTTCTACTTCTCTGACACCTTCATTCTTCATTCTCAGTGACTCCTCCGTTGCCCTTTATTCTTAAGTTGTAAGTCTCCCCTACAAGGCCTTTAAACATTGCTTTGCTTCTCACGGCGGCAACAATTGCCTCTGTTCTGAGGACAACACAATTTACATGTTAAGCCTCAATCATTTATGGCAAATCCAAATTTTCACTGTTATAATCTCTCCTTTCTGATTTCCTGCATTATCCTTCCTCCTATCATTATTTAAAATATTTCCACATGCATCCCCCCTTAAAATTCTATCTTCTCTCTCTACAACCTTCTTAATGATACCAGCATTCTTTTCCCCTGTTAAGCTCATTAATAATGAGTGTGAACAAGTAAAGGAAAAAGGACAAAGAGGAAGAAGAGGAGAGATTTTCAATAAGCTTAAATTTAAAGCTTATTGAGAGTTACAACATGGCCTTACATTTTACTCAGCACTTTATGTGCATTACTGTATTTAATTCTATTCAGTTCTCTGTTCTTTACCAGTAAAACAGTTCATGGCTGTAAAGAAATCAAGCATATTAACTAGAGATCTTCAGCCCCCGGGATTTTCAGGCTCAATTCTGCTAGTAGTAGTGAACTAGGGGGGAAAACCCTCTATTGTGAATCCCACTGATGCTGTTACTAAAGACAACGCTGTGCCATTTTCTGCCCGGACACGTGTCAACAAAACAGACTGTTCTGATATCAGCAGGGGGCTGGGTGTTGGGATCAGCTGAGGAGAGAAGCCTGTTTAGGAATGTCATGTCTTCTTCCTTGTCTCTTTGTTGTAATATCATAAAACAATTACCGATCAAAAATCAATACAAAGGACTCATCTGATTCATTAATATGAATGAATCACTGGGTGAGAATGATGTGGGCACAGGTGGAATCCCTCTTTCCTGGGTCAGGCACTGCAGCACATACTGACTTGCGTAAATACTTAGATTCTCTCATGGAAATATACAAACACAAAAGAACTCACTGAGTGGTGGTAGAATTTCAGAGGAAAAAAGAAAATTCTTTATGTTATAAATTAGAATGCATCAGAAGAATCAGTTCCTAAAATAAGCTAGATTTTTAATATTTCAGCAAAGTGTGAACTAACAGCTTACATTTTATCCTTTTGCAACTTTTAATACCTTCAAAAATCTCTGCATGCACATAGGAATAACCAAAAGTTTTTTTAGGTCAGCTGCTCTGAGCAAAGATCACATGTTATCAAAACCATTGCATTATCATTATTTTAATGAGACCATTTCTTATGGCTGCTTAGAATGAAGACCTTAGTAAGTGGACACTCGTGTTACTGTACTCCTGGAATAAACCTCTGTACCATCTAGTCACGGAGCTGCAGAGTATGAAAGAAGTGTCAGAGGCTTTCCTATCAAGCACCATAGAAATTGAGAACATGTCAGACAAACTTCAAATATTCATAGAGAGTCAATTCAGCAAGGTGAGCGTCCTGTAGATGGCTTTCTTGTTTTGTTCATGAATGGAAGAGGTGACCTCTGTAATGCATAAGGAGTTTGGAAATATCTCATTTTGTAAGAAAAAGGTTCATCATTAGTATATGTTAGACTGCTACTACATAAAGCAGGAGCCTAGTCATTCATGGTGATAGATTCTACTGTAAAGGAATCAGAATTTCACTGCAATTTTTGACATGTGCAGCCTTCCCTGCATTGCACATAATTCCACCAAAAGCTTGCCTCTTCCTGGGCACTGGTGGTTGAAATATTTTCAAGAGTAATAGTACTAGAGAAAAGAATTTCCAATATCAACATTTTTCTTCAAAGTATCCCAGGACATCTGCTATTGAAGTTCCACTTGTCTGCTTTCTCTGTTCTCCTCAAATCAATGGATAAGAGAGGGAAGGAAGAGAAGAGAAAGTTAAAACTAAACTTGAGTTCCATTTCTACTTTTTAGATTTCTAATAGTTTTCTCAGAGGCTGGCTCCAAAAATCGATATCTAGAGAGTTTTATATTCATATGTCTTCCCCAAATCTTTAGTTGATAATTGGAAGAAAAAAAGATAAGCAAATACTAATAAAACACATAAGAAGTCATTATCATTTGGGTATTCAGATTATTGTTTCAGCCTTGAAGACGATACACGAGGCTCCCAGTAGCTGGTCAGGACTCCCATCCCTGATGTCCAGCGATGAAGATAGGCGTCTTTCTGAATTTTATAACCTGTTCCACTGCCTGCGCAGGGATTCAGGTAAAGTTGACACGTACATCAAGATTCTGGCGTGCCGAATCTGCAAAACGTGCTAAATCCACATCCATCCCATCCAGCTCTGAGATGGTCATGATGATCTATCCCACAGCAAGCTGCTTTGAAATTTACAGCTTTTTAATGCATGCTCTGTAATGGGTCTCCTCTTAAAAAAATAAACACAGATGCTTTAGAGATGTGAAAATCTAAGAGGGCAATTTGTTAACATTTCTTATCTCCATTTAAGAGTAAATCAAAAGAAAATCCACCCCTACAATTGAGAGAATGAAGCTCCTATTAAAATTAGTCACAAATAGCAGAAGCAGGCATTACAAAGAAGACCATTAAGAGATTCCGTAAGAATCACAGCCAATGATTCTGGGTCAAGTTATTAGAATCAAAGAATTAGACAATTGTTCATGGTTCTGGTCATGCTACCAAGAAGACTGAATTCTCAGGATTCTTTATGAAAGCCAGCCACGACTTGCAGCCAACTACCACAGTGTTATACCAGACAAGATAAGTGCTTTGCACTTTTGTGTAAATAGTATGAGGTTTACTGAACTGTGTAAAGATTGATAGGATGCTGTCTTAGTCCTTCGGGGATGTTATAACAAAATATCACAGGCTTAAAAACAATGGAAATGGATTTCCACAGTGGGGTCATGCAGGGTCCATTCTAGTCACACACTTCCTACTGTATCCTCACACGGGAGAGGGCTCGGGAGCTATGAATGTCTCTTATATATAAAAGCACTCATCTCATTGAAGAGGCTTCATCCTTACAACTCCATCACCTCACAAAGGCCCCACCTATGGATGTCATAACCATGGGAATCAGGATTTCATCATATGAAATTTCTGGGGGACACAAAGGTTGAGACCGTAGCAGATACAAAGGTGAAATGGCTCATCCTCCTGCAGTGGCTGTCATCACCCACACTCCACTGCATCCTCATTTCCTGCATCACCTTGCAGCCATTCCAATCATTCTATCACTCTGGGTTTCAAAGTCCAGGTCAGTCAAGTGTCAGCTCCATCTCATATTCAGCCTATTCAATGTTTCCCTCTCCCCTGCTGAGGTCCAGGGAACCTACCAGGAAGTGCAGACGTGTCCATTTCTGCAACTTTCCTTCTCTCTCCCTCTCTGGATTTTCATTCCTTGGGCCATGTTGGAGCAGGGGAGATGGTAACGAGATGGGAAAGTTCTGACATCACTGACTTACATGGTAGTGTTGTAGCATATTCTTGGTCCAGACAGACTGATATGAAATTCCTCCTGACCTCCAAGTATTTCCCTTGTGGGATACCCTTGTGATTTTCCAGGTTTCACAAGTTGGGGATCCCCAACTTCATAGTTTCCTTTTTAATCAGGGGAAATGTTCTGGAACCACAGCTCCCCACCTGCAGTATTCTCCACAGCCTCTCTATTTCCCTCACTAGCAAGCACCATCTGGAGAAAATTAAGCAACCACAGTCAGCTGCCTACTAACTGACCCACAGGAACCCCATGTATCATAAACACTCTGATCAATAGAATGGCAGATATACTGGTGTGCATCTGTCCCCTGCCTGGGGATTCTGGACAATTGTCCAACTGGTCACGTAGACACTGAGGAGATCAGAAAGCTGGATTCAAAAACACATTTACTGAGAAGTGAGATGCCATTCTCTCTTCCTTTTAGAGTAACTATCCTTGTCATTAATTATTTGGCCTTACAAACATGCCCTAGTAGGTCCCTGAATTATAAAATCCTCCAAATAGACTGAGTCTCTACTGAGACTGGAGCAATGTGACTGGATTAGCGACGCTCAGCTTGTTCAACAGCCTCCAAACAACCTGGGATGAGGGCCAATCTCTGACTGGCTCTCCTGAGAATTCAGTGATGTACCTGGGCTGGTTTTACAGCATCTTTAGGGCTTTAGCAGTAATTCCTGATAAAGAAAATGGGAAATCAACGGTAGAAGGGAAAGGGGGATGAATAAGAGAGAAGGAAGGGAAAGACAGAAGGAAGGAAAAACAGCAAAGGGAAGGTAAGTCTAGGACTTGGGTAGTGAAGGATGAAATGCTGTTAGAACACTTTATTTTTAAGGACCCAAATATATATGCTTTTCTTAATATCCTAAGAGCAAATATCTCATATTCCCTTTCCATGAAAAAACAAGGTAAGCACATTCTAAGTCATTTACTGCCCAAAACATCTAATTCTATTTTGTTACTTGCTTAACTTTCTTTAATGCAGATATTTCCAGCAGAGAGGATGGCATTTATTAGAGGGAAAATTTGTCAATAAGGGGGACAATGCAATTGGAGGAAACATACACACACCAATAGACCACACACATCTTCATGTATTTGTCTCTTTAAAAATTTATTTCAAGCATATATTTAGGACTTTAGATCAACAACAGAGGTGGTGACCTTAAAGCTCTCTCTCTGCTTGACTGTGACATAAAAAGTGAATATTGCAGATTTCAGAAAATATTGCACAGAGCCATAGATATACTATAGAGTCAGTCAGGAATAGCCAAAGAGGGGATATTTGGACAGCATTTAACAATCACTCCCTTGCCATCCAGAAAGTGTTGATTTTCCCTTCTTTTACAGATTTCCATGTAAGATTACTTTTGAAGAAATGGCCCTATTATATCAAGAATAGTAACAGTGGTTATTGAAAGGAAACAAACAAATGATGAACCTTTGAAGTTCACTGACCTTATAGATTAGTAAGTCACATGTCATGGATACAAAGAGGACTTACACTGAGGTTTAAAAAAATCTCTATTTTCCCAAAGCAGGCCCTCAATTTGTGGAAAAGGAGAGGGTGATATAAACACACAAACTGCTATATTGCATGGTAGCGTGAAGAAGAATAAGATGTGATACCACCACGGGGCTACAGTGCATTGAAGCACAGCTAGGAGCCACCTGAGTGTGTCATAGGAGTGACGCAAATGGGATAGCTTTATGATGGAGTTTTGAAAAGTTGACGGGATATTGATGTGCAAAAACAGAAAAACAGTATATCTGTCAATTCATTTAGGATCATCCTATGAAGTAAGGATCTCTGACATCCTAGATCAAGGAAACTGAGCTATTAATACATATAGCATTATAAGGTATCAGGGAATAATTAAGTCTGACCAAAACACAAGAAATGTTCATTTCTTACCATTCATGTTGTATGTCTCATGATTATGCTCCCATGATATACTGTATATATTATTGTAGGGTTAGAATGGAAAAATACTTGTATGGATTTTTATGCATTAGGGAGAATCATATATTGCAAAATGGAGAGTTTGTCTTTATTCTTCAATGCAACAAGAAACCAAGAATATTCAATCCAGGAGAGCAGAATGTCCAGAATTAGAAAAGAGAAACTTTAATGTGGATAGAGGAGTTGTGGCTGCTGGGGCTGCTAGAGAAAAAGAAAGAGACGAGAAAAAGCTGGGAATATTATGACACTAAAAATCAAAGAGGGCTCTGCCAAGTAAAAAGACACAAAGCATGTGAGAGATACAGGAAATGAAATAGACCTTGACCACAAGCAAGGAATGAGGCAGACAGAAGAGCCAAAAAGGGCATCCAGCAATATGGGACTAGTTGAGTCAATAAATGACTGAAAAGTCAGAGAGAAGGGGGGAGATAAATTAAGGTTTTATCCAAAAGCACCTGAGCTCTATTTTCCTGTATTTCATCATCTTAGTACCAGGAATCACCAAAAAATGTTAAGGTTCTGCAGCAAATGATAGAAATAAGTACTCTAAGGTGCCTCTGCTAGACCCTATGGAATACCAGAACCAAAGCACAACTACCCAGTGATAACAAGTCACTAGTCACTTTCAACAGTTAAATAAGACATACATTGTAAAGCATAGAGGATGAATGGAAATCAAATAGAAACAACCCATACCTTTACAGAGTCAGTCTAAACAAAACCTAAAACCTAAACCAAATAGAGGTAATGGTCTCCTTAATCATGTGTCCACTTTTCCCAGAGTTTTTCATTCCTTTTGCCTGAATTCTCCCTTGTTTACTCATGCTTCATAGCATTACTCTCAGCAGACGGTCAGCTAATCACTAATCAAGTAAAAAATTAAACAGTGCTCACTCCTGAGATATATTTGTATTGATGGACTCTTCAAACTGAAAAGCTTCATAATCCCCTGAAAATAAAACACTAATACTAGAAGGACTCCTTCCCAGCCTCTTTCCAAAATGCCCAGTGGGCAGCAATTGCAAGTCTAGCTACTTAAACGTCTTCTGCCATAATTTTAACCTCTTTGGATAGTGAAGACAGGAGACGGATGAAGCACTGAATGATGTCCAGAAAGAAATTCATGGACAATTGGAAAATATAGCATAAGGCTTAAACACTGATGTATGCCTGCACACCATACCATGTGTGTGGGAGTCAGGTGGGCCTAATCAGGATGGATTTTTCAAGAAAGCTCTATATGAGTTGGCACTGAGACGTTTGATTCAACTGAACTGTTTCAACATGATTCTTTGATTCTACGACTTAGCACCACTTGTCTCATTTAACTGCACTAAGCCAAAAAGGGAAAATACTTATGCCTATTTGAATACTGCCAAGAGATAGTAAAAGTTTTTATCACAAGGAGAAAATTGTAACTATTTCTAATGAGGGATGTTCACCAGAATTATTGTGGTGATCATTTTGCAATATATATCAAATAATAATGTACACCTGAAACCAAAATAACATTATATGTCAATATTATCTATGTATAATGATACCTGAAACTGAAATAGCATATATGTCAATGTGACCTATGTATGATGATCATATAATCATTATATTATGTACATAACACATCATACCTTCAATTTACTTCAGTCACTCAGTCATATCCAATTGTTTGAGACCCCATGGACTGCAGCACATCAGGCTCCCCTGTCCTCCACCATCTCCTGGAGCTTGATCAAACTCATGCCCATCAAGTCGGTGATGCCATCCAACCATCTCATCCTCTGCCAGCTCCTTCTCCTCCTGCCATCAATCTTTCCCAGCACCAAGGTCTTTTCCAATGAGTCAATTCTTTGCATCAAGTGGCAATGTATTGGAGCTTCAGCTTCAGTATGAGTCCTTTCAATGAATATTCAGGGCTGATTTCCTTTAATATGGACCAGTTTGATCTCCTTGCAGCCCAAGGGACTCTCAAGAGTCTTTTCCAACACTGCAGTTCAAAATCATCAGTTCCTCGGGATCAGTTTCCTTATGGTCCAGCTCTCACATCCATACTGACTACTGGGAAAACCATAGCTTTGACTAGATGGAATTTTATTTATATATATAAACATATATGTACACACACCTATGTAAGAAAAAGTTTTTGAAAAGGAGTATAATTATATTTTGGATAAAGAAAGCAAATCAAGTAGTATAATTTGTTTTTTCAACTGTGCATTTGGCTATCATGTTTGGTCTAAAAACTTTCTTCAAATGTAGTTTATGCTTATGCTGATAATAGATACAGAAACGTGTCTTAACCTTGTAACATTAACTGCAGAACTGCTTTTTTACAATAGCTAATGAAAATCACAAATTTTGAAACCTATAGGCCTGCCCAGTACTCTGATATTGGTCATTTAACCAACTGATCATTGACTTAATTCCTCCTTGACTCAGAAACTCTTATAGGTGCTTAGTTTACATCAATACACAAAGCAGGCAGACACTTCTCATGGAACTGATATTCTAGCTGTGGGAAGACAGACAATCTGCAATAAACATGAATCCAAGTACACTATATGGTATGTTAACAGGTGATCTGTACTATTGGAAAATAAATATTAAGGCAGAGGATGGGGTTTAGGGAATAAAGGTGAGGAAAGGGAGGTGATTTAAAGAAAAACAACTTAGACCACACTGAGGGGAGCAAACATGTTCTCTTGCATTCAAGATTCACGTTTTTTCCCTGTCCAGTCATGTCTCTTGGTCTTCTATCCAACTGCAAAATTGTTTCCATCTCTGAGGCTCTATGCAAACTCATGCAAATATGCATGTTCTGAACATCTGCCTCTCTTCAGTTGAACTGGTTTCATAAAAAATTTTTGGTAAACTCCCCCAAATTAAGTAACATTTTATGCAGCAAATTTTGATAATTGTCTGATTCCTGAAGAACTAATCTCCAATGTATTTTCCATTTTTCAACACACTGTCAGTGACCTAATTATATTATGGAAAAGTATTATATATACATTGCTATTCTAATATATTATGACATTTAAAAAATATACACAAAATATAAACTAAATGACACTGAGATAAAAATAAATAGAAATGGAAATGGTAACATTTTCTTCCCCAGGGGATGAGGACACTCATTTTTATGGCTACTGGACTAATGGATTCTCAATGTACACACATAATTATACCAGTTATTTAACTATCATAATAAAGTAATTTCTTTTACTTATAGTTTCAATCTAAGTTCTCAGAATACCACAAGGGGCCAAGAGTACAATTATATGTGAATAACTCTTTTCATCAGTTCAGTTCAGTTCAGTCGCTCAGTCATGTTCGACTCTTTGCGACCCCATGAATCGCAGCACGCCAGGCCTCCCTGTCCATCACCAAATCCTGGAGTTCACTGAAACTCATGTCCATCGAGTCGGTGATGCCATCCAACAATCTCATCCTCTGTCATCCCCTTCTCCTCCTGCCCCCAATCCCTCCCAGCATCAGAGTCTTTTCCAATGAGTCAACTCTTCACATGAAGTGGCCAAAGTATTGGAGTTTCAGCTTTAGCATCATTCCTTCCAAAGTACACCCAAGGCTGATCTCCTCTAGAATGGACTGGTTGGATCTCCTTGCAGTCCAAGGGACTATCAGGAGTCTTCTTCAGCACGACTGTTCAAAAGCACCAATTTTTTGGTGCTCAGCTTTCTTCACAGTCCAACTCTCATATCCACACATGACCACTGGAAAAACCATAGCCTTGACTAGATGGACCTTTGTTGGCAAAGTAGTGTCTCCGCTTTTCAATATGGTTGGTCATAACTTTTCTTCCAAAGAGTAAGCATCTTTTAATTTCTAGGCTGCAATCACCATCTGCAGTGATTTTGGAGCCCTACAAAAAATAAAGTCTGACACTGTTTCCACTGTTTCTCCATCTATTTCCCATGAAGTGATGGGACCAGAAGCCATGATTTTAGCAAAGCTAGTGGAGGTGATGGAATTCCAACTGAGCTATTTCAAATCCTGAAAGATGATGCTGTGAAAGTGCTGCACTCATTGTCATGACATTTGGAAAACTCAGCTTGGCCACAGGACTGGAAAAGATCAGTTTTCATTCCAATCCCAAAGAAAGGCAATGCCAAAGAATGCTCAAACTACCACACAATTGCACTCATCTCACATGCTAATAAAGTAACTCTCTTCATATTCATATGTAAAATTTTGTGAGCTCAATTAGTAATCATCTTTAGTTCTTTTGTTATTCCATCAATTAGTGGGCACCCTTGTTTTGTTCCTGACTTTAGAGGAAATGCTTTCAATTTTTCACCATTGAGGATAATGTTTGCTGTGGGTTTGTCATATATAACTTTTATTATGTTGAGGTATGTTCTTTCTATTCCTGCTTTCTGGAGAGTTTTTATCATAAATGGATGTTGAATTTTGTCAAAGGCTTTCTCTGCATCTATTGAGATAATCATATGGTTTTTATTTTTCAATTTGTTAATGTGGTGTATTACACTGATTGGTTTGCGGATATTGAAGAATCCTTGCATCCCTGGGATAAAGCCCACTTGGTCATGGTGTATGATCTTTTTAATGTGTTGTTGGATTCTGATTGCAAGAATTTTGTTAAGGAATTTTGCATCTATGTTCATCAGTGATATTGGCCTGTAGTTTTCTTTTTTTGTGGGATCTTTGTCAGGTTTTGGTATTAGGGTGATGGTGGCCTCATAGAATGAGTTTGGAAGTTTACCTTCCTCTGCAATTTTCTGGAAGAGTTTGAGTAGGATAGGTGTTAGCTCTTCTCTAGGGAAAACACTCTGTGACATATATCACAGCAGGATCCTCTATGACCCACCTCCCAGAATATTGGAAATAAAAGCAAAAAAAAAAAAAAAAATGGGATCTAATTAAATTTAAAAGCTTCTGCACAACAAAGGAAGATAAGCAAGGTGAAAAGACAGCCTTCAGAATGGGAGAAAATAATAGCAAATGGAGCAAATGACAAACAACTAATCTCAAAAATATACAAGCAACTCCTACAGCTCAACTCCAGAAAAATAAATGACCCAATCAAAAAATGGGCCAAAGAACTAAATAGACATTTCTCCAAGGTAGACCTACAGATGGCTAACAAACACATGAAAAGATGCTCAACATCACTCATTATCAGAGAAATGCAAATCAAAACCACTATGAGGTACCATTTCACGCCAGTCAGAATGGCTGTGATCCAAAAGTCTACAAGCAATAAATGCTGGAGAGGGTGTGGAGAAAGGGGAACCCTCTTACACTGTTGGTGGGAATGCAAACTAGTACAGCCACTATGGAGAACAGTGTGGAGATTCCTTAAAACCTGGAAATAGAACTGCCTTATGATCCAGCAATCCCACTGCTGGGCATACACACTGAGGAAACCAGAAGGGAAAGAGACACTTTTACCCCTATGTTCATTGCAGCACTGTTTGTAATAGCCAGGACATGGAAGCAATCTAGATGTCCATCCACAGATGAATGGATAAGAAAGCTGTTGTACATATACACAATGGAGTATTACTCAGCCATCAGAAAAGATACATTTGAATCAGTTCTAATGAGGTGGATGAAACTGGAGCCTATTATACAGAGTGAAGTAAGCCAGAAAGAAAAACACCAATACAGTATACTAACGCATATATATGGAATTTAGAAAGATGGTAACAATAACCCTGTGTACGAGACAGCAAAAGAGACACTGATGTATAGAACAGTCTTTTGGACTCTGTGAGAGAGGGTGATGGTGGGATGATTTGGGAGAATGGTATTGAAATATGTAAAATATCATATATGAAATGAGTCACCAGTCCAAGTTCAATGCACAATACTGGATGCTTGGAGCTGGTGCACTGGGATGACCCAGAGGGATGGTATGGCAAGGAAGGAGGGAGGAGGGTTCAGGATGGGGAACACATGTATATCTGTGGTGGATTCATTTTGATATATGGCAAAACCAATACAATATTGTAAGGTTAAAAAATAAAATAAAATAAAAAAAGGAAAAAACTAAAAAATAAAATAAAATTCTTAGTAATTAAGGAAAAAAAAAAAAAAAAAAAAAGGACTCCACGACTTTCATCTCCAGCCTTCTGTGGACTCCTTTCCACTTTTCTCCTCAAAATCCTTCCATGAAAGCTCTTCCCTAGGTTAAAAAACACACCTTGGGCTTCTTTCTGGTTCATATAAGATGGTCTTGATCTCTTTGTGCCTACTCCTCTATTTATTCTGGAAATAAGAAGAGACCACTAAAGGGACCTTTTATATTTGGCAAGAAGATGGTGAACTAGATTAGGGCCTGAAGAATGGAACAGCAACACAGCAGCACCTAAGAGAGGACACCCCAGTCCCAGCATTCCTGACCTCCAACCTAGCATGAGAAGGCAGCCTGAGTAGGGCTGTTCCTCCCAAGGAATACATGTGAAGGAAAACCAGGTGGTGGTTTAGTTGCTAAGCTGTGCCTGACTCTGTGTGACCCCATGGACTGTAGCCCACCAGCTTCCTCTGTCCATGGAATTCTCCAGGCAAGAATATGGATTCCCATGTCCTCCTCCAGGGGATCTTCCCAACCCAGGGATTGAATCCAGGTCTCTACAAGGCAAGTGGATTCCTTACTGTCTGTGCCACCAGGAAAACCCAAGAAACTCAATAATGGCATGGATAATTTGGAAAATAAAAGGATAAAAGCATATGTTAATATTAGATAAAGTAGACTTTAGAGCAAAGAAAATTTCCAAAGACAAAGGAATACAAGGACATTACATAAAGAATAAAGAGTTGAATCCCTAGGTCAGGAAGATCCCCTGAAGGAGGGCAGGGCAACCCACCTTAACATGCTTCCCTGGAGAATCCCCATGGACAGAGGAGCCTGGCAGGCTATATAGTCCATGGGATCACAAAGAGTTGGACATGACTGAAGTCACTTAGCCCACATGTAAGAGACTAAAACTTAAAAGTCCTCACCAAAAAGATCTTGAAAGTTAATATGTAAGGTGATATTAATAGATATGTAAATTAAATCAATGAGGAATTCATTAATAATGTATACCTATTTAAATTGTCATGTATTCCTTAAATATCTTGCCATTTTATCTGGAAAATATATTTTTAAAGAACTGAAAAAAAGAAAAATTGCAAGAATTTCCATGCTTTTTATATAATTATGTAGGTATTTCAGACATTACACTTGGTATGTAAAGGGTTTTTTTTTTTTAATTCCATAATAACCAGTGGGATTCGTTGGGTATTCAGAAAAGTAAGAAACCTTGGACATTATCTAGGCAATCCTCCCATATTAAGGATATATAAGTAAATCCAAGAATGATTATGTCACTTATCTAAACTTATAAAACTTGATGCAAAAGTAGCAATAGAAACCAGATTTCCTAGGTTTAGGTGAATCTTACCGAATTACCCAGCAAATGGAAATAACTCCTATGCTCTGCGAAACTTGATTCTTATCTCTTTCACAGTTCAGTTCAGTTCACTTCAGTCACTCAGTCATGTCTGACTCTTTGCGACCCCATGAATCGAGCATGCCAGGCCTCCCTGTCCATCACCAACTCCTGGAGTTCACTCAGACTCACGTTCATAAAGTCAGTGATGTGATCAACTTGGTAAAACATCTCTTTCACAGAACTGATCATATTCCACCTTGTATTCATTGTCCAGTTAGCATAAGTTGGTTTTTTTTTTTTTAAACCTGAAACACTGCATTAGTTTTGCCAAACATCAAAATGAATCCGCCACAGGTATACATGTGCTCCCCATCCTGAACCCTCCTCCCTCCTCCCTCCCCACACCATCCCTCTGGGTCGTCCCAGTGCACCAGCCCCAAGGATACAGTATCATGCATTGAACCTGGACTGGCAATTCGTTTCATACATGATATTACACATGTTTCAATGCCATTCTCCCAAATCTTCCCACCCTCTCCCTCTCCAACAGAGTCCATAAGACTGTTCTATACATCAGTGTCTCTTTTGCTGTCTCATACACAGGGTTATTGTTACCATCTTTCTAAATTCCATATATATGCGTTAGTATACTGTATTGGTGTTTTTCTTTCTGGCTTACTTCACTCTGTATAATAGGCTCCAGTTTCATCCACCTCATTAGAACTGATTCAAATGTGTTCTTTTTAATGGCTGAGTAGTACTCCATTGTGTATATGTACCACTGCTTTCTTATCCATTCATCTGCTGATGGACATCTAGGTTGCTTCCATGTCCTGGCTATTACAAACAGTGCTGCGATGAACATTGGGGTACACGTGTCTCTTTCCCTTCTGGTTTCCTCAGTGTGTATGCCCAGCAGTGGGATTGATGGATCATAAGGCAGTTCTATTTCCAGTTTTTTAAGGAATCTCCACACTGTTCTCCATAGTGGCTGTACTAGTTTGCATTCCCACCAACAGTGTAAGAGGGTTCCTTTTTCTCCACACCCTCTCCAGCATTTATTGCTTGTAGACTTTTGGATCACAGCCATTCTGACTGGTGTGAAATGGAATCTCATAGTGGTTTTGATTTGCATTTCTCTGATAATGAGTGATGTTGAGCATCTTTTCATGTGTTTGTTAGCCATCTGTATGTCTTCTTTGGAGAAATGTCTATTTAGTTCTTTGGCCCATTTTTTGATTGGGTCATTTATTTTTCTGGAGTTGAGCTGTAGGAGTTGCTTGTATATTTTTGAGATTAGTTGTTTGTCATTTGCTTCATTTGCTATTATTTTCTCCCATTCTGAAGGCTGCCTTTTCACCTTGCTAATAGTTTCCTTTGATGTGCAGAAGCTTTTAACTTTAATTAGGTCCCATTTGTTTATTTTTGCTTTTATTTCCAATATTCTGGGAGGTGGGTCATAGAGGATCCTGCTGTGATGTATGTCAGAGAGTGTTTTGCCTATGTTCTCCTCTAGGAGTTTTATAGTTTCTGGTCTTACGTTTAGATCTTTAATCCATTTTGAGTTTATTTTTGTGTATGGTGTTAGAAAGTGTTCTAGTTTCATTCTTTTACAAGTGGTTGACCAGATTTCCCAGCACCACTTGTTAAAGAGATTGTCTTTAATCCATTGTATATTCTTGCCTCCTTTGTCAAAGATAAGGTGTCCATATGTGCGTGGATTTATCTCTGGGCTTTCTATTTTGTTCCATTGATCTATATTTCTGTCTTTGTGCCAGTACCATACTGTCTTGATAACTGTGGCTTTGTAATAGAGCCTGAAGTCAGGTAGGTTGATTCCTCCAGTTCCATTCTTCTTTCTATCTTGAGAAAGCATAAGTTTTACCAAGTAAATTTAATTCCTTGAAGATTCAATCCTGGCATGTCTGTTCTTCTCACTCTATATTCTCACATATGGCTAAAGCTCTTTATAAATGCCTTCTTCTCCCTGGAGCACCCTCTCTCTCTTACATGATTACCTCCTTGACATCTTTCAGATCTCAGTAAAAACCAGTTCCTCCAAACAGCATTTCCTGACTCTGACACAGCTCAGGTCTCCTTGTTTTGTGGACATAGGGCATTCTGTGCTTTTCCCTCTCGACACGTGTCCCAATTGTGGTACAACATATAACTTTGAAATTCACCTCATTTCTGTTTTTCTGTAAAATCCACATGTGTGCTCTTCACTGCTGTCCATTCTTTGCATCCAACAGGCCATCATTAGGTGTTTGTTCAATGAAACATTTTTATTCGTGCAGAATAAAATTTCAATGAATTTTTGATGCTGCTCTTACAGCATACAGTGAACTAAAACCTGTTCAGTCTTTTATTCCACATACACTAGCCCCCACTGTTTCATGTCCTAAGATAATGTGATAATCGGCCACTGACAAAAAGGCTGAAAAGGACTGAATCTTAACTGCTTTTTCAGAGCAGTTGGTGGGGCTGGTGCACTGGGACGACCCAGAGGGATGGAATGGGGAGGGAGGAGGGAGGAGGGTTCAGGATGGGGAACACATGTATACCTGTGGGGGATTCATTTTGATATTTGGCAAAACTAATACAGTTATGTAAAGTTTAAAAATAAAATAAAATTAAAAAAAAAGATAAAAGTTACTTTTGTGTAATTTTTTTTTTCTTTCAGAAAGAACTTGGATTCTAGATTGCTTTCAGGTGAATAGAAATGGGACTGATATGTTAACTGGAAAAAGAAAACACTGTTGCAGTAAACAAAAGTAGACAAATCATGCATCTTCTGTATATGTCAATACTCATTTTTTTGGGAGCTGTTGGCTCAGACAGTAGAGTCCCCCTGCAGTACAGGAGACCTGGATTTCATGCCTATTCAGGAAGATCCCTGGAAGAAGACACGTAAAACCACTCTAGTATTCTTGCCTAGAGAATCCCCATGGACTGAAGAGCCTGGTGGGAAAGCGTTGGACTTGACTGAGCATCTACGCATAGAAAAATTCCTCAAGGTGGCATACTGACATTTAGAAGCAGTTTCTCTCACTAGTGTGCCTAACTACAACTCCTGCTTTTCAATGAAAGACCAAAGATAAAAGATAAAAGTAGTATTCCATAACAATCAAGTAATTATTTCTATCAAGGAATTTTTCTTAAAGCTAAGCTAAATAAATATGCTGTGAGATAGAGCAGATAGTGCGAAGTAGAAGAGATCCAAACAAGGAAGCTTCATGACCAATCTTTTTCAGGAAAAAGAATAAAACCTCAGTTTGGGATTATGTTTTATACAATGATTTGCATACTCTTTGGAAATGTAAAAATTTTCTACTCTAATGTCCTTGTTTAGTTGAGAAAACCAAGGCCTAGAGAAGTCAAGATAAGTTTTCTATGTCAAAGAGCAGTTAAGTTAGGATTCTGATGAGAGCTCAGTGACAGGCCTTAGGGTGCAGTTGCCTCATCTTTAGGCTGACGGGCTGCTGATTGGGGTACCAATAATGGTGCCATCCTCAGGCTGAATTGCTTTTTGGGAAACCTCTATCTTTGCTCTTAACACCCTCAACTGATCCCATAAAATCCAAAATCTATTGGTTTAAATGTTAATTATATCTAAGAAAATATCTTCCCAGGTGAGCATGTCAAAGAACTACAATTTGAAAGAAATGTAGAATTCTATGAAGTATGTTACCACGTGCCACTGGAATTGAATGTCTATGCTCCTGTTCTATACTCATGACCTAGGAAGGGAAAAAAAGATTGACAATTTTTTTTTCCCACTTAATCATGTCCAGTGTTTTAGTGCATGCAGGCTGCTATTACAAAATGCGAGGCTCGGTGGTTTATAAACCACGTTATTTATCACAGTTCTGGAGACTAGAAGTCCAAGATCAGGATGTCAGCATGGTTGAGTGAGTGAGGGCGTCTTCCAGGACATATCCCTAAATAGAAGGGATGAGCAATTATTTCAGCCCTCTTTCAAAAGTGCCCTAATCCTATTAATGTGGGCTCTGCCCACATGTGGGTTCTGAACTCATGACCTAATTATTTTCAAATGGTCCCACCATCTAAAATCGTTACTTTGGGGATTAGGTTTTCAATATATGAATTTTGGGAGAACACAAGCATTAAACCATGGCACCCAATGAGGAGACTGACTTGTCTAAGGTAACCCCAAGCCTCATCTATACTGAATGCTCTGTGGTGCTGATATGAAGCCAAGGACTAAGGAATTATAGATTTCTCCTGGTATATACCAAGGGGATTGCAGAGTTTTGAAAGATACAGATAAAAAACTGCCCGGATAAAAAATTGTCTTATTTGGGGAAAATTGTCTATTCTGTAAAAAATAGCAGGTATTTTGTATACTGTATTTGAATATATAAAACTCAGTTACCTATCCATAAATCAAGCACATTACAGAAATACAAATAATCCCATTTACAATTGCATCAAAACAATAAATACGTAGAAATAAATTTAAGCAAGGTGTTGAAAGATCTATGTATGAAAACATTCAAGACACTCATGAAGGAAATGAAACACACAAAAGGAAATATATTTCATATTTATTGACTGGAAGAATTAATACTGTTAATACATCCATACTACCCACAGCTATCTACATATTCACTGCAGTCTCTTTCAAAATTATAAGGCATTTTTTCACAAAACAGAAAAAAAAATTCTACAACTTGTATAAAACTGTTGTTGTTGTTCAGTTGCCAGGTCATGTCTGAGTCTTACTGATGCCATAGACTGCAGCACGCCAGACTTCCCTGTCCCTTACCATCTCCTAGAATTTGCCCAAGTTCATGCCCTTTGAATTGGTGATGCCATCCAACCATCTCATCCTCTGTCAGCCTCTTTTTCTTCTGCCTTCAATCTTTCCCAGCATCAGGGTCTTTTCCAATGAGTCAGCTATTCACATTAGGTGGCCAATGTATTGGAGCTTCAGCATCAGTCCTTCTGAAGAGTGTATGAAGTTGATTTCTATTAAGGTTGACTGGTTTTGATCTCCTTGGTGCCCAGGGGACTCTCAAGAGTCTTGTACAGCACCACAGTTTGAAAGCATTAGTTTTCAGCACTCTGTCTTCTTTACTGCTGCCCAGCTCTTACATGTGTACATGACTACTGGAAAGAGCATAGCCTTGACTATACAGACCTCTGTCAGCAAAGTGATGTCTTTGCTTTTAACACACTGTCTAGGTTTGTCAGAGCTTTCCTGCCAAGAAGCAATCGTCTTCTAATTTCATGGCTGCAGTCACCATCCACAGTGACTTTAGAGCCCAGGAAGAGGAAATCTGTCACTGCTTCCACCTTTTCCCCTTCTATTTGCCATGTAAATGACGGGATCAGATGCCATGATATTACTTTTTTGGTATTGAGTTTTAAACCAGCTTTTTCACTCTCCTCTTTCACCCCCATCAGAGGCTCTTTAGTTCCCCTTCACTTTCTGCCATTAGAGTGGTATCATTCACATATTGGAGGTTGTTGATATTTCTCCCAGCAATCTTGATTCCAGCCTTTAGGACTCATCCAGTCCAACATTTCGCATGACATGCTCTGCATATAAGTTAAATCAGCAGGGTGACAATATTCAGCCTTGACAGACTCCTTCACCAATTTTGAACCAGTTTATTGTTCTTGTCTGCTTCTAACTGTTGCTTTTTGAAATGCATACAGGTTTCTCAGAAGACAGGTAATGTTGTTCTGGTATGCCCATCTCGTTAAGAATTTTCCACTTTGTTGTGATCCACACGGTTTGGTGAGATCAATGAATCAGATGTTTTTCTGGAATTCCCTTGTATCTCTATGTTCCACCAAATGTTGCCAATTTGATCTCTGGTTCCTCTGCCTTTTCTAAAGCCAGGTTGAACATCTGGAATTTCTAGGTTCACATTATGCTGAAGCCTAGCCTGGAAGATTTTGATCATAACCTTACCAGCCCTGGAGATGAGTGCACCTGTTCAGTGGCTTGAACATTCTTTAATACTGTCCTTCTTGGGAATTGGGATGAGGATTGACATTTTCCAGTCCTCTGGTCACTGCTGGCTTTTCCAAATTTTCTAACATTTTGAGTGGAGAAATTTATAGTTTCATCTTTCAGGATTTTAAATAGCTTTGCTGGAATTCTATCACCTCCACTAGCTTTGTTGGCAGCAGTTCTTTTTAAGACCCACTGGAGTTCACATTCCAGGATTTCTGGCTCTGAGTGAGAAACTACACCATTGTGATTATCTGGGTCATTAAGATTTTTTTTGTATAGTTCTTCTGTGTACTTTTTCCATCTCTTCTTGGTCTATTCTGCTGTATTAAATCACAAAGCACCAAAGATAAAAGTGATCTTGAGAAAGAAGAACAAAGTTCAAGACTAGGGTTGTTGACTTCAAATTGTATTAGAAAGCAATAGTAATCAAAACAGAATGATTTGCTTCTGGCACGAAAACAGACACATAGATCAACAGAGCAGAATAGTGAAGCCGGAAAGAAACACACACCCGTATATTGTCAGTTAGCTTATGACAAAGGAGCCAAGAATATCCAGTGGGGAAAAGACAAACTTGTCAAAAATGGCACTGGGAAAACTGGACAGTCCTATGAAAAAATGGAACTCTACCCCTGTCTTTTCCAGGCAGAAAAATAAAATAAAAATGGATTAAAAATTTGAACATAAGACTTTAAGCAATTAAACTCTTAGAGGAAGACATTGAGGAAATCTTCTTGTCATCAGTCTTTGCAACTGTTTTTTGGGTTTCACACCAAAAGCAAAGGCAACAACTGCAAAAACAAACTAGTGGGACCACATCCAACTCCAAACAAAGTAACATCAGCAAAATCAAATGGCAACTTACAGATTGACAGAAGATATTTCCCAATCATATATTTAATAAGGGCTTAACATCCAAAAATACATGAGACATTCAACTCAAGGGCAAAAAATCCCCAAATAATCCAAAAATTTAATGGAGCATAAGAAAAGTAAGAGTTTCAATAAATCTGAAGATTAGACTGTAGATGAGAGACTCAGCAAGGTTTTCCTTCTAGATCAACAAAAGCCTGTGCATTCCTGGCATTACTTTCGTCTCCACTCACTTGTTTGACAATTACAGTTCACAGTGTACATTCTTCAATCAATAGCAATCACCCCACAGTGAGCTATAATGTGTACTAAGAACAGCCCTATTGGGAAAAAAACATAACATTTGCATCCTTACTAATGAGGCATATCAAAAGGAAAGTAATTTCAGGTTTACCACCCCATTGTTTTCTATATTTCAGTTCAAAATTGAGCCACCTAGTAAGGAAAATGAGTTAAGAGACCTCAATAATGCATAGATAGAAAATCAGTTTTAAATGGGAGCATTAATGGATTATAATTTGGGGGTGATTGATTACTACTGTAACTCTATTCCTTTTGATTCTCTAATAATCAAAGGTTAATAATTTATCATAAGTATTAATACCAATAGGGACACCTGCTGCTAAGTTTACAGTGAGTAGAGAAAGAATGAATATATTAGGCAAGAAGTGAAAGTATGGGAAATCAACATTGCCAGTAAAGTAAAGGTCAGTATGGCCTTGAGAGGAAGGAAGGTTCTCAAAGTTTCTTGAAACACCAAGGAGTCAGATATGAGGAATTAGCTTAATTTGTAAACCAGAAACTCTACCAGAAGAAATTTAAGTTCATAAAAATATTATGATGCTAAAACCCAAAATTTAGACAGAGAATAGGGTAAGGTCGGGTATATAGACATTCAAAGTTCTCAATTGATTAGCGCATCAGGCACTCAAGGACCACCCTCACTAAAGTCTTTCTCTATTGCTCACCCTACAGGTACCAGCATGAAGAAAGAGATAGCGCTACTCCACAGGCAGTAGAACCCTACTTTTATGGCCTCATGGCTTTCCTTAAAAAGCATTCCATGCAGCAGATTTTCTCCATCCCATCTCATCAGGCTGACTCCCCATGGTCAATAGGAGTCCTCACCCTGGGATCATTCTATAATCCCCATGGCTCCAGCTCCCAGCTTCCATAGACACCAGTAGACTTACAACCCTGTCCAAGATATGAAAGGCTGCAGCATGGCTTGTCTATGTGGTTCTCACTCCGTTCAGACTGTCAAAGATTAGTGAGTTCACTCCCCAACTGCTTCAAATGCCTCCCCCATCCCAGTGGATGGCCATGGATGCGGGGATCTCTCCCCTGCACTTCAGCCCCTTCACCCCCAGGTTCAGGCTGGTCCCACTTGCTCTGCTCCTTCTTTCCCCTTCCTCCTTTCCCTTCTTTCCTTTGTTCTACCAAGTTCTGTATGGATTTGGATATTCCTTCTCAGTAGTCAGGGAGTCCTGTCAGTATTCACCTGGTCTTCTGTGAGAACTGCTGCATCTTTAGACATTCTTGATGCATCAGTGGAGTGAGGAGTACCCCACTTCCACCTACCCCTCCGTCATCTTGTCCACCTCCATTTGTGCATGTATTAGAAATGAGTTTCC
Organism: Bubalus kerabau; assembly: GCF_029407905.1. NCBI lineage: Eukaryota > Metazoa > Chordata > Mammalia > Artiodactyla > Bovidae > Bubalus > Bubalus kerabau. The sequence continues at coordinate 17,585,257 of NC_073626.1, forward strand.
CTTTCTATTAAGTAATATTGCCATCACCACACATGTTTAACTTTTGCTTTTTAAAGGGAACCCAGGTAAGTTCCACTCTCTTAAGTTGAGTCAGTCATCCAGTCGTGGCTGACTCTTTGAGACCCCATGGACTGAAGCATGCCAGGTTTCCCTGTCCATCCCCAACTCCCAGAGCTTCCTCAAACTCATGTCCATCAAGTCAGTGATGCCTCTTGATGATGTCCACTCTGAGAATTTCAAAAATATGACACACTCTTATTAGTTACAATAACCATGATATACATCAGATCCCCAGTTCAGTTCAGTTGCTCATTCATTTCAGACTCTTTGTGATCCCGTGGACTGCAGCAACACAGGCTTCCCTATCCATAACCAACTCCCAAGGCTTGCTCAAACTCATGATTAGATCTCATGATTAGATCATGAAGCTCAAATTTAGATCTTCAGATCTTATTAACTTTTTATACATGAAAGTGTGTAACCTTTAAAATTCTCTCCCTATTTCCCCTACCCTCCAGATTTTGGCAATCATTTTCTATTCTGAGTTCCATCTTTTTTTCTTTTTTTGAGATTCCGTAAAATTTAGATCATATGGTATTTGTCTTTCTGTTACTGGGTCCACTTAGCATAATGCCCTCCAGTTTCATCCATGTTGCCAAAAATGTGAGGATTTCTTTCTTTTTCTAATGGGTAAATAATATTTATCTTTATATGTCACATCACATTGTTTTAATCCATTCACCTGTTGAAAGATACTCAGGTTGTGCCTATACCAAGGCTACTGTGAATAATTCTGCAATGAACATGGGAATACAGATCTCTCTTTGTGACAATGATTTCATTTCCTTTGACTATATATCTGGAAGTGGGATAATGCATCACATAACAGTTCTCTCTTAAATTTCTTGAAGAACCTCCACACTATGATTCCATGGGAGTTGCACCGGTATACATCCCTACCAACAGTGCAAAAGCACTGATTTTTCTCCTCATCCTCAATAACATTTGTCATTTCTTACATTTTGGTACTAGCCATTCAAACAGGTAAGAAGTGATATCTGTTGTGCTTTTTATCTGCATTTCCTTTGATTACTAGTGATGCTGAGCATCTAGTCATATACCTCTTGATCATCTATATGTCTTATTTGTGGGAAAATGTCTATTCTTTAAAGATGTAGCAAACATCTTATGTTTACTATATTCCAATATATGAAACTCAACAACAAACTATCAGAAAGTAGAATAAAGAAAACAATCCCATTTGCTATTGCATCACAAAAAGATAAAACACTTAGAAATAAACTTAAGCAAGGTGTTGAAAGATTTCATGCAAAACTTTTAAGACATTGATAAGAGAAAATTAAAAAGAGTTCAAGATATGTAAAGTTAAATTGTCAATTCAATGTGATTCTTGAGTTAGGATTTATATTTCTATAAACCTCCCTCTTAGAACTGCTTTTGTTGCATCCTCTAGGTTTTAGATCATCATGTTTTCATTGTCCTTGTTTCTAGGAACATTTTGATTTCCCTTATTTCTTCAGTAACCTGTTCATTATTTAGAAATGTGTTGCTTAGTCTCCATGTATTTGTGTTCTTTACAGTTATTTTTCGCATATAATCGATATCTAGTCTCATAGTGTTGTGGTCAGAGAAAATGGTTGATATAATTTCAATTTCCTTAAATTTACTGAGGTTTGATTTGTGACCCAAGATGAGGAAAATGTTCCATGTGCACTTGAGAAGAAAGTGCATTCTTCTGCATTTTGATGGAATGTGCTGAGATATCAATTAGGTCTGTTGGCTCTAATATTTCCTTCTAGGTTATGTTTCCTTATTAATTTTCTGTTTTGATTATCTGTTCATTGGTATAGGTGCAGTGAAAACATGCCCTACTATTATTATGTTACTGTCAATTTCCCCTTTTATGTCAGTTAGTGCTTACCTTATGTATTGAGGTGCTCTATTGTGGGTAAATAAATATTTAAAATTGTTATGTCTTTTTCTTGGACTGATCCCTTAATCATTTGTTAGTATCTTTCTTTATCTCTTATAATAGTTTTTATTTTAAGGTCTATTTTTTCTGATATGACAATTGCCAATCTGGCTTTCTTTTGATTTCCATTTGCATGGAATATCTTTTTCCATCCACTCACTTTCAGTCTGTATGTGTCTCTAGGACTGAAGTGGGTCTCTTGTAGACAGCATATATATGGGTCTTGTTTTTGTATCCATTCAGCCAGTCTGAGTCTTTTGGTAAGAATGGGAGAAGATAACAGCAAATAAAACAACTGATAAAGGACTGCTTTCCAAAATAGCAACTCAAACAACTCAGTCATCAAAGCAAAAGCAGGAGCTGCAAAAATAGACTAGTGGGACTGCATGAAACTCAATACCTTGTGCCTAGTAAAAGAAGCCATCAGTAAAATGAAATGACAACCTATGGAATGAAAAATAGTATTTGCAAATCACATATTTGGTAATGGCTTCACATTCAATTATACATAAGAGACTCATGCAACTCAGTACGAAAAAAAAAAAAAACCAAAACATCAAACAGCAAAAATTATTACTTGAGCAAAGGAAGCGTGTTTTGAAAAATCTGAAGAGTAGACTGTAGATGACAGACACTGTAAGTTTTTCCTTCCAAAAAAGAAGCCTGTGTCTTCCTGACATTGCTTTTTTGTCTTCAATCAGGTGTTTGGTGATGCAGTTCACAGTATCCATCCTTCATTCGATAGCAATCACACTATACTGATCTATATGTGCTAAGAATAGCCCTACTAATTATAAAAACAACTAATAATTACATACTTAATCTTGAGGCATCTAAAATCCAAGGTGATTTTCAGAATGTTCACTCCATCATTTTCAACATTCTATTTCAAAATTGAAACTCCTAGGAAGGAAAAATGTGTAGGGGACCTCAACAATACATGGATAGAAAGTCATTTAAAACTGGGAGCATTACTGGATTATAATTTGGGGGAATGTATTATTACTAATACTATTGTAATTTTATTCCCTTTAATTCTCTGCTATACTAGGTTGATATTGATTTAAAATAGTAATATCAACATAGAGGCACATAGTACTCAAGTTACAGTAGATTGAGAAAGACAAAGCTTATGTGGCAGGAAGTGAAATCATAGAAAATTAGTAATGGTTTCAAAACAAGGAGCCTTATGCCTAGAAAGAAAGCAGAGTTCTCTAATTGTTTGGAGACAACACGAACAAGCCAGATGTTAGCCAACCAGCTTAAGCTGTGTACCAGAAACTGCACCAGAAGGAAAATGAAGTCATAAAAATATGCTGATGCTAAATGCCAACATTCAGACAGTAAGAGAATAGGGTAGGGTTTATGTAGATGCTGAAAACTACTCAGAAAGGTAGACATGGAAGCAAATACACTAATGAGCATCAGAAAAATCAAAGCACAAAAGGGTCTGAAAAATAAATCATCAAGGGACTTGGTAGTCTGATCAAAAGAATAAGAGAATCAAATTAGAAAACCAAAATATAAAGACATGTGCACGTGATAGACCCAGAGAATGCTCAGCAGAGAAAATTTTGGTCTTAGTGACCAGTTAACAGAAGCCTCCAGCATCAGGAACAAAAACCCTGGGCAGGACTCACAACTGTGTGCTTCCGGGAACAGCCTCAGTTTCAAAGTTTGGGCACTATACCACCTAAAAGCGAAGGCAGACAAGGATTATAGCTTGCTCTGGCACTGAATCACAGACAGTAGTGTTTGTGAGTTTATTTTTCTCATTCAACTATAAAGTCAATGAATCACTAACCAATGATAATTGACACCATCAGTGTCTAGTCAGACCCTCTTTACTCATACAACGGATATGTGAACCTGTTATATGATCCCCAATAACAGTTTTAATAATTGAATTTCTTGATGTTTAATTGAAGGGGAATTGCTTTACAATACTGTACTGCTTTCGGCCAAACATCAGCATGAATCAGCCATCAGATCAGATCAGATCAGATCAGTCCCTCAGTCGTGTCCAACTCTTTGCGACCCCATGAATCGCAGCACACCAGGCCTCCCTGTCCATCACCAACTCCCGGAGTTCACTCAGACTCACGTCCATCTAGTCAGTGATGCCATCCAGCCATCTCATCCTCTGTCATCCCCTTCTCCTCCTGCCCCCAATCCCTCCCAGCATCAGGGTCTTTTCCAATGAATCAACTCTTCGCATGAGGTGGCCAAAGTACTGGAGTTTCAGCTTTAGCATCATTCCTTCCAAAGAAATTGAACCTCCTTCCCACCTTCCTTCCCATCCCACCCCTCGAAGCTGTTTTAGAAATATATGGAAGGCTTCACAAATTTGTGCGTCATCCTTGGGCAGAGGCCATGCTAATCTTCACAGTATTATTCCAATTATTTAATATATGAGCTACCAAAGCAAACACACGAATAACAATTTAACAGAAAAAAAAATCATATAGTTAGTCATCTACCAATAAATGACCAAGTACATTAGGAATTAAGGTATTCTGCTATTTTTACTGGCTCTTATAAAATCAAATTTTATAATGTCCAAAGTTCCATGAAGGAATTAAGCATATATTTATGCATAACACATGTATACATGCAGAGAAATATATGCACACAAATACGTCTATGTTATACAAGCTATTATCCTCCTTGCCTGTCACAACAAGCTCTTTAGTGGATGAGAGTAATAGTACCAAATTTCTCCAACTTATATGTTTTCCTTTTGAAAACCACTTGTTTTATTTTCCTTTTATTTTTTTCAATTTTATTTTATTTTTTTGCAGTCCTTTCTCTCCACACTTTGAACTTATTATTTTGTATTGGGGTACAGCTGATTAACAATAGTTTGATAGCTTGAGGTGAATGTTGAAGAGACTCAGCTATACACATATATGTATCCATTCTCCCACAAGTTCCCCTCCCATCCAGGCTGCCACATAATTGAACAGAGTTCCATATGCTATACAATAGGTCCTTGTTGTTATGCATTTTAAATGTAGCAGTGTAAGAGAAGAGTGAAAAAGGTGGCTTAAAGATCAACATTCAGAAAACTAAGATCATGGCATCTGGTCCCATCACTTCATGGGAAATAGATGGGGAAACAGTGGAAACAGTGTTAGACTTTATTTTTTTGGGCTCCAAAATCACTGCAGATGGTGATTGCAGCCATGAAATTAAAAGACGCTTACTTCTTGGAAGGAAAGTTATGACCAACCTAGATAGCATATTCAAAAACAGAGACATTACTTTGCCAGCAAAGGTCTGTCTAGTCAAGGCTATGGTTTTTCCTGTGGTCATGTATGGATGTGAGAGTAGGACTGTAAGAAAGCTGAGAGCCAAAGAATTGATGCTTTTAAACTGTGGTCTTGGAGAAGACTCTTGAGAGTCCTTTGGACTGTAAAGAGATCCAACATGTCCATTCTAAAGGAGCTCAGTCTTGGGTGTTCTTTAGAAGGACTGATGCTAAAGCTGAAATTCCAGTACTTTGGCCACCTCATGCAAAGAGTTGACTCATTGGAAAAGACTCTGATGCTGGGAGGGACTGGGGGCAGGAGGAGAAAGGGACGACAGAGGATGAGATGGCTGGATGGCATCACTGACTCGATGGACGTGGGTCCGAGTAAACTCCGGGAGTTGGTGATGGACAGGGAGGCCTGGCGTGCTGCGATTCATGGGGTCTCAAAGAGTTGACATGACTGAGTGACTGAACTGAACTGAACTGTAAGGAATATTGTATAATATTTCTCCTTCTCTGTCTGACTTATCTACTCAGCATGACTCTCTAGGTCCATCTATGGACCTAGCATATGTAGCAATCTATGTTGCTGCAAATGGCATTATTTCACTCTTTTCAATGACTGAGTAATATTCTGCTGTATATATGTAACACATCTTTTTTTGTTGTTTATATGTATCTATTTATTAATATTTACCACTTAATAGAGTCACCATTTCCTTCCTGCATCCTTTTTTTGGGGGGGGGCCTGTATCAATCTATTGATTTTTACTTTTTAATATAAATGTATTTATTTTAATTGGAGGCTAATTCCTTTACAATATTGTATTGATTTTGCCATACATCAACATGAATCCACCACGGGTGTACACGTGTTCCCCATCCTGAACCCCCCTCCCACCTCCCTCCCCATCCCATCCCTCTAGGTCATCCCAGTACACCAGCCTCGAGCATCCTGTATAATGCATTGAACCTGGACTGGCGATCCATTTCACATATGATATTATACATGTTTCAATGCCATTATCCCAAATCATCCCACCCTCACCCTCTCCCACAGAGTCCAAAAGACTTTTGTATACATCTGTGTCTCTTGCTGTCTTGCGTACAGCATTATCGTTACCATCTTTCTAAATTCCATATATATGTGTTAGTATACTGTATTGGTGTTTTTCTTTCTGGCTTACTTCACTCTGTATAATAGGCTCCAGTTTCATCCACCTCATTAGAACTGATTCAAATATATTGTTTTCAATGGCTGAGTAATATTCCATTGTGTATATGTACTGCAGCTTTCTTATCCATTCGTCTGCTGATGGACATCTAGGTTGCTTCCATGTCCTGGCTATTACAAACAGTGCTGCGATGAACACTGGGGTACACGTGTCTCTTTCCCTTCTGGTTTCCTCAGTGTGTATGCCCAGCAGTGGGATTGCTGAATCATAAGGCAGTTCTATTTCCAGTTTTTTAGGGAATCTCCACACTGTTCTCCATAGTGGCTGTACAAGTTTGCATTCCCACCAACAGTGTAAGAGGGTTCCCTTTTCTCCACAAACTCTCCAGCATTTACTGCTTGTAGACTTTTAGCCACTCTGACTGGAATGAAATGGTACCTCATTGTGGATTTGATTTGCATTTCTCTGGTAATGAGTAATGTTGAGCATCTTTTCATGTGTTTGTTAGCCATCTGTATGTCTTCTTTGGAGAAATGTCTGTTTAGTTCTTTGGCCCATTTTTTGATTGGGTCGTTTATTTTTCTGGAATTGAGCTGCAGGAGTTGCTTGTATATTTTTGACATTAGTTGTTTGTCAGTTGCTTCATTTGCTATTATTTTCTCCCATTTTGAAGGCTGTCTTTTCACCTTGCTTATAGTTTCCTTTGTGTGCAGAAGCTTTTATTTTATTTTATTTTAAATTTTATTTTATTTTTAAACTTTACATAATTGTATTAGTTTTGCCAAATATCAAAATGAATCCACCACAGGTATACATGTGTTGCACATCCTGAACCCTCCTCCTTCCTCCCTCCTCATTCCATCCCTCTGGGTCGTCCCAGTGCACCAGCCCCAAGCATCCAGTATCGTGCATCGAACCTGGACTGGCAACTCGTTTCATACATGGAAGCAGGAAGGTCTAGTTCTAGTATCAAAGAGGAGATGTTTGGAGGCGGTTCAAAAACTAAGCTCCATGGGTTGTCAGGATGTACTCCAGACCAGACAGGTAAATTTGGTCACCAAAAAGTCAAAGTCAGGAAAAGACAGGCCTTGTTCGCAGAGCCAATGATGTTGTGTTGATGCTGACAATGTCATATTCTGATATTACAATTTGGAGATTTATTTGCTATTTTCTCGAAGAAACAAATGTAACGAGAAGATGCATTTACATGTTTCAAAGCCATTCTCCCAAATCTTCCCACCTTCTCCCTCTCTCTCAGAGTCCATAAGACTGTTCTATACATCAGTGTCTCTTTTGCTGTCTCGTATACAGGGTTATCGTTACCATCTTTCTAAATTCCATATATATGCGTTAGTATACTGTATTGGTGTTTTTCTTTCTGGCTTACTTCACTCTGTATAACAGTCTCCAGTTTCATCCACCTCATTAGAACTGATTCAAATGTATTCTTTTTAATGGCTGAATAATACTCCATTGTGTATATGTACCACTGCTTTCTTATCCATTCATCTGCTGATGGACATCTAGGTTGCTTCCATGTCCTGGCTATTATAAACAGTGCTGCGATGAACATTGGGGTACATGTGTCTCTTTCCCTTCTCGTTTCCTCGGTGTGTATGCCCAGCAGTGGGATTGCTGGATCATAAGGCAGTTCTATTTCCAGTTTTTTAAGGAATCTCCACACTGTTCTCCATAGTGGCTGTACTAGTTTGCATTCCCACCAACAGTGTAAGAGGGTTCCCTTTTCTCCACACCCTCTCCAGCATTTATTACTTGTAGACTTTTGGATCGCAGCCATTCTGACTGGTGTGAAATGGTACCTCATAGTGGTTTTGATTTGCATTTCTCTGATAATGAGTGATGTTGAGCATCTTTTCATGTGTTTGTTAGCCATCTGTATGTCTTCTTTGGAGAAATGCCTATTTAGTTCTTTGGCCCATTTTTTGATTGGGTCATTTATTAAATTAAAAGCAGAAACTTTTAATTTTGATTAGGTCCCATTTGTTTATTTTTGCTTTTATTTCCAATATTCTGAGAGGTGGGTCATAGAGGATCCTGCTGTGATTTATGTTGGAGAGTGTTTTGCCTATGTTCTCCTCTAGGAGTTTTATAGTTTCTGGTCTTATGTTTAGATCTTTAATCCATTTTTAATTTATTTTTGTTTATGGTGTTAGAAAGTGTATTTCCATCACTTAATTTTAATTAACCATTTTATTCTTAGATACCATGCCCCTTTAAACTAACTAAGAGCAGAGAAAACCTAGTAAATGCTGATATCTTATCCTTAATTAAATTACCAGTCTTCTGGCAAATTGGAAAAAGAATCATGTTCAGATCTCATTCACTAGGATAAAATCTCTATTTTATCAGTTCTCTTGTCCAAACTCAATTCTTGCTCACTTCAGTCTTAAAATCTGCTTACTTACAAAGAATAGACAGGAAAAGTAATATTAAAATCATGCTTGCAAGTGTCAGTATTTTATGCTTCTGTTGGCCAAATGTAGGGCCAGGAATAATTTCTGAAATACTACAATACATCATGGAAGCAGGAAGGTCTAGTTCTAGTATCAAAGAGGAGATGTTTGGAGGCGGTTCAAAAACTAAGCTCCATGGGTTGTCAGGATGTACTCCAGACCAGACAGGTAAATTTGGTCACCAAAAAGTCAAAGTCAGGAAAAGACAGGCCTTGTTCGCAGAGCCAATGATGTTGTGTTGATGCTGACAATGTCATATTCTGATATTACAATTTGGAGATTTATTTGCTATTTTCTCGAAGAAACAAATGTAACGAGAAGATGCATAAAAGTAGAAGGGCTGTCAAGGTGCCTAGAAGAAAGAAGAGCCAGAAGAACCAGGCCCCCACACTGATAATTGTCAAAGACTTTATTTTTTTTTAATTTTATTTTATTTTTAAACTTTACAATATTGTATTGGTTTTGCCAAATATCGAAATGAATCCGCCACAGGTATACATGTGTTCCCCATCCTGAACCCTCCTCCCTCCTCCCTCCCCATACCATCCCTCTGGGTCGTCCCAGTGCACCAGCCACAAGCATCCAGTATCATGCATCGAACCTGGACTGGCAACTCGTTCCATATATGATGTTATACGTATTTCAATGCCATTTTCCCAAATCATCCCACCCTCTCCCTCTCCCACAGAGTCCAAAAGACTGTTCTATACATCAGTGTCTCTTTTGCTGTCTTGTACACAGGGTTATTGTTACCATCTTTTTAAATTCCATATATATGCATTAGTATACTGTATTGGTGTTTTTCTTTCTGGCTTACTTCACTCTGTATAATAGGCTTTAACAGTGAGTGTTATAGAGAGAGCAGAACAAATGGATGTAACCAATGTTCCAGGGTCACTGCTGTTTTGCAGCCAAAGACAAAGTATTTTTCTCTTTAAGCAGAGTCATCACAGCTCCTGATGTGGTCCTGGTTACACACATGCAGACCGAGGGCCACAGGCATGTGTGATGTGACATCAGGAAGTGAACACATGAGTGTGCTGGTGCCCATTCACCTGCATCTGCTAATAATGGGAGCTGGGGAAAATCACTTGCCCTCTCCAAGTCATTGCATCTTCATTAACATAACTTGATGATCATAGAGAGATTATGGTTATCTCACAGGGTTACTGTGAAACACAAATTTTAAAATGTTTTAAGGCTTTTGGGAAAGTATCAAAGACATTCATGGGGTTACTAAGGTGAGTGAGCAGATCCAAGGTACAGTATTCTTTTTCTCTTAGTATTCTCTTTTTACTCAACAGTAGCCATCAGTCATATGTTTACTCTTACCCCAGTGTGATGGTAAACCACACAGATCAACTGGACTTTTCTTGCTACTTCATTGTCTAAAATGTAAGCATTAGTCAATGTAGAGTGAAAAAATTACAAACTCCTTGAGGGCCTCCCTGCCAGAGTCTGCAGAGTCCCAACACTAAACTGTCTTTAAAAAATGGCCTAAACACTCTGGCTCACAATTAAGTTCCAAATGTTTGCACAGCACAGAAGTACTTCTGACAGCAATACAAAAATTCAGGGAATAAGCTACTTCTCCAACTATCTATCTGTGCAAATATCATCATCCATCTAAATTTACACAGAAGGTGCTCCTTCTTCCCCACCCCAGGTACTACAGCACCAACTCCTGCTCAGAGCAACAGGGAAAAAAAACGGCTTCCCTCCACAGGATGGATTTGATGACCTCAGGTGACTAGATCATCTCAGAATGGCTCATGTTTTTGTTTAAACAGGGTCCTGCTTCCTGCTGCTGCTGGTCATGTCAAATCTGCTCTGTGCCAAGGCAATTCATGCCCGTCCTGCTTTCCTGACATGTTTGACATCCCCCTGACATCCCTTACAGATCTGTTTCTCAATGCCACCAGGTGTCCCATGACATTGTTGGCCTTTCCTGGATAATGTTCACTGATTTTGTAAGTACTGTGGTGGTGGTGGTTTAGTTGCTAAGTCGTGTCTGAGTTTTGCAACCCCATGGACTGTAGCCCGCCAGGCTCCCAGATGGAACCTTCGTGTAAGTGACTGGGCTATACTGCCCTTTCAACAAGAAGGCTGCATCAGCCAGACTTCAAATAACACAGTCTCTAGGTCAAAGAAGCTGTCGGCGTCTTTGTGGAAATCAAAGAGAGGATCAGTTTTGTGAAATCTCAAAGATTCCTAAGAAGTGCAATAACTCTTTCAATTTCCTTTCATTCATTTATTTTTGTCAATTTCCAAAGTAAATGATTCTGTATTTGTCAGCCAAGAATACCATAGAAGAATAAAATAGACTCAGTGGAATAATCAATAGAAATTTATTTCCTCACAATTCTGGGGTCTAGAAGTCTCAGATCAGGGTGCCAGCATGGTGAGGTCCTGGCAAGAACTCTTTCTTCCCAGGCTGGCTTCTCCGTGCGTCCTCACACAGGGTGGTGGGTGGGGAAGAGAGATAGAGGAAAAGACACAGAGACACTAAAATTCTCTGGTGTTTTGCTTCATGAAGAAACTAAACCTATTGAATCAGTGTTCCACCCTAAGAGCTCATTTAACCTTAATGGGCTTTGCTGGTGGCTCAGATGGTAAAGAATCTGCCCACAGTGTGAGAGACTGGGGTTAAATCCCTGGGTCTGGAAGATTCCCTGGAAAAGGGAACGGCAAGCCACTCAAGTATTCTTGCCTGAGAAATCCCATGGAGAGAGGAGTCTCGTGGGATGCAGTCCATGGGGTCCCAAAGAGTCAAACCCTTTCCAAAACACAGTACTAAGGCCTAACACTCGAGTTTGAAGAAAACACTTTCAGTCCATAATACTACCTAACATAAAGCACTAAAGTGAAAGAAGAGAGTGAAAAAGTTGTTTAAAGCTCAACATTCCAAAAACTAAAATCATGGTATCTGGTCTCATCATTTCATGGGAAATAGATGGGGAATAGTTGAAACAATGTCAGACTTTATTTTTTTGGGCTCCAAAATCACTGCAGATGTTGACTGCAGCCATGAAATTAAAAGACACTTACTCCCTTGGAAGGAAAGTTATGACCAACATACACAGCATATTAAAGAGCAGAGACATTACTTTGTCAACAAAGGTCCATCTAGTCAAGACTATGGTGTTTCCAGTGGTCATGTATGGATGTGAGAGTTGGACTGTGGAGAAAGCTGAATGCCAAAGAATTGATGCTTTTGAACTGTGGTGTTGGAGAAGACCCTTGAGAGTCCCTTGGACTGCAAGGAGATCCAACCAGTCCATTCTAAAGGAGATCAGCCCTGGGTGTTCTTTGGAAGAAAGTATGCTAAAGCTGAAACTCCAATACTTTGGCCACCTCATGCGAAGAGTTGACTCATTGGAAAAGACTCTTATGCTGGGAGGGATTGGGAGCAGGAGGAGAAGGGGACGACAGAGGATGAGATGGCTGGATGGCATCACCGACTCGATGGACGTGAGTTTGAGTGAACTCTGGGAGTTGGTGATGGTTAGGGGGACCTGAAATGCTGTGATTCATGGGGTCGCAACGTGTCGGACATGACTGAGTGACTGGACTGAACTGAACTTAACTGAACTGGGGAAAAGGAAGCATGTTGATTTTCTGGTCCTTCAGTGTCTCTCTGGGCTTTCTTCTCCAGGCTCAGAATAAATAGCCAATACATGGGAACTGCTCTGCAATGAACTGGGTGGATGGAACATGTTAAACAAAGCTGAATCCCGGTCACAAAATGAATACTGGTTGTTTTTTCATGCTACAAGTTATTGTTTCAAGATTTGCAGTGAATAGATTTTGAGCTACAGTAGAATGGGTGTTTACCACTGGAAACAATTGTTCTCTTTCTGAGAAAGGTATTTGAAAGTTGTATGTTAATTCTTTTAGGTTAATCAAGGAGCACACAGTAGAGCAGACAGCTAATAAAAAGCGGTGCTAAAGGTTTCTATTAAATTCACATTATTCTTTTTACTCACTAGTTTTTGTTTCATCCTCCATTTTTGACTACCAATTTTTTCCATATCTTCCAAGTAATCTCTTGAAATCTTCATAACTTTTCTAAAGATTAGTTTTTCTCTATCAATATGTTAGCTAGATTTCTCTATTCTTATTATTCTCAGTCCATTTCTTACTATTTCTTATAACTTTATGCCAAGTTTTTCTGCAGTACCATTTTGTCCCCATAAACAACATTGTATTCTGCACCTGGGATGAACACTAAGCTTTTTGGTGTGTGGATTCAGAGATAAGTCAACGTCATTACTGTATAACACCTTATAAGGGAATATATTGGCTCTAACCCACAGTAAACAAGAGATTTAATGGTTAAATATAGATGCGTGCCTGCATTCTAAGTCACTTCAGTTGTGTCCAACTCTTTGCAACCCTACTGACTATAGCCCAACAGGCTCCTCTGTCCATAGGATTGGCCAGGCAAGAATACTGGAGTATGCTGCTGTACTCTCTTCCAAGGGATGCTCCTCACCTAGGCATCAAACCTGAGTCCTCTTACATCTCCTGCATTGTCAGGAATGTTCTTTACCACTACCGTCACCTGGGAAGCACCAAATGTTGGTACATATGTACTATATTTGGTTCAAACACTAAAGAATAAAAAAAAAAAAACCCTATAATAATATAACAGAGAAGGGAAAAGATTAAACTTAGAAAAGTTAAATGTTAAATCAATTTTATAGAGACAATGCATAGAAAAAATAGGAAAGGAATGACTTTCAAATATTGTGATGCCCCCCCCCAATAAAAAATGATACATCTATCAACATGTTAATGTTCTGGTAATGGGTTCATCTACTGAATGCCCAACAACCATAATTAATGTCTGATCACTTTGAGGATGAACAGTATGCCCAGGGCAAACCATGGGCCATAGCAATGCCTCCAACACCTGCCACACCAATTCCCTCCATACCCCTGAAGATAAAGAACACATCAATGCATGCACATGAGTCTTTTACCTGGGTTTTTTTTTTTTACCGGATCAAATGAGACAGTATGTAGCTTACCAGGCTTCAGATTATTAGAGGTAATGGTAACTGTACATGCAGGAAACGATGGAGGCCTATAAGCAATTGAAGAGAAACTGTACTATGCAGTTGATGAAGCATGAGCAAAATCAAGGGATGACTAAAGATCTTTGAAGCAACATAAATAACAGATCTATAAATTGTCCATGCAGACAAGTTTAGTTCAACCAATGCATTAGACACAGTATTGCAGCTATTATATTGTATGAAAACAGGAAATAACTGGGAATGGCCATGTGTAAAATAAAAGATGCAAAATTAATGAATATGTAAGAAATACACCCAGTTTTGAGTACTCCCTGTTGCTAGTGACTCCTACGTGGAAGTCCTATACTGCACCACTTGAGCCATTTCGTCTGCCTTTCAAGGCTCTCCTGATTCTGCTTCTAGAGGAACTAAAAAGCCTCTTGATGAAATTGAAAGAGGAGAGTGAAAAAGTTGGCTTAAAGCTCAACATTCAGAAAACGAAGATCATGCCATCTGGTCCCTTCACTTCATGGGAAATAGATGGGGAAACAGTGGAAACAGTGTCAGACTTCATTTTTGGGGGCTTCAAAGTCACTGCAGATGGTGACTGCAGCCATGAAATTAAAAGACACTTACTCCTTGGAAGCAAAGTTATGACCAACCTAGATAGCATATTCAAAAGCAGAGACATTACTTTGCCACAAAGTTCCGTCCGGTCAAGGCTATGGTGTTTCCAGTAGTCATGTATGGATGTGAGGGTTGGACTGTGAAGAAAGCTGAGTGCCGAAGAATTGATGCTTTTGAACTGTGGTGTTGGAGAAGACCCTTGAGAGTCCCTTGGACTGCAAGAAGATCCAACCAGTCCATTCTAAACGAGATCATATGGTTTTTATTTTTCTATTTGTTAATGTGGTGTATTACATTGATTTATTTGTGGATATTGAAGAATCCTTGCATCCCTGGAATAAAGTCCACTTGGTCATGGTGTATGATATTGATGCAGAGAAAGCCTTTGACAAAATTCAGCATCCATTTATGATAAAAACTCTCCACAAAGCAGGAATAGAAGGAACATACCTCAACATAATAAAAGCTATATATGACAAACCCACAACAAACATTATCTTCAATGGTGAAAAATTGAAAGCATTTCCCCTAAAGTCAGGAACAATACAACTGTGCCCACTTTCACCATTACTATTCAACATAGTTTTGGAAGTTTTGGCAACAGCAATCACAGTAGAAAAAGAAATAAAAGGAATCCAAATTGGAAAAGAAGAAGTAAAACTCTCACTGTTTGCAGATGACATGACCCTAAAGACTCGACCAGAAAATTACTAGAACTAATCAATGAATATAGTAAAGTTGCAGGATATAAAAATCAACACACAGAAATCCCTTGCATTACTATACACTAAGAATGAGAAAATAGAAATAGAAATTAAGGAAATAATTCCATTCACATTGCAACGAAAAGAAAAAAATACTTAGGAATATATCTACCTAAAGAAACTAAAGACCTATATATAGAAAAATATAAAACACTGGTGAAAGAAATCAAAGAGGACACTAACAGATGGAGAAATATACCATGTTCATGGATGGAAGAATCAATATAGTGAAAATGAGTATACTACCCAAAGCAATTTATAGATTCAATGCAATCCCTATCAAGCTACCAACGGTATTCTTCACAGAGCTAGAACAAATAATTTCACAATTTGTATGGAAATACAAAAAACCTCGAATAGCCAAAGCTATCTTGAGAAAGAAGAATGGAACTGGAGGAATCAACTTGCCTGACTTCAGGCTCTACTACAAAGCCACAGTCATCAAGACAGTATGGTACTGGCACAAAGACAGAAATATAGATCAATGGAACAAAATAGAAAACCCAGAGATAAATCCACACACCTATGGACACCTTATGTTGACAAAGGAGGCAAGAATATACAATGGATTAAAGACAATCTCTTTAACAAGTGGTGCTGAGAAAATTGTTCAACCACTTGTAAAAGAATGAAACTAGAACACTTTCTAGCACCATACACAAAAATAAACTCAAAATGGATTAAAGATATAAACATAAGACCAGAAAGTATAAAAATCTTAGAGGAGAACATAGGCAAAACACTCTCCGACATACATCACAGCAGGATCCTCTATGACCCACCTCCCAGAATATTATATAGCTTTAGAGCTACAGTAGAATGGGAGTTTACCATTGGAAACAATTATTCTTTCTGAGGAAGGTATTTGAAAGTTGTATGTTAATTCTTTTAGGTCAATTAAGGAGCACACAGTAGAGCAGAGAGCTAATAAAAAGCGGTGCTAAAGGTTTCTATTAAATTCACGTTGTTCTTTTTACTCACTGGTTTTTGTTTCATCCTCCATTTTTGACTACCCATTTTTTCCATATCTTCCAAGTAATCTCTTGAAATCTTCATAACTTTTGCTAAAGATTAGTTTTTCTCTACCAATGTGTTAGCTAGATTTATTACTCTTATTATTCTCAGTCCATTTCTTACTATTTCCTATAACTTTATGCCAAGTTTTTCTGCAGTACCATTTTGTCCCCATAAACAACATTGTATTCTGCACCTTGGACGAACACTAAGTTTTTGGTGTGCGGATTCAGAGATAAGTCAACGTCATAACGCTATAACACCTTATAAGGGAATATATTGGCTCTAACCCACAGTAAACAAGAGATTAAATGGTTAATCTCTTGTTCATTGGAAGGACTGATGTTGAAGCTAAAACTTCAATACTTTGGCCCCCTGATGTGAAGAGCTGAGTCATTTGAAAAGACCCTGATGCTGGGAAAGATTGAGGGCAGGAGGAGAAGGGGATGACAGAGGATAAGATGGTTAAAGACATCACCGACTCAATGGACATGGGTTTGGGTGGACTCCGAGAGTTGGTGATGGACAGGGAGGCCTGGCATGCTGCAGTTCATGGGGTTGCAAAGAGTAGGACATGACTGAGAGACTGAACTGAGCTGAAATGGCCTAGAAGAATAAAAAAAATGTCAAATGGATATAATTATATATATTTATTTGTAAAGAAAATTAATGAAAAGGTACAGAAGACTTAAAATTTGCTGAAACAGAAAGTGTACTCCCTCAGAGCTGGATATATATATATATAACCTAGAAAATATACTTTTCAGCTTCTGATGACTTCTAAAGAAGGGGATTCCATGACGTAATTTAATCTCCAGCCTGCTGTGGATTCCTTTCCACTTTCCTCCTCAATTTCCCTCCATGAAATCTCTTCCCTAGGTTATAAAATGCACCTTGGGCTTCTGGTCAAGATGTGTTTCAAGATAAGATGTGATTCAAGACAAGATCGCCTTGACCTCTTTGTGCCCACTCCTCTGTTTGTTCTGGAAAAAAGAAGAGACCACTAAAGAAGACCTTTTATATTTGGCAAGAAGAAGGTGAACTAGTTTAGAGCCTGAAGAATGGAAGAGCAACAAAGCAGCACCTAAGAGAAGACAACACAGGCCCAGCATTTCTGACCTCCAACCTAGCATCAGAAGGCAGCTGAGTAGGGCTCTTCCTCCCAAGGAATAAATGTGAAGGAACACCAGGTGGTGGCTTAGTTGCTAAGCTGTGCCTGACTTTTTGTGACCCCATGAACTGTAGCCCATCAGGTTTCTATGTCCATGGAATTCTCCAGGCAAGAATACAGATTCCCATGTCCTCCTCCAGGAGATCTTCCCAACTCAGGGATCTGATTGAATCCGGGTCTTCTCAAGGCAAGTGGATTCCTTACTGTCTGAGGCACCAGGAAAGCCCAAGAAACTCAATAATCACATGGATTTTGGAAAACAAAAGGATAAAAACAGACATTAATATTAGATAAAGTAGACTTTAGAGAAAAGAAAATACTACGAACAAAGGAATACAAGGACTTTACATAAGTGAAAAAGAGTCAATTCAGCAGGAATTCATAATAATCCTAAATATGTATATGCCAAGCAACATAATCTCAAAATACTTGAAGCAAAAATAGATACCTCATCTGAATACTCCTATAAACTATAATGAGATTGAAACTGTGACATAAAACTTTTGAAAAAGAAATCATCAATCCAAGAGAGTTTGACCAGAGAATTCTAATAAATATTTTAAAAATTAAGATCAATTTGATATAATCTCTTCAAGAAAATGAAAGAGTAGGAAACCATTCCCAACTAATGAGATGGGGCCAATATTGATCTATATCAAAATGAGACAAAGGCAGTACAAAAAGAAAATTTCAGACTAACCTCTATCACAAATTTGGAATTAAATTTTTAACTCTCACACATACAAATCAACCAAATGATTTCAACAATGTATAAAAACATCTCTTGATAGTTTCTGGTCCCTTCCTAAGTCTGGTCCCTTTACCTATCTCCTAAAAGGGTTTAAGTGAATCAAGGATACAGTCAGTTAGGGACCCAGTAATAATATTATGATATCAGAAATACAGTGACAAATACTCAAGTCTAGGTCAAATCAAAAACTGACTTTTCCCATTAAAGTTAATCATACCCAGTCATTCTAAATGTCTAGCAAAATTAACTACAACTAGAATCATAAGATAAAAGAAAACATAGCTACTATATAGACATGGTGGGTGTGTTTGATATTCTTTATATGCCCCTCGGGAACCCTGTTGATCATTTTCTATTATGTTTTGAACCTTTGGAGGCTGAGAAGACCAGACTTTATCCCTTTAGCTCTCCTTGCATCTGACTTCTTCTACTTGAGTTGGCCAGGGGTGGACAAAGAGATTGGTGAGTCAGTGGAGAAAGAGATTAGTGGATTGATTCTTTCCTCTGACTCCTTTCTTGCTGGAAAGTGGCCAAGTTTCTCCACTGAAGCCCAGAGATCTGGTCAGAGGCCATTGCTTTTAGCAGCAGCTATGTACAAGACTCTTTAGAGACTGCAATATCCATTCTCTTCCTTTGCCCTGTTGGCTTATAAGTGTTTGTGAATCCGTGTTCTTGCCTGTCTCAAAGAGTTTTCCTTTTCCTTTTAAGCTATCCTTATCTCTGATATGGCTTCCAAATCCTTAAAATTCATTGTGTGTTAGTCGCTCAGGCATGTCTGACTTTTTGTGATCCCCATGGACTGTAGCCTACAAGGCTTCTCTGTCCAAAGGATTCTTCAGACAAGAATGCTGGAGTGGGTAACCATTCCCTTCTGCATGGATCTTCCCTGCCCCAAGGGTCCAACCCAGGTCTCCCATATTGCAGGCAGATTCCCTGGCCACAGGGAAGCCAGTTTTCTTTATTTTCCTTACCTGTGTAAATCATCTTGATTTCTGACAATGATAGGGTTGGCTATGGAGCTGCTAGATAAAGATGGTCCCTCAAAGCTCTAATACTAAACTGCTTACATCAGGAGGGAGATATCTTTTTTCCTGACTCCAAAATCATAAATACAAGAACATGTCACAGGTCATGTAAAAATAAGTGCTGAGAAATCAACGATTTAAGAATGAATTTGGTCAAGGTGCACAAACTTTAAGCTGTAAGATGATGAATAAGGTCTGAGGATCTAATGTGTAACATGGTGACTATGGTTTGTAATGTGTTATTGAAATGTGTGGGGCTTCCCAGGTGGTGTTCGTGGTAAAGACCCCTCCTGCCAGAGCAGGATGCATAAGAGACATGGGTTGAATCCCTGGGTCAGGAAGATCCCCTGGAGGAGGACATGGCAACCCACTCTAGTATTCTTTCCTGGAGAATCCCCATGGACAGAGGAGCCTGGCAGGCTATATAGTCCATGGGGTCACAAAGAGTTGAACAAGACTGAAGTCAGTTAGCACACATGTAAGAGAGTTAAACTTAAAAGTTCTCACCAAAAAGATCTTGAAAATTAAATATGTGAGGTGATATTAATAGATATGTTAATTAAATCAATGAGGGAATCCATTTATCATGTATACCTATTTAAATTATAATGTATACTTTAAATATCTTGCCATTTTATCTGGAAATCATATTTTAAGAAACTTAAAAAAGAAAGAAAAACAAGAATTTCAATACTTTTTGTATCATATTATAGATATTTCAGCCATTACTCTTGGTATGTAAAACGGTTTTTTTTATTCCAGATAATAACCAGTGGGATTCACTGGATATTCAGAAAAGGAAGAAACCTTGGAAATTATCTAGAAAATTCTCTCATATTAAGGACATATAAGGAAATCCAAGAATGATTAGGTCACTTATCTAAACTTATAAAACTTGATGCAAAAGTACCAATAGAAACCAGGTTTCATAGGTTTAGGTGACACTTTACCGAATTACCCGGCAAATGGAAATATCTCCTATGCTCTGCAAAACTTGATTTTTATCTCTTTCACAGAACTGATCATATACCACCTCATATTCATTGTGCAGTTAGCCTGTTCTACCAAGTATATTAAATTTCTTGAAGGTTCAATCCTGGCATGTCTGTTCTTCTCACTCTATATTCTCACATATGGCTAAGTCTTTATCAATGCCATTCCTTCTCCCTGGAAACCTTCTCTCTTTTACCTCATGACTTCCCCGACATCTTTCAGCTCTCAGTAAAGACCACTTCCCCAAAGCAGCCGTTCCTGATTCTGACACAGCTCAGGGCTCCTTGTTATATGCACATATGGCATTTTGTGCTTTTCCCTCTCCACACGTGTCCCAATTGTGGTGCAACATGTAACTTTGAAATTTACCTCTTTCTGTTTTTCTATTAAAATTTAAGTCCTAATTCACAAAGTCCGCATGTGTTCTTCCCTGGTGTCCATTCTTTGCATCCTGCAGGCCTACCTTAGCTGTTCATTCAATGAAACACTTTTATTCATGCAGAGTAAAATTCCAATGAATTTTTTATTCTGCTCACAGCTTACAGTGAACTACAACCACTGAGATCTTTTCTCCCCACCCAAGCCCTCATACCCTGATTATTTGGACATAATTACAGAACTAGAACTGTGGGGACTTCCCTTGTGGCTCACTGGTGGAATATCTGCCTGCAGTGTGGGAGGTCTGGGTTTGATCCCTGGGATGTGAAGATTCCCTGGAGAAGGGAAAGACTATTCACTCCAGTTTTCTGGCCTGGAGAATTCCATGGACTGTATAGTCCATGGGGTCACAAAGATTTGGACATGACTAAGCGACTTTTACTTTCACAAAACTGTGGATGCATTTGTTTTTAATCATCACCTTATTAGATAGAAACCACTCGATTTGCAGTCTGTTATTCCACATACACTGCTAGCCCTTGCAGTTCATGTCCTAAGATAATGTGATAATCCACTCGCAGACCAAAAGTCTGAAAAGAAAAGAACTGGAGACAGTGCTCTGAACCTGCCGCTTGAGTCTACTATTTACCATAGGATTCTCAACTTCACTAGAGGAGTTCAATTTCTTAGCTGTGCTCTCTGATGATGACAGATACTTTAAGGAGAGCCTACAAATCAAATATTCCTGCATTGTACACAAGCACCTAATCTCTCTTGGAAGGTACAAAAAAAATTCACCTCATTGATGAATTGTTACCTACTTTTCCCAGATGAAAGTACCATCTTCCTACTTATGTCTTCCTAATTTCATTCTCACAATTTTTATCTCACTGACCACATTCTGACCTATATTATAGTTAATTATCTGAACAACACCAATTCCCACTCCTTTAATTCAGTTCCATTGGGTCTACAGGGTTACGTCAACTGCCATGAAGTTACTATTTATTGCATGTCAAACATGGCAGAAACTGGCCAGCCATTTTTTCTTTCTGAGGTAAATATTATAATTAAAAGCGAATACCCAGCCTCTGGTATTTTGGATAAACTGACAACTGGACAAAATCTTAACTGCTATTCCAGATAAAAGTTCCTTTTGTGTGGATTTTTTTCTTTTAGAAAGAACTTACATTCTAGATAGCATTCAGGTAAATAGAAATTGGACTGATACATTAGCTGGAAAAACCCACTGTTGCAGGAAACAAAAGTAGACAAATCACACATCTTCTGTATACTTCAAGACCTATTTTATTAGGAGCTGGCAGCTCAGACAGTAAAGAGAGTCCCCATGAATACAGGAGACCTGGGTTCCATCCCTGGTCAGGAAGATCCCTGGAAGAGGGCATGTCAAACCACTCCAGTATTCTTGCCTGGAGAATCCCCATGGACAGAGGAGCCTGGTGGGCTGCAGTCCAAGGGTCGTCAGTCCAGGGGCTCGTAAAGTGTTTGACATGATTGAGCAACTACACACAGCAAACTTCTCAAGTTGACATCCTGACATTTAGAAACAGTTTCTCTCACTAGTGTGCTTAATTACAACTCCTGCTTTTCAGTGGAAGATCAAAGATTAAAGTAATATTCCATAACAGTCAAGTAATTATTTCTATCAAGGTATTTTCTGAAAGCTACCCTAGAGAAATACACTGTGGGATAGAGCAGGTAATGAGAAGTATGAGACCCAAACACAGAAGCTGCACAACCAATTGATAATTTTCTTTTCAGGAAAAAGAATAAAACCTCAGTTTGGAATCATGTTTTATACAGAGATTTGCATAATCTTTGAAAATGTAAAGGATTTTCTACTCTAATTTTCCTTGTCCAGTTGAGAAAACCAAGCCCTAGAGAAGTGAAAATAAGTTTTCTAAGTCAAAGAGCAGGTAAGTTAGGATTCTGATGAGAGCCCAGTGACAGGCCTTAGTGTCCATTGCTTCGTCTTTAGGCTGATAAGCTAGAGATTGGGATACGAGTAACGGTCCCATCTTCAGGTTGAATTGCTTTTATTTTGGGAAACCTCTCTCTTTTTTCTCCTAACACCCTCAACTGATCACATAAAATCCACAATCTATTGGTTTAAATGTTAATTACCTCTAAGAAAATATGTTCCCCAGTGAGCATGTCAAAGAACTACAATTTGAAAGAAATGTACAGTTCTATGGAATAGGTCACCATGGGCCTCAGGAATTGAATATCTATGCTACCAGTTCCACATTTATGACCTTGGAAGGGAAAACAAGAGTGACAGTTTTTTTCCCCCCATTTAATCACGTTCAGGGTTTTAGTGCACGCAGGCTGCCTTTACAGAATGCCAGAGGCTGAGTGGTATATAAACCACATTATTTATCACAGTTCTGGAGGCTAGAAGTCCAAGATCAGGGTGCCAGCATGGTTGAGTGAGTGAGGGCCTCTTCCAGGACATATCCCTAATCAGAAGGGATGAGCAAGTATTTCAGGCCTCTTTCACAAGAGTCCTAATCCCATTCATGTGGGCTCTGCCTCATGATCTAATCATTTTCCAATGGTCCCACTTCCTAAAATCGTTACTTTGGGGATTAGGTTTTCAACATATGAATTTTGGGAGAACACAAGCATTTGGACCCAATGAGGAGACTGACTTGTCTAAGGTAACCCAATGCCTCATCCATACTGAATGCTCTGTGGTGCTGATAGGAAGCCAAGGACTAAGGAAGCTGAATCAGGACCAGCGGCCCCAGGTGGAGGGTCTGAGATGGCAAACTCCTTGATGGATTTCACAATATAAGAGTGTTTCCAGGGTCTTCCTTGGTTATCAGTCATTGAGCAATCCCCCGCCCCTCCTATACATGTTCCGATTTGAAATATGAGTTAATTACTGAGTTCTTAGACAAAGTACCTGTTGATCAACATGGAAACATAACAACTATGCATATAAAGAAAAGGGCCTTTGACAGATACAAATTTCAGTGTGGAAAGTCCTCAAGACTTTATTCACTTCAGATAGCAATTACAAGTTTGGGGATCTCCCAAGATCATTCTTGGGTTCCATAATCAACTAGGACTCCAAGAGCTCACTAAAAGCTGTTATACATGTGGTTATGGTTTATTCCAGATGTTTGATTTATTTTTAATTCTTTTTTTTATTTTTAGTGCAGTATAATTGATTTGCAATGCTATAAATGTCAGTTTTTGTTGAGCAGTGAGTAAGTTATACATATACATATACATATATACACTCTTATTTAGATTCTTTTCTCATGGAGCACAGACAGGTTCCAAATAGGAAAAGGAGTACGTCAAGGTTGTACATTGTCACCAGGCTTATTTAACTTATATGCAGAGTACATCATGAGAATCACTGGGCTGGATGAAGCACAAGCTGGAATCAAGATTGCCAGGAGAAATATCGATAACCACATATATACAGATGACACCATCCTTATGACAGAAAATGAAGAAGAACTAAAGAACCTCTTGATGAAAGTGAAAGAGGAGAGTGAAAAAGTTGCTTAAAGCTCAACATTCAGAAAACAAAGATCATGGCATCCAGTCCCATCACTTCATGGCAAATAGATGGGGAAACTGGAAACAGTGGCTGACTTTATTTTTGGGGGCTTCAAAATCATTCCAGATGGTGATTGCAACCATGAAATTAAAATACACTTACTCCTTGGAAGGAAAGTTATGACCAACGTAGACAGCATATTAAAAAGCAGAGACATTACGTTGTCAACATAGGTGCGTTTAGCCAATGCTAAGGTTTTCTCAGCAGTCATGTGTGGATGTGAGAGTTGCACTATAAAGAAAGCTGAGTGCTGAAGAATTGATCCTTTTGAACTGTGGTGTTGGAGAAGATTCTTGAGAGTCCCTAGGACTGCAAGGAGATCCAACCAGTCCATGCTAAAGGAGATCAGTCCTGGGTGTTCTTTGGAAGGAATGATGCTAAAGCTGAAACTCCAGTACTTTGGCCACCTCATGCTAGAGTTGACTCATTGGAAAGATCCTGATGCTGGGAGGGATTGGGGGCAGGAGGAGAAGGGGATGACATAGGATGAGATGGCTGGATGACATCACTGACTCGATGGACGTGGGTCTGAGTGAACTCCGGGAGTTGGTGATGGACAGGGAGGACTGGTGTGCTGCAATTCATGGGGTTGCAAAGTTTTGGACACAACTGAGCAGCTGAACTGAACTGAACTGAACTGATGGGACCAGATGACATGATCTTAGCTTTTTTGATATTGAGTTTTAAGCCATCTTTTTCATTCTCCTCTTTGACCCTCATCGGAGGCTCTTTAGTTCCTCTTCGCTTTCTGCCATTAGAGTTGTAACACTCACATATCTGAGGTTGTTGATATTTCTCCCAGCAATCTTGATTCCAGCTTTTAGGACTTATCCAGTCCAGCAGTTTACATGACATGCACTGCATATAAGTTAAACCAGCAGGGTGACAATATTCAGCCTCGACAGACTCCTTCACTAATTTTGAACCAGTTTATCGTTCCTTGTGTGCTTCTAACTGCTGCATTTTGAACGGCATACATGTTTCTCTTAAGACGGGTAAGGTTGGTCTGATATGCCTGTCTCTGTAAAAGTTTCCACTTTGTTGTGATCCACACAGTCTGGTGAGGTCAATGAAGCAGATGTTTTTCTGGAACTGCCTTGCTTTCTCTGTGTTCCAGCAAATGTTGGCAATTTGATCTCTGGTTCGACTGCCTTTTCTAAACCCAGGTTGAGCATCTGGAAGTTCTAGGTTTGCATAATGCTGAAGCCTAGCCTGGAGGATTTTGAGCATAACTTTACTAGCACTGGAGATGATTGCAACTGTTCAGTGGCTTGAACAGTCTTTAATACTGCCCTTCTTCCTGTCCTTACGCCAATGCTGGCTTTTCCAAATTTTATGACATATTGAATGGAGCCCTTATTAGCATCCTCTTTTAGGATTTTAAATAGCTTTGCTGGAATTCCATCACCTCCAATAGCTTTATTGGCAGCAGTGCTTCTTAAGCCCCACTTGACTTCACATTCTAGAATGTCTGGCTCAGAGTGAGATACTACACCATTGTGGTTATCTGGGTCATTAAGATATTTTTTTGTGTAGTTCTTCTGTGTACTTTTCCCTTCTCTTCTTGGTCTATTCTGCTTTATTAAATCACACAATACCAAAGACTCAAAGTGATCTTGAGAAAAAAGAACAAAGTTTGAGACCATGGTTGCTGATTTCAAATATATTAGAAAGCTATAGTAATCAAAACAGAATGCTTTGCTTCTAGCATGAAAACAGACACATAGATCAACAGAGCAGAACAAAGAAGCCGGAAAGAAACGCACACCCATATATTGTCGGTTAGCTTATGAAAAAGGAGCCAAGAATATCCAGTGGGGAAGGACAAGCTTTACAAAATGGCACTGGGGAAACTGGATAGTCCTATGAAAAAATGAAACTGTGCCCCTGTCTTTTACCACACAAAAAAATCAACTAAAAAGGGATTAAGAAGTTGAACATAAGACTTTAAGTGATTAAACCCCTAGAAGAATATATTGAGGTAATCTTCTTGCCATCAGTCTTTGCAACAAGGTTTTGGGTTTCAAACCAAAAGCAAAGACAACAACTGACAAAACAAACAAGTGGAATCACATTACACTCCAAAAAAGGAATATCAACAAAATCAAATGGCAATTTACAGATTGACAGAAGACATTTTCAAATCATATATTTGATAAGGGCTTAATATCCAAAAATACATGAGACATACAACTCAAGGGCAAAAAACCACAAATAATCCAAATTTTTAATGGAGTGTAAGAAAGTAAGAGTTTCAATAAATCTGAAGATTGGACTGTAGATGAGAGACACAGCAAGGTTTTCCTTCCAGAACAATAAAAGCCTGTGCCTTCCGGGCCTTACTTTCTTCATCTCCACTCACATGTTTGACAATTACAGTTCAATGTGTACATTCTTCAGTCAATACCTATCACCCCACAGTGAGCTATAATATGTACTAAGAACAGCCCCACTGAGAAAAAAAAAATCCTCTTATTTGCATCCTTACTAAATGAGGCATATCAGAAGGAAGGTAATTTCCAGAGTTTACCACTCCATTGTTTTATATATATTATTTCAAAATTGAGCTACCTAGTAAGGAAAATGAGTTAAGAGACCTCAATAATATATAGATAGAAAATCAGTTTTAAATGGGAGCATTAATGGATTATAATTTGGGGGTAATTTATTACTACTGTTGTAACTATAGTACTTTTGGTTCTCTACTGCATCCATTAATAATTTTTATAAATATTAATACCAACACAGGAACTGCTGCTGCTGCTGCTGCTAAGTCATTTCAGTTGTGTTTGACTCTGTATGACCCCATAGGCGGCAGCCCACCAGGCTACCCTGTCCATGGGATTCTCCAGGCAAGAACACTGCAGTGGGTTGCCATTTCATTCTCCAAGGCATGAAAGTGAAAAGTGAAAGTGAAGTCATTCAGTCGTGTCAGACCCGCAGGGACCTCATGGACTGCAGCCTACCAGGCTTCTGCACCCATGGGATTTTCCAGGCAAGAGTACTGGAGTGGGTTGCCATTGCCTTCTCCGGAGAATAGGGTAGGGTCAGGTATATAGACATTCAAAATTCTCCATTGCTTAGTGCATCAGGCACTCAAGGACCACCCTCACTGAAGTCTTTCTCTATTGCTCAACCTACAGGTACCAGCATGGAGAAAGAGATAGCTCTACTCCACAGGCAGTAGAACCCTACTTTTATGGCCTCATGGCTTTCCTTAAGAAGCATTCCATGCAGCAGATTTCTTCCATTCCATCCCATCAGGCTGACTCCCCACGGTCAATAGGAGTCCTCACCCTGGGATCATTCTGCAATCCCCATGGCTCCAGCTCCCAGCTTCCGTGGGCACCAGTGGACTTACAACCCTGTCCGAGGTATGAAAGGCTGCAGCATGGCTTGTCTATGTGGTTCTCGCTCTGTTCAGATTGTCACAGATTAGTGAGTTCACTCCCCAACAGCTTCAAATGCCTCCCCCATCCCAGTGGATGACCATGGACGCGGGGATCTCTCCCCTGCGCTTCAGCTCCCTCTCTCCCCAGGTGCAGGCTGTTCCCACTTGCTCTCCTCCTTCTTTCCCCTTCCTCCTTGTCCTTTCTTTCCTTTGTCCTACCAAGTTCTATATGGATCCGGATATTCCTTCTCAGTAGTCAGGGAGTCCTGTCAGTATTCACCTGGTCTTCTGTGAGAACTGCTGCATCTTTAGACATTCTTGATGCATCGGTGGAGAGAGGTATACCCCACTTCCAACTACACCTCCATCATCTTGTCCACCCCCATTTTTGCATGTATTAGAAATGAGTTTCCCTTTCTATTAAGTAACATTGCCATCACCACACATATTTAACTTTTGCTTTTTGAGAACACAGGTAAGTTCCACTCTCTTCAGTTCAGTCAAAGAGTCATGTCCCACTCTGTGTGACCCCAGGGACTGCAGCACACGAGGTTTCCCTGTACATCCTCGACTCCCATAGACTGTTCAATCTCATGATTAGATCATGAAGCTCAAACTTAGATTCTCACCTTATTAATGTCTTATACATGAAAATATGTAACCTTTAAAAATCTCTCCCTATTTGTCCTATCCTCCAGTCTTTGGCACTCATTTTTCTACTCTGAGTTCCCTTTTATTTATTTACTTATCTTTGAAACTCCTTATAGTTGAGATCATATTGTATTTCTCTTTCTCTGACTTAGTTTACTTAGTGTAATGCCCTCCAGTTTCATCCATGTTGCCACAGATGGAAGGATTTCTTTCTTTTTCTAATGGCTAAATAATATTTACCTATATATGTCACATCACATTGCTTTAATCCATTTACCTGTTGAAAGATACTCAGGTTGTGCCTATACCAAGGCTACTGTGAATAATGCTGCAATGAACATGGGAATACAGATCTCTCTTTGAGACAATGACTTCATTTCCTTTGACTATATATCCAGAAGTGGGATAATGGATCACATAAACATTCTCTTTTAAATTTCTTGAATAACCTCCACACTATGATTCCAATGGAGTTGCACTGGTATACATCCCTACCAACAGTGCATAAGCAATCCTTTTTCTCCGCATCCTCAATAACATTTATCATTTCTTGCCTTTTGGTACTAGCCATTCAAACAGGTAAGAGGTGATATCGCTTGTGCTTTTGATCTGCATTTCCTTTGATTATTAGTGATGCTGAGCATCTTGTCATATACCTTTTGATCATCTATATGTCTTATTTGTGGGAAAATGTCTATTCTTTAAAGATGTAGCATACATTATGTTTACTATATTCCAATATATGAAACTCAGTTGTCTACCTATATATCAACAACAAGCTATCAGAAAGTGGAATAAAGAAAGCAATCCCATTTGCTATTGCATCACAAAAAGATAAAACACTTAGAAATAAACTTAAGCAAGGTGTTGAAAGGTTTTATGCAAAACCATTAAGACATTGATAAGAGAAATTTTTAAAGAGTTAAAGATATGTAAAGTTAGGTCATCTATTCAATGTGTTTCTTGAGGTAGGATTTGTATTACTATACACTTCCCTCTTAGAACTGCTTTTGTTGCATCCTCTAGGTTTTTGATCATCATGTTGTCATTGTTCTTTGTTTCTACGAATGTTTTGATTTCCCTTATTTCTTCAGAAAACTGTTCATTATTTAGAAATGTGTTGTTTAATCACCATGTGTTTGTGTTCCTTAAAGTTGTTTTTTTTTTTTTTTTTCCTATAATCAATATCTAGTATGATAGTACTCTTGCCTGGAAAATCCCCTGGATGTAGGAGCCTGGTGGTCTGCAGTCCATGGGGTCGCTAGGAGTCGGACACAACTGAGGGACTTCACTTTCACTTTTCACTTTCATGCATTGGAGCAGGAAATGGCAACCCACTCCAGTGTTCTTGCCTGGAGAATCCCAGGAACAGAGGAGCCTAGTGGGCTGCTGTCTATAGGGTTGCACAGAGTCGGACACGACTGAAGCGACTTAGCAGCAGTAGCAGTAGCAGTATCATAGTGTTGTGGTCAGAGAAAATTCTTGATATTATTTCAATTTCCTTTAATTCACTGAGGTTTGAGTTGTGACCTAATATGAGGAGAATGTTCCATGTGAACTTGAGAAGAAAGTGTATTCTGCATTTGGATGGAATGTCCTGAAGATATATATTAGGTCTGTTGGCTCTAATATTTCCTTTTAAGCTTATGTTTCCTTATTACTTTTCTGTTCTGTTGATCTGTCCACTGGTATAGGTGCAGTGCTAACATGCCCTACAATTATTGTGTTACTGTCAATTTCTCCTTTTTTGTCAGTTAGTGCTTACCTTATATATTAAGGTGCTCTTATGTAGGGTACATAAATAGTTAAAATTGTTATGTCTTTTTCTTGGACTGATCCCTTGATCATTTGGCCATGTCCTTCTTTATCTCTTATAATAGTATTGATTTTAAGGTTTATTTTTTCTGATATGAGAATTGCCAATCTGGCTTTCTTTTGATTTCCATTTGCATGGAATATCTTTTTCCATCCACTCACTTTCAGTCTGTATGTGTCTCTAGGACTGAAGTGGGTCTCTTGTAGACCGCATATATATGGGTCTTGTTTTTGTATCCATTCAGCCAGTCTGAGTCTTTTGGTAAGAATGGAAGAAGATAATAGCAAATAAAACAACCAATAAAGGATTGCTTTCCAAAATACAAGCAGCTCAAACAACTCAGTCATCAAAAGCAAAGGCAAGAACTGCAAAAATAAACTAGTGAGAACACATCAAACTCAAAACCTTCTGCGTAGTAAAAAGAAGCCATCAATAAAATGAAATGACAACCTATGGAATGAACAAAAATTTGCAAATCACATATTTGGTAAGGGCTTTGTATCCAAGTATATATAAGAGACTTATGCAACTCAGTATGAAAAGAAATCAAACAACCCAAATTATTAAATGAGCATAGGAAGAGTAAATGTTTTGAAAAATCATTTCAAAAGAAAGATAACAGACACTGTGAGTTTTTCCTTCCAGAACAAAAGCCTGTGTCTTCCTGGCATTGCTCTCTTTAACTCCAATCACCTGTTTGGTGATGCAGTTCATGGGATACATCCTTTACCCAATAGCAATCACTGAACACTGAGCTATGTGCGCTCAGAATAGCCTTATTAACTATAACAAACTAATAATTACATACTTAATCTTGAGGCATCTAAAATCCAAGGTGATTTTCATAATTCTCCACTCCATTGTTTTCTACATTCTTTTTCAATATTGAAACACCTAATATGGAAAAATGAGTGGGGGACTCAATAATACATGCATAGAAAGTCATTTAAAACTCGGAGAATTACTGGATACATTTTGGGGGAATGTATTATTACTAATACTATTGGAATTTTATTGCCTTTAATTCTCTGCTATACTAGTGGATATTGATTTAAAATAGTAATAACAACATACAGCACATAGTACTCAGGGTACAGTAGATTAAGAAAGACAAAGCTTATGAGGCAGGAAGGGAAATCACAGAAAATTAGCAATGGTATCAAAACAAGGGGCCGTATTACCTAGAAAGAAAGCAGAGTTCTCTAATTGTTCGGAGACAACACGGACAAGCCAGATGAGAGCCAACCAGCTTAAACTGTGTACCAGAAACCGCACCAGAAGGAAAATGAAGTTCATAAAAATATGCTGATGCTAAACGCCAAAATCCAGACAGTAAGAGAATAGGGTAAGGTTTATGTAGATGCTGAAAACTACTCAGAGAGGTAGACATGGAAGCAAATACATGAATGAGCATCAGAAAGATCAAAGCACAAAAGGGTCTGAAAAATAAATCATCAAGGGACTTGGTAGTCTGATCAAAAGAATAAGAGAATCAAATTAGAAAACCAAAGTATAAAGATTTGTGCACATGATAGACCAGAGAATGATCAGCAGAGAAAATTTCGGCCTTAGTGACCAGTGAACAGAAGCCTCCAACAATTGGAACAAAAACCCTGGGCAGGACTTACGACTGTGCGCTTCTGGGAACAGCCTCAGTTTCAAAGTTTGGGCACTATACCACCTAAAAGTGAATGCAAACAAGGATTATACCTTGCTATGAAACTGAATCAGAGACAATAGTGTTGATTAGTTTACTTTTGTCATTCAACTGTAAAGTTAATGAATCACTAATCAATGATAATTGACATCATCAGTTTAGAGTCAGATCCTCTTTAGTCATACAATGGATATCTGAACCTGTTATATGATCCCCAATAACAGTTTTTATAATTGAATTTCTTGATGTTTAATTGAAGGGGAATTGCTTTACAATACTGTACTGCTTTTGGCCAAACATCAGCATGAATCAGCCATAGGTATACCTATGTCCTCCCGCTCTTGAACCTCCTTCCCACCTTCCTTCCCGTCCCACGCCTCAAAGCTGTTACAGAAAAATATGGAAGCCTTCACAAATTTGTGTGTCATCCTTGGGCAGGGGTCATGCTAATCTTCTCAGTATTATTCCAATTTTTTAATATATGTGCTATCAAGCAAACACACAAATAACAATTGGAGGAATGTCATGGAAACATATAGAATATCATATAGGAAACGGTACGCCAGTCCAGGTTCGATACAGGATCCTTGGGGCTGGTGCACTGGGATGACCCGGAGTGATGGTACGGGGAAGGAGGTGGGAGCGGGGTTCAGGATGGGGAACACGTGTTTGCACGTGGTGGATTCATGTTGATGTGTGGCAGAACAAATACAATATTGTACAGTAATTAGCCACCAATTAAAATAAATAAATTTAAATTAAAAAAATAAGTATTTGATATAAAATATTAAAAAAAACAATTTAACAAAAAAAAATCATATAGTTAGTCATCTACCAATAGATGATCAATTACATTAGGAATTAGGGTATTCTGCTATATTTACCACCTCTTATAAAATTGAATTTTATAAGGTCCAAAGTTTCATGAAGGAATTAAGCATATATTTATGCATAGCACATATATACATGCAGAGATATATACACACAAATACGTTTATGTTATATAAGCTATTATCCTCCTTGCCTGTCACAATAAGCTCTTTAGTTGATGAGAGAGATAGTCCCAAATATCTCCAACTTATATGTCGCTTTTTTGAGGACCACTTCTTTTATTTTCATCACCTAATTTTAAATAACCATTTTTTTCTTAGATACCATGCCCCTTTAAACTAAGAGCAGAGAAAACCTAGAAAATGCTGATATCTTATCCTTAATTAAATTATCACTCTTATGGTAAATTTGAAAAAGAATTATGTTCAGATCTCATTCAGGAGGCTAAAATCTCTATTTTATCAGTTCTCTTGTCCAAACTCATTTCTTGCTCACTTCAGTCTTAAATTCTGCTTACTTACAAAGGATGCACAGGAAAAGTAATATTAAAATCATGCTAGTAAGAGTCTATGATTTATGCTTCTGTTGGCCAAAGGTAGGGCCAGGAATAATTTCTGAAATATTATAATACATCACAGAAGCATGAAGGTCTAGTTCTACTGTCAAAGAGAAGATGTTTGGAGGTGGTTCAAAACTAAGCCCCATGGGTTGTCAGGATGTACTCCTGACGAGACAGGTAAATTTTGTCCCTAAAAAGTCAAAGTCAGGAAGAGGCAGGCCTTGTTTGCAGAGCCAATGGCGTTGTCTTGGATGCTGACCAGGCAATATTCTTGTGTTACCATTTGGAGATTTATTTGCTATTTTCTCGAGGAAACAAATGTAATGAGAAGAATAAACATGGATAAGAGTAGAGGAGCTGCCAAGGTGCCAAGAAGAAGGGCTAGCCAGGAGAACCAGGCCCCCACACTGATAAGCATCAAAGACTGTAACAGTGAGTGTTTTATAGACAGAGCAGAACAAATGGATAAAACCAGTGTTCTAGGGTCACTGCTGTTTTGCAGTCAAAGACAAAATATTTTTCTCTTTAAGCAGAGTCATCACAGCTCCTGATGTGGTCCTGGTTACACACATGCAGACCGAGGGCCACAGGCATGTGTGATGTGACATCAGGAGGTGAACAGATGAGTGTACTGGTGCCCAGTGACCTGCATCTGCTAATAATGGGACCTGGGGAAAATTACTTGCCCTCTCCAACTCACTGCATTTTCATTAACATAACGATGATCATAGCAAGATTAAGGCTATCTCACAGGGTTCCCGTGAAACACAAATTTTAAGATGTTTTAAAGCTTTTGGGAAAGTATCAAAGACATGCATGGGGTTGCTAAGGTAAGTGAGCAGATCCAAGGTACAGTATCCTTTTTCTCTTAGTATTCTCTCTGTACTCAAAAGTAGTGATCAGTCAGTCATGTGTTTACTCTTACCCCAGCGTGATGGTAAACCACACAGATCGACTGGACTTTTCTTGTCATTTCAGTGTCTAAAATTCAAGCATTAGTTGATGTAAAATGAAAAAATTGCAAACTCCTAGAGGGCCTCGCTGCTCGGAGTCTGCAGAGTCCCAACATTAAACTGTCTTAAAAGAATGGCCTAAACACTGGCTCAGAATTAAGTTCCAAATGTTTGCACAGCACAGAAGTACTTCTGGGAGCAATTCAAAAATACGGGAAGTAACCTACTTCTCCAACTCTCTATCTGTGCAAATATCATCATCCATCTAAATTTACACAGAAGGCGCTCCTTCTTCCCCACCCCAGCTTCTACAGGAACAACTCCTGATCAGAGCAACAGCGAAAGAAAAGGCTTCCCTCCACAGGATGGATTTGATGACCTCAGGTGACTAGATCATCTCAGAATGGTTCATGTTTTTATTTAAACAGGGTCCTGCCAGCTGCTGCTGCTGGTCATGTCTAATCTGCTCCTGTGCCAAGGCAACTCATGCCCGTCCTGCGGTCCTGACGTGTTTGTCTCCTTACGGAAATCCTTTACAGACAAGTTTATGAATGCCGTCAGCCTCTCCCACGACTTCCATAACCTTTCCATAATAATGTTCAATGAGTTTGTAAGTACTCTGGTGGTGGTGGTTTAGTTTCTTAATCCTGTACTACTCTTGCGACCTCGTGGACTGTAGCCCGCAAGGCTCGCAGAAGGAAACCTCCCCTAACTGACAGGGCTATACTATCCTTTAAACAAGAAGGCTGCCATAACACACTCTCTAGGTCAAAGAAGCCATCAGTTCATAAGATGTTGAAATCGAAGTAAGGATCAGTTTTGTGAAATCTCAAATAAAAGAAGTGCAATAACTTTTTCAATTTCCTTTCATTCATTTTCTTTTTTAAATTTCCAAAATGAATGATTTGGTATTTGTCAGCCAAGAATGCCATAAAAGAATACAATAGACTCAGTGGAATAAACAACAGAAATTTATTTCCTCACAGTTCTAGGGGCTAGAAGTCCCAGATCAGGGTGCCAGCAAGGTGAGGTTCTGGTAAGAACTCTTTCTTCCCAGGCTGGCTTCTCTGTGACTCCTCACAAAGGGTGGGGGGTGGGGAAGAGAGATAGAGGAAAAGACACAGAGACACAGAGAGAATTCTCTGGTGTTTCGCTTCATGAGGACGCTAAACCTATTGGATCAGAGTTCCACCTTAAGAGCTCATTTGACCTTAATGGGCTTCGCTGGTGGCTCAGATGGTAAAGAATCTGTCTGTAATGTGAGAGACTTGGGTTCTATCCCTGGGTCTGGAAGATTCCCTGGAGACTGGAACGGCAAGCACTCCAGTATTCTTGCCTGAGAAATCCCATGGACAGAGGAATCTGGTGGGCTATAGACCATGGGATCCCGAAAATCAGAACCCTTTTCAAAACACAGCACTTTGGCAGTTAGGGCTCTAACACATGAAGAACATAGATTCAGTCCATAATACTACCTGACACAAAGCACTTTCAGGTGGGACTGGGGAAAAGGAAGCGTGTTGATTTTCTGGTCCTTCAGTGTCTCTCTGGGCTTTCTTCTCCAGGCTCAGAGTAAATAGCCAATAAATGAGAACTGCTCTGCAGTGAACTGGGTGGTTGGAACATGTTAAACAAAGCTGAATCCCGTTCACAGAAACGAATACTTCGTAGTTTTTTTAAAGGTACAAATTATTGTTTTAAGATTTGCAGTGAATAGGTTTCCAGCTACAATAGAAGGGGAGTTTACAATTGGAAACAATTATTCTCTTTCTGAGGAAGGTATTTGAAAGTTGTATGTTAATTCTTTTAGGTCAATCAAGGAGCACACAGTTGAGCAGACAGCTAATAAAAGGCGGTGCTAAGGTTTCTATTAAATTCACGTAGTTCTTTTTACTCACTAGGTTTTCTTTCATCCTCCATTTTGACTGTCCATTTTTTTTTCCAACTCTTCCAAGTAAACAAATATTAAATGGTTAAATATAGGTGCATGCATGCACTCTAAGTCACTTCAGTTGTGTCCAACTATTGGCAACCCTACTGACTGTAGCTGAACAGGCTCCTCTGTCCATAGGATTGGCCAGGCAAGAATACTGGAGTATGCTGCTGTCCCCTCTTGCAAGGGATGCTCCTCACCTAGGGATCAAACCTGAGTCTTGTTATATCTCCTGCATTGGCAGGAATGTTCTTTACCACTACCGTCCCCTAGGAAGCACCAAATATTGGTACATATGTACTATATTTGGTCCAAATAGTAAAAAAAAAAAATAATAATAATAAAAAAAGAGAAGGGAAAAGGTTAAACTTAGAAAAGTTATATGTA
Source organism: Bubalus kerabau (assembly GCF_029407905.1). Lineage (NCBI taxonomy): Eukaryota > Metazoa > Chordata > Mammalia > Artiodactyla > Bovidae > Bubalus > Bubalus kerabau. The sequence goes on from NC_073626.1 coordinate 17,621,672, forward strand.
AAATCATTTTTATAGAGACAATATATAGAAAAGTAGGAGAAGAATGACTTTCAAAATTTGTGATGCCCCTCCATTAAAAAAAGTACACGTTTATCAAACATGTTAGTGTTCAGTTAATGGGTTCATCTACTGAATGCCCAACAACCCTAACTAATTGCCTGATCACTTTCAGAATGAAAAATATGCCCAGGGCAAACTGTACTATATCAATGCCACCAAGAGCTGCCACACCGATTTCTTCCATACTCCCGAAGAAAGAGATAAAGCCCAGCAGATGAACGTGAGTCTTTCACCTGGGTTTTTCACTGGATCAAATGAGACAGTATGTAGGTCACCAGACTTCAGATTATTAGAGGTTATGTTAAGTGTACATGCAAAAAAGGTGGAGGAACCGTAAGCAATTGAAGAGAAACTATATTATGCAGCTGATGAAGCATGAGCAAAATCAAGGGATGACTAAAGATCTGTAGTTGCAAGATAAATAACAGATCTATAAATTGTCCATGTAGACAACTTTAGTTCAACCAATGCATTAGACACAGGATTGCAGCTATTATTCTGTATGAAAACAGGAAATGAATGGAACTTCCATGTGTAAAATATAAGGTTGCAAAATTCATGAATATGTAAGAAACACACCCCAGTTTTGAGTACTCCCTGTTACTAGTAACTCCTACGTGGGAGTCCTATACTGCACCACCCAAGCCTCTGCGTCTGCCTTTCAAGGCTCTCCTGATTCTGCTTCTACTTCTCTGACACCTTCATTCTTCATTCTCAATGACTCCTCCATCGCGACTCCTCCGTCGCCTTTTATTCTTAATTTGTAAGTCTCCCCCAAAAGGCCTATAAACACTGCTTTGCTTCTCATGGCCACAACAATTGCCTCTGTTCTGAGGACAACACAGTTTACATATCAAGCCTCAATCATTTATGGCAACTCCAAATTTTCACTGTTATAATCTCTCCTTTCTGATTTCCTGCATTATCCTTCCTCCTAACATTATTTAAAATATTTCCACATGCATCCCCCCTTAAAATTCTATCTTCTCTCTTTACAACCTTCTTAATGATACCAGCATTCTTTTCCCCTGTTAAGCTCAGTAATAATGAGGGTGAACAAGTAAAGGAAAAAGGACAAAGAGGAAGAAGATTGGGATTTTCAATAAGCTTAAATTTAAAATTTACTGAGAGTTACTACATGGCCTTACATTTTATTCAGCACTTTATGTGCATTACTATATTTAATCCTATTCAGTTCTCTGTTCTTTACCAGTAAAACAGTTCATGGCTGCAAAGAAATCAAGCATATTAACTAGAGATCTTCAGCTCCTGGGATTTTCAGGCTCAATTCTGCTAGTAATAGTGAACTAACGGGGAACCCTCCATTGTGAATCTCACTGATGCTATAACTAAAAACAACGTTGGGCCATTTTCTTCCCAGACACATGTCAACAAAACAGACTGTTCTGATATCAGCAGGGGGCTGGTGTGGGATCAGCTGAGGAGAGAAGCCTGTTTAGGAATGTCATGTCCTCTTACTTGTCTCTTTGTTGTAATATCATACAACAATTACCGATCAAAAATCAATATGGAGGACCCATCTGATTCATTAATATGGATGAATCACTGGGTGAGAATGATGTGGGCACAGGTGGAATCCCTCTTTCCTGGGGCAGGCAATGCAGCACATACTGACTTGCATAAATACTTAGATTCTCTCAGGCAAATATACAAACACAAGAGAACTCACTGAGTGGTGGTAGAATTTCAGAGGAAAAAAGAAAATTCTTCAGCTTATAAATTAGAACACATCAGAAGAATCAGTTCCTAAAACAACCTAGATTTTTTAAAATTCAGTGAAATGTTAATAGCTTACATTTTATACTTTTGCAACTTTTACTACCTTCAAAAATCTCTGCATGCACATAGAAATAACCAAAAGTTTTTTAGGTCAACTGCTCTGAGCAAAGATCACATGTTACCAAAACCACTGAATTATGTTTTTTTAATGAGACTATTTCTTCTGATTGCTTAGATTGAAGACCTTAGTAAGTGGACACTCATGTTACTGTACTCCTGGAATAATCCTCTGTATCATCTAGTCACAGAGATGCAGAGTATGAAAGAAGTGTCAAAGGCCTTCCTATCAAGTGCCACAAAGATTGAGAACATGTCACAGAAACTTCAAGCATTCATAGAGCGTCAATTCAGCAAGGTGAGCATCCTGCAGAGGGCTTTCTTGCTTTGTTCATGAATGAAAGAGGTGACCTCTGTAATGCGTAAGGATTTGGAAATATCTCATTTTGTAAGAAAAAGATTTATCACTACTATATGCTAGACTGCTACTACATAAAGCAGGAGCCTAGACATTCATAGTGATAGATTCTACTGTAAAGGAATCAGAATTTCACTGCAACTTTTGACACATGCAGCCTTCCCTGCATTGCACACATTCCACCAAAAGCTTGCCTCTTCCTGGGCACTGGTGGTTGTAATGTTTTCAAGAGTAATAGTACTAGAGAACAGACTTTCCAAGAACAGCATTTTTCTTCAAAGTATCCCAGGACATCTGCTATTGAAGTTCCACTTGTCTGCTTTCTCTGTTGTCCTCAAATCAACGGATGCGAGAGGGAAGGAAGAAAAGAGAAAGTTAAAACTAATCTTGAGTTCCATTTCTACTTTTTAGATTTCTAATAGTTTTCTCAGAGGCTGGCTCCAAAATCCATATCTAGAGAGTTTTATATTCATATGTCTTCCCCAAATCTTTAGTTGATAATTGGAAGAAAAAAAGATAAGCAAATACTAATAAAACGCATAATAAGTCATTATCATTTGGGTATCCAGATTATTGTTCCAGTCTTGAATACTATGCACAAGGCTCGCAGTAGCTGGTCAGGACACCCATCACTGACGTCCAGCGATGAAGATAGGCGTCATTCGGAATTTTATAACCTGTTCCACTGCCTGCGCAGGGATTCACGTAAAATTGACATGTACATCAAGATCCTGACGTGCCGAACCCACAAAACGTGCTAAATCCACATCCATCCCATCCAGCTCTGAGATGGTCATAATGATCTATCCCACAGTGGACAACTTGAAATTTACAGTTTTTTAGTGCATGCTTTGTAATGGGTCTCCTCTTAAAAAATAAACACAGACGCTTTAGAGATGTGAAAATCTAAGAGGGCAATTTGTTAACATTTCTTATCTCCATTTAAGAGTAAATCAAAAGAAAATCCACCCCTACAATTGAGAGAACGAAGCACCTATTACAATTAGTCACAAATAGCAGAAGCTGTCATTACAAAGAAGACCATTAAGAGATTATGTAAGAATCACAGCCAATTATTCTGGGTCAAGTTATTAGAATCAAAGAATTAGACAATTGTTCATGGTTCTGGTCATGCTACCAAGAAGACTGAATTCTCAGGATTCTTTATGAAAGCCAGCCATGACTTTCAGCCAACTATCACAGTGTTACACCAGACAAGATAAGAGCTTTGCACTTTTGTGTAAATAGCATGAGGTTTACTGAACTCTCTAAAGATTGATAGGATGCTGTCTTAGTCCTTCTGGGATGTTATAACAAAATATCACAGGCTTAAAAACAATGGAAATGGGTTTCCACAGCGGGGTCATTCAGGGTCCATTCTGGTCATACACTTCCTACTGTATCCTCACACGGGGGTGGGTTTGGAGCTCTGAGTGTCCCTTATATATAAAATCACTCATTTCATTGAAGAGGCTCCATCCTTACAACTCCATCACCTCACAAAGACTGCACCTAGGGTTACCATAACCATGGGAATCAGGACTTCATCATATGAAATTTCTGGGGGACACAAAGGTTGAGACCACAGCAGATACAAAGGTGAACTGGCTCATCCTCCTGCACTGGCTGTTGTCACCCATGCTCCACTGATCCTCATTTCCTGCATCACCTTGCAGCCATTCCATACATTCTATCACTCTGGGTTTCACAAGTCCAGGTCAGTCAAGTGTCAGCTCCATCTCATATTCAGCCTATTCAATGTCTCCTTCTCCCCTGCTGAGGCCCAGGGAACCTACCAGGAAGTGCAGATGTGTCCATTTCTGCAACGTTCCTTCTCTCTACCTCTCTGGATCTTCACTCCTTGGGCCATGTTGGAGCAAGGGAGACGGTAACGACATGGGAAAGTTCTGACATCACTGACTTACATGGTGGTGTTGTAGCATTTTCTTGGTCCAGACGGACTGATCTGAAATTCCTCCTGACTAACAAGTGTTTCCCTTGTGGGGTATCCTTGTGATTTTCCAGAACATTCACAAGTTGGGGATCCCCAAATTCATAGTTTCCTTTGTAATCAGGGGAAATGTCTGGAACCACAGCTCCCCACCTGCAGTATTCTCCACAGCCTCTATTTCCCTCACTCTGCAAGCACCATCTGGAGAAAATTAAGCAGCCCACAGTCAGCTGCCTACTAACTGATCCACAGGAACCCCATGTATCATAAACACTCTGATCAATTGAATGGCAGATATACTGGTGTGCATCTGTCCCCTGCCTGGGGATTCTGGACAATTGTCCAACTGGTCATGTAGACACTGAGTAGATCAGAAAGCTGGATTCAAAACACATTTATCTGAGAAGTGAGATGCCATTCTCTCTTACTTTTAGATTGACTATCCTTGTCATTAATTATTTGGCCTTACAAACATGCCCTAGTAGGTCCCTGAATTATAAAATCCTCCAAATTGACTGAGTCTCTACTGAGACTGGAGCAATGTGACTGGATTAGCGATGCTCAGCTTGTTCAACAGCCTCCAAACAACCTGGGATGAGGGCCAATCTCTGACTGGCTCTCCTGAGAATTCAGTGATGTACCTGGGCTGGTTTTACAGCATCTTTAGGGCTTTAGCAGTAATTCCTGATAAAGAAAATGGGAAATCAACGGTAGAAGGGAAAGGGGGATGAATAAGAGAGAAGGAAGGGAAAGACAGAAGGAAGGAAAAACAGCAAAGGGAAGGTGAGTCTAGGACTTGGGTAGTGAAGGATGAAATGCTGTTAGAACACTTTATTTTTAAGGACCCAAATATATATGCTTTTCTTAATATCCTAAGAGCAAATATCTCATATTCCCTTTCCATGAAAAGACCCTGTAAGCACTTTCTAAGTCATTTACTGCCCAAAACATCTAATTCTATATTGTTACTTGCTTAACTTTCTTTCATGCAGATATTTCCAGCAGAGAGGATGGCATTTATTAGAGGGAAAATTTGTCAATAAGGGGGACCGTGCAATTGGAGGAAACATACACACACCAATAGATCACACACATCTTCATGTATTTGTCTCTTTAAAAATTTATTTCAAGCATAAATTTAGGACTTTAGATCAACAACAGAGGTGGTGACATTCAGAGCGCTCTCCTTGCTTGACTGTGACATAAAAAGTGAATAGTGCAGATTTCAGAAAATATTGCACAGAGCCATAGATATACTATAGAGTCAGTCAGGAATAGCCAAAGCGGGGATATTTGGACAACATTTAACAATCACTCCCTTGCCATCCAGAAAGTGTTGATTTTCTCCTCTTTTACAGATTTCCATGTAGGATTACATTTGAAGAAATGGCCCTATTATATCAAGAATAGTAACAGTGGTTACTGAAAGGAAACAAACAAATGATGAACCTTTGAAGTTCACTGACCCTATAGATTAGTAAATCACATGTCATGGATACAATGAGGACTTAAATTGAGGTTTAAAAAAATCTCTATTCTCCCAAAGCAGGCCCTCAATTTGTGGAGAAGGACAAGATGGTATAAACACACAAACTACTATATTGCATGGTAGCGTGAAGAAGAATAAGATGTGATGCCACCACGGGACTACAGTGGATTGAAGTACAGCTAGGAGCCATCTGAGTGTGTCACAGGAGTGACGCACATGGGATAGCTTTATGATGGAGTTTGAAAGTTGATGGGATATTGATCTGCAAAAATAGAAAAACAGTATATCTGTCAATTCATTTAGGATCATCCTGTGAAGTAAGGATCGCTGACATCCTAGATCAAGGAAACTGAGATATTAATACATATAGCATGATAAGGTATCAGTGAATAATCAAGTCTGGCAAAAACACAAGATATGTTCATTTCTTACCATTCATGTTGTATCTCTCATGATTATGCTCCCATGATATATTGTATATATTATTGTAGGGTTAGAATGGAGAAATACTTGTATGGATTTTTATGCATTAGGGAGAATCATATATTGCAAAATGGAGAGTTTGTCTTTATTCTTCAATGCAACAGGAAACCAAGAATATTCAGTCCAAGAGAGCAGAATGTCCAGAATTAGAAAAGAGAAACTTTAATGTGGATAGAGGAGTTATGGCTGCTGGGGCTGGTAGAGAAAAAAAAAGAGACGAAAAAAGCTGGGAACATTATGACACTAAAAATCAGAGGGCTCTGCCAAGTAAAAAGACACAATGGATGTGAGAGATACAGGAAATGAAATAGACCTTGACCACATGCAAGGAATGAGGCAAACATAAGAGCCAAAAAAGGCATCCAGCAATATGGGACTAGTTGAGTCAATAAATGACTGAAAAGTCAGAGAGAAGGGGGAGATAAATTAAGGTTTTCTCCAAAAGCACCTGAGCTCTATTTTCCTGTATTTCATCATCTTAGTACCAGAAATCACCAAAAAATGTTAAGGCTCTGCAGCAAATGATAGAAATAAGTACTCTAAGGTGCCTCTGCTAGACCCTATGGAATACCAGAACCAAAGCAGGACTACCCAGTGATAACAAGCAGTAAGTCACTAGTCACTCTCAGCACTTAAATAAGACATACATTGTAAAGCATAGAGGATGAATGGAAATCAAATGGAAACAACCCATACCTTTACAGAGTCAGTCTAAACAAAACCTAAAACCTAAACCAAATAGAGGTAATGGTCTCCTTAATCATGTGTCCACTTTCTCCAAGAGTTTCTCATTCCTTTTGTCTGAATCCTCCCTTGTTTACTAACCCTTCATTGCCTTGCTCTCAGCAGATGGTCAGCTAATCACTAATAAAATAAATAATTAAACAGTGTTCACTCCTGAGACATATTTGTATTGATGCACCCTTCAAACTGAAAAGCTTCCTAATCCCCTGAAAGTAAAACGCTAATATTGGAAGGACTCTGTCCCAGCCTCTTTTCAAAATGGCCAATGGGCAGCAATTGCGAGTCTATCTACTTAGATGTCTTCTGCTTTAATTATAACCTGTTTGGATGGTGAAGACAGGAGACGGATGAGGCACTGAAAGATATGGAGAAGGAAATGCATGGACAAGTGGAAAAGATAGCACAAGCCTTAAACATCGATCTATGCCTGCACACCATACCATGTGTGATGGGAGCCAGGTGGGCCTAATCAGGGATGGATTTTTTCAAGAAAGCTCTATATGAGTTGGCACTGAGAAGATTGATTCAACTCAACTGTTTCAACATGATTCTTTGATTCTAAGACTCAGCACTGTTTGTCTCATTTAACTGCACTAAGTCAAAAAGGGAATATCTTATTGCCTATTTGAAGACTGCCAAGAGATAGTAAAATTTTTCATTGCAAGGAGAAAATTGTAACTATTTTTAATGAAGGATGTTCACCAGAATTATTGTGGTGATCATTTTGCAATATATATCAAATAATAATGTATACTTGAATCCAAAATAACATTATATGTCAATATTATCTATGTATAATGATACCTGACACTGAAATAGCATATATGTCTATGTGACCTATGTTATGTACATAACACATCATACCTTCACATAACTTCAGTCACTCAGTCATATCCAATTGTTTGAGACCCCATGGACTGCAGCACATCAGGCTCCCCTGTCCTCCACTATTTCCTGGAGCTTGCTCAAACTCATGCCCATCGAGTTGGTGATGCCATCCAACCATCTCATCCTCTGCCAGCTCCTTCTCCTCCTGCCATCAATCTTTCCCAGCACCAGGGTCTTTTCCAATGAGTCAATTCTTTGCATCCAGTGGCCAAAGTATTGGAGCTTCAGCTTCAGTATGAGTCCTTTCAATGAATATTCAGGGCTGATTTCCTTTAATACAGACCAGTTTGATCTCCTTGCAGTTCAGGGGACTCTCAAGAGTCTTCTCCAACACCACAGTTCAAAATCACCAATTCTTCGGAGTTCAGTTTCCATATGGTCCAGCTCTCACATCCATACTGACTACTGGGAAAACCATAGCTTTGACTAGATGGAATTTTATTTATATATATAAACACATATGTACACACATGGCGTGCTACAATTCACGGGGTCGCAAAGAGTCAGACATGACTGAGTGACTGAACTGAACTGAACTGAAGGAAAAGTTTTTGAAAAGGAAAATAATTATATTTTGGATAAAGAAAGCAAATCAACTAGTATAATTTGTTTTTTCAACTGTGCATTTTGGCTATTATGTTTGGTCTAAAACCGTTTTTTCAAATGTCGTTTATGTTTATGCTGATAATAGATACAGAAACGTGTCTTAACCTTGTAACATTAACTGCAGAACAGCTTATTTTCAATCGTTCCTGAAGAACTAATCTCCAAAGTATTTCCATTTTTCAACACACTGTCAGTGACCTAATTATATTATGTAAAACTATTATATATGCATTGCTATTCTAATATATTATGACATTTAAAAAATATACACAAAATATAAACTATATGACGCCAAGATAAAAATAAATAGAAATGGAAATGGCAACATTTTCTTCCCCAGGGGATGAGGACACTCATTTTTATGGCCACTGGACTAATGGATTCTGAATGTACACACATAATTATACCAGTTATTTAACTATCATAATAAAGTAATTTCTTTTACTTATAGTTTCAATCTAAGTTCTCAGAATACCACAAGGGGCCAAGAATACAATTATACATGAATAACTCTCTTCATCAGTTCAGTTCAGTTCAGTCTCTCAGTCCTGTCCGGCTCTTTGTGACCCCATGAATCTCAGCACGCCAGGCCTCCCTGTCCATCACCAAATCCCAGAGTTCACTCAAACTCATGTCCATCGAGTCAGTGATGCCATCCAGCCATCTCATCCTCTGTCGTCCCCTTCTCCTCCTGCCCCCAATCCCTCCCAGCATCAGAGTCTTTTCCAATGAGTCAACTCTTCCCAAGAAGTGGCCAAAGTACTGGAGTTTCAGCTTTAGCATCATTCCTTCCAAAGTACACCCAAGTCTGATCTCCTCTAGAATGGACTGGTTGGATCTCCTTGCAGTCCAAGAGACTATCAGGAGTCTTCTCCAGCACGACAGTTCAAAAGCATCAATTTTTTGGTGCTCAGCTTTCTTCACAGTCCAACTCTCACATCCATACATGACCACTGGAAAAACCATAGCCTTGACTACATGGATCTTGTTGGCAAAGTAGTGTCTCTGCTTTTCAATATGCTTGGTCATAACTTTTCTTCCAAGGAGTAAGTGTCTTTTAATTTCTAGGCTGCAATCACCATCTGCAGTGATTTTGGACCCCCCCCAAAAATAAAGTCTGACACAGTTTCCACTGTTTCCCCATCTATTTCCCATGAAGTGATGGGACAAGATGCCATGATCTTAGCAAAGCTAGTGGAGGTGATGGAATTCCAATTGAGCTATTTCAAATCCTGAAAGATGATTCTGTGAAAGTGCTGCACTCAATATGCCAGCAAATTTGGAAAACTCAGCAGTGGCCACAAGACTGGAAAAGGTCAGTTTTCATTCCAATCCCAAAGAAAGGCAATGCCAAAGAATGCTCAAACTACCACACAATTGCACTCTTCTCACATGCTAGTAAAGTAACTCTCTTCATATGCATATGTAAAATTTTGTGAGCTCAATTAAGTAACCATCTTTAATTCTTTTGTTATTTGATCAATTCATCTACTGGTAATAATCCAAACTCTACAACAGATAGCTTTTTTTCAGGGTTGAAATCTCAAATCATAATAAAAGCGGAGCAATGGCCTAGAAGAATGAATAAAATGTCACATGGATATCATCATATATATGCATTTGTAAAGAAAATTCATGAAAAAATACAGAAGACTTACAGTTTGCTTAAACAGAAAGTGTACTCATTCAGAGCTGAATATACACTTCACCTAGGAAAAATACTTTCTCAGCTTCTGATGACTTCTAAAGAAAGGGACTCCAGGACTTTCATCTCCAGCCTTCTGTGGACTCCTTTCCACTTTCCTCCTCAACTTCCCTCCATGAAATCTCTTCCCTAGGTTATAAAACACACCTTGGGCTTCTTTCTGGTTCAGACAAGATGGCCTTGATCTCTTTGTGCCCACTCCTCTATTTATTCTGGAAATAAGAAGAGACCATTAAAGGAGACCTTATATATTTGGCAAGAAGAAGGTGAACTAGATTAGGGCCTGAAGAATGGAAGAGCAACACAGCAGCATCTAAGAGAAGACAATCCAGGCCCTGCATTCCTGACCTCATACCTAGCATCAGAAGGCAGCCTGAGTAGGGCTGTTCCTCCCAAGGAATAAATGTGAAGGAACACCAGGTGGTGGTTTAGTTGCTAAGCTGTGCCTGACTCTGTGTGACTCATGGAATAGAGGCCACAAGGTTCCTCTGTCCACTGAATTCTCCAGGCAAGAATACGGATTCCCATGTCCTCCTCCAGGGGATCTTCCCAACCCAGGGATTGAATCCAGGTCTTTACAAAGGCAAGTGGATTCCTTACTGTCTGAGCCACCAGGAAAGCCCAAGAAACTCAATAATGGCATGGATATTTGGAAAATAAAAGGATAAAAGCATATGTTAATATTAGATAAAGTAGACTTTACAGCAAAGAAAATTTCCAAAGACAAAGGAATACAAGGACATTACATAAAGAATAAAGAGTTGAATCCCTAGGTCAGGAAGATCCCCTGAAGGAGGGCAGGGCAACCCACCTTAACATTCTTCCCTGGAGAATCCCCATGGACAGAGGAGCCTGGCAGGCTCTATAGTCCATGGGGTCACAAAGAGTTGGACATGACTGAAGTCACCTAGCGCACATGTAAGAGACTAAAACTTAAAAGTCCTCACCAAAAAGATCTTGAAAGTTAAATATGTGAGGTGATATTAATAGATATGTTAATTAAATCAATGAGGAATTCATTAATAATGTAGACCCATTTAAATTGTCATGTATTCTTTAAATATCTTGCCATTTTATCTGGATAATATATTTTTTAAAAAAAACTGAAAAAAAAATAGCAAGAATTTCCATACTTTTTATATAATTATGTAGGTATTTCAGAATTTACACTTGGTATGTTAAGGGTTTTTTTTTTTTTTTTTATTCCAGATAATAACCAGTGGGATTCATTGGATATTCAGAAAAATAAGAAACCTTGGACATTATCTAGGCAATCCTCCCATATTAAGGATATATAAGTAAATCCAATAATGATTATGTCACTTATCTAAACTTATAAAACTTGATGCAAAAGTAGCAATAGAAACCAGGTTTCCTAGGTTTAGTAATTCTTTACCGATTTACCCCGTAAATGGAAATATCTCCTATGCTCTGCAAAACTTGATTCTTATCTCTTTCACAGTTCAGTTCAGTTCACTTCAGTCGCTCAGTCATGTCCGACTCTTTGCGACACCATGAATCGCAGCATGCCAGGCCCACCTGTCCATCACAAACTCCTGAGTTCACTCAGACTCATGTCCATTGAGTCAGTGATGTCATCCAGCCATCTCATCTTCTGTCATCCACTTCTCCTCCTGCCTCCAATCCCTCCCAGCCTCAGAGTCTTTTCTAATGAGTCAACTCTTCGCATGAGGTGGCCAAAGTACTGGAGTTTCAGCTTTAGCATCATTCCTTCCAAAGAAATCCAAGGGCTGATCTCCTTCAGAATGGACTGGTTGGATCTCCTTGCAGTCCAAGGGGCTCTCAAGGGTCTTCTCCAATACCACAGTTCAAAAGCATCAATTCTTTTGCACTTAGCCTTCTTCACAGTCCAACTCTCACATCCATACATGACCACTGGAAAAATCATAGCCTTGACTAGATGGAACTTTGTTGGCAAAGTAATGTCTCTACTTTTGAATATGCTATCTAGGTTGGTCATAACTTTTCTTCCAAGGAGTAAGCATCTTTTAATTTCATGGCTGCAGTCATCATCTGCCATGATTTTGGAGCCCCCAAAAATAAAGTCTGACACTGTTTCCACTGTTTCCCCATCTATTTCCCATGAAGTGATGGGACCAGATGTCATGATCTTCGTTTTCTGAATGTTGAGTTTTAAGCCCACTTTTTCACTCTCTTCTTTCACCATCATCAAGAGGCTTTTTAGTTCCTCTTCACTTTCTGCCACAAGGGTGGTGTTATCTGCATATCTGAGGTTATTGAGATTTCTCCCAGCAATCTTGATTTCAGCTTGTGCTTCTTCCAGCCCAGCATTTCTCATGATGTACTCTGCATATAAGTTAAATAAACAGGGTGACAATATACAGCCTTGACGTACTCCTTTTCCTATTTGGAACCAGTGTGTTGTTCCATGTCTAGTTCTAACTGTTGCTTCTTGACCTGCATACAAATTTCTCAAGAGGCAGGTGAGGTGGTCTGGTATTCCCATCTCTTTTTAGAATTTTCCACAGTTTATTGTGATCCACACAGTCAAAGGCTTTGGCATAGTGAATAAAGCAGAAATAGATGTTTTACTGGAACTCTCTTGCTTTTTCCATGATCCAGTGGATGTTGGCAATTTGGTCTCTGGTTTCTCTAACTTTTCTAAAACCAACTTGAACATCTGGAAGCTCACAGTTCATGTATTGCTGAAGCCTGGTGGAAAATTTTGAGCATTATTTACTAGCGTGTGAGATGAGAGCAATTGTGCGGTAGTTTGAGCATTCTTTGGCATTGCCTTTCTTTGGGATTGGAATGAAAACTGACCTTTTCCAGTCCTGTGGCCACTGCTGAATTTTCCAAATTTGCTGGCATATTGAGTGCAGCACTTTCACAGCATCATCTTTCAGGATTTGAAATAGCTCAACTGGAATTCCATCACCTCCACTAGCTTTGTTCGTAGTGATGCTTTCTAAGGCCCACTTGACTTCACATTCCAGGATGTCTGGCTCTAGGTGAGTGATCACACCATCATGATTATCTGGGTCATGAAGATCTTTTTTGTACAGTTCTTCTATGTATTTTGCCACTTCTTCTTAATATCGTCTGCTTCTGTTAGGTCTATACCATTTCTGTTCTTTATCGAGGCCATCTTTGCATGAAATGTTCCCTTGATATCTCTAATTTTCTTGAAGAGATCTCTAGTCTTTCCCATTCTGCTGTTTTCCTCGATTTCTTTGCATTGATCGCTGAGAAAGGCTTTCTTATCTCTTCCTGCTATTCTTTGGATCTCTGCATTCAGATGCTTATATCTTTCCTTTTCACTTCTCTTCACAGCTATTTGTAAGGCCTCCCCAGACAGCCATTTTGCATTTCTTTTCCATGGGGATGGTCTTGATCCCTGTCTCCTGTACAATACCACGAACCTCTGTCCATAGTTCATCAGGCACTCTATCTATCAGATCTAGTCCCTTAAATCTATTTCTCACCTCCACTGTATAATCATAAGGAATTTGATTTTGGTCATACCTGAATGGTCTAGTGGTTTTCCCTTCTTTCTTCAATTTAAGTCTGAATTTGGCAATAAGGAGTTCATGATCTGAGCCACAGTCAGCTCCTGGTCTTGTTTTTGCTAACTGTATAGAGCTTCTCCATCTTTGGCTGTAAAGAATATAATCAGTCTGATTTCGGTGTTGACCATCTGGTTTTGTCCATGTGTAGAGTCTTCTGTTGTGTTATTGGAAGAGGGTGTTTGCTATGACCATGGCATTTTCTTGGCAAAACTCTATTAGTCTTTGCCCTGCTTCATTCTGTATTCTAAGGCCAAATTTGTCTGTTAGTCCAGGTGTTTCTTGACTTCCTACTTTTGCGTGCAAGTCCCCTATAATGAAAAGGACATCTTTTTTGGGTGTTAGTTCTAAAAGGTCTTGTAGGTCTTCATAGAACCGTTCAACTTCAGCTTCTTCAGCATTACTGGTTGGGGTATAGACATGGATTACTGTGATATTGAATGGTTTGCCTTGGAAATGAACAGAGATCATTCTGTCATTTTTAAGATTGCATCCAAGTACTGCATTTTGAACTCTTTTGTTGACCATGATGGCTACTCCATTTCTTCTGAGAGATTCCTGCCCGCAGTAGTAGATATAATGGTCATCTGAGTTAGAGTCACCCTTTCCAGTCCATTTTAGTTCGCTGATTCCTAGAATGTCAACCTTCACTCTTGCTATCTCTTGTTTGACCACTTCCAATTTGCCTTGATTCATGGACCTGATATTCCAGGTTCCTATGCAATATTGCTCTTTACAGCATCAGACCTTGCTTCTAAAACCAGTCACATCCACAGCTGGGTATTGTTTTTGCTTTGGCTCCATCCCTTCCTTCTTTCTGGAGTTATTTCTCCACTGATCTCAGTAGCATATTGGGCCCCTACTGACCTGGGGAGTTCCTCTTTCAGTATCCTATCATTTTGCCTTTTCATACTGTTCATGGGGTTCTCAAGGCAAGAATACTGAAGTGGTTTGCCATTCCCTTCTCCAGTGGACCACATTCTGTCAGACCTTTTCACCATGACCTGCCCATCTTGGGTGGCCCCACGGGCATGGCTAGTTTCATTGAGTTAGACAAGGCTGTGGTCCTAGTGTGATTAGATTGACTAGTTTTCTGTGAGTATGGTTTCAGTGTGTCTGCCCTCTGATGCCCTCTTGCAACACATACAGTCTTACTTGGGTTTCTCTTACCTTGGATGTGGGGTATCTCTTCACGGCTGCTCCAGCAAAGCACAGAATGCCATATGTCCACAAAACAAGGAGACCTGAGCTGTATCAGAGTCAGTAAACGCTGTTTGGAGCAAGTGGTTTTTACTGAGATCTGAAAGATGTTGAGGAGGTAATCATGTAAGAGAGAGAAAGTGTTCCAGGAAGAAAAAGGCATTTATAAAGAGCTTTAGCCATATGTGAGAATATAGAGTGAGAAGAACAGACATGCCAGGATTGAACCTTCAAGGAATTTAATTTACTTGGGAAAACTTGGTAAAACATCTCTTTCACAGAAATGATCATATTTCATTGTATTCATTGTCCAGTTAGCATAAGTTTTACCAAGTAAATTGAATTCCTTGAAGGCCAATCCTGGCATGTCTGTTCTTCTCACTCTATATTCTCACATATGGCTAAAGCTCTTTATAAATGCCTTCTTCTCCCTGGAACACCCTCTCTCTCTCTTACATGATTACCTCCTCGACATCTTTCAGATCTCAGTAAAAACCAGTTCCTCCAAACAGTGTTTACTGACTCTGATACAGCTCAGGTCTCCTTGTTTTGTGGACATATGGCATTCTGTGCTTTTCCCTCTTGACATGTGTCCCAATTGTTGTACAACATTTAACTTTGAAATTCACCTCATTTCTGTTGTTCTGTTAAAATAAGTCCTAATTCACAAAGTCCACATGTGTGCTCTTCACTACTGTCCATTCTTTGCGTCCAACATGCCTTCATTAGGTGTTTGTTCAATGAAACTCTTTTATTTGTGCAGAATAAAATTTCAATGAATATTTGATGCTGCTCTCACAGCATACAGTGAACTAAAACCTGTTCGGTCTTTTATTCCACTTACACTAGCCCTCACTGTTTCACGTCCTAAGATAATGTGATAATCAACCACTGACAAAAAGGCTGAAAAGGACAGAATCTTAACTGCTCTTCCAGATAAAATTTCCTTTTGTGTTATTTTTTTCTTTCTTTCAGAAAGAACTTGCATTCTAGATTGCTTTCAGGTGAATAGAAACGGGACTGATATGTTAGCTGGAAAAAAACCACTGTTGCAGTAAACAAAAGTAGACAAATCATGCATCTTCTGTATACGTCAATACTCATTTTATTGGGAGCTGTTGGCTCAGACAGTAGAGTCCCCCTGCAGTACAGGAGACCTGGATTTCGTGCCTATTCAGGAAGATCCCTGGAAGAGGGCATATCAAACCACTCTAGTATTCTTGCCTAGAGAATCCCCATGGACTGAAGAGCCTGGTGGGAAAGCGTTGGACCTGACTGAGCATCTACGCATAGAAAAATTCCTCAAGGTGGCATAATGACATTTAGAAGCAGTTTCTCTCACTAGTGTGCCTAACTACAACTCCTGCTTTTCAATGAAAGACCAAAGATAAAAGATAAAAGTAGTATTCCATAACAATCAAGTAATTATTTCTACCAAGGAATTTTTCTTAAAGCTAAGCTAAAGAAATATGTTGTGGGATAGAGCAGTAATGCGAAGTAGAAGAGATCCAAACAAGGAAGCTTCATGACAAATCGATAATTTTCTTTTTCAGGAAAAAGAATAAAACCTCAGTTTGGGATCATGTTTTATACAGAGATTTGCATACTCTTTGGAAATGTAAAAATTTTCTACTCTAATTTCCTTGTTTAGTTGAGAAAACCAAGACTTAGAGTAGTCAAGATAAGTTTTCTAAGTCAAAGAGCAGTTACGTTAGGATTCTGATGAGAGCTCAGTGACAGGCCTTAGGGTGCAGTTGCTTCATCTTTAGGCTGACGGGCTGCTGATTGGGGGTACCGATAATGGTGCCATCTTCAGGCTGAATTGCTTTTACTTTAGGAAACCTCTATCTTTGCTCTTAACACCCTCAACTGATCCCATAAAATCCAAAATCTATTGGTTTAAATGTTAATTACATCTAAGAAAATATCTTCCCAGGTGAGCATGTCAAAGAACTACAATTTGAAAGAAATGTACAATTCTATGGAGTATGTTACCACGTGCCACTGGAATTGAATGTCTATGCTACCTGTTCTATACTCATGACCTAGGAAGGGAAAAAATGATTGACAATTTTTTTTCCCCCACTTAATCATGTCCAGTGTTTTAGTGCATGCAGGCTGCTATTACAAAATGTGAGGCTGGGTGTTTTATTAATCACGGTATTTATCGCAGTTCTGGAGGCTAGAAGTCCAAGATCAGGATGCCAGCATGGTTGAGTGAGTGAGGGCCTCTTCCTGGATATATCCCTAAATAGAAGGGATGAGCAAGTATTTCAGGTCTCTTTCACAAGAGCCCTAATCCCATTCATGTAGGCTCTGCCTGCATGTGGGTTCTGAACTCATGACCTAATTATTTTCAAATGGTCCCACCATCTAAAATCATTACTTTGGGGATTAGGTTTTCAACATATAAATTTTGGGAGAACAGAAGCATTAGACCATGGCACCCAACGAGGAGACTGACTTGTCTAAGGTAACCCAAAGCCTCATCCATACTGAATGCTCTGGTGCTGATATGAAGCCAAGGACTAAGGAAATATAGATTTCTCCTGGTATATACCAAGGGGATTGCAGAGTTTTGAAAGACTGCCCAGATAAAAAATTGCCTTATTTGGGGGGAAAATTGTCTATTCTGTAAAAAATAGCAGGCATTTTGTACAATGTATTTGAATATATAAAACTCAGTTACCTATCCATACATCAAGCACATTACAGAATACAAATAATCCCATTTACAGTTGCATCAAAAAAATAAAATACATAGAAATAAATTTAAGCAAGGTTTTGAAAGATCTATGTATGAAAACATTCAAGACACTCATGAAGGAAATGTTTAAAAGAGACAAAAGGAGCATATTTCATATTCATTGACCTGAAGAATTAATACTGTTAATGCGTCCATTCTACCCACAGCTATCTACATATTCACTGCAGTCTCTTTCAAAATTCCAAGGCATTTTTTACAAAACAGAAAACAAAATTCTACAACTTGTATAAAACTGTTGTTGTTGTTCAGTTGCCAGGTCATGTCTGAGTCTTACTGACGCCATAGACTGCAGCGCACCAGACTTCCCTGTCCCATACCATCTCCTCTAGGAGGAGGCAAATTCTAATTTGCCCAAGTTCATGCCCTTTTAATTGGTGATGCCATCCAACCATCTCATCCTTTGTCACCCTCTTTTTCTTCTGCCTTCAATCTTTCCCAGCATCAGGGTCTTTTCCAATGAGTCAGCTATTCACATTAGGTGGCCAAAGTGTTGGAGATTCAGCTTCAGCATCAGTCCTTCCGAAGAGTATTTGGGGTTGATTTCCTTTAAGGTTGACTGGTTTGATCTCCTTCGTGCCCAAGGGACTCTCAAAAGTCTTCTACACCAGCACAGTTTGAAAACATCAGTTCTTCGGCACTCTGTCTTCTTTATTGTCTGCCCAGCTCTTACATGTGCACATGACTACTGGAAAGAGCATAGCCTTGACTATACAGACCTCTGTGAGCAAAGTGATGTTTTTGCTTTTAACACACTGTCTAGGTTTGTCACAGCTTTCCTGCCTAGAAGCAATTGTCTTCTAATTTCATGGCTGCAGTCACCATCTACAGTGAATTTAGAGCCCAGGAAGAGGAAATCTGTCACTGCTTCCTCCTTTTCCCCTTCTATTTGCATGTAAGTGATGGGACCAGATGCCATGATCTTAGCTTTTTTGATATTGAGTTTTAAGCCAGCTTGTTCACTCTCCTCTTTCACCCCCATCGGAGGCTCTTTAGTTCCCCTTCACTTTCTGCCATTAGAGTGGTATCGTTCACATATCGGAGGTTGTTGATATTTCTCCCAGCAGTCTTAATTCCAGCCTTTAGGACTCATCCAGTCCAACATTTCGCATGACATGCTCTGCATATAAGTTAAATCAGCAGGGTGACCATATTCAGCCTTGACGGACTTCTTCACCAATTTTGAACCAGTTTATTGTTCCTCGTCAACTTCTAACTGTTGCTTTTTGAACTGCATACAAGTTTCTCAGAAGACAGGTAATGTTGTTCTGATATGCCCATCTCCTAAAGAATTTTCCACTTTGTTGTGATCCACACAGTTTGGTGAGATCAATGAATCAGATGTTTTTCTGGAATTCCCTTGCTATCTCTATGTTCCACTAAATGTTCCCAATTTGATCTCTGGTTCCTCTGCCTTTTCTAAAGCCAGGTTGAACATCTGGAAGTTCTAGGTTCACATAATGCTGAAGCCTAGCCTGGAAGATTTTGATCATAACCTTATGAGCACTGGAGATGAGTGCTTGAACATTCTTTAATACTGTCCTTCTTGGGAATTGGGATGAGGATTGATATTTTCCAGTTCTCTGGTCACTGCTGGCTTTTCCAAATTTTTAACATATTGAATGGAGCACTTTAATAGTATCATCTTTCAGAATTTTAAATAGCTTTGCTGGAATTCTATCACCTCCACTAGCTTTGTTGGCAGCAGTGCTTTTTAAGACCCACTGGAGTTCACATTCCAGGATTTCTGGCTCTGAGTGAGAAACTACACCATTGTGATTATCTGGGTCATTAAGATATTTTTTGTATAGTTCTTCTGTGTATTTTTTCCATCTGCTCTTGGTCTATTCTGCTGTATTAAATCACAAAGCACCAAAGATAAAAGTGATCTTGAGAAAGAAGAACAAAGTTTGAGACTAGGGTTGTTGATTTCAAATTGTATTAGAAAGCTATAGTAATCAAAACAGAATAATTTGCTTCTGGCACGAACACAGACACATGGATCAACAGAGCAGAACAGTGAAGCCAGAAAGAAACACACACATATATTGTCGGTTAGCTTATGAAAAAGGAGCCAAGAATATCCAGTGGGGAAAGGACAAGCTTGTCAAAAATGGCACTGGGAAAACTGGACAGTCCTATGAAAAAATGGAACTCTACCCCTGTCTTTTCCAGGCACAAAAATAAAATAAAAATAGATCAAAATTTTAACATAAGACTTTAAGCAATTAAACTCTTAGAGGAAGACATTGAGGAAATCTTCTTGCCATCAGCCTTTGCAACTGCTTTTTGGGTTTCACACCAAAAGCAAAGGCAACAACTGCAAAAACAAACTAGTGGGACCACATCAAACTCCAAACAAAGGAACGTCAGCAAAATCAAATGCCAACTTTCAGATTGACAGAAAATATTTCCCAATCATATATTTAATAAGGGCTTAACATCCAAAAATACATGAGACATTCAACTCAAGGGCAAAAAATCCCCAAATAATCCAAAAATTTAATGGAGCATAATAAAAGTAAGAGTTTCAATAAATCTGAAGATTAGACTACATGACAGACTCAGCAAGGCTTTCCTTCTAGAACAGCAAAAGCCTGTGCATTCCTAGCATTACTTTCCTCATCTCAACTCACTTGTTTGACAATTACAGTTCACAGTGTACATTCTTCAATCAATAGCAATCACCCCACAGTGAGCTATAATATGTGCTAAGAACAGCCCCACTGGGGAAAAAAAAACCTAATATTTGTATTCTTACTAATGAGGCATATCAAAAGGAAAGTAATTTCAGGTTTACCACTCCATTGTTTTCTATATTTTATTTCAAAGTTGAGCCACCTATTAAGGAGAATGAGTTAAGAGACCTCAATAATATATAGATAGAAAATCAGTTTTAAATGGGAGCATTAATGGATTATAATTTGGGGGTAATTTATTATTACTGTAACTCTCCAGTACTTTGGCCACCTCATGTGAAGAGTTGACTCATTGGAAAAGACTCTGATGCTGAGAGGGATTGGGGGCAAGAGGAGAAGGGGAAGACAGGATGAGATGGCTGGATGGCATCACTGAGTCGATGGACGTGAGTCTGAGTGAACTCTGGGAGTTGTTGATGGACAGGGAGGCCTGGTGTGCTGCGATTCATGGGGTTGCAAAGAGTTGGACACAACTGAGCGACTGATCTGATCTGATTCCTTTTGATTCTCTAATAATCAAAGGTTAATAATTTATAAGTAATAGGGACACCTACTGCTAAATTTACAGTGAGTAGAGAAAGAAAGAATATATTAGGCAAGAAGTGAAAGTATGGGAAATCCACATTGCCAGTAAAGTAAAGGTCAGTATGGCCTTGAGAGGAAGGAAGGTCCTCAAAGTTTCTTGAAACACCAAGGAGTCAGATGTGAGGAACTAGCTTAATTTATAAACCAGAAACTCTACCAGAAGAAATTTAAGTTCATAAAAATATTATGATGCTAAAACCCAAAATTTAAACAGAGAATAGGGTAGGGTCGGGTATATAGACATTCAAAATTCTCCATTGCTTAGTGCATCAAACACTCAAAGACAATCCTCACTGAAATCTTTCTCCATTGCTCACCCTACAGGTACCAGCATGAAGAAAGAGATAGCTCTACTCCACAGGCAGTAGAACCCTACTTTTATGGCCTCATGGCTTTCCTTAAGAAGCATTCCATGCAGCAGATTTTCTCTATCCTGTCTCATCAGGCTGACTCCCCACGGTCAGCAGGAGTCCTCACCCTGGGATCATTCCTCAATTCCCATGGCTCCAGCTCCCAGCTTCCATGGACACCAGTGGACTTACAACCCTGTCCGAGATATGAAAGGCTGCAGCATGGCTTGTCTATGTGGTTCTCACTCCGTTCAGACTGTCAAAGATTAGTGAGTTCACTCCCCAACAGCTTCAAATGCCTCCCCCATCCCAGTGGATGACCATGGACACGGGGATCTCTCCCCTGCGCTTCAGCTCCCTCTCCCCCAGGTGCAGGCTGGTCCCACTTGCTCTCCTCCTTCTTTCCCCTTCCTCCTTGTCCTTTCTTTCCTTTGTCCTACCAAGTTCTATATGGATCCAGATATTCCTTCTCAGTAGTCAGGGAGTCCTGTCAGTATTCACCTGGTCTTCTGTGAGAACTGCTGCATCTTTAGACGTTCTTGATGCATCGGTGGAGAGAGGTGTACCCCACTTCCAACTACACCTCCATCATCTTGTCCACCCCCATTTTTGCATGTATTAGAAATGAGTTTCCCTTTCTATTAAGTAACATTGCCATCACCACACAGTTTTAACTTTTGCTTTTTGAAAAGAACACAAGTAAGTTCCACTCTCTTCAGTTGAGTCAGTCATCCAGTCATGGCCAACTATTTGAGACCCCATGGACTGAAGCATGCCAGGCTTCCATACATCCCTGACTCCCAGAGCTTACTCAAATTCATGTCCATCGAGTTGGTAATGCCACTTAATGATGTCTACTCTCAGAATATTTCAAAAATAAAACACAATCTTATTAGTTACAGTAACCATGCTATACATCAGATCCTCAGTTCAGTTCAGTTGCTCATTCATTTCCGACACTTGTGACCCCGTGGACTGCAGAAACACAGGCTTCCCTCAGATCAGATCAGATCAGTGGCTCAGTCGTGTCCGACTCTTTGCGACCCCATGAATTGCAGCACGCCAGGCTTCCCTGTCCATCACCAACTCCCAGAGATTGCTCAAACTCATGATTAGATCTTGTGATTAGATCATGAAGCTCAAATTTAGATCTTCAGATCTTATTAATTTTTTATATATAAAAGTGTGTAACCTTTAAAATTCTCTCCCAATTTGCCCTGCCCTCCAGACTTTGGCAATCATTTTCTATTCTGAGTTCCATCTTTTTTTTCTTTTTTGAGATTCTTTATAATTGAGATCATATGGTATTTGTCTTTCTCTGACTTAGTCCACTTAGCATAATGCCCTCCAGTTTCATCCATGTTGCCACAAATGTGAGGATTTCTTTCTTTTCCTAATGGCTAAATAATATTTATCTATATGTGTCACATCACATTGTTTTAATCCATTCACCTGTTTAAAAAATACTCAGGTTGTGCCTAACCAAGGCTACTGTGAATAATGCTGCAATGAACATGGGAATACAGATCTCTCTCTGAGCCAATGATTTCATTTCCTTTGACTATATATCCAGAAGTGGGATAATGCATCACATAACAGTTCTGTCTTAAATTTCTTGAGGAACCTCCACACTATGATTCCATGGGAATTCCACCGGTATACATCCCTACCAACAGTGTATAAGCACTCCTTTTTCTCCTCAGCCTCAATAACATTTGTCATTTTTTACATTTTGGTACTAGCCATTCAAACAGGTAAGAGGTGATATCTGTTGTGCTTTTGATCTGCATTTCCTTTGATTACTAGTGATGCTGAGCATCTAGTCATATACCTCTTGATCATCTATATGCCTTATTTGTGGGAAAATGTCTATTCTTTAAAGATGGAGCATACATTATGTTTACTATATTCCAATATACGTAACTCAGTTGTTGACCTATATATCAACAATGAACTATCAGATAGTGGAATGAAGAAAACAATTCCATTTACTATTACATCAAAAAAAGATGAAACACTTAGAAATACACAAGCAAGGTGTTGAAAGATTTTATGCAAAACCTTTAACACATTGATAAGAGAAATTTTAAAAGAGTTAAATATATGTAAAGTTACATTGTCAATTCAATGTGATTCTTGAGGTAGGATTTGTATTTCTATAAACTTCCCTCTTAGAACTGTTTTTGTTGCATCCTCTAGGTTTTAGATCATCATGTTTTCATTGTTCCTTGTTTCTAGTAATGTTTTGATTTCCCTTATTTCTTCAGTAACCTGTTCATTATTTAGAAATGTGTTGCTTAATCTCCATGTATTTGTGTTCTTTGCAGGTTTTTTTCACATATAATCGATATCTGGTCTCATAGTGTGGTCAGAGAAAATGGTTGATATAATTTCAATTTCCTTAAATTTACTGAGGTTTGATTTGTGACCCAAGATGAGGAAAATGTTCCATGTGCACTTGAGAAGAAAGTGTGTTCTTCTGCATTTGGATGGAATGTGCTGAGATATCAATTAGGTCTGTTTGCTCTAATATTTCATTTTAGATTTATGTTTCCTTATTAATTTTCTGTCCTGTTGATCTGTCCATTGGTATAGGTGCAGTGAAAACATGCCCTACCATTATTGTGTTACTGTCAATTTCCCCTTTTATGTCAGTTAGTGTTTACCTTATGTATTGAGGTGCTCTATTGTGGGTAAATAAATATTTTAAATTGTTATGTATTTTCTTGGACTGATCCCCTAATCATTGTTAGTGTCTTCTTTATCTCTTATAATAGTTTTTATTTTAAGGTCTATTTTTTCTGATATGAAAATTGCCAATCCAGCTATCTTTTGATTTCCATTTGCATGGAATATCTTTTTCCATCCACTCACTTTCAGTCTGTATGTGTCTCTAGGACTGAAGTGGGTCTCTTGTAGACAGCATATATATGGGTCTTGTTTTTGTATCCATTCAGCCAGTCTGAGTCTTTTGGTAAGAATGGGAGAAGATAACAGCAAATAAAACAACTGTTAAAGGATTGCTTTCCAAAATATAAACAACTCAAGCAACTCAGTCATCAAAGCAAAAGCAAGAGCTGCAAAAATAGACTAGTGGGACTGCATGAAACTCAATACCTTGTGCATAGTAAAAGAAGCCATCAGTAAAGTGAAATGACAACCTATGGAATGAAAAAATAGTATTTGCAAATCACATATTTGGTAATGGCTTCATATTCAAGTATATATAAAAGACTCATGCAACTCAGAAGGAAAAAACATCAAAGAACCCAAATTATTAAATGAGCAAGGAAGAGTAAGTGTTTTGAAAAATCTGAAGAGTAGACTGTAGATGACAGACACTGTAAGTTTTTCCTTCCAGAACAAAAGCCTGTGTCTTCCTGACATTGCTTTCTTTGTCTTCAATCACCTGTTTGGTGATGCAGTTCACAATATCCATCATTCATTCTATAGCAATCACCCTATACTGAGCTATATGTGCTAAGAATAGCCCTACTAATTATAAAAACAACTAATAATTACATACTTAATCTTGAGGCATCTAAAATCCAAGGTGATTTTCAGAATGTTCACTCCATCATTTTCAACATTCTATTTCAAAATTGAAACTCCTAGTAAGGAAAAATGAGTAGGGGACCTCAACAATACATGGATAGAAAGTCATTTAAAACTGGGAGCATTACTGGATTATAATTTGGGGGAATGTATTATTACTAATACTACTATAATTTTATTTCCTTTAATTCTCTGCTATACTAGGTTGATATTGATTTAAAATAGTAATATCAACATAGAGGCACATAATACTCAAGTTACAGTAGATTGCAGATGTGATCCAACCAGCTTAAGCTGTATACCAGAAACCACACAAGAAGGAAAATGAAGTTCATAAAAATATGCTGATGCTAAATGCCAAAATCCAGACAGTAAGAGAATAGGGTAGGGTTTATGTAGATGCTGAAAACCACTCAGAGAGGTAGACATGGAGGCAAATACACTAATGAGCTCAGAAAAATCAAAGCACAAAAGGGTCGGAAAAATAAATCATCAAGGGACTTGGTAGTCTGATCAAAAGAATAAGAGAATCAAATTAGAAAACCAAAATGTAAAGACTTGTTCACATGATAGGCCCAGAGAATGCTCAGCAGAGAAAATTTCAGCCTCAATGGACCAGTGAACAGAAGCCTCCAGCATGAGGAACAAAAACCCTGGGCAGGACTCACGACTGTGTGCTTCTGGGAACAGCCTCATTTTCAAAGTTTGGGCACCATACCACCTAAAAGTGAAGGCAGACAAGGATTATAGCTTGCTCTGGCACTGAATCACAGATAGTAGTGTTTGTGAGTTTACTTTTCTCATTCAACTATAAAGTTAATGAATCACTAACCAATGATAACTGACACCATCAGTTTCTAGTCAGACCCTCTTTAGTCATACAATGGATATCTGAACCTGTTATATGATCCCCAATAACAGTTTTATAATTGTATGTATTGATGCTTAATGAAGGGGAATTGCTTTACAATACTGTACTGCTTTCGGCCAAACATCAGCATGAATCAGCCATAGGTATACCTATGTCCCCCCCACTCTTGAACCTCCTTCCCACCTTCCTTCCTGTCCCACCCCTCGAAGCTGTTTTAGGAAAATATGGAAGGCTTCACAAATTTGTGTTTCATCCTTGGGCAGAGGCCATGCTAATCTTCTCAGTATTATTCCAATTATTTAATATATGTGCTACCAAAGCAAACACACGAATAACAATTTAACAGAAAAAAAAATCATATAGCTAGTCACCTACCAATAAAAGATCAATTACATAAGGAATTACGGTATTCTGCTATTTTTACTGGCTCTTATAAAATTGAATTTTATAATGTCCAAAGTTCCATGAAGGAATTAAGCATATATTTATGCATAACACATGTATACATGCAGAGAAATATAAGCACACAAATACGTCTATGTTATACAGGCTATTATCCTCCTTGCCTGTCACAACAAGCTCTTTAGTTAATGAGAGTAATAGTACCAAATTTCTCCAACATATATATATTCCTTTTGAGAACCATTTATTTTATTTTTCTTTTATTTATTTATTTTTCTTTTTTTTTTTTTTTTAATTTTATTTTATTTTTAAACTTTACATAACTGTATTAGATTTGCCAAATATCAAAATGAATCCACCACAGGTATACATGTGTTCCCCATCCTGAACCCTCCTCCCTCCTCCCTCCCCATTCCATCCCTCTGGGTTGTCCCAGTGCACCAGCCCCAAGCATCCAGTATCGTGCATCGAACCTGGACTGGCAACTCATTTCATACATGATATTTACATGTTTCAATGCCATTCTCCCAAATCTTCCCACCCTCTCCCTCTCCCACAGAGTCCATAAGACTGTTCTATACATCACTGTCTCTTTTGCTGTCTCGTACACAGGGTTATTGTTACCATCTTTCTAAATTCCATATATATGCGTTAGTATACTGTATTGGTGTTTTTCTTTCTGGCTTACTTCACTCTGTATAATAGGCTCCAGTTTCATCCACCTCATTAGAACTGATTCAAATGTATTCTTTTTAATGGCTGAATAATACTCCATTGTGTATATGTACCACAGCTTTCTTATCCATTCATCTGCTGATGGACATCTAGGTTGCTTCCATGTCCTGGCTATTATAAACAGTGCTGCGATGAACATTGGGGTACTCGTGTCTCTTTCCCTTCTGGTTTTCTCAGTGTGTATGCCCAGCAGTGGGATTGCTGGATCATAAGGCATGTCTATTTCCAGTTTTTTAAGGAATCTCCACACTGTTCTCCATAGTGGCTGCACTAGTTTGCATTCCCACCAACAGTGTAAGAGGGTTCCCTTTTCTCCACACCCTCTCCAGCATTTATTACTTGTAGACTTTTGGATTGCAGCCATTCTGACTGGCGTGAAATGGTACCTCATAGTGGTTTTGATTTGCATTTCTCTGATAATGAGTGATGTTGAGCATCTTTTCATGTGTTTGTTAGCCATCTTTATGTCTTCTTTGGAGAAATGTCTATTTAGTTCTTTGGCCCATTTTTTGATTGGGTCATTTATTTTTCTGGAGTTGAGCTGTAGGAGTTGCTTGTATATTCTCGAGATTAGTTGTTTGTCAGTTGCTTCATTTGCTATTGTCTTCTCCCATTCTGAAGGCTGTCTTCAATGGTGAAATATTTATTTTTCTTTTATTTTATTTTTAAACTTTACAATATTGTATTGGTTCTGCCATATATCAAAATGAATCCGCCACAGGAATACATGTGTTCCCCATCCTGAACCCTCCTCCCTCCTCCCTCCCCATACCATCCCTCTGGGTCGTCCCAGTGCACCAGCCCCAAGCATCCAGTATCGTGCATTGAACCTGGACTGGTAACTCGTTTCATACATGCTATTATACATATTTCAATGCCATTCTCCCAAATCATCTCATCCTTTCCCTCTCCCACAGAGTCCAAAAGACTGTTCTATAATTGTGGCTTTGTAGTAGAGCCTGAAGTCTGGTAGGTTGATTCCTCCAGTTCCATTCTTCTTTCTCAAGATCTCTTTGGCTATTCGAGGTTTTTTGTATTTCCATACAAATTGTGAAATTATTTGTTCTAGCTCTGTGAAGAATACTGTTGGTAGCTTGATAGGGATTGCATTGAATCTAAAAATTGTTTTGGGTAGAATACTCATTTTCACTATATTGATTCTTCCAATCCATGAACATGGTATATTGCTCCATCTATTAGTGTCCTCTTTGATTTCTTTCACCAGTGTTTTATAGTTTTCTATATATAGGACTTTAGTTTCTTTAGGTAGATATATTCCTAAGTATTTTATTCTTTCCATTGCAATGGTGAATGGAATTGTTTCCTTAATTTCTCTTTCTGTTTTCTCATTATTAGTGTATAGGAATGCAAGGGATTTCTGTGTGTTGATTTTATATCCTGCAACTTTACTATAGTCATTGATTAGTTATAGTAGTTTTCTGGTGGAGTCTTTAGGGTTTTCTATGTAGAGGATCATGTCATCTGCAAACAGTGAGAGTTTTACTTCTTCTTTTCCAATTTGGATTCCTTTTATTTCTTTTTCTGCTCTGATTGCTGTGGCCAAAACTTCCAAAACTATGTTGAATGGTAATGGTGAAAGTGGACACCCTTGTCTTGTTCCTTACTTTAGAGGAAATGCTTTCAATTTTTCATCACTGAGGATAATGTTTGCTGTGGGTTTGCCATATATAGCTTTTATTATGTTGAGGTATGTTCCTTCTATTTCTGCTTTCTGGAGAGTTTTTATCATAAATGGTTGTTGAATTTTGTCAAAGGCTTTCTCTGCATCTATTGAGATAATCATATGGTTTTTATTTTTCAATTGGTTAATGTGGTGTATTACATTGATTGATTTGCGGATAGTGAAGAATCCTTGCATCCCTGGGATAAAGCCCACTTGGTCATGGTGTATGATCTTTTTAATGTGTTGTTGGATTCTGATTGCTAGAATTTTGTTAAGGATTTTTGCATCTATGTTCATCAGTGATATTGGCCTGAAGTTTTCTTTTTTTGTGGGATCTTTGTCAGGTTTTGGTATTAGGGTGATGGTGGCCTCACAGAATGAGTTTGGAAGTTTACCTTCCTCTGCAATTTTCTGGAAGAGTTTGAGCAGGATAGGTGTTAGCTCTTCTCTAAATTTTTGGTAGAATTCAGCTGTGAAGCCATCTGGACCTGGGCTTTTGTTTGCTGGAAGATTTTTGATTACAGTTTCAATTTCCGTGCTTGTGATGGGTCTGTTAAGATTTTCTATTTCTTCCTGGTCGAGTTTTGGAAAGTTGTACTTTTCTAAGAATTTGTCCATTTCTTCCACGTTGTCCATTTTATTGGCATATAATTGTGGATAGTAGTCTCTTATGATCTTTTGTATTTCTGTGTTGTCTGTTGTGATCTCTCCACTTTCATTTCTAATTTTATTGATTTGATTTTTCTCCCTTTGTTTCTTGATGAGTCTGGCTAATGGTTTGTCAATTTTATTTATCCTTTCAAGGAACCAGCTTTTGGCTTTGTTGATTTTTGCTATGGTCTCTTTTGTTTCTTTTGCATTTATTTCTGCTCTAATTTTTAAGATTTCTTTCCTTCTACTAACCCTGGGGTTCTTCATTTCTTTCTTTTCTAGTTGCTTTAGGTATAGAGTTTGACTATATTTATTTGACTTTTTTCTTGTTTCTTGAGGTATGCCTGTATTGCTATGAACTTTCCCTTTAGGACTGCTTTTAAGTGTCCCACAGGTTTTGGGTTGTTGTATTTTCATTTTCATTCATTTCTATGCAAATTTTGATTTCTTCTGTGATTTGTTGGTTATTCAGCAGCGTGTTGTTCAGCCTCCATATGTTGGAATTTTTAATAGTTTTTCTCTTGTAATTGAGATCTAATCTTACTGCATTGTGGTCAGAAAAGATGCTTGGAATGATTTCTATTTTTTTGAATTTACCAAGGCTAGCTTTATGGCCCAGGATGTGATCTATCCTGGAGAAGGTTCCATGTGCACTTGAGAAAAAGGTGAAATTCATTGTTTGGGGATGAAATGTCCTATAGATATCAATTAGGTCTAACTGGTCTATTGTATCATTTAAAGTTTGTGTTTCCTTGTTAATTTTCTGTTTAGTTGATCTATCCATAGGTGTGAGTGGGGTATTAAAGTCTCCCACTATTATTGCGTTATTGTTAATTTCTCCTTTCATACTTGTTAGCATTTGTCTTACACAGTTATCAAGACAGTATGGTACTGGCACAAAGACAGAAATATAGATCAATGGAACAAAATAGAAAGCCCAGAGATAAATCCACGCACATATGGACACCTTATCTTTGACAAAGGAGGCAAGAATATAAAATGGATTAAAGACAATCTCTTTAACAAGTGGTGCTGGGAAATCTGGTCAACCAATTGTAAAAGAATGAAACTAGAACACTTTCTAACACCATACACAAAAATAAACTCAAAATGGATTAAAGATCTAAACGTAAGACCAGAAACTATAAAACTCCTAGAGGAGAACATAGGCAAAACACTCTCCGACATACATCACAGCAGGATCCTCTATGACCCACCTCCCAGAATATTGGAAATAAAAGCAAAAATAAACAAACGGGACCTAATTAAACTTAAAATCTTCTGCACATCAAAGGAAACTATCAGCAAGGTGAAAAGGCAGCCTTCAGAATGGGAGAAAAGAATAGCAAATGAAGCAACTGACAAACAACTAATCTCAAAAATATGCAAGCAACTCCTACAGCTCAACTCCAGAAAAATAAATGACCCAATAAAAAATGGGCCAAAGAACTAAATAGACATTTCTCCAAAGAAGACATACAGATGGCTAACAAACACATGAAAAGATGCTTAGCATCACTCATTATCAGAGAAATGCAAATCAAAACCACTATGAGGTTCCATTTCACGCCAGTCAGAATGGCTGAGATCCAAAAGTCTACAAGCAATAAATGCTGGAGAGTGTGTGCAGAAAAGGGAACCCTCTTACACTGTTGGTGGGAATGCAATCTAGTACAGCCACTATGGAGAACAGTGTGGAGATTCCTTTAAAAACTGGAAATAGAACTGCCTTATGATCCAGCAATCCCACTGCTGGGCATACACACTGAGGAAACCAGAAGGGAAAGAGACACGTGTACCCCAATGTTCATCACAGCACTGTTTATAATAGCCAGGACATGGAAGCAACCTAGATGTCCATCAGCAGATGAATGGATAAGAAAGCAGTGGTACATATACACAATGGAGTATTACTCAGTCATCAAAAAGAATACATTTGAATCAGTTCTAATGAGGTGGATGAAACTGGAGCCTATTATACAGAGTGAAGTAAGCCAGAAAGAAAAACACCAATACAGTATACTAATGCATATATATGGAATTTAGAAAGATGGTAACAATAACCCTGTGTATGAGACAGCAAAAGAGACACTGATGTATAGAACAGTCTTATGGAATCTGTTGGAGAGGGAGAGGGTGGGAAGATTTGGGAGAATGGCATTGAAACATGTATAATATCATGTATGAAACGAGTTGCCAGTCCAGGTTCGATGCACGATACTGGATGCTTGGGGCTAGTGCACTGGGACGACCCAGAGGGATGGTATGGGGAGGGAGGAGGGAGGAGGGTTCAGGATGGGGAACACATGTATACCTGTGGCAGATTCATTTTGATATTTGGCAAAACTAATACAATTTTGTAAAGTTTAAAAATAAAATAAAATTAAAAAACAAAAGAAAAAAAAAAAAGCCAATCTCAACCAAAAAAAAAAAAAAGGTTGTTCTATACATCAGTGTCGCTTTTGCTGTCTCGTATACAGGGTTATTTTCTCCCCACACTTTGAACTTATTATTTTGTGTGGGGTACAGCTGATTAACAATATTTTGATAGTTTCACGTGAATGTTGAAGGGACTCAGCTATACACATATATGTATCCATTCTCCCACAAATTCCCCTCCCATCCAGGCTGCCACATAATTGAACAGAGTTCCATATGCTATACAATAAGTCCTTGATGTTATACATTTTAAATGTAGCAGTGTAAGAGAAGAGTGAAAAAGGTGGCTTAAAGATCAACATTCAGAAAACTAAGATCATGGCATCTGGTCCCATCACTTCATGGGAAATAGATGGGGAAACAGTGGAAACAGTGTTAGATTTTATTTTTTCAGGCTCCAAAATCACTGCAGATGGTGACTGCAGCCATGAAATTAAAAGATGCTTACTCCTTGGAAGGAAAGTTATGACCAACCTAAATAGCATATTCAAAAGCAGAGACATTACTTTGCCAACAAAGGTCCGTCTAGTCAAGGCTATGGTGTTTCCAGTAGTCATGTATGGATGTGAGAGTTGGACTGTGAAGAAAGCTGAGCACCGAAGAATTGATGCTTTTGAACTGTGGTGTTGAAGAAGACTCTTGAGAGTCCCTTGGACTGCAAGGAGATCAAACCTGTCCATTCTAAAGGAGCTCAGTCCTGGGTGTTCTTTGGAAGGATTGATGCTAAAGCTGAAACTCCAGTACTTTGGCCACCTCATACGAAGAGTTGACTCATTGGAAAAGACTCTGATGCTGGGAGGGATTGGGGGCAGGAGGAGAAGCGGACGACAGAGGATGAGATGAATGGCATCACTGACTCGATAGACGTGGGTCCGAGTGAACTCCAGGAGTTGGTGATGGACAGGGAGGCCTGGTGTGCTGCGATTCATGGGGTCTCAAAGAGTTGGACATGACTGAGCGACTGAACTGAACTGAACTGTAAGGAATATTGTGTGATATTTCTCCTTCTCTGTCTGACTTAATCTACTCAGCATCTATGGTCCTAGCATATGAGCAATCTATGTTGCTACAAATGGAATTATTTCATTCTTTTCAATGAATGAGTAGTATTCTGCTGTATATATGTACCACATCTTTTTTTGTTATTTATATGTATCTATTTATTAATATTTACCACTTAATAGAGTCACCATTTCCATCCTGCATCCTTTTTTTTGGCTGTATCAATCTATTGATTTTTACTTTTTAATATAAATGTATTTATTTTAATTGGAGGCTAATTCCTTTAAAATATTGTATTGATTTTGCCATACATCAACATGAATCAACCACGGGTGTACACGTGATCCCCATCTTGAACCCCCCTCCCACCTCCCTCCCCATCCCATCCCTCTAGGTCATCCCAGTGCACCAGCCCCAAGCATCCTGTATCATAAATTGAACCTGGACTGGCGATCCATTTCACCTATGATATTATACATGTTTCAATGCCATTCCCCCAAATCATCCCACCCTCTCCCTCTCCCACAGAGTCCAAAAGACTGTTCTATACATCTGTGTCTTTTGTTGTCTCGCATACAGGGTTATCGTTACCTTCTTTCTAAATTCCATATATATGTGTTAGTATACTATATTGGTGTTTTTCTTTCTGGCTTACTTCATTCTGTATAATAGGCTCCAGTTTCATCCACCTCATTAGAACTGATTCAAATGTATTCTTTTTAATGGCTGAGTAATACTCCATTGTGTATATGTACCACAGCTTTCTTATCTGTTCATCTGCTGATGGACATCTAGATTGCTTCCATGTCCTGGCTATTATGAACAGTGCTGCGATGAACATTGGGGTACACATGTCTCTTTCAATTCTGGTTTCTTTGGTGTGTATGCTCACAGTGGGATTGCTGGGTCGTATGGCAGTTCTATTTCCAGATTTTTAAGGAATCTCCACACTGTTCTCCATAGTAGCTGTACTAGTTTGCATTCCCACCAACAGTGGAAGAGGGTTCCCTTTTCTGCACACACTCTCCAGCATTTACTGCTTGTAGACTTTTGGATAGTAGCCATTCTGTCCGGAGTGAAATGGTACCTCATTGTGGATTTGATTTGCGTTTCTCTGATAATGAGTGATGTTGAGCATCTTTCCATGTGTTTGTTAGCCATATGTATGTCTTTTTTGGAGAAATGTCTGTTTAGTTCTTTGGCCCATTTTTTATTGGGTCGTTTATTTTTCTGGAATTGAGCTTCAGAAATTGTTTGTATATTTTTGAGATTAATTCTTTGTCAGTTGCTTCATTTGCTATTATTTTCTCTCATTTTGAAGACTGTCTTTTCATGTTGCTTATATTTCATTTGTTGTGCAGAAGCTTTTAATTTTGATTAGGTCCCATTTGTTTATTTTTGCTTTTATTTCCAATATTCTGGGAGGTGGGTCATAGAGGATTCTGCTGTGATTTATTTCAGAGAGTGTTTTGCCTATGTTCTCCTCTAGGAGTTTTATAGTTTCTGGTCTTATGTTTATATCTTTAATCCATTTTTAATTTATTTTTTGTATGGTGTTAGAAAGTGTATTTCCATCACCTAATTTTAATTAACCATTTTATTCTTAGACACCATGCCCCTTTAAACTAACTAAGAGCAGAAAAAACCTAGTAAATGCTAATATCTTATTCTTAATTAAATTACCACTCTTCTGGTAAATTGGAAAAAGAATCATGTTCAGATCTCATTCACTAGGATAAAATCTCTATTTCATCAGTTCTCTTGTCCAAATTCAATTCTTGATCACTTCAGTCTTAAATTCTGCTTACTTACAAAGAATGGGCAGGAAAAGTAATATTAAAATCACACTTGCAAGTGTCAGTATTTTATGCTTCTGTTGGCCAAAGGTAGGGCCAGGGATAATTTCTGTAATATTACAATACATCATGGAAGCATGAAGGTCTAGTTCTAGTATCAAAGAGGAGATGCTTGGAGATGGTTCAAAAACTAAGCTCCATGGGTCGTCAGGATGTACTCCAGACCAGACAGGTAAATTTGGTCACTAAAAAATCAAAGTCAGGAAAAGACAGGTCTTGTTCACAGAGCCAATGATGTTGTGTTGGTGTTGACAATGTAATATTCTGATATTACCATTTGGATATTTATTAGAAATTTTCTCAAAGAAACAAATGTAACGAGAAGATTAAAGATGCATAAAAGTAGAAGAGCTGTCAAGGTGCCTAGAGAAAGTCTAGCCAGGAGAACCAGGCCCCCACACTGATAACTGTCAAAGACTTTAACAGTGAGTGTTATAGACAGAGCAGAACAAATAGATAAAACCAATGTTCTAGGCACTGCTGTTTTCAGTCAAAGACAAAGTATTTTTCTCTTTAAGCAGAGTCATCACAGCTCCTGATGTGGTCCTGGTTACAAACATGCAGACCGAGGGTCACAGGCACGTGTGATGTGACATCAGAAAGTGAACAGATGAGTGTACTGGTGCCCAGTCACCTGCATCTGCTAATAATGGGACCTGGGGAAAATTACTTGCCCTCTCCAAGTCATCACATCTTCATTAACACAACTTGATGATCATAGTGATATTAAGGCTATCTCACAGGGTTACTGTGAAACACAAATTTTAAAATTTTTAAAGCTTTTGGGCAAGTATCAAAGACATGCATGGGGTTACTAAGGTGAGTGAACAGATCCAAGGTACAGTATCCTTTTCCTCTTAGTATTCTCTTTGTACTCAACAGTAGCAATCATTCAGTCATGTGTTTACTCTTACCCCAGCGTGATGTTAAACCACACAGATCGACTGGACTTTTCTTGTCATTTCAGTGTCTAAAATGCAAGTAGTAGTCAATGTAGAGTGAAAAAATTACAAACTCCTTGAGGGCCTCCCTCCAGAATCTGCAGAGTCCCAACACTAAACTGTCTTAAAAGAATGGCCTAAACACTCTGGCTCAGAATGAAGTTCCAAATGTTTGCACAGCACAGAAGTACTTCTGAGAGCAATACAAAAATTCAGGGAGTAACCTAGTTCTCCAACCATCTATCTGTGCAAATATCATCATATACCTAAATTTACACAGAAGGCGCTCCTTCTTCCCCACCCCAGGTACTACAGCACCAACTCCTGCTCAGAGCAACAGGGAAAGAGAAGGCTTCCCTCCACAGGATGGATTTGATAACCTCAGGTGACTAGATCATCTCAGAATGGCTCATGTTTTTATTTAAACAGGGTCCTGCCTGCTGCTGCTGCTTGTCATGTCAACTCTACTCCTGTGCCAAGGCAACGCATGCCCGTCCTGCTTTCCTGACATGTTTGACATCCCCCTGACCTCCTTTACAGACCCGTTTCTCAAGGCCACCAGGCTGTCCTGCGACATTGTTGGCCTTTCCTGGATAATGTTCACTGAGTTTGTAAGTACTGTGGTGGTGATGGTTTAGTTGCTAAGTCGTGTCTGAGTTTTACAAACCCATGGACTGTAGCCCGCCAGGCTCCCAGATGGAACCTTCGTGTAAGTGACTGGGCTATACTGCCCTTTCAACAAGAAGGCTGCATCAGCCGGACTTCAAATAACACAGTCTCTAGGTCAAAGAAGCCGTCAGCTTATAAGATGTGGAAATCAAAGAAAGGATCAGTTTTGTGAAATCTCAAAGATTCCTAAGAAGTGCAATAACTTTTTCAATTTCCTTTCATTCATTTATTTTTGTCAATTTCCAAAGTAAATGATTTTGTATTTGTCAGCCAAGAATGCCATAAAAGAATAAAATAGACTCAGTGGAATAATCAACAGAAATTTCTTTCCTCACAATTCTGGGGTCTAGAAGTCTCAGATCAGGGTGCCAGCATGGTGAGGTCCTGGCAAGAACTCTTTCTTCCTAGGCTGGCTTCTCCGTGTGTCCTCACATAAGGTGGTGGGTGGGGAAGAGAGATAGAGGAAAAGACACAGAGACACTGAAAATTCTCTGGTGTGTCGCTTCATGAAGAAACTAAACCTATTGAATCAGTGTTCCACCCTAAGAGCTCATTTAACCTTAATGGGCTTTGCTGGTGGCTCAGATGGTAAAGAATCTGCCCACAATGTGAGAGACCGGGGTTCTATCCCTGGGTCTGCAAGATTCCCTGGAAAAGGGAATGGCAAGCCACTCCAGTATTCTTGCCTGAGAAATCCCATGGAGAGAGGAGTCTGGTGGGCTGCAGTCCATGGGGTCCCAAAGAGTCAAACCCTTTCCAAAACACAGTACTTTGGCAGTTAAGGCTTAACATTCAAATTTGAAGAAAACACTTTCAGTCCATAATACTACCTGACATAAAGCACTAAAGTGAAACAGGAGAGTGAAAAAGTTGTTTAAAGCTCAACATTCCAAAAACTAAGATCATGGCATCTGTTCTCATCACTTCATGGGGAATAGACGAGGAACAGTGGAAACAGTTTCAGACCTTATTTTTTGGGCTCCAAAATCACTGCAGATGGTGACTGCAGCCATGAAATTAAAAGACACTTACTCCTTGGAAGGAAAGTTACGACCAACATAGACAGCATATTAAAAAGCAGAGACATTACTTTGTCAACAAAGGTCCATCTAGTCAAGGCTACGGTTTTTCCTGTGGTCATGTATGGATGTGAGAGTTGGACTGTGGAGAAAGCTGAGTGCCGAAGAATTGATGCTTTTGAACTGTGGTGTTGGAGAAGACTCTTGAGAGTCCCTTTGACTGCAAGGAGATCAACCAATCCATTCTAAAGGAGATCAGCCCTGGGTGTTCTTTGGAAGGACCAATGCTAAAGCTGAAACTCCAATACTTTGGCCACTTCATGCGAAGAGTTGTCTCATTGGAAAAGACTCTTATGCTGGGAGGGATTGGGAGCAGTAGGAGAAGGGGATGACAGAGGATGAGATGGCTGGATGGCATCACCGACTCGATGGACGTGAGGTTGAGTGAACTCTGGGTTTGGTGATGGTTAGGGGGACCTGAAGTGCTGTGAATCATGGGGTCGCAAAGTGTCAGACACAACTGAGCGACTGAACTGAACTGAATTGGGGAAAGGGAAGCATGTTGATTTTCTGGTCCTTCAGTGTCTCTCTGGGCTTTCTTCTCCAGGCGCAGAGTAAATAGCCAATAAATGAGAACTGCTCTGCAGTGAACTGGGTGGATGGAACATGTTAAACAAAGCTGAATCCTGGTCACAAAAGCGAATACTGGTGGTTTTTTTCATGCTACAAGTTATTGTTTTATGATTTTCAGTGAATAGATTTAGAGCTACAGTAGAATGGGAGTTTAGAACTGGAAACAATTATTCTCTTTCTGAGGAAGGTATTTGAAAGTTGTATGTTAATTCTTTTAGGTCAATCAAGGAGCACACAGTAGAGCAGACAGCTAATAAAAAGCAGTGCTAAAGGTTTCTATTAAATTCACATTGTTGTTTTTGCTCACTAGTTTTTGTTTCATCCTCCATTTTTGACTACCCATTTTTTCCGTATCTTCCAAGTAATCTCTTGAAATCTTCATAACTTTCGCTAAAGATTAGTTTTCCTCTATCAATGCATTAGCTAGATTTCTCTACTCTTATTATTCTCAGTCCATTTCTTACTATTTCCTATAACTTTATGCCAAGTTTTTCTGCAGTACCATTTTGTTCCCATAAACAACATTGTATTCTGCACCTGGGATGAACACTAAGCTTTTTGGTGTGCGGATCAGAGATAAGTCAACATCATAACTCTCTAACACCTTATAAAGGAATATATTGGCTCTAACCCACAGTAAACAAGAGATTAAATGATTAATCTCTTGTTCATTGGAAGGACTGATGTTAAAGCTGAAATTTCAATACTTTGGCCCCCTGATGTGAAGAGCTGAGTCATTTGAAAAGACCCTGATGCTGGAAAAGATTGAGGGCAGGAGGAGAAGGGGATGACAGATGATGAGATGGTTAAAGACATCATCGACTCAATGGACATGGGTTTGGGTGGACTCCGAGAGTTGGTGATGGACAGGGAGGCTTGGCATGCTGCAGTTCATGGGGTTGCAAAGAGTAGGACATGACTGAGAGACTTAACTGAACTAAACTGAAATGGCCTAGAAGAATAAATAAAATGTCATATGGATATCATTATATATATTCATTTATAAAGAAAATTAATGAAAATATACAGAAGACTTGCAATTTGCTGAAACAGAAAGTGTACTCCCTCAGAGCTGAATATATATATTACTTAGAAAAAATACTTTCTCAGCTTATGATGACTTCTAAAGAAAGGGACTCCACAACTTTCATCTCCAGCCTACTGTGGACTCCTTTCCACTTTCCTCCACAACTTCCCTCCATGAAAACTCTTCCCTAGGTTATAAAACATACCTTGAGCTTCTGGTTCAGACCAGATAACATTGATGTTTTTGTGACCACTACTCTGTTTGTTCTGGAAAAATGAGACCACTAAAGGAGACATTTTATAGCTTGCAAAAAGAAGGTGAGCTAGTTTAGGGCCTGAAGAATGGAAGAGCAACACAGCAGCACCTAAGAGAAGACAAGCCAGGCTCAGCATTCCTGACCTCCAACCTAGCATCAGAAGGCAGCTTGAGTAGGGCTGTTCCTCCCAAGGAATAAATGTGAAGGAACACCAGGTGGTGGTTTAGTTGCTAAGCTGTGCCTGACTCTGTGTGATCCATGGAATATAGCCCACCAGGTTCCTCTGTCCATGGAATTCTGCAGGCAAGAATATGAATTCCCATGTCCTCTTCCAGGGGATCTTCCCAACTCAGGGACTGAATCTGAGTCTTCTCAAGGCAAGTGGATTCCTTACTGTCTGAGGCACCAGGAAAGCCCAAGAAACTCAATAATCACATGGATATTTGGAAAATAAAAGGATAAAAACAGATGTTAATATTAGATAAAGTAGACTTTAGAGAAAAGAAAATATATACGAACAAAGGAATACAAGGAGTTTACATAAGTGAAAAAGAGTCAATTCAGCAGGAATTCATAATAATCCTAAATATGTATACGCCAAGCAACATAATCTCAAAATACTTGAAGCAAAAATAGATACATCATCTGAATACTCCTATAAACTATGAGATTGAAACTGTGACATAAAACTTTTGAAAAAGAAATCATCAATCCAAGATAGTTTGACCAGAGAATTCTAATAAATATTTTAAATATTAAGATAAATTTGATATAATCTCTTCAAGAAAATGAAAGAGTAGGAAACCATTCCTAACTAGTGAGATGGGGCCAATATTGATCTATATCAAAATGAGACAAAGGCAGTACAAAAAGGAAATTTCAGACTAACCTCTCTCACAAATTTGGAATTAAAAGTTTTCTCTCTAACACATACAAATCAACAAAATGAATTCAACAACGTATAAATCATCTCTTGATAGTTTCTGGTCCCTTCCTAAGTCTGGTCACATTACCTATCTCTTCTAAGGGTTTAAGTGAATCAAGGACATAAGCAGTTAGGGGCCCAGTAATAATATTATGATACCAGAAATACAGTGACAAATACTCAAGTCTAGGTCAAATCAGAAACTGACTTCTCCCATTAAAGTTAATCCTACCCAGTCATCCTAAATATCTAGCAAAATTTACAACCAGAATCATAAGACAAAGAAAACATAGCTACTATATAGACATGGTGGGTGTGTTTGATATTCTTTATATGCCCCACAGGAATCCTGTTGATCATTTTCTATTATGTTTTGAACCTTTGGAGGCTGAGAAGACCAGACTTTATCCCTCTAGCTCTCCTTGCATCTGACTTCTACTTGAGTTGGCCAGCGGTGGACAAAAGAGATTGGTGAGTCAGTGGAGAAAGAGATTAGTGGATTGATTCTTTCCTCTGACTGTTTTCTTTCTGGAAAGTAGCCAAGTTTCTCCACTGAAGCCCAGAGATCTGGTCAGAGGCCATTGCTTTTAGCTGCAGCTATGTACAAGATCTTTAGAGACTGCAATATCCATTCTCTTCCTTTGCCCTGTTGGCTTATAAGTGTTTGTGAATCCATGTTCTTGCCTGTCTCAAAGAGTTTTCCTTTTCCTTTTAAGCTATCCTTATCTCTGATATGGCTTCCAAATCCTTAAAATTCATTGTGTGTTAGTCGCTCAGGCATGTCTGACTTTTTGTGATCCCCATGGACTGTAACCTACAAGGCTTCTCTGTCCATAGGATTTTTCAGACAAGAATGCTGGAGTGGGTAACCATTCCCTTCTGCATGGATCTTCCCTGCCCCAAGGGTCCAACCCAGGTCTCCCACATTGCAGGCAGATTTTCTACCATCTGAGCCACCAGGGAAGCCAGTTTTCTTTATTTTCCTTACCTGTGTAAATCATCTTGATTTCTGACAATGATAGGGGTGGCTATGGAGCTGCTAGATAAAGATGGTCCCTCAAAGCTCTAATGCTAAACTGCTTGCAACAGGAGGGGGACATCTTTTTTCCTGACTCCAAAATCATAAATACAAAACATGTCACAGGTCATGTAAAAATAAGTGCTGAGAAATCAACGATTTAAGAATGAATTTGGTCAAGGTGCACAAACTTTAAGCTGTAAGATGATGAATAAGGTCTGAGGATCTAATGTGTAACCTGGTGACTATGGTTTGTAAAGTGTTATTGACATTTGTGGGGCTTCCCAGGTGGTGTTAGTGGTAAAGACCCCTCCTGCCAGTGCAGGATGCATAAGGGACATGGGTTGAATCCCTGGGTCAGGAAGATCCCCTGGAGGAGGGCATGGCAACCCACTCTAGTATTCTTTCCTGGAGAATCCCCATGGACAGAGGAGCCTGGCAGTGTACATAGTCCAGGGGTCACAAAGAGTTGGACATGATTGAAGTCTGTTAGCACACATGTAAGAGAGTTAAATTTAAAAGTTCTCACCAAAAAGATCTTGAAAAGTAAATATGTGAGGTGATATTAATAGATATGTTAATTAAATCAATGAGGGAATCCATTCATCATGTATACCTATTTAAATTATAATGTATACTTTAAATATCTTGCCATTTTATCTGGAAATCATATTTTAAAAGACTGAAAAAAGAAAAAAAAAACAAGAATTTCAATACTTTATGTATCATATTATGGATATTTCAGCCATTACTCTTGGTATGTAAAATGGTGTTTTTTTTTTGATTCCAGATAATAACCAGTGAGATTCACTGGATATTCAGAAAAGGAAGAAACCTTGGAAATTATCTAGAAAATCCTCTCGTATTAAGGACATATAAGGGAATCCAAGAATGATTAGGCCACTTATCTAAACTTATAAAACTTGATGCAAAAGTAGCAATAGAAACCAGGTTTCCTAGATTTAGGTGAACCTTTACCGAATTACCCGGCAAATGGAAATATCTTCTATGCTCTGCAAAACTTGATTGTTATCTCTTTCACAGAGCTGATCATATACCACCTCATATTCATTGTCCAGTTAGCCTGTTTTACCAAGTATATTGAATTCCTTGAAGGTTCAATCCTGGCATGTCTGTTCTTCTCACTCTATATTCTCACATATGGCTAACTCTTTATCAATGCCATTTCTTCTCCCTGGAAACCTTCTCTCTTTTACCCCATGACTTCCCCAACATCTTTCAGATCTCAGTAAAGAACACTTCCCCAAAGCAGCCGTTCCTGATTCTGACACAGCTCAGTGCTCCTTGTTATGTGCACATATGGCATTCTGTGCTTTTCCCTCTCGACATGTGTCCCAATTGTGGTGCAACATGTAACTTTGAAATTTACCTCTTTCTGTTTTTCTATTAAAATTTAAGTCCTAATTCACAAAGTACCACATGTGTTCTTCCCTGCTGTCCATTCTTTGCATCCTGCAGGCCTTCCTTAGGTGTTCGTTCAATGAAACACTTTTATTCGTGCAGAGTAAAATTCCAATGAATTTTTGATTCCGCTCACAGCTTACAGTGAACTACAACCACTGAGGTCTTTTCTCCCCACCCAAGCCCTCATACCCTGATTATTTGGACGTAATTACAGAACTAGAACTGTGGGGGCTTCCCTTTTGGCTCACGGTGGAATATCTGCCTGCAGTGTGGGAGGTCTGGGTTTGATCCCTCTGTTGACAAGAGTCCCTGGAGAAGGGAAAGGCTACCCACTCCAGTTTTCTGGCCTGGAGCATTCCATGGACTGTATAGTCCATGGGGTCACAAAGATTTGGACATGACTAAGCGACTTTTACTTTCACAAAACTGGGTGCATTTGTTTTTAATCATCACCTTATTAGATAGAAACCACTTGATTTGCAGTCTGTTATTCCATATACACAAGCCCTCACAGTTCATGTCCTAAGATAATGTGATAATCCACTCACGGACCAAAAGGCTAAATAGAAAAGAACTGGAGACAGTGCTCTGAACCTGCCGCTTGAGTCTACTATTTACCATAGGATTCTCAACTTCACTAGAGGAGTTCAATTTCTTAGCTGTGCTCTCTGATGATGACAGATAAAAATACTTTAAGGAGAGCCTACAAATCAAATATTCTTACATTGTACACAAACACCTAATCTCTCTTGGAAGGTACAAAATAAATTCACCTCCTTAATGAATTGTTACCTACTTTTCCCAGATGAAAGTACCATCTTCCTCCTTATGGCTTCCTGATTTCATTCTCACAATTTTTGTCTCACTGACCACATTCTGACCTATATTATAGTTAATTATCTGAACAACTCCAAACCCCACTCCTTTAATTCATTTCCCCTGGAGCTATAAGGGTTACGTCAACTGCCCTGACATTACTATTTATTGCATATCAAACATGGCAGATCCTGTCCAGCCATTTGTTCTTTCTGAGGTAAATATTATAATTAAAAGAAAATACCCAGCCTCTGGTATTTTGGACAAACTGACAACTGGACAAAATCTTAACAGCTATTCCAGATAAAAGTTCGTTTTGTGTGGATTTTTTTCTTTTAGAGAGAACTTGCATTCTAGATAGCATTCAGGTAAATAGAAATGGGACTGATACATTAGCTGGAAAAACCCACTGTTGCAGGAAACAAAAGTAGACAAATCACACATCTTCTGTATATTTCAAGACCTATTTTATTAGGAGCTGGCAGCTCAGACAGTAAAGAGAGTCCCCGTGCATACAGGAGATCTGGGTTCCATCCGTGGTCAGGAAGATCCCTGGAAGAGGGCATGTCAAACCACTCCAGTATTCTTGCCTGGAGAATCCCCATGGACAGAGGAGCCTGGTGGGCTGCAGTCCAAGGGGTCGTGAGTCCAGGGGGTCGTAAAGTGTTGGACATGATTGAGCAACTACACACAGCAAACTTCTCAAGTTGACATCCTGACATTTAGAAATAGTTTCTCTCACTAGTGTGCTTAACTACAACTCCTGCTTTTCAGTAGAAGATCAAAGATTAAAGTAATATTCCATAACAGTCAAGTAATTATTTCTATCAAGGTATTTTCTGAAAGCTACGCTAGAGAAATACACTGTGGGATAGAGCAGGTAATGAGAAGTATGAGACCCAAACACAGAAGCTGCACAACCAGTCAATAATTTTCTTCTTGGGAAAAAGAGTAAAACCTAAGTTTGGA
Organism: Bubalus kerabau; assembly: GCF_029407905.1. NCBI lineage: Eukaryota > Metazoa > Chordata > Mammalia > Artiodactyla > Bovidae > Bubalus > Bubalus kerabau. Next base: position 17,665,852 of record NC_073626.1, read on the forward strand.
ATCATGTTTTATACAGAGATTTGCATAATCTTTGGAAATGTAAACGATTTTCTACTCTAATTTTCCTTTTCCAGTTGAGAAAACCAAGCCCTAGAGAATTGAAGATAAGTTTTCCAAGTCAAAGAGCATGTAAGTTAGGATTCTGATGAGAGCCCAGATACAGGCCTCAGTGTCCAGTTGCTTCATCATTAGGCTGACGGGCTGGTGATTGGGATACCAGTAATGGTGCCGTCTTCAGGCTGAATTGCTTTTATTTGGGAAACCTCTATCTTTGCTCTTAACACCCTCAGCTGATCGCATAAAATCCACAGTCTATTGGTTTAAATATTAATTACCTCTAAGAAAATATGTTAGCATGTCAAGAAAATAGGTGAGCATGTCAAAGAACCACAATTTGAAAGAAATGTACAGTTCTATGGAATACGTCACCATGGGCCTCAGGAATTGAATATCTCTGCTACCAGTTCCACATTTATGACCTTGGAAGGGAAAACAAGAGTGACAGTTTTTTTCCCCCCATTTAATCACGTTCAGTGTTTTAGTGCACGCAGGCTGCCTTTACAGAATGCCAGAGGCTGGGTGGTTTATAAACCACGTTATTTATCACAGTTCTGGAGGCTAGAAGTCCAAGATCAGGGTGCCAGCATGGTTGAGTGAGTAAGGGCCTCTTCCAGGACATATCCCTAAATAGAAGGGATGAGCAAGTATTTCAGGCCTCTTTCACAAGGGCCCTAATCCCATTCATGTGGGCTCTGCCTGATGACCTAATCATTTTCCAATGGTCCCACTTCCTAATATCGTTACTTTGGGGTTTAGGTTTTCAACATATGAATTTTTGGAGAACACAAGCATTTAGACCATGGCACCCAATGAGGAGACTGACTTGTCTAAGGTAACCCAGTGCCTCATCCATACTGAATGCTCTGTGGTGCTGATAGGAAGCCAAGGACTAAGGAAGCTGAATCAGGACCAGTGGCCCCAGGTAGAGGGTCTGAGATGGCAAACTCCTTGATGGATTTCACAATGTAAGAGTGTTTCCAGGGTCTTCCTTGGTTATCAGTCATTGAGCAATCCCCCGCCCCTCCTATACATGTTCCAATTTCAAATATGAGTTAATTACTGAGTTCTTAGACAAAGCACCTGTTGATCAACATGGAAACATCACGACTATGCACATGAGGAAAAGGGCCTTTGACAGATACAAATTTCAGTGTGGAAAGTCCTCAAGACTTTATTCACTTCAGATAGCAATTACAAGTTTGGGGATCTCCCAAGATCATTCTTGGATTCCTAATCAGCTAGGACTCCAAGAGCTCACTGAAAGCTGTTATACATGTGGTTATGGTTTATTCCAGATGTTTGATTTATTTTTAATTCATTTTTTTATTTTTAGTGCAGTATAATTGATTTGCAATGCTATAAGTGTCAGTTTTTGTTGAACAGTGAATAAGTTATACATATACATATATACACTCTTATTTAGATTCTTTTCTCATGGAGCACAGATGGGTTCCAAATAGGAAAAGGAGTGCGTCAAGGTTGTACCTTGTCACCAGGCTTATTTAACTTATATGCAGAGTACATCATGAGAAACACTGGGCTGGATGAAGCACAAGCTGGAATCAAGATTGCCAGGAGAAATATCGATAACCACATATACGCAGATGACACCACCCTTATGGCAGAAAGTGAAGAAGAACTAAAGAGCCTCTTGATGAAAGTGAAAGAGGAGAGTGAAAAAGTTAAAGCTCAACATTCAGAAAACTAACATCAGAGGGATGGTATGGGGAGGGAGGAGGGAGGAGGGTTCAGGGTGGGGAACACATGTATACCTGTGGCGGATTCATTTTGATATTTGGCAAAACTAATACAATTATGTAAAATTTAAAAATAAAAAAAAAAAACAAAAAAAAACTAACTAACTAACATCATGGCATCCATTCCCATCTCTTCATGGCAAATAGATGGGGAAACTGGAAACGGTGGCTGACTTTATTTTGGGGGGCTCCAAAATCACTGCAGATGATGATTGCAGCCATGAAATTAAAAGACGCTTACTCCTTGGAAGGAAAGTTATGACCAATGTAGACAGCATATTAAAAAGTAGAGACATTGCTTTGTCAACGAAGGTGTGTCTAGCCAAGCCTAAGTTTTTTTCAGTAGTCATGTGTGGATGTGAGATTTGCACTATAAAGAAAGCTGAGTGCTGAAGAATTGATGTTTTTGAACTGTGGTGTTGGAGAAGACTCTTGAGAGTCCCTTGGACTGCAAGGAGATCCAACCAGTCCATCCTAAAGGAGATCAGTCCTGGGTGTTCTTTGGAAGGACTGATGCTAAAGCTGAAACTCCAATACTTTGGCCACCTCATGCGAAGAGTTGACTCATTGAAAAGACCCTCATGCTGGGAGGGATTGGGGGCAGGAGGAGAAGTGGACGACAGAGGATGAGATGGCTGGATGGCATCAACAACTCGATGGATGTTAGTTTGACTGAACCCCTGGAGTTGGTGATGGACAGGGAGGACCGGTGTGCTTCAATTCATGAGGTTGCAAAGTGTTGGACACAACAGAGCGACTGAACTGATCTGAACTGAACTGAACTGATGGGACCAGATGACATGATCTTAGCTTTTTTGATATTGAGTTTTAAGCCGACTTTTTCATTCTCCTCTTTCACCCTCATCGGAGGCTCTTCAGTTCCTCTTCGCTTTCTGCCATTAGAGTTGTAACACTCACATATCTGAGGTTGTTGATATTTCTCCCAGAAATCTTGATTCCAGCTTTTAGGACTCATCCAGTCCAGCAATTTACAAGACATGCTCTGCATATACATTAAATCAGCAGGGTGAAGGCCTTGAAGGACTTCTTCACTGATTTTGAACCAGTTTATTGCTCCTTGTCTGCTTCTAACTGCTGCTTTTTGAACTGCATACAGGTTTCTTATAAGACGGGTAAGGTTGGTTTGGTATGCCCATCTTCTTAAGAATTTTCCACTTTGTTGTTGTCCACACAGTCTGGTGAGGTCAATGAAGCAGATGTTGTTCTGGAATTGCCTTGCTTTCTCTGTGTTCCAGCAAATATTGCCAATTTGATCTCTGGTTCGTCTCCCTTTTCTAAACCCAGACTGAACATCTGAAATTCTAGGTTTACATAATGCTGAAGCCTAGCCTGGAGGATTTTGAGCATAACCTTACTAGCACTGGAGATGATTGCAACTGTTCAGTGTTTTGAACAGTCTTTAATACTGCCCTTCTTGGGGATTGGGACAAGGTTGACCTCTTCCTGTCCTTATGCCACTGCTGGCTTTTCCAAATTTTATGACATATTGAATGGAGCCCTTATTAGCATCCTCTTTTAGGATTTTAAATAGCTTTGCTGGAATTTCATCACCTCCAATAGCTTTATTGGCAGCAGTGCTTCTTAAGACCCACTTGACTTCACATTCTAGAATGTCTGGCTCTGAGTGAGAAACTACACCATTGTGGTTATCTGGGTCATTAAGATATTTTTTTGTGTAGTTCTTCTGTGTACTTTTCCCATCTCTTCTTGGTCTATTCTGCTGTATTAAATCACAAAATACCAAAGAGTCAAAGTGACCTTGAGAAAGAAGAACAAAGCTTGAGACCATGGTTGCTGATTTCAAATATATTAGAAAGCTATAGTAATCAAAACAGATTGATTTACTTCTGGCACGAAAACAACACATAGATCAACAGAGCAGAACAGAGAAGCCGGAAAGAAATTCACACCCATATATTGTCGGTTAGCTTATGAAAAAGGAGCCAAGAATATCCAGTGGGGAAAGGACAAGCTTTACAAAGTGGCACTGGGAAAACTGGATAGTCCTAGAAAAAAATGAAACTGTCCCCCTCTCTTTTACCATACACAAAAATCAGCTAAAAAGGGATTAAATGTTGAACGTAAGACTTTCAGGGATTAAACCCCTAGAACAATACATTGAGGTAATCTCCTTGCCATCAGTCTTTGCAATGAGGTTTTGGGTTTCACAGCAGAAGCAAAGGCAACAACTGCTAAAACAAACAAGTGGAACCACATCAGACTCCAAAGAAAGGAACATCAACAAAATCAATGGCAATTTACAGATTCACAGAAGATATTCCAAATCATATATTTGATAAGGGCTTAATATCCAAAAATACATGAGATATACAACTCAAGGGCAAAAAACCCCAAATAATCCAAATTTTTAATGGAGTGTAAGGAAAGTAAGAGTTTCAATAAATCTGAAGATTATACTGTAGATGAGAGACACAGCAAGGTTTTCCTTCTAGAACAATAAAAGCCTGTGCCTTCCTGGCATTACTTTCTTCATCTCCACTCACGTGTTTGACAATTACAGTTCAATGTGTACATTCTTCAGTCAATACTATCACCCCACAGTGAGCTATAATATGTACTAAGAACAGCCCCAATGGGGAACAAATATCCTAATATTTTGCATCCTTACTAATGAGGCATATCAAAAGGAAGGTAATTTCCAGAGTTTACCACTCCATTGTTTTCTATATATCATTTCAAAACTGAGCTACCTAGTAAGGAAAATGAGTTAAGAGACTTCAATAATATATAGATAGAAAATCAGTTTTAAATGGGAGCATTAATGGATTATAATTTGGGGGTAATTTATTACTACTGTTGTAACTATAGTCCTTTTGGTTCTCTACTGCATCCATTAATGATTTATTATAAATATTAAATGAAACATAGGGACTGCTGCTGCTGCTAAGTTGCTTCAGTTGTGTCTGACTCTGTGCAACCACATAGGCGGCAGCCCACCAGGCTATCCTGTCCATGGGATTCTCCAGGCAAGAACACTGCAGTGGGTTGCCATTTCCTTCTCCAATGCATGAAAGTGAAAAGTGAAAGTGAAGTTGCTCAGTGGTGTCAGACCCTCAGGGACATCATGGACTGCAGCCTACCAGGCTGCTGCGCCCTTGGGATTTTCCAGGCAAGAGTACTGGAGTGGGGTGCCATTGCCTTCTCCAGAGAATAAGGTAGGATCGGGTATATAGACATTTAAAATTCTCCATTGCTTAGTGCATCAGACACTCAAGGACCACCTTCACTGAAGTCCTCTTTTGCTCAACCTACAGGTACCAGCATGGAGAAAGAGACAGCACTACTCCACAGGCAATAGAACCCTACCTTTATGGCCTAATGGCTTTCCTTAAGAAGCATTCCATGCAGCAGATTTCTTCCATCCCATCCCATCAGGCTGACTCCCCATGGTCAACAGGAGTCCTCACCCTGGGATCATTCTGCAATCCCTATGGGCTCCAGCTCCCAGCTTCCATGGGCACCAGTGGACTTACAATCCTGTCCGAGGTATGAAAGGCTGCAGCATGGCTTGTCTATGTGGTTCTCACTCCGTTCTGACTGTCACAGTTTAGTGAGTTCACTTCCCAACAGCTTCAAATGACTCCCCCATCCCAGTGGATGGCCATTGACGTGGGGATCTCTCCCCTGTGTTTCAGCTCCCTCATCCCCAGGTGCAGGCCGGTCCCACTTGCTCTCCTCCTTCTTTCCCCTTCCTCCTTGTCCCTTCTTTCCTTTGTCCTACCAAGTTCTATATGGATCCAGATATTCCTTCTCAGTAGTCAGGGAGTCCTGCCAGTATTCACCTGGTCTTCTGTGAGAACTGCTGCATCTTTAGACGTTCTTGACGCATCGGTGGAGAGAGGTGTACCCCACTTCCACCTACCCCTCCGTCATCTTGTCCACCCCCATTTGTGCATGCATTAGAAACGAGTTTCCCTTTCTATTAAGTAACATTGCCATCACCACACATATTTAACTTTTGCATTTTGAGGAGAACACAGGTAAGTTCCACTCTCTTCAGTTCAGTCAGTCATTCAGTGGTGTCCCACTCTGTGTGACCCCAGGGACTGCAGCACGCCAGGCTTCCCTGTACATCCCGACTCCCAGAGCTTGTTCAATCTCATGATTAGATCATGAAGCTCAAACTTATATCTTCATCTTAATAATTTTTTATACATGAAAATACATAACCTTTAAAAATCTCTCCCAATTTTCCTACCCTCCAGTCTTTGGCAATCATTTTTCTACTCTGAGTTCCTTTTGTTTTTTGTTTTTTTGTTTTTTTTTTTTTTTGGAAAGTCCTTATAGTTGGGATCCTATGGTATTTGTCTTTCTCTGACTTAGTTTACTTAGGGTAATGCCCTCCAGTTTCATCCATGTTGCCACAAATGGAAGGATTTCTTTCTAATTCTAATGGCTAAATAGTATTTACCTGTATATATCACATCACCATTCACCTGTTGAAAGATTGTTGTTTCTATAACAAGGCTACTGTGAATAATGCTGCAATGAACATGGGAATACAGATCTCTCTTTGAGACAATTATTTCATTTCCTTTGACTATTTATCCAGAAGTGGGATAATGGATCACATAAATGTTCTCTTTTAAATTTCTCAAACAACCTCCACACTATGATTCCAATGGAGTTGCACTGGTATACATCCCTACCAACAGTGCGTAAGCACTCTTTTTTCTTCTCATCCTCAATAACATTTGCCATTTCTTACATTTTTGGTACTAGCCATTCAAACAGGTAAGAGGTGATATCTCTTGTGCTTTTGATCTGCATTTCCTTTGATTATGAGTGATGCTGAGCATCTTGTCATATACGTTTTGATCGTCTATATGTCTTATTTGTGGGAAAATGTCTGTTCTTTGAAGATGTAGCATACATTATGTTTACTATATTCCAATATATGAAACTCAGTTGTCTACTTATGTATCAACAGCAAACTATCAGAAAGTGGAATAAAGAAAACAATTCCATTTACTATTGCATCACAAAAAGATAAAACACTTAGAAATAAACTTAAGCAAGGTGTTGAAAGGTTTTATGCAAAACCATTAAGACATTGATAAGAGAAATTTTTAAAGAGTTAAAGATATGTAAAGTTAGGTCATCTATTCAATGTGTTTCTTGAGGTAGGATTTGTATTACTATAAACTTCCCTCTTAGAACTGCTTTTGTTGCATCCTCTAGGTTTTTGATCATCATGTTTTCATTGTTCTTTGTTTCTAGGAATGTGTTGATTTCCCTTATGTCTTCAGTAAACTGAAGAAATTCATTATTTAGAAATGTGTTGTTTAATCACCATGTGTTTGTGTTCTTTAAAGTTTTTTTTTTCCCTATAATTGATATCTTGTATCATAGTGCCCTTGCCTGGAAAATCCCCTGGATGTAGGAGCCTGGTAGGCTGCAGTCCATGGGGTTGCTAAGAGTCGGACAAAACTGAGGGACTTCACTTTCACTTTTCACTTTCCTGCATTGGAGAAGGAAATGGCAACCCACTCCAGTGTTCCTGCCTAGAGAATCCCAGGGACGGGGGATCGTGGTGGGCTGCTGCCTATGGGGTCACACAGACTCGGACACGACTGAAGTGACTTAGCAGCAGTAGCAGCAGTATCATAGTGTTGTGGTCAGAGAAAATTCTTGATATAATTTCAATTTCCTTAAATTTACTGAGGTTTGATTTGTGACCCAAGATGAGGAGAATGTTCTATGTGCACTTGAGAAGAAAGTGTACTCTTCTGCATTTGGATGGAGTGTGCTGAAGATATAAATTAGGTCTGTTTGCTCTAATATTTCCTTCTAGGTTTAGGTTTCCTTATTACTTTTCTGTTCTGATGATCTGTCCACTGGTATAGGTGTGGTGTTAACATGCCTACTATTATTGTGTTACGGTCAATTTCTCCTTTTTTGTCAGTTAGTGTTTACCTTATGTATTGAGGTGCTCTTATGTAGGGTACATAGTTAAAATTGTTATGTTTTTTTCTTGGACTGATCCCTTGATCATTTGGTAGTGTCCTTCTTTATCTCTTATAATAGTTTTTATTTTAAGGTCTATTTTTTCTGATACGAGTATTGCCAATCTAGCTTTCTTTTGATTTCCATTTGTATGGAATATCTTTTTCCATCCACTCACTTTCAGTCTGTATGTGTTTCTAGGACTGAAGTGGGTCTCTTGTAGACAGCATATATATGGGTCTTGTTTTTGTATCCATTCAGCCAGTCTGTGTCTTTTGGTAAGAATGGGAGAAGATAATAGCAAATAAAGCAACTGATAAAGGATTGCTTTCCAAAATACAAGCAGCTCAAATAACTCAGTCATCAAAAGCAAAGGCAAGAACTGCAAAAATAAACTAGTGAGACCACATCAAACTTAAAACCTTCTGCATAGTAAAAGAAGCCATCAGTAAAATGAAATAACAACCTATGGAATGAAAAAAAAATTTGTAAATCACATATTTGGTAAGGGCTTCGTATCCAAGTATATATAAAAGACTCATGCAACTCAGTATGAAAAGAAATCAAACAACCCAAATTATTAAATGAGCAAAGGAAGAGTAAGTGTTTTGAAAAACTGAAGCGTAGACTGTAGATGACAGACCCTGTAAGTTTTTCCCTCCAGAACAAAATCCTGTGTCTTCCTGGCATTGCTTTCTTTATCTCCAGCGCCTGTTTGGTGACTGCAGTTCACAGGATACATCCTTCATTCAATGGTTGTCACCCGACACTGAGCTATATGTGCTCAGAATAGCCTTATTAACTATAACAAACTAATAATTACATACTTAACCTTGAGGCATCTAAAATCCAAGGTGATTTTCATAATTTTCCAGTCCATTGTTTTCTACATTCTATTTCAAAATTGAAACACCTAGTAAGGAAAAATGAGTAGGGGACCTCAACAATACATGCATAGAAAGTCATTTAAAACTGGGAGCATTACTGGATTTTATTTGGGGGAATGTATTATTACTAATACTATTGCAATATTATTCCCTTTAATTCTCTGCTATACTAGTGGATATTTATTTAAAATAGTAATACCAACATAGAGTGCATAGTACTCAAGTTATAGTAGATTGAGAAAGACAAAGCTTATGGGGCAGGAAGTAAAAAAATAGAAAATTAGCAATGGTATCAAAACAAGGGGCAGTGTTGCCTAGAAAGAAAGCAGAGTTCTCTAATTGTTTGGAGACAACACGGACAAGCAAGATGTGATCCAACCAGCTTAAACTGTGTACCAGAAACCGCACCAGAAGGAAAATGAAGTTCATAAAAATATGCTGATGCTAAACGCCAAAATCCAGACAGTAAGAGAATAGGGTAGAGTTTATGTAGATACTGAAAACTACTTAGAAAGGTAGACATGGAAGCAAATACACTAATAAGCATCAGAAAGATCAAAGCACAAAAGGGTTGAAAAGTAAGTCGTAAAGGGACTTGGTAGTCTGATCAAAAGAATAAGAGAATCAAATTAGAAAACCATAATATAAAAACTTGTGCATGTGATAGACCCAGAGAATTCTCAGCAGAGAAAATTTCGGCCTTAGTGACCAGCGAACGGAGGCCTCCAGCATCAGGAACAAAAACCCTGGGCAGGACTCACAACTGTGCGCTTCTGGGAACAGCCTCAGTTTCAAAGTTTGGGCACTATACCACCTAAAAACGAAGGCAGACAAGGATTATAGCTTGCTATGACACTGAATCACAGACAATAGTGTTTGTTAGTTTACATTTCTCATTCAACTATAAAGTTAATGAATCACTAACCGATGATAATTGACACCATCATTTTCTAGTCAGACACTCTTTAGTCATACGATGGATATGTGAACCTGTTATATGATCCCCAATAACAGTTTTAATAATTGAATTTCTTGATGTTTAATTGAAGGGGAATTGCTTTTCAATACTGTACTGCTTTCAGCCAAACATCAGCATGAATCAGCCATAGGTATACCTATGCGCCCGCTCTTGAACCTCCTTCCCACATTCCTTCCTGTCCCACCCCTTGAAGCTGTTACAGAAAAATATGGAAGGCTTCAGAAATGTGTGCATCATCCTTGGACAGGGGCCATGCTAATCTCAAATTTATTAATATATGTGCTACCAAAGCAAACACACGAATAACAATTTAACAGAAAAAAAATCACATAGTCACCTACAAATAAATGATCAATTACATTAGGAATTAGGGTATTCTGCTATATTTACCATCTCTTATAAAATCGAATTTTATAACTTCCAAAGTTCCATGAAGGAATTAAGCATATATTTAGGCATAACACATGTATACATGCACAGAAATATATGCACACAAATTCGTCTATGTTATACAAGCTATTATTCTCCTTGCCTGTCACAATAAGCTCTTTAGTTGATAAAAGATATAGTTCCAAATTTTTCCAACTTATATGTCTTCCTTTTGAGAACCACTTCTTTTATTTTTATCACCTAATTTTAAATAACCATTTTATACTTAGGTACCATGCCCCTTTAAACTAGGAGCAGAAAAACCTAGTAAATGTTGATATCTTATCATTAATTATATCACCATTTTTCTGGCAAATTGGAAAAAGAATCATGTTCAGATCTCATTCAGGAGGATATAATCCCTATTTTAACAGTTCTCTTGTCCAAACTCAGTTCTTGTTCACTTCAGTCTTTAATATTGCTTATTTTGATGGATGAACAGGAAAAGTAATATTAAAATCACGCTTGCAAGAGTCTATGATTTTTATGCTTCTGTTGGTCAAAGATAGGGGCCATGAATAATATCTGAAATTTTACAACACATCATGGAAGCATGAAGGTCTAGTTCTACTGTCAAAGAGGAGATGTTTAGAGATGGTTCAAAAACTAAGCACCATGGGTTGTCAGGATGTACTCCTGACCAGACAGATAAATTTTGTCCCTAAAAAGTCAAAGTCAGGAAAGGGCAGGCCTTGTTCACAGAGCCAATGATGTTGTCTTGGGTGCTGACCAGGTAATATTCTTGTATTATCATTTGGAGATTTATTTGCTATTTTCTTGAAGAAACAAATGTAATGAGAGGATTAAAGATGCATAAAAAGAAGAGCTGTCAAGGTGCCTAGAAGAAAGGCTAGCCAGGAGAACCAAGCCCCCACACTGATAATTGCCAAAGACTATAACAGGGCATGTTTTATAGACAGAGCAGAACAAGTGGATAAAAACCAATGTTCTAGGGTCACTGCTATTTTGCAGTCAAAGACAAAATATTTTTCTCTTTAAGCAGAGTCATCACAGATCCTGCTGTGGTCCTGGTTACACACATGCAGACCAAGAGCCACAGACATGTGTGATGTGACATCAGGAAGTGAACAGATGTACTGGTGCCCAGTGACCTGCATCTGCCAATAATGGGACCTGGGGAAAATTACTTGCCCTCTCCAAGTCATTGCATCTGCATTAACATAACTTGATGATCAGAGTGAGATTAAGGCTATCTCATACAGTTACTGTGAAACACAAATTTTAAGATGTTCTAAAGCTTTTGTGAAAGTATCTAAGACATGCATGGGTTACTAAGGTGAGTGAGCAGATCCAAGGTACAGTATCCTTTTTCTCTTAGTATTCTCTTTTTAGTCAATAGTAGCGATCAGTCAGTCATGTGTTTACTCTTACCCCAGTGTGATGGTAAACCACACAGATCAACTGGACTTTTCTTGTCATTTCAGTGTCTAAAATGCAAGCATTAGTCAATGTAGAGTGAAAAAATTACAAACTCCTTGAAGGCCTCCCTGCCAGAGTTTGCAGAGTCCCAACATTAAACTGTCTTAAAAGAATGGCCTAAACACTCTGGCTCAGAATGAAGTTCCAAATGTTTGCAGAGCACAGAAGTACTTCTGAGAGCAATACAAAAATTCAGGGAGTAACCTACTTCTCCAACTATCCATCTGTGCAAATATCATTATCCATCTAAATTTACACAGAAGGCACTCCTTCTTCCCCACCCCAGGTACTATAGCACTAACTCCTGCTCAGAGCAACAGGGAAAGAGAAGGCTTCCCTCCACAGGATGGATTTGATAACCTCAGGTGACTAGATCATCTCAGAATGGCTCATGTTTTTATTTAAACAGGGTCCTGCCTGCTGCTGCTGCTGGTCATGTCAAATCTGCTCCTGTGCCAAGGCAACTCATGCCCGTCCTGCTGTCCTGACGTGTCTGACATCCCCCTGGATTTACTTAGAGAACTGTTTCTCAATGACACCTTGCTGTCCCAAAGCATCCTTAAGCATTCCAGAATAGTGTTGGATGAGTTTGTAAGTACTGTGGTATTTGTGGTTTAGTTGCTAGTCCTGTCTAACTCTTGTGACCCCATGGACTCAAACCCGCCAGGATCCCAGATGGAACCTTCGCGTAAGTGACTGGGCTATACTGTCCTTTCAACAAGAAGGTTGCATCAGCCGAACTTCAAATAACACAGTGTCTAAGTCAAAGAAGCCATCAGCTCATAAGATGTGGAATATGAATAAAGGATCCTTTTTGTGAAATCTCAAAGATTCCTAAGAAGTGCAATAACTTTTTCAATTTCCTTTCATTCATTTTCTTTTTAAATGATTTTGTATTTTTCAGCCAGGAATGCCATAAAAGAATACAATAGACTCAGTGGAATAAACAACAGAAATTTCTTTCCTCACAGTTCTTGGGGCTAGAAGTCCCAGATCAGGGTGCCAGCAAGGTGAGGTTCTGGTAAGAACTCTTTCTTCCCAGGCTGGCTTCTTGGTGCATCCTCGGACAGGATGGGGGGTGGGGAAGAGAGATAGAGCAAAAGACAAAGAGACACAGGTAATTCTCTGGTGTTTCACTTCATGAAGACACTAAACCTATTGGATCAGTGTTCCACCCTAAGAGCTCAGTTAACGTTAATGGGCTTCTCTGGTGGCTCAGATGGTAAAGAATCTGCTCTCAATGTGAGAGAGACACCTGGGTTCTATCCCTGGGTCTGGAAAATTCCCTGGAGAAGGGAACGGCAAGCCACCCCAGTATTCTTGCCTGAGCAATCCCATGGACAGAGGAGTCTGGTGGGCTACAGTCTATGGGATCCCAAAAAGTCGGAACCCTTTTCAAAACACAGTACTTTGGCCGTTAGGGCTCAAACACATGAATTTGAAGAACACACATTCAGTCCATAATACTACCTGACATAAAGCATTTTTAGGTGGGACTGGGGAAAATGAAGCATGTTGATTTTCTGGTGCTTCAGTGTCTCTCTGGGCTTTCTTCTCCAGGCTCAGAGTAAATAGCTGACAAATGAAAACTGCTCTGCAGTGAACTTGGTGGATGGAACATGTTAAACAAAGCTGAATGTTGGTCACAAAAACGAATACTGGCAGTTTTTTTAATGCTATAAATTATTGTTTTAAGATTTGCAGTGTATAGGTTTTGAACTACAATAGAAGGGGAGTTTACAATTGGAAACAATTATTCTGTTTCTGAGGAAGGTCTTTGAAAGTTGTATGTTAACTCTTTTAGGTCAATCAAGGAGCACACATTAGAGCAGACAGCTAATAAAAGGCAGTGCTAAAGGTTTCTATTAAATTCATGTAGTTCTTTTTACTCACTAGTTTTGCTTTATCCTCCATTTTTGACTGTCCATTTTTTCCCCAACTCTTCCAAGTAATCTCTTGAAATGTTCATAAGCTTCGCTAAAGATTAGTTTTTCTCTATCAATGTGTTAGCTACATTTTTCTACTCTTATTATTCTCAGTCCATTGCTTAGTATTTCGTACAACTTTATGCCATGTTTTTCTGTCGTACCATTTTCTCACCATAAACAACATTGTATTCCGCACCTGGGATGAACACTAAGCTTTTTGGTGTGCGGATTCAGAGACATGTCAAAGTCATAACCATATAACTCCTTATAAGGGAATATATTGGCTCTAACCCACAGTAACAAGAGATTAAATGGTTAAATAGAGGTGCATGCATGCATTCTAAGTCACTTCAGTTGTGTCCAACTCTTTGCAACCCTACTAACTGTAGCCCAACAGGCTCCTCAGTCCAATGGGTTTGCCAGGCAAGAATACTGAGGTAGGCTGCTGTACCCTCTTGCAAGGGATGCTCCTCACCTAGGGATCAAACCTGAGTCTTTTTTTTTTTTTTTTTTTTTGCAATTTCAAGCACTGGATCTCTGAATCGTTCAATTATGTGCCTTTCTTTCTTTTTTTTTAATTTAATTTTATTTTTAAACTTTACAATATTGTATTAGTTTTGCCAAATATCGAAATGAATCCACCACAGGTATACATGTGTTCCCCATCCTGAACCCTCCTCCCTCCTCCCTCCCCATACCATACCTCTGGGTCGTCCCAGTGCACCAGCCCCAAGCATCCAGTATCGTGCATCGAACCTGGACTGGCGACTCGTTTCATACATGATATTATACATGTTTCAATGTCATTCTCCCAAATCTTCCCACCCTCTCCCTCTCCCACAGAGTCCATAAGACTGTTCTATACATCAGTGTCTCTTTTGCTGTCTTTTACACAGGGTTATTGTTACCATCTTTCTAAATTCCATATATATGTGTTAGTATACTGTATTGGTGTTTTTCTTTCTGGCTTACTTCACTCTGTATAATAGGCTCCAGTTTCATCCACCTCATTAGAACTGATTCACATGTATTCTTTTTAATGGCTGAGTAATAATCATTGTGTATATGTACCACAGCTTTCTTATCCATTCATCTGCTGATGGACATCTAGGTTGCTTCCATGTCCTGGCTATTATAAACAGTGCTGCGATGAACATCCTTATATCTCTTGCCCTGGCAGGAATGTTGTTTACTACTACCTTCACCTGGTAAGCATCAAGTATTGGTACAAAAGTACTATATTTGGTTCAAATACTAAAAAATAAAAAATAATAATAATAAAATAGAGAAGGGAAAAGGTTGAACTTAGAAAATATAGATGTAAAATCATTTTATAGAGACAACGTATAGAAAAAGTAGGAAAAGAATGACTTTCAAGTTTTGTGATGCACCCCGTTAAGAAAATTACAGGACTGTCAAACATGTTAATGTTCTCGTAGTGGGTTCGTCTATTTAATACCCCAAAATTCTAACTAATTGCCTAATCACTTTCAGGATGAAAAGTATGCCCAGGGCAAACTGTTCTATCTCACTGCCACCAAGAGCTGCCATACCAATTCCCTCCATACTACCGAAGACATGGACAAAGCCGAAAAGATGGACGTGAGTCTTTCACCTGTGTTTTTCACAAGATCATATGAGACGGTTATAGGTTACCAGGCTTCAGATTATAGGAGGTAATGGTAAATGTACATGCAGAAAAAAGTGGAGGAACTGTAAGCAATTGAAGAGAAATTATATTATGCAGTTGATGAAGCATGAGCGAAATCAAGGGATGACTAAAAATCTGTAGTAGCAAGATAAATAACAGATCTATAAATTGTCTATGCAGACAATTTTAGTTCAACCAATGGATTAGACACAGGATTGCTGCTATTCTACTGTACAAAAATAGGAAATGAATGGGAACTTCCATGAGTAAAATATAAGATTGCAAAATTCATGAATATGTAAGAAACACACCCCAGTTTTGAGTACTCCCGGTTACTAGTGAGTGCTACTTGGGAATCCTATACTGCACCACCCGAGCTCTCACATCTGCCTTTCAAGGCTCTCCTGATTCTGCTTCTACTTCTCTGACACCTTCATTTGTCATTCTCAATGACTCCTCCATCACCTTTTATTCTTAATTTGTAAGTCTCCCCCACAATGGCCTATAAAATATTGCCTTGCTTCTCATGGCCACAATTGCCTCTGTTCTGAGGACAGCACAGTTTAAATATCAAGCCTTAATCATATGGCAGCTCCAAATTTTTACCGTTATGATCTCGCCTTTCTGATTTCCTGCATTATCCTTCTTCCTAACATTATTTAAAATATTTTCACATGCATCCCCCCTTAAAATACTATCTTCTCTCTCTACAACTTTCTTAATGATACCAGCATTCTTTTCCTCTGTTAAGCTTATTAATAAAGGGGATGGTCAAGTAAAGGAAAAAGTCAAAGAGAAAAAAGAGAGATTTTTCAATAATCTTAAAATTAAAGTTTATTGAGAGTTACCACATGGCCATACATTTTATTGAGCACTTTAGGTGCATTACTATATTTAATCCTATTCAGTTCTCTGTTCTTTACCAGTAAAACAGTTCATGGCTGTAAAGAAATCAAGCATATTAACTAGAGATTTTCAGCCCCCAGGATTTTCATGCTGAATTCTGGTAATAGTAGTGAAGTAGGGGGAAAAACCCTCCACTGTGAATCCCACTGATGCTGTTACTAAAGACAACGCTATGCCATTTTCTGCCCAGACACATGTCAACAAAACAGACTCTTCTGATATCAGCAGGGGGCTGGTGTTGGGATCAGCTGAGGAGAGAAGCCTGTTTAGGAATGTCATGTCTTCTTCCTTGTCTCTTTGTTGTAATATTGTAAAACAATTACTGATCAAAAATCAATATGGAGGACCCATCTGATTCATTAATACGAATGAATCACTGGGTGTCAATGATGTGGGCACAGGTGGAATCCCTCTTTCCTGGGTCAGGCACTGCAGCACATACTGACTTACCATAAATACTTAGATTTCTCTCGCGAAAATACACAACATAAAAGAACTCACTGAGTGGTGGTAGAATTTCAGGGGACAAAAGAAAATCTTCATGTTATAAATTAGAACGCATCAGAAGAATTAGTTTCTAGCATAACCTAGATTTTTAATAATTCAGCAAAGTGTGAACTAATAGCTTACATTTTATACTTTTCCAACTTTCACTACCCTCTAAAATCTCTGCATACACATAGGAATAACCAAAAGTTTTTTAGGTCAACTGCTCTGAGCAAAGATCACATGTTACCAAAACCACTGAATTATTATTTTAATGCGACTGTTTCTTCTGGTTGCTTAGAATGAAGACCTTAGTAAGTGGATACTCATGTTACTGTACTCCTGGCATAGACCTCTGAATCATCTAGTCACTGACCTGCGGTGTATGATCGAAGTCTCAGATACTATCCTATCAAATGCCAAAAAGAACGTGAAAAAAGTAGAAGAACTTCAAGCATTCATAGAGAGGCAATTCTGCCAGGTAAGCATCCTGCAGAGGGCTTTCTTGCTTTGTTCATGAATGAAAGAGGTCACCTCTGTAATGCATAAGGTGTTTTGAAATATCTCATTTTGTAAGAAAAAGTTCATGACTAGTATATTCTAGACTGCTACTATATAAAGCAGGAGCCTAGTCATTCATAGTGATAGATTCTACTGTAAAGGAATCAGAATTTCACTTCAATTTTTGATATGTGCAGTCTGCCCTGCATTGCACACAATTCCATCAAAAGCTTGCCTCTTCCTGGGCACGAGTGGTTGAAATATTTTCGAGAGTATGAGAACTAGAGAGCAGAATTTCCAAGATCAGCATTTTCTTCAAAGTAATCCAGGAGATATGCTATTGAAGTTCCACTTGTCTTCTTTCTCTGTTCTCATCAAATCAAAGGATGAGAGTAAGAAGGAAGAAAAGAGAAAGTTAAAACTAAACTTGAGTTATGTTTCTATTTTTTAGATTCCTAGTAGTTTTCTCATAGGCTGGCTCCAAAATCCATATCTAGAGAGTTTTATATTCATATGTCTTCCCCAAATCTTAATTTGATAATTAGAAGGAACAAAGCAAATCCTCATAAAGCACATAAGAACTCATTATCTTTTGGGTATTCAGATTATTATTCCAGTAATGTGGAAGATGTTGGAGAATAATATTTACTGGTCAGGACTCCCATCCCTGTTGTCCAGCGATGAAGATGTGCGTCATTCTGCATTTTATAGCCTGTTCCACTGCCTGCACAGGGATACACTTGAAATTGACATTTACACCAAGATCCTGGCACGCTGAATGATCAACAACTAGCACTAACTCCACATCCATACCATCCAGGTCTGAGATGATCATAATTATCTTTCCCAAGCAAGCTTATTTGAAATTTACAGCATTTTAATGCATGTTTTGTGAAATGGGTCTCTTCTTAAAAAAATAAACACAGACTCTGTAGAGATGTCAAACTCTATGAGGGTAATTTGTCAACATTTCTTATTTTCATTTAATAGAAAATCAAAAGAAAATCTACCCCTACAATTGAGAGAATGAAGCTTCTATTAAAATTAGGCACAAATAACAGAAGCTGGCATTACAAAGAAGATCATTAAGGGATTACATAAGAATCACAGCCAGTTATGCTAGGTCATGTTATTAGAATCAAAGAATTAGACAATTGTTCATGGTTCTGGTCATGCTACCAAGAAGACTGAATTCTCAGGATTCTTTATGAAAGCCAGCCACGAACTGTTAGCCAACTATCACAGTGTTACACGAGAAAATATAAGTGCTTTGCACCTTTGTATAAATAGCATGAGCTTTACTGAACTGTCTAAAGATTGTTAGGATGCTGTATTAGTTCTTCTGGGTTGCTATAACAAAATATCAGAGCTTAAAAACAGTGGAAATGGATTTCCACAGCGGGGTCGTGCAGGGTCCATTCTGGTCACACACTTCTTACTGTATCCTCACATGGGGGAGGGCTTGGGAGCTCTGTGTGTTTCATATATAAAAGCACTCATCTCATTGAAGAGGCTCCATCCTTACAACTCCATCACCTCACAAAGGCCCAACCTAGGATTACCATAACCATGGGAATCAGGATTTCATCATATGAAATTTCTGGGGGACACAAAGGCTGAGACCGTAGCAGATACAAAGGTGAACTGGCTCTTCCTCCTCCAGTGGCTGTCGTCACCCACACTCCACTGATCCTCATTTCCTGCATCACCTTGCAGCCATTCCATACATTCTATCACTCTGGGTTTCACAAGTCCAGGTCAGTCAAGTGTCAGCTCCATCTCATATTCAGCCTATTCAATGTTTCCCTCTCCCCTACTGAGGCCCAGGGGACCTACCAGGAAATGCAGATGTGTCCATTTCTGCAAGGTCCCTTCTCTCTCCCTCTCTGGATCTTCATTCCTTGGGCCATATTCAAACAATGTAGATGGTAATTAGATGGAAAAGTTCTGACATCACTGACTTACAAGGTGCTGTTGAAGCCTTCTCTTGGTTCAGACAGACTGATCTGAAATTCCCCCTGACTGACAAGTGTTTCCCTTGTGAGGTATCCTTGTGATTTTCCAGGACATTCACAAGTTGGGGATCCCCAACTTCATAGTTTCCTTTTTAATCAGGGGAAATGTTCTGGAACCACAGCTCCCCACCTGCAGTAGTCACCACAGCCTCTCTGTTTCCCTCACTCTGCAAGCACCATCTGGAGAAAATTAAGCAGCCCACAGTCAGCTGCCTACTAACTGACCCACAGGAACCCCATGTATCATAAACAATCCGAACATCTGAATGGCAGAAATACTGGTGTGCATCTGTCCCCCGCCTGAGGCCTCTGGACGATTGTCCAACTGGTCACATAGACACTGAGTAGATCAGAAAGCTGGATTCAAAAACACATTTATCTGATAACTGAGATACCATTCTCTCTTCCTTTTAGAGTAACTATCCTTGTCATTAATTATTTGGCCTTACAAACAT
Organism: Bubalus kerabau; assembly: GCF_029407905.1. Classification (NCBI taxonomy): domain Eukaryota; kingdom Metazoa; phylum Chordata; class Mammalia; order Artiodactyla; family Bovidae; genus Bubalus; species Bubalus kerabau. The sequence continues at coordinate 17,685,334 of NC_073626.1, forward strand.
GCCCTGCTGCTGCTGCTGCTAAGTCGCTTCAGTCATGTCCGACTCTGTGCAACCCCATAGATGGCAGCCTACCAGGCTCCCCAGTCCCTGGGATTCTCCAGGCAAGAGTACTGAAGTGGGTTGCCATTTCCTTCTCCAAAAACAGGCCTTAGTAGGTCCCTAAATTATAAAAATTCTCCAAATAGACTGAGTCTCTACTGAGACTGGAGCAATGTGACTGGATTAGGGATGCTCAGCTTGTTCAACAGCCTCCAAACAACCTGGAATGAAGGCTGATCTCTTGACTGGCTCTCCTAGGAAGCCAGTGATGTTGCTGGGCTGGTGTTGCAGCATCTTTCGGGCTTTAGCAGTAATTCCTGGTAAAGAAAATGGGAAATCAAAAGGTAGAAGGGAAAGGGGCATGAAAAAAAGAGAAAGACAGAAGGAAGGAAAAGCAGCAAAGGGAAAGTGAGTCTAGTACTTGGGTAGTGAAGGATGAAATGCTGTTAGAACACTTTATTTTTAAGGACCCAAATATATATGCTTTTTTTAATATCCTAAGAGCAAATATCTCATATTCCCTTTTATTTCCATTTTCTCTCCTCTCCTCTTTTTTCTGAAATTGTCCTTTATATAATCAATCTGATTTTGGTGTTGACCATCTGGTGATGTCCATGTGTAGTCTTTTCTTGTGTTGTTGGAAGAGGGTGTTTGCTATGACCATGGCATTTTCTTGACAAAACTCGATTAGTCTTTGCTCTGCTTCATTCTGTATTCCAAGGCCAAATTTGCCTGTTACTCCAGGTGTTTCTTGAGTTCCTACTTTTGCATTCCAGTCCCCTATAATGAAAAGGACATCTTTTTTGGGTGTTAGTTCTAAAAGGTCTTGTAGGTCTTCATAGAACTGTTAACTTCAGCTTCTTCAGCATTACTGGTTGGGGCATAGACTTGGATTACTGTGATATTGAATGGTTTGCCTGTCGTTTCTGAGACTGCATCCAAGTACTGCATTTCGGACTCTTTTGTTGACCATGATGGCCACTCCATTTCTCCTGAGGGATTCCTGCCCGCAGTAGTAGATATAATGGTCATCTGAGTTAAATTCACCCATTCCAGTCCATTTCAGTTCGCTGATTCCTAGAATGTCGACATTCACTCTTGCCATTTCTTGTTTGACCACTTCCAATTTGCCTTGATTCATGGACCTAACATTCCAGGTTCCTATGCAATATTGCTCTTTACAGCATCGGACCTTGCTTCTATCACCAGTCACATCCACAACTGGGTATTGTTTTTGCTTTGGCTCCATCCCTTCATTCTTTCTGGAGTTATTTCTCCACTGATCTCCAGTAGCATATTGGGCCCCTACTGACCTGGGGAGTTCCTCTTTCAGTATCCTATCATTTTGCCTTTTCATACTGTTCATAGGGTTCTCAAGGCAAGAATACTGAAGTGGTTTGCCATTCCCTTCTCCAGTGGACCACATTCTGTGAGACCTCTCCACCATGACCTGCCTGTCTTGGGGGGCCCCACGGGCATGGCTTAGTTTCATTGAGTTAGACAAGGCTGTGGTCCTAGTGTGACTAGATTGACTAGTTTTCTGTGAGTATGGTTTCAGTGTGTCTGCCCTCTGATGCCCTCTTGCAACACATACTGTCTTACTTGGGTTTCTCTTACCTTGGGCGTGGGGTATCTCTTCAAGGCTGCTCCAGCAAAGTGCAGTCACTGCTCCTTACCTTGGATGAGGGGTATCTCCTCACTGTTGCCCCTTCTGACCTTGAACATGGAATAGATCCTCTAGGCCCTCCTGCACCCGCACACCCACTGCTCCTCACCGCAGCCACAAGAGAAGACTCTACACATGGACATCACCAGATGGTCAACACTGAAATCAGATTGATTATATCCTTTGCAGCCAAAGATGGAGAAGCTCTATACAGTCAGCAAAAACAATACCAGGAGCTGACTGTGGCTCAGATCATGAACTCCTTATTGCCAAATTCAGACTGAAATTGAAGAAAGTAGGGAAAACCACTAGGCCATTCAGGTAGGACCTAATCTAATCCCTTATGATTATACAGTGGAAGTGAGAAATAGATTTTAGGGACTAGATCTGATAGATAGAGGGCCTGATGAACTATGGACTGAGTTTGTGACATTGTACAGGAGACAGGGATCAAGACCATCCCCATGGAAAAGAAATGCAAAAAAGCAAAATGGCTGTCTGGGGAGGCTTTACAAATAGCTGTGAAAAGAGAAGTGAAAGCAAAGGAGAAAAGGAAAGACATAAGCATCTGAATGCAGAGTTCCAAAGAATAGCAAGAAGAGATAAGAAAGCCTTCTTCAGTGATCAATTCAAAGAAATCAAGGAAAACAACAGAATTGGAAAGACTAGAGGTCTCTTCAAGAAAATTAGAAATACCAAGGGAACATTTCATGCAAACATGGACTTGATAAAGGACAGAAATGGTATAGACGTAACAGAAGTAGAAGATATTAAGAAGAGGTGGCAAGAATACACAGAAGAACTGTATAAAAAAGATCTTCATGACCCAGATAATCATGATGGTGTGATCACTCACCTAGGGCCAGATATCCTGGAATGTGAAGTCAAGTGGGCCTTAGAAAGCATCACTACAAACAAAGCTAGTGGAGGTGATGGAATTCCAGTTGAGCTATTTCAAATCCTGAAAGATGATGCTGTGAAAGTGCTGCACTCAATATGCCAGCAAATTTGGAAAACTCAGCAGTGGCCACAGGACTGGAAAAGGTCAGTTTTCATTCCAATCCCAAAGAAAGGCAATGCCAAATAATGCTCAAACTACCACAGAATTGCACTCATCTCACATACTAGTAAAGTAATGCTCAAAATTCTCCAAGCCAGACTTCAGCAATACATGAACCAGGAACTTCCAGATGTTCAAGTTGTTTTTAGAAAAGGCAGAGGAACCAGAGACCAAATTGCCAACATCCACTGGATCAGGGAAAAAGCAAGAGAGTTCCAGAAAAACATCTATTTCTGCTTTATTGACTATGCCGAAGCCCTTGACTGTGTGGATCACAATAAACTGTGGAAAATCCTGAAAGAGATGGGAATACCAGTCCACCTCACCTGCCTCTTGAGAAATCTGTATACAGGTCAGGAAGCAACAGTTAGAACTGGACATGGAACAACAGACTGGTTACAAATAGGAAAAGGAGTACGTCAAGGCTGTATATTGTCACTCTGCTTATTTAACTTATATGCAGAGTACATCATGAGAAATGCTGGGCTGGAAGAAGCACAAGCTGGAATCAAGATTGCCAGGAGAAATATCAATAACCTCAGATATGCAGATGACACCACCCTTATGGCAGAAAGTGAAGAGGAACTAAAAAACCTCTTGATGAAGGTGAAAGAGGAGAGCGAAAAAGTTGGCTTAAAACCCAACATTCAGAAAATGAAGATCATGGCATCTTGTCCCATCACTTCATGGGAAATAGATGGGGAAACAGGGGAAACAGTGTCAGACTTTATTTTGGGGGGCTCCAAAATCACTGCAGATGGTGATTGCAGCCATGAAATTAAAAGACATTTACTCCTTGGAAGAAAATTTATGACCAACCTAGATAGCATATTCAAAAACAGAGACAATACTTTGCCAACAAAGGTCAATCTAGTCAAGGCTATGGTTTTTCCAGTGGTCATGTATGGATGTGAGAGTTGGATTGTGAAGAAGGCTGAGTGTGGAAGAATTGATGCTTTTGAACTGTGGTGTTGGAGAAAGCTCTTGAGAGCCCCTTGGACTGCAAGGAGATCCAACCAGTCCATTCTAAAGGAGATCAGCCCTCGGATTTCTTTGGAAGGAATGATGCTAAAGCTGAAACTCCAATACTTTGGCCACCTCTTGCGAAGAGTTGACTCATTGGAAAAGACTCTGATGCTGGGAGGAATTGGGGGCAGGAGGAGAAGGGGATGACAGAAGATGAGATGGCTGGATGGCATCACTGACTCAATGGACATGAGTCTGAGTGAACTCCAGGAGTTGGCAATGGACCAGGAGGCATGGCATGCTGCGATTCATGGGGTCACAAAGAGTCGGACACGACTGAGCAACTGAACTGAACTGAACTGAACTGACTGAAATGAACTGTCCTTTATGTTAGGCCTTTTCTTTTGTTGTTACTAAAGGCCATAGTTCTAGAGATGAACAAAGCTTGGCAATCCTCAGGGCACAATCCAGTCAAATCATCTTCTTTTAGGCAAAGACACCTTTCAACCACATACTGGAACACTGTCCAGAAAAACCAACCTCTTCCCTCATAGCCAGGGTTATTCTTGTCTGAGTCCTGCCCCTGCCTCTACCTGGGATGACCCAAACCTTTCAGAACATGACAGAATACTCGCCCCCAAAGCAATCTATCAATCCCTCCTTTGGCTCCTTCATGCATGTAAAGTATCACTTTTCTTGTTTTTTCACTTTCTGCTTTCAAAAGTTAAAAGACCATCAAACACCCTGTAACCAATTTGTAAGTCATTTACTTCCAAAAACATCTAATTCTATTTTGTTACTTGCTTAACTTTCTTTCCTTCAGTGTCTAGATATTTCCAGTAGAGAAAATGGTATTAATTAGAGGGAAAATTTGGCAATAAGGGGAACAATGTAATTGGAGGAAACATACACTCACCAATAGACCACACACATCTTCATGTATTTGTCTCTTATAAAATGTATTTCAAACATAAATTTAGGACTTTACATCAAGAACAGAGGTGGTGCCATTGAGAGCACTCTCCTTGCTTGACTGTGACATATAAAGTGAATACTGTAGATTTCAGACAATATTGAACAGAGCCATAGATGTACTATAGAGTCAGTCAGGAATAGCCAAAGCAGGGATATTTGGACAGGATTTGAGTCACTCCCTTGCTATCCAGAAAGCGTTGATTTCCCCCTCTTTTACAGATTTCCAAGTAAGATTACATTTGAAGAAATGGCCCTGCTATATCAAGAATAGTAGCAGTGCTTACCAAATGGAAACCAACAAATGAAAAATCTTCGAAGTTCACTGACCTTTATAGATTAGTAAATCACATGTCATGGATACATGGATACTTAAACTGAGGTTTTAAAAAATCTCTATTTTCCAGAAGCAGGCCCTCAATTTGTGGAGAAGGGGAGGTTGATATAAACACACAAACTGCTATATTACATGATAGATCGAAGAAGAATAAATGTGACATCAACACGGTGCTACAGTATATTAAAGTAAAGCTAGAACCATCTAAGTGTGTCATAGGAGTGACGCTAATGGGATGGCTTTATGATGGAGTTTTGAAAAGCTGATGGGATATTGATGTGCAAAAATAGGAAAACAGTATATCTGTCAATTCATTTAGGATCATCTTATGAAGTAAGGATCTCCGACATCCTAGATCAAAGCAACTGAGATATTAATACACATAGCATTATAAGGTATCAGTGAATAATCAAGTCTGACAAAAACACAAGAAATGTTCATTTTTTACCATTCATGTTGTAACTCTCATGATTATGCTCCCATGATATACTGCATATATTATTGTAGGGTTAGAATGGAGAATTACTTGTATGCATTTTTATGCATTAGATATTGCATTTTTTGCAATATCATATATTGCAAAATGGAGAGTTTGTCTTTATTCTACAATGCAACAGGAAATCAAGAAAATTCAGTCCAAGAGAGCAGTATGTCCAGAATTAGAAAAGAGAAACTGTAATGTGGGTTGAGGAGTTGCGGCTGGTAGAGAAAAAGAAAGAGACGAGAAAGACATGGGAATATTATGACACTAAAAATCAAAGAGGGCTCTGCCAAATGAAAAGACACAAAGCATGTGAGAGATACAGGAAATGAAATAGACCTTGACCACAAGCAAGGAATGAAGCAGACATAAGAGCCAAAAAAGGCATCCAGCAATATGGGACTAGTTGAGTCAATAAATGACTGAAAAGTCAGAGAGAAGGGAGGAGATAAATTAAGGTTTTATCCAAAAGCGCCTGAGCTCTATTTTCCTGTATTTCATATCTTAGTACCAGAAATTACCAAAAAATGTTAAGGTTCTGCAGCAAATGATAGAAATAAATACTCTATGGAGACTCTGCTAGACCCTATGGAATACCAGAACCAAAGCAGGACTAACCAGTGATAACAAGCAGTAAGTCACTAGTCACACTCAGCACTTAAATAAGACATACATTGTAAAGCATAGAGGATAAATGGAAATCAAATGGAAACAACCCATACCTTTACAGAGCCAGTTTAACAAAACCTAAAACCTAAACCAAATAGAGGTAATGATCTCCTTAATCATGTGTCCACTTTCTCCCAGAGTTTCTCATTCCTTTTGCCTGAATTCTCCCTAGTTTACTAACACTTCGTTGCCTTACTCTTAGCAGACGGTCAGCTAATCACTAATCAAGTAAATAATTGAACAGTGTTCACTCCTGAGATATATTTGTATTGATGGACTCTACAAACTGAAAAGCTTCCTAATCCCCTGAAAGTAAAACGCTGATACTGGAAGGACTCCTTCCCAGCCTCTTTCCAAAATGCCCAGTGGGCAACAATTGTGAGTCTAGCTACTTAGACACCTTCTGCTGTAATTATAACCTGTTTGGATAGTGAAAACAGGAGACAGATGAAGCACTGAATGATGGTTAGAAAGAAATGCATGGACAAGTGGAAAAGACACCATAAGCCTTAAACACTGATCTATGCCTGCACACCATACCATGTGTGATGGGAGCCAGGTGGGCCTAATCAGGGATGGATTTTTCAAGAAAGCTCTATATGAGTTGGCACTGAGACGTTTGATTCAACTCAACTATTTCAACATGATTTTTTGATTCTAAACTAGAGCCACTTGTCTCATTTAACTGCACTAATTCAAAAAGGGAATATACTTTTGCTTATTTGAACACTGCCAAGAGATCATAAAAGTTTTCATCACAAGGAGAAAATTGTAACTATTTCTAATGAGGGATGTTCACCAGACTTATTGTGGTGATCATTTTGCAATATATGTCAAATAATTATGTTGTACACCTGAAACCAAAATAACATTATAAGTCAATATGATCTATGTATAATGATGCCTGAAACTAAAATAGCATATTTGTCAATGTGACTTATGTATACTGATCATATAATCATTATGTTAAATACATAACACATATCATACCTTCAATTAACTTCAGTCACTCAGTCATATACAACTCTTTGAGACCCCACGGACTGCAGCACATTAGGCTCCCATTTCCTCCACCACAACCTGGAGCTTGCTCAAACTCATGCCCATCGACTCAGTGATGCCATCCAACCATCTCATCCTCTGCCATCTCCTTCTCCTCCTGCCATCAATCTTTCCTAGCACCAGGGTCTTTTCCAATGAGTTAATTCTTTGTATCAGGTGGCCAAAGTATTGGATCTTCTGCTTCAGTATCAGTCCTTTCAATGAATATTCAGGGCTGGTTTCCTTTAGTATTGACTGGTTTGATCTCCTTGCAGTCCAGGGGACTCTCAAGAGTCTTCTCCAACACTGCAGTTCAAAAGCATCAATTTCTCAGTTCTCAGTTTCCTTATGGTCCAGCTCTCACATCCATACTGACTACTGGGAAAACCATAGCTTTGACTAGATGGAATTTTATTTATATATATAAACATATATGTATACACACCTATGTAAGGAAAAGGTTTTGAAAAGGAATATAATTATATTTCAGATAAAGAAAACAAATAAACTAGTATAATTGTTTTTTCAAATGTGCATTTTGGCTATCATGTTTAGTCTAAAGACTTTTCTTCAAATATAGTTTATGTTTATGCTGATAAAAGAAACATCAATGTGTCTTTATCTTGTAACATTAACTGTAGAACAGTTTATTTACAATAGCTAATCAAAAATCACAAAATTTTGAAACCTATAGTCCTGCGCAGTACTCTGCTATTGGTCATTTAACCAAATGATCATTGACTTAATTCTTCCTTGACTCAGAAACTCTTATAGGTGCTTGAAGTGAAACTGAAAGTAAAGTCGCTCAGTCTTTTCTAACTCTTTGAGAACCCGTGGACTGTAGCCCACCAGGCTCCTCTGTCTATGGGAATCTCCAGGCAAGAATACTGGAGTGGGTTGCCATTTCCTTCTCCAGGGGATCTTCCCGACCCAGGGATCGAACCCAGGTCTCCTGCATTGCAGGCAGACGCTTTAACCTCTGAGCCACCAGGGAAGCCCTCATAGGTGCTTAGTTTACATCAATAAACAAAGCAGGCAGACACTTATCCTTATGGAACTGATATTCTAGCTGGGGGAAGACAGATAATCTGCAATAAACATGAATCCAAGTATATTATATGGTATGTTAACAGGTGATCTGTACTATTGGAAAAGAACTAGTAAAGCAGAGGATGGGGTTTAGGGAATAAAAGTGAAAAGGGGAGGTGATTTAAAGAAAAACAACTTAGACCACACTGAGGGGAGCAAACATGCTCTTTTGCATTCAAGATTCAACCCAGTCAAGGTCTCTTGGTCTTCTACCCAACTTCAAAATTGTTTCCATCTCTGAGGCTCTATGCAAACTCACGCAAACATTGATGTTGTGAACATTCTGCCTCTCTTCAGTTGAACTGGTTTCATAAAAAATTGTTGGTAAACTCCCCCAAATTAAGTAACATTTTATGCAGCAAATTTTGATAATTTTCTGATTCCTGAAGAACTAATCTCCACATTTTCCATTTTCATCACACTGTCAGTGACCTAATTATATTATGTAAAAATATTATATATGCATTGCTATTCTATATATTATGACATTTAAATATATACACAAAATATAAACTAAATGACACTGAGATAAAAATAGAAATGGAAATGGTAACATTTTCTTCCCCAGGGGATGAGGACACTCATTTTTATGGCCACTGGACTAATGGATTCTGAATGTACACACGTAATTATACCAGTTATTTAACAATCATAAAAAAGTAACTTCTTTTACATATAGCTTCATTCAAAGTTCTCAGAATAACACAAGGGGCCAAGAATACAATTATATGTGAATAACTCTCTTCATATGCATATGTAAAATTTGTGAGCTCAATTAAGTAATCATCTTTAGTTCTTTTGTTATTCCATCAATTCATCTACTGGTAAATAATCCAAACTCTACAATAGATATCTCATTTTCAGGGTTTAAATCTCAAGTCATAATAAAAGCGGAGCAATGGCCTAGAATGAATAAAATGTCCTATGGATATCATCATATATATGCATTTGTAAAGAAAATTAATGAAAAAAATACAGAAGACTTACAGTTTGCTGAAACAGAAAGTGTACTCACTCAGAGCTGAATATACACTCACCTAGAAAAAATACTTTCTCAGCTTCTGATGACTTCTAAAGAAAGGGACTCCACGACTTTCTACTCCAGCCTACTGTGGACTCCTTTCCACTTTCCTCCTCAACTTCCCTCCATGAAACCTCTTCCCTAGGTTATAAAACACACCTTGGGCTTCTGGTTCAGACAAGATGACCTTGATCTCTTTGTGCCCACTCCTCTGTCTGTTCTGGAAATACAAAGAGACCACTAAAGGAGACCTTGTATATTTGGCCAGAAGAAGGTGAACTAGATTAGGGCCTGAAGAATGGAAGAGCAACACAGCAGCACCTAAGAGAAGACAAGCCAGGCCCAGCATTCCTGACCTCCAACCTAGCATCAGAAGGCAGCCTGAGTAGGGCTGTTCTTCCCAAGGAATACATGTGAAGGAACACCAGGTGATGGTTTAGTTGCTAAGCTGTGCCTGACTCTTTGTGACCCCATGGAATAGAGGCCACCAGATTTCTCTGTCCATGGAATTCTCCAGGCAAGAATACGGATTCGCATGTCTTCCTCCAGGGGATCTTCCCAACCCAGGGATTGAATCCAGGTCTTCACAAGGCAAGTGGATTCCTTACTGTCTGAGCCACCAGGAAAGCCCAAGAAACTCAATAATGGCATGGATATTTGGAAAATAAAAGGATAAAAGCATATGTTAATATTAGATAAAGTAGACTTTAGAGCAAAGAAAATTTCCAAAGACAAAGGAATACGGGGATATTACATATAGAAAAAAGAGTTTAATCCCTGGGTCAGGAGATCCCCTGGAGGAGGCCATGGTAACCTACCTTAACATTCTTCCCTGGAGAATCCCCACGGACAGAGGAGACAGGCAGGCTATATAGTCCATGAGGTCACAAAGTGTTGGACATGTCTGAAGTCACTTAGTACACATGTTAAGAGAGGAAAACTTAAAGTCCTCACCAAAAAGATCTAGAAAGGTAAACATGTGAGGTGATATTAATAGATATGTTAATTAAATCAATGAGGGGATCCATTAATAATGTATACCTATTTAAATTGTCATGTATTCCTTAAATATCTTGCCATTTTGACTGGAAAATATATTTTTAAAAAAACTTAAAAAAGAAAAATAGCAAGAATTTCAATGCTTTTTATGTAATTTTGTAGGTATTTCGGACATTACACTTGGTAAGTAAAAGGTTTTTGTTTTTGTTTTTGTTTTTGATTCCAGATAATAACCAGTGGGATTCACTGGATATTCAGAAAGAGAAGAAACCTTGGAAATTATCTAGAAAATCTTCCCATATTAAGGATATATAAGTAAATCCAAGAATGATTATGTCACTTATCTAAACTTATAAAACTCGAAGCAAAGTAGCAAAAGAAATCAGGTTTCCTAGGTTTAAGTGAATCTTTACCAAATTACCCGTCAAATGGAAATATCTCCTATGCCCTTCAAAACCTGATTCTTATGTCTTTCATAGAACTGATCATGTTCCACCTTGTATTCATTGTCCAGTTAGCATAAGTTTTACCAAGTAAATTAAATTCCTTGAAGGTTCAATCCTGGCATGTCTGTTCTTCTCACTCTATATTCTCATATATGGCTAACTCTTTATAAAGGCCATTTCTTCTCCCTGGAAGACCCTCTCTCTCTCTTACCTGATTACCTCCTCAACATCTTTCAGATCTCAGCAAAAACCACTTCCACAAAACAGCCTTTTGTGACTCTAAAACAGGTCAGGTCTCCTTGTTATGTGGACATAGGGCATTCTGTGCTTTTCCCTCTCGACACATGTCCCAATTGTGGTGCAACATTTAACTTTGTGTTTTGTTTTTTTTCGTTTCATACATGATATTTTACATGTTTCAATGCCATTCTCCCAACTGAAATTTACCTCTTTCTGTTTTTCTATTAAAATTTAAGTCTAATTCACAAAGTCCACATGTGTGTTCTTCACTGCTGTCCATTCTTTGCATCCAGCAGGCTTTCGTTGTGTTTGTTTAATGAAACATTTTTATTCATGCAGAGTAAAATTCCAATGAATTATTGATGTTGCTCTCACAGCATACAGTGAACTAAAACCATTGAGGTCTTTTCTCCCCACCCAAACCCTCATAACCTGATTATTTGGACATAATTATAGAACTAGAACTGTGGGGGCTTCCCTTGTGACTCAGCTGGTAAAAAATCCACCTGCAATGTGGGAGGCCTGGGTTTGATCCCTGGGTTGGGAAGATTCCCTGGAGAAGGGAAATGCTACCCACTCCAGTATTCTGGCCTGGAGAATTCCATGGACTGTATAGTCCATGGGGTCACAAAGAGTCGGACACGACTGAGCCGCTTTTACTTTCACAGAAATGTGGATGCAATTGCTTTTAATCGTTACCCTATTAGATGGAAAGCACTGGATGTTCAGTCTTTTATTCCACATACACTAGCCCTCACAGTTTCATGTCCTAAGATAATGTGATAATCGAGTCACTGACTAAAAGCCTGAATAGGACAGAACTAGAGACAGTGCTCTGAACCTGCCACTTGAGTCTATTTCTTACCATAGGATTCTCAGCTTCACTAGAGGAGTTCAGTTTCTTAGCTGTACTCTATGATCATGACAGATAAAAATACTTTAAGGAGAATCTACAAATCAAATATTCCTACATTGTACACAAACACCTACTCTCTCTTCGAAGGCACAAAAGAAATTCACCTCCTTGATGAATTGTTACCTACGTTTCCCAGATGAAAGTACCATCTGCCTCCTTATGGCTTCCTAATTTCATTCTCACCATTTTTATCTCACTGACCACATTGTGTCTTATAGTTAATTATCTGAACAACACCAATTCCCACTGCTTTAATTCAGTTCCCTTGGGTTTACAAAGGTTGCACCAACTACCCTGAACTTACTATTCACCACTTACCTTTTATCAACCATGGCAGAAACTGGTATTTTTCACAGACCAGCTTATTTGTTCCTTTTGAGGTAAATATTACCATTAAAAGCAAATACTCAGGCTCTTGTATTTTAAATAAACTGGCAACTGGACAAAATTTTAACTGCTATTCCAGATAAAACTTCCTTTTGTATTATTTTCTTTTTCCTTTCAGAAAGAACTTCCATTCTAGACAGCTTTCAGGTGAATAGAAATGGACTGATAGGTTAACTGGAAAAAAGCCACTGTTGCAGGAAACAAAAGTAGACAAATCCTGCATCTTCTGTATACGTCAAGACTCATTTTATTGGGAGCTGTTAGCTCAGACAGTAAAAAGTCCCTCTGCAGTACGGGAGACCTGAATTCCATCTCTGGTTAGGAAGATCACTTGAACAGGGCATGTCAAACCACTCTAGTATTCTTGCCTAGAGAATCCCCATGGACAGAGTAGCCTGGTGGGTTGCAGTCCATGGGGTTGTCAGATCATGGAGTCGTAAAGCGTTAGACTCAACTGAGCAACTACGCATAGGAAAATTCCTCAAGGTGGCATACTGACATTTAGAAACAGTTTCTCTCACACTTGTGCTTAACTACAACTCCTGCTTTTCAAAGAAAGACAAAAGATAAAAGTAGTATTCCATTATAATCAAGTAATTATTTCTATCAAGGAATTTTTCTTAAAGCTAAGCTAGAGAAATACACTGTGAGATAGAGCAGATAATGCGAAGTAGAAGAGATCCAAACATGGAAGCCGCACAACCAATAGATAATTTTCTTTTCAGGAAAAAGAGTAAAACCTCACTTTGGGATCATATTTTATACAGAGATTTGCATAATCTTGGAAATGGATTCTCTACTCTAATTTCCTTGTTTAGTTGAGAAAACCAAGGCTTAGAGAAATCAAGATAAGTTTACTAAGTCCAAGAGCAGTTATGTTAGGATTCTGATGAGAGCCCAGTGACACGCCTTAGGGTTCAGTTGCTTCCTCTTTGGGCTGACATGCTGGAGATTGGGGTACCAGTAATGGTGCCGTCTTCAGGCTGAATTGCTTTTAGTTTGGGAAACCCCTATCTTTGCTCTTAACACCCTCAACTGATCCCATAAAATCCAAAATCTATTTGTTTAAATGTTATTTACATCTAAGAAAATATCTTCCCATGTGAGCATGTCAAAGAACTACAATTTGAAAGAAATGTACAATTCTATGGAGTATGTTACCACGTGCCACTGGAATTTAATATCTTTGCTACCTGTTCCACACTCATGACCTAGGAAGGGAAAACAAGATTGACAATTTTTTTTTTCCCACTTAATCATGTCCAGAGTTTTAGTGCATGCAGGCTGCAATTACAAAATGCCAGAGGTTGAGTGGTTTATAAGCCACGTTATTTATCACAGTTCTGGAGGCTAGAAGTCCAAGATCAGGATGCCAGCATGGTTGCCTGAGTGAGGGCCTCTTGCTGGACATATCCCTAAATAGAAGGGATGAGCAAGTATTTCAGGCCTCTTTCACAAGAGCCCTAATCCCATTCATATGGGCTCTGCCCTCATGTGGGTCACAAACTCATGACCTAATTATTTTCAAATGGTCCCACCATCTAAAATTGTCACTTTAGGGATTAGGTTTTCAACATATGAATTTTGGGAGAACACAAGCATTAGACCATGGCACCCAACGAGGAGACTGACTTGTCTAAGGCAACCCAAAGCCTCATCCATACTGAATGCTCTGGTGCTGATATGAAGCCAAGGACTAAGGAATTAGAGATTTCTCCTGGTATATACCAAGGGGATTGCAGAGTTTTGAAAGATACAGATAAAAAACTGTTTTATTTGGGGGAAAATTTTTCTTTTCTGTAAAAAATATCAGCATTTTGTATGCTGTATTTGAATATATAAAACTCAGTTACCTATCCATACACCAAAATACATTACAGAAATACAAATAATCCCATTACAATTGCATCAATAAAATAGAATATTTAGAAATAATGTTAAGCAAGGTGTTGAAAGATCTATGTATGAAAACATTCAAGACAGTCATGAAAGAAATATTTAAAAGACACAAGGGAAACATATTTCATATTTATTGACTGGAAGAATTAATATTGTTAATACATCCATACTATCCACAGCTATCTACATATTCACTGCAGTCTCTTTCAAAATTCTAAGGCATTTTTCACAAAACAGAAAGAAAAAAATTCTACAACTTGTATAAAACTGTTGTTGTTGTTCAGTTGCCAGGTCATGTCTGACTCTTTGTGACTTCACAGCCTGCAACATACCAGACTTCCCTCTTCCTTACATGTCCTAGAATTTGCCCAAGTTCGTGCCCATTGAATTGGTGATGCCATCCAATCATCTCATCCTCTTTCACCCTCTTTTTCTTCTGTCTTCAATCTTTCCAAGCATCAGGGTTTTTTCCAATGAGTCAGCTATTCACATTAGGTGGCCAAAGTATTGGAGATTCAGGTTCAGCATCAGTCCTTCCCAAGAGTTATATGGGGTTGATTTCCTTTAAGGTTGACTGGTTTTCAACTCCTTGGTGCCCAAGGGACTCTCAAGAGTCTTCCACAGAATCACAGTTGGAAAACATCAGTTCTTCAGCATTCTGTTTTCTTTATTGTCTGCCCAGCTCTTACATGTGTACATGACTACTGGAAAGAGACTAGCCTTGACTATACAGACCTCTGTCGGCAAAGTGATGTTTTTGCTTTTAACACACTGTCTAGGTTTGTCATAGCTTTCCTGCCAAGAAGCAATCGTCTTCTAATTTCATGGCTGCAGTCACCATCCACAGTGATTTTATTTTATTTATATTTTTAATTTAATTTTATTTTTTAACTTTATAATATTGTATTGGTTTTGCCATATATCGAAATGAATCCGCCACAGGTATACATGTGTTCCCCATTCTGAACCCTCCTCCCTCCTCCCTCCCCATACCATACCTCTGGGTCATCCCATTGCACCAGCCCCAAGCATCCAGTATCGTGCATCAAACCTGGACTGGCGACTCGTTTCATATATGATATTATACATGTTTCAATGCCATTCTCCCAAATCATCCCACCCTCTCCCTCTCCCACAGAGTCCAAAAGACTGTTCTATACATCAGTGTCTCTTTTGCTGTCTCTTATACAGGGTTATTGTTACCATATTTCTAAATTCCATATGTATGCGTTAGTATACTGTATTGGTGTTTTTCTTTCTGGCTTACTTCACTCTGTATAGTAGGCTCCAGTTTCATCCACCTCATTAGAACTGATTCAAATGTATTCTTTTTGATGGCTGAGTAATACTCCATTGTGTATATGTACCACTGCTTTCTTATCCATTCGTTTGCAGATGGACATCTAGGTTGCTTCCATGTCCTGGCTATTATAAACAGTGCTGCGATGAACATTGGGGTACACGTGTCTCTTTCAATTCTGGTTTCCTCAGTGTGTATGCCCAGCAGTGGGATTGCTGGATCATTTTTTTAAGGAATCTCCACACTGTTCTCCATAGTGGCTGTACTAGTTTGCATTCCCACCAACAGTGGAAGAGGGTTCCCTTTACTCCAAACCCTCTCCAGCAATATTTGCTTGTAGACTCTTGGATCACAGCCTTTCTGACTGGAATGAAATGATACCTCATAGTGGTTTTGATTTGCATTTCTCTGATAATGAGTGATGTTGAGCATCTTTTCATGTGTTTGTTAGCCATCTGTATGTCTTCTTTGGAGAAATGTCTATTTAGTTCTTTGGCCCATTTTTTGATTGGGTCATTTATTTTTCTGGGATTGAGCTGTAGGAGTTGCTTGTATATTTTTGAGATTAGTTGTTTGTCAGTTGCTTCATTTGTTATTATTTTCTCCCATTCTGAAGGCTGTCTTTTCACCTTGCTTATAGTTTCCTTTGTTGTGCAGAAGCTTTTAAGTTAAATAGGTCCCATTTGTTTATTTTTGCTTTTATTTCCAATATTCTGGGAGGTGGATCATAGAGGATCCTGCTGTGATGTATGTCAGAGAGTGTTTTGCCTATGTTCTCCTCTAGGAGTTTTTATAGTTTCTGGTCTTAAGTTTAGATCTTTAATCCATTTTGAGTTTATTTTTGTGTATGGTGTTAGAAGGTGTTCTAGTTTCATTCTTTTACAAGTGGTTGACCAGTTTTCCCAGCACCACTTGTTAAAAAGAGAGTCTTTAATCCATTGTATATTCTTGCCTCCTTTGTCAAAGATAAGGTATCCATATGTGCATGGATTTATCTCTGGGCTTTCTATTTTGTTCCATTGATCAATATTTCTGTCTTTGTGCCAGTACCATACTGTCTTGATGACTGTGGCTTTGTAGCAGACTCTGAAGTCAGGCAGCTTGATTCCTCCAGTTTCATTCTTCTTTCTCAAGATAGCTTTGGCTATTCGAGGTTTTTTGTATTTCCACACAAATTGTGAAATTATTTGTTCTAGCTCTGTGAAGAATACCGTTGGTAGCTTGATAGGGATTGCATTGAATCTATAAATTGCTTTGGGTAGTATACTCATTTTCACTATATTGATTCTTCCAATCCATGAACATGGTATATTTCTCCATCTATTAGTGTCCTCTTTGATTTCTTTCACCAGTGTTTTATAGTTTTCTATATATAGGGCTTTAGTTTCTTTAGGTAGATATATTCCTAAGTATTTTATTGTTTTCATTGCAATGGTGAATGGAATTGTTTCCTTAATTTCTCTTTCTGTTTTCTCATTATTAATGTATAGGAGTGCAGGGGATTTCTATGTGTCGATTTTATATCCTACAACTTTACTATAATCATTGATTAGTTCTAGTAATTTTCTGGTGGAGTCTTTAGGGTTTTCTATGTAGAGGATCATGTCATCTGCAAACAGTGAGAGTTTTACTTCTTCTTTTCCAATTTGGATTCCTTTTATTTCTTTTTCTGCTCTGATTGCTGTGGCCAAAACTTCCAAAACTATGTTGAATAGAAATGGTGAAAGTGGGCACCTTTGTCTTGTTCCTGACTTTAGAGGAAATGCTTTCAATTTTTCACCATTGAGGATAATGTTTGCTGTGGGTTTGTCATATATAGCTTTTATTATGTTGAGGTATGTTCCTTCTATTTCTGCTTTCTGGGGAGTTTTTATCATAAATGGATGTTGAATTTTGTCAAAGGCTTTCTCTGCATCTATTGAGATAATCATATGGTTTTTATTTTTCAATTGGTTAATGTGGTGTATTACATTGATTGATTTGCGGATAGTGAAGAATCCTTGCATCCCTGGGATAAAGCCCACTTGGTCATGGTGTATGATCTTTTTAATGTGTTGTTAGATTCTGATTGCTAGAATTTTGTTAAGGATTTTTGCATCTATGTTCATCAGTGATATTGGCCTGAAGTTTTCTTTTTTGTGGGATCTTTGTCAGATTTTGGTATTAGGGTGATGGTGGCCTCATAGAATGAGTTTGGAAGTTTACCTTCCTCTGCAATTTCTGGAAGAGTTTAAGCAGGATAGGTGTTAGCTCTTCTCTAAATTTTTGGTAGAATTCAGCTGTGAAGCCATCTGGACCTGGGCTTTTGTTTGCTGGAAGATTTTGATTACAGTTTCAATTTCCATGCTTGTGATGGGTCTGTTAAGATTTTCTATTTCTTCCTGGTCCAGTTTTGGAAAATTGTACTTTTCTAAGAATTTGTCCATTTCTTCCCCGTTGTCCATTTTATTGGCATATAATTGCTGATAGTAGTCTCTTATGATCCTTTGTATTTCTGTGTTGTCTGTTGTGATCTCTCCATTTTCATTTCTAATTTTATTGATTTGATTTTTCTCCCTTTGTTTCTTGATGAGTCTGGCTAATGGTTTGTCAATTTTATTTATCCTTTCAAAGAACCAGCTTTTGGCTTTGTTGATTTTTGCTATGGTCTCTTTTGTTTCTTTTGCATTTATTTCTGCCCTAATTTTTAAGATTTCTTTCCTTCTACTGACCCTGGGGTTCTTCATTTCTTCATTTTCTAGTTGCTTTAGGTGTACAGTTAGATTATTTATTTGACTTTTCTTGTTTCTTGAGATATGCCTGTAATTGCTATGAATGTTCCCCTTAGGACTGCTTAGAACCCAGGAAGCGGAAGTCTGTCACTGCTTCCACCTTTTCCCCTTCTATTTGCCATGTAAGTGATGGGACCAGATGCCATGATTTTAGCATTTTTGGTATTGAGTTTTAAGCCAGCTTTTTCCCTCTCCTCTTTCAAACTCATCGGAGGCTCTTTAGTTCCCCTTCGTTTCCTGCCATTATTGCAGTATCATTCACATATCTTAGGTTGTTGATATTTCTCCCAGAAATCTTGATTCTAGCCTTTAGGATTCATCCAGTCCAACATTTCACATGACATGCTCTGCATATAAGTTAAATCAGCAGGGTGACAATGTTCAGCCTTGACGGACTCCTTCACCAATTTTTAACCAGTTTATTGTTCCTTTTCTGCTTCTAACTGTTGCTGTTTGAACTGCATACAGGTTTCTCGGAAGACAAGTAAGGTTCATCTGGTATTCCCATCTCCTTAAGAATTTTCCACTTTGTTTTGGTCCACACAGTCTGGTGAGGTCAATGAAGCAGATGTTTTTCTGGAATTCACTTGCTTTCTCTATGTTCCAGCAAATGTTGCCAATTTGATCTCTGGTTCCTATGCCTTTTCTAAACCCAGCTTGAACATCTGGAAGTTCTAGGTTCACATAATGCTGAAGCCTAGCCTGGAGGATTTTGAGCATAACCTTATTAGCACTGGAGATGATTGAAATTGTTCAGTGGCTTGAACATTCTTTAACACTGTCCTTCTTGGGAACTGGGATGAGGATTGACCTTTTCCAGTCCTCTGGTCACTGCTGGCTTTTCCAAATTTTCTGACATACTGAGTGGAACACTTTAATACCATCATCTTTCAGGTTTTAAATAGCTTTGTTGGAATTCTATCACCTCCACTAGCTTTGTTGGCAGCAGTGCTTTTTAAGACCCACTGGAGTTCACATTCCAGAATTTCTGGCTCTGAGTGAGAAACTACACCATTGTGATTATCTGGGTCATTAAGATATTTTTTTGTATAGTTCTTCTGTGTGTTTTTTGCATCTCTTCTTGGTCTATTCTGCTGTATTAAATCACAAAACACCAACGATAAAAATGATCTTGAGAAAGAAGAACAAAGTTCGAGACTAGGGTTGCTGATTTCAAATTGTATTAGAAAGCAATAGTAATCAAAACAGAATGATTTGCTTCTGGCGCAAAAATAGACACATAGATCAACAGAGCAGAACAGCGAAGCTGAAAAGAAACGCACACCCATATATTGTCAGTTAGCTTATGAAAAAGAAGCCAAGAATATCCAGTGGGGAAAGGACAAGCTTTACAAAATGGCACTGGGAAAACTTGATAGTTATGAAAAAACAAAACTGTGCCCCTGTCTTTTACTATACACAAAAATCAACTAAAAATGGATTAAATATTTGAACATAAGACTTTAAACAATTAAACTCCTAGAAGAATACACTGAGATAATCTTCTTGCCATTGGTCTTTGCAATTGTTTTTTGGGTTTCACACCAAAAGCAAAGGCAACAACTGCAAAAACAAACTAGTGGGACCACATCAAACTACAAACAAAGGAACATCAGCAAAATCAAATGACAACTTACAGATTGACAGAAAATATTTCCAAATCATATATTTGAAAAAGGCTTAATATCCAAAACTACATGAGACATACAACTCAAGGGCAAGAAAACCAAATAATCCAAAAATTTAATGGAGCATAATAAAAGTAAGAGTTTCAATAAATCTGAAGATTAGACTGTAGATGAGATACACAGCAAGGTTTTCCTTCTAGGACACCAAAAGCCTGTGCCTTCCTGGCATTACTGTCTTCATCTCCACTCACTTGTTTGACAATTACAGTTCAAGGTATACATTCTTCAGTCAATAGCAATCACCCCATAAAGTATGTTGAACATGCAAAGAAAAAAATAAACAGCCCTATCCCTAAAATATTGTGTAATCTAAAGATAAAATTATACTGTACCTAGGAGAATGGCATATATGCTAAAATGGGTACTCAACAAATACTATAACAACAATAGTAAAGAATACTATGAATACGACTAATTTTCTGGGGCTAAAGGTATGTAAAGCGATAATCCACATTATCTCTGTTCCTCATTTTATATTCTTCCTTAAAATGCTATTCCTTTAATAAAGTGTAACTAATTTGCATTCCAAAAGTGTGAGGTGGATAAAAGTTTGTCACCCTTAATCTAAGTGTACAAGATTATCACAGGTACAGGCAATTAATAAGCAGATTGCCCTACACCCCGAGTCCTTGGGGACCCAAAGCTAGCAGTAAAGGGATAGTAGAGATTTCAGCCCAGTTACAAATAGAATTAGGCAGAGAAAACTTATACACACTGTTCTCATTTTCTCCATTTTCTTTTGAAATTGAGAACATGCTTCAGCCACTCTGAAGTGATATTCTTGACGCATAACTTTTTTTTTTTTGCTTTGCAATGTGAATGTGCACTTTTCAAATATCAAGCCTTTGTTTTTTCTTTTTTTTATTTATTATTTTTTAATTTTATTTTTTTAAACTTTACATAATTGTATTAGTTTTGCCAAATATCAAAATGAATCCGCCACAGGTATACATGTGTTCCCCATCCTGAACCCTCCTCCCTCCTCCCTCCCCATACCATCCCTCTGAGTTGCTCCACCAGAACACTCTATAGAGAATGGAAACCATTTCTATATAAAGCTTTACTTTGCTGAGAGGAAGAATACTTTAGCTTGGAAGAGATTGGAAATATCCCATCTGAAAGATCTTTTCAAGCCCTCCTCAGCATAAACACTTTACTGAGAGGGGTCAAAGGTCACCAAGTGCTAGAACAAAACCCAAGTTATACAGTGCTTCCATAAGGAAGCTAAATTAAGTGGAAACTCAGAGGTCATCAACTGGAATCCTTAATGCAACAAGAGTCAAACAGTAAAAATGTGCTTAAAAAGTAACAAGTACATTCTTCTAAATCCTACTGATTTTTACAAGTTGTCCAATAAGTTTAAAAGACTAGCTTCTTAGGTATCAATGTAGAAACTAAATTGAACTATTCAAGAAGAAGGAGGGAGTGGTAGAAGTAGTGGTGTGGTCAGCCCAAACTTTGAACTCTCAAAGCAACCAGCCTGCAAACTACGAAGCGCCAGATGGTTTT
The DNA here is from genome assembly GCF_029407905.1 of Bubalus kerabau. Classification (NCBI taxonomy): domain Eukaryota; kingdom Metazoa; phylum Chordata; class Mammalia; order Artiodactyla; family Bovidae; genus Bubalus; species Bubalus kerabau. The sequence goes on from NC_073626.1 coordinate 17,706,830, forward strand.
ATAAACCTGTAGGTCCATAAATCTTTCCTTAAAATTTCCAATTTAAAAGAAAAAGGGTTGCTTTCTTTGTGGCGTTGGGGTAAATTTTTGCCATTGGGTATCTGACCCCCTCAAACCCTAATAGCTTTTTAAGTTTTCTTGCTCTGCATGCAGGAGACAAGCAGAACAGAGGCCAAGAGAACAAGCTCAGAGCACAGCGTCGTCTGGCAGCTGTCTTGCTGGGGAGAGAAGGCTGAGCTTCTATTTCTCAACCTTGACTGTCTCACTGTAGTCATCACAACTTAATGAAGTTCTAAGATTTTAAACATTCATGGACTGAGTTCACAGATTCTTCCTTCAATTGGAAAAGTAATATATATTTCTGATTTTCAATTACAACTCCAAATCTCCAGTTTTTAAATCATATTCAGCATTGGCCAGAAAGAGAGAATGATGGGGAAAGACTTCCCTGATTTTGTTATTTAGTCACTAATTTGTGTCTGATTCTTTTGCAATCCTGTGGACCATAACCAACCAGACTCCTCTGCCCATGGGATTTCCCTGGCATGAATACTGGAGTGGGTTGCCATTTCCTTGTCCAGGGGATCTTCACCACTCGGGAACTCGAACCCGGGTCCCCTGCATCAGCAGGTGGGGTCTTTACTGCTGAACCAGCGGTGTGACTGTAATTTGTAATGGAGTCAACTTTATCCCTACAGCTTTTAATGTGTGTGTTTGAACTACCCATTTCCCACATCCTACCCGGTAGAACATGCAGGAAGAGTACAGAAAATTAAAGGGAAAGAGAGGCAGACCAAAGAGCCATTGGTAGGCACAATGCAAATTGGCTCATTTCACTTGTCAAGGTCTGTGTACACACCTGTGTGCGGAGCATCTGTGTGCCAACTTTGTCAGGATGGGATTCAATCAGGCAAGAGTCTGGAAAAAATATGAGGCTTTGATTTTGCTACAAAAATTAGTGAATCAGAAAAGGGCAACTGTTCTTGGCAGACCCATCGATCTTACATAGTTTGGCCACTGAAATACGTACACATCCCAGTATTTCATGTTCTTACATGTTCTTTCATGTTCTTACATTTCCTGATCTACTCAACCCTTTATTACACATCACCTTAACTTCCTTCCTTGCTTCCCAGATTTCTTTCTTCCTTAAGTGCGTGAAACCCTTGTCTCCTTGTTTATCACAATGAGACTAAGACCAACATGGATATAAAAATTGCTTTGTAAATTATGAAGCTTTGAAACAATGTCAATCGTGAATATTTATTCATATGCCAAAGTATACAAAAGATAGAGTGCAAAGGAAGACATGAGAAATGCTAAATGCTTAAGATGGCTTACCTTTAGAAAATTAGGTTCAAGATCATTTAATAATCACATCAAAGTGTATTAGGAATTATTAGACTAGAGAGGTTTCAAATTCCATGGAAAATGGAAAAGAAAACATGGAATGACTTCAAGCTTCAAGGTATATATAATAGGAAATTTCAGCAATCTGGGTTGTTGAGTCCTGGGGTGGATCATTAAAGGAGACTGTGGCCTGACTTCCCAGGAATTGTATAAGGAGCAGAATGGTCATCATCTGATGTGGTTCCCACTCTGGAACCAAGCAAAAGGACTGAGAGAAATCCAGTCACCCCAATCCTATTTTCCAGTTCCAAAATTTGATCAAAGCATTAATTTTTTAAAACTCTTATGCAAAGTCCCTATAACTTTAATACAAACACTCACATTTAAAAATGTAAAATTTCCTACAGAATGGAAAAGTAGTTGAAAATTCCAGCTATTATGGTAACAAATAATAAAAGTATCTTTCCAAATGCAATGCATGGACATTTTAACAGCAGCCATTTCAGATGAGACTTCTGTCTATAAGACACCCCCAGAGGTTCAAAAATCAGAGGTGGTGATAGCAAAACAAGAGCAAGTTTCTCAGTTTTTGTGTGTAGCCCCACAAAGGCTTTATGATCTGAAGTGTCCAGAAGAAAAACCATATTCAGCCCCATGAAAAATGTCAAACCTTTCACTGAATGGTTATCATAACACTGTCAGAGACCTTCCACACCAAAGTTAATGACATCCTGGTTAGAAGATCCTTCAGCTACTCTTTATGTATATCTGTATGAATATGATGTCTATGTATTTATATTTTTTTGAATATTTTTATTTTAAGAAAATGAAGGAGGAACATTAGAATTATTTTCTGATTTGAAGATTTAGTGTGGGATTTTCACTGTTTTCATTCACATTTTACTTTGAAAAGAAAAGAATTAGGGCAACAAGATCAGTCTAAATTTTTTATCTTCAATCACTGGAAAATGGGAAACTGAGTTTCCTTTCATGCCAGTCTTTTATTATGTGGGGAGTGTGTGTGTGTGTGTGAGATGGGCTTATGTATGCAAGCATAAGACAGCCACTGCTGCTCAAGCAGCCTGAAAACTTTCGTACACCACCAATCTAGTCCTGACAAGAGGAGTCCTGACAAGTCCAGCTTGGAAAACAAAACCTCTCTCTCAGTGCTACCCTCAGCTTTTTGGATCTCCTTAGAAACACGAATGATAAGGGGCAGGCTTTTATTTCACACAAGCAGTTTCAACTGATAAGGTTCTTGCCACCTCTGGGGACTAAGCACCTAGTTATAACATTTGTATGGAAGCTGACTTGTTAAATTTGCCCTCAAAGATAAATAACCTACCAAAGCACTAGAAAGAGGAGAAGCAGGGTCCAGTTAAAGGTGATGCCAGAGGCTGAGGGGCAATTCATCCACTGATAACTACTTAATTATTAATGCTTTTGCTTAAGTGATATTTAAACATTGAAAAAGTCTCCATTTTGCCTTTCTTAGTAGATACTGCAGTTCTTTTTTTTTTCTTTTTCCTATGTAGACACCAACATATATAAATGAAATGTCATGAATAGTGACTAATAAGCAGAGTATTTTTTCAGACAGAATTGGCAAAGAAAATTGTCAGATATTTAAAGTATCAGTTCAGTTCAGTCACTCAGTCGTGTCCGACTCTGTGACCCCATGAATCGCAGCATGCCAGGCCTCCCTGTCCATCATCAACTTTTGGAGTTCACTCAAACTCATGTCCATTGAGTCAGTGGTGCCATCCAGTCATCTCATCCTCTGTCGTCCCCTTCTCCTCCTGCCCCCAGTCTCTCCCAGCATCAGGGTCTTTTCCAATGAGTCAACTCTTCGCATGAAGTGGCCAGGTATTGAAGTTTCAGCTTTAGCATCAGTCCTTCAATGAACACCCAGGACTGATCTCCTTTAAAATGGACTGGTTGGATCTCCTTCCAGTCCAAGGGACTCTAAAGAGTCTTTTCCAACACCACAGTTCAAAAGCATCATTTCTTCGGTGCTCAACGTTCTTCACAGTCCAACTTTCACATCCATATATGACCACTGGGAAAAAAACATAGCCTTGACTAGATGGAACTTTGTTGGCAAAGTGATGTCTCCACTTTTCAATATGCTATCTAGGTTGGTCATAACTTTCCTTCCAAAGACAGGATAATTTGATATATGTATATATTATTTTTTAAATTTATTTTAATTGGAGTATAATTGCTTTACAATGTGTTGGTTTCTGCTGTACAATGGCGTGAATCAGCCATAAGTACATATATTCCCTCCCTCTTGAGTCCCCCACCTGCACCCCATCCCACTTCTCCAGGTTCTCACAGAGCACTGGGTAAGCTTCCTGTGTCACACAGCCACTTCCCACTAGCTATCTATTAATATTTTACATGTGGTAATGTACTATGTGTCAACGCTACTCTCTCAATTCAACTTGCCCTCTCCTTCCCCTGTTGTGTCCATAAACATGTTCTCTGTCTATGTTTTTCTTTCTGCCCTGAAAATAGGTTAGCCAATGCCATTTTTCTAGATTCCATATATACACATTAATATACAATATTTGGTTTTCCCTTTTTGACTTACTTCACTCTACATATCAGACTGTAGGTTCATCCACACCAGCTCAAGTGACCCAAATTCACTTCTTTTAAAGGTTAATTAAAATTCCCTTGTAGAGATGTACCACACCTTCTTTATCCATTCCTCTCTCAATGCATGTACAGATTGCTTCCATGTCCTGGCTATTTTAGACACTGTTGCAATGAATTTTGGGGTACATGTGTCTTTGAATTATGGTTTTCTCAGGGTATATGCCCAATAGTTGAATTTCTAGGACATACAGTAATTTTGTTAGAACTTCCCTGATGTCTCAGCAGGTAAAGAATCTGCCTGCAATGGAGGCAACACAGGGAATGGTTCAATCCCTAGATCAGGAAGCTCCTCTGGAGGAGGAAATGGCAACCCAGTCCAGTATACTTGCTATTTCCACCTACCCCTCTGACATAGTGCTGATCTTCATTTACATATATATTAGAAAAGATTTTTCCTTTCTATTAAGTAACATATGAAAGCTGAGCGCCGAAAAACTGATGCTTTTGAACTGTGGTGTTGGAGAAGACTCTTGAGAGTCCCTTGGACTGCAAGGAGATCCAACCAGTCCATTCTGAAGGAGATCAGCCCTGGGATTTCTTTGGAAGGAATGATGCTAAAGCTGAAACTCCAGTACTTTGGCCACCTCATGTGAAAAGTTGACTCATTGGAAAAGACTCTCATGCTGGGAGGGATTGGGGGCAGGAAGAGAAGGGGAAGACAGAGGATGAGATGGCCAGATGGCATCACCGACTTGATGGACTTGAGTCTGGGTGAACTCCAGGAGTTGGTGATGGACAGGGAGGCGTGGCATGCTGCAATTCACTGGGTCGCAAAGAGTCGGACGTCACTGAGTAACTGAACTGAACTTAACATAGGTAACATCTGACATGTTTACCTTTTATTTTTTGAAGAGAATACAGGTAAGTTTCACTCTCTTAGACAGCATCAATTATACAACACAATTTTAACAGTTATTATCATCATGCTATACATTAGATCGTCAGACCTTATAATTTAAATCTGTTAAAATGTATCAGATCAGAGCAGAGCAGATCAGTCGCTCAGTCGTGTCTGACTCTTTGCGACCCCATGAATTGCAGCACGCCAGGCCTCCCTGTCCATTACCAACTCCAGGAGTTCACTGAGACTCACGTCCATCGAGTCAGTGATGCCATCCAGCCATCTCATCCTCTGTCGTCCCCTTCTCCTCCTGCCCCCAATCCTTCCCAGCACAGAGTCTTTTCCAATGAGTCAACTCTTTGCATGAGGTGGCCAAAGTACTGGAGTTTCAGCTTTAGCATCATTCCTTCCAAAGAAATCCCAGGGCTGATCTCCTTCAGAATGGACTGGTTGGATCTCCTTGCAGTCCAAGTGACTCTAAAGAGTCTTCTCCAACACCACAGTTCAAAAGCATCAATTCTTCAGCGCTCAGCCCTCTTCACAATCCAACTCTCACATCCATACATGACCACAGGAAAAACCATAGCCTTGACTAGACAGACCTTTGTTGGCAAAGTAATGTCTCTGCTTTTGAATATGGTATCTAGGTTGGTCATAACTTTCCTTCCAAGGAGTAAGCGTCTTTTCATTTCATGGCTGCAGTCACCATCTGCAGTGATTTTGGAGCCCAGAAAAATAAAGTCTGACACTGTTTCCACTGTTTCCCCATCTATTTCCCATGAAGTGGTGGGACCGGATGCCATGATCTTAGTTTTCTGAATGTTGAGCTTTAAGCCAACTTTTTCACTCTCCACTTTCACTTTCATCAAGAGGCTTTTGAGTTCCTCTTCACTTTCTGCCATAAGGGTGGTGTAATCTGCATATCTGAGGTTATTGATATTTTTTCCCGGCAATCTTGATTGCAGCTTGTGTTTCTTCCAGTCCAGCTTTTCTCATGATGTACTCCGCTGCTGCTGTTGCTGCTAAGTCACTTCAGTCGTGTCCGACTCTGTGCGACCCCATAGACGGCAGCCCACCAGGCTCCCCCATTCCTGGGATTCTCCAGGCAAGAACACTGGAGTGGGTTGCCATTTCCTTCTCCAATGCATGAAAGTGAAAACTGAAAGGGAAGTCGCTCAGTCGTGTCCGACTCTAGCGACCCCATGGACTGCAGCCAACCAGGCTCCTCCATCCATGGGATTCTCCAGGCAAAAGTACTGAAGTGGGGTACCATTGCCCTGCATATAAGTTAAACAGGGTGACAATATACAGACTTGACAAACTCCTTTTCCTATTTGGAACCAGTCTGTTGTTCCATGTCCAGTTCTAACTGTTGCTTCCTGACCTGCATATAGGTTTCTCAAGAGGCAGGTCAGGTGGTCTGGTATTCCCATCTCTTTCAGAATTTTCCACAGTTTATTGTGATCCACACAGTCAAAGGCTTTGGCATGGTCAATAAAGCAGAAATAGATGTTTTACTGGAACTCTCTTGCTTTTTCTATGATCCAGCAGATGTTGGCAATTTGGTCTCTGGTTCCTCTGCCTTTTCTAAAACCAGCTTGAACATCAGGAAGTTCACGGTTCACATACTGCTGAAGCCTGGCTTGGAGAATTTTGAGCATTACTTTACTAGCGTGCGAGATGAGTGCAATTGTGCGGTAGTTTGAGCATTCTTTGGCATTGCCTTTCTTTGGGATTGGAATGAAAACTGACCTTTTCCAGTCCTGTGGCCACTGCTGAGTTTTCCAAATTTGCTGGCATATTGAGTGCAGCACTTTCACAGCATCATCTTTCAGGATTTGAAATAGCTCAACTGGAATTCCATCACCTGCACTAGCTTTGTTCGTAGTGATGCTTTCTAAGGCCTACTTGACTTCACATTCCAGGATGTCTGGCTCTAGGTGAGTGATCACACCATCATGATTATCTGGGTCATGAAGATCTTTTTTGTACAGTTATTCTGTGTATTCTTGCCACCTCTTCTTAATATCTTTTGCTTCTGTTAGGTCCATACCATTTCTGTCCTTTATCGAGCCCATCTTTGCATGAAATGTTCCTTTGGTATCTCTGATTTTCTTGAAGTGATCCCTGGTCTTTCCCATTCTGTTGTTTTCCTCTATTTCTTTGCATTGATTGCTGAAGAAGGCTTTCTTATCTCTTCTTGCTATTCTTTGGAACTCTGCATTCAGATGCTTATATCTTTCCTTTTCTCCTTTGCTTTTCACTTCTCTTCTTTTCACAGCTATTTGTAAGGCCTCCCCAGACAGCCATTTTGCTTTTTTGCATTTCTTTTCTATGGGAATGGTCTTGATCCCTGTATCCTGTACAGTGTCACGAACCTCATTCCATAGTTCATCAGGCACTCTATCTATCAGATCTAGTCCCTTAAATCTATTTCTCACTTCCACTGTATAATCATAAGGGATTTGATTTAGGTCATACCTGTATGGTCTAGTGGTTTCCCCTACTTTCTTCAGTTTAAGTCTGAATTTGGCAACAAGGAGTTCATGGTCTGAGCCACAGTCAGCTCCTGGTCTTGTTTTTGCTGACTGTATAGAGCTTCTCCATCTTTGGCTGCAAAGAATATAATCAATCTGATTTTGGTGTTGACCATCCAGTGATGTCCATGTATAGAGTCTTCTCTTGTGTTGTTGGAAGAGGTTGTTTGTTATGACCAGTGCATTTTCTTGGCAAAACTCTATCAGTCTTTGCCCTGCTTCATTCCGTATTCCAAGGCCAAATTTGCCTGTTACTCCAGGTGTTTCTTGGCTTCCTACTTTTGCATTCCAGTCCCCTATAATGAAAAGGACATCTTTTTTGGGTGTTAGTTCTAAAAGGTCTTGTAGGTCTTCATAGAACTGTTCAACTTCAGCTTCTTCAGCATTACTGGTTGGGGCATAGACTTGGATTACTGTGATATTGAATGGTTTGCCTTGGAAATGAACAGAGATCATTCTGTCGTTTTTGAGATTGGAACCAAGTACTGCATTTCAGACTCTTTTGTTGACCATGATGGCCACTCCATTTCTTCTGAGGGATTCCTGCCCGCAGTAGTAGATATAATGGTTGTCTGAGTTAAATTCATCCATTCCAGTCCATTTTAGTTCGCTGATTCCTAGAATGTCGACATTCACTCTTGCCATCTCTTGTTTGACCACTTCCAATTTGTCTTGATTCATGGACCTGACATTCCAGGTTCCTATGCAATATTGCTCTTTACAGCATCGGACCTTGCTTCTATCCCCAGTCACATCCACAGCTGGGTATTGTTTTTGCTTTGGCTCCATCCCTTCATTCTTTCTGGAGTTATTTCTCCACTGATCTCCAGTAGCATATTGGGCACCTACTGACCTGGGGAGTTTCTCTTTCAGTATCCTATCATTTTGCCTTTTCATAGTGTTCATGGGATTCTCAAGGCAAGAATACTGAAGTGGTTTGCCATTCCCTTCTCCAGTGGACCACATTCTGTCAAATCTCTCCATCATGACCCACCCCTCTTGGGTTGCACCACAGGCATGGCTTAGTTTCATTGAGTTAGACAAGGCTGTGGTCCTAGTGTGATTAGATTGATTAGTTTTCTGTGAGTATGATTTCAGTGTGTTGCCCTCTGATGCCCTCTTGCAACACCTACCATCTTACTTGGGTTTCTCTTACCTTGGGCGTGGGATATCTCTTCACGGCTGCTCCAGCAAAGGGCAACCATTGCTCCTTACCTTGGAGGAGGGGTATCTCCTCACTGCCACCCTTCCTGACCTTCAATGTAGGATAGCTCCTCTAGGCCCACCTGCGCCCACGCAGCCAAGGCTCCAGGTAACTCCTCTCGTCGCCACCCCTAATGTATAACCTTTTAAAAACCCATCCCTATTTCCCCCACCATCCAAGCTTTGGCAATCACTTTCCTACTCTGTTTCTGAGTTCCAGTTTTTTCTTTTTTTTTTTTTTTAGATTCCTTACAATTGAGATCATACAGTATCTGTCTTTCTCTAACTTATTTTACTTAGCATATAGCCTTCCAAATTCATCCATGCTGCCACAAATGGAAGAATGTCTTTCTTTTTTAATGGATAAATAAAATTCACACACACACACACACACACACACACATATATATATATATATTACATTGCATTGTTTTAATCTCTTCACCTCCTGACAGATACTTATATTGTTCCTATAATAGGTTTCTAGGCTACTGTGAATATTGATGCAATGAACATGAGAGTACAGATTTCTCTTTGAGATGATTATTTCAGTTCCTTTGAATATATAGTCAGAAATGAATATATATCCAGAAGTGGGATTAATGGGCACATAACAGTTCTTTGTGAAATTTCTTGAGAAACTTCCTGAAGGTATTCCATGGGAGTTGCACCAATATAGATTCCTACAAATAATCCATTAGACCTCCATTTCCTACACATCCTCAAGCACACTTATTTCTTACTTCTTGGTAAAAGCCATTTAAACAGGAATGAGGTGGTGTATATTGTATTTTTGATTTGCACTTCCCTGATAGTGATGTTGAGCATCTTGTCATATACTTCCCGGGCATTCTGTATGTCTTATTTGGGGCGGAAAATTGCCTATTCTGTAAAACATAGCATGCATTTTGTATGCTGTATTTGAATATATAAAACTCAGTTACCTATCCATACACCAAAGCAAATTACAGAAATATAAATAATCCCATTTACAATTGCATCCAAAAAAAAAATACTTAGAAATAAGTTTAAGCTGGGTGTTGAAAGATTTATGTATGAAAACATTCAAGACACTCATGAAAGAAATATTTAAAAGACACAAGGGAAACATATTCCATATGTATTGACTGGAAGAATTAATATTGTTAATACATCCATACTACCCACAGCTATATACATATTCTCTGCAGTCTCTTTCAAAATTCCAACAAAACAGAAAGAAAAAAATTATACAACTTGTATAAAACTGTTGTTGTTGTTCAGTTGCCAGGTCATATCTGACTCTTTGTGACTTCACAGCCTGCAACACACCAGACTTCCCTCTTCCTTACATGTCCTAGAATTTGCCCAAGTTCGTGCCCATTGAATTGGTGATGCCTGCCAACCATCTCATCCTCTTTCACCCTCTTTTTCTTCTGTCTTCAATCTTTCCAAGCATCTGGGTCTTTTCCAATGAGTCAGCTATTCACATTAGGTGGCCAAAGTATTGGAGATTCAGGTTCAGCATCAGTCCTTCCCAAGAGTTATATGGGGTTGATTTCCTTTAAGGTTGACTGGTTTTCAACTCCTTGGTGCCCAAGGGACTCTCAAGAGTCTTCCACAGAACCACAGTTGGAAAACATCAGTTCTTCAGCGTTCTGTTTTCTTTATTGTCTGCCCAGCTCTTACATGTGTACATGACTACTGGAAAGAGCCTAGCCTTGACTATACAGACCTCTGTCGGCAAAGTGATGTTTTTGCTTTTAACACACTGTGTAGGTTTATCACAGCTTTCCTGTCAAGAAGCAACTGTCTTCTAATTTCGTGGCTGCAGTCACCATCCACAGTGACTTTAGAGCCCAGGAAGAGGAAATCTGTCACTGCTTCCACCTTTCCCCCTCCTATTTGCCATGTAAGTGATGGGACCAGATGCCATGATCTTAGCTTTTTTGATGTTGAGTTTTAAGCCAGCTTTTTCACTCTTCTCTTTCACCCTCATCAAGAGGCTATTTAGTTCCTCTTTGCTTTCTGCCATTAGAGTGGTATTATTCACATGTCTGAGGTTTTTGGTATTATTACCAGGAATCTTTATTCTAGGCTTTAGGACTCATCCAGTCCAACATTTTGCATGACATGCTCTGCATATATGTTAAATCAGCAGGGTGACAATATTCTGCCTTGATGGACTCCTTCACCAATTTTTAACCAGTTTATTGTTCCTTGTCTGCTTATAACTGTTTCTTTTTGAACTGCATACAGGTTTCTCAGAAGAGGGGTAAGGTTGGTTTGGTATGCCCATCTCCTTAACAATTTTCCACTTTGTTGTGATCCACACAGTTTGGTAAGGTCAATGAAGCAAACGTTTTTCTGGAATTCCCTTGATTTCTCTATGTTCCAGCATATGTTGCCAATTTGATCTCTGGTTCCTCTGCCTTTTCTAAACCCAGCTTGAACATCTGGAAGTTCTAGGTTCACATAATGCTGAAGCCTAGCCTGGAGGATTTTTGGCATAACCTTACTAGTGCTGGAGATGAGTGCACCTGTTCAGTGGCTTGAACATTCTTTAATACTGCCCTTCTTGGGAAATGGGACAAGGATTGACCTATTCCTATCTTCTGGCCCCTTCTGGCTTTTCCAAATTTTCTGACATTGAGTGGAGCACTTTAGTAGCTTCATGTTTTAGGATTTTAAATAGCTTTGCTGGAATTCTATCACCTCCAATAGCTTTATGGGCAGCAGTACTTCTTAAGACCCACTTGAATTCAGATTCTAGAATGTCTGGCTCTGAGTGAGAAACTACACAATTGTGATTATCTGGGTCATTAAGATTTTTTTTGTATAGTTCTTCTGTGTACTGTTCCCATCTTTTTTGGTCTATTCTGTTGTATTAAATCACAAAACACCAAAGATAGAAGTGATCTTGAGAAAAAAGAACAAAGTTTGAGACTAGGTTGCTGATTTCAAATTGTATTAGAAAGCTATAGTAATCAAAACAGAATTACTTGCTTCTGGCACGAAAATAGACACATAGTTCAACAGAGCAGAACAGCAAAGCCGGAAAGAAATGCACACCCATATATTGTCAGTTAGGTTATGAAAAAAGAGCTTTTTTCCAGTGGGCAAAGGACAAGCTCTTCAAAAATGGCACTAGAAAAACTGGATAGTCCTATGAAAAAATGAAACTGTGACCCTGTCTTTTACCATACACAAAAATCTACTAAAAAGGGATTAAAAGTTGAACATAAGACTTTAAGCGATTAAACCCCTAGAAGAATACATTGAGGTAATCTTCTTGCCATTGGTCTTTGCAACGAGATTTTGGGTTTCACACCAAAATCAAAGGCAACTATTGCAAAAACATACAAGTGGGATGACATCAAACTCCAAACAAAGGAACATCAACAAAATCAAATGGCAACTTACAGATTGACAGAAGATATTTCCAAATCATATATTTGATAAGGGCTTAATATCCAAAAATACATGAGACATACAACTCAAGGGCAAAAAAAACCCCAAATAATCCAAATTTTTAATGGAGTGTAAGAAAAATAAGAGTTTCAATAAATCTGAAAATTAGACTGTAGATGAGAGACACTGAAAGGTTTTCCCTTTAGAACAACAAAAGCTTGTTCCTTCCTGGCATTAATTTCTTCATCTCCACTCACTTGTTTGACAATTAAGTTCAATGTGTACATTCTTCAGTCAATAGCAATCACCCCACAGTGAGCTATAGTATGTACTAAGAACAGCCCCATTGGGGAAAAAAAAAACCTAATATTTGCATACTTACTAATGAGACATATCAAAAGGAAGGTAATTTCCAGAGTTTACCACTCCATTGTTTTCTATATTTCATTTCAAATTTGAGCCACCTAGTAAGGAAAATGAGTTAAGAGATCTCAATCATATATATATAGAGAATCAGTTTTAAAAGGGGGCATTAATGGATTATAATTTGGGGGTGATTTATTACTAGTGTTGTTAATTGTAGTCCTTTGATTCTCAACTGCGTCAGGTTAATAATTTATTATAAATATTAATACCAACACAGGGACACATACTACTAAAGTTATAGTGAATAGAGAAAGACATATTAGGCAAGAAGTGAAAGTATGGGAAGTCAGCAATGGTAGCAAAGTGAAAGGCAGTATTGCCTTGAGGGGAACGAAGGTTCTCAAAGTTTCTTGAAACACCAAGAACAAACCAGATGTGAGGAGTTAGCTTAATTTGTAAACCAGAAGCTCTACCAGAAGAAATGTAAGTTCATAAAAACATTACGATGCTAAAATTCAAAATTTAGCTAGAGAATAAGGTAGGGTCAGGTATATAGACATTCAAAATTCTCCATTGCTTAGTGCATCAGGCACTCAAGGACCACCCTCACTGAAGTCTTTCTCTATTGCTCAACCTGCAGGTACCAGCATGGAGTAAGACAGCACTACTCCACAGGCAGTAGAACCCTACCTTTATGGCCTAATGGCTTTCCTTAAGAAGCATTCCATGCAGCAGATTTCCTCCATCCCAACCCATCAGGCTGACTCCCCACGGTCAATAGGAGTCCTCACCCTGGGATCATTCCACAATCCCCATGGCTCCAGCTCCCAGCTTCCGTGGACATCAGTGGACTTACAACCCTGTCCAAGGTATGAAAGGCTGCAGCATGGCTTGTCTATGTGGTTCTCACTCCGTTCAGACTGTCACAGATTAGTGAGTTCACTCCCCAACAGCTTCAAATGCCTCCCCCTTCCCAGTGGATGGCCATGGATGTAGGGATCTTTTCCCTGTGCTTCAGCTCCCTCTCCCCCAGGTGCAGGCTGGTCTGACTAGTTCTGCTCCTTCTCCCTCCCCTGCCTTGTTCCTTTTTTCCTTGTCCTACTGAGTTCTGTATGGATCCGGATATTCCTTCTCAGTAGTCAGAGAGTCCTGCCAGTATTCACCTGTTCTTCTGAGAGAACTGTTGCGTCTTTAGATGTTCTTGATGCATTGGTGGAGAGAAGTGTACCCCACTTCCACCTACCCCTCCATCATGTTGTCCACCCCCATTTGTACATGTGTTAGAAATGAGTTTCCCTTTCTATTAAGTAACATTGCCATCATCACACATGTTTATCTTTTGCTTTTTGAGAAGAACACAGGTAAGTTCCACTGTCTTCAGTTCAGTCAGTCATTCAGTGGTGTCCAACTCTTTATGACCCACGGTTTGAGGCAGCACAGGCTTCCCTGTTCATAGCCAACTCCCAGAGCTTTTCCAATCTCACGATTAGATCATGAAGCTCAAAGTTAGATCCTCAGGACTTATTAATTTTTTATACATTAAAATATGTAACCTTTAAAATCCAACATAGAGGCACATAGTATTCAAGTTACAGTAGATTGAGAAAGACAAATCTTATGAGGCAGGAAGTGAAATCATAGAAAATTAGCAATGGTATCAAAACAAGGGGCAGTATTGCCTAGAAAGAAAGCAGAGTTCTCTAATATTTGGAGACAACACGAACAAGCCAGATGTGAGCCAACCAGCTTAAGCTGTATACCAGAAACTGCACCAGAAGGAAAATGAAGTTCATAAAATTATGCTGATGCTAAACCACAACATCCCGACATAAGAGAATAGGGTAGGGTTTATGTAGATGCTGAAAACTACTCAGAGAGGTAGACATGGAAGCAAATACATGAATGAGCTTCTGAAAAATCAAAGCACAAAAGGGTCTGAAAAATAAATTGTAAAGGGACTTGGTAGTCTGATCAAAAGAATAAGAGAATCAAATTAGAAAACCAAAATATAAAGACTTGTATACATGATAGAACCAGAGAATGCTCAGGAGAGAAAATTTCGGCCTTAGTGACCAGCGAACAGAAGCCTCCAGCATCTGGAACCAAAACCCTGGGCAGGACTCATGACTGTGTGCTTCTGGGAACAGCCTCAGTTTCAAAGTTTGGGCACTATACCACCTAAAAGCAAAGGCAGACAAGGATTATAGCTTGCTATGGCACTGAATCACAGACAGTAGTGTTTGTGAGTTTACTTTTCTCATTCAACTATAAAGTTAATGAATCACTAACAATTGATAATTGACACCATCAGTTTCCAATCAGACCCTCTTTAGTCATACAATGGATATGTGAACCTGTTATATGATCCCCAATAACAGTTTTAATAATTGAATTTCTTGATGTTTAACTGAAGGGTAATTGCTTTACAATACTGTACTGCTTTCTGCCAAACATCAACATGAATCTGCCATAGGTATACCTATGTCCCCTCTTTCTTTAACCCCCTTGCCACCTTCCTTCCAATCCCAACCCTCGAAGTTGTTACAGAAAAATATGGAAGGCTTCACAAATTTGTGCATCATCCTTGGGCCGGGGCCATGCTGATCTTCTCAGTATTATTCCAATTATTTAATATATGTGCTACCAAAGCAAGCACACGAATAACATTTTAACAGAAAAAAAAATCATATAGTTAGTCATCTACCAATAAATGATCCATTGCATTAAGAATTACAATGTTCTGCTGTATTTACTCGGAGAAGGCAATGGCACCCCACTCCAGTACTCTTGCTTGGAAAATCCCACAGACGGAGGAGCCTAGTAGGCTGCAGTCCATGGGGTCGCAAAGAGTCAGACACGACTGAACGACTTCACTTTCACTTTTCACTTTCATGCATTGGAGAAGGAAATGGCAACCCACTCCACTGTTCTTGCCTGGAGAATCCCAGGGACGGGGGAGCCTGGTGAGCTGCCATCTATGGGGTCACACAGAATTGGACACAACTGAAGCGACTTAGCAGCAGCAGCTATATTTACTGCCTCTTATAAAATAGAATTTTATAAGGTCCAAAGTTTCATGAAGGAATTAGGCATATATTTAGTCATAACACATGTATATTTACACAGAAATATATGCACACAATATTGTCTATGTTATACAAGCTATTATTCTCTTTGCCTGTCACAATAAGTCTCTTTAGTTGATGAGAGATATAGTCCCAAATCTCTCCAACTTACATGTCTTCCTTTTGAGAACCACTTCTTTTATTTTCATCACCTAATTTTAAATGAGCATTTTATTCTTATATATCTTCCCCCTTTAAACTAACAAAGAGCAGAGAAAACCTAGTAAATGCTGATAACTTATCCTTAATTACATTACCACTCTTCTGGTAAATTGGAAAAAGAATCATTTTCCAATCTCATTCAGGAGGATAAAATCTCTACTTTATCAGTTCTCTTGCCCAAATTCAATTCTTGCTATCTTCAGTCTTAAATTCTACTTACAAAGGACGCACAGGAAAAGTAATATTAAAATCATGCTTGCAAGAGCCTATGATTTTATGCTTCTGTTGGCCAAAGGTAGGGCCAGGAATAATTTCTCAAATATTACAATACATCGTGGAAGCATGAAGGTCTAATTCTCCTATCAAAGAGGAGATGTTTGAAGAGTTCAAAACCTAAGCCCCATGGGTTGTCAGGATGTACTCCTGACCAGACAGATAAATTTTGTCCCTAAAAAGTCAAAGTCAGGCAAGGGCAGGCCTTATTCGCAGAGCCAATGGCGTTATCTTGGGTGCTGACCAGATAATATTCTTGTATTAAATTTGGAGATTTCTTTGCTGTTTTCTTGAAGAAACAAGCGTAACAAGAAGATTAAAGATGAATAAAAGTAGAAGAGCTGTCAGGGTACCTAGAAGAAAGGCTAGCCAGCAGAACCAGGCCCCCACACTGATAATTGTCAAAGACTGTAACAGTGAGTGTTTTATAGACAGAGCAGAACAAGTGGATAAAACCAATGTTCCAGGGTCACTGCTGTTTTGCAGTCAAAGACAAAGTATTTTTCTCTTTAAGCAGAGTCATCACAGCTCCTGATGTGGTCCTGGTTACACACATGCAGACCGAGGGCCACAGGCATGTGTGATGTGACATCAGGAGGCGGACAGATGAGTGTACTGGTGCCCAGTCACCTGCATCTGCTAATAATGGGACCTGGGGAAAATCACTTGCCCTCTCCAAGTCATCACATCTTCATTAACAGAACTTGATGATCATAGTGAAGATTAAGGCTATTTCACAGGGTTCCTGTGAAACACAAATTTTAAGATGTTTTAAAGCTTTTGGGAAAGTATCAAAGACATGCATGGGGTTTTAAGGTGAGTGAGGAGATCCAAAATACAGTATCCTTTTTCTCTTAGTATCCTCTTTTTAGTCAATAGCAGCGATCAGTCAGTCATGTGTTTACTCTTACCCCAGCATGATGGTAAACCACACAGATCAACTGGACTTTTCTTGTCATTTCAGTGTCTAAAATGCAAGCAGTAGTCAATGTAGAGTCTAAAAATTATGAACTTCTAGATGGCCTCACTGCTCAGAGTTGCAGAGTCCCAACATTAAACTGTCTTAAAAGAATGGCCTAAACACTCTGGCTCAGAATGAAGTTCCAAATGTTTACAGAGCACAAAAGTACTTCTGGGAGCAATACAAAATTATAGGGAGTAACCTACTTCTCCAACTATCTATCTGTGCAAATATCATCATCCATGTGAATTTACACTGAAGGTGCTCCTTCCTCCTCATCCCGGCTACTACAGCACCACTCCTGCTCAGAGCAACAGGGAAAGAGAAGGCTTCCCACCGCAGGATGGATTTGATGACCTCAGGTGACTAAGATCATCTCAGAACGGCTCATGTTTTTGTTTAAACAGGGTCCTGCCTGCTGCTGCTGCTGGTCATGTCAAATCTGCTCCTGTGCCAAGGCAACTCATGCCCGTCCTGCTGTCCTGACGTGTTTGACATCCCCCTGGAATCCCTTAGAAACCTGTTTCTCAATGCCACCATGTTGTCCCATGACATTGCTATCCATTCCAGCATAATGTTCACTGAGTTTGTAAGTACTGTGGTGGTGGTGGTTTAGTTGCTAAGTCGTGTCTGAGTTTTGCAACCCCATGGACTCTAGCCCGCCAGGCTCCCAGATGGAACCTTCGCGTAAGTGACTGAGCTATACTGTCCTTTCAACGAGAAGGCTGCATCAGCCGAACTTCATATAACACAGTCTCTAGGTCAAAGAAGCCATCAGCTCATAAGATGTGGAAATTGAAGAAAGGGTCATTTTTGTGAAATCTCAAAGATTCCTAAGAAGTGCAATAACTTTTTCAATTTTCTTTCATTCATTTTGTTTTGTAAATTTCTAAAATAATAGATTTTGTATTTGTCAGCCAAGAATGCCATAAAAGAATACAATAGACTCAGTGAAATAAACCACAGAAATTTCTTTCCTCACAGTTCTTGGGGCTAGAAGTCCCAGATCAGGGTGCCAGCAAGGTGAGGTTCTGGTAAGAACTCTTTCCTCCCAGGCTGGATTCTCCATGCAAGCTCACACAGAATAGGGTTGGGAAGAGAGAGGAAAAGACACAGAGACACAGAGAAAATTCTCTGATGTTTCACTTCATGAAGACACTAAACCTATCGGATCAGTGTTCCACCCTAAGAGCTCAGTTAACGTTAATGGGCTTCTCTGGTGGCTCAGATGGTAAAGAATCTGCCCTCAATGTGAGAGACCTGGGTTCTATCCCTGGGTCTGGAAGATTCCCTGGAGAAGGGAATGGCAAGCCACTCCAGTATTCTTGCCTGAGCAATCCCATGGACAGAGGAGTCCGGTGGGCTACAGTCTATGGGATCCCAAAAAGTTGGAACCCTTTTCAAAACACAGTACTTTGGCAGTTAGGGCTCTAACATATGAATTTGAAGAACACACATTCAGTCCACAATACTATCTGACATAAAGCACTTTTAGGTGGGACTGGGGAAAAAGAAGCATGTTGATTTTCTGGTGCTTCAGTGTCTCTCTGGGCTTTCTTCTCCAGGCTCAGAGTAAATAGCCAACAAATGAGAAATACTCTGCAGTGAACTGGGTGGATGGAACATGTTAAACAAAGCTGAAATCCGGTCACAAAAACAAATAATGGTAGTTTTTTTTAATGCTACAAATTATTGTTTTAAGTTTTGCAGTGAATAGTTTTAGAATTACAATAGAAGGAGTGTTTACAATTGTAAACAATTATTCTCTTTTTGATGAAGGTATATCAAAGTTTTGTCTTAATTCTTTTAGGTCAATAAAGAAGCACACAGTAGAGCAGACAGCTAATAAAAACCGGTGCTGAAGATTTCTATTAAATTCATGTAGTTCTTTTTACTCACTAGTTTTGCTTCATCCTCCATTTTTGACTGTCCATTTTTTTCCCAACTCTTCCAAGTAATCTCTTGAAATGTTCATAACTTTCGCTAAAGATTAGTTTTTCTCTATCAATGTGTTAGCTAGATTTTTCTACTCTTATTATTCTCAGTCCATGCTTAGTATTTCCTATAACTTTATGCCATGTTTTTCTGCCGTACCATTTTCTCACCATAAACAACATTGTATTCTGCACCTGGGAAGAACACTAAGCTTTTTGGTGTGTGGATTCAGAGATAAGTCAAAGTCATAAGTGTATAACTCTTTGTAAGGGAATATATCGGCTCTACCCCACAGTAAACAAGAGATTAAATGGTTAAATATAGGTGCATGCATGCATTCTAAGTCACTTCAGTTGTGTCCAACTCTTTGCAACCCTACTGACTGTAGCCTAACAGGCTCCTCTGTCCATAGGATTGGCCAGGCAAGAATACTGGAGTAGGCTGCTGTACCCTCTTTCAAGGGATGCTCCTCACCTAGGGATCAAACCTGAGTCTTGTTTTATCTCCTGCATTGGCAGGAATGTTCTTTACCACTACCATCACCTGGGAAGCACCAAGTATTGGTACAAAAGTGCTATATTTGGGTCAAATAATAAAAAAAAAGAAAAGAGAATAATAAAATAGACAAGGGGAAAAGGTTGGATTTAGAAAAGTTAGATGTAAAATCATTTTTATAGAGACAATGTATAGTAAATAGGAAAAGAATGACTTTCAAATTTTGTAATGCTCCACGTTATAAAAATTACACGAATGTCTAACATGCTAATGCTAATGTTCCTGTAATGGGTTCATCTACTGAATGCCCAACAACCATAACTAATTGCCTGATCACTTTCAGGATGAAAAATATGCCCAGGGCAAACAGTACGATATCAATGCCAAGAGCTGCCATACCGATTCCCTCCCTACTCCTGAAGAAAGAGAACAAGCCCTAATGATAAACGTGAGTCTTTCACCTGGGTTTTTCACCGGGTCAAATGAGACAGTAAGTATGTTACCAGACTTCAGATTATTAGAGGTTATGTTAACTGTACATGCAGAAAAAAGTGGAGGAACGGTAAGACATTGAAAAGAAATTATATTATGCAGTTGATGAAGCATGAGTGAAATCAAGGGATGACTAAATATCTGTAGTAGCAACATAAATAACAGATCTATAAAATGTCCATGCAGACAACTTTAGTTCAACCAATGCATTAGACACAGGATTGCAGCTATTATTCTGTATGAAAACAGGAAATGAATGGGAACTTCCATGTGTAAAATATAAGATTGCAAAATTCATGAATATATAAGAAACACACCCCAGTTTTGAGTACTCCCTGTTACTAGTGAGTCCTACGTGGGAGTCCTATACTGTACCACCCAGGCCACCGCATCTGCCTTTCAAGACTCTCCTGATTCTGCTTCTACTTCTCTGACACCTCCTTCATTTGTCATTCTCAATGACTCCTCTGTCACCTTTTATTCTTAATTTGTAAGTCTCCCCCACAATGGCCTATAAACATTGCTTTGCTTCTCATGGCCGCAACAATTGCCTCTGTTCTGAGGACAGCACAGTTTACATATCAAGCCTCCGTCATTTATGGCAGCTCCAAATTTTCAGTTATAATCTCTCCTTTCTGATTTCCTGCATTATCCTTCGTCCTAACATTATTTAAAATATTTTCACATGCATCCCCCTTAAAATACTATCTTCTCTCTCTACAACTTTCTTAAAGATACCAGCATTATTTTCCCCTGTTAAGCTCATTAATAATGAGGGTGATCAAGTAAAGGAAAAGGTCAAAGAGTAAGAAGAGGAGGGGTTTTTCAATAAGCTTGTTGTTTAAAGTTTATTGAGAGTTACTACATGGCCTTACATTTTATTCAGCACTTTATGTGCATTACTATATTTAACCCTATTCAGTTCTCTGTTCTTTACCAGTAAAACAGTTCATGGCTGTAAAGAAATCAAGCATATTAACTAGAGATTTTCAGACCCCGGGATTTTCATGCTGAATTCTGGTAATAGTAGTGAAGTAGGGGGAAAAACCCTCCATCGTGGATCCCACTGATGCTGTTACTAAAGACAACGCTGTGCCATTTTCTGCCCGGACACATGTCAACAAAACAGACTCTTCTGATATCAGCAGGGGGCTGGTATTGAGATCAGCCGAGGAGAGAAGCCTGTTTAGGAATGTCATGTTTTCTTCCTTGTCTCTTTGTTGTAATATCATAAAACAATTACCGATCAAAAATCAATACGAAGGACTCATCTGATTCATTAATACGAACGAATCACTGGGTGACACTGATGTGGGCACAGGTGGAATCCCTCTTTCCTGGGTCAGGCCCTGCAGCACATACTGACTTGTGTAAATGCTTAGATTCTCTCAGGCAAATATACAAACACAAAAGAACTCACTGAGTGGTGGTAGAATTTCAGAGGAAAAAGAAAATTCTTCATGTTATAAATTAGAACGCATCAGAAGAATTAGTTCCTAGCATAACCTAGATGTTTAATAATTCAGCAAAGTGTGAACTAATAGCTTACATTTTATAATTTTGCAAATTTTACTACCTTCAAATATCTCTGCATGCACATAGGAATAACCAAAAGTTTTTTTAGGTCAGCTGCTCTGAGCAAAGATCACATGTTACCAAAACCACTGCATTATCATTATTTTAATGAGACTGTTTCTTCTGGTTGCTTAGAATGAAGACCTGAGTAAGTGGATAATCATGTTACTGTACTCCTGGAATAGACCTCTGAATCATCTAGTTACAGAGCTGCGGAATATGAAAGAAGTCTCAGATACTATCCTATCAGGTGCCAGACAAAATTTGAAAAAAGTACAAGAACTTCAAGAATTCATAGAGAGGCAATTCAGCCAGGTGAGCATCCTGCAGAGGGCTTTCTTGCTTTGTTCAAGAATGAAAGAGGTGACTTCTGTAATGTGTAAGATGTTTTGAAATATCTCATTTTGTAAGAAAAAAATTTATGACTTCTATATTCTAGACTGCTACTATATAAAGCAGGAGACTAGTCATTTATAGTGATAGATTCTACTGTAAAGGAATCAGAATTTCACTGCAATTTTTGACATGTGCAGCCTTCCCTGCATTGCACACAATTCCACCGAAATCTTGCCTCTTCCTGGGAACTGGTGGTTGAAATATTTTCAAGAGTAAGAGAACTAGAGTACAGAATTTCCAAGATCAGCATTTTCTTCAAAGTAACCCAGGACATCTGCTATTGAAATTCCACTTGTCTTCTTTCTCTGTTCTCATCAAATCAAAGGATGAGAGTCAGAAGGAAGAAAAGAGAAAGTTAAAACTAAACTTGAGTTATGTTTCTACTTTTTAGATTCCTAATAGTTTTATCATAGGCTGGCTCCAAAATCCATATCTAGAGAGTTTTATATTCGTATATCTTCCCCAAATCTTATTCTGATAATTATAAGCAAAAAAAAAAAAATGAGCAAATACTAATAAAACACATAAGAAGTCACTATCTTTTGGGTATTCAGATTATTTTTCCAGTAAGGCGGCTGACCGAGGCTAAAATATTCTGGTCAGAACTTCCATCCCTGGTGTCCAGCGATGAAGATATTCGTCATTCTGCATTTTATAACCTGTTCAAGTGCCTGCAGAGGGATTCACATAAAGTTGACATGTACACCAAGATCATGTTGTGCCGAATCAACAACACGTGCTAAATCCAAATCCATCCCATCCAGCTCTGAGGTGGTGGTAATGTTCTATCCCATAGCAAGCTTCTTTAAAATTTATATTTTAATGCATGCTCTGTGAAATGGGTCTCCTCTAAAAAAAATAAACACAGACTCTGTAGAGATGTCAAAATCTAAGAAGGCAATTTGTTAACATTTCTTATCTTCATTTAATAGAAAATCAAAAGAAAATCCACACCTACAATTGAGAGAATGAAGCTCCTATTAAAATTAGTCACAAATAACAAAAGCTGGCATTACAATGAAGACCATTAAGAGATTATGTAAGAATCACAGCCAATTATTCTAGGTCAAGTTATTAGAATCAAAGTATTAGACAATTGTTCGTGGTTCTGGTCATGCGACCAAGAAGACTGAATTCTCAGGATTCTTTATGAAAGCCAGCCACGACTTTCAGCCAACTATCACAGTGTTACACCAGACAAGATAAGTGCTTTGCACTTTTGTGTAAATAGCATGAGGTTTGCTGAACTGTCTAAAGATTGTTAGGATGCTGCCTTAGCCCTTCTGGGTTGCTATAACAAAATATCACAGGCTTAAAAACAATGGAAATGGGTTTCCACAGCGTGGTCATGCAGGGTCCATTCTGGTCACACACTTTTTACTATATCCTCACACAGGAGAAGGGCTTGGGAACTCTGTGTGTCTCTTATATATATAAAAGCACTCATCTCATTGAAGAGGCTTCATCCTTACAACTCCATCAGCTCACAAAGGCCCCACCTATGGATGCCATAACCATGGGAATCAGGATTTCATCATATGAAATATCTGGGGGATGCAAGGCTGAGACCGTAGCAGATACAAAGGTGAACTGGCTCTTCCTCCTCCAGTGGCTGTCGTCACCCACACTCCACTGCATCCTCATTTCCTGCATCACCTTGCAGCCATTCCATACATTCTATCACTCTGAGTTTCACAAGTCCAGGTCAGTCAAGTGTCAGCTCCATCTCATATTCAGCCTATTCAGTGTTTCCCTCTCCCCTGCTGAGGCCCAGGGAACCTACCAGGAAATGCAGATATGTCCATTTCTGCAAGGTCCCTTCTCTCTCCCTCTCTGGATCTTCATTCCTTGGGCCAGGTTGGATCAGGGGAAATGGTAACGAGATGGGAAAGTTCTGACATCACTGACTTACATGGTGCTGTTGTAGCATTTTCTTGATCAAGACAGACTGATCTGAAATTCCCCCTGACTGACAAGTGTTTCCCTTGTGGGATATCCTTGTGATTTTCCAGGACATTCACAAGTTGGGGATCCCCAACGTCATAGTTTCCTTTTTAATAAGGGGAAATGTTCTGGAACCACAACTCCCCACCTGCAGTAGTCACCACAGCCTCTCTGTTTCCCTGAATCTGCAAGCATCATCTGGAGAAAATTAAGCAACCACAGTGAGCTGCCTACTAGCTGACCCACAGGAACCCCATGTATCATAAACACTCTGAACAATTGAAAGGCAGAAATACTGGTGTGCATCTGTTCACTGCCTGAGGCCTCTGGATGATTGTCCAAATGGTCACATAGACACAGAGTAGATCGGAAAGCTGGATTTAAAAACACATTTATCTGAGAAGTGAGATACCATTCTCTCTTCCTTTTAGAGTAACCATCCCAGTCATTAATTATTTCACCTTACAAACATACCCTAGTAGTTCCCGAAATATAAAATCCTCCAAATAGACTGAGTCTCTACTGAGACTGGAGCAATGTGACTGGATTAGAGATGTTCAGCTTGTTCAACAGCCTCCAAACAACCTGGGATGAGGGCCAACCTCTGACTGGCTCTCCTAAGAATTCAGTGATGTACCTGGGCTGGTTTTACAGCATCTTTAGGGCTTTAGCAGTAATTCCTGATAAAGAAAATGGGAAATCAAAAGGTAGAAGGGAAAGGGGGATGAATAAGAGAGAAGGAAGAGAAAGACAGAAGGAAGGAAAAGCAGCAAAGAGAAAGTGAGTCAAGGACTTGGGTAGTGAAGGATGAAGTGCTGTGAGAACACTTTATTTTTAAGGACCCAAATATATATGCTTTTTTAATATCCTAAGAGCAAATATCTCATATTCTCTTTTATTTCCATTTTCCCTTCTCTTCTCTTTTTTCTGAAATTGTCCTTTATATTATAAGTATCTGTTTGTTGTTACTAAAGGTCATAGTTCTAGAGAGGAACAAAGCTTGGCAACTCTTCAGGGCAGAATCCAGCCAAATCATCTTCTTTTAGGCAAAGACACCTTTCACCCACATACAGGAACACTGTCCAGCAAAACCAACCTCTTCCCTCATAGGCAGGGTTATTCTTGCCTGAGTCCTGCCCCTGCCTCTACCTCGGATGACCCAAACCGTTAGAATATGACAGAATACCCTCTCCCAAAGCAAACTATCAATCCCTCCTTTGGCTCCTTCATGAATGTAGTGCCAGCTTTCTTGTACTTTTGCTTTCTTTTTTCAAAGGTAAAAGACCATGAAAAAACCCTGTAAGCACTTTCTAAGTCATTTACTGCCCAAAACACCTAATTCTATTTTGTTACTTGCTTAACTTTCTTTCCTTCAATGTCTAGACCTTTCCATCAGAGAGCATGGTATTTATTAGAGGGAAAAATTGGCAATAAAGGGGACAATGCAATTTGAGGAAACATATACTCACCAATAGACCACACACATCTTCATGTATTTGTCTGTTATAAAATTTATTTCAAGCATAAATTTAGGACTTTACATCAAGCACAGAGGTGGTGACATTGAGAGTGCTCTACTTGCTGAATGTGACATATAAAGTGAATAATGTAGATTTCAGACAATATTGAACAGAGCCATAGATATTCTATAGAGTCAGTCAGGAATAGCCAAAGAGGGGATATTTGGACAGGATTAACAATCAGTCCCTTGCCATCCAGAAAGCATCAATTTTTCCCTCTTTTATAGATTTCCATATAAGATTACATTTGAAGAAATGGCCCTGCTATATCAAGAATAGTAGCAGTGGTTACCGAATGGAAACAAACAAAGGAAGAACTGAAGTTCACTGAACTTATAGATTAGTAAGTCATATGTCATGGATACAGTGAGACTTAACTGAGGTTTAAAATAGTCTCTATTTTCCAGAAGCAGGCCCACAACTTGTGGAGATGGAAAGAGTGATATAAACACACAAATTGCTTTATTGCATGGTAGAGTGAAGAATAAGATGTGATGCCAACATGGTGCTACAGTAGATTGAATAAAGCTAGGAGCCATCTGAGTGTGTCATAGGAGTGACACAAATGGGATGGCTTTATGATGGAGTTTTGAAAGGTTGATGGGATATTGATATGGAAAAATAGGAAAACAGTATATCTGTCAATTCATTTAGGATCATCCTATGAAGTAAGGATCTCTGACATCCTAGATCAAGGCAACTGATATATTAATACATACAGCCTTAAAAGGTATCAGTGAATAATCAAGTCTGACAAAAACACAAGAAATGATCATTTTTTACCATACATGTTGTATCTCTCATGATTATGCTCCCATGATATACTGTATATATTATTGTAGGGTTAAATGGAGAAATACTTGTATGCATTTTTATGCATTAGGGAGAATCATATATGCCAATTTGGAGAGTTTGTCTTTATTCTACAAAGCAACAGGAAACCAAGAACATTCAGTCCAAGAGAGCAAAATGTTTAGAATTAGAAAAGAGAAATTTTAATGTGGATTGAGGAGTTGTGGCTGTTGGGGCTGGTAGAGAAAAAGAAAAAGACCAGAAAGAGCTGGGAATATTATGACACTAAAAATCAAAGAGGGCTCTGCCAAGTGAAAAGACACAATGGATGTGAGAGATACAGGAAATGAAATAGACCTTGACCACATGCAAGGAATGAGGCAGACGTAAGAGCCAAAAAAGGCATCCAGCAATATGGGACTAGTTGAGTCAATAAATGACTGAAAAGTCAGAGAGAAGGGAGGAGATAAATTAAGGTTTTATCCAAAATCGTCTGGGCTCTATTTTCCTGTATTTCATTATCTTAGTACCAGAAATCACCAAAAAAAAAAAAAAAAAAAAAAATGTTAAGGTTCTGAGCAAATGATAGAAATAAGCACACTACGAAGCTTTGCTAGACACTCTGGAATACCAGAACCAAAGCAGGACCACCCAGTGATAACAAGCAGTAAGTCACTAGTCACTTTCAACACTTTAACAAGACATACATTGTAAAGCATAGAGGATGAATGGAAATCAAATGGAAACAACCCACACCTTTACAGAGCCAGCCTAAACAGAACCTAAAACCTAAACCAAATAGAGATAATGGTCTCCTTAATCATATGCCCACTTTCTCCAAGAGGTTCTCATCCTTTTGCCTGAATCCTCCCTTGTTTACTAACCCTTCATTACCTTACTCTCAGCAGATGGTCAGCTAATCACTAATCAAATAATCAAACAGTGTTCACTCCTGAGATATATTTGTATTGATGGACACTTCAAACTGAGAAGTTTTTTAATCCCCTGAAAGTAAAACTCTAAAACTGGAAGGACTCCTTCCCAGCCTCTTTCCAAAATGCCCAGTGGGCAGCAATTGAGAGTCTAACTACTTAGATGTCTTCTGCCATAATTACAACCTGTTTGGATAGTGAAGACAGGAGATGGATGAAGCACTGAAAGATGTTGAGAAAGAAATGCATGGACAAGTGGAAAGAATAGCATAAGCCTTAAACACAAATATATGCCTGCACACCATAGCATGTGTGATGGGAGCCAGGTGGGCCTAATCAGGGATGGATTTTTCAAGAAAGCTCTATATGAGTTGGCATTGAGAAGTTTGATTCAACTCAATAGTTTCAACATAATTCTTTGATTCTAAGACTCTAGCCAATTTCACATTTAACTGCACTAAGTCAAAAAGGGAATATGCTTATTGGCTATTTGAACACTGTTAAGAGCTCTTAAAAGTTCTCATTGCAAGAAGAAAATTGTAACTATTTCTAGTGGATGTTCACCAGACTTACTGAGGTGATCCTTTTGCAATATATATATCAAATAATTATGTTCTATACCTGAACCGAAAATAACATTATATGTCAATATTATCTATGTATAATGATCAGATCAGATCAGATCAGTCGCTCAGTTGTGTCTGACTCTTCGCAACCCCATGAATCTCAGCACGCCAGGCCTCCCTGTCCATCACCAAATCCCGGAGTTCACTGAGGCTCACGTCCATCGAGTCAGTGATGCCATCCAGACATCTCATCCTCTGTCGTCCCATTCTCCTCTTGCCCCCAATCCCTCCCAGCATCAGTCTTTTCCAGTGAGTCAACTCTTCGCAAGAGGTGGCCAAAGTACTGGAGTTTCAGCTTTAGTATCATTCCTTCCAAAGAAATCCCAGGGCTGATCTCCTTCAGAATGGACTGGTTGGACCTCCTTGCAGTCCAAGGGACTCTCAAGAGTCTTCTCCAACACCACAGTTCAAAAGCATCAATTCTTTGGCGCTCAGCCTTCTTCACAGTCCAACTCTCACATCCATACATGACCACAGGAAAAACCATAGCCTTGACTAGATGAACCTTTGTTGGCAAAGTAATGTCTCTGCTTTTGAATATGCTATCTAGGTTGGTCATAACTTTCCTTCCAAGGAGTAAGCGTCTTTTAATTTCATGGCTGCACGCACCATCTGCAGTGAGTTTGGACACCCCCCCCCCAAAAAAAAAAGCCTGACACTGTTTCCACTGTTTCCCTTTCTATTTCCCATGAAGTGATGGGACCGGATGCCATGATCTTCGTTTTCTGAATGTTGAGCTTTAAGCCAACTTTTTCACTCTCCACTTTCACTTTCATCAAGAGGCTTTTGAGTTCCTCTTCACTTTCTTCCATAAGGGTGGTGTCATCTGCATATCTGAGGTTATTGATATTTCTCCTGGCAATCTTGATTCCAGCTTGTGCTCTTCCAGTCCAGCATTTCTCATGATGTACTCTGCATATAAGTTAAATAAGCAGGGTGACAATATACAGCCTTGACGTACTCCTTTTCCTATTTGGAACCAGTCTGTTGTTCCATGTCCAGTTCTAACTGTTGCTTCTTGACCTGCATACAAATTTCTCAAGAGGCAGGTGAGGTGGTCTGGTATTCCCATCTCTTTCAGAATTTTCCACGGTTTATTGTGATCCACACAGTCAAAGGCTTTGGCATAGTCAATAAAGCAGAAATAGATGTTTTTCTGGAACTCTCTTGCTTTTTCCATGATCCAGCAGATGTTGGCAATTTGATTTCTGGTTCCTCTGCCATTTCTAAAACCAGCTTGATACCTGAAACTAAAATAACATTATTTGTCAATGTGACCTATGTATAATGATCATATAGTCATTATGTTATATACATAACACAAATGTATACCTTCAGTTAAGTTCAGTCACTCAGTCATATCCAACTCTTTGAGACCCCAGGGACTGCAGAACATCAGGCTCCCCTTGTCCTCCACCATCTCCTGGAGCTTGCTCAAACTCATGTCCATTGACTCGGTGATGCCATCCAACCATCTCATCCTCTGCCATCTCCTTCTCCTCCTGCCATCAATCTTTCCTAGCATCAGGGTCTTTTCCAATGAATCAGTTTTTTGCATCAGGTGGAAAAAGTATTGTGGAGCTTCAGCTTCAGTATCAGTCCTTTCAATGGATATTTAGGGCTGATATCCTTTAGCATTGACCGGATTGATCTCCTTGCAGTCCAAGGGACTCTCAAGAGTCTTCTCCAACACCACAGTTCAAAAACATCAGTTCCTCGGTGCTCAGTTTCCTTATGGTCCAGCTCTCACATCCATACTGACTACTCAAAAACCAGAGCTTTGATGAGATGGAATTTTATTTATATGTATAAACATGTATATAGACACACCTAGGTAAGGAAACATTTTTGAAAAGAAATAAAATTATATTTTGGATAAAGAAAACAAATCAACTAGTATATATTTTTTTTAAAACCTGCATTTTAGTTATCATGTTGGATCTAAAACCTTATCTTCAAATGTAGTTTGTGTTTATGTTGATAAAAGAAACAGAAACGTGTCTTAACCTATAACATTAACTGCAGAACAGCTTATTTACAATAGCTAATGGAAACCACAAAATTTTGAAATCTATAGGCCTGCCCAGTACTCTGCTATTGGTCATTTAACCAATTGACCAATGACTTAATTTCTCCTTGACTCAGAAACTCTTATAGATGCTTGCTGCTGCTGCTGCTAAGTTGCTTCAGTCATGTCCAACTCTGTGCGACCCCATAGGCAGCAGCCCACCAGGCTTCCCCATCCCTGGTATTCTCCAGGCAAGAACACTGGAGTCGGTTGCCATTTCCTTCTCCAATGTATACCTGTGGCGGATTCATTTTGATATTTGGCAAAACTAATACAATTATGTAAAGTTTAAAAATAAAATAAAATTTAAAAAAATAAATAAATAAATAAAAAAGAAAGTGAAAAGTGAAAGTGAAGTCGCTCAGTCGTGTCTGACTCTAGCGACCTCATGGACTGCAGCCTACCAGGCTCCTCCGTCCATGGGATTTTCCAGGCAAAAGTACTGGAGTGGGATGCCATTGCCTTCTCCATATAGGTGCTTAGTTTACATCAATAAAAAAAAGCAGGCAGACACTTGTCCTCATGGAACTGATATTACAGCTGGTGGAAAACAGATAATCTGCACTAAACATGAATCCAAGTACATTATATGGTATCTTAACAGGTGATCTGTACCCTGGGAAAAGAAATAGTAAAGCAGAGGATGGGGTTTAGGAAATAAAGGTGAAGAAAGGGAGGTGATTTAAAGAAATACAACTTAGACCACACTGAGGGGAGCAAACACACTCTCTTGCATTCAAGATTCACGTTTTCCCCTGTCCAGGCAGGTCTCTTGGTCTTCTACCCAACTGCAAAAATGTTTCCGTCTCTGAGGCTCTATGCAAACTCATGCAAACATGGATGTTCTGAATATTCTGCCTCTCTTCAGTTGAACTGGTTTCATAAAAAATTGTTGGTAAACTCCCCCAAATTAAGTAACATTTTATGCAGCGAATTTCGATAATTTTCTGTTTCCTGAAGAACTAATCCCCAAATTATTTTCCATTTTTCAACACACTGTCAGTGACCTAATTATCATATGTAAAAATATTTATATATGTGCTGCTATTCTAATATATTATGACATTTAAAAATATACACAAAATATAAATTAAATGACAGTGAGATAAAAATAAATGGAAATGCTAACATTTTCTTCCCCGGGGGATGAGGACACTCATCTTTATGGCCATTGGACTAATGGATTCTGAATGTACACACATAATTATACCAGTAGTTTAACTATCATAATAAAGTAATTTCTTTTATATATACCTTCAATCAAAGTTCTCAGAATACCACAAGGGGACAAGAATAAAATTATATGTCAATAACTCTCTTCATATGCACACATAAAATATTGTGAGCTCAATTAAGGAATCATCTTTAATTGTTTTGTTATTCCATCAATTCATCTACTGGTAAATAATCCAAACTCTACAATAGATTTCTTTATTTCAGGGTTTAAATCTCAAATCGTAATAAAAGCAGAGCAATTACCTTGAAAAAAATGGCCTGGTGAAAAAAGTTGGCTTAAGCTCAACATCCAGAAAAGTAAGATCATGGCATCCAGTCCTATCACTTCATGGCAAATAGATGGGGAAACAGTGGAAACAGTGGCTGACTTTATTTTTCTGGGCTCCAAAATCACTGCAGATGGTGATTGCAGCCATGAAATTAAAAGACGCTTACTCCTTGAAAAGAAAGTTATGACCAACCTAGTAAAAAGCAGAGACATTACTTTGTCAAAAAGGTTGGTCTAGTCAAGACTATGCTTTTTCCAGTGGTCATGTATGGATGTGAGAGTTGGACTACAAAGAAAGCTGAGCACTGAAGAATTGATGCTCTTGAACTGTGGTTTTGGAAAAGACTCTTGAGTCCCTTGGACTGCAAGGAGATCCAACCAGTCCATCCTAAAGGAGATCAGTCCTGGGTGCTCATTGGAAGCACTGATGTTGAAGCTGAAACTTCAATACTTTGGCCACCTGATGCGAAGAGCTGACTCATTTGAAAAGACCCTGAGGCTGGGAAAGATTGAGGGCAGGAGGAGAAGGGGATGACAGAGGATGAGATGGTTGAATGGCGTCACCAGCTCAATGGACATGGGTTTGGGTGAACTCCGAGAGTTGGTGATGGACAGGGAGGCCTGGCGTGCTGCAGTTCATGGGGTCACAAAGAGTCAGACTAGACTAAGTGACTGATCAGAACTGAACTGAAATGGCCTAGAAGAATAAATAAAATGTTGTATGGAGATATATATATATATAGATAGATAGATAGAGATAGATAGATATAGATATATATATGCATTTGTAAAGAAAATTAATGAAAAAATATAGAAGACTTACAGTTTGCTGAAACAGAAAGTGTACTCCCTCAGAGCTGAATATATATATAACCTAGAAAAAATACTTTCTCAGCTTCTGATGACTTCTAAAGAAGGGGACTCCATGACTTCCATCTCCAGTCTGTTGTGGACGCCTTTCCACTTTCCTCCTCAACTTCCTTCCATAAAATCTCTTTCCTAAGTTATAAAACACATCTTAGGCTTCTGGTTCAGAGAAGATGACCTTGATCTCTTTGTGCCCACTCCTCTGTTTGTTCTGGAAATAAGAAGAGACCACTAAAGGAGACCTTTTATATTTGTCAAGAAGAAGGTGAACTAGTTTAGGGCCTGAAGAATGGAAGAGCAACACAGCAGCACCTAAGAGAGGACAACCCAGGCCCAGCATTCCTGACCTCCAACCTAGCATCAGAAGGCATCCTGAGTAGGGCTGTTCCTCCCAAGGAATACATGTGAAGGAACACCAGGTGGTGGTTTAGTTGCTAAGCTGTGCCTGGCTCTTTGTGACCCCATGGAATGTAGCTCACCAGGTTCCTCTGTCCATGGAATTCTCCAGGTAAGAATACGGATTCCCATGCCCTTCTCCAGGGGATCTTCCCAACCCAGGGATTGAATCCAGATCTTCACAAGGCAAGTGGATTCCTTATTGTCTGAGCCACCAGGAAAGACCAAGAAACTCAAAAATCACATGGATATTTGGAAAATAAAAGGATAAAAACAGGTGTTAATATTAGATAAAGTAGACTTTAGAGCAAAGAAAATATCTAAGGACAAAGGAATACAAAGACATTATATAAGGAAAAAAGAGTCAATTCAGCAGGATACATAATAATACTAAATATGTATATACCAAACAACATAATCTCAATATACTTGAAGCAAAGATAAATACATCATCTGAATACTCCTATAAACTTTAATGAGATTGAAACTGTGACATAAAACTTTTGTAAAAGAAATCATCAATCCAAGATAGTTTGACCAGAGAAATTTTTTCATTTTTTTAATTTATTTTATTTTATTTTTAACTTTACAATATTGTATTGGTTTTGCCATATATCAACATAAATCTGCCACAGGTATACACGTGTTCCCCATCCTGAACCCTCCTCCCTCCTCCCTCCCCGTACCATCCCTCTGGGTCTTCCCAGTGCACCAGCCCCAAGCATCCAGTATTGTGCATCAAACGTGGACTGGCGATTCATTTCATATATGATATTATACATGTTTCAATGCCATTCTCCCAAATCATCCCACCTATATTTTAAAAATTAAGATCAGTTTGACATAACCTCTTTAAAAAAATTAAAGAGTAGGAAACCATTCCCAGCTAATTAGATGGGGCCAGTATCACTCTGTATGAAAATCAGACAAAGGCAGTACAAAAAGGAAATTTCAGACTAACATCTCTCACAAATTTGGAATTAAAAGTTTTCACTCTCACACATACAAATCAACAAAATGAATTCAACAATGTATAAAAACATCTCCTGATAGTTTCTGGTCCCTATCTAAGTCTGGTCACATTACCTATCTCTTCAAAGGGTTTAAGTGAACCAGGGATACTGTCAGTTAGGGGCCCAGTAATAATATTATGATACCAGAAATACAGTGACAAATACTCTAGGTCGAATCAGAAACTGACTTCTCCCATTAAAGTTAATCCTACCCAATCATCCTAAATTTCTAGCAAAAATAACTACAACTAGATTCATAAGATAAAGAAAACATAGCTACTATATAGAAATGGTGGGTGTGTTTGATATTCTTTAAATGCCCCTGGGGAACCCTGGCTAATAGACTTTTGCCAAGAGAACTCACTGGTCATAGGAAACACCTTCTTCCAACAACTCAAGAGAAGACTCTACACATGAACATCACCAAAGGTCAACACCAAAATCAGATTGATTATATTCTTTGCAGCCAAAGATAGAGAAGCTATATACAATCAGCAAAAATGAGACCCGGAGCTGACTGTGGCTCAGATCATAAACTCCTTATTGCCAAATTCATCCTGAAATTGAAGAAAGTAGGGAAAACCACTAGACTTTTCAGGTATGACCTAAATCAAATCCCTTATGATTATACAGTGGAAGTGACAACTAGATTTAGGGGACTAGATCTGATAGAGTACCTGATGAACTGGATGGAGGTTCATGACATTGTACAGGAGACAGGGATCAAGACCATCTCCATAAAAAATAAATGCAAAAAAGCAAAATGGCTGTCTGGGGAGGCCTTACAAATTTCTGTGAAAAGAAGAGAAGCGAAAAGGAAAGGAGAAAAGGAAATATATAAGTATCTGAATGCAGAGTTCCAAAGAACAGCAAGAAGAGATAAGAAAGCCTTCCTCAGTGAGCAATGCAAAGAAATAGAGGAAAACAACAGAATGGGAAAGACTAGGGATCTCTTGAAGAAAATCAGAGATACCAAGGGAACATTTCATGCAAAGATAGGCTTGATAAAGGACAGAAATGGTATGGACCTAACAGAAGCAGAAGATATTAAGAAGAGGTGGCAAGAATACACAGAAGAACTATACAAAAAAGATGTTCACGACCAAGATAATCACGATGGTGTGATCACTGACCTATAGCCAGACATCCTGGAATGTGATGTCAAGTGGGCCTTAGAAAGCATCACTACGAACAAAGCTAGTGGAGGTGATGGAACTCCAGTAGAGCTATTTCAAATCCTAAAAGATGATGCTGTGAAAGTGCTGCACTCAGTATGCCAGGAAATTTGGAAAACTCATCAGTGGCCACAGGACTGGAAAAGGTCAGTCTTCATTCCAATCCCAAAGAAAGGCAATGCCAAAGAATGCTCAAACTACTGCACAATTGCACTCATCTCACACACTAGTAAAGTAATGCTCAAAATTCTCCAAGCCAGGCTTCAGCAATACATGAACCATGAACTTCCAGATCTTCAAGCTGATTTTAGAAAAGGCAGAGATCAAATTGTCAATATCCACTGGATCATGGAAAAAGGAAGAGAGTTCCAGAAAAACATCTATTTCAGCTTTATTGACTATGCTAAAGACTTTGACTGTGTGGATCACAATCAACTGTGGAAAATTCTGAAAGAGATGGGAATACCAGACCATCTGACCTGCCTCTTAAGAAACCTGTATGCAGGTTAGGAAGCAACACTTAGAACTGGACATGAAACAACAGACTAGTTCCAATTGGAAAAGGAGTACGTCAAGCTGTTTATTTTCATCCTGCTTATTTAGCTTATATGCAGAGTACATCATGAGAAACGCTGGGCTGGATGAAGCACTAGCTGCAATCAAGATTGTCGGGAGAAATATCAATAATCTCAGATATGCAGATGACACCACCCTTATGGCAGACAGTGAAGAAGAACTAAAAG
The DNA here is from genome assembly GCF_029407905.1 of Bubalus kerabau. Classification (NCBI taxonomy): domain Eukaryota; kingdom Metazoa; phylum Chordata; class Mammalia; order Artiodactyla; family Bovidae; genus Bubalus; species Bubalus kerabau. The sequence goes on from NC_073626.1 coordinate 17,742,175, forward strand.
GCCTGTTTATGAAAGTGAAACAGGAGAGTGAAAAAGTTGACTTAAACTCAACATTTAGAAAACTAAGATCATGGTATCTGGTCCCATCACTTCATGGCAAATAGATTGGGAAACAGTGGAAACAGTGTCAGACTTCATTTTGGGGGGCTCCAAAATCACTGCAGATGGTGATTGCAGCCATGAAAGTAAAAGATGCTTACTCCTTGGAAGGAAAGTTATGACCAACCTAGATAGCATATTCAAAAGCAGAGACATTACTTTGCCAACAAAGGTCAGTCTAGTCAAGGTAATGATTTTTCCAGTGGTCACATATGGATGTGAGAGCTGGACTGTGAAGAAAGCTGAGCCCTGAAGAATTGATGCTTTTGAACTGTGGTGTTGGAGAAGACTCTTGAGAGTCCTTTGGACTGCAAGGAGATCCAACCAGTCCATTCTAAAGGAGATCAGTCCTGTTCTGTCCTGTGTTCTTTGGAAGGAATGATGCTAAAGCTGAAACTCCAGTACTTTGGCCACCTCATGCAAAGAGTTGACTCGCTGGAAAAGACTCTGATGCTGGGAGGGATTGGGGGCAGAAGGAGAAGGGGAAGACAGAGGATGAGATGGCGGGATGGCATCACCGACTCGATGGATGTGAGTTTGAGTGAACTCCGGGAGTTGGTGATGGACAGGGAGGCCTGGCGTGCTGGGATTCATGGGGTCGCAAAGAGTTGGACACGACTGAGTGGCTGAACTGAACTGAACTGGGGAAACCTGCTGATCATTTTCTATTAGGTTATGAACCTTTGGAGGCTGAGAAGACCAGACTTCATCCCTCTAGCTCTCCTCGCCTCTAACTTCTACTTGAGTTTGGTCAGAGGTGGACAAAAGAGTTTCATGAGTCAGTGGAGGAAGATTAGTGGATTGATTCTTTCCTCTGACTGCTTTCTTGCTGGGAAGCAGCCAAGTTTCTCCACTAAAGCCCAGAGCTCTGGTCAGAGAGCCTCACTTTTAGCTGCAGCTATGTACAAGACTCTTTAGAGACTGCAATATCCATTCTCTTCCTTTGCCCTGTTGGCCTAAAAGTGTTCATGCATCCATGTTCTTGCCTGTCTCAAAGAGTTTTGCTTTTCCTTTTAAGCTATCCTTATCTCTGATACAACTTCCAAATCCTTAAAATTCATTGTGTGTTAGTCGCTCAGGCATGATGACTTTTTGTGATCCTCATAGACTGTCGGGTACAAGACTTCTCTGTCCAAAGGCTTATTCAGACAAGAATGCTGGAGTGGGTAACCATTCCCTTCTGCATGGATCATCCCTACCCCAGGGGTGCAACCCAGGCCTCCCACTTGGCAGGTAGATTCTATACATTTTGAGCCACCAGGGAAGCCAGATTTCTTTATTTTCCTTATCTGTTTAAATCTTCTTGATTTCTGACAATGACAGGGGTGGCTATAGAGCTGCTAAGTAAAGATGGTCCCTCAAAGATCTAATGCTAAACTGCTTACAACAGGAGGGGGACATCTTTTTCCCTGACACCAAAATCATAAATACAAGAACACGTCACAGGTCATGTAAAAGTAAGTGCTTAGAGATCAATGATTTAAGAATGGATTTGGTAAAAGTACACAAATTTTAAGCTGTAAGATGATGCATAAGGTCTGAGGATCTAATGTGTAACATGGTGACTATGGTTTGTAATGTGTTATTGACATTTGTGGGGCTTCCCAGGTGGTGTTCGTGGTAAAGACCCCTCCTGCCTGTGCAGGAGGCATAAGAGACATGGGTTGAATCCCTGGGTCAGGAAGATCCCCTGGAGGAGGGCATGGCAACCCACTCTAGTATTCTTTCCTGGAGAATCCCCATGGACAGAGGAGCCTGGCAGTGTATATAGTCCAGGGGTCACAAAGAGTTGGACATGACTGAAGTCAGTTAGTACACATGTAAGAGAGTTAAACTTAAAAATTCTCACCAAAAAGATCTTGAAAAGTAAATATGTGAGGTGATATTAATAGACATGTTAATTAAATTAATGAGGGACTCCATTAATCATGTATACCTATTTAAATTGTAATGTATACTTTAAATATCTTCCCATTTTATCTGGAAATCATATTTTAAAAACCTGAAAAAAGAAAAAAAAAACAAGAATTTCAATACTTTTTATATCATATTATAGATATTTCAGCCATTACTTTTGGTATGTGAAAGGGTTTGTTTTTTTTATTCCAGATAATAACCAGTGAGATTCACTGGATATTCAGAAAAGGAAGAAACCTTGGAAATTATCTAGAAAATCCTCTCATATTAAGGATATATAGGTAAATCCAAGAATGATTAAGTCACTTATCTAAACTTATAAAACTCGATGCAATGGTAGCAATAGAAACCAGGTTTCCTTAATTTAGAAAGATGGTAATGATAACCCTGTATGTGAGACAGCAAGAGAGACACAGATGTATATAACAGTCTTTTGGACTCTGTTGGAGAGGGTGAGATGATTTGGGAGAATGGCACTGAAACATGTATAATATCATATATGAAATGAATCGCTAGTCCAGGTTCATTGCATGATACTGGATGCTTGGGGCTGGTGCACTGGGATGACCCAGAGGGATGGTACAGGGAGGGAGGTGGGAGTGGGGTTCAGGATGGGGAACACGTGTATACCTCTGGTGGATTAATGTTGATGTATGGCAAAACCAATACAATATTATAAACTAATTAACCTCCAATTAAAATAAATGAATTTATATTAAAAAAAAAAAAAAGAAACTAGGTTTCCTAGGTTTAGGTGAATCTTTAACGAGTTACCCGGCAAATGGAAATATCTCCTATGCTCTGCAAAACTTGATTCTTATCTCTTTCACAGACTGATCATATTCCGCCTTGTAATCATTGTCCAGTTAGCCTAAGTTTTACCAAGTAAATTAAATAACTTGAAGATTCAATTCTGACATATGTGTTCTTCTCACTCTATATTCTCACATATGGCTAACTCTTTATAAATGTCATTTCTTCTCCCTGAAACACCCTCTCTCTTTTACCTTATGACTTCCCTGACATCTTTCAGATCTCAGCAAAAACCACTTCCACAAAGCAGCCTTTTGTGATTCTGACAGAGCTCAGGTCTCCTTGTTATGTGGACATATGGCATTCTGTGCTTTTTCCTCTCGACATGTGTCCCAATTGTGGTGCAACATTTAACTTTGAAATTTACCTCTTTCTGTTTTTCTATTAAAATTTAAGTCCTAATTCACAAAGTCCACATGTGTGCTCTTCACTGCTGTCCATTCTTTGCATCCAACACGCCTTCGTTATGTGTTTGTTCAATGAAACACTTTCATTCGTGCAGAGTAAAATTCCAATGAATTTTTGATGCTGCTCCCACAGCATACAGTGAACTAAAACCATTGAGGACTTCTCTCCCCACCCAAACCCTCATACCCTGATTATTTGGACATAATTACAGAACTAGAACTGTGGGGGCTTCCCTTGTGACTCAGCTGGTGAAAAATCTGCCGGCAGTGTGGGAGGTCTGGGTTTGATCCCTGGGTTGGGAAGATTCCCTGGAGAAGGGAAAGACTACCCACTCCAATTTTCTGGCCTGGAGAATTGCATGGACTGTATAGTCCATGGGGTCACAAAGAGTCGGACACGACTGAGAGACTTTCACTTTCACAGAACTGTGGATGCAGTTGCTTTTAATTGTTACCCTATTAGATGGAAAGCACTGGATGTTCAGTCTGTTATTCCACATACACTAGCCTTCACAGTTTCATGTCCTAAGATAATGTGATAATCGAGTCACTGACCAAAAGGCTGAATAGGGCAGAACTAGAGACAGTGCTCTGAACCTGCCGCTTGAGTCTACTTTTTACCATAGGATTCTCAGCTTCACTAGAGGAGTTCAATTTCTTAGCTGTACTCTCTGATCTTGACAGATGAAAATACTTTAAGGAGAGTCTACAAATCAAATATTCTTACATTGTACACAAACACCTACTCTCTCTTCAAAGGTACAAAAGAAATTCACCTCCTTGATGAATTGTTACCTACTTTTCCTAGATGAAAGTACCGTCTTCCTCCTTATGGCTTCCTAATTTAATTCTCACCATTTTTATCTCTCTGACCACATTGTGACTTATATTACAGTTAATTATCTGAACAACACCTATTTACACTCCTTTAATTCAGTTCCCTTGGGTCTACAAGATTGCACCAACTGCCCTGAAGTTACTTTTAAGTATCAAACATGGCAGAAACTCGCCAGCTATTTGTTCTTTCTGAGGTAAATATTATAATTAAAAGCACATGCCCAGCCTCTGGTATTTTGGATAAACTGACAACTGGACAAAATCTTAACTGTTATTCCAGATAAAAGTTCTTTCTGTGTTGATTTTTTTCTTTTAGAGAGAACTTGCATTCTAGATAGCATTCAGGTAAATAGAAATGGGACTGATATGTTAGCTGGGAGAAAACCCACTATTGCAGGAAGCAAAAGTAGACAAATCACACATCTTCTGTATACTTCAAGACCTATTTTATTAGGAATTGGCAGCTCAGACAGCAAATAGTTGGCCTGCATACAGGAGACCTGTGTTCCATCCCTAATCAGGAAGATCCCTGGAAGAGGGCATGTCAAACCACTCCAGTATTCTTGCCTAGAGAATCCTCATGGACAGAAGAGTCTGGTGGCCTGCAGTCCAGGGGGTTGTCAGTCCATGGGCTCATAAAGTGTTGGACATGACCGAGCAACTATGCACAACAAACTTCTCACGTTGACATCCTGACATTTAGAAACAGTTTCTCTCACTAGTGTGCTTAACTACAACTCCTGCTTTTCAGTGGACAATCAAAGATAAATGTAATATTCCATAACAGTCAAGTAATTATTTCTATCAAGGTATTTTCTGAAAGCTACGCCAGAGAAATACACTGTGGGATAGAGCAGATGACAAGAAGTATAAGAGACCCAAACACAGGAGCTGCACAACCAATCAATAATTTTCTTTTCAGGAAAAATAAAACCTCAGTTTGGAATCATGTTTTATACAGAGATTTTCATAATCTTTGGACAAGTAAAGGATTTTTTACTCTAATTTTCCTTTTCTAGTTGAGAAAACCAAGGCCTAGAGAAGTGAATATAAGTTTTCCAAGTCAAAGGGCAGTTAAGTTAGGATTCTGATGAGAGCCCACTGACAGGCCTTAGGGTCCAGTTGCTTCATCTCTAGGCTGCCAGGCTGGAGATTGGGGTGCCAGTAATGGTGCCACATTCAGGCTGAATTGCTTTTATTTGGGAAACCTCTATCTTTGCTCTTAACACCCTCAACTGATCTCATAAAATCCACAATCTATTGGTTTAAATGTTAACTACATCTAAGAAAATATCTTCCTAGGTGAGCATGTCAGAGAACTACAATTTTAAAGAAATGTATAATTCTATGGAATATGTTACCATATGCCTCAGGAATTGAATATCTATGCTACTTGTTCCACATTTATGACCTTGGAAGGGAAAACAAGATTGACACTTTTTTCCCCCCATTTAATCATGTCCAGTGTTTTAGTGCATGCAGGCTGCTGTTACAAAATGCCAGAGGCTGGGTGGTTTATAAACCACGTTATTTATCACAGTTATGGAAGCTAGAAGTCCAAGATCAGGGTACCAGCATGGTTGAGTGAGTGAGGGCCTCTTCCAGGACATATCCCTAAATAGAAAGGATGAACAAGTATTTCAGGCCTCTTTCACAAGAGCCCTAGTCCCCTCATGTGGCCTCTGCCCTCATGACCTAATCATTTTCCAATGGTCCCACCTTCTAAAATCGTCACTTTGGTGATTAAAACCTAAAATCATAGGTTTTCAACATATGAATTTTGGGAGAACACAAGCATTTAGACCATGGCACCCAATGAGGAGACTGACTTGACTAAGGTAACCCAATGCCTCATCCATACTGAATGCTCTGTGGTGCTGATAGGAAGCCAAGGACTAAGGAAACTGAATCAGGACCAGCAGCCCCAGGTGGAAGGTCTGAGATGGCAAACTCCTTGATGGATTTCCCAACAATATAAGAGTGTCTCCAGGGTCTTCCTTGGTTATAAGTCTCTGAGCAATCCACCCCCTCCTATACATGTTCCTATTTGAAATATGAGTTAATTACTGAGTTCTTAGACAAAGTACCAGTTGACCAACATGGAAACATCATGACCATGCATATGAAGAAAAGGGCCTTTGACAGATACAAATTTCAGTGTGGAAAGTCCTCAAGACTTTATTCACTTCAGATAGCAATTACACATTTGGGGATCTCCCAAGACCATTCTTGGGTTCCATCATCAGCTAGGACTGCAAGAGCTCACTGAAACCTGTTATACATGTGGTTATAGTTTATTCCAGATCTTTGATTTATTTTTAATTCATTTTTTGTTTTTAGTGCAGTAAAATTGATTTACAATGCTATAAATGTCAGTTTTTGTTGAACAGTAAATAAGTTATACATATATGTATATCCACTCTTATTTAGAATCTTTTCTCATGGAGAAACAGACAGGTTCCAAAAAGGAAAAGGAGTATGTCAAGGTTGTAAATTGTCACCCTGCTGATTTAACTTATATGCAGAGTACATCATGAGAAACGCTGGGTTAGATGAAGCACAAGCTGGAATCAAGATTGCTGGGAGAAATATCAATAACCTCAGATATGCAGATGACACCACCCTTATGGCAGAAAGTGAAGAAGAACTAAAGAGCCTCTTGATGAAAGTGAAAAAGGAGAGCAAAAAGTTGGTTTAAAGCTCAACATTCAGAAAACTAAGATCATGGCATCCAGTCCCATCACTTCATGGCAAATAGATGGGGAAACACTGGAAACAGTGGCTGACTTTATTTTTCTGGGCTCCAAAATCACTGCAGATGGTGATTGCAGCCATGAAATTAAAAGACGCTTACTCCATGGAAGGAAAGTTATGATCGACCTAGAAAGCATATTAAAAAGCAGAGACATTACTTTGTCAATAAAGGTCCATCTAGCCAAAGCTATGGTTTTTTTAGTAGTCATGTGTGGATGTGAGACTTGGACTATAAAGAAAGTTGAGTGCCTAAGAATTGATGTTTTTGAATTGTGGTGTTGGAAAAGACTCTTGAGAGTCCCTTGGACTGCAAGGAGATCCAACCAGTCCATCCTAAAGGAGATCAGTCCTGGGTGTTCATTGGAAGGACTGATGTTGAAGCTGATACTCCAATATTTTGGCCACCTGATGCGAGAGCTGACTCATTTGAAAATACTCTGATGATGGGAAAGACTGAAGGCAGGAGAAGAAGGGGACAACAGAGGATGATATTGTTAGCTGGCATCACTGACTCAATGGATATGAGTTTTGGTAGACTCCAGGAGTTGGTGATGAACAAGGAGGCCTGGCGGTTCATGGGGTCGCAAAGATCTGGACACGACTGAGAGACTGAACTAAACTGAACTCAGTAGCTCATTACAGAGAATTGAGTAGAGTTTCCTGTTCTATACAGTAGGTCCTTATTAGTTATCTACCTTATATATATTATACCTTATATATATATACACACACATATATATTAGTGTGTATACGTCAATCCCAATGTCACAATTCATCCCTCCCTTCTTCCCCCGGAACCATAAGATTATTTTCTACATTGTGACTCTCTTTCTGTTTGTAAATAAGTTCATTTATACCATTTTTTAATATTCCACATATCAGTGATATCAGATGCATTTCTTTCTCTCTCTTACTTCACTTGGTATGACAATATCCAAGTCTATCTGTATTGCTTCTGATAGCATTATTTTGTTCCGTTTTATGGCTGAGTAACATTGCATTGTATATCTGCACTACATCTTCTTTGTCCATTTCTCTGTTGATGGACATTTAGGTTGCTTCCATGTTCTGGCTATTGTAAACAGTGCTGCAATGAACAATGCTATGCTTATTCACTCAGTCGTGTCCAACTATTGCGACCCCATGGATTGTAGGCATATAGGGCAGAGTAAAAGAAAGTGTGAAACATGAAACTTTGGTTTCCTCTTCCCAGGGTGTCATGGGCAGCTTTGTGTTCCCAGCACTGATGTGCCAGCAGTGAGCACTTGCAGACACGGGAGCTCACTCCAGGCTCCATGTCCAGAGCTTTTACTGGGGCTCCATCGCCAAGGCATGACTGACAGTCCATACAGCTGATCTCAGGCTCTAACCTCTCTAGAGGTGCAGCTGATACTGCATGACCAAAACCCCCATCCTGAATCATATCATTCTTGTGACCCAAAGTTTTTACTCTAAATCACACTGTTTACATCCCTGTCAGGTTGGCCCAAGACCCTCACATAAACAATAGCACTTTTCTCAATGTCAACCTTTGACACCTTTAGTCACCCTTTCCCAGAGGAAACAACCTGAGGGTTTAGAGAGGAGCTCCCAGGAAACAAGGGCAAAGTCCAGACTTCCCTTTGGATGAGGCTGAGCCCTTCACTACAGAGCCTGGTGGCTGGTTTTGGTTGACAAGGCTCCCTCGTTGTAACTTCACAATAAGAAAATGTGAAGTAACAAACATTGGTCAAGCATTTATCTTCTTCTGGTCTTTCTCTGAAATGTTTTTTCTTGCATTATCTTCATTAATTCTTATGCAACTCCATAAGGCAGACACTAGTTTGAATGGCATTATGGAGAGAAGTAAATTAAAGCTGGCCTGAAGATTCAGAGCTAGTGAGTGGTGGAGTGGGAGTATGTACAAAGGCTACAAGACTCCAAGGTTCACACTTAAAGCCACTATGTGGCGAAGATCCCAGCACTTCTTTTTTTAGCATTTTTATTTACTTGGCTGTGTTGTGTCTTAATTGTAGCACTTCTGGATCTTACAGTAGCATAGAAAACAGCCCAAGTCAGCCTGCTTTCTTTTTTTGTTTGTTTGTTTTTGTTGTTGATCAGTAATTTTTTTTTTTTGATAAATTTATTTTTTAATTTTATTTTATTTGTAAACTTTACAATATTGTATTAGTTTTGCCAAATATCAAAATGAATCCTCCACAGGTATACCTGTGTTCCCCATCCTGAACACTCCTCCCTCCTCCCTCCCCATACCATACCTCTGGGTCGTCCCAGTGCACCAGCCCCAAGCATCCAGTATCGTGCATCGAACCTGGACTGGTGACTCGTTTCATACATGATATTATACATATTTCAATGCCATTCTCCCAAATCTCCCCACCCTCTTCCTTTCCCACAGAGTCCATAAGACTGATCTATACCTCAGTGTCTCTTCTGCTGTCTCGTACCCAGGGTTATTGTTACCATCTTTCTAAATTCCATATATATGCGTTAGTATACTGTATTGGTGTTTTTCTTTCTGGCTTACTTCACTCTGTATAATAGGCTCCAGTTTCATCCACCTCATTAGAACTGATTCAAATGTATTCTTTTTAATGGCTGAGTAATACTCCATTGTGTATATGTACCACAGCTTTCTTATCCATTCATCTGCTGATGGACATCTAGGTTGCTTCCATGTTTTGGCTATCATAAACAGTGCTGCGATGAACACTGGGGTACACGTGTCTCTTTCCCTTCTGGTTTCCTCAGTGTGTATGCCCAGCAGTGGGATTGCTGGATCATAAGGCAGTTCTATTTCCAGTTTTTTAAGGAATCTCCACACTGCTCTCCATAGTGGCTGTACTAGTTTGCATTCCCACCAACAGTGTAAGAGGGGTCCCTTTTCTCCACACCCTCTCCAGCATTTATTACTTGTAGACTTTTGGATCGCAGCCATTCTGACTGGCATGAAATGGTACCTTATAGTGGTTTTGATTTGCATTTCTTTGATAATGAGTGATGTTGAGCATCTTTTCATGTGTTTGTTAGCCATCTGTATGTCTTCTTTGGAGAAATGTCTATTTAGTTCTTTGGCCCATTTTTTGATTGGGTCATTTATTTTTCTGGAGTTGAGCTGTAGGAGTTGTTCGTATATTTTTGAGATTAGTTGTTTGTCAGTTGCTTCATTTGTTATTATTTTCTGCCATTCTGAAGGCTGCCTTTTCACCTTGATGATAGTTTCCTTTGATGTGCAGAAGCTTTTAAGTTTAATTAGGTCCCATTTGTTTATTTTTGCTTTTATTTCCAATATTCTGGGAGGTGGGTCATAGAGGATCCTGCTGTGATGTATGTCGGAGAGTGTTTTGCCTATGTTCTCCTCTAGGAGTTTTTATAGTTTCTGGTCTTAAGTTTAGATCTTTAATCCATTTTGAGTTTATTTTTGTGTATGGTGTTAGAAGGTGTTCTAGTTTCATTCTTTTACAAGTGGTTGACCAGTTTTCCCAGCACCACTTGTTAAAGAGAGAGTCTTTAATCCATTGTATATTCTTGCCTCCTTTGTCAACGATAAGGTGTCCATATGTGCATGGATTTATCTCTGGGCTTTCTATTTTGTTCCATTGATCAATATTTCTGTCTTTGTGCCAGTACTATACTGTCTTGATGACTGTAGCTTTGTAGCAGACTCTGAAGTCAGGCAGCTTGATTCCTCCAGTTCCATTCTTCTTTCTCAAGATAGCTTTGGCTATTCGAGGTTTTTTGTATTTCCATACAAATTGTGAAATTATTTGTTCTAGCTCTGTGAAGAACACTGTTGGTAGCTTGATAGGGATTGCATTGAATCTATAAATTGCTTTGGGTAGTATACTCATTTTCACTATATTGATTCTTCCAATCCATGAACATGGTATATTTCTCCATCTATTAGTGTCCTCTTTGATTTCTTTCACCAGTGTTTTATAGTTTTCTATATATAGGTCTTTAGTTTCTTTAGGTAGATGTATTCCTAAGTATTTTATTCTTTCCATTGCAATGGTGAATGGAATTGTTTCCTTAATTTCTCTTTCTGTTTTCTCATTATTAGTGTATAAGAATGCAAGGGATTTCTGTGTGTTGATTTTATATCCTGCAACTTTACTATAGTCATTGATTAGTTATAGTAGTTTTCTGGTGGAGTCTTTAGGGTTTTCTATGTGGAGGATCATGTCATCTGCAAATAGTGAGAGTTTTACTTCTTCTTTTTCAATTTAGATTCCTTTTATTTCCTTTTCTGCTCTGATTGCTGTGGCCAAAACTTCCAAAACTATGTTGAATAGTAATGGTGAAAGTGGGCACCCTTGTCTTATTCCTGACTTTAGAGGAAATGCTTTCAATTTTTCACCATTGAGGATAATGTTTGCTGTGGGTTTGTCATATATAGCTTTTCTTACACCAATCAGTCACTGAGAAATACAAGAAGTAACCATTTTAGGGGATGCAATTTCATTCTGCAAAATTTTGGGAGGTTCCCCTTAGTCTATAAACTGTGTCTAAGAGATTAACTAAAAGTAAATTCAAAAGAACCTGATCAAAATCTCTGAAGCACTTTTGGAGTTTAAGTAGAAATGAAATGCAGGTCTGGTAACCAAGATTCAGTCACAGATGAGTCAGAACCAGTACCACTTTAGAAAAATATCTGTGTATCATATCTGTTCAATCTGGAGTCTCCCCATTTTCCAAACAAAGGACTGTGTAGTATCATTTAAGATCCATAGTTCAGTTTTCATCTCAGTCTACATATGAACTTTGACGTGTTAGCACTGTGTTGAAAAGAGGATGCAAACAAATAGATTTATCAGAGGTTGAGAAGCAAAATAAGAGCTACTGTTGTAGAAGGAAAAATATTGCGTTGCTTAACTGCTGACATAATGTCTAACAGGTTAAGGCAAAGTTAAGGAACAGATCAGACCTCAAGATTCAATCTCTGAGTCTCATGTTTTGAGATTTACACTCTGAACATAGACTTCCACAATATTATAGTTCACCATCATCATTTCAGGAAAGAATACAAGGAAAGAAAGACTTGTCAGGAGAGTTAATTTTCATCACAATATGGTTAATATTTAGTTTCTAGCAAATCAGATAATTTGTGCTAGATATATGTCAAGTAACTACCGATATAATATTTGCATGCATAGATGCAAACATAAGACTTTTTCTAATGTTATCATAAAGTATGTTGAACATGCAAAGAAAAAAAAATAAACAGCCCTATCCCTAAACTGTTGTGTAATCTAAAGATACAATTATACTGTACCTAGAAGAATGACAGACACCCATAAAATGGGTAATCCACAAATACTATAAAACAACAGAGAAAAACCCTATGAATACCACTAATTTTCTGAGACTAAAGTTATCTAAAGGGCTAATAATCCACATTATCTGTTTCTCATTTTATATTCTTCCTTAAAATGCTATTCCTTTAATAATGTGTAACTAATTTGCATTCCAAAAGTGTGAGGTGGATAAAAGTTTGTCACGCTTTTAATCTAAGTGTACAAGATTATCACAGGTACAGGCAATTAATAAGCAGATTGCCCTACACCAGGAGTCCTTGGGGACCCATCACTAGCAGTAAAGGCATAGTTGAGATTTAATCTCAGTTACAAATAGAATTAGGCAGAGAAAACTTATACGCCCTGTTCTCATTTTCTCCATTTTCTTTTGAAATTGAGAACACACTTGAGTCACTTTGAAGTGATATTATTGACTTGCATAACATTTTTTTTTTTTTTGCTCTGCAATGTGAATGTACATTTTTCAAATATCAAGCCTTTGATCTGAGCTGCTCCACCAGAACACTCTATAGAGGCTGGAAACCATTTCTATATAAGGCTTTGCCATGTCGAGAGGAAGACTACTCTAGCTTGGAAGAGGTTGGAAATATCCCATCTAGAAGCTCTTTCAGTCCTCCTCAGCCTAAACACTTTACTGAGAGGGGTCAAACGGCTAGAACAAAACCTAAATTACTCAGTGCTTCCTCAACCTTGACTGTCTCACTGTAGTCATCACAACTTAATGAAGTTCTAAGATTTTAAACATTCATGGACTGAGTTCACAGATTCCTCCTTCAATAGGAAAATTAGTATCTATCTGATTTTCAATTACAACTCCAAATCTTCAGTTTTTAAATCATATTCAGCAGTGGCCAGAAAGAGGAAATAATGGGGAAAAGACTTCCCTGATTTTGTTATTTAGTCACTAATTTGTGCCTTATTCTTTTGCAACCCCTTGGACCTTAACCAACCAGGCTCCTCTGTCCATGGGATTTCCCTGGCATCAATACTGGAGTGGGTTGCCATTTCCTTGTCCAGGGGATCTTCACCACTCGGGAAATCGAACCCAGGTCCCCTGCATTGGCAGGTGGGATCTTTACTGCTAAACCAGCAGTGTGACTGTAATTCATAATGGAGTCAACTTTATCCCTACAACTTTTAATGTGTGTGTTTGAGCTACCCATTTCCCACATCCTACCTGGTAGAACATGCAGCAAGTTTCTCAGTTTTTGCATGTAGCCCCACAAAGGCTTTATGATCTGAAGTGTCCAGAATAAAAAATATATTTCAGCCACATGAAAAATGTCGAACCTTTCAATGACTGGTCATCATAACATTGTCACAGACCTTCTACACCAAAGTTAATGACCTCTTTGTTAGAAGATCCTTCAGCTACCCTTTATGTGTATCAGTATGAATATATTGATGTCTATGTATTTATATTTTTTGAATATTTTTCTTTTAAGAAAATCAAGGAGGAATGTTAAAATTCTTTTCTGATTTGAAGGTTTTGTGTGGGATTTTTCACTCTTTTCATTCACATTTTACTTTGAAAAGAGAATTAGGGCAACAAGTTCAGTCTTAAGTTTTTATCTTCAGTCACTGGAAAATGGGAACCTGAGTTTCCTTTGCATGCCAGTCATTTAGTGTGTGTGTGTGTGTGTGTGTGTGTGTGTGATGGGCATATGTATGCAAGCATAAGGCAGCCACTGCTGCTCAAGCAGACTGAAAAATTTCACACATCCCCAGTCTAGTCCTGACAAGAGGATCCAGCTTGGAAAACAGAACCTCTCCCTCAGTGCTACCCTCAGCCTCTTGGATCTCCTTCAAAACACGAATGATACAGGGGAGGCTTTTATTTCACACAAGCAGGTTCAAGTATAAGGGACTTTGTCACCTCTGGGAACTAAGCACCCAGTTATAACATTTGTATGGAAACTGACTTGTTAAATTTGCTCTCAAAGATAAGGAACCCACTAAAGCATTAGAAAGAGGAGAAGCAGGGTCCAGTTCAAAGTGATTTCACTTTTGGACTCTGTGGGAGAGGGAGAGGGTGGGATGATTTAGGAGAATGGCATTGAAACATGTATAATAGCATATAAGAAATGAAGTGCCAGTCCAGGTTTGATGCAGGATACAGGATACTTGGGGCTGGTGCACTGGGATGACCCAGAGAGATGGTATGGGGAGGGAGGTGGGAGGGGGGTTCAGGATGGGGAACATGTGTTCATCCATGCCTCTCTCAATGCACATCTAGATTGCTTCCATGTCCTGGCTATTGTAATCACTGTTGCAATGAATTTTGGGGTACACGTGTCTTTTTGAATTATGGTTTTCTCAGGGTATATGTCCAATAGTGGAATTTCTAGGACATATGGTAGGTTTGTTAGAACTTCCCTGATGGCTCAGCATGTGAAGAATCTGCCTGCAGTGCAGGCGTAACAGGAGATGGTTCAATCCCTAGGTCGGGAAGCTCCTTTGGAGGAGGAAATGCAACCCACTCCACTATACTTGCCATTTCCACCTACCCCTCTACCATAATGCTTACCTTCATTTACATATGTATTAGAAAAGATTTGCCCTTTCTATTAACTTAAGTATCTTAGCTGTCATCTGACCTGTTTACCTTTTATTTTTTGAAGAGAACACAGGTAAGTTCCACTCTCTTAGACAGCATCAATTATACAACACAATTTTATCAGTTATAATAATCATGCTATACATTAGATCCTCAGACCTTAACATTTTCATATGTTAAAATTTATAACCTTTTACAAACCCGTCCCTATTTCCTCCACTCTCCAAGCTTTGGCAATCACTCTCCTACTCGGTTTCTGACTTCCAATTTTTTTTTTTCAGATTCCTTACAGTTGAGATCATACAGTATCTGTCTTTCTCTAACTTATTTTACTTAGCATAAGGCCCACCAAATTCAACCATGCAGCCACAAATGGAAGAATTTCTTTCTTTTTAAATGGCTAAATAAAATTCACACACACACACATATATATCTCACATCACATTTTTTAATCTCTTCACCTCCTGACAGATACTTAGATTGTTCCCATAATAGGTTGTTTCTAGGCTACTGTGACGGAGAAGGCAATGGCACCCCACTCCAGTACTCTTGCCTGGAAAATCCCATGGATGGAGGAGCCTGGTAGGCTATAGTCCATGGGGTTGCTAAGAGTCGGACACGACTGAGCGACTTCACTTTCACTTTTGACTTTCATGCATTGGAGAAGGAAATGGCAACCCACTCCAGTGTTCTTGCCTGGAGAATCCCAGGGACAGGGGAACCTGGTGGGCTTCCGTCTATGGGGTCGCACAGAGTCGGACAGGACTGAAGCGACTAAGAGAGCGAGTGAGCCAGGCTACTGTGAATATTGATGCAATGAACATGGGAGTACAGATTTCTCTTTGAGATAATTATTTCATTTCCTTTGAATATATATTCAGAAACAAATATATATCCAGAAGTGGGATTAATGGCCATATAACAGTTCTTTATGAAATTTCGTGAGAAAATTCCAGAAGGTATTCCATGGGAGTTGCACCAATATAGAGTCCTACAAATAATATATAAGACCTCCATTTCCTACACATTCTCAAACACACTTATTTCTTACTTTTTGGTAAAAACCATTTAAACAGGAATGAGGTGGTATATGTTGTACTTTTGATTTGCACTTCCCTGATAGTGATGTTGAGCATCTTGTCATATACTTCTTGGGCATTCTGTATGTCTTATTTGGGGGGAAAATTGTATATTCTGTAAAAAAATAACATGCATTTTGTGTACTGTATTTGAATATATAAAACTTAGTTACCTATCCATACACCAAAACAAATTACAGAAAAACAAATAATCCCATTTACAATTGCATCAAAAAAATAAAATACCTAGAAATAAATAAAGCTGGGTGTTGAAAGATCTATGTATGAAAACATTCAAGACACTCATGAAATAAATGGTTAAAAGATACTAAAGGAAATATATTTCATATTTATTGACTGGAAGAAATAATATTGTTAATAAATCCATATTACCCAAAGCTATCTACATATTCACTGCAGTTTCTTTCAAAATTCCAAGGCATTTTTCACAAAACAGAAAAAAAATTCTACAACTTGTATAAAACTGTTGTTGTTGTTCAGTTGCTAGGTCATGTCTGACTCTTTGTGACTTCACAGACTGCAACACGCCAGACGTCCCTGTCCCTTACCATCTCCTAGAATTTGCCCAAGTTCGTGCCCATTGAATTGGTGATGCCATCCAACCATCTCATCCTCTATCAGCCTCTTGTTCTTCTTCCTTCAATCTTTCCCAGCATCAGGGTCTTTCCCAATGAGTCAGCTATTCACATTAGGTGGCCAAAGTATTGGAGCTTCAGCTTCAGCATCAGTCCTTCTGAAGAGTATTTGGGGTTGATTTCCTTTCACATTGACTGGTTTGATCTCCTTGGTGCCCAAGGGACTCTCAAGAGTCTTCTACATCAGCACAGTTTGAAAACATCAGTTCTTCAGCACTCTGCCTTCTTTATTGTCTGTCCAGCTCTTACATGTGTACGTGACTACTGGAAAGAGCATGGCCTTGACTATACAGACCTCTGTCAGCAAAGTGATGTTTTTGCTTTTAACACACTGTCTAGGTTTGTCAGAGCTTTCCTGCCAAGAAGCCATCGTCTTCTAATTTCGTGGCTGCAGTCACCATCCACAGTGACTTTAGAGCCCAGGAAGCGGAAATCTGTCACTGCTTCCACCTTTTCCCCTCCTATTTGCATATAAGTGATGGGACCAGATGCCATGATCTTAGCTTTTTTGACATTGAGTTTTAAGCCAGCTTTTTCACTCTCCTGTTTCACCCTCATCAGAAGCTCTTTAGTTCCTCTTTACTTTCTGCCATTAGAATTGTATCATCCACATATCTGAGGTTGTTGATATTTATCCCAGCAATCTTGATACCAGCTTTTAGGACTCATCCAGTCCAGCATTTCGCATGACATGCACTGCATTTAAGTTAAATCAGCAGGGTGACAATATTCAGCCTTGACGGACTCCTTCACTCATTTTGAATCAGTTTATTGTTCCTTATCTGCTTCTAACTGCTGGTTTTTTAAATGCATACAGGTTTCTCATAAGACGGGTAAGGTTGGTCTGGTATGCCCATCTCCTAAAGAATTTTCCACTTTGTTGTGATCCACACAGTCTGGTGAGGTCAATGAAGCAGATGTTTTTCTGGAATTCCCTTGATTTCTCTATGTTCCAGCAAATGTTGGCAATTTGATCTCTGGTTCCTCTGCCTTTTCTAAACCCAGCTTGAACATCTGGAAGTTCTAGGTTCACATAATGCTGAAGCCTAGCCTGGAGGGTTTTGAGCATAACCTTACTAGCACTGGAGATGATTGCAACTGTTCAGTGGCTTGAACATTCTTTAGTACTGCCCTTCTTGGGAATTGGGACAAGGTTGACCTCTTCCTGTCCTCTGGCCACTGCTGGCTTTTCCAAATTTTCTGACACATTGAGTGGAACATTTTAATAGCATCACCTTTTAGGATTTTAAATAGCTCTGCTGGAATTTCATCACCTCCAATAGCTTTATGGCAGCAGTGCTTCTTAAGACCCACTTGACTTCACATTCTAGAATGTCTGGCTCTGAGTGAGAAACTACACCATTGTGATTATCTGGGTCATTAAGTTTTCTTTTTGTATATTTCTTATGTGTACTTTTTCAATTTCTTCTTGGTCTATTCTGCTGTATTAAATCACAAAATACCAAAGTGTCAAAGTGATCTTGAGAAAGAAGAACAAAATACGAAACTATGGTTGCTGATTTCAAATTGTACTAGAAAGCTATAGTAATCAAAACAGAATGATTTGTTTCTGGCACGAAAATAGACACATAGATCAACAGAGCAGAACAGCGAAGCCGGAAAGAAACACACACCCATATATTGTCGGTTAGCTTATGAAAAAGGAGCCAAGAATATCCAGTGGGGAAAGGACAAGCTTTACAAAATGGCACTGGGAAAACTGGATAGTCCTATGAAAAAATGAAACTGTGCCCCTGTCTGTTACCATACAAAAATCAACTTAAAAGGGATTAAAAAGTTGAACATAAAACTTTAAGCAACTAAACCCCTAGAAGAAGACACTGAGGTAATCTTCTTGCCATCAGTATTTGCAACGACTTTTGGGATTTCACGCCAAAAGCAAAGGCAACAACTGCAAAAACAAACAAGTGGGACCACATCAAACTCCAAAGAAAGAAACATCAGCAAAATCAAATGGCAATTTACAGATTGACAAGATATTTCCAAAACATATATTTGATAAGGGCTTAATATCCAAAATACATGAGACATACAACTCAAGGGCAAAAAACCCCAAATTTTTAATGGAGGGTAAGAAAAGTAAGAGTTTCAATAAATCTAAAGATTATACTGTGGATGAGAGAGACAGCAAGGTTTTCCTTCTAGAACAACAAAAGCCTGTGCCTTCCTGGCCTTACTTTCTTCATCTCCACTCATTTGTTTGACAATTACAGTTCACAGTGTACGTTCTCCAGTCAATAGCAATCACCTCACAGTGAGCTATAATGTGTACTAAGAACAGCCCCACTGGTGGGGGGGGTGGGGGGGAATAACATTTGCATACTTACTAACGAGGAATGTCAAAAGGAAGGTAATTTCCAGAGTTTACCACTCCATTGTTTTCTATGTTTCATTTCTAAATTGAGCCACCTAGTAAGGAAAATGAGTTAAGAGACCTCAATAATATATATATAGATAGAAAATCAATTTTAAGTGGGAGCATTAATGGATTATAATTTGGGGGTAATTTATTATTACTGTTGTAACTGTAGTCCTTTTGATTCTTTATTGCATCCATAAATAATTTATTATAAATATTAATAGCAACACAGGGACACATACTATTAAAGTTATAGTGAATAGAGAAAAACATAGACTATATTAGGCAAGTAGTGAAAGTATGGGAAGTCAACAATGATAGTTAAGGGCAGTATGGCCTTGAGGAAGGAAGGAAGGTTCTCAAAGTTTGTTGAAACACCCATAATGAGGCAGATGTGATGAATTAGCTTAATTTGTAAACAAGAAGCTCTACCAGAAGAAATTTAAATTCATAAGAACATTACTATGCTAAAACCAAAATTTAGACAGAGAATAGGGTAGGGTATATAGACATTCAAAATTCTCCATTGATTAGTGCATCAGGCACTCAAGGACCACCCTCACTGAAGTCTTTCTCTATTGCTCACCCTACAGGTACCAGCATGGAGAAAGAGATAGCTCTACTCCACAGGCAGTTGAACCCTCTTTTATGGCCTCACAGCTTTCCTTAAGAAGCATTCCATGCAGCACATTTCCTCCACCCCATCCCTTCCGGCTGACTCCCCACAGTCAACAGGAGTCCTCACCCTGGGATCATTCTGCAATCCCCATGGCTCCAGCTCCCAGCTTCCGTGGACACCAGTGGACTTACAACCCTGTCCGAGGTATGAAACGCTGCAGCATGGCTTGTCTATGTGGTTCTCACTCCATTCAGACTGTCACATTAGTTAATTCACTCCCCAACAGCTTCAAATGCCTCCCCCATCCCAGTGGATGGCCATGGACGCAGGGATCTCTCCCCTGCGCTTCAGCTCCCTCTCTCCCAGGTGCAGGCTGGTTCCACTTGCTCTGCTCCTTCTTTTCCCTTCCTCCTTGTCCCTTCTTTCCTTTGTCCTACTGAGTTCTGTATGGATCCAGATATTCCTTCAGTAGTCAAGGAGTCCTGCCAGTATTCACCTGGTCTTCTGTGAGAACTGCTGCATCTTTAGATGTTCTTGATGCATCAGTGGAGACAGGTGTACCCCACTTCCAACTACACCTCCATCGTCTTGTCCACCCCCATTTTGTGCATGGATTAGAAACAAGTTTCCCTTCTATTAAGTAACACTGTCATCACCACACATGTTTAACTTTTGCATTTTGAGAACACAGGTAAGTTCCACTCTCTTCAGTTCAGTCAGTCATTCAGTGGTGTCCCATTCTGTGTGACCCCAGGGACTGTGGCAACACAGGCTTTGCTGTCTATAACCAACTACCAGAGCTTGTTCAATCTCATGATTAGACCTCATGATTAGATTATGAAGCTCAAACTTAGATCCTCAGACTTTATTAATTTTTTATACATGAAAATATGCAACCTTTAAAAATCTCTCCTTATTTGTCCTACCCTCCAGTCTTTGGCAATCATTTTTTCTACTCTGACTTCCATCTTTTTTTTTTTTCTACTGAGATTCCTTATAATTGAGATCATATGGTATTTGCCTTTCTCTGACTTAGTTCACTTGGGGTGATGCCCTTCAGTTTCATCCATGTTGTCACAAATGGAAGGATTTCTTTCTTTTTCTAATGGCTAAATAATGTTTACCTATATATGTCACATCACATTGTTTTAATCCATTCTCCTGTTGAAAGATACCCAGGTTGTTCTTATAATAAGGCTACTGTGAATAATGCTTCAATAAACATGGGAATACCAATCTCTCTTTGAGACAATGATTTCATTTCCTTTGACTATATATCCAGAAGTGGGATAATGGATCACATAACAGTTCTCTTTCAAATTTCTTGAGGAACCTCCACAATAAGTTTCCATGGGAGTTGCTCCAGTATACATCCCTACCAACAGTGCATAAGCACTCCTTTTTCTCCACATCCTCAATAACATCTGTCATTTCTTACCTTTTGGTACTAGCCATTCAAACAGGTATGAGGTGAGACCTGTTGTGCTTTTGATCTGCATTTCCTTTGCTTATTAGTGATGCTGAGCATCTTGTCATATACCTATTGATCATCTAGATGTCTTATTTGTGGGAAAATGTCTATTCTTTAAAGATGTAGCATACATTATGTTTACTATACTCCAATATACGAAACTCAGTTGCCTGGCTATCAGAAAGTGGAATAAAGAAAACAATTCCATTTACTATTGCATCACAAAAAGATAAAACACTTAGAAATAAACTTAAGCAAGGTGTTGAAAGATTTTATGCAAAACCTTTAAGAAATTGATAAGAGAAATTTTTAAAGAGTTAAAGATACATAAATTTAGGTTGTTATTCAATGTGTTTCTTGAGGTAGGATTTGTATTACTATGAACTTCCTTCTTAGAACTGCTTGTGTTGCATCTATAGGTTTTAGATCATCATGTTTTCATTGTTCTTTGTTTCCAGCTATGTTTTGATTTCCCTTACTTCTTCAGTAACCTGCTCATTATTTAGAAATGTGTTGCTTAATCTCCATGTGTTTGTGTTCTTTACAGTTGTTGTTTTTTTCCTATGATCGATATCTAGTCTCATAGTGTTGAGGTGAGAGAAAATGCTTGATATAATTTCAATTTCCTTAAATTTACTGAGGTTTGATTTGTGACCCAAATGAGGAAAATGTTCCATGTGCACTTGAGAAGAAAGTGTATTCTTCTGCGTTTGGATGGAATGTGCTGAAGATACTAGGTCTGTTTGCTCTAATATTTCCTTTTAGGCTTGTTTCCTTATTAACTTTCTGTTCTGTTGATCTGTCCACTGGTATAGGTGTGGTGTCAACATGCCTACTATTATTGTGTTATGGTCAATTTCCCCTTTTGTGTCAGTTAGTGTTTACCTTATGTATTGAGGTGTTCTTATGTTGGGTACATGAATATTGAAAACTGTTATGTCTTTTTCTTGGACTGATTCCTTGTTAGTGTCCTTCTTTATCTCTTATAACAGTTTTTATTTTAAGGTCTATTTTTTCTGATATGAGAATTGCCAATCCGGCTTTCTTTTTTTTTTCCATTTGCATGGAATATCTTTTTCCATCCTCTCACTTTCAGTCTGTATGTGTCTCAAAGACTGAAGTGGGTCTCTTGTAGACAGCATATATAGTAGTTTTGTTTTTGTATCCATTCAGCCAGTCTGTGTCTTTTGGTAAGAATGGGAGAAGATAATAGCAAAAAAACAACTAAAAAAGGATTGCTTTCTAAAATATAAGCTGCTCAAACAACTCAGTCATCAAAAGACAAGGCAAGAACTGCAAAAATAAACTAGTGAGACCACATCAAACTCAAAACCTTCTGCATAGTAAAAGAAGCCATCAATAAAATGAAATGGCAACCTATGGAATTAAAAAAATTATTTGCAAATCACATATTTGATAAGGACTTCATATCCACGTATATATAAGAGACTCATGCAACTCACAGGAAAAGAAATCAAACAACCCAAATTATTAAAAGAGCAAAGGAAGAGTAAGTGTTTTGGAAAAATCTGAAGAGTAGACTGTAGATGACAGACGCTGTAAGTTTTTCCTTCCACAGTGGAAGCCAGTGTCTTCCTGGCATTGCTTTCTTTATCTCCAATCACCTGTTTGGTGACTGCAGTTCACAGTATACATCCTTCACTCACTAGCAATCACCGTACACTGAGATGTATGTGTTAAGAATAGCCCTACTAAGTATAAAAAACTAACAATTACATACTTAATCTTGAAACATCTAAAATCCAAGGTGATTTTCAGAATTTTCCATTCCATTGTTTTTTACATTCTGTTTCAAAATTGAAACACCTAGTAAGGAAAAATCAGTAGGGGACCTCAACAATACATGGATAGAAAGTCATTTAAAACTGGGAGCATTACTGGATTATAATTTGGGGGAATGTATTATTACTAATACTACTGTAATTTTCTTCTCTGCTATACTAGGTTGGTATTTATTTAAAATAGTAATACCAACATAGAGGCACATAGTACTCCAGTTACAGTAGATTGAGAAAGACAAAGCTTATTAGGCAGGAAGTGAAATCACAGAAAATTAGCAATGGTATCAAAACAAGTGGCAGTACTGCCTAGAAAGAAAGCAGAGTTCTCTAATTTTTGGAGAAAACGTGAAGAAGCCAGATGTGGGCCAACCAGCTTAAGCTGCATATGAGAAACTGCAGCAGAAGGAAAATGAAGTTTATAAAAATATGCTGATGCTAAACACCAAAATCCAGACAGTAAGAGAATAGGGTAGGTTTTATGTAGATGCTGAAAACTACTCAGAGAGGTAGACATGGAAGCAAATACACTAATGAGCATCAGAAAAATCAAAGCACAAAACAGTCTGAAAAATAAATTGCAAAGAGACTTGGTAGTCTGATCAAAAGAAAAAGAGAATCAAATTAGAAAACCAAAATATAAAGACTTGTGCACATGATAGACCCAGAGAATGCTCAGGAGAGAGAATTTGGGCCTCAATGGACCAGTGAACAGAAGCCTTCAGCATCAGGAACAAAAACCCTGGGCAGGACTCACGACTGTGCGCTTCTGGGAAAGCCTCAGTTTCAAAGTTTGGGCACTATACCACCTAAAAGCGAACGCAGACTAGGATTATAGCTTGCTATGACACTGAATCACAGACAGTAGTGTTTGTCAGTTTATTTTTCTCATTCAACTATAAAGTTAATGAATTACTAACCAATGATAATTGACGCCATCAATTATCAGTTTCCGGTCAGATCCTCTTTAATCATACAGTGGATATCTGAACCTGTAATATGATCCCCAATAACAGTTTTAATAATTAAATTTATAGATGTTTAACTGAAGGAGAATTGCTTTACAATACTGTACTGCTTTCGGCCAAACATCAGCATGAATCAGCCATAGGTATACCTATGTCCCCTTGAATTTGAACCTCCTTTCCACCTTGCTTCCTGTCCCACCCCTCAAAATTGTAACAGAAAAATATGGAAGGCTTCACAAATTTGTGTTTCATCCTTGGGCAGAAGCCATGCTAATCTTCTCAGTATTATTCCAATTATGTAAATATATGTGCTACCAAAGCAAACACAGATCTAACATTTTAACAGAAAAAAAACATATAATTAGTCATCTACCAATAAATGATCAATTACATTAGGAATTAGGGTATTCTGCTACATTTGCTGCCTCTTATAAAATCAAAGTTTATGAGGTTCAAAGTTCCATGAAGAAATTAAGCACATATTTATGCATAACACATGTATACATGCACAGAAATATATGCATACAAATACGTCTATGTTATACAAGCTATTATTCCCCTTACCTGTCACAATAAGCTCTTTAGTTGATGAGATAGGTAGCCCCAAATTCCCCCAACTTATGTGTCTCCTTTTTGAGAACCACTTCTTTTATTTTCACTACCCAATTTTAAATGACCAGTTTATTCTTAGATACCAT
Organism: Bubalus kerabau; assembly: GCF_029407905.1. Taxonomy (NCBI): domain Eukaryota; kingdom Metazoa; phylum Chordata; class Mammalia; order Artiodactyla; family Bovidae; genus Bubalus; species Bubalus kerabau. Next base: position 17,766,547 of record NC_073626.1, read on the forward strand.
GCCCCTTTAAACTAACTAAGAGCAGAGAAAACCTAGTAAATGCTGATATCTTATCCTTAATTAAATTATCACTCTTCTGGCAAATTGAAAAAAGAATCATGTTTAAATCTCATTCAGGATGATAAAATCTTTATTTTATCAGTTCTCTTGTCCAAACTCAATTCTTGCTCACTTAAGTCTTAAATTCTGCTTACTTACAAAGATCATACAGGAAAAGTAATATTAAAATCACACTTGCAAGAGTCTATGATTTTATGCTTCTGTTGGTCAAAGGTAGGGCCAGGAATAATTTCTGGAATTTTACAGTACGTCATGGAAGCATGAAGGTCTAGTTCTACTATCAAAGAGGAGATGTTTGAAGGTGGTTCAAAAACTAAGCCCCATGGGTTGTCAGGATGTACTCCCAATGAGACAGATAAAATTTGTCCCTAAATAGTCAAAGTCAGGAAAGGGCAGGCTTTATTCGCAGAGCCAATGACGTTGTCTTGGGTGCTGACCAGGTAATAGTCTTGTATTACCATTTGGAGATTTATTTTCTGTTTTCTCAAAAAAAAAACAACAAATGTAACGAGAAGATTAAAGATGCATAAAAGTAGAAGAGCTGTCAAGGTCCCTAGAAGAAAGGCTAGCCAGGAGAACCAGGCCCCCACACTGATAATTGTCAAAGACTTTAACAGTGAGTATTTTATACACAGAGCAGAACAAGTGGATAAAACCAATGTTCTAGGGTCACTGCTGTTTTGCAGCCAAAGACAAAGTATTTTTCTCTTTAAGCAGAGTCATCACAGCTCCTGATGTGGTCCTGGTTACACACATGCAGACCAAGGGCCACAGGCATGTGTGATGTGACATCAGGAAATGAACACATGAGTGTATTGGTGCCCAGTGACCTGCATCTGCTAATAATGGGACCTGGGGAAAATTACTTGCCCTCTCCAAGTCATCACATCTTCATTAACAGAACTTGATGATCATAGTGAGATTAAGGCTATCTCACAGGGTTCCTGTGAAACACAAATTTTAAGATGTTTTAAAGCTTTTGGGAAAGTATCAAAGACACGCATGGGGTTTTAAGGTGAGTGAGCAGATCCAAGGTACAATATCCTTTTTCTCTTAGTATTCTCTCTGTACTCTGTAGTAGCGATCAGTCAGTCATGTGTTTACTCTTACCCCAGCATGATGGTAAACCACACAGATCAACTGGACTTTTCTTGTCATTTCAGTGTCTAAAATGCAGGCATTATTCAATGTAGAGTGAAAAAATGACAAACTCCTAGAGGGCCTCACTGCTTAGAGTTTGCAGAGTCCCAACATTAAACTGTCTTAAAAGACTGGACTAAATACTCTGGCTCAGAATTAAGTTCCAAATGTTTGGAGAGCACAGAAGTACTTCTGGGAGCAATACAAAAATGCAGGGAGTAACCTATTCTCCAACTCTCTATCTGTGCAAATATCATCATCCATGTAAATTTACACAGAAGGCACTCCTTCTTCCCCACCCCAGCTGCTGCAGCAACAACTCTTGCTCAGAGCAACGGGGAAGGAGAAGGCTTCCCTCCACAGGAGGGGTTTGATAAACTAAGGTGACTAGATCATTTCAGAATGGCTCATGTTTTTATTTAAGCAGGGTCCTGCTTGCTCCATCTGCTGGTCATTTCTAATCTGCTCTTGTGCCAAGGCAATTTATGCCTGTCCTGCAATCATGACGTGTTTGACTTCCCCCTGAAAACACTTACAGATGTTTATCGATGCCGCCAGGCTGTCCCATGACATCCATAACCTTTCCACCATAATGTTCACTGAGTTTGGAAGTACTGTGGTGGTGGAGGTTTAGATGCTAAGTCGAGTCCGACTCTTGCAACGCCATGGACTGTAGCCCGCCAGGCTCTGAGATGGAACCTGGCGTAAGTGACTGGGCTATACTGTCCTTTAATCAAGAAGGCTGCATCAGGCAAACTTCAAATAACAGAGTCTTTACGTCAAAGAAGCCGTCTGCTGATAAGATGTGGAAATGGAAGAAAGGATCGGTTTTGTGAAATCTCAAAGATTCATAAGAAGTGCAATTAACTTTTTCAATTTCCTTTTGTTCATTTTCTTTTTTTAAATTTCCAAAATAAATGATTTTGTATTTGTCAGCTAGGAATGCCATAAAATAATGCAATAGACTCAGTGAAGTAAACAACAGAAATTTATTTCCTCACAGTTCTGGGGGCTAGAAGTACCAGATAAGGGTGCCAGCAGGTGAGGTTCTGATAAGAACTCTTTCCTCCTAGGCTGGCTTCTCCGTTAGTCCTCACACAGAGTGGTGGCTGGGGAAGAAAAGAGAGAGGAAAAGACACACAGACACAGAGAAAATTCTCTGGTGTTTCGCTTCATGAAGACACTAAACCTACTGGATCAGTGTTCCACCCTAAGAGCTCAGTTAATGTTAATGGGCTTCTCTGGTGGCTCAGATGGTAAAGAATCTGTCTGCAATGTGAGAGACTTGGGTTCTATCCCTGGGTCTGGAAGATTTCCTGGAGAAGGGAACGGCAAGCTACTCCAGTATTCTTGCCTGAGAACTCCCATGGACAGAGGAGTCTGGTGGGCTACAGTCCATGGATCCCAAAAAGTCAGAACCCTTCTCAAAACACAGCACTTTGGCAGTTAGGGCTCTAACACATGAATTTGAAGAACACAGATTCAGCCCACAATACTGCCTGACACAAAGCACTTTCAGGTGGGACTGGGGAAAAGGAAGCATGTTGATTTTCTGGTCCTTCAGTGTCTCTCTGGGCTTTCTTCTCCAGGCTCAGAGTAAATAGCCAATAAATGAGAACTGCTCTGCAGTGAACTGGGTGGATGGAACATGTTAAACAAAGCTGAATTCCGGTCACAAAAATGAATACTGGTAGTTTTTTTAATGCTACAAATTATTGTTTTAAGATTTGCAGTGAATAGCTTTAGAGCTACAATAGAAGGGGAGTTTACAATTGGAAACAATTATTCTGTTTCTGAGGAAGGTATTTGAAAGTTGTGTGTTAATTCTTTTAGTCAATCAAGGAGCACACAGTAGAGCAGACAGCTAATAAAAAGCAGTGCTAAAGGTTTCTACTAAATTCATGTAGTTCTTTTTTCTCACTAGTTTTTGTTTCATCCTCCATTATTGACTGTCCATTTTTTTCCCAACTCTTCCAAGTAATCTCTTGAAATGTTCATAACTTTCACTAAAGATTAGTTTTTCTCTATCAATGTGTTAGCTAGATTTTTCTACTCTTATTATTCTCAGTCCATTGCTTAGTATTTCCTGTAACTTTATGCCATGTTTTTCTGACGTACTATTTTGTCACCATAAACAAGATTGTATTCTGCACCTGGAATAAACACTAAGATTTTGGTGTGCAGATTCAGAGATAAGTCAAAGTCATAACTATATAACACTGTATAAGGGAATATATTGGCTCTAACCCACAGTAAACAAGAGATTAAATGGTAAAATATAGGTGTATGCATGCATTCTAAGTCACTTCAGTTGTGTCGAACTCTTTGCTGCCTTACTGACTGTAGCCTAACAGGCTCCTCTGTCCATAGGATTGGCCAGGCAAGAATACTGGAGTAGGCTGCTGTGCCCTCTTGCAAGGAATGCTCTTCACCTAGGGATCAAACCTGAGTCTTCTTATATCTCCTGCATTGGCAGGAATGTTCTTTACCACTACCATCACCTGGGAGGCACCAATGATTGGTACTTATGTACTATATTTGGTTCAAATACTAAGAAAAAAAAGATAATGATAAAACAGAGAAAGGGGAAAGGTTAAACTTAGAAAAGTTTTATGTAAAATCATATGTATAGAGACAATGTATAGAAAAAGTAGGAAAGAATGACTTTCAAATTTTGTGATGCCCCCCCGTTAAAAAAAATACACGTCTATAAAACATGTTAGTGTTCTGTTAATTGGTTCATCTACTGAATGCCCAACAACCCTAACTAATTGCATGATTACTTTTAGGATGAAAAATATGCCCAGGGCAAACTGTACTATATCAATGCCACCAAGAGCTGCCACACCAATTCCCTTCATACTCCTGAAGAAAGAGAAAAAGCCTAACAGATGAACATGAGTCTTTAACCTGGGTTTTTTTTCTACCAGATCAAATGAGACAGTATGTAGCTTACCAGGCTTCAGATTATCAGAGGTAATGGTAAATGTGCATACAGAAAAAGCTGAAGGAATTGTAAGCAACTGAAGAGAAATTATATTATGCAATTAATGAAGCATAAGCAGAAACAAGGGATGACTAAAGATATGTATAAGCAACATAAATAACAGATCTATAAATTGTCCATGCAGACATGTTTAGTTCAAACAATGCATTAGACACAGGGTTACAGCTATTATACTGTATGAAAACAGGAAATGAATGGGAATTTTCATGTATAAAATGTAAGATTGCAAAATTCATGAAATGTAAGAAACACACCCAGTTTTGAGTACTCCATGTTACTAGTGACTGCTATGTGGGGTCCTATATGGCACCACCCGAGCCACCGCGTCTGCCTTTCAAGACTCTCCTGATTCTGCTTCTACTTCTCTGACACCTCCTTCACTCGTCATTCTCAACGACTCTTCTATCACCTTTTATTCTTAATTTGTAAGTCTCCCCCAAATGCCCTATAAAACATTGCTTTATTCTCATGGCCACAACAATTGCCTCTGTTCAAAGGACAACAAGTTTACATATCAAGCCTCAATCATTTATGGCAGCTCCAAATTTTCACCGTTATAATCTCTCCTTTCTGATTTCCTGCATTATCCTTCCTCCTAACATTATTTAAAATATTTTCACATGCATCCCCCATTAAAATACTATCTTCTCTGTCTACAACTTTCTTAATGATACCAAAATTCTTTTCCTCTGTTAAGCTCATTAATAAAGAGGATGATCAAGTAAAGGAAAAATGTCAAAGTGGAAGAGGAGGAGGGATTTTCCAATAAGCTTAAATTTAAAGTTTATTGAAAGTTACTACATGGACATACATTTTACTAAGCACTTTATGTGCATTACTATATTTAATCCTACTCAGTTCTCTGTTCTTTAGCAGTAAAACAGTTCATGGCTTTAAAGAAATCAAGCATATTAACTAGAGATCTTCAGCCCCTGGGATTTTCAGGCTCAATTCTGGTAGTAGTAGTGAACTAGAGCCGGGGGACCCTCCATCGTGAATCCCATTGATGCTGTAACTAAAGACAACACTGTACCATTTTCTGCCCAGACACATGTCAACAAAACAGACTGTTCTGATATGAGCAGGGGGCTGGTGTTGGGATCAGCTTCATTGTCTCTTTGTTGTAATATCATACAACAATTATCGATCAAAAATCAATATGAAGGACTCATCTGATTCATTAATACAAATGAATCACTGGGTGACAATGATGTGGGCACAGGTGGAATCCCTCTTTCCTGGGTCAGGCACTGCAGCACATACTGACTTGCGTAAATACTTAGATTCTCTCAGGCAAATATCCAAACATAAAAACATGCCTACAATTGAAAGAATGAAGCTCCTATTAAAATTAGTTACAAATAGAGGAAGCTGGCATTACAAACATAAAAGAACTCACTCAGTGGTGGTAGAATTTCAGAGGAAAAAAGAAAATTCTTCATGTTATATAGAACTTATTAGAAGAATTTGTTTCTAAAATACCTAGATTTTTAATAATTCAGTGAAGTGTGAACTAATGGCTTACATTTTATACATTTGCAACTTTTACCACCTTCAAAAATCTCAGCATACACATAGGAATAACCAAATGGTTTTTAGGTCAGCTGCTCTGAACAAAGATCACATGTTACCAAAACCACTGAATTGTGATTATTTTAATGAGATTGTTTCTTATGGTTGCTTAGAATGAAGACCTTAGTAAGTGGATACTCATGTTAACGTACTCCTGGCATAGACCTCTGTATCATCTAGTCAAAGAGCTGCCAAGTTTGAAAGAAGTCTCAGATGCTATTCTATCAAGTGCCATAGAGAATGAGAAAAATTCAGACAAACTTCAAGCACGCATGGAGAGGCAATTCAGCCAGGTGAGCGTCCTGTAGAGGGCTTTCTTGCTTTGTTCATGAATGAAAGAGGTGACCTCTGTAATGCGTAAGGATTTGGAAATATCTCATTTTGTAAGAAAAAGATTCATGACTTCTATATTCTAGACTGCTACTACATAAAGCAGGAGCCTAGTCATTCATAGTGATAGATTCTACTGTAAAGGAATCAGAATTTCACTGCAATTTTTGACATGTGCAGCCTTCCCTGCATTACATACAATTCCACCAAAAGCTTGATTCTTCCTGGCCACAGGTGGTTGAAGTATTTTCAAGAGTAAGAGAACTAGAGAACAGAATTTCCAAGATCAGCATTTTCTTCAAAGTATCCCAGGACATCTGCTATTCAAATTCCATTTGTCTTCTTTCTCTGTTCTCCTCAAATCAAAGGATGAGAGTGGGAAGAAAGGAAAGTTAAAACTAAACTTAAGTTATGTTTCTACTTTTTAAATTCTTAATAGTTTTATCATAGGCTGGCTCCAAAATCCATATCTAGAGAGTTTTTATTTGTATGTCTTCCCCAAATCGTAACTTGATAATTAGAAGGGACAAAATAAGCTAACTAATAAAATGCATAAGAAGTCATTGTCTTTTAGGTGTCCAGATTATTTTTCCAGTCAGGTGGAAGATGTATGAGGTTCGTATTTACTGGTCAGGACTCCCATCCCTGACGTCCAGCGATGAAGATAGGCATCTTTCTGAATTTTATAACCTATCCCAGTGCCTGCACAGGGATTCACATAAAGCTGACATGTACACCAAGATCCTGGCATGCCGAACCCACAAAACGTGCTAAATCCACATCCATCCCATCCAGCTGTGAGATGGTCATAATGATGTATCCCATAGCAAGCTTCTTTGAAATTTACAGCTTTTTAATGCATGCTCTGTGAAATGGGTCTTCTCTTAAAAAAATAAACACAGACTCTGTAGAGATGTCAAAATCTAAAATGGCAATTTGTTCACATTTCCTACCTTCATTTAATAGAAAATAAAAAGAAAATCCATGCCTACAATTGAAAGAATGAAGCTCCTATTAAAATTAGTTACAAATAGAGGAAGCTGGCATTACAAAGACCATTAAAAGATTACTTAAGAATCACAGCCAATTATTCTGGGTCAAGTTATTAGAATCAAAGAATTAGACAATTGTCCATGGTTCTGGTCATGCTACCAAGAGACTGAATTCTCAGGATTCTTTATGAAAGCCAGCCACGACCTTCAGCCAACTATCACAGTGTTACACCAGACAAGATAAGTGCTTTGCACTTTTGTGTAAATAGCATGAGGTTTGCTGAACTGTCTAAAGATTGTTAGGATGCTGTCTTAGTCCTTCTGGGTTGCTATAACAAAATATCACAGGCTTAAAAACAATGGAAATGGGTTTCCACAGCGTGGTCATGCAGGGTCCATTCTGGTCACACACTTCTTACTATATCCTCACATGGGGGAGGGCTTGGGAGCTCTGTGTGTCTCTTATATATATAAGCGGTCATCTCATTGAAGAGGCTCCATCCTTATAAATCCATCACTTCACAAAGGCACCACCTATGGATGGGAATCAGGATTTCATCATATGAAATTTCTGGGGGATGCAAAGGCTGAGACCATAGCAGATACAAATGTGAACTGGCTCTTCCTCCTCCAGTGGCTGTCGTCACCCACACTCCACTGATCCTCATTTCCTGCATCACCTTGCAGCCATTCCATACATTCTATCACTCTGGGTTTCACAAGTCCGGTCAGTCAAATGTCAGCTCCATCTCATATTCAGCCTATTCAATGTCTCCCTCTCCCCTGCTGAGGCCCAGGGAACCTACCAGGAAATACAGATGTGTCCATTTTTCAAGGTTCCTTCTCTCTCCCTCTCTGGATCTTCATTCCTTGGGCCATGTTGGAACAGGGTAAATGGTAACAAGATGGGAAAGTTCTGACATCACTGACTTACATGGTGCTGTTGTAGCCTTGTCTTGGTGCAGACGGACTGATCTGAAATTTCCCCTGACTGACACGTGTTTCTCTTCTGGTGTATCCCTTTGATTTTCCAGGACATTCACAAGTTGGTGATCCCCAACTTCATATTTCTTTTTTAATCAGGAGACATATTCTAGAACCCACAACTCCCCACCTGCACTATTCACCAGAGCCTCTCTGTTTCCCTCACTCTGCAAGCACAATCTGGAGAAAATTAAGTATCCCACAGTCATATATCTACTAGGTGACCCACAGAAATGCATGTATCATAAACACTCTAAACAATTGAATGGCAAAATACTAGTGTGCATCTGTCCCCCGCCAGAGGCGTCTGGATAATTGTCCAACTGGTCACATAGACACCAAGTAGATCAGAACGCAAGATTCAAAAACACATTTATCTGAGAAGTGAGATGCCATTCTCTCTTTGTTTTAGAGTAACGATACTTGTCATTAATTATTTGGCCTTAGAAACATGCCCTAGAAGGTCCCTGAATTATAAAATCCTCCAAATAGACTGATTCTCTACTAAGACTGGATAAATGTGACTGGATTAGCATTCCTCAGCCTGTTCAACAGCCTCCAAACAACCTAAGATGAGGGCCAATGTCTTGACTGGCTCTGCTAAGAAGTCAGTGATGTTGCTGGGCTGGTGTTGCAGCATCTTTAGGGCTTTAGCAGTAATTCCTAGTAAACAGAAAATGGGAAATCAAAAATTATAAGAGAAAGTGGGATGAATAAGAAGGAAGGAAGAGAAAGACAGAAGGAAGGAAAAGCAGCAAAGGGAAAGTGAGTCAAGGACTAGGGTAGTAAAGGATGAAATGGTGTTCAGTTCAGTTCAGTTGCTCAGTCCTGTCTGACTCTTTGAGACACCATGAATTGCAGCACACCACTGCCTCCCTGTCTATCACCAACTCCCGAAGTTCACCCAGACTCACGTCCATCGAGTCAGTGATGCCATCCAGTCATCTCATCCTCTGTCGCCCCTTCTCCTCCTGCCCCCAATTCCTCCCAGCATGAGAGTCTTTTCCAAGGAGTCAACTCTTCGCATGAGGTGGCCAAAGTACTGGAGTTCAGCTTTAGGATCAATCTTTCCAAAGAATACCCAGGACTGATCTCCTTTACAATGGACTGGTTGGACCTCCTTGCAGTCCAAGGGACGCTCAAGAGTCTTCTCCAACACCACAGTTTAAAAGTGTCAATTCTTTGGTGCTCAGTTTTCTTCACAGTCCAACTCTCACATCTATACATGACCACAGGAAAAACCATAGCCTTGACTAGACGGAACTTTGTTGGCAAAGTAATGTCTCTGCTTTTCAATATGCTGTCTAGGTTGGTCATAACTTTCCTTCCAAGGAGAAAGCGTCTTTAAATTTCATGGCTGCAATCACCATCAGCAGTGATTTTGGACTCCCAAAAAATAAAGTCTGACACTGTTTCCACTGTTTCCCCATCTATTTCCCATGAAGTGATAGGTCCAGATGCCATGATCTTCGTTTTCTGAATGTTGAGCTTTAAGCCAACTTTTTCAATTACCCGTTTCACTTTCATCAAGAGGCATTTTAGTTCCTTTTCACTTTCTGCCATAAGGGTGGTGTCATCTGCATATCTGAGGTTATTGATAGTTCTCCCAGCAATCTTGATTCCAGCTTGTGCTTCATCCAGCCCAGCGTTTCTCATGATGTACTCTGCATATAAGTTAAATAAGCAGGGTGACAATAAACAGCCTTGATGTACTCCTTTTCCTATTTGGAACCAGTCTGTTGTTCCATGTCCAGTTTTAACTGTTGTTTCCTGACCTACATATAGGTTTCCTAAGAGGCAGGTCAAGTGGTCTGGTATTTCCATCTCTTCCAGAATTTTCCACAGTTTACTGTGATCCACACAGTCAAAGGCTTTGGCATAGACAATAAAGCAGAAATTGATGTTTTTCTGGAACTCTCTTCCTTTTTCCATGATCCAGTGGATGTTGGCAATTTGGTCTCTAGTTCCTCTGCCTTTTCTAAAACCAGCTTGAACATCTGGAATTTCATGGTTCACATACTGCTGAAGCCTGGCTTGGAGAATTTTGAGCATTATTTACTAGCGTGTGAGATGAGTGCAATTGTGCGGTAGTTTGAGCATTCTTTGGCATTGCCTTTCTTTGGGATTGGAATGAAAACTGACCTTTTCCAGTCCTGTGGCCACTGCTGAGTTTTCCAAATTTGCTGGCATATTGAGTGCAGCACTTTCACAGCATCATCTTTCAGGATTTGAAATAGCTCAACTGGAATTCCATCACCTCTACTAGCTTTGTTCGTAGTGATGTTTTCTAAGGCCCACTTGACTTCACATTCCAGGATATCTGGCTCTAGGTGAGTGATCACACCATCATGATTATCTGGGTCGTAAAGATCTTTTTTGTATAGTTATTCTGTGTATTCTTGCCACCTCTTCTTAATATCTTCTGCTTCTGTTAGGTCCATACCATTTCTGTCCTTTATCGAGCCCATCTTTGCATGAAATGTTCCCTTGGTATCTCTGATTTTCTTCAAGAGATCTCTAGTCTTCCCTATTCTGTTTTTTCCCTCTATTTCTTTGCATTGATTGCTGAGGAAGGCTTTCTTATCTCTTCTTGCTATTCTTTGGAACTCTGCATTCAGATGCTTATATCTTTCCTTTTCTCCTTTACTTTTCACTTCTATTCTTTTCATAGCTATTTGTAAGGCCTCCCCAAACAGCCATTTTGCTTTTTTGCATTTCTTTTCCATGGGGAAGGTCTTGATCCCTGTCTCCTGTACAGTGTCACAAACCTCTGTCCATAGTTCATCAGGTACTCTATCTATCTTAAATCTATTTCTCACTTTCACTGTATATCATAAGGAATTTGATTTCAGTCATACCTGAATGGTCTAGTGGTTTTCCCTACTGTCTTCACTTTAAGTCCGAATTTGGCAATAAGAATTTCATGATCTGAGCCACAGTCAGCTCCTGGGCTTGTTTTTGCTGACTGTAAAGTGCTTCTCCATCTTTGGCTGCAAAGAATATAATCAATCTGATTTCAGTGTTGACCATCTGGTGATGTCCATGTGTAGAGTCTTCTCTTGTGTTGTTGAAGAGGGTGTTTGCATAACCAGTGCATTTTCTTGACAAAACTCTATTTAGTCTTTGCCCTGCTTCACACCTTATTCCAAGGCCAAATTTAACCTGTTACCCCAGGTGTTTCTTGACTTTTTACTTTTCCATTTTAGTCCCCTATAATGAAAAGGACATCTTTTTAGGGTGTTAGTTCTAAAAGATCTTGTATGTCTTCATAGAACTGTTCAACTTCAGCTTCTTCAGCATTACTAGTTGGGGCATAGACTTGGATTACTGTGATTATTGAATGGTTTGCCCTGGAAACAAACAGAGATCTTTCTGTCGTTTTTGAGATTGGAACCAAGTACTGCATTTTGGACTCTTTTGTTGACCATGATGGCTACTCCATTTCTTCTAAGGGATTCCTGCCCACTGTAGTAGATATAATGGTCATTTGAGTTAAATTCACCTATTCCAGTCCATTTTAGTTTGCTGATTCCTAGAATGTCGACATTCACTCTTGCCATCTCTTGTTTGACCACTTCCAATTTGCCTTGATTCATGGACCTAACATTCCAGGTTCCTATGCAATATTGCTCTTTACAGCATCGGACCTTGCTTCTATCACCAGTCACATCCACAACTGGGTATTTTTGCTTTAGCTTCATGCCTTCATTCTTTCTACAGTTATTTCTCTACTGATCTCCAGTAGCATATTGGGCTCTCACCAACCTGGGGAGTTCCTCTTTCAGTATCCTATCATTTTGCCTTTTTCATACTGTTCATGGGGTTCTCAAGGCAAGAATACTGAAGTGGTTTGCCATTCCCTTCTCCAGTGGACCACATTCAGTCAGACCTCTCCACCATGACACGTCTGTCTTGGCTGGCCACACACGGCATTGCTTAGTTTCACTGAGTTAGACAAGGCTGTGGTCTGTCTGATTAGATTGAGTAATTTTCTGTGCAGACCCCCCAGAAGCCTGCGGGCTGTGATGGACTGCACAAAAGCATGGCGGAGAGGAGCGACCCCACGTCTGAGGTCAGGGACGGCGGCCTAGAGGAGCAACCCCATGTCCAAGGAGTGGAGGCTGCACGGGCACAGAAGGGCTGAGAGGAGCTACTCCACGTTCAAGGTCAGGAGGGGCAGCCATGAGGAGATACTCCTCGTCCAAGGTTAGGAGCAAGTGCTGGGCTTTGCTGAGGCAGCCGTGAAGAGATATCCCACGTCCAAGGTAAGAGAAAACCAAGTAAGATAGTAGGTGTTGCGAGAGGCATCAGAGGGCAGACACACTGAAGCCATAATCACAGAAATGCTGTTAGAACACTTTATTTTTAAGGACCCAAATATATATGCTTTAATATCCTAAGAGCAAATATCTCATACATATTCCCTTTTATTTCCATTTTCTCTTCTATCCTATTTTTTCTGAAATTGTTCTTTATATTAGGAGTATTCTTTTGTTGTTACTAAAGGCCATAGTTCTAGAGATAAGCAAAGCTTGGCAACTCTTCAGGGCAGAATCCAGCCAAATTATCTTCTTTTAGGCGAAGACACCTTTCACCCACATACAGGAACACTGTCCAGAAAAACCAACCTCTTCCCTCATAGCCAGGGTTATTCTTGCCTGAGTCCTGCCCCTGCCTCTACCTGGGATGACCCAAACCTCTCAGAACATGACAGAACACTCTGCCCCAAAGCAATCTATCAATCCCTCCTTAGTGTCCTTCATGCATGTAAAGTGTCAGCTTTATTGTACTTTCACTTTCTTTTTTCAAAAGGTAAAAGACCATGAAAAAACCCTGTAAGCACTTTCTAAGTCATTTACTGCCCAAAACATCTAATTCTATTTTGTTACTTGCTTAACTTTCTTTCCTTCAATGTTAGATATTTCCAGCAGAGTGGATGGCGTTTATTACAGGGAAAATTTGGCAATAAGGGGGATGGTGCAATTGGAGGAAACATACACTCACCAATAGACCATACATCTTCATGTATTTGTCTGTTATAAAATTTATTTCAAGCATAAATTTAGGACTTTACATCAAGTACAGAGGTGGTGACATTGAGAGCTCTATGCTTGCTTGACTGTGACATATAAGGTGAATACTGTAGATTTCAGACAATATTGAACAGAGCCATAGATACTCTAGAGAGTCAGTCAGGAATAGCCAAAGAGGGGATATTTGGACAGAATTTAACAATCACTCCCTTGCCATCCAGAAAGCATTGATTTCCCCATCTTTTACAGATTTCCATGTAAGATTACATTTGAAGAAATGGCCCTGCTGTATCAAGTTCAGGAGCAGTGGTTACCGAATGGAAACAAATAAATGAAGAACTTTTGAAGTTCACTGACATTATAGATTAGTAAATCACATGTCATGGATACAGTGAGGACTTAAACTGAGGTTTAAAAAAATCTATTTTTTTCAGTAGTAGACCCGCAAGTTGTGAAAAAGGAGAGGGTGACATAAACACACAAATTGCTACATTACATTGTAGAGTGAAAAATAATAAGATGTGATGTGAACACGGTGCTACAGTGGATTGAAGTAAAGCTAGGAGCCATCTAAGTGTGTCATAGGAGTGACACAAATGGGATGGCTTTATGATACAGTTTTGAAAGGTTGATGGGATATTGAGTGGAAAAATAGGAAAACAGTATATCTGTCAATTCATTTAGGATCATCCTATGAAGAAGGATCTCTGACAACCTAGATCAAGGAAACTGAGATATTAATATGTATAGCATTATAAGGTATTAGTGAATAATCAAGTCTGACAAAAACACAAGAAATGTTCATGTTTTACTATACATGTTGTATCTCTCATGACTAGGTTCCCATGATATACTGTATATATTATTGTAGGGTAAGAGTGGAGAAATACTTGTATGGATTTTTATGCATTAGGGAGAATCATATATGTCAATTTGGAGAGTTTGTCTTTATTCTACAAAGCAACAGGAAACCAAGAACATTTAGTCCAAGAGACCAGAATGTCCAGAATTAGAAAAGAGAAACTTTAATGTGGATTGAGGAGTTAAGGCTGTTGGGGCTGGTAGAGAAAGAGAAAGAGACCAGAAAGAATATTATGACATTAAAAATCAAAGAGGGCTCTGCCAAGTGAAAAGTAGCAAAGGATGTGAGAGATACAGGAAATGAAATAGACCTTGACCACATGCAAGGAATGAGGCAGATATTAGAGTCAAAAAAGGCATCCACAATATGCAACTAGTTGAGTCCATAAATGACTGAAAATTCAGAGGGAAGGGAGGAGATAAATTAAGGTTTTATCCAAAAGCACCTGAGCTGTATTTATCTGTATTTAATCATCTTAGTACCAGAAATCACCAAAAAATGTTAAGGTTCTGCAGCAAATGATAGAAATAAGTAGTCTACGGAGCCTCTGCTAGACCCTATGGAATATCAGAACCAAAGCACGACTATCCAGTGATAACAAGCAGTAAGTCACTGGTCACTTTCAACAGTTAAATAAGACATACATTGTAAAGCATAGAGGATGAATGGAAATCAAATGGAAACAACCCATACCTTTACAGAGCCAGCCTAAACAAAACCTAAAACCTAAATAAAATAGAGGTAATGGTCTCCTTAATCATGTGTCCACTTTCTCCAAGTTTCTCATTCCTTTTGCCTGAATCCTCCCTTGATTACTAACCCTTCATTGCCTTACTCTCAGCAGATGATCAGCTAATCACTAATCAAATAAAGGAACAGTATTCACTCCTGAGATATATTTGTATTGATGGACTCTACAAAATGAAAAGCTTTCTAATCCCCTGAAAGTAAACCATAATACTGGAAGGACTCCTCCCCAGCCTCCTTCCAAAATGCCCAGTGGGCAGCAATTGCGAGTCTAGCTACTTAGATGTCTTCTACCATAATTATAACCTGTTTGGATAGTGAAGACAGGAGACGGATGAAGCACTGAAAGATGTTGAGAAAAAAAATGCATGGACAAGTGGAAAAGATAGCATATGCCTTAAACATGGATCTATGCCTGCACACCATACCATGTGTGATGGAGCCAGGTGGGTCTAATCAGGAATGGATTTTTCTAGAAAGCTCTATATGAGTTGGCACTGAGAAGTTTGATTCAACTCAACTGTTTCAACATGATTCTTTGATTCTAAGACTCAAAGCCACTTGCCTCATTTAACTGCACTAAGTCAAAAAGGGAATATACTCATTGTCTATTTGAACACTGCTAAGAGATTATAAAAGTTCTCATTACAAGAAGAAAATTATAACTATTTCTAGTGATGGATTTCCACCAGACTTATTGAGGTGATCATTTTGCAATATATTTCAAACAATTATGTTGTACACCTGAAACCAAAATAACATTATATGTCAATATTATTTATGTATAATGATACCTGAAACTAAAATAGCATATTTGTCAATGTGACCTATGTATAATGATCATATAATCATTATGTTATATACATAGCACATGTGTATACCTTCAGTTAAGTTCAGTCACTCAGTCATATCCAACTATTTGAGACCCCACAGACTGCAGCACATCAGGCTCCCCTGTCCGTCACCATCTCCTGGAGCTTGCTTAAACTCATGTCCATGGAGTTGGTGATGCCATCCAACTACTTCATCCTCTGCCTTCTCCTCCTCCTGCCATCAATCTTTCCCAGCATCAGGGTCTTTGCCAATGAGTCAGTTCTTTGCATCATGTGGCCAAAATATTGGATTTCCAGCTTCAGTATCAGTCCTTTCAATGAATATTCAAGGCTGATTTCCTTTAGTATTGACTGGTTTGCTCTCCTTACAGTCCAAGGGACTATCAAGAGTCTTCTCCAACATTGCAGTTCAAAAGCATCAATTTCTCAGTCCTCAGTTTCCTTATGATCCAGCTCTCACATCCATACTGATTACTGGGAAAACCATAGGTTTGACTAGATGGAAATTTATTTATATATAAAACATATATGTACGGAACAGTTCCTCACACCTATGTAAGGAACAGTTTTTGAAAAGGAATATAATTATATTTTGGATAAAGAAAACAAATCAACTCGTATAGTTTTTTTTTTTTCAAATGTGCATGTTGGCAATCATATTTGGTCTAAAACATTATCTTCAAATAATCTGCAATAAACATGAATCCACGTACATTATGTGGTATGTTAACAGGTGATCTGTACTATTGGAAAAGAAATAGTAAAGCAGAGGATGGGGTTTAGGGAATAAAGGTGAAGAAAGGGAGGTGATTTAAAGAAAAACAACTTAGACCACACTGAGGGGAGCAAACATGCTCTCTTGCATTCAAGATTCAAGTTTTCCCCTGTCCAGGCAGGTCTCTTGGTCTTCTACCCAACTTCAAAAATGTTTCCATCTCTGAGGCTCTATGCAAACTCATGTAAACATGGATGTTCTAAACCTTCTACCTCTGTTCAGTTGAACTGGTTTCATAAAAAATTGTTGGTAAACTCCCCCAAACTAAGTAACATTTTATGCAGCGAATTTTGATAATTTTCTGTTTCCTGAATAACTAATCTCCAAATTATTTTCCATTTTTCAACACAGTGTCAGTGACCTAATTATATTATGTAAAAATATTATATATGATTGCTATTCTAATATATTATGACATTTAAAAATATACACAAAATATAAATTAAATGACAGTGAGATAAAAATAAATGGAAATGGAAATGCTAACATTTTCTTCCCCAGGGAATGAGAACACTCATCTTTATGGCCACTGGACTAATGGATTCTGAATGTACACACATGTTTATACAAGTTAACTATCATAATAAAGTAATTTCTTTTACATATAGTTTCAATCAAAGTTCTTGGATTACCACAAGGGGCCAAGAATACAATTATATGTGAGTAACTCTCTTCATATGCATATATAAAATTTTGTGAGCTCAATTAAGTAATCACCTTTAGTTCTTTTGTTATTCCATCAATTCATCTACTGGTAAATAATCCAAACTCTACAATAGATATCTTTTTTTCAGGGTTTAAATCTCAAGTCATAATAAAGGTGGAGCAATGGCCTAGAAGAATGAATAAAATGTCACATGGATATCATCATATATATGCATTTGTAAAGAAAATTAATGAAAAAATGCAGAAGACTTACAGTTTGCTGAAATGAAAGTGTACTCACTCAGAGCTGAATACACATATCACCTAGAAAAAATACTTTCTCAGCTTCTGATGACTTCTAAAGAAGGGGACTCCAAGACTTTCATCTCTATCCTACTGTGGACTCCTTTCCACTTTCCTTCTCAACTTCCCTCCATGAAATCTCTTCCCTAGGTTATAAAACACACCTTGGGCTTCTGGTTCAGACAAGATGGCCTTGATCTCTTTGTGCCCACTCCTCTGTCTGTTCTGGAAATAAGAAGAGATCACTAAAGGAGACCTTGTATATTTGGCAAGAAGAAGGTGAACTAGATTAGGGCCTGAAGAATGGAAGAGCAACACAGCAGCACCTAAGAGAAGACAAGCTAGGCCCAGCATTCCTGACCTCCAACCTAGCATCAGAAGGCAGCCTGAGTAGGGCTGTTCCTCCCAAGGAATACATGTGAAGGAACACCAGGTGGTGGTTTAGTTGCTAAGCTGTGCCTGACTGTGACCCCATGGACTGTAGCCCACCAGGTTCCTCTGTCCATGGAATTCTCCAGGCAAGAATACAGATTCCCATGTCCTCCTCCAGGGGATGTTCCCAACTCAGGGACTGAATCCAGATCTTCACAAGGCAAGTGGATTCCTTAACATCTGACCCACCAGGAAAGACCAAGAAACTAAATAATCACATGGATATTTGGAAAATAAAAGGATAAAAGCATATGCTAATATGAGATAAAGTAGATTTTAGATTAAAGAAAATTTTGAAAGACAAGGAAATACAAGGACATTACATGAGGAAAAAAGAGTAGAATCCCTGGTTCAGGAAGATCCCCTGGAGGAGGGCATGACAACCCACCTTAACATTCTTTCCTGGAGAATCCCCATGGACAGAGGAGCCTGGCAGGCTATATAGTCCATGGGGTCACAAGGAGTTTGACATGACTGAAGTCACTTAGCACACATGTAAGAGAGGAAAACTTAAAAGTCCTCACCAAAAAGATCTTGAAAGGTAAATATGTGAGGTGATATTAATAGATATGTTAATTAAATCAATGAGGGAATCCATTAATAATGTAAACCTATTTAAATTGTCATGTATACTTTAAATATCTTGCCATTTTATCTGGAAAATACATTTTAAAAAAACTGAAAAAAGAAAAAAAGCAAGAATTTCAATGCTTTTTATATAATTTTGTAGGTATTTCAGATATTACACTTGGTATGTAAAAGTTTTTTTTTTTTTTAATTCTAGATAATAACCAGTGGGATTCACTGGATATTTAGAAAAGGAAGAAACCTTGGAAATTATCTAGACAGTCCTCCCATATTAAGGATATATAAGTAAATCCAAGAATGATTAAGTCACTTATCTAAACTTATAAAACTCGATGCAAAAGTAGCAATAGAAACCAGGTTTCCTAGGTTTAAGTGAATCTTCACTGAATTACCCGGTAAATGGAAATGTCTCCTATGCTCTGCAAAACTTGATTCTTATCTCTTTCACAGAGGTGATCATATTCCACCTTGTATTCATTGTCCAGTTAGCATAAGTTTTACCAAGTCAATTAAATTCCTTTAAGGCTCAATCCTGGCATGTCTGTTCTTCTCTATATTCTCACATATGGCTAAAGCTCTTTATAAGTGCCTTCTTCCCCCTGGAACACCCTCCCTCTCTTACATGATTACTTCCTCGACATCTTTTGGCTCTCAGTAAAAACCACTTCCACACAACAGTCTTTCCTGACTCCAACACAGCTCAGGGCTCCTTGTTATGTGGACATAGGGCATTCTGTGCTTTTCCCTCTCCACACGTGTCCCAATTGTGGTGCAGCATTTAACTTTTAAATTTACCTCATTTCTGTTTTTCTATTAAAATTTAAGTCCTAATTTACAAAGGTCTTTTATTCCACATACACTAGCCCTCACAGTTTCATGTCCTAAGATACTGTGATAATCGAGTCACTGACCAAAAGGCTGAATAGGACAGAACTAGAGACAGTGCTCTGAACCTGCCGCTTGAGTCTACTTTTTACCATAGGATTCTCAGCTTCACTAGAGGAGTTCAGTTTCTTAGCTGTACTCTCTGATCTTGACAGATGAAAATACTTTAAAGAGAGTCTACAAATCAAATATTCTTACATTTACACAAACAACTACTCTGTCTTCGAAGGTACAAAACAAATTCACCTCCTTGATGAATTGTTACCTACTTTTCCCAGACGAAAGTACCGTCTTCCTCCTTATGGCTTCCTAATTTCATTCTCACCATTTTTATCTCACTGACCACATTCTGTCTTATAGTTAATTATCTGAACCACACCAATCCCCACTGCTTTAATTCAGTTCCCTTGGGTTTACAAAGGCTGCACCAACTGCCCTGAACTTACTATTTACTGAATATCAACCATGGCAGAAACTGGTATTTTTCACAGACCAGCTTATTTGTTCCTTTTGAGATAAATATTACAATTAAAAGCAAATACTCAGGCTCTGGTATTTTGAAAAAGCTGACAACTGGACAAAATCTTAACCGCTATTCCAGATGGAAGTTCTTTTTCTGTTATTTATTTTTTTTTTTTCCAGAAAGAACTTGCATTCTAGATAGCTTTCAGGTGAATGGAAATGGGACTGATATGTTAACTGGAAAAAGACCACTGTTGCAGGAAACAAAAGTAGACAAATCACGCATCTTCTGTATACGTCAAGACTCCTTTTATTGGGAACTGTGGGCTCAGACAGTAAAGAGTCCGCCTGCAGTACAGGAGACCTGGATTCCATCCCTAGTCAGGAAGATCCCTGGAAGAGGGCATGCCAAACCACTCTAGTATTCTTGCCTAGAGAATTCCCATGGACAGAGGAGCCTGGTGGGCTGTGGGGTGGTCAGACCATGGAGTTGGAAAGTGTTAGACTCAAATGAGCAACTGTGCATAGCAAAATTCCTTAGGTGACATACTGATATTTAGAAACAGTTTTCTCTCAGTATTGTGCTTAACTACAACTCCTGCTTTTCAATGAAAGACCAAAGATAAAAGTAGTATTCCCTAACAATCAAGTAATTATTTCTATCAAGGAATTTTTCTTAAAGCTAAGCTAGAGAAATACACTGTGAGATAGAGCAGATAATGCGAAGTAGAAGAGATCCAAACACAGAAGCTGCACGACTAATTGATAATTTTCTTTTCAGGAAAAAGAATAAAACTTGACTTTGGGATCATGTTTTATACAGAGATTTGCATAATTTAGGAAATATAAAGGATTTTCTACTTTAATTTCCTTATTTAGTTGAGAAAACCAAGGTCTAGAGAAGTGAAGATAAGTTTACTAAGTCAAAGAGCAGTTGTGTTAGGATTCTGATAGAACCCAGTGACACGCCTTAGGGTTCAGTTGCTTCCTCTTTGGGCTGACATGCTGGAGATTGGGGTACCAGTAATGGTGCAGTCTTCAGGCTGAATTGCTTTTAGTTTGGGAAACCTATATATTTGCTCTTAACACCCTCAACTGATCGCATAAAATCCACCATCTATTGGTTTAAATGTTAATTACATCTAAGAAAATATCTTCCCAGGTGAGCATGTCACAGAACTACAATTTGAAAGAAATGTACACGTCTATGGTGTATGTACCACATGCCACTGGAATTGAATATCTATGCTACCTGTTCCACATTCATGACCTAGGAAGGAAAAACAAGATTGACAATTTTCTATTTTCCCACTTAATCATGTCCAGTGTTTTAGTGCATGCAGGCTGCTATTACAAAATGCCAGAGGCTGGGTGTTTTATAAACCACGTTATTTATCACAGTTCTGAAGACTAGAAGTCCAAGATCAGGGTGCCAGCATGGTTGAGTGAGTGAGGGCCTCTTCCAGGACATATCCCTAAATAGCAGGGATTAACAAGTATTTCAGGCCTCTTTCACAAGAGCCCAAATCCCATTCATGTGGGCTCTGCCTGCATGTGGGTTCTGAACTCATGAACTCATTATTTTCAAATGGTCCCACCATCTAAAATTGTGGCTTTGGTTATTAGGTTTTCAACATATGAATTTTGGGAGAACACAAGCATTTAGACCATGGCACCCAATGAGGAGACTGACTTGTCTAATGTAACCCAAAGCCTTATCCATACTGAAAGCTCTCTGGTGCTGATAGGAAGCCAAGGACTAAGGAATTATAGATTTCTCCTGGTATATACCCAGGGGATTTCAGAGTTTTGAAAGATACAGATAAAAAACTATCTTATTTGGGAGGAAAATTGTCTATTCTTTAAAAAATAGCATGCATTTTGTACACTGTATTTGAATATATAAAACTCAATACCTATCCATACACCAAAATACATTACAGAAATACAAACAATCCCATTTACAATTGCATCAAAAATATAAAATACTTATAAATAAATTTAAGCAAAGTGTTGAAAGATCTATGAATGAAAACATTCAAGACACTCATGAAAGAAATATTTAAAAGACACAGGAGGGACATATTTCATATTTATTGATTGGAAGAATTAATATTTTAATACATCCATACTACCCACAGCTATCTGCATATTCACTGCAGTCTCTTTCAAAATTCCAAAGCATTTTTCACAAAACAGAAAAAAAAATTCTACAAAATGTATAAAACTGTTGTTGTTCAGTTGCCAGGTCCTGTCTGACTCTGACTTCACAGACTCAGCTCCCCAGACTTCCCTGTCCCTTACCATCTCCTAGAATTTGCCCAAGTTGGTGCCCATTGAATTGGTGATGCCATCCAACCATCTCATCCTCTGTCACCCTCTTTTTCTTCTTCCTTCAATCTTTCCCAGCATCAAGGTCTTTTCCAATGAGTCAGCTATTCACATTAGGTGGCCAATGTATTGGAGCTTCAGCATCAGTCCTTCCAAAGAGTATATGGGGTTGATTTCCTTTAAAGTTGACTGGTTTTGATCTCCTTGGTGCCCAAGGGACTCTCAAGAGTCTTCTACACCAGCACAGTTTGAAAACATCAGTTCTTCAGCACTCTGCCTTCTTTATTGTCTGTCCAGCTCTTACATGTGTACATGACTAATGGAAAGAGCATAACCTTGACTATACAGACCTCTGTCGGCAAAGTGATGTCTTTGCTTTTAACACACTGTCTAGGTTTGTCAGAGCTTTCCTGCCAAGAAGCAATCGTCTTCTAATTACATGGCTGCAGTCACCATCCGCAGTGACTTTAGAGCCCAGGAAGCGGAAGTCTGTCACTGCTTCCACCTTTTCCCCTCCTATTTGCATGTAAGTGATGGGACCAGATACCATGATCTTAGCTTTTTTGACATTGAGTTTTAAGCCAGCTTTTTCACTCTCCTCTTTCACCCTCATCAGAGGCTCTTTAGTTCCTCTTCACTTTCTGCCATTAGAGTGCTATCATTCACACATCTAAGGTTGTTAATATTTCTCCAGGTAATCTTGATTCCAGCCTTTAGGACTCATCCAGTCCAATATTTCACATGACGTGCTCTGCATATAAGTTAAATCAGCAGGGTGACAATATTCTGCCTTGACGGACTCCTTCACTAATTTTGAACCAGTTTATTGTTCCTTGTCTGCCTCTAACTGTTGCTTTTTGAACTGCATACAGGTTTCTCAGAAGTCAGGTAAAATTCAACTGGTATTCCCATCTCCTTAAGAATTTTCCACTTTGTTGTGATCCACACAGTCTGGTGAGGTCAATGAAACAGATGTTTTTCTGGAATTCCCTTGGTATCCCTATGTTACAGCAAATGTTGCCAATTTGATCTCTGGTTCCTCTGCCTTTTCTAAACCCAGCTTGAACATCTGGAAGTTCTAGGTTCACATAATGCTGAAGCCTAGCCTGGAGGATTTTGAGCATAACCTTATGAGCACTGGAGATGAGTGCACCTTTCGGGCTTGAACATTCTTTAATATTGTCCTTCTTGGGAATTGGGACAAGGATTGACTTCTTCCTGTCCTCTGGCCACTGCTGGCTTTTCTAAAATTTCTGACATATTGAATGGAGCACTTTAAAGCATCATCTTTCAGGATTTTAAATAGCTTTGCTGGAATTCTATCACCTCCACTGGCTTTGTTGGCAGCAGTGCTTTTTAAGACCCACTGGAGTTCACATTCCAGGATTTCTGGTTCTGAGTGAGAAACTACACCATTGTGATTATCTGGGTCATTAAGATATTTTTTTGTATAGCTCTGTGTATTTTTTCCATCTCTTCTGGGTCTATTCTGCTGTATTAAATCACAAAACACCTAAGATAAAAGTGATCTTGAGAAAGAAGAACAAAGTTCGAGACTAGGGTTGCTGATTTCAAATTGTATTAGAAAGCTATAGTAATCCAAAAGAATGATTTGCTTCTGGCATGAAAACAGATACATAGATCAACAGAGCAGAACAGCAAAGCCAGAAAGAAACGCACAGCCATATATTGTCGGTTAGCTTATGAAAAAGGAGCCAAGAATATCCAGTGGGGAAAGGACAAGCTTTACAAAATGACACTGGGAAAACTGGATAGTCCTATGAAAAAACAAAACTGTGCCCATCTTTTAACATACACAAAGTCTACTAAAAAGGGATTAAAAATTTGAACATAAGACTTCAAGCGATTAAACTCCTAGAAGAAGACATCAAGATAATCTTCTTGCCATCGGTCTTTGCAATGGGTTTTTGGGTTTCACACCAAAAGCAAAGGCAACAAATGCAAAAATGGACTAGTGGGACCACATCCAACTCCAAACCAAGGAACATCAGCAAAATCAAATGGCAATTTACAGATTGACAGAAGATATTTCCCAATCATATATTTGATAAGGGCTTAATATCCAAAAATACATGAGACATACAACTCAAGGGCAAAAAACCCAAATAATTTAAATTTTTAATGGAGCATAAGAAAAGTAAGAGTTTCAATAAATCTGAAGATTAGACTGTAGATGAGAGACACAGCAAAGTTTTCCTTCTAGATCAACAAAAGCCTGTGCCTTCCTGACATTACTTTCTTTCATCTCCACTCACTTGTTTGACAATTACAGTTCACAGTGTACATTCTCCAATCAATAGCAATCAGCCCACAGTGAGCTATAATGTGTACTAAGAACAGTCCCACTGGGAAAAAATCCTAATATTTGCATACTTACTAATGAGGTATATCAAAAGGAAGGTAATTTCCAGAGTTTACCAATCCATTGTTTTCTATATTTCATTTCAAGATTGAGCCACCTAGTAAGGAAAATGAGTTAAGGGACCTCAATAATATATGGATAGAAAATAAGTTTTAAACGGGAGCATTAATGCATTATAAGTTTTGGGGCAATTTATTATTATTGTTGTAAGTGTATTCCTTTTGATTTTCTACTGCATCAGGTTAATAATTTATTATAAATATTGATACCAACATACAGACACCTACTGCTAAATTTATAGTGAGTATAGAAGACAGAATATATTAGGCAAGAAGTGAAAGTATGGGAAGTCAGCAATGGTAGGAAAGTAAAGGGCAGTATTGCCTTGAGAGGAAGGAAAGTTCTCAAAGTTTCTTGAAACACCAAGAACAAACCAGATGTGAGGAATTAGCTTAATTTGTAAACCAGAAACTCTACCAGAAGTTATTTAATTTCATAAAAACATTACGATGCTAAAACCCAAAATTTAGACAGAGAATAGGGTTGGGTCAGGTATATAGACGTTCAAAATTCTCCATTAATTAGTGCATCAGGCACTCAAGGACCACCCTCACTGAAGTCTTTCTCTATTGCTCAACCTACAGGTACCAGCATGGAGAAAGAGACAGCACTACTTTACAGGCAATAGAACCCTACCTTTATGGCCTAATGGCTTTCCTTAAGAAGCATTCCATGCAGCAGATTTTCTCCATCCCATCCCATCAGGCTGACTCCCCACGGTCAACAGGAGTCCTCACCCTGGGATCATTCCACAATCCCCATGGCTCCAGCTCCCAGCTTCCGTGGACACCAGTGGACTTACAACCCTGTCCAAGGTATGAAACGCTGCAGCATGGCTTGTCTATGTGGTTCTCACTCCGTTCAGACTGTCACAGATTTGTTAGCTCACTCCCCAACTGCTTCAAATGCCTCACCCGTCCCAGTGGACAGCCATAGATGCGGGGATCTCTCCCCAGTGCTTCAGCCCCTTCACCCCCAGGTGCAGGCTGTTCCCACTTGCTCTCCTCCTTCTTTCCCCTTCCTCTTTGTCCCTTCTTTCCTTTGTCCTACTGAATTCTGTATGGATCCGGATATTCCTTCTCAGTAGTCAGGGAGTCCTGCCAGTATTCACCTGGTCTTCTGTGAGAACTGCTGCATCTTTAGACATTCTTGATGCATCAGTGGAGAGAGGTGTACCCAACTTCCACCTACCCCTCTGTCATCTTGTCCACTCCTATTTGGGCATGTATTAGAAATGAATTTCCCTTTCTATTAAGTAACATTGCAATTGCTGCACATGTTTAACTTTTGGTTTTTTAAGAGAACACAGGTAAGTTCCACTCCCTTCATTTGAGTCAGTCATTCAGTCATGTCCAACTCTTTGAGACCCCATGGACTGCAGCACACCAGGCTTCCCTGTACATCCTCGACTCCCAGAGCTTACTCAAACTCATGTCCATCTAGTTGGTGATGCTGCTCAATGATGTCCACTCTCTCAGACAATTTCAAAAATACAACACTATCTTATAGTTACATTAACCATGCTATATATTAGAGCCCTGTTAGTTCAGTTGCTCATTCATGTCCCACTCTTTGTGACCCCATGGACTGTGGCAACACAGGCTTCCCTATCCATAACCAATTCCCAGAGCTTGCTCAAATTCATGATTAGATCCCATGATTAGATCATGAAGCTCAAAGTTATATCTTCAGATTTTATTAATTTTTTATATATGAAAGTGTGTAACCTTTAAAAATATCTCCCTATTTCCCCTACCCTCCAGTCTTCAGCAATTATTTTTTCTACTCTGAGTTCCATCTTTTTTTTTTTTTTTTTTTTGAGATTCCTTATAACTGAGATCATATGGAATTTGTCTTTCTGTGACTTCGTTCACTTAGTGTAATGCCCTCCAGTTATATCTATGTTGCCACAAATGGAAGGATTTCTTTCTTTTTCTAATGGCTAAATAATATTTACCTATATATGTCACATCACATTGTTTTAATCCATTTATTTACCTGTCGAAAGATACTCAGGTTGTGCCTATACCAAGGCTACTGTGAATAATGCTGCAATGAACATGGGAGTACAGATCTCTCTTTGAGACAATGATTTCATTTCCTTTGACTATATATCCAGAAGTGGGATAATGGATCACATAACAGTTCTCTTCTAAGTTTCTTGAGGAACGTCCACAGTATGTTTCCATGGGAGACCGGTATACATCCCTACCAACAGTGCATAAGCACTCCTTTTTCTCCACATCCTCAACAACATCTGTCATTTCTTACCTTTTGGTACTAGCCATTCAAACAGGTATGAGGTGATACCTGTTGTGCTTTTGATCTGCATTTCCTTTGCTTATTAGTGATGCTGAGCATCTTGTCATATACCTCTTGATCATCTATATGTCTTATCTGTGGAGAAATGTCTATTCTTTAAAGATGGAGCATACATTATGTTTGCTATATTGCAATATACGAAACTCAGTTGTCGACGTGTATATCAACAACGAACTATCAGAAAGTGGAATAAAGAAAACAATCCCATTTACTATTGCATCAAAAAAAGATAAAACAATAAGAAATAAACTCAAAAAAGGTGTCAAAAGATTTTATACAAAACCTTTAAGACATTGATAAGAGAAATTTAAAAGCAGTGAAAGATATGTAAAGTTAGGCAGTCTATTCAATGTGATTCCTGAGGTAGGATTTGTATTTCTATAACTTCCCTCTTAGAACTGCTTTTGTTGCATCCTCTAGGTTTTAGATCATCATATTTTCAGTGTTCTTTGTTTCTAGGAATGTTTTGATTTCCCTTATTTCTTCAGTAATCTGTTCATTATTAAGAAATGTGTTGCTTAATCTCCATGTATTTGTGTTCTTTAAAGTTTTTTTCCCCATATAATTGATATCGTCTCATAGTGTGGTCAGAGAAAATGCTTGATATAATTTCAGTTTCCTTAAATTTACTGAGGTTTGATTTGTGACCCAAGATGAGGAAAATGTTCCATGTGCACTTGAGAAGAAAGTGTACTCTTCTGTATTTGGATAGAATGTGCTGAAGATATCAATTAGGTCTGTTTGCTCTAATATTTCCTTTTAGGCTTATGTTTCCTTATTAATTTTCTGTTTTGATGATATATTTCAAAATTGAAACTCCTAATAAGGAAAAATGAGTAGGGGACCTCAACAATACATGGATAGAAAGTCATTTAAAACTGGGAGCATTACTGGATTATAATTTGGGGGAATGTATTATTGCTAATACTACTGTAATTTTCTTCCCTTTAATTCTCTGCTATACTAGGTTGATATTGATTTAAAATAATAATACCAACATAGAGGCACATAGTACTCAAGTTACAGTAGATTGAGAAAGACAAAGCTTATGAGGCAGGAAGTGAAATCACAGAAAGTTAGCAATGGTATCAAAACAAGGGGTTGTATTACCTAGAAAGAAAGAAGAGTTCTCTAATTGTTTGGAGACAACACGAACAAGCCAGATGAGAGCCAACCAGCTTAAACTGTGTACCAGAAACCACACCAGAAGGAAAATGAAGTTCATAAAAATATGCTGATGCTAAACGCCAAAATCCAGACAGTAAGAGAATAGGGTAGGGTTTATGTAGATGCTGAAAACTACTCAGAGAGAGAGACATGGAAGCAAACACACTAATGAGCATCAGAAAGATCAAAGCATAAAAGGGTCTGAAAATAAATCATAAAGAGACTTGGTAGTCTGATCAAAAGAATAAGAGAATACCAAACTATAAAGACTTGTGCACATGATAGACCTAGAGAATGCTCAGGAGAGAAAATTTCAGCCTTAGTGACCAGCGAACAGAGCCTCCAGCATCAGGAACAAAAACCCTGGGCAGGACTCACAACTGTGCGCTTCTGGGAACAGCCTCAGTTTCAAAGTTTGGGCACTATACCACAGAAAAGTGAACTCAGACAAGGATTATAGCCTGCTATGACACTGAATCAAGACAAGTGTTTGTGAGTTTACTTTTCTCATTCAACTATAAAGTTAATGAGTCACTAACCAATGATAACTGACATCATCAGTTTACAATTAGATCCTCTTTAGTCATACAATGGATATCTGAACCTGTTATATGATCCCCAATAACAGTTTTTATAATTGAATTTCTTGATGTTTAATTGAAGGGGAATTGCTTTACAATTCTGTACTGCTTTTGGCCAAACAATAGCATGAATCAGCCATAGGTATACCTATGTCCCCTTGCCCTTGAACCTCCTTCCCACCTTCTTTCCCATCCCAACCCTTGAAGTTGATACAAAAAAATATGGAATGCTTCACAAATTTGTGTTTCATCCTTGGGCAGGGGCCATGCTAATCTTCTCAGTATTATTCCAATTTTTTAATATATGTGCTACCAAAGCAATGACACATCTAACATTTTAACAGAAAAGGAAATCATATAGTTAGTCATCTACCAATAAATGATCAATTACATTAGGAATTAGGGTATTCTGCCATATTTACTACCCCTTATAGAATTGAATTTTATAAGGTCCAAAATTCCATGTAGGAATTAAGCATATATTTATGCATAACACATATAACATGCACAGAAATATATGCACACAAATACATCTGTGTTCATACAACCTATTATTCTCCTTGCCTCTCACAATAAGCTCTTTAGTTGATGAGAGATATAGTCCCAAATTTCTCCAACTTTTATGTCTCCTTTTTGAGAACCACTTCTTTTATTTTCATCACCTAATTTTAAATGACCAGTTTATTCTTAGATACAATGCCCCTTTAAACTAATGAAGAGTAGAGAAAACCTAGTAAATGCTGATATCTTATCCTTAATTAAATTATCACTCTTCTGGTAAATTGGAAAAAGAATCATGTTCAGATCTTATTCAGGAGGATAAAATCTCTATTTTATCAGTTCTCTTGTCCAAACTCAATTCTTGCTCACTTCAGTCTTAAATTCTATTACTTACAAAGGACGCACAGGAAAAGTAATATTAAAATCACGCTTCAAGAGTCTATGATTTTATGCTTCTGTTGTCCAAAGGTAGGGCCAGGAATAATTTCTCAAATATTACAATACATCGTGGAAGCATGAAGGTCTAGTTCTACTATCAAAGAGGAGATGTTTGGAGATGGTTCAAAAACTAAGCCCCATGGGTTGTCAGGATGTACTCCCGACCAAACAGATAAATTTTGTTCCTATAAAGTCAAAGTCAGGAAAAGGCAGGCCTTGTTTGCAGAGCCAGTGACATTGTCTAGGGTGTTGACCAGGTAATATTCTTGTATTACCATTTGGAGATTTATTTGCTATTTTCTCGAAGAAACAAACATAATGAAAGGATTAAGGATGCATAAAAGTAGAAGAGCTGTCAAGGTGCCTAGAAAAAAGGCTAGCCAGGAGAACCAGGCCCCCACACTGATAATCGTCAAAGACTGTAACAGTGAGTGTTTTATAGACAGAGTAGAACAGTGGATAAAACCAATGTTCTAGGGCCACTGCTGTTTTGCAGCCAAAGACAAAATAATTTTCTCTTTAAGCAGAGTCATCACAGCTCCGGATGTGGTCCTGGTTACACACATGCAGACCGAGGGCCACAGGCACGTGTGATGTGACATCAGGAAGTGAACACATGAGTGTGCTGCTGCCCAGTCACCTGCATCTGCTAATAATGGGACCTGGGGAAAATCACTTGCTCTCTCCAAGTCATTGCATCTTAATTGATATAACTTCATGATTATAGTGAAGATTAAGGCTATCTCACAGGGTTCCTGTGAAACACAAATTTTAAGATGTTCTAAAGCTTTTGTGAAAGTATCAAAGACATGCATAGGGTTTTAAGGTGAGTGAGCAGATCCAAGGTACAGTATCCTTTTTCTCTTAGTATTCTCTTTTTAGTTAATAGCAGCAGTCAGTCACGTGTTTACTCTTATCCCAGCGTGATGGTAAACCACACAGATCAACTGGACTTTTCTTGTCATTTCAGTGTCTAAAATGCAAGCATTAGACAATGTAGAGTGAAAAAATTACAAACTCCTAGAGGCCTTGCTGCTGAGAGTCTGCAGAGTCCCAGTATTAAACTGTCTTAAAAGAATGACCTAAGCAATCTGGTTCAGAATTAAGTTCCAAATGTTTGCAGAGCACAGAAGTACTTCTGGGAGCAATACAAAAATGCAGGGAGTAACCTACTTCTCCAACTATCTATCTGTACAATATCATCATCCATTTAAATTTACACAGAAAGCATTCCTTCCCCACCCCAACTACTACAGCACCAACTCCTGCTCAGAGCAACAGGGAAAGAGAAGGCTTCCCTCCACCGGATGGATTTGATCATCTCAGGTGACTATATCATCTCAAAATGGCTCATGTTTTTATTTAAACAGGGTCCTGCCTGCTCCTGCTGCTGGTCATGTCAAATCTGCTCTTGTGCCAAGGCGTCTTATGCCCATCCCTCTGTTCTGACGGGGATGACATCTGCCGGGCCTCCCTTATAGACCTGTTTGTCCGTGCCACCATTCTGTCCAACGGCATGTATAACCACTCCGTGAAAATGTTCACTGATTTTGTAAGTACTGTGGTGGTGGTAGTTTAGTTATTAAGTCGTGTCTGACTTTTCTGACCCCATGGATAGTAGCCCGCCAGGCTCCTAGAAGGAACCTTCGCGTAAGTGACTGGGCTATATCATCCTTTCAATAAGAAGGCTGCATCAGCCAAACTTCAATACCCTCTCTAGGTCAAAGAAGCTATCAGCTCATAAGATGTGGAAATTGAAGAAAGGTTCAGTTTTATGAAATCTCAAAGATTCCTAAGAAGTGCAATAACTGTTTCAATTTCCTTTCATTCATTTTGTTTTTTATTTTCCAAAATAAATGATTTTGTATTTGTAGGCTAGGAATGCCATAAAAGAATACAAAAGACTCAGTGGAATTAACAACAGAAATTTATTTCCTCACAGTTCTGGGGTCTACAAGTCCCAGATCAGGGTGCCAGGAAGGTGAGGTTCTGGTAAGAACTCTTTCTTCCCAGGCTGGCTTCTCCCTGTGTCCTCACACAGGGTGGGGGGTGGGGAAGAGAGACAGAGGAAAAGACACAGAGACGTAGAGAGAAAAGAGAAAATTCTCTGCTGTTTTGCTTCATGAAGACACTAAACCTGTTGGATCAGTTTTCCATCCTATGACCTCATGTAACGTTAATGGGCTTCGCTGGTGGCTCAGATGGTAAAGAATCTGCCCATAATGTGAGAGACCTGGATTCTATCCCTGGGTCTGGAAGATTCCCTGGAAGAGGGAACAGCAAGCCACTCCAGTATTCTTGCCTAAGAACTCCCATGGACAGAGGAGTCTGGTGGGCTACAATCCATTTCAAAACACAGCACTTTGGCAGTTAGGGCTCTAACACATGAATTTGAAGAACACAGATTCAGCCCACAATACTACCTGACACAAAGCACTTTCAGGTGGGACTGGGGAAAAGGAAGCGTGTTGATTTTCTGGTCCTTCAGTGTCTCTCTGGGCTTTCTTCTCCAGGCTCAGGGTAAAGAGCCAGTAAATGAGAACTGCTCTGCAGTGAACTGGGTGGATGGAACATGTTAAACAAAGCTGAATCCAGGTCATAAAAACGAATACTGGTAGTTTTTTGTTAATGCTACAAATTATTGTTTTAAGATTTTGAGATTTAAATAGGTTTTGAGCTACAATAGAAGGGGAGTTTACAATTGGAAACAATTATTCTCTTTCTGATGAAGGTCTTTGAAAATTGTATGTTAATTCTTTTTGGTCAATCAAGGAGCACACAGTAGAGCAGACAGCTAATAAAAAGCGGTGCTAAAGGTTTCTATTAAATTCACGTAGTTCTTTTTAGTCACTATTTTTGTTTCATCCTCCATTTTTGACTGTCCATTTTTTTTCCAACTCTTCCAAGTAATCTCTCTAAATGTTCATAACTTTTGCCAAAGATTAGTTTTCTCTGTCAATGTGTTAGCTAGATTTTTCTACTCTTATTCTCAGTCCATTGCTTATTATTTCTTATAACTTTATGCCATGTTTTTCTGCCATATCATTTTGTCACCATAAACAACATTATATTCTGCACCTGGGATGAACACTAAGCTTTTTGGTATGCGGATTCAGAGATAAGTCAGTCATAACTGTATAACTCCTTGCAAGGGAATATATTGGCTTTAACCCACAGTAAATAAGAGATTAAATGGTTAAATATAGGTGCATGCATGCATTCTAAGTCACTTCAGTTCTGTCCAACTCTTTGCAACCCTACTGACTGTAGCCCAATAGGCTCCTCTGTCCATAGGATTGGCCAGGCAAGAATACTGGAGTATGCTGATGTACACTCTTGCAAGGGATTCACCACAACTAGGGATCAAACCTGAGTCCTCTTATATCTCCTGCATTGGCAGGAATGTTCTTTCCCACTACCATCACCTGAGAAGCACCAAATATTGGTACATATGTACTATATTTGGTTCAAATACTAAAAAATAAACAATATATAATAATATAACAGAGAAGAGAAAAGGTTAAACTTAGAGAAGTTAGATGTAAAATCAATTTTATAGAGACAATGTATAGAAAAAGTAGGAAAAGAATGACTTTCTAATTTGGGGATCCCCCCAGTAAAAAATTATACATGTATCAACATGTTAATGTTGTGGTTTTAGGTTCATCTACTGAATGCCCAACAACCCTAACTAATTGTCTGATCACTTTCAGGATGAACAGTATGCCCAGGGCAAAGAGTACTTTATCAATGCCTCCGACAAGTGCCACACCAATTCCCTCCATATGCCTGAAGATATGGAGCACATCCGACGGATGAATGTGAGTCTTTCACCTGGGGTTTTTACTGTATCAAATGAGACAGTATGTAGGTTACCAGGCTTCAGATTATTAGAGGTAATGTTAACTGTACATGCAGAAAAAGTTGGAGGCCTGTAAGCAATTGAAGAGAAATTATATTATGCAGTTGATGAAGCATGAGCAAAATCAAGGGATGACTAAAGATCTATAGTAGCAACATAAATAACAGATCTATAAATCATCCATGCAGACAAGTTTACTTCACCCAATGCATTAGACACAGGATTGCAGCTATTATACTGTACGAAAACAGGAAATAAATGGGAATGTCCATATGTAAAATAAAAGATTGCAAAATTCATGAATATGTAAGAAACACACCCCAGTTTTGAATACTCCCTGTTACTAGTGACTCCTACATGGGAATCCTATACTGCACCACCCGAGCCATCGCATCTTCCTTTCAAGGCTCTCCTTATTCTGCTTCTATTTCCCTGACACCACCTTCATTCGTCATTCTCAATGATTCCTCTGTCACCTTTTATTCTTAATTTGTAAGTCTCCCCAACAATGGCCTATAAAACATTGTTTTGCTTCTCATGGCCGTAACGATTGCCTCTGTTCTGAGAACAACACAGTTTACATATCAAGCCTCAATCATTCATGGCAGCTCCAAATTTTCATCATTATAATCTCTCCTTTCTGATTTCCTGCATTATCCTTCGTCCCAACATTATTTAAAATATTTTCACATGCATCCCCTCTTAAAATACTATCTTCTTTCTCTACAACCTTCTTAATGATACCAGCATTCTTTTCCTCTGTTAAGCTCATTAATAATGAGGATAATCAAGTAAAGGACAAAGATCAAAGAGGAAGAGGAGGAGGGATTTTTCAATAAGCTTAAATTTAAATTTTATTGAGAGTTACTACATGGCTATACATTTTACTCAGCATATAAACATGCTGAGGACTATATTTAATCCTATTCAGTTCTCTGTTCTTTACCACTAAAACAGTTCATGGCTGTAAAGAAATCAAGCATATTAACTAGAGATCTTCAGCCCCCGGGATTTTCAAGCTCAATTCTGGTAGTAGTAGTGAACTAGAGGGGAACCCTCCATTGTGAATCCCACTGATGCTGTTACTAAAGACAACGCTGTGCCATTTTCTGCCTGGACACATGTCAACAAAACAGACTCTTCTGATATCAGCAGGGGGCTGGTGTTGGGATCAGCTGAGAAGAGAAGCCTATTTAGGAATGTCTTGTCTTCTTCATTGTCTCTTTGTTGTAATATCATAAAACAAATTACTGATCAAAAATAAATACGAAGGACTCATCTGATTCATTAATACGAATGAATCACTGGGTGACACTGATGTGGGCACAGGTGGAATCCCTCTTTCCTGGGTCAGGCCCTGCAGCACATACTGACTTGTGTAAATACTTAGATTCTCTCAGGCAAATATACAAACACAAAAGAACTCACTGAGTGGTGGTAGAATTTCAGAAGAAAAAAGAAAATTCTTCATGGTATAAATTAGAACTTATCAGAAATATTAGTAAAATAACCTAGAGTTTTAATAATTCAACAAAGTGTGAACTAATAGCTTACATTTTATACTTTTGCAGCTTTTACTACCTTCAAAAATCTCTGCATGCACATAGGAATAACCAAGAGTTTTTTAGGTCAGCTGCTCTGAGCAAAGATCACATGTCACCAAAACCACTGAATTATTATTTTAATGAGACTGTTTCTTATGCTTGCTTAGAGTAAAGGCCTTATTATGTGGATACTCATGTTACTGTACTCCTGGCAAAAACCTCTGTATCAGCTAGTCACGGACCTGCGGAGTGTGAAAGAAGTCTCAGATACTATCCTATCCAGCGGTAGAGAAAATGTGAAAAAACTAAAAGAACTTCAAGCACTCATAGAGAGGCCGTTCAGCCAGGTGAGCATCCTGCAGAGGGCTTTCATGCTTTGCTCATGGATGAAAGAGGTGACCTCTGTTATGTGTAAGGAGTTTGGAAATATCTCATTTTGTAAGAAAAAGATTCATGACTTCTATATTCTAGACTGCTACTACATAAAGCAGGAGCCTAGTCATTCATAGTGATAGATTCTACTGTAAAGGAATCAGAATTTCACTGCAATTTTTGACATGTGCAGCCTTCCCTACATTACATACAATTCCACCAAAAGCTTGCCTCTTCCTGGGAACTGGTGGTTGAAATATTTTCAAGAGTAAGAGAACTAGAGTACAGAATTTCCAAGATCAGCATTTTCTTCAAAGTATCCCAGGACATCTGCTATTCAAGTTCCACTTGTCTTCTTTATCTGCGCTCCTCAAATCAAAGGATGAGAGTGGGAAGGAAGCAAAGAGAAAGTTAAAACTAAACTTGAGTTATGTTTCTGCTTTTTAGATTCCTAATAGTTTTCTTAGAGGCTGGCTCCAAATCCATATCTAGAGAATTTTATATTTGTATGTCTTCCCCAAATCTTAATTTGATAATTAGAAGGAACAAAGATAAACAAATACTAATAAAACACATAAGAAGTCATTATCTTTTGGATATTCAGGTTATTTTTACAGCCAGGAGGAAGATGTACATCGCTCGCGTTTACTGGTTTGGACGATCCCTACTGTCGAGCAATGAAGATAGGCGTCATTCTGCATTTTTTAACCTGTTCCACTGCCTGCGCAGAGATACACGTAAACTTGACATTTACACCAAGTTCGTGGCATGCCGACTGATCTATAAGAAGTGTTAAATCCACATCTATAACATCCAGGTCTGAGATGGTCATAATGATCTATCCCATAGCAAGCTTATTTGAAATTTACAGATTTTTAATTCATGCTCTGTGAAATGGGTCTCTTCTTAAAAAAATAAACACAGACTCTGTAGAGATGTCAAAATCTAAGAGGGCAATTTGTCAACATTTCTTATTTTCATTTAATATAAAATAAAAAAAAAAATCTACCCCTACAATTGAAAGAATGAAGCTCCTATTAAAATTAGTCACAAATAATAGAAGCTGGCATTACAAAGAAGACCATTAAAAATTACTTAAGAATCACAGCCAATTATTCTGGGTCATGTTATTAGAGTCAAAGAATTAGACAATTGTTCATCATTCTGGTCATGCTACCAAGAAGACTGAATTCTCAGGATTCTTTATGAAAGCCAGCCACGAATTGTCAGTCAACTGTTACAATCACAGTGTTACACCAGACAATATAAATGCTTTGAACCTTTGTATAAACAGCACGAGTTTTACTGAACTATCTAAGGATTGTTAGGATGCTGTCTTAGTCCTTCTGGGTTACTATAACAAAACATCAGAGGCTTAAAAACAATGGAAATGGATTTCCACAGCGTGGTCATGCAGGGTTCTTTCTGGTCATACACTTCTTACTGTATCCTCACACGGGGGAGGGCTCGGGAGCTCTGTGGGTCTCTTATATATAAAAGCACTCAACTCATTGAGGAGGCTCCATCCTTATAATTCCATCACTTCACAAAGGCTCCGCCCATGGATGTCATAACCATGGGAATCGGGATTTTGTCATATGAAATTTCTGGGGAACGCAAAGGCTGAGACTATAGCAGATACAAACGTGAACTGGCTCATCCTCCTGCAGTGGCTGTCATCACCCACACTCCGCTGTATCTTCATTTCCTGCATCACCTTGCAGCCATGCCAATCATTCTATCACTCAGGGTTTCACAAGTCCAGGTCAGTCAAGTGTCAGCTCCATCTCATATTCAGCCTATTCAATGTTTCCCTCTCCCCTGCTGAGGCCCAGGGAACCTACCAGGAAGTGCAGATGTGTCCATTTCTGCAAGGTCCCTTATCTCTCCCTCTCTGGATCTTCATTCCTTGGGCCATGTTGGATCAGGGTAAATGGTAACAAGATGGGAAAGTTCTGACATCACTGACTTACATGGTGCTGTTGAAGCCTTTTCTTGGTCTAGACGGACTGATCTGAAATTCCCCCTGACTGACAAGTGTTTCCCTTGTGGGGTATCCTGGTGATTTTCCAGGACATTCACAAGTTGGGGGTCCCCAACTTCATAGTTTCCTTTTTAATCAGGGGAAATGTTCTGGAACCACAGCTCCCCACCTGCAGTAGTCACCACAGCCTCTCTGTTCCCCTCACTCTGCAAGCACCATCTGGAGAAAATTGAGCAGCCCACAGTCAGCTACCTACTAGCTGACCCACAGGAACCCCATGTATCATAAACACTCTGAACAATTGAATGGCAGATATACTGGTGTGCATCTGTCCAGCGCCTGAGGCCTCTGGACGATTATCCAACTGGTCACATAGACACCGAGTAGATCAGAACACTGGATTCAAAAACACATTTATCTGAAAAGTGAGATACCATTCTGTCTTCCTTTTAGAGTAACTATCCTTGCCATTAATTGTTTGCCTTACAAACATGCCCTAGTAGGTCCCTGAATTATAAAATTCTCCAAATAGACTGAGTCTCTACTGAGACTGGAGCAGTGTGACTGGATTAGGGATGCTCAGCTTGTTCAACAGCCTCCTAACAACCTGGGATGAGGGCCAATCACTTGACCGGCTCTCTTAAGAAGTCAGTGATGTTCTGGGCTGGTTTTGCAGCATCTTTAGGGCTTTAGCAGTAATTCCTAGTAAACAGAAAATTGAAATCAAAAGTTAGAAGGGAAAGGGGGATGAATAAGAGAGAAAGAAGAGAAAGACAGAAGGAAGGAAAAGCATTAAAGGGAAAATGAGTCAAGGACTTGGGTAGTGAAGGATGAAATGCTGTTAGAACACTTTATTTTTAAGGACCCAAATATATATGCTTTTTTTTAAGATCCTAAGAGCAAATATCTCATATTCCCTTTTATTTCCGTTTTCTCTTCTCTCGTCTTTTTTCTGAAATTGTCCTTTATATTTGGAGTATTCTTATGTTGTTACTAAAGGTCATTGTTCTAGAGATGAACAAAGCTTGGCAACTCTTCAGGGCAGAATCCAGCCAAATTATCTTCTTTTAGGCAAAGACACCTTTCACCCACATACAGGAACACTGTCCAGCAAAACCAACCTCTTCCCTCATAGGCAGGGTTATTCTTGCCTGAGTCCTGCCCTTGCCTCTACCTGGGATGACCCAAACATTTCAGAACATGACAGAATATTCTGCCCCAAAGCAATCTATCAATCCCTCCTTTGGCTCCTTCATGCACATAAAGTGTCAGCTTTCTTGTATTTTCACTTTCTTCTTTCAAAAGGCAAAAGACCATGAAAAAACCCTATAAGCACTTTCTAAGTCATTTACTGTCAAAAACATCTAATTCTATTGTGTTACTTGCTTAATATTTTTCCTTCAATGTCTAGATATTTCCAGCAGAGAGGATGGTATTTATTAGAGTGGAAATTTGGCAATAAGGGGGACAATGCAATTGGAGGAAACATATATTCACCAATAGACCACACACATCTTCATGTATTTGTTTCTTATAAAATTTACTTGAAGCATAAATTTAAGACTTTAGATCAACAACAAAGGTAGTGACTTTGAAAGCACTCTCCTTGCTTCACGGTGACATATAAGGTGAATACTGTAGATTTCAGACAATATTGAACAGAGCCATAGTATTCTTTACAGTCAGTCAGGAATAGCCAAAGAGGGGACATTTGGACAAGATTTAACAATCACTCCCTTGCCATCCAGAAAGTGCTGATTTTTCCCTCTTTACAGATTTCCATGTAATATTACATTTGAAGAAATGGCCCTGCTATATCAAGAATAGTAGCAGTGTTTACTGAATGGAAACAAACAAATGAAGAACCTTTGAAGTTCACTGACCTTATAGATTAGTAAATCACTTGTCATGGATACAATGAGGACTTAAACTGAAGTTTAAAAAAATCTCTATTTTCCAGAAGTAGGCCCTCAAGTTGTGGTGAAGGAGAGGGTGATATTAACACATAAATTACTATATGGCATGGTAGAGTGAAGAAGAAGAAGATGTGATGCCAACACGGTGCTACAATGGATTGAAGTAAAGCTAGGAGCCATCTGAGTGTGTCATAGGAGTGATGCAAATGGGATGGCTTTATGATGGAGTTTTGCATGGTTGATGGGATATTGATGTGGAAAAATAGGAAAACAATGTATCTGTCAATTCATTTAGGATAGTCTTATGAAGTAAGGATCTCTGACATCCTGGATCAAGGCAACTGAGAT
The DNA here is from genome assembly GCF_029407905.1 of Bubalus kerabau. Taxonomy (NCBI): domain Eukaryota; kingdom Metazoa; phylum Chordata; class Mammalia; order Artiodactyla; family Bovidae; genus Bubalus; species Bubalus kerabau. The sequence continues at coordinate 17,806,006 of NC_073626.1, forward strand.
ATTAATATGTATAGCATTATAAGGTATCAGTGAATAATCAAGTCTGACAAAAACATGAGAAAAGTTCATATTTTACCATAAATGTTGTATCTCTCATGATTATGCTCTCATGATATGCTGTATATATTATTGTAGGATTAGAATGGAGAAATACTTGTATGGATTATTATGCATTAAGAAGGACATATATGCCAATTTGGAGAGTTTGTCTTTATTCTACAAAGCAACAGGAAACCAAGGACATTGTTTAGTCCAAGAGAACAGTATGTCCAGAATTTGAAAAGAGAAACTTTAATGTGGATTGTGGAGTTGTGGCTGTTGGAGCTGGTAGAGAAAGAGAAAGAGACCAGAAAGAGCTGGGATGATTATGACACTAAAAATCAAAGAGGGCTCTGCCAAGTGAAAAGAAGCAAAGGATGTGAGAGATACAGGAAATGAAATAGACCTTGACCACACGCAAGGAATGAGGCAGACAGAAGAGCCAAAAAAGGCATCCAACAATATGGGAATAGTTGAGTCAATAAATGACTGAAAAGTCAGAGGGAAGGGAGGAGATAAATTAAGGTTTTATCCAAAAGCACCTGAGCTCTATTTTCCTGTATTTCATATCTTAGTACCAGAAATCACCAAAAAATGTTAAGGCTCTGCAGCAAACGATAGAAATAAGTACTCTAAGGTGCCTCTGCTAGACCCTATGGAATACCAGAACCAAAGCAGGACTACCCAGTGATAACAAGCAGTAAGTCACTAGTCACTCTCAGCATTTAAATAAGACATACATTGTAAAGCATAGAAGATGAATGGAAATAAAATGGAAACAACCCAAACGTGTACAGAGCCAATCTAAACAAAACCTAAAACCTAAACCAAATAGAGGTAATGGTTTCCTTAATCATGTGTCCACTTTCTCCAAGAGTTTCTCATTCCTTTTGCCTGAATCCTCCCTTGTTTACTAGCCCTTCATTGCCTTACTCTCAGCAGATGATCAGCTAATCACTAATCAAATAAACAATTAGACAGTGTTCACTCCTGGGATATATTTGTATTGATGGACTCTTCAAACTGAAAAGCTTTCTAATCCCCTGAATGTAAAATGCTAATACTGGAAGGACTCCTTCCCAGCCTCTTTTCAAAATGGCCAATGGGCAGCAATTGCGAGTCTATCTACTTAGACGTCTTCTGCTGTAATTATAACCTGTTTGGATGGTGAAGACAGGAGACGGATGAGGCACTGAAAGATATGGAGAAGGAAATGCATGGACAAGTGGAAAAGATAGCACAAGCCTTAAACATCGATCTATGCCTGCACACCATACCATGTGTGATGGGAGCCAGGTGGGACTAATCAGGAATGGATTTTTTCAAGAAAGCTCTATATGAGTTGGCACTGAGAAGATTGATTCAACTCAACTGTTTCAACATGATTCTTTGATTCTAAGACTCAAAGCCACTTGTCTCATTTAACTGCACTAAGTCAAAAAGGGAATATACTTATTGCCTATTTGAACACTGCTAAGAGATTATAAAAGTTCTCATCACAAGAAGAAAATCATAACTATTTCTAGTGATGGATGTTCACCAGACTTATTGCGGTGATCATTTTGCAATATATATCAAATAATTACATTGTACACCTGAAACCAAAATAACATTATATGTCAATGTATCTATGTACAATATACCTGAAACTGAAGTAGCATATTTGTCAATGTGACCTATGTATAATGATCATATAATCATTATGTTATATACATTAACACATATGCATACCTTCAGTTAAGTTCAGTCACTCAGTCATATCCACTCTTTGAGACCCCATGGACTACAGCACATCAGTTTCCATGTCCTCCACCATCTCCTGGAGCTTACTTAAACTCATGTCCATCTAGTCGGTGATGCCATCCAACCATCTCATCCTCTGCTATCTCCTTCTCATCCTGCCTTCAATCTTTCCCAGCATCAGGGTCTTTTCCAATGAGTCAGTTCTTTGCATCAGGTGGCCAAAGTATTGGAGCTTCAGTATCAGTCCTTTCAATATTCAGGGCTGATTTCCTTTAGTATTGACTGGTTTGATCTCCTTGTAGTGCAAGGGACTCTAAAGAGTCTTCTCCAACAGCACAGTTCAAAAGGATCAGTTCCTCAGTGCTCAGTTTCCTTATGCTCCAGCTCTCACATCCATACATGACTACTGGAAAAACCATAGCTTTGACTATATGGAATTTTATTTATATATATAAACATATATGTACACACACCTATGTAAGGAAAAGGTTTTAAAAAGAAATATATTTTGGATAAAGAAAACAAATAGACTAGAATAATTTTTTTTTCAAATGTGCATTTTGGCTATCATGTTGGGTCTAAAACCTTATCTTCAAATGTAGTTTATGTTTATGCTGATAAAGAAACAGAAATGTGTCTTAACCTTGTAACATTAACTGTAGTACAGCTTATTTACAATAGCTAATCAAAACCACAAAATTTTGAAACCTATTGGTTTGCCCAATACTCTGCTACTGGTCATTTAACCAATTGGTCATTGACTTAATTCCTCCTTGACTCAGAAACTCTTATAGGTGCTTAGTTTACACCAGTAAACAAAGCAGGCAGACACTTATCCTCGTGGAACTGATATTCTAGCTGGGGGAAGACAGATAATCTGCAATAAACATGAATCCAAGTACATTACATGGTATGTTAATAGGTGATCTGTACCATGGGAAAAGAAATAGTAAAGCAGAGGATGGGGTTTAGGGAATAAAGGTGAAAAAAGGTAGGTGATTTAAAGAAAAACAACTTAGACCACACTAAGGGGAGCAAACATGCTCTCTTGCATTCAAGATTCAAGTTTTCCCCTGTCCAGTCAGATCTCTTTGTCTTCTGAAAGAGAAAGCAAAAGTGAAGTCGCTCACTCATGTCCGACTCTTTGCGACCCCGTGGACAGTAGCCTGCACCAGACTCCTCCATATATGGGATTTTCTAGGCAAGAGTACAGGAGTGGGTTGCCATTTCCTTCTACAGGGATACTTCCTGACCCAGGGACTGAACTCAGGTCTCTAGCATTGTAGACAGACACTTTACCACATGAGCCACCTAGGTCTTCTACCCAACTTCAAAAATGTTTCCGTCTCTGAGGCTCTATGCAAACTCATGCAAACATGGATGTTCTGAACATTCTGCCTCTGTTCAGTTGAACTGGTTTCATAAAAAATTGTTGGTAAACTCCCCCAAATTAAGTAACATTTTATGCAGCGAATTTTGATAATTTTCTGTTTCCTGAATAAATAATCTCCAAATTATTTTCCATTTTACAACACACTGTCAGTGACCTAATCATATTATGTAAAACTATTATATATGCATTGCTATTCTTATATATTATGACATTTAAAATATATACAAAATATAAAGTAAATGACAGGGAGATAATAATAAATAGAAATGGAAATGCTAACATTTTCTTCCCCAGGGGATGAGGACACTTATTTTTATGGCCACTGGACTAATGGATTCTGAATGTACACACATAATTATACCAGTTATTTAACTATCATAATAAAGTAATTTCTTTTACATATACCTTCAATCAAACTTTTCAGAATACCACAAGGGGCCAAGAATATAATTATATGTGAATAACTCTCTTCATATGCATATAGAAAATTTTGTGAGCTCAATTAATTAATCTTTAGTTCTTTTGTTATTCCATCAATTCATCTACTGTTACATAATCCAAACTCTACAATAGATTTCTTTTTTCCAAGGGTTTAAATCTCAAGTCATAATTAAAGAAGAGCAATGGCCTAGAAAAATAAATAAAATGTCATATGCATATCATTATATATATGCATTTGCAAAGAAAATTAATGAAAAAATGCAGAAGACTTACAGTTTGCTGAAACAGAAAGTGTACTCACTAAGAGCTGAATATACATATCACCTAGAAAAAATACTTTCTCAGCTTCTGATGACTTCTAAAGAAAAGGACTGCATGACTTTCATCTCCAGCCTACTGTGGACTCCTTTCCACTTTCCTCCTCGACTTCCCTCCATGAAATCTCTTCCCTAGGTTATAAAACATACCTTGGGCTTCTGGTCAAGATGTGATTCAAGACAGGATAGCCTTGACCTCTTTGTGCCCACTCCTCTGTTTGTTCTGGAAAAAAGAAGAGACCACTAAAGGAAACCTTTTATATTTGGCAAGAAGAAGGTGAACTAGTTTAGGGCCTGAAGAATAGAAGAGCAACACAGTAGCACCTAAGAGAAGACAAGCCAGGCCCAGCATTCCTGACCTCCAACCTAGCATCAGAAGGCAGCCTGAGTAGGGCTGTTCCTTCCAAGGAATAAAAGTGAAAGAACACCAGGTGGTGGTTTAGTTGCTAAGCTGTGCCTGACTCTGTGTGACCCCATGGACTGTAGCCCACCAGGTTCCTCTGTCCATGGAATTCTCCAGGTAAGAATATGGATTCCCATGTCCTCCTCCACCCAGGGACTGAACCCAGCTCTTTGCAGTGCAGGTGGATCCCTTACTCTCTGAGCTACCAGGAAAGCCCAGGAAATTCAATAATGGCATGGATATTTGGAAAATAAAAGGATAAAACCATGTGTTAATATTAAAGTAGACTTTAGAGCAAAGAAAATTTCCAAAGACAAATGAATACAAGTACATTATATAAGGAATAAAGAGTCAACCCAGCAGGAATACATAATAATCCTAAATATGTATACATCAAACAATATAACCTCAAAATACTTGAAGCAAAAATAGATACATCATCTGAATACTACTATAAACTTTAATGAAATTGAAACTGTGACATAAAACTTCTGAAAAAGAAATCATCAATCCAAGATAGTTTGATCAGAGAATTCCAACAAATATTTAAAAAATTAAGATCAATTTGACATAACCTCTTCAAGAAAATGAAAGAGTAGGAAACCATTCCCAACTAATTCGATGGGGCCAGTATTGCTCTATATCAAAATCAGACAAAGGCAATTCAAAAAAGCAAAGTTTCAGACTAACATCTCTCATAAATGTGGAATTAAAAGTTTTCACTCTCACACATACAAATTAACCAAATGAATTCAACAATGTATAAAAACATCCCTTGATAGTTTCTGGTCCCTTCCTAAGTCTGGTCACATTACCTATCTCTTCAAAGAGTTTAAGTGAATCAAGGATACAGTCAGTTAGGGTCCCAGTAATATTTTCATACCAGAAACAGTGACAAATGCTCAAGTCTGTGTCAAATCAGAAACTGACTTCTCCCATTAATCATACCCAGTCATTCTAAATGTCTAGCACAAAAAACTACAACTAGATTCCTTTGATAAAGAAAACATATCTACTACATAGAAATGGTGGGCGTGTTTGATATTCTTTATATGCCCCTTGAGGAGAAGGCAATGGCAACCCATTCCAGTACTCTTGCCTGGAGAATCCCATGGATGGAGGAGCCTGGTAGGCTGTGGTCCAAGGGATTGCAAAGAGTCTGACACGACTGAGCCACTTCGCTTTCACTTTTCACTTTCACGAATTGGAGAAGGAAATGCGAACCCACTCCAGTGTTCTTGCCTGGAGAATGCCAGGGATGGTGGAGCCTGGTGGGCTGCTGTCTCTGGGGTGGCACAGAGTTGGACACGACTGAAGCGACCTAGCAGCAACAGCAGCAGTAGCACCATATACCCTTGGGAACCCTGTTCATCATTTTCTATTATGTTATGAACATTTGGAGGCTGAGAAGACCAGACTTTATCCCTCAAGCTCTCCTGGAGTTTGACTTTTACTTGAGTTTGGCCAGTGGTGGACAAAAGAGATTGGTGAGTCAGTGGAGAAAGAGATTAGTGGATTGATTCTTTCCTGACTCCTTTCCTGCTGCGAAGTGGCCAAGTTTCTCCACTGAAGCCCAGAGCTCTGTTCAGAGGTTCTCGCTTTTGGCTGCAGCTATGTACAAGACTCTTTGGAGACTGCAATATCCATTCTCTTCCGTTGCCCTGTGGGCCTAAAAGTGTTCATGTATCTCTGTTCTTGCCTGTCTCAAAGAGTTTTGCTATTCCTTTTAAGCTATCCTTAACTCTGATACAACTTCCAAATCCTTAAAGTTCATTGTGTGTTAGTCGCTCAGGCATGTCTGACTTTTTGTGATCCCCATGGACTGTAGCCTACCAGGCTTCTGTGTCCAAAGGCTTCTTCAGACAAGAATGCTGGAGTGGGTAACCATTCCCTCCTGCATGGATCTTCCCTGACCCAGGGGTGCAACCCAGGTCTCCCATATCGCAGGCAGATTCTCTACCATCTGAGCAACCAGGGAAGCCAGTTTTCTTTATTTCCCTTACCTGTGTAAATCATCTTGATTTCTGACAATGATAGGGTTGGCTATGGAGCTGCTAGATAAAGATGGTCCCTCAAAGATCTAATGCTAAACTACTTCCAACAGGAGCGGGAAATCTTTTTTCCTGACTCCAAAACCATAAATACAAAACATGTCACAGGTCATGTAAAAATAAGTGCTGAGAAATCGATGATTTAAGAATGAATTTGGTCAAAGTTCACAAACTTTAAGCTGTAAGATGATGAATAAGGTCTGAGGATCTAACATATAATGTGGTGACTATGGTTTGTAATGTGTTATTGACATTTGTGGGGCTTCCCAGGTGGTGTTCATGGTAAAGACCCCTCCTGCCTGTGCAGGAGGCATAAGAGACATGGGTTGAATCCCTGGGTCAGGAAGATCCCCTGGAGGAGGGCATGGCAACCCACTCTAGTATTCTTTCCTGGAGAATCACCATGGACAGAGGAGCCTGGCAGGCTATATAGTCCATGGGGTCACAAAGAGTTGGACATGACTGAAGTCATTAGCACACACGTATCACTGACTCGATGGACGTGAGTCTGGGTGAACTCCAGGAGTTGGTGATGGACAGAGAGGCCTGGCGTGCTGCAATTCATGGGGTCGCAAAGAGTCGGACATGACTGAGGGACTGTGAACTGAACTGAACAGAGTAAAACTAAAAGGTCCTCACCAAAAAGATCTTGAAAAGTAAATATGTGAGGTGATATTAATAGATATGTTAATTATATCAATGAGAGAATCCAATAATAACGTATGCCTATTTAAATTGTCATGTATACTTTAAATATCTTGCCATTTTATCTGGAAATTATATTTTTCAAAAACCGAAAAAAGAAAAAAAGCAAGAATTTCAATGCTTTTTATATAATTTTGTAGATATTTCAGCCATTACTCTTTGCATGTAAAAGGGTTTTTTTTTTTATTCCAGATAATAACCTGTGGGATTCACTGGATATTCAGAAAAGGAAGAAACCTTTGAAATTATCTAGACAATCCTCCCATATTAAGGATATATAAGTAAACCCAGATTTTGATTAAGTCACTTATCTAAACTTATGAAACTTGATGCAAAAGTAGCAATAGAAACCAGGTTTCCTAGGTTTAAGTGAATCTTTACTGAATTACCTCGCAAATGGAAATATCTCCTATGCTCTGCAAAATCTGATTCTTATCTCTTTAACAGAACTGATCATATTAGACCTTGTATTCACTGTTCAGTTTGCATAAGTTTTACCAAGTAAATTAAATTACTTGAAGATTCAATCCTGGCAAGTCTGTTCTTCTCACTCTATATTCTCACATATGGGTAATTCTTTATGCCATTTCTTCTCCCTGGAAGACCCTCTCTCTTTTACCTCATGACTTCCTCGACATCTTTCAGATCTCGGTACAAACCACTTCCACAAAGCAACATTTCCTGACTCTAACACAGCTCAAGTCTCCTTCTCATGTGGACATATGGCATTCTGTGCTGTTTCCTCTCGACATATGTCCCACCTGTGGTGCAACATTTAACTTTGAAATTTACCTCATTTCTGTTTTTCTATTAAAATTTGTCTTAATTTACAAAGTCCACATGTGTGCTCTTTACTGCTGTCCATTCTTTGCATCCAGCAGGTCTTCATTAGTTGTTTGTTCAATGAAACACTTATTCGTGCAGAATAAAATTTCAATAAATTTTTGATGCTCACAGCATACAGTGAACTAAAATCATTGAGGTCTTTTCTCCCCACCCAAACCCGCATACCCTGATTATTTGGACATAATTACAGAACTAGATGGAGAAGGCAATGGTACCCCACTAAGTACTCTTGCCTGGAAAATCCCAAGGATTGAGGAGCCTGGTAGGCTGCAGTCCATGGGGTCCCTAAGAGTCGGACACAAATGAATAACTTCACTTTGACTTTTCACTTTCATGCATTGGATAAAGAAATGGCAACCCACTCCAGTGTTCTTGCCTAGAGAATCCCAGGGATGGGGGAGTCTGGTGGGCTGCCGTCTATGAGGTCACACAGGGTCAGACATGACTGAAGCGACTTAGCAGCAGCAGCAGCAGCACAGAACTAGAACTGTGGGAGCTTCCCTTGTGGCTCAGCTGGTAAAACATCTGCCTGCAATGTGGGAGGCCTGGGTTTGATCCCTGGGTTAGGAAGATTGCCTGGAATAGGAAGAGGCTACCCACTCCAGTATTCTGGCCTGGACTGTATAGTCCATGGGGTCACAAAGAGTAGGACACGACTGAGTGATTTCACTTTCACTGAACTGTGGATAGATTTGCTTTTAATTGTTACCTTATTAGATGGAAACCACTGGATGTTCAGTCTTTTATTCCACATACACTAGCCCTCACAGTTTCATGTCCTAAGATAATGTGATAATCGAGTCACTGACCAAAAGGCTGAATAGGACAGAACTAGAGACAGTGCTCTGAACCTGCCACTTGAGTCTACTTTTTCCATAGGATTCTCAGCTTCACTAGAGGAGTTCAGTTTCTTAGCTGTGCTCTCTGATCATGACAGATGAAAATACTTTAAGGAGAGTCTACAAATCAAATATTCTTACATTGTACACAAACACCTACTCTCTCTTCAAAGGTACAAAAGAAATCCACCTCCTTGATGAATTGTTACCTACTTTTCCCTGATGAAAGTATCATCTTCCTCCTTGTGGCTTCCTAATGTCATTCTTTCCATTTTTATCTCACTGACCACATTCTGTCTTATAGTTAATTATCTGAACCACACCAATCCCCACTGCTTCAATTCAGTTCCCTTGGGTTTACAAAGGCTGCACCAACTGCCCTGAACTTACTATTTACTGAATATCAACCATGGCAGAAGCCGGTACTTTTCACAGACCAGCTTATTTGTTCCTTTTGAGGTAAATATTACAATTTAAAGCAAGTACTCAGCCTCTGGTATTTTGGATAAACTAATAATTGGACAAAATCTTAACTGCTCTTCCAGATAAAAGTTCCTTTTGTGTTATTTATTTATGTTTCTTTCAGAAAGAACTTGCATTCTAGATAGCTTTCAGGTGAATAGAAACAGGTCTGATATGTTAACTGGAAAAAAAAAAAAAAAACACTGTTGCAGGAAACAAAAGTAGACAAATCATGTATTTCCGGAATATGTCAAGACTCATTTTATTGGGAGCTGTTGGCTCAGACAGTAAAAAGTCCGCCTGCAGTACAGGAGACCTGGATTCCATCCCTGGTCAGGAAGATCACTGGAAAAGGGCATGTCAAACCACTCTAATATTCTTGCCTAGAAATCCCCATGGACAGAGGATAATGGTGGGCTACAGTCCATGGGGTCGTCAGACCATGGAGTCATAAAGCGTTGAACATGACTGAGCAACTGTGCATAGCAAAATTCCTCAAAGTGACATACTGACATTTAGAAACAGTTTCTCTCACTAGTGTGCTTAACTACAACTCCTGCTTTTCAATGAAAGACCAAAGATAAAAGTAGTATTCCATAACAATCAAGTAATTATTTCTATCAAGGAATTTTTCTTAAAGCTAAGCTAGAGAAATACACTGTGAGATAGAGCAGATAATGCGAAGTAGAAGAGATCCAAACAGAAGCTGCACAACCAATCGATAATTTTCTTTTCAGGAAACAGAATAAAACTTCAGTTTGGGATCATATTTTATACAGAGATTTGCATACTCTTTGGAAATATAAAGGATTTTCTACTCTAATTTCCTTATTTAGTTGAGAAAACCAAGGCCTAGAGAAGTGAAGATAAGTTTTCTAAGTCAAAGAGCAATTATGTTAGGATTCTGATGAGAGTCCAGTGACAGGCCTTAGGGTCCAGTTGCTTCATCTTTAGGCTGACAGGCTGGAGACAGGGGAACCAGTAATGGTGCAGTCTTCAGGCTGAATTGCTTTTAGTTTGGGAAACCTCTATCTTTGCTCTTAACACCCTCAACTGATTGCATAAAATCCATCATCTATTGGTTTAAATGTTAATTACATCTAAGAAAATATCTTCCCAGGTGAGCATGTCAAAGAACTGCAATTTGAAGGAAATGTACAAATCTATGGAGAAGGCAATGGCACCCCACTCCAGTACTCTTGCCTGGAAAATCCCATGGATGGAGGAGCCTGGTGGGCTACAGTCCATCGGGTCGCTAAGAGTCGGACACGACTGAGTGACTTCACTTTCACTTTTGACTTTCATGCATTGGAGAAGGAAATGGCATCCCACTCCAGTGTTCTTGCCTGGAGAATCCCAGGGACAGGGGAGCCTGGTGGGCTGCCGTCTATGGGGTCGCCCAGAGTCGGACACAAATGAAGCGACTTAGCAGCAGTACCAACAGCATGGAGTATGTTACCACGTGCCACTGGAATTGAATATCTATGCTACCTGTTCCACATTCATGACCTAGGAAGGGAAAACAAGATTCACAATTTTTTTTTTTTCCCACTTAATGATGTCCAGTGTTTTAGTGCATTCAGGCTGCTGTTACAAAATGCCAGAGGCTGGGTGGTTTATAAACCACATTGTTTATCACAGTTCTGGATGCTAGAAGTCCAAGATCAGAGTGCCAGCATGGTTGAGTGAGTGAGGGCCTCTTCCAGGACATATCCCTATATAGAAGGGATCAGCAATTATTTCAGGCCTCTTTCACGAGAGCCCTAATCCCATTCATGTGGGCTCTGCCCACATGTGGGTTCTGATCTCATTACCTAATTATTTTCAAATGGTCCCACCATCTAAAATCATCACTTTGGACATTAGGTTTTCAACATATGAGTTTTGGGAGAACACAAGCATTTAGACCATGGCACCCATCGAGGAGACTGTCTTGTCTAAGCTAACCCAATGCCTCATCCATACTGAATGCTCTGTGGTGATGATAGGATGCCAAGGACTAAGGAAGCTGAATAAGGACCAGCAGCCCCAGGTGGAGTGTCTGGGATGCAAAGTCCTTGATGGATTTTGCAACAATATATGAGTGTCTCCAGGGTCTTTCGTGGTTATCAGTCACTGAGTAATCCCACCCCTCCCCATACATGTTCCTACTTGAAATATGAGTTAATTACTGAGTTAGTAGACAAAAGAAGAAAAGAGCCTTTGAGAGATACAAATTTTATAGTGGGAGGTCCTTAGGACTTTATTTACTTCAGATAGCAATTACAAGCTTGGGGATCTCCAAGACCATTCTTGGGTTCCACAATCAGCTAGGACTCCAAGAGCTCACTGAAAGCTGTTATACACATGGTTATATTTTATTGAAGATCTTTGATTTATTTTTAATTCAGTTTTTAATTTTTAGTGCAGTATAAATGATTTACAATGCTATAAATGTCAGTTCTCGTTGAACAGTGACTACGTTACACATATACATATATCCACTCTTGTTTCAATCGTTTTCCCATGCAGCATCTGGTAGTTTCTGGTGCTATACAGTAGGTCCTTCTTAGTTATCTATCTTATATATAGTACTGTGTAGACATCAATCCCAATATCACAATTTATCCCTCCCCTCTTCCCGCTGGAACCATAGGACTATGTTCTACATCTCGACTCTCTTTCTGTTTGTAAATAAGTTCATTTGTACAATCTTTTAATATTTCACATGTGTTACCATATGTATTTGTCTTTCTCTGACTTAATTTCACTTGGTGTGACAATATCCAGGTCCATCATATTGCTTCTGATAGCATTATTTTGTTCCTTCTTATGGCTGAGTAATGTTACTTGTATATCTGCACCACATCTTCTTTGTCTATTTCTCTGTTGATGGACATTTAGGTTGCTTCCGTGTTCTGGCTATTGTAAACAGTGCTGCAGTGAACAATGCTGTGCTCAGTTGTGTCCAACTATTTGCGACCCCAAGTATTGTAGCCTGCCTGGTTCCTCTGTCAATGGGGATTGTCCCCATGGACAAGAATAGGCAAGAATATTGGAGAGGGTTACCATCCCTTCCTGCAGGGGATCTTCCTAACCCAGGGATCAAACCCTGGTCTTCCGCATTGTAGGCAGATTCTTTACCATCTGAGCCACCTGGGAAGCCCTGATGAAGCAATGAACACTGAGGTGCATGTATCCTTTCAAATTGCAGTTTTCTCCTGGTATATACCCAGAGGATGGCAGAGTTTTGAAAGATACAGATAAAAAAAACTGCCCAGGAAAAAGGCATATAGGGCAGAGTCAAAGAAAGTGTGAAGCATGGAGCTTTTCCTCTTCCCAGGGTGTTATAGGCAGCTTTGTGTTCCCAGCATCAATGTGCCGGCAGCGAGCACTTACAGACATGGTAGCTCACTCCAGGCTCCGTGTCTAGAGCTTTTACTGGGGCTCCATCTTGTAGGCATGATTGACGCTCCATACAGCTGATCTCAGGCTCTAACCTCTCTAGAGGTGCAGCTGATACTGCATGAGCAAACCCCCCATTCTGAATCACATTGTTCATGTGGCCCAAACTTTTTACTCTAAATCACACTGTTTGCATCCGTATCAGGCTGTCCCAAGACCCTCACATAAACAATAGCACTTTTCTCAGTGTCAACCTTTGACACCTTTAGTCACCCTTTCCCAGAGGAAACAACCTAAGGGTTTAGAGAGGAGCTCCCAGGAAATAAGGGCAAAGTCCAGACTTCCCTTTGGATGAGGCTGAGCCCTTCACTACACAGCCGGGTGGCTGGATTCGCTTGACAAGGCTCCCTCGTTGTAACTTCACACTAAGAAAATGTGAAGGGACAAACACTGGTCAAGCATTTATCTTCTTCTGGTCTTTCTCTGAAATGTTTTTCTTGCATTATCTTCATTAATCCTTATGCAACTCCATGACATGGACACTAGATTGAATGGCATTATGGAGAGAAGTAAATTAAGGCTGGCCTAAAGATTCAGAGCTAGTGAGTGGTGGAGTGGGAGAATGTACAAGGGCTACAGGACTCCAAGGTTCATACTAAAAGCCACTATGTGGCAAAGATCCCAACATTTATTTTTTTAGTATTTTTATTCATTTGTTTCTTAGTTGTAGCACATCTGGATCTTCCACCTCTGTTGTGGCCTGTGGGATCTAGATCTGTGAGCAGGGATTGAATCCCAGGCTCTCTGCATTAGGAGCACAGATCCTTAAGCACTGGACAACCGGGAAAGTTCCAACACCATTTCCATTCGGAGTAAATGTTCACATGCAAGTGCACATCCAAAGAAGATTGTTGAATCAATATTGTCCAGTCCTGCCATTCTGTTGCACAATATATATAAATTAAGCAAGTTACAACATGAAACTCTTCTTGCAATCCATTTAAAAGAAATAAATAAAAGACAGAAAGACATGATGACTTACCGTAAGCTCATGATGCCATGATCAAAGAAGGCTTAGGCAACAGGAGCATTTCAAATGGTCTCTTTGTCTGGCATCCCAGAAATCTCCCTGGGGCATCACACAATAATAAGATTCCAGATAGTGAAAGGCATGCCTTTCTTTGTCAAAGAGGGCCAGGGCAATTCTGAAATGGGAGGTGGGAAAGAAGACCAGTATTTAAGCCTTCAAATACAAATGCTTTCTCAGAGAGAAAAATTTAGAAAAGAAAATATATGAATGTTGAGAGTCTGAAAATTGTTTCCCTAAAATTTCTCCCTGTGAGCATACACCATGGAAAACTTCGTGTGCCCCAGAATGCTGTGGTTTGTGAATACTATCTGACTGATCCAGTATTTTAATGATTTTCTTAATTTTGGGTGAAGCTTTCATGAACTTCCCATGTGACCAATGGTGTTGATAATTGATAAATCAAGTGGAATGGGGTTCCTGAAAATGGAGTGGACAGATGAGAAATGTAATCTGAAGTCTAAATGAAGGGAGTTCGATACACAGTGGGAGAAAGGATTTTAACTTCTATGAAGAATGGTTGGTGAGATGTGGTCCTCAAGGTTCTAAGTGGAGGAGCCCACTCCCTGCATCAACTGAGGACAGGGAAAAGGATGGAGTCTAAGATCTGGTGGCAAGACAGAAGTGTTTCAGCCCACAGCCCTTCATTATAGACAGAGCGAGCTCTCTGTAGGCAACGGTATCCAAAATAGGATACCAGCAACAGCCATACAAATGACCAAGTGATGGAGGAGCAACACAGACCTGTTCTAAGCAACCCAAGGTGTTCCTAGTGGGAAAATACTGATGGCCTCCCCAGCCCTTACTTCTTAGTTCTACTTTTGTCTGAGAGAAAAGTTCCTCCAAGAAGAATAGGAGTTCACTCTCCTTCCAGGAAGTCAACTGGGGGGCCTAAGCCATGGAATCACTATTTGGATCTAGAGTCATTTTTATAATCATACTGTGTCTCTCATCCCTCAAGTGGTGGACTTGGAAACAGCAGTTACAATTGTGATTTTAAAGAGATATTAAATACAGATGTTCTTCTATTTTACTGTCTGTAAATTTTAGAAACAGGTAATGTGAAATTTAACATTTAAAATTGCCTTACTCAGAGGATTATTTTACACTGATTAGAACGTAAATTACCCTTAAATAAATTTGACCAAAATATTGTCAGAGCTTCATGGTACGTACAATCTGCAAATACTCCATGGCAGTGTTTTTAATAAAACAAGAAAGGCACTGAATTGATACCAATATAATAGTTGAAAAGTGAAAATCTAAGTTAATTAATCAATTGTACCATTCTTACAGGAAAAAACCAAATATATTCTAGTGTTGGAGGAATTTGCTTGGATTTGGTGCTGGTTTATCCCACTGGGTTGACAGTTTCTTCACCATCTGGTTTTACTTTTTTGTTGCCTATGCTACTTAATCAGAGAAGGCAATGGCACCCTACTCCAGTACTCTTGCCTGAAAAATCCCATGAAAGGAGGAGCCTGTTAGGCTGCAATCCATGGAGTCGCTAAGAGTCGGACACGACTGAGCAACTTCACTTTCACTTTTCACTTTCATGCATCATGCATCGGAGAAGGAAAAGGCAACCCACTCCAGTGTTCTTTCCTGGAGAATCCCAGGGATGGGGGAGCCTGGTGGGCTGCTGTCTATGGGGTTGCACAGAGTCGGACACAACTGAAGTGACTTAGCATAGCATAGCATGCTACTTAATATATCACAGTCCTTCAAATTGTGGATTGTATGGTCAAAAAAAAGCATAGACCTTCTCCTGGTTTTGTTATAAGGGGGTAATTTTTCAAACTTTTAGTTTAGAGGAGGAAATAGGCACCCTATTTCCATAACTGGAAACTTCCAGCACCAGCAGGTACTGCTCAGATAAGGTGGGATATAAACAACAAAAAAAAAGGTTGACTGACAGCATGTTCCTTAAAGGAAGGGGTGTGTGTCCAGCTTCCTTTTTATTGACACTTAACAATTAATACTTGAGTAAAGCCGTTTATAGTATCCATGGAGGACTAAAGTAGGGCAGGTTGGGAGACTACGTCTGTGGTCAAGCACTAAGTCTCTGGGGATGGGAGAGTAGGAGGACTTCAGCTTTAGTTGAAAGAATTTGCCTTTGCTTCCAATTTCATGGCCTCCTTTAGCCATGACATAGCGTAAATAGAAGATGGAACTTAAAAAATTAAAGAATGCAGAATGGTTTTGTTTCTGCAAATGCCTTGAACAAAGCACGTGCTTCTGTTTAAAGCTGGATAAGCTCCAATTGATGTCTAGATCCTTGTCAAAATGTTTACTTTTCCTTGGGATTTTTTTTTTTTTTTTTCCTAGTGGGCCATTCTGAAGCCATGGCTACAGCTCTGGACTTCAAAGTTGCTGCCAACTTCATTAGAAAAGCCATTGTGTTACCCCTCCCCTATCTCCATTCAAATTAAATCTTAATTTTTTAATAATCATTTTGGGCCAGAAAATGATCAATCTTAGTACCAAAAAACAGAACAAACTCAACAAAGAGTTGAAGGCAATTCGCCAAAGCAACTACAAGGACAATAAATATTGAAAAAAATAGGGATACTTTGCTCTTTGGGTATCTTGTAAACAACAACAGCTAAATGACATTTTCTTTTTCAGCAGTTGTGGACATCTGATGTGAGTGTGCAAGACCACTGGAGAAGTCTTGAAAATAAAAAAAGGTATTTTATACTATGGTTATTTTATTTAACTCCATAGGCCCGTAGAAAGTAAAATACATATGCCATAAATTATAATATTATAATATTCATTGGAAGGACTGCTGCTGAAGCTGAAGCTCCAGTATTTTGCCCACCTGGTACGAACAGCCGACTCATTGGAAAAGACCCTGATGCTGGGAAAGATTAAGGGCAAAAGGAGAAGAGGAGGACAGAGGATGAGATGGTTGGAAGGCATTACTGACTCAATGGACATGAGTTTGAGCAAAGTCAGGGAGATAGTGAAGGACAGGGGAGCCTGGCATGCTGCAGTTTATGGCGTGGCAAGGAGTTGGACAAGACTTAGTGGCTGAGCAACAACAACAATAAATTATAAATATGTCAAAACAGTAAATAAATAAACTTGAATGATTTTTTCTTACATTTTTACTAGAAAGTTTAACCCATAATTAAAGACACACAGTATGATGCCAGAGACTGCAGAACAACTATAAAAGTAGGAAAGAAAAAATAAAGCTTAGAGATAACACCTATTTACCTGAAAAGATGAATGACTTTTGTCAAAGTAAATAGTTGTGTTGGAGAAGACTCTTGAGAGTCCCTTGGACTGAAAGGAGATCTAACCAGTCCATTCTAAAGGACATCAGTCCTGGGTGTTCTTTGGAAGGAATGATGCTAAAGCTGAAACTCCAGTACTTTGGCCACCTCCTGCAAAGAGTTGACTCATTGGAAAAGACTCTGATGCTGGGAAGGATTGGGGGCAGGAGGAGAAGGGGATGACAGAGGATGAGATGGCTGGATGGCATCACTGACTCAATGGACCTGAGTTTGAGTGAACGATGTGAATTTGAGTGAACTCCAGGAGTTGGTGATGGACAGGGAGCCCTGGCGCGCTGCAATTCATGGGGTCACAAAGAGTCAGACACAAGTGAGCGACTGAACTGAACTGAACTGAAAAATGAAGTCTCTCATACCACTGTATAAGGATTTATTTTCTCCCTTTCTGATTTTTAAAATTCTTTATACCAATTTTTTCAACAACTGAGTAAAACACTCACTCCTTCCCAGCCTTCCCCAAGGAGTGCTGAAATTGAACCACAAAGATCTGGGTTCTGGTCCTGTGTCTACCTGCTTCTGATGCTAGGTTTATAAGTTAGTCTTTGCTGTTTAACAAATCACCCCAAAAACACAGTGCTTTAAGACAACAGTCGCTGATCGGTGCACAATTCTATGGGTTATCTGGTTGGTTCTACCCTCTCGACTGGCTTGCTGGGACTGACTGATATAGAACAACCTCATCACATGTCTCAGGCCTTGTCTGGGCTTCCAAGAGGCCAGCCAAGGCCTCATCACCTCCAGGGAGATGGATTTCCAGCAGGAAGAAAGGGCAAATGCAATGCACAGCACTTAGCAAGGATCTATGCACCGCATTTGCTGCTGTTTGATTGGCCAAAGCAATCATATGAGTAAGCTTAGCCAGAGTACAAGGGGATGTATAGGGAATAACACAGGGACGTGTAAATGATGATGAGGGCAGAGGTCTTTATTTTAACAATCTGCCAATGGGTTTCTTCATCCCTAAATTGGAGAATATAAAAATTTGAATTTCTCTAAAAAATATTTTGGAAATTAAATGAGAAAATATGTATGGAAGCTTTGAAAGATGCAGAGAACTCCATAATTATAAAATACTATCATATTTCTAAAGAAATCCTTGTTCTGAGTTGCTTTTTTCCCTCTAAGTATGAATATTATTTTTATTTTAGTTTTATATAATATGTCCCAACAAATTAAAAACATTTTGACCCCTGGGAATTCCTTGTGGTCCAGGGGTTAGGATGTCACTCTTTCACAGTGGAGGGCCCAGATTCAATCTCTGGTTGGGGAACTAAAATCCCACGAGCCTTGTGGCTCAACTACACACACACACACACACACACATGACAATATTGACCCAATATAAAACATTCAAATTTAATAGCCAAGTCACTACTTTTTTAAACTGAAATTTTAATATTTCAGCCAGTCATCTAGGTAGTATTCATCAATTTAGCAAACAAAAATCTGATGTCTTGCCAACTCTTTACAGAATTAAGACTTTTACATATTTGGCCAGAAGAGGTGGCCAGTGTAAAAAATTTGGCTTTTATATGGTATCTGGATATTACATCTATCTACACTAAAGATTTTGAATCACTATTGATCCATTAAATTCTATTTCATTTTGTTTTTAAAAGATGGTACAGTTGCCTGCTTTTGAATTACTTTAAGTATTCTAAATTATGCCCTGAGATTAAAATGTCTCTTTCTGAGAAGAGTGACTTTTTTCCCTACCACACCCAATGTATCAACTTCTTCACTAAATTTCTTGTAGCAATAAAAGTTCTAATTTTTAATTTTTCAAATCCACTGTCCCCAGGAAGTAGAAGCTTTATGGAAAAATGAGTACCCTGTCTTAATATAGTGTCCCCATATGGCTACTGTTCTTAAAGACCCAACTGACCATTCTCTCCTACCATGCAGAACTTTATCCAGTACACATTTTTACATTTTTTTGTGGTTCTCTTCTTTTTATCCAATTTCAACTTTAACCACCTTGTTTTCATTTTATTCCCCTATTGTATCATTAGCCACAGGATTTCTTAGCAAACATAGGAGATTCAATGTAGATTTGAGTGATTGCTCTATGATAAAGAGGAGAAGGCACTGGCAACCCACTCCAGTACTCCTGCCTGGAGAATCCCATGGCCAGAGGACCATGGTAGGCTGCAGTCCATGGGTTCACTAAGAGTCGGACACGACTGAGCGACTTCACTTTGACTTTTCACTTCCATGCATTGGAGAAGGAAATGGCAAACCACTCCAGTGTTCTTGCCTGGAGAATCCCAGTGACGGCGGAGCCTGGTAGGCTGCTGTCTATGGGGTCACACAGAATCGGACACGACTGAAGCAACTTAGCAGCAGCAGTAGCAGCAGCAGCTATGATAAAGAATACAACTTTGAGATATAAATCAGAATCATTAAAAGAAACACGGTAGTTGTTTAAAAATAAGTTAGAATGTAGTTATCCTAACACTATATAATTCTTTAACCACATTTATCTTGATGAAAAGTTTGACTTTGGTATTTGATAGGCCTCAAATGTTTTATTTTCTTGGGCTCCATAATCATTGCAGATGGTAATGCAGGCATGAAATTAAAAGATGCTTGCTCCTTGGAAGAAAAGCTATGAAAAAACTAGACATGTATTAAAAAAGCAGAGACATCACTTTGCCAAAAAATGACTGTATATTCAAAGGTATGGTTTTTCTATTGTCATGTATGGATGTGTGTATTGTACCATAAAGAAGTCTGAGCTCTGAAGAACTGATGTCTTCGAACAGTGGTGCTAGAGAGGATTCTTGAGAGTCCCTTAGACTACAAGGAGAATAAACCAGTCAATCCTAAAGGAAGTCAACCTTGAATATTCAAAGGAAGTATTAATGCTGAAGCTCCGATACCTTGGCCACCTGATACAAAGAGCTGACTCATTGTAAAAGACCCTGATGCTGGGAAAATTTGAGGGCAGGAGAGGAAGGGGGTGACAGAGGATGGGATGGTTGGATGGCATCACCGACTCGATGGACATGAGTTTGAGCGAACTCCAGGAGATAGTGAAGGACAGGGAAGCCTGGGGTGCTGCAGTCCACAAGGTCACAAATGTCAGATATGACTTGGTGCCTGAACAACAAGAAGAACAAGGCCTCACATGTGGATATGAAGTTTAATATTTATGAAATATAAGGAGTCTTACATTACACATACAGAATAACTTCAGTACATGTGAGTTGTAATAAAGGCTAATCACAGCACAAATAAAAGGCCAAATGTAATCACAATTCTTTGATTTGTTGTTACTGCTATGTTATGCTATGCTAAGTCACTTCAGTCATGTCCGACTCTGTGCGACCCCATAGACGGCAGCCCACCAGGCTCCCCTGTCCCTGGGATTCTCCAGGCAAGAACACTGGAGTGGGTTGCCATTTCCTTCTCCAATGCATGAAAGTGAAAAGTGAAAGTGAAGTCACTCAGTCGTGTCCGACTCTTAGGGACCCCATGGACTGCAGCCCACCAGGCTCCTCCGTCCATGGGACTTTCCAGGCAAGAGTACTGGAGTGGGGTGCCATTGTTGTTACCACCAGTTTCTAATTGTTGTTGCTGCTCAGTTGCTAAGTCCTGTCTGAATCTTTTGAGACCTCCTGGGCTGTAGCCCACCAGGCTCCTCTGTCCATGGGATTTTCCAGAAAAAAATATTGGATTAGGATGCCATTTCCTTCTGCAGGGGATCTTACCTAGAGAACCCAGTGCTGTCTCCCAAGGTCATGTGAGGAGGCTTGTCTCCAGGACAGACAGGCGTGGAGGTTTCACTCCTAGGCTCATGAGTCCATGTGTCTTTCCGGAAGTCCACTCATAGGAAGGACAAACTACAGGGAGCAAGTGAAGACCTGTGAGTCACAGGCTGTGGATCTTTTGCTGTTTTTGCCTGGCCCTCCCAAAGATAGGAGAGGGTAGATAGAATTCAGCATCCTTCCCCAAACTTGCGGCTCTCTTCAGATTTTAAATGTCTTTCTTTGTATAAGCTCTTCCCCAACCTTGAGTCCTCTCCCCTTCCACTCCCAGGGAGCTCCTCCAAATCCTATTTCACTTCCTTTTTGAAAATTCTTGTGACTTTCCCAGATAAATCAGCTCTTCTCTCCTTTGGGTTCCTATGTTAGGCTTTACTTACATTCAAAGAAATGACTACAACTGGACTAATTGTTTATTCACATATTTATCTGTTTCTCATGAAAAATTTGGGACCAGCAAGATTAAATTCAAACAATAAACCTTCATAAAATTTAACAAATATATATTTAATAAATGTATGTTGAAGAAATGCTCAAAATATATTATTTATTTATAAGTTGGTTATCAAGGTCATTTCTCATGCCAAAATGCCTTAGGCTATGTTTCAGGATAATATTAAATTTTTATTAATGTAAAGGAGTAAAGTAGTAAACTCAAAATCAGTTAACTATTTTGCAAATATGAATAATTTCAAAAATTTCATCTATAAGCACAAATTCTTAAGATAAAGGAATCCTTGAAAAATATCGAGAGTTTTACTTAACACTTAACTTATTACTTTGGATCCCCACTGTGGCAAAGG
Source organism: Bubalus kerabau (assembly GCF_029407905.1). Lineage (NCBI taxonomy): Eukaryota > Metazoa > Chordata > Mammalia > Artiodactyla > Bovidae > Bubalus > Bubalus kerabau. The sequence goes on from NC_073626.1 coordinate 17,827,591, forward strand.
GCAGAGGGTTTATTAGGAAAGTCTGAGGAATCTTATTTTCTGTCATTCAAGGTCAAATGCCTGTTGGATAAATATTACAATCTAGACTCTCTGTCTTTCCCCTCCTATGTCAGGAAAATTTCACAAGTCATCAAGTTATTCAGATATACATCTTCATAGATTCTTATGCCAGTTAATACAGGTGAAATAGGAATATGAAGGACCATATAAAAACATATGGTCAAAGTTTCCCTCTACTTTTTTTTCCAAGAAGTAGGTTATTTTTTCAATTGACATATAAGATCATACATGTTTTAGGTATGCAACACAATGGTTTGATATTTGTATATATTGCAAGATTATCACCACAGTAATTCCAGTGTTAATTTTCTATTGTGACCCATCATTACACACTGCTTCAAATTTTTCTTGTGGTGAGGACTTAAAATCTACTCTCTTAGCAACTTTCAAGTATACAATACACTATTATTAACTATAGTCACCATGCTCTGTATTATATCCCTGTGACTTGTTTATAACGGGAAATCTGTATCCACTTCACCCATTCTGGCTCCCCAACCCAAACCCTGCCTCTGGAAACCACCCAACTGTTCTCTGTGTTTGTATTTTGTTGTTTGTGGTTATTGGTTTTTGATTCCTCATTTAAGTGAGATCATATAGCATTTGTCTTTCTCTGACTTCTATCGCATAGCATAATGCCCTCAAGGTTCATTCATGCTATCACAGAGAGCAAGATTTCTTCATGATAAGTCCATAACTAATACATTATGATTACTTGCATAATCCTGAGGATAATGTCGGTTAGCACCACACCCTGCTCACCCCTCATGGTGAACAAATTGTTGATCGTGGTATAATTCATGTAAGTTACCCTTTAATTGCTCTCTGTCTGTTTGCTTGAGGCCATTTTGCTACCTGGTCACCTGGACCCGACCCCCAGTGTCCAGTGCAAGAGCAAGCATCATTAGCAGCTGGCCGCGAGGTGGGACATGGAACGGCTGCTATACTTTGGCAAAAACCATCACGACTATATAAAAATAAAACTGGAGTGAAGTAAATACAATTTTTGCTAGAGATACCATATAGTATATTAGTTTTTAAATCAAAAGTGCAATGCAATGACTAAATTTTGTGGAATTTAATGCTTCACAATTGCTTGCTATTTCTTTCCTTGGCCATTTCAGTTCATGTGAAAAAATTATTTTAAGAAATGAGTATCACTATTTATAAAAATACAAAAGAAATCTATCGAAGATGCTATCCAAAATGGAAAAAAAAAAAATTGAGATCATTGTCACTTTATAATTGGCAAAGCAAAGAACATCACACTAATAAAACTTAATTAAATCATTAAATATTTAAAATGAATTCCTAACTCTTGCTTATTTAATGGTTCTCTTTTATGTAGTTTAATCCCTATTATGAAGTCTATACATAAAGAAAATTCAAATGTAAAACCAATCTATTTAATGTATTCCTCTCAATCAAAAATTCCATTTCCTTTATCCTTCCTAAATTTAAATCATCTCAAAACACTACATCTCAATTTATATTTCACTCATATCAGAAAACACTTAATAAAATAGGGTTACAAATACATCACTTACAAAGTAGTTGCATCTTTAAACATAACTCATTCATTTCACATGTTTCATTTCATTTCACTAATAATGTATAATAATATTGTCCAATTTAGAATGAACATCATATTTCTGGTAGATGAGATAATGGATATTTACAAACTCCATTTTTAACATCACTCATGACCAACTATATAGATACATATAAGTCTTCAATATCCTTCAGAAAGTATTTCTAACAGTGAGACATAGGAGTTTTACTTTGAATAAAAGGCAGAATTAGATACATAATTACCTTATTTAGTAAAAATACAATATATCGCCATATTACTACATGGATTTGTATACATCTATGGAGAAGGCAATGGCAACCCACTCCAGTACTGGCAAATCCCATGGATGGAGGAGCCTGGTAGGCTGCAGTCCATGGGGTCGAGAAGCGTTGGACAAGACTGAGCGACTTCACTTTCAATTTTCACTTTCATGCCTTGGAGAAGGAAATGGCAACCCACTCCAGTGTTCTTGCCTGGAGAATCCCAGGGATGGGGGAGCCTGGTGGGCTACCGTCTATGGGGTCGCACAGAGTCAGACACGACTGAAGCGACTTAGCAGCAGCACATCTATAAGATAAGCACTTCTCCTACAGTATACTACATATATTAAAATTCAAAAAAAAAAAATCAATAAATACCATAAGTAACCAAACATATCACACAATACACAAGCATATTCCTGGGTTGCTTTACCTGACCAAATAAGAGTAGCAGACTGAGCATTTCCTCATTTCTTGGTTTATTCCCTTGTGGCTCAGCTGGTAAGGAATCTGCCTGCAATGTGGGAGACCTGGGTTTGATCCCTGGGGTGGAAAGATCCCCTGGAAAAGGGAAAGGCTACCTATTCCAGTATTCTGGCCTGGAGAATTCCATGGACTATATAGCCCATGGGGTTGCAAACAGTCAGACACGACTGAGCAACTTTCACTTGCACTACACTAAAACTGGGCTTCCCAGGGGACTAGGTGATAAAGAATCCACCTGGCAGTTCTAGAGACGCAGGTTCAGTCCCTGGGTCTAGATGATTCCCCTGCAGTGGGAAATGGCAACCCACGCCAGTATTCTTGCCTAGAGAATCCCATGGACAGAAGGAGCCTAGCAGCCTATAGTCCACAGAGTCACAATAGAGTTGGATAGGACTTAGTGAATAAGCATGCATGCCCTGCTCTAATGCTAGCATTATTCTGCTTTAGCAGCAAAAAGGAATTATAACCCTTACTGGACCCATAGTCTGGATAAGTAAGGAAATCTTTTCTCCCTTCAAAACTTTCAAATGCCCTTTGAATAACAGAAAGGCTTTAGACTCCTCAGTCTGGAAGCCCAAACCCCAACTTTCTGCTTTCAAGCCACTGATCTCACTTCTCTTTCATCTGACTACCGGCTTCTCTCACCATCCGGTTTGTTGCCTGAATCAAACACTGGAATCAGTTTACAATCATCCAAATCTGCCAGTTCTCCCTGACATCTTTTCAATCTCTCCACATGGCCTCCCAGTACTGTCCCTCACTGCAGCTTCTCTGACACTCTGCACTGTCCCGGCAAGCAGCCTCCTCATCTCAACCTGGCTTGAGTGGGTATTCATTCCCTTCTCCAGCGATCTTCCTGACCCAGGGGTCAAATTTCAGGCAGATTCTTTACTCTCTAGCCACCAGAGAAACCCTGCCTCTCTCCTGGTTGTATTATATTAAGTTGGCCGAAGGGTTGGTTCTGGTTTTTATATATCATCTTACAAAAACCCAAAGGATTTTCGGCCAATCCAATATTTTAAGGCCACTTAACAGCTTGTTTTAAACAAGCTGTTTTTTTAGTCTTGTCTTTTCTTAGTCTTCTCAGTACTCTGCAGAGAAAGCAGTACTGCAGTACTTGGTAAAGTACTTGCAGAGAAACCAACAGAAACCTTTCAGAGCAGTAGTGTCTCAGAACATAACGATCTGCCTCAGTGAAGTTCCTCTCCAAATGTACCACTTTAGTTCAGTCGCTCAGTTGTGTCCGACTCTTTGAGACCCCATGGACTGCATGGACCACTTCAAGCTGCTGCTTTACTTTTAAAATGAACAATTAAAATACGAGAAGAGCCATACACAGTTTCTCCTGCTTTCATATGCTTAACAGGCACTGTAGTTATACCTAAGGGAGCAGTAGTTTAGATGTCTGGTTTACAATAAAAAACTTCATGATTTGTGGATAATGTTAGACTGGGCTTGCCTGGCAGATATGTTAGGAACAAAAATCCTGCTTTCATATTCTTCCTCAAATTTTCTCTAACTTCACACCTCCTTCAACATTCACCATTCCTTAAGGATATAATCCAAATTTCTCAATGTGTCACACGAGTCCCCTGACAATCTGACCCTAAATTATTTTACACACCCTAACTACACAGCCAATGCTCCAGACAAGATGGACTATTAGGAACATTCAACTCTCAGCCACTCTCTGGAAGAGCTCACTCATTCAAAGCCATGATTTTGACATGATAAGCCTACTACTCTAAAACCACCCATTACTCAGCCATCTCTCAGATTTCAGCAAATAAGGAGATATGCTTTATGCCTAAGGCACTAGAAGGTAAGGAAGCATTATCAGGTAAACAAACAAAAAAAAAGGTCAAAAGGGAAAGTTGTGAAATACTGAAGTGTTCAAGTGTGTCATTTCATAACTTTAAAGGGACTTCATACGCTTCCTGGGGCTTCCCTGGTGGCTCAGATGGTAAAGTGTTTGCCTGTAATGCGGGAGACCCAGGTTCGATCCCTGGATCAGAAAGATCTCCTGGAGAAGGAAATGGCAACCCACTATAGTACTCCTGCCTAAAAAATTCCATGGCTGGAGGAGCCTGGTAGGCTACAGTCCATGGGGTCACAAAGAGTTGGACATGACTGAGCAACTTCACTTTCTTTCTTTCTCATATGCTCCAGTTTTAGAAAATGAAAACATTGATTAAAATGTACATTATTATCTGTCTGTTCTTTAAACATTTATAAAGTTTTATAAATGTTTTATAAAGGGATAATAACCTTTGAATCTGCTGTTAAAAAAATGTTTTAGATGTTTATATTTTTCTTGTATTATTCTGTTTCTGTCTCTTGTGAGGAAACTTACCACAGCAAAGGAAAAGGAAAGACTGATATCATGATATAGTATGAGTTTATTGTCCAAGATTAACCATTTCAACATATCACTATTACATTTATTATCTAATAATATCATTTCAGTAAAGTATATTCTCATCTTACCTGATAACTCAGTTGGTAAAGAATCCACCTGCAATGCAGGAGACCCCAGTTCAATTCCTGGGTCAGGAAGATCTGCTGGAGAAAGGATAGGCTACCCAATCCAGTGTTCTAGCCTGGAGAATTCCATGGACTGTATGGTCCATTGACATGTATAATCCATAGACATGTATATTTCATGGGGTTGCAAAGAGTCGGACATGGCTGAGTGACTTTCACTTTCCCTGAGGTATCAACATTTGATGCAAGCTTTCTAAATGTATTAGAAGTTCATATATCATGGGGAGGGATACTAAGAAAGCTTGGTTATAGTGACTGTCATAAAAAATGATAAATGCATTTGTAAGCATTGTTATTGAGTTTCCAAGTCATGTCTGACTCTTTGTGACCCCATGGAAGGTTGGTGCCTATCTCCAGAAGTATCCTTCAAGTAACTGACTGGGCTATACTATCATTTAAACAAGAAGGCTGCATCAGCCAAACTTTAAATAATACACTCTCTAGGTCAAAGAAGGCATAAGCTCCTAAGATGTGGAATCAAAAGAAAAAAAGGATCAGTTTTGTGAAATCTCAAAGATTTTTCAAGATTGAAAAATCTGTTTCAATTTCCTTTCATTCACTTAGATTTTTACATTTCCAAAATAAAGTTAAAGCTCCCGTATTTGTTATCTTGGACTGCTATAACAGAATACCATAGACTCAGTGAATTTAACAAGAAATATATTTCTTCACAGTTTTGGGGCTGGACATCCCAGGTCGGGGTGCCATAAGGTCATGTTCTGGTAAGGGCTCTGTCTTCCCAGCTTGGCTTCTCCCTGTGTCCTCACAGGGTGGGGGTCGGGAAGAGAGACAGTGACAGAGACAAAAGAGAAAACTCTCTGGTGTTTCTCCTCATAAAGACACTAATCCCACTGGATTACTCTTCCACCCTATGAGCTCATTTAACCTTAATTAATCTTCATAAAGCCCCTTTTCCAAACACGTACTTTGGGAGTTGAGGCTTCAACACATGAATTTGGGTGAGACACATTCAGTCCATAACAATACCTGACATAAAGCACTTTGAGCAAGGGGCTGGGAAAAGGAAGCATGTTGAATCTTTGGCTCTTCAGTGTCCCTCTGGGCATTCTTCACATGTGCTCAGTGAATACACAATAAATGAGAACTGTACTAGTGAACTGTGTGGATGGAACATGTTAAACAAAGCTGAATCCTGGCCATGAAAACAAATGATGACAATTCTTTAAATGCTACAAATTATTGTTATAAGATTTGCAATGAATAAGTTTAGACCTAAAATAGAGGGTTGTTTTAGAATTGGAAACAATTATTCTCTTTCTGATGAAATTACTTTGAAGGAGTGTATAAACTTTTAGGTCAATCAAGGAGTCCACAGTAGAGCAGACAAATGATTAAAAAAAAAAAATAGTGCTCAATGTTTCTATTAAATTCCATAGTCCTTTATATTCACTAGCTTTTCTTTCATCCTCCATTAAGTTTTTTTAACTAATTTATTTTTATTGAAGGATAATTGCTTCACATAATTTGGATGTCATCCTCCATTTTTGACTGTCATCTTTTTTCCAAATCTTCCAAGTCATCTCTTTAAACATTCACAACTTCCACTAAATATTAGTTTTCCTCCATCCATGTGTTAGCTAGTTTTTGTTGTTCTTATTCTCAGTCCATTGCTTTGTATTTCCTAGAATTTTGTGTCGTGTCTTTCTAACTATTTTGTCACCTTTGCCAACACTGTTTTCTGCATCTACAATGAACGCGAAGCTATAGGTGTGTGGATTCACAGGTTAGTCAAAGAAAAGTTATAACTTTATAACTCCTATTAAGAGAACATATTGGTCCCAACCTCAGTAAACAAGAGATGAAATGTTTATAGATTATCTCTATAAACAAGTGTTTACAGATATAATGGAAAGAAAAAATAGGAAAAAGAATGACTTTCAAATTTTTATGTGATCCTCAGAAAAATTAGACATCTATCAAATGTGTTCATATTCTGGTAATGGGTTCATTTATTGAATGCCCAAATAACTCTAACTCTGAATTTGCTTGATCACTTCCAGAATAAACAGTATGCCCAGGGCAGAGACTTAAATCTCTTCAACAGTTGCCACACCTCCTCCCTCTCCAGCCCTCAAAACAAATGAGCAACTGAGCAGGCAGAGGTGACTCTTTTTGTCCAGTTTATCACTCAAGCAACTGAGACAGTACACTTGTGTTACCAAGCTTCATATCATTAGAGGTTACAGTAACCACTCATGCAGAGAAAAGTGGAAGAAAAACAAGCAATCAAAGAGAAATTACTTCTGCAGTTGATAAACTATGAATAAAATCAAGTGATGACTAAATATCTGTAGCAGCAAAATAAATAACCGATCTATAAATTGCCCATGCAGTATAAACTAAGATCTTATATTTTATTTTACAGCTTTTACCACCTTCAAAAATTTTGGCATACACATAGGAATAACAAAGAGTTTTTTAGGTCAACTGCTCTGAGTAAAAATCACATGTTACCAAGTACACTGAAGTATACTTATTTTAAGAGATTGTTTCTTATGGTTGCATAGGATGAAATCCTTCTGAGATGGGTGCTCATTTTGCTGGTCTCCTGGAATGACTCTTTGCATAACCTAGTCTCAGAACTGCAGGATATGAAAGGAGCCTCAAATGCTCTTCCATCGAAGACCAAAGAGATTGAGGAAGACAACAAAGTACTTCAGGAAGGCATGGAAACTATAACTGGCAAGGTGAGCAGCCTCCTGAAGGCTTCCTTGCTTTTCTCATGAATGAAAGAGGTGACCTCTGTAATAAGGAATGTGTTATGAGATTTCTCACTTAGCAAGAACAAGATTCAGGCCTTCTATATTCTGGATTGCTATTACAGGAAGCAAAAGCCTAGTCATTCATAGTCACAGATTCTCCTGTCAGCGGATTAGAATTCCACTGCAATTTTTGACAGATGCAGCCTTCCCTGAATTGCACACAATTCCACCAAAACTGTGCCTCTTCCTGGTCACAGGTGATTGAAATGTTTTCGAGGGTAAGAGAACTACAGAATAATTTCCAAGATAATTGCTTTCTTGAAAGTATATCCCAGGACATTCATTAGTGAAATTCCGCTATTTTCTTTGTCGTCCTCAAACCAAAAGAGAGAGAGGGAAACAAGAAGAGAGAAAGTCAAAACTAAACTCATACTTGAGTTCTGCTTCTAGTTTTTAGATTACTAATAGATATCTGATGTGCTGGCTATAAAACACATGTCTAGGGAATTTCATGTCTCTTCCCGTAATCTTAATTTGATAATTGAATGGAACAAAGAAGAGCAAATACTAATAAAACTCATAATTTATTATCTTTTGGTGCTTAGATGCATCCTGGAGTCAAGGAGAACATGACTACTTGTGGTCAGGACTCCCATCGCTGCAGTCAAAAGATGAAGATGCCCACCAAACCACTTTTAATAACCTGCTCTAGTGCCTGTGCGTGGATACAAGTAAGATTAACACTTACCTCAGGCACCTGAATTGCTGAATCATCTACAACAAGAAGTGCTAAGACCATATCCCTCACATGAACTTCTGAGATGGTTTTTAGTGATCCTTCCCATAGCAAATTTCTTTGAGTTTTGCATCTTTTTCATGCATGCTTGAGTGCAATGGATCTCATCTTAAAAAATTAAAAAATAATCTGTAGAGATGTCAAAATCTAAGAAGGCAATTTTTCAATGTTTCTTACTTTCATTTAAGAGAAAAATCAAAAGAAAATCCATCCTTACCATTGACAGAATGAAGTTCTGATTAAAATTTGTCACAGATAGGAGAAGCTGGCATTACAAAGAAGACCATTAACAGCTTACTTTAGAATCCTAGCAAGTTATTCTGGGTCAATTTATTAGATAATTATTCATTATGTTGGTTATCTTACCAAGAAAACTGAATTCTCAGGATTCTTTATGAAAGTCAGCCATGTACTATTAGCCAAGTTTCAGAGTGTTACAACAGACAATAAAAGTTCTTTGCACCTGGGTACCCAAATAGCATGAAATTTACAGAACTGTCTAAAGATTGTTAGGATTCTGTCTTAGTCCTTCTGGGTTGCTATAACAAAATAATAGATTTATAAACATAGAAATTGATTTGCACAGTGTGGTCAGGCAGGGTCCTTTCTGGTCCCACACTTTTTACTGTATCCTCACATGAGGGGAAGGGTTAAGGAGCTCTGTGAGTCTCTTATACATAAAACACTTATCTCATTCAGGAGGCTCCGTCCTTATAACTCCTCACCTCCCAAAGGCCCCACTTAAGAACACCACTTAAGAGATGATGCCAAACAAAGTGCAACAGTGGATTGAAGTGCAGCTAGGAGCCATCTGAATGAGAGAGCAAGGAGTTTTTGGATTGACACAACTGCGATGGCTTTATGATGGAGTTCATGCAAATATAGGAAGACAGCATATCTGTCAGTTCATTTAGGATCATCTTATGAAATGCATATCTCCTACATCCTGGACAAGGCAACTGAGATATTAATATATATAGTATTTAAGGTATCAGTGAATAATCAAGTCTGACCAAAACACAAGTGTTCATTTTTTTAACAGACATGTGATACCTCTCGTTTTTATGCTTCCAAGATACGCTGTTAGAATGGAGAAAATCTTGTAAGGATTGCTTGTGTATAAGGGAGCATCATTTATGTCAGTTTGGAGAGTTTGTACTTATTCTACAAAGCAACAGGAAACCAGGAAATTTTAGTGCAAGAGTACAGTATGTCCAGAATTATAAAAGAGAAAGATTAACCTGGATTGTGGTCTTGTGGGTAGTGGGGGTTGGTAGACAAAAACAAGCAGCCCAATAAGCTTGGAGTATTATGACACTAAAGGAAAAGCAAAAGGGCTCTGCCAAGGGAAAAGAAGCAAAGGTTGTGAGAGATACAGGGATAGATAGGCCTTGACCATACAGCAGGAAAGAAGCAAATATGAGTCAAAAATGCATCCAAGAACATGGGACAAGATGAGTAAATAAATGACAGGAAAGTAAGAGATAAGAGATAAAGATGGCTTTATCTCTAATTTATTTAAGGTTTTTGTCCAAAAGCATCTGAACTTTATTTTACATAAAATTAGTACCAGAAATAAATTTTTAAAAAGTTACTGCAGCAAATCATAGAAATAAGCACTCGAGAGCTTCTTCTAGACAGTATCAAATACCAGAACCAAAGCATCACTACTCAGTGATAACAAGCAGTAAGTCACTTGTCACTTTCAACACTCGCGTAAGACATACATTGTAAAGCATAGAGGATTAATACAAATAAAATGTAAACAGTCTATCCCTTTACAGAGCCAGCCTGACCCAAAACCTAAACAAAATGAAAGTAATGCTCTCATTAAACATGTGTCCACTTTCTCCAAGGGTTTCTCATTCCTTTTGCCAAAATCCACTTTTGTTTACAGTCGTCCCTCCCTAGTCTTACTCTCAGCAGATGGTCAGCTAATCACTAATCAAATAAATAATTAAAAAGTGTTCACTTTTAAGATGTTGAAAGACTCTTGAAACTGGAAAGCTTTATAATCCCCTGGTCAAGCAGATGGTCAGGTGAGCAGATGTGACTTCTTTGACTACTGGAGCTTTTTATTGCTGCCATGTGGCAATCTTGCATATGTACTAAGTTGCTTCAGTCATGTCTGACGCTTTGTGAGTCCATGAACTGTGGCCTGCCAGGCTCCTCTGTTTGTAGGATTCTCCAGGCAACAATAGTGGAGTGGGTTGCCGTGATCTCCTCCAGGGGATCTTCCTGACCCATGGATCGAACCCAAAATCTCTCGAGTCTCCTGACCTTGGCAAGTGGGTTCTTTACCACAGGTGCCCCTGTGGCAATCTTACCTGCATAGAAAGGCAACATGTGTTGGACAGATCCAGAACTTCCAGGGTAAAGGATGTAGAACCCCATGTGAACTACCTAAACCCAGATCTGCCACTTGATGTTTTCAGTCATCCAACAAGTGCCTTATGTTTTTCCCACTTGTGTTTGGGTTTCTGTCAATTGCAACAGAAACTATTCTTTGTAATATACACGGAATGGAAAGAATAGTAAATGGCATTTCATTTCATAAGTTTTCAGTAGGAAAAATGATGATATTTGATGTAAAAGTTTTTAATAAATTTAAAATCATCATGTATTCCTATTACAACTCCTAACTTAATTGGGTTTAAACTTGATTACTGTTAATTACAAATTCTAACATAGAATAAAAACAAATACCAGTTATATGGTTAGATGTGGTTAGTATGGTAACTCTGAAGAAAAGTTACAGACTATCAGCTAACTGCCAGATGTAAAAAAAAAAAAAAAAATCTGAAAAGAACGCCATGTGTGTAATCTTCTAAAAGGAGAAAAATAAGGTTGAACAAAGAATTTAGTATATGATACAGTGTGGTGTGCTGTGTACTGTGCCTAGTTACCTCCAACTCTTTGTGACCCTGTGGACCCCGCCAGGCTCATCTATCCATGGGGATTCTCCAGGCAAGAATACTGGAGTGGTTACTATGCCCTCCTGCAGAGGATGTTCCCAATCCAGGGATGGAATCCAGGTTTCCTGTTTTGTAGGAGGATTCTTTACCAGCTGAGCTAATAATACAGTGTGATGTTATTTAGAATATTCATCTGAAATAATAAAAAAAAAATAAGATATCGGTTGCATTAGTTTCGACAATAGAGATGAACACTCCTACTTAATTATTTAATTTACTGTGGAGAAATTAGATTTGAGGAAAGGATTAAAATCAGGCCAAATATTTTTCCAATTTCTTCAAAAATAGTTTCTTTTAAGAATCGTTTCTCTTTCAATTCCATATCTAAGATCAAGCTCAGGGAAGAGACATATTTCTTTATTATTTCTGCCACTAAAAATTATTCTAATTTGGCTAGACTTCCATTCTTTGTAGTTCAGACACATTCATAGCAGTGGACAGCAAAGAATGCTTCTTTAAATACTGTCATATGCCAGTACCATTCAAAGAAATGCCCAAGGTGTCACCAACTGAATCCCAGGTGAACTGCTAACTCTTTACCCAGAAAAGCTATGAAATAATAGCTACCAGAAACTACTGCCTAGGACAATAAAAATGAATTCTGAACAATTCTGAGCTCATCTTTATTGTATTAGGTAGTTTCCATTTGCAAAATGGAAGAAAACAATTTCTACTGAAAGAGAACAGGATCTATTGAAAGTCCACTTTCTAAAGGAGACTCAAAAAAACAAAAAACGGTATTTCTGGATGCACAATACATATAATCCCAACAGCAGTAAGGTAGGACTCTTTATTGTACACCATACTATGCCAACAATATGACATAAATATTCCCCAAAAGCCTATTTTTAATGTCCTATCAAAAAAATCATGTTGTTACCCTTTATATTTATTTTTCTCTACCTAATTGTTCTGCTTACTCAAAGTTTACATTACCTCATAACTTTGGCAAAGTTCATCATATCTTTCCAGCTGATTTCATTTAACTTTGGTACCTGCTGCTAAATGACTCATTCCCCAAGAATTTCTTAGTTCAAGAGAATCTCACTAACTGAGCTCATCATTTGTGAGTCAGACCACATCACAGTTTCCTCATCAGCCTTTGGATTGACTGTTCTTTCGTCCAGTTGGGGATGACTAAGACGGTAGAAACTGTGCAGGAAGATTTTTGTGAGGCAGCTTATCCTGGGAAGGAGTTAAGCTTACCAGGATAAGTTCTCTATGCATCCATGGAGAACAAGGTACTTCCATGATATAGATCAGGTCTTGCTAACCAGTAGAGCCGGTTAGCAGAGGCTTCACATGCTGCAGTCCACAGAGTCACAAAGAGTTGGATACGACTAGGCTACTGAACAACAACCAGTAGAGCAAACATCCTCCCCAGCACAGCTGCAAAGCTGTCCCCATCTAACCCATTCCATCTATCACATGCATTGTACATAGGCCCATATCATGCAAATAGAATGCTGTGCTGTGTATCAATTTCATCTCCTGCCTCTGAAAGTGGTGTCTAAAGGACCTATCAAAAGTTCTTGATGGTCTTGGAGTCTACTGGATAATTCTTGATTCTACAGAACTAAGAATTTATTCTTTTAAGTTCAGATAGTGTCATGCACAGATGGAAGTAAAGATACAAAAAAACACTTTGATTATATTCTACATGTTTCATGCTCAAGGGCTTCCCTGGTGGCTCAGAGGGTAAAGAATCTGCCCTCAATGCAGGAGACCAAAGAATCAACTCAATGCCTGAGTTGGGAAGATTCCCTGGAGAAAGAAATGGCACCCCACTCCAGTACTCTTGCCTGGAAAATGCCATGGACGGAAGAGCCTGGTAGGATGCAGTTCATGGGGTTGTGAAGAGTCGGACATGACTGAGCGACTTCTCTTTCACTTTTTCATGCTCAAATATACCCAAACAAGACCTGGATTTTCCCCAGTCCTTTTATTTACTCTATGTCTCAATAAAGATGCCAAGTGTAAAAACAAAGGTACCTTTAGTGCATTAAAGACATTTAGTAGTCATCCAATGCCAATATTTTCTCTTTGACTAGTGATCAAGAATATTTTATAGGAAAATAGTAGAGATATCCACTATAATTGTTAATAAAAATTCACTGACATGAAATAAATTTGAGAAAAAAAATTAAAGCTAGACCCACTCAGTCTGTATTGTGAATACATGACATGAGAATACAGTCTCAATGACCTTTTCACTATCTCTGCTGAATTGACTTCGATATGGTTCCTTTCATCTTCATGTAGGAATGAACAAACCACCTCCCATGGAGGCCGAGACTTACATGAGGTCTGTCCCTTGCTAAGATCTTCAATCAATAGAAAGGTCATGAAAGCTGCATAATGATCACATTCTACACCTTTTCACCCAAGCCCCAGTGGAAGCCAGGATTAATGAGACTGATAAACTCTGATTTACCTTTTAGGACAGTTAGAGAAAAACACCCCATTGTGACCATTCAAGGCCAATAGGAAAAGCCATGATAACCCTCTCTTAACTAGCTCTTGTCCCAAAGACAATTTTGAAACCAACAGGCAATAGCAAATGTGCAAACATTCCTTTTTTTCACTTCCCTGGAATGAGAAGGGGACACCATCAAAGGTCAAATTTTCCAGAATAAAGTGATTTATCAAAGGTTACTGGAATGCTTTTAAACTTATTACCAATAAAGTATTTTTATCCATATTCTCATTGGGACAATTTTATGTTCAAATGACCCATTTATGTTTCATTGTATCTCTAATGTTTGTTTTATTTCTTCAACTTGACTGAAAATACCAGTCAGTCAAAATGTTCCAAATACCTGGGACAAAGAAAAATCCCAGTTTGACCGAAACTCAGTAGATGTATGTTGTTTGTTCATAATGAAAAAACATTTGACATAGGAGAAAAAAGTCTCCCAAAAATGTCCATGACCAAATTCCTAGAATCTGTGACTATGCTATCTTCTATGGAAAAAGGGACCTTGCAGATTGTGACTAAATTAAAATTCTTCAGAAATTAACCCAGATTTACTGCACAGCACCAATATGATTGCAAACTCAGGCCCCATAAATAAAAAAAGGGTGGCATAAGAGTCAAAGGCAGGGAAAGAGTTGTGACAACAGAAGAAAAGGGAGTGATACAAATACTGGTTTTTAAGATAGAGCCAAGGAAGGAGATGAGCTTCTAGAAGCTGGAAAAAGACAAGGAATTCTCCCCTGTAACCTCCAGAAGGAATGCAGCCCTGTAAAAGCCTTAACTGTAGACCGATGAGGCCCATGTGAACTTCTGAGACCCAGAACTGTAAATTAATAAATATTTCTAGTTTTAATCCACTGAATTTGTGTTGACTTGGTACAGAGGCAATAGGAATCTAATGTGTGTGCTTAGTCGCTCAGTTGTGTCTGACTCTTTGTGACACCATGGACTGTTGCCTGCCAGGTTCCTCTGTCCATGGGAATTCCCAGGCAAGAACACTGGAGTGGGTTTCCATTTCCTCTGCAGGGGATCTTCCCAATCCAGGGATTGAACCCAGGACTTCTGCCCGCATTGCAGGTGGATTTTTTTTTTTTTTTTTTACTGTTTGAATCACCTGGGAAGCCTAAGAGTACTGGAATGGATAGCCTATACCTTCTCCAGGGTATCTTCCTAACCCAGGAATTGAACCAGGTCTCCTGCATTGCAGGCAGATTCTTTACCAGCTGAGCTACCTGGGAAGCTCCTAGGAATCTAAGACATGGCCTAATAATTTTATTATTAAATCATTGTAAGGAATCTATGCAACCATAGGTAATAGACTAGTTTATAGCCCATTGTTAAAATGATTATTAAAAATCTTATTTGACCACTCCTTACTTTTCAAAAAGCTAGGCCACCTTTGGACTCAGTGAAGACCCATGACTAAAATATCAAAGTATTTCTTTCTTTGCTCAACCTGACCCATATTATCTGCTTAAAAAAAAGTATTTGCAGCTTTATCATTTTGAAAAAAAATCTAGTGATATAAAATTAAGCCCTATTAATAGAAATCCCAGAGATAAATCCACACACCTATGGACACCTTATCTTTGACAAAGGAGGCAAGAATATACAATGGAGAAAAGACATTCTCTTTAACAAGTAGTGCTGGGGGAACTGGTCAACCACTTGTAAAAGAATGAAACTAGAACACTTTCTAACACCATACACAAAAATAAACTCAAAATGGATTAAAGATCTAAATTTAAGACTAGAAACTATAAAACTCCTAAAGGAAAACATAGGCAAAACACTCTCTGACATAAATCACAGCAGGATCTTCTATGACTACCTTCCAGAGTAATGGAAACAAAAGCAAAAATAAACAAATGGGACCTAATTAAACTTAAAAGCTTTTGCACAACGAAGAAAACTCTAAGCAAGGTGAAAAAACAGCCTTCAGAATGGGAGAAAATAGCAAATAAGCAACTGACAAAGAATTAATCTCAAAAATATACAAACAGCTCATTCAGCTCAATACCAGAAAAAAAAATAACCCAATCAAA
Organism: Bubalus kerabau; assembly: GCF_029407905.1. NCBI lineage: Eukaryota > Metazoa > Chordata > Mammalia > Artiodactyla > Bovidae > Bubalus > Bubalus kerabau. Next base: position 17,843,529 of record NC_073626.1, read on the forward strand.
AAAAATGGGCCAAAGAATTAAACAGACATTTCTCCAAAGAAGACATACAGATGGATAACAAACACATGAAAAGATGCTCAACATCACTCATTATCAGAGAAATACAAATCAAAACCAAAATGAGGAAACATATCACATCAGTCAGAATCATTGCTATCAAAAAGACTACAAAAAATAAAGGCTGGAAAGGATGCAGAGAAAAGGGAACCCTCTTACACTGTTGGTGGGAATGCAAACTGGTACATCCACTATGGAGAAAAGTGCAGAATTTCCTTAAAAAACTGGAAATAGAACTGTCATACAACCCAGCAATCCCACTGGTGGGCACACACACCAAGGAAACCAGAATTGAAAGAGACATATGTACCCCAGTGTTTATCGCAGCACTGTTTACAATAGCTAGGATTTGCAAGCAACATAGATGCCCATCAGCAGATGAATGGATAAGAAAGCTGTTATACTTATGCACAATGGAATATTACTCAGCTATTAAAAATAATATATTTGAATCAGTTCTAATGAGGTGGATGAAACTGGAGCCTACTATACAGAGTGAAATAAGTCAGAAAGAAAAACACCAGTACGTATATTAAAGCATATATATGGAATTTAGAAAGATGGTAATGATGACTGTGTATCAGTTCAGTTCAGTTCAATTGCTCAGTCGTGTCCAACTCTTTGCAACCCCATGAACTGCTGCATGCCAGGCCTCCCTGTCTATCACCAATTCCTGCAGTTTACCCAAATTCATGTCCATTGAGATGATGATGCCATCTAACCATTATCTGTTGTCCCCTTCTCCTCCTGTCTTCAAACTTTTCCAACAGAGTCTTTTCAAATGAGTCAGCTCTTCACATCAGGTGGCCAAAATATTGCAGTTTCAGCTTCAACATCAGTCCTTCCAATGAACATTCAGGACTGATTTCCTTTATGATGGACTGTTGGATCTCTTTGCAGTCCAAGGGACTCTCAAGAGTCTTCTCCGACACCACAGTTCAAAAGCGTCAATTCTTCAGTGCTCAGCTTTCTTTATAGTCCAACTATCACATCCATACATGACTACTGGAAAAACAATAGACTTGATGAGATGGACCTTTGTTGACAAAGTAATGTCTCTGCTTTTTAATATGCTGTCTAGGTTGGTCATAACTTTCCTTCCAAGGAGTAAGCTCTTTTAATTTCATGGCTGCAATCACCATCCACAGTGATTTTGGAGGCCCCCAAAATAAAGTCAGCCACTATTCCACTGTTTCCCCATCTATTTGCCATGAAATGATGGGACTGGATGCCATGATCTTAATTTTCTGAATGTTGAGCTTTAAGCCAGCTTTTTCACTCTCTTCTTTCACTTTCATCAAGAGGCTTTTTAGTTCCTCTTCACTTTCTGCCATAAGGGTGGTGTCATCTGCATATCTCAGGTTATTGATAGTTCTCCCAGCAATCTTGATTCCAGCTTGTGCTTCATCCAGCCCAGCATTTCTCATGATGTACTCTGCATATAAGTTAAATAAGCAGGGTGACAATATACAGCCTTGACATGCTGCTTTTCCTATCTGGAACCAGTCTGTTGTTCCATGTCCAGTTCTAACTGTGGCTTCCTGACCTGCATACAAGTTTCTCAAGAGGCAGGTCAGGTGGTCTGGTATTCCCATCTCCTTCAGAATTTTCCACAGTTTATTGTGATCCACACAGTCAAAGGCTTTGGCATAGTTAATAAAGCAGAAATAGATGTTTTTCTGAAACTGTCCTGCTTTTTCGATGATCCAGCAAATGTTGGCAATTTGATCTCTAGTTCCTCTGCCTTTTGTAAAACCAGCTTGAACATCTGGAAGTTCATGGTTCATGTAATGCTGAAGCCTGGCTTGGAGAATTTTGAACATTATTTTACTAGTGTGTGAGATGAGTGCAATTGTCCAGTAGTTTGAACATTCTTTGGCATTGCCTTTCTTTGGGATTGGAATGAAAACTGACCTTTTCCAGTCCTGTGGCCACTGCTGAGTTTTCCAAATGTGCTGACATATTCAGTGCAGCACTTTCATAAAATCATCTTTTAGGATTTGAAATAGCTCAACTGGAATTCCATCACCTCCACTAGCTTTGTTCGTAGTGATGCTTCCTAAGGACCACTTGACTTCACATTCCAGGAAGTCTGGCTCTAGGTGAGTGATCACACCATCGTGATTATCTGGGTTGTGAAGATCTGTTTTGTATAGTTCTTTAATGTATTCTTGCCACCTCTTCTTAATATCTTCTGCTTCTGTTAGGTCCATACCATTTCTGTCCTTTATTGAGCGCATCTTTGCATGAAATGTTCCCTTGGTATCTCTAATTTTCTTGAAGAGATCTCTAGTCTTTCCTATTCTATTGTTTTCGTCTATTTCTTTGCATTGATCACTGAGGAAGCCTTTCTTATCTCTCTTTGCTAATCTTTGGAACTCTTATGCAAGACAGCAAAAGAGACACAGAGATAAAGAACAAACTTTGGGACTCTGTGGGAGAAGGTGAGGGTGGGATGATCTGAGAGAATAGCATTGAAACATGTATACTACCGTATGTGTAATAGATCGCCAGTCTAGCTTTGATGCATGAGACGGTGCTTAGTGCCGGTGCACTGGGATAACCCTGAGGGATGGAATGGGAAGGGAGTGAGAGGGAAGTTCAGGATGGGGAACACATGTACATCCATGGCTGATTCATGTCAATGCATGACAAATGTCACTATAATATTGTAAAGTAATTAGCATCCAATTAAAATAAATACATGAATTTTTTTAAATTAAGCTTTTTAAAATGTGTTACTTAGTCATTGTTAGTAATCAATAAATAATTTTCAAAAATAAAAGATGATGTGAAAATTCCTGTTTTGTTTGGAGATAGGCTATAAAGATCTGCTAAACATTTGTGGTTTTTAAGACTAAAAGGAGTAAATTCACATTTTAAAAGAGATTTTTTTTTAATTGCTCAAAATTGAGTGAGTTATTTAAAATATGCACTGGGAATAAATAAAATTGACCAAATAACTTTGCTTGTAGTTTTATTTTGAAAGCCACTACTAAGAATGAAAATGTTTTATTACTGCATCAAACAGAAAATCGCAAATATTGCTTTTCAACATCACGTACATGAACTGAGAAATGTTATCACTATAATTATCAATAATTTACATAAAAAAGAAGTTTGTTTTTTTTTTTAATCAGGAAAGACAATGCTTTTACCTTGCTTGCATTTGTCAAAACAGTGTCTAACCTCAGACTACATCTGTGCATTTAGAGATAATAGTAATATTCCTCCTAACATCAAGGACAAAAACAAATATGAGAAAATCAAGATAGATACTGAATCTATTAATTTATACACTTTCATGGGGGATTAATTTGGGCATAAAGCATATTTTTTCTATACTATAAAATTTCTAAGAGGGTCAGTAAATCTTTGCTAAAACTTGGAATAGTTATTCTGAAAATTTTAGTATGAAACACTTCAGAAAAGAAAATCATTTGGTTGCAACCAGAGTATTTGACCTGGGTCACATTTGTAACTAAGGGAACCTGATGGACATCACATTTTCCGAAGTGGGCAAACGTCCTCCAGGACCACAAGTGTATCCTGGTTGCGTATATAATTCAGGTAAAGTCTGGCAACAATAAGTTTTTTAACTAAGGTATTTGTTCCTATATTAAAACATCAGTTACTTCTAGGAAATTTTATTATTTTACAAGTTTCATATTTTTTAAAAAAAAGAATAATTCACAAAAATTATGATCAGAAAGGAGATTTTTTGAAATCTACTTTTCTTCCACCTGATTTCATGTATAAGCCTCCCTAAATATATTACTTTTTCCCTGAATGCCTCACTGTTATTTCCAAAAGCTCCCAATGAAAACCTAGCTGTCTTCATTTTATTGGGAAATTTTTGCTGACAGAAAAGTAGTCTGTCAGCAACTGAATTTAAGTTATCTAAGTACAAGTTAATCTAAGTAATCAACAATAATTTGGAGGTAAATAAACACACTTTGTACATAAAATATAATACTGTGAAGATTTCTTTTACTTGCTTTAGAGGAAGAGCCCTCCTGGATGGTGGTGGATGGTACAGGAGGGAAATGAGGTGCTGATGTTTCTTTTCTACATTATTTCTTCACCATATTTTTAACCCTTTCAGTGCCATGGCTATCTTGCACTCTGACTTACAGATAGAGTTATAGTGCAGAGAAGCACCTTGAAGGTGACTCCAGTTCCAAAATGAGAATTCTTCAAAAGTGGAGAAAGTAACCCCAGTGTGCAAGGGCCAAGTAGGCATACACCTTCCCTTGATCAGGCTTTCAGGCAAAAGAACTTCAGGCAAACCATTGATCTTGAGACTCATCTGAACATGGGGCACAATTTAAATTTGTTCCACGCAATATTCTTCAACCAGAACCTGTTGTGTCAGGTAAACTGTTCTGGGACAATTATGTTGAAATATTTCTTTTTATAGCATATTTGCTTTAGCAAGTTTGGGGATAAATTCCTTATTATTAATAAAAGGAGGGTTGCCTGAAAAATAGTGAAGCTTTGCCATCACTATTGAGAGAAAATGTTATTAACTTAACAGTCTTTATGTGAGATAAGTGTATTATAAGTGTAATTAGGTAGAGATATTACCAAAGTTGTAGTCATGGTCTCCTCCCTCAGGAGCAATGCAGTTTACAAAGCAAGATGATATTCCATCTTTATATAATAGCAATTATGAGAAACGTTATCTATAAGAATCATGAAGGAAATTTTGAGAGGCAATGCAGTCATTAGATTAAAAACCTAACATGTTCATAAACTTACAACCAGTATTTCTACTTGAGAGAACATATTTAAAAAGATTAGAAATTTATGCACATATATGATTATTACTGTGTTCACTGTAATAGTGAAATTGTGCAAATGATCTTTATGTCTAAACAGTAAGATATTTAAGTAACTAAGGTACATCCATATACTGGGATAATTCAAAACCATTGAAACATGTCTTAAATGATCGTTCACACATGACAAATGCACTTGATATATTGCCAAGTTAAGACAAATCAGATTGCAATACATTCAAATTAACCTCAATTTTGTAAAAAGTCTCTCTGAGTGTTGATTTCTTCTTAGAGAGGTTTAAGCGGAAATAAACCAAATATTAACTGGGTTTCTCTGCTGTGAAATTTTGGGTGACTCTATCTTCTTTATTTTTCTTTTCTATATTCTGCTATTTTTTTCAACATGTAACAATACTTCAAATGTATTTTTAACAAATGAAACATTCAGTTGGAAGTAGTTTTTAAGATAGCCTGATGGAAGAGAAGAAATAGACTCAGGTAAGAATTATGTTTTGAAGTAATGTAGGCTTAAAGGTATCAGGATGTTGATTAAGAAATTGGCCATTGAAAAGGAGATTTGGAGAGGGAAATTGCAAAGGGAAAATTAACCAAATTACTCAGTGAAAAGTTAGCCACATGCTTAAAATATTAATCATTTAACATTTATTTTTAAATAGAGAAGGAAATGGATAAATTTCCAATTTCTGGTTTTGTCCCAAATCATCCACTTGAGTTAGTTGGATAGTTTTAAAATCTCTGGACTTTCTAATTAACTTAAGATCAAAGACTAAAGTACTTTTTTATTGGGAAGTAGCCATCATGGAGCCTCGCTCAAAGTGATTTGTAATTCCTATGTGTGAATTTCATCATTGGCAAAACTGTTACATCATCCATGTGTCCATAATTGAAGAGTTCTGATGTTGGCTGGGAACTTGGGTTTAAAGTGACTGGTTTCTCAATCCTGTTATATATTCAGTAGTAAGTACCTTTCATCTTCTTAAATTATGCTTTATGAAAGTGAATACACCAAGTCCCCTACACAGGAATGAGTTCTGTTCCCAGGGTGCATTTGTAGTCAAATTTGTCCACAAGTCCAACAAAATTGTACCCAAGTTGAAGCCCAGGTACTCAACTAACACAGTCTGATATATAGTACTGTAATGCAATAGGTTTATAATACTTTTCTCAAAAATGATACGTAAAAAACAGACACATAAAACAAACATTTTTGATCTCAGAGTACAGTGCTTTGAAAAGTTCAGTAGTACAGTACAGCATCTGGCATATAGGGGCAGACATCCAGTCAACAGGCAAGAAGGGTTACTGACGAGGGGAGGGAGAGAGGATGGGAGATGAGAGAGCTGAAGGATCATTTGCAATAGGAGATGGAGTGCAAGCTGTAATTTTTCTCCCACCTGACATGGATGGAGAACACTTTCACATCTTTGAAAATTCACAACTTGAACTTTGTAGGGGAACTATATTCTAGATGTAGGACTAATTAAATATTTATAAAACAGTCAGCTATACTAGTAGAAATACATATACTATTTTAATTCAAACTTTTAGAGTACATAAATATGGATTAAAAAAAGAGAGCCAACGAGTCAACGAATGTACACTTTAGAGATGGCTTTGCACAACATTTCATGTACATTAAAATGAATTTAGTGTATTTTAAGGTCTATTTCAAATATTCAGTGCATAGAGTTTTGTTTTTTAAAAAACAGGAATATAATAAATACTGTGCAGAGATTCTGAATGCCCAGTTTATAATTATCTCAAAGAATCTTCACCCCAGGCCACCTGGAGGCTAAATTTTAAAGTAAGAAAAGTTTGAATTTACCATTTCTTTCCTTATTACCTTTCATTTTTAGGAATGAATCTATTACTCCAGTCTGTAAGCTAACCTACACTCTCATCCACAGCCTTTCCTTCTTACCTCCAAAATAGTTTGTCTACCGCACGGGCCATGGTACCATGCTTTCCTGATAGTCCTGATGTAAGCTTCATTGCTCCACCCTCCTGAGTCCCAGCCATTGTTCTCTGTTTGAAATGGGATTATTCACATATTGAGTGATTACTCCTCACCACCAACCATGCATAAAACATGATGTATGGTCTTTAGCACTTACACACTTCACAAAGGATCAGAAGTTGCCCAAAATTAAAATGCCATCTTAGCTACATAGACCAGCTTTGTGTGTAAAAATGAGAGAATTTCCTTCTGGTGGTTACAGCTTAATATCCCTGATGGGTTTCCATATATGTGAAGTAGATACTTTAATCAAAATGTCATGGGAGCCGATACTACTTTGGCTAATTTAACTGATATTACTTTCCTCTGTCAAAATGAGCTTCAATTGCCCCAGACATCACAGGTGATGTTCACTTTCCTTTACAGTAAATCCCTTACATACAAATCTGCAAGTTGTGAACTTTCAAAATGCAAACATGCCCAGAAAAGTAACAGAGACAAGAGGACAAATAAATAACTGAATAACCAAAGAGATTCATGACACAGGAAGTGGAAGAAGATTTTCTTTATTTGAGTGGGCACTGCTGGTCTTAGAGGCATAGGACTCGAACAGAGAATGGTACACGAAAGTTGCAGCAGCTGTTCAAAATGCAATCTAGTGATATGTGTCATCGATGCTGAAAGAAAAAAAAAGAACTACTACCCACTCATCACTGGATCATTTTTTCCAGAGGGTAGAAAGTAAAGAAAGTGAAGTCTCTCAGTCATGTCTGACTCTTTGCGACCCCATGGACTGTAGGCTGCCAGGTTCCTCCATGCATAGGATTTTCCAGGCAAGAGTACTGGAGTGGGCTGCCATTTCCTTCTCCAGGGGATCTTTCTGACTCAGGGATTGAACCCTGGTCTTCTGCACTGCAGGCAGACTCTTTACTGTCTAAGCCATCAGGGAAGCAGATAGAATTGAATCCAGCAAGGAACTGGAACTGTGCCATCAACGTCCAGCATGAGCGCAATTGCAGTGTCCCCACTGTTTCCCATTGCTGACAATCCTTCAGCTCTACCATCTCCCACCTCCTCTCCCTCCTCCAGTCAGTAGCTTGTCTTGCCTGCTCACTCCATGCCAGCCCTTGTATGCCAGCTGTTGTACTGTATTTTTCAAGGTCCTGTACTGTAAGATTAAACATTTTTTCTTTATTTTTTTGTGTTTGTTTTTAGGTATTATTTGCATGAAAAATAAAAGCCGATTACAGTACAGTCCTATATAGCCGATTGTGTTAGTTGGATACCTAGGTTAACTTTATTGGACTTATAAACAAGTTAGACCTATGAGTGCACTTTTGGATGAAATGCGTTTGTATGTAGGGAACTTACTGTACTTTCTTACCATTCTTCCCTTCACTGGCTTTTTCTGCTGCAGTTAAGGCAGAATGAACCCAGGAGATCAAGATGTCATTCCATTTATTGTCTTTTCCCTCATCATCGTTTCCCTTTCTTAAAATTCATTTGATAGTGTTAGTTCTTTAAAAATAGTCTCAGGTAATCCTGTGTTTTTTCCAAAACCATACCAATCCAAAAATAAACTAAAAAAAATCATTTACCCAAAAGAGGAAAGCCCAAAACATATTTTAACATGCAATTCAACAAAGATGGAATGATGTCTGGATCCCCTCAGGATAGCATACATCTGCTAGTACAGCTGACTATTCAGTTCACCTAGTAAATGAAATTTGACCAATGGGACATTGGTATAGGTGACTAATGAGAGACCTACACAGAAATAAAATGACATACTTCCCAAATTTATGACTTTGGCTCAAAGGTGTCCCTGTGGAAATCTTGAGGTCAAATGGAAACAAAGGAGCATTGACCACGTAGTAGGAAAACTGCCTACAAAATTGATCTAGAACAACTCTCCTTGGTTACTTCAGTTCTCACAGCATGTTAACTTATAAGGTGAGAACGAAGACACAAAGTAAGCCTGAATTAAATAAACCCCAACTTCTTAAAAATACCCAAAGGTATATTATTGATAATAAAAGTACTCAAGTCCTCTTTTGCTAAAAATTACTATGTTTTTGATTATCCTCCAGTAGAACTTAGCATATTCCTGTTTCCTACAATGTATTAGGGGAGATGAAGACACTGATTCATGAGAAAAATGAGGATTTACCCAATGTCACCTAACAGATTAATCAATAGGGAAAGTTCAGTTCAGTTCAGTCGCTCAGTTATGTCTGACTCTTTGCAACCCCATGAACCGCAGCACGCCAGACCTCCCTGTCCATCACCAACTCCCGGAGTTCACTCAGACTCACGTCCATTGAGTCGTTGATGCCATCCAACCATCTCATCCTCTGTCATACCCTTTTCCTCCTGCCCTCAATCTTCCCCAGCATCAGGGTCTTTTCAAATGAGTCAACTCTTCGCATCAGGTGGCCAAAATATTGGAGTTTCAGCTTCAACATCAGTCCTTCCAATGAACACTCAGGTCTGATTTCCTTTAGGATGGACTGGTTGGATCTCCTTGCAGTCCAAGGGATGCTCAAGAGTCTTATCCAACACCACAGTTCAAAAGCATCAATTCTTTGGTGCTCAGCTTTCTTTGTAGTCCAACTCTCATGGAAAAATAGCATGTAAAATATAGTTCCACTTCAAATCTTTGGCAGATACTCAAACAAGCCATAAATACTGATGTATGGAGTATGCTGGAGAAGGCAATGGCACCCCACTCCAGTACTCTTGCCTGGAAAATCCCATGGACGGAGGAGCCTGGTGGGCTGCAGTCCATGGGGTGGCGAAGAGTTGGATACGACTGAATGTCTTCACTTTCACTTTTCACTTCCATGCATTGGAGAAGGAAATGGCAAACTACTCCAGTGTTCTTGACTGGAGAATCCCAGGGATGGGGGAGCCTGGTGGGCTGCTGTCTATGGGGTCGCACAGAGTCGGACACGACTGAAATGACTTAGCAGCAGCAGCAGCAGCATGGAGTATGCTTATATGCATAATCATTAGCCAAATTATATATCTATAAAGGAAGCAGCTTCTCTTATCTATATGCTTATTTGATATCTTTTTCCAACAAATGTGCAGAACCATGTATTGCAGAACTTTTCAGCATTTACGTTGCTTGTAAAGATTGATTCTAGGACTATTTTCTCCAGATCCTGTCACTAGACTCACTAATCTTATTAGCGAGGGTGATAATATATAGAGTTTACAAATAAGGCCTACAAATAAACATTTCCCTATTTCTTCAAGATTAAACAATTAAATTCTTACATCTTATAGATTATCGTGTTTGGCAATAAAGTTATAACAAAACAATAGACATAGACTTGCCTCAAAAGTTCCTATACTTTACTAAGTGACATAGCATTTATTTATAAAGCCTTATAATGAAAGTAAAAGAGGAGAGTGAAAAAGTTGGCTTAAAGCTCAACAGTCAGAAAACGAAGATCATGGCTTCTGGTCCCATCACTTTATGGGAAAGTGGAAACAGTGTCAGACTTTATTTTTGGGGGCTCCAAAATCACTGCAGATGGTGATTGCAGCCATGAAATTAAAAGACGCTTACTCCTTGGAAGGAAAGTTATGACCAACCTAGATAGCATATTGAAAAGCAGAGATATTACTTTGCCAACAAAGGTCCGTCTAGTCAAGGCTATGGTTTTTCCAGTGGTCATGTATGGATGTGAGAGTTGGATTGTGAAGAAAGCTGAGCACCGAAGAATTGATGCTTTTAACTGTGGTGTTAGAGAAGACTCTTGAGAGTTCCTTGGACTGCAAGGAGGTCCAACCAGTCCATTCTAAAGGAGATCAGCCTTGGGTGTTCTTTAGAAGAAATAATGCTAAAGCTGAAACTCCAATACTTTGGCCACCTAATGCGAAGAGTTGACTCATTGGAAAAGACTCCGATGCTGGGAGGGATTGGGGGCAGGAGGAAAAGGGACGACAGAGGATGAGATGGCTGGATGGCATCACCGACTTGATAGATGTGAGTTTGAGTGAACTCTGGGAGATGGTGATGGACAGGGAGGCCTGGTGTGCTGAGATTCATGGGGTTGCAAAGAGTCAGACATGACTGAGCGACTGAACTGAACTGAACTGAACTGAGAAGTTCCACTGCCAAACACCCAGTAACTTCTAGCACCCTTGGTTTCTAACATCACATAATTTCCTTTATATAGACCAAGATACAACTAGTTATCACACGTTAATTGCCAGATGAGCAACATGGAAAATAAAAAAAAAAAAAACTGAAATTGAAAAGAAATCTACAGACAGTGTTTATAAAAACCCTCACTACAAAAACGTAAAGGCTTTTAAAGGTTTAAGAAGTGAACTTGCAAAGCGATCAAGGCAGAGTTTGGGCTCTGTCTCTGGCACACATCAACTGAGTTTTGAAGAAATCATCTAACATCTACCATTGCTTCCCAATGGAATCATTATTAGCATTTGGAGCAGGATAATTCTTCTTTGTTGAGTCTGCCTGAAAATATGCAGGATGTTTACCATCTCTTGCTCTTGACATCAAAGGTCATTACAACCTTATATTTACCTTTATCTTGACAATAATACCCTCTCCTGAACCCTCATCTTTTGCAATTAATTGGATAGAAGTTCGATGAAATGGGTACTATTACCTTTGTTGAGAACCTCTATTTTTTAACCATTATCCACCTGTTATTCCCTTATTTATAAATGGGACTTTTGTTCACAAGTTAATTTATTTTCCTTTGTTTTAAAGTGCTCAAATTCCCTACAGCTTACAACACAAAGTAAAATCATCATGATAGCTATTAGACTCTTTGAGGTGGTGTGAATATTTTATTTTTCTTTTTCTTGTCCCACAGGTATTGTCTAAGATGTGTTTTGGTGGGTGTTGGAGAAGTAGGTGATGCAAAGTATAGCACAATATGAAATAAATGTAACCTTCTATATGACATTCATTTCTCCATATCCTTCTTACCCTTTAAAGCCCAATACAAATGTCAAATCTGAAATATTTCATTTCTCCTCTGCCTTTCCCTCCCTCTCTTAGTGAACTTATACTGTGTTTATGCTGTGAAACTGGAAATAACAACACATAGCAACTGACTTCAATAAAACAAGATCAATTTTAATTAGATAAATATTAAATCTTACCATGAGTCTAAAAAATTAACTGTTTAAGTGCAGATATGCCTCAAATTATTGATCAGCTCCATATATTGGAAAGACTGTAGAAGAGTCTCAAAAATTCTGTAACAACAGCTGAAAGAAACGAATTGTGACTATGCGTTTGGTTAAAGAAAAAAGGAATCAGAGAAGTGTTCTCTACATTTGAAGATAATAAAGCTCTTCTTTCAGTAATCCGGTCAATTTCTAACCCACCATTTACATCTTTTAGAGGATCCCCCTCTGCCCCTCCCTCCTGGCCTGGTGGGCTTCTTTTTCTGCCTCAAGTTCTTCTTGTACCAATGGAAAGAGATGTTCAGGCACCGTTAAGAACAAAATTCTGACTAAGCTAAAATTGATCTTGGATAGCTGCCTTTAACCTCTCTCTCCCTCATGAGGTTTCATGATTTTATATCTACTGTCTTTTGTGCAATTTAATTTAGTCGTATTCCAAGACATCCTCATTTATTTTGTGATTGAGTTCCATCTTTGTAAATGGAAAGAGGGCTGAGTTGAATACATAAGGGTAGGTGACCTTTACCCGGTGATGGAATTGTGATAGAGATTTATGATGGTGAAAGAATCCATGTCTACACAGCCAGCAAATCCCAGCATTGCCAGTCTCTGCCACTGCCTAATTTCCGTCTGCCACCTTGCTCTGCTGCGATGTTCAGTCAATGTCTTCTTTGGTATGTTTCAATTGACAGCAACATTTACAAATGAAATCCTTACTAAAGGTGAAATAAAAAGATTTTCTCCTTTAAGGTCTGAATTTAGGAACCTGTCTTTTCTTATAACAGCTGATGACATCTCTGGTGTCGAGGAACAGAAGGGAGACTGCATCTGTTGGCAGGAAAAGAAAAAAGAATGTACACAAGGTACGATATATTTGCAATTTTTTTTAAACACTGGAGACAGGAAATGTTTGAGTTAAAGTGCTAATGGCAAATGTCTGGGTGTGTGTTCTTTATTATTACATGCAATGCTTGCATTTAAAAGGAACTCAGAGATGACACTTTAAATAACCAGTTTTCCCCCAAAATCATTTTTTAAAATATGATCTATACTATTAACGTTAATGACATGTTGGAAAAAAATTAAGCTTGGTATACAGTGCTTTTTAAAATTATCACCATCATTTAGTCTGTTACCACTATCATTTTAGGTTCCCTGATGCAGAGAGAAATACATAATGAGATATCCCCATTAATTTAGAGTTTAGGATATTTATTTCTACACTTTCAGTTCAGTTCAGTTCAGTCGCTCAGTCGTGTCCGACTCTTTGCAACCCCATGAATCGCAGCACGCCAGGCCTCCCTGTTTAGGTGCTTTTAAATTTATTAATTTTGTCTTAGGAGAAAGTTACATATATAAAAGATGCCAGCCCTCTCCAAACCTGGCTGAATCAGCAGAATAACTTAACCTGTGTGGCTTCTGTGTATCAGAAATTCATTATCACCTAAAAAAATGGGCTCTTGTGAACAGCCTGGTTTGGATCATTTTAATGATGTGTTACAAAATACAGCTTAACTGCATTAACAATTTCTCCTTTGTTTAAAAGAAAGAAAAAGACATAGAACAAGGACAAGTAAAAGTGCTTCCCATTTCAAAGCAATCACTCTTGAAAACCATTCATGTACTTCTTACAACATTCCTCGTTGACTAGCCACCAGCAGGCACACACATCCAGTGCAAGGTGTGTATGAGTGTTTGCACATGTATGGCTGTCTCCTAAAAAATGCTATTGAATTCACTTGCTTTATTTCACTACATGTCTAAAAAAAATACGATTCTTCTAAACTCTTTCAACTTATTTTAAGGCTGGAAAATCACAAATGAACTAAAGATTCATAAAGGGTGGAAACCCTTGTGTGATCAAATTTTCTGTAGTGAAAATGGCATTGGCCTCTTGGTTCTTAGGTTCTCAGCTACTTCAGGAAAACCATTCATCAGCATATATAAAACCATCACATAGACTTAATGGGATTCATTCAATGCAGACTTTGGCTCCTGGTGTATGGTTTTCTCTTTCCTATTACACACGTCTTCACACATCCTACCTATTAGCCCCATTTTTAGTTCTTGCTACCACTGGGCTTCTCACGTGATGCTAGTGGTAAAGAACACACCTGCCCATGCAGGAGACAAAAGAAATGCGGGTTCTAGCACTGGATCAGGAAGATCCTTTAGAGGAGGACATGGCAACCCACTCCAGTATTCTGGCCTAGAGAATCCCCATGGACAGAGGAGCCTGGTGGCTACAGTCCATAGGGTCGCAGAGAGTCAAACACTATTGAAGAGACTTATCATGCATGCACTCAGAATTTCCCACAACAGCATTTCCAAAACTAATTTCTCTCTCTGACTGCTATAGGACTGGGATTTTTGTTAGACTCAAAAAATTACTAGTCTCCCATCTCACAGAGAATATCTTGCTTTCCAATCCCATTATCTGCATCCTCTTGCATCTTTTCCTCCTGTTCTAACATCTTACAATGAAAAGTTCTTCCTTCATCCAAAATTCATCGCTGCCCCTGAAACCTGGGGCTGTCAATGCCTGCCTTCATGACTCATTGACTATCTCTTTTCTCATCTGAAATAACAACTTCTCTATTTCTCTCTCCCCCCAGCTATCTCCTTCAGCATATAATCGTACTCAAACCACTCCCAACTTAAAATTTTGCTCTGATTTTTCTTTGTAATGACCACACATTTCTCTCTTTTAAATTACAAAGCTATTTTAACTTGATACTTCCAACTCTAATCCTCACTTAGTTTCTCATTTGATGCAAGGTCATTTCTGCATCCATCATCCTATAGAATCTGACCTTGTCAAGATCATCAAAGATTCTAGCTGCTAAGTGCCACGGACACTTTAAAGTCATTATCATGAACTTTCTGAGGTGTTAATATTGTAAAACATTTCCCCATTTTAGAATCTCTTTCTAGTCTTCTAGTTCATCACTTTTTCCTGAATTTGCTCTTCTCTCTGACCACCTTGTTGTAGTTTACTTTTTTTTTCCCTGAGAAATTCACAATAGGCATTTCAGGCACTCCAGGACTACCCTGGTAGTTCAGCTGGTAAAGAATCCACTTGCAATGCAGGAGACCCCAGTTCAATTCCTGGATTGGGACAATCTTCTGGAGAAGGGATAGGCTACCCACCCCAGTATTCTGGGCTTTCCTGGTGGCTCAGATGATAAAGAATCTGCCTGTAATGTGGGAGACCTGGGTTTGATCCCTGAGTTGGGAAGATCCCTTGAAGAAGGGAATGGCTACCCACTCCAGTATTCTGGCCTGGAGAATTCAATGGACTATGTAGTCCATGGGGTCGCAAAGAGTCAGACACGACTGAGTGACTTTCACTTCCACTCACTTTCAGTGTGATACAAATAGATTACAGTTGTGCCAGAGATAGTGATGCTACAGAATAAGAATCTCCATGGAGCTGACTCTGGATATGTGCCATATAAACAATTGCTGCTTTTCACTGTAAGACATAATGTTGAAAAGTTTGGCAATCAGTGATCCAAACTTTAAGAAGCTGCTGGTCATGAGGGTTTGAGTTCAGTCTTCTTTAAGATCCTCTTCTCATTCTGCTTATTCCCTCTCAGTGATCTTCCAACCCTGACATGTGGATGATTTCCATACGTAGTTGTAAGTCACGTTCCAGACATGCAGATTCAACTACTTCTTCTTCAAACTAATTTGTTGGTATTTCAGGCATCTCAGATATTTTGAAATGTCCGAAACTGAACTCATTATACTTTTCCCCCCAAGTAGATATTCAGCTTAATTTTGCATATTGAGCTTGACCCAATTCCCTAACCAGTTGTCCAAAGATTGAGAATTATCCTTTCCACTGTTTCCTTTCTCTCCATCACATCTATTGGTCATTATATCCTAGTCATTTTTATTTCCTTAATAACTCTCACATCTAACCCTGCACATATTTTTGTGCCAATCTCTATGTTACATATCTATCTATAATTTCCTGCCATAGGCAAGCAAATATAAATTCTTTTAAATGAGGCACAAGACCCTTCCTGGTTTTATCCCCCATGAGTTCAGTTTTATTTCTCATCACGTCTATTCTTCTCTTATCTGTATCCACTCCCTAAAGTCCAACCACGCACAACTTCTTGAAAGTTTCCTGGTATATCATGTTCACTCACTCTCACTTTTTGTCTTTTTGTATTATTTTTCACTTGTTAGATTATCTTTATCTTTCATGACTTACCTAGGCATTCTTCAGCTTGTCTTTCTTGACAATTTTTGTAAAGCCTCCAAAGTATGCTGAACTTCACTTAACCAAAGTATTTGACACCCTATGGTGTAATTTCCATCTACTTTTATGGCTATTCAATTAATGGTGAGATGCTTAATGGCATGGAAGTTGTCCAATTCATCTTTGTATCACTTTCCTTTACCACAATACCAAGTGTTATGGTTGAATTGCATCTCCACTCCCATCCCGAACAAAAAGACATGTTGATGTCCTCATCACCATACTCCTAATGTGGTGACTTAAAAGCATGCATGACATGAGAGTTGTGAGTCGGGTTTTATTTGGGGCAAAATGAGGACTATAGCCTGGGAGACAGAATGTCAGGTAGCTCTGAAAAACAGAGTCGGGGGGAAGGTCAGTGTATTCGTGATTTTGTTGAAGGAGTAGTACATGCAATTAAGCACATATTTTTTGCAGAAGTTTCTGCTATGCCTCTGAAGGTTACTGCTACTTATGAGGAACAGATGTCACCATAAAGGACTTTAGTGCTTTTCTAGACATGAGGGGATACAAGAATTAGGATAGATGGCAAGTGCCAATGGCAAATGCCAATTTGTAGTTGACATTTGTAAATAGAATCTTTGCATATTTAACCAAGTTAAGATGAGGTCATTAAGGTGGGTGCTAATCCAGATATGACTGGATTATATTTCCCTTAAAAGGGGGGAATGGACACAGGCACACAGAGAAGAAAGACTATGTGAAGACACACAGAAAGAATGCCATGTAACGATCAGAGTGATGCCTCTGCAAGGCAAGGAATGTTAAAGGCTGCTGACAACCCAACAGAGCTAGAAGAGATAAGGAAGGATTCCCTTCAGGTCTCAGAGAGAGCATAGAACTACCTTTACTTTGATTTCAGAGTCCTGACCTCCAAAGTTCTGAGACAGTAGGTTTTGTAGTTTTAAGTCCCCCAGTTAGTGACACTTCCTAGTCATGTTAATGCTAGGAAAGTAATAAAGATACAACACCAATATCCTGAATAAATTTGTGGGCAGCCTCTCCCCCAACACACACAAAATATTCAGAAGTACTGAATGTTTGCAGCCTCTATTTCTGTAATTTGGTCAGAACATGCTATGACATTTTTTTTGGTAAAATGCAAGTGACAACCATCATAATACTTTCCTGAAGAAACTGTTGCAATCAAATACATACAAAACACTTAAGCACAATATGAATGCTCAAAAATAGTATTATTATTGCCATTGCTATCTTCATTCAGTTCAGTTCAGTTCAATCGCTCAGTCATGTCTGACTCTTTGCGACCCCATGAATCACAGCACGCCAGGCTTCCCTGTCCATCACCAACTCCCGGAGTTCACTCAAACTCATGTCCATCCAGTCGGTGATGCATTCCAGCCATCTCATCCTCTGTAATCCCCTTTTCTTCCTGCCCCCATTCCCTCCCAGCGTCAGAGTCTTTTCCAATGAGTCAACTCTTCGCATGAGATGGCCAAAGTACTGGAGTTTCAACTTTAGCATCATTCCTTCCAAAGAACACCCAGGGCTGATCTCCTTCAGAATGGACTGGTTGGATCTCCTTGCAGTCCAAGGGACTCTCAAGAGTCTTCTCCAACACCACAGTTCAAAAGCATCAATTCTTCGGTGCTCAGCCTTCTTCACAGTCCCACTCTCACATCCATACATGACCACAGGAAAAACCATAGCCTTGACTAGACGGACCTTTGTTGGCAAAGTAATGTCTCTGCTTTTCAATATGCTATCTTCATTATTGCTAGTGTTATTGCTCCATGTGGCACCTGGGAGGGCATATTAATATTCAGATATTCAGGTCTGGGACACGGGTTCCCTGGGACCCCAGCCCTTGCACTCTCTGCATGCTTTCCTATGAGCTAATCCACCTTGAGACTTTCCTTCTGCCAGAGGCCAGGCACACGCTCTCAGCCACCCCTATGTTTGTCTTTGGATCACATTTTTCTGTCAAGGAATAAGTCCTGAAATTGTATGTGAGGAATGGAAAACAAAACAAAACAAATACAGGATCCACTTGAGATAAATATTTGCATTATAAATAGCTCCTCAAGAATGACTTGTTTCAGTAAACAAATTTGTCAAGAAAAATCCAAATTTCAGGACATAAATAAGAGCTAGTTATTCACATCATATACACATATTCATCTTCTAGATTTTCCTTAATGAGATATAGCAGTTAAAGTTGTATAAGTGTGAGTCTATTTAGAATTTCTTGGTCATATAGCTCATCTACAGAGAGAGTACAGTGTGAACATTTATTCCAGACCATACATAACAATGCTGATGATCTTGCAGATGTCTCTCTCTCCTTAGAAGTATCTCTTTCTTCCTTTTAGGATCCTATCTGGAGGTTCCCAACTGCTGGGATCTAACGCCTAATGATCTGAGGTGGAGCTGATGTAATAATAATAGAAATAGAGTGCACAATAAATTTAATGCGCTTGAATCATCCTGAAACCATCTCCCACTTCCACCCCACTCCACATACACTAGCCATGGAAAAACTTTCTTCCAGAAAACTGGTCTCTGTTGTGAAGAAGGCTGGGGATTGCTGCTGTACCCTAATACTCTTCTGGTCTCTAACCCCTCAGTAAATCCTGACTACAGGATTGACTCTAATGAAATAAAAATTCTAAGTTATGAATGACAAGTTAATTTAAAATTTTTGTCACTTCCATGAATGGTTAAAATGGGTGACCATCACATGGTTCTCCAGGTATCTTCATGCATGTGAGAAAGAGACATTAAGGTGACCTTGACATTAAGCTCACTTATATTGATAGCAATGAATGAAATGCTGCCAAGGGAAATGACAGCACCTTGGCTTGGAGCAGTTTCTACAGTTCTCCAAGGCTCTGTCAGACACAAGTGGATAATCCAATTCACTAATTTCTACATATTCTTGGTGATTTGCAAGTGTTAAGAGAGGAATATTATTTAGTAGCCGATATCTTCATTTTTTCACTTTCAATTAAGCTAGAGAACTGGCAGGGATAAAAATGCTTTATAGACACAATTTAAGAGTCATAAAGAAAAACAAGGGAAAAAAATTGAAAGAAAAGCAAAAGAGAAAATCCTCGCTGAAAAACAGATTAGAGAGTTGGCTGTAATTTGCTGAAGATATTCTGTGAGTTGGAGTAGCCTGGCTCTGGAGCTATTCATGGAGTGTGGTGAAATCTTTTATATAAAATAAATATAGTTTGGTGGGGAAAAAAAATAAAGAAAATAAGAGAAAACACCTTCCAGCTGGCTGGTTTTATTGGCAGCCTGCAAAGGGTGAATTGGTGGTTTATGCAACCAGGAAAGAGTGTTTGTGAAAGGAAAGAGAAATGAAGTAAGAGATTAGAAATTTCAAGTTGATCTCACACCATTCCCTTTCCTTATGTTCTCACCAGCACTGTCCCTTTTCAAGGTCTGTCTGAAATTATCAATAAGGCTGCCAAATGAGAGGGCACCTGTCCCCATAGGCAGGATGATATTCTACTTTCTTTTTTTTTTTTTGATATTCTACTTTCTTTGGGGTTTGATCTATATTATTTTATGGATAATTGAACTATTACATATCACTTCTATATACCATTATGCATCGTTTGACTGTTTTCCCACAAAAATAATAAATGAAGATGGTCATTTACAAACTATGCTGTGTATTGGCAAGAAACTTACCTTTTTGAAGGGTCAGCTGAGCCACAAATTATACCTTTTCTGGAAGAAAGGTAATGTCTTCAAGGGAGGAACATTCTGTTTCCTGAAGACTATTCCAATCACTGAGACTATTGGATTTATAGCAGTAGCTATCATAATAGCAGATCCCTGAGGTTATCTGATTCATAGGGAAGAAAATACCATAAATCCTTTCTATTTTTTACATATTCATGTTACACTACCACCAATAAGATCACAGATATGTGATATTTGCTGTCTCCATATTTGTAACAGGAATGTTAAAGTTGTCCTTCCAGTTCAATGTTTATGTAAAATAAATACCCTCCAATACTGGAGATAAGGATTTCTGACTGAGATGATGGAGTAGAGGTGGTACTGTTCACATGTTGGGTGGACAGTTTGGCACAACCCAGGAAAATCAGCATCCCTGACTCTTGCCCACTAAATGCCAGGAGCATCCCTACCCTGAAGCGTTAGGGAAACCAAGCACAACCTCCCCTCCCAAAACACACACACACAAATGCACACACACATGCACACATACACACATTTGCAACCATTCCCTGGAGAAGGCAATGGCACCCCACTCCAGTACTCTTGCCTGGAAAATCCCATGGACAGAGGAGCCTGGAAGGCTGCAGTCCACGGGGTCGCTGAGGGTCGGACACGACTGAGTGAATTCACTTTCACTTTTCACTTTCATGCACTGGAGAATGAAATGGCAACCCACTCCAGTGTTCTTGCCTGGAGAATCCCAGGGATGGGGGAGCCTGGTGGGCTGCCGTCTGTGGGGTCGCACAGAGTCGGACACGACTGAAGCAACTTAGCAGCAACCTGGGTAAACAGTGCTACTCTGGTTTAGGGGCACAGATCTGAAATTATTTTTAAAAAGTATATTTTCTTAAAAGAGGAAAGAGAAGTATCAAGAAGAGTACATATCTTCCTTTGCCCACCTCAACATTCTATCAAGCTAAGAAAAATCCCTGTTTCCTAGTATCACCCACTTTATCAGAACAGGAAAATTTGTATAATATCTGGCACAGATTAGGTGTTGAATGAACACTGCATTTCTTTCCTCATGTCCCTTTTTCCAAGAAGAGGAAGTGAAATAAGGAAACATTTCATGTTGAAACATTTTGGTTATGACTTTATTGCTCATTTGGAAAGGGTAAGTCATTTTCTTACCCATTTGCTTATCAAAAGCAGGCTGTCCATTCTTGTTTTGTCATCTCAATGGACAAGGCATAATTTGTTTCATGTTCGTAGCACAGAGCCAGTCTTTTCTAGACAAGTTGCAGGCAAATTTCAAATGCAAGAGTTATCAGCTATTGAAAGAGGCCATGTACAGAAAGGCACCAGCTCTTTGCTGACTGATACTGCCTGCTATTTTATTTTTGGAAAGTAGCCTAAAGCTATTATGGCTCTGGGTTTTTGACAGGCGTCATATATCGGTATTTCAGAAGAAAATTTAACTTCAAAAATCAAGTAGCCTGAAGGTTTGGAATCAAATTTAAATTTTTAATAAGTTGTCAAAATATACTTTGCAGTATTCATTTATAACTGGACTCAACCCTCTGCAAATTAATATGCAAAGCTTCCCACTTCGCTTACAGTTTGTTATGCAAAAAAAAGTTAAAGGGCCAGTTATCACATATATTACCAAGAGAAGTAGGAGGTGCTATTTGTTTATTTTTTTGTGTTTGACAGGGACATACTAGCCTGAATATATTTCTGTCTAGAACTAAACTGATAACTGATATCAATTCTTTTGATTGACTTCAATTTGAATATGCAAATGAAGTTTTCAGAATCAGTTCAGTTCAGTTGGTCAGTTGTCTCTGACTCTTTGGACTGACCCCATGGACTGCAGCACGCCAGGCTTCCCTGTCCATCACCAGCCCTTGGAGCTTGCTCAAACTCATGTCCATTGAGTTGGTGATGGCATCCAACCATCTCATCCTCCGTTGTCCCCTTTTCCTCCTGCCTTCAATCTTTCTCAGCATCAGGGTCTTTTCCAATGAGGCAGTTCTTCACATCAGGTGGCTAAAGCATTGGACTTTCAGCATCGGTCCTTCCAATGAATATTCAAGACTGATTTCCTGTAGGATTGACTACAGTGATCTCCTTGCAGTCCACGTAACTCTCAAGAGTCTTCTCCAACACCACAGTTCAAAAGCATCAATTCTTCTATGCTCAGCTTTCTTTATAGTCCAGCTCTCACATCCATACATGACTACTGGAAAAACCATAGCTTTGACTAGACAGACCTTTGTTGGCAGAGTAATGTCTCTGCTTTCTAATATGTTGTCTAGGTTAGTCATAGTTTTTCTTCCAAGGAGCAAGTGTCTTTTAATTTCATGGCTGCAGTCACCATTTGTGGTGATTTCAGAGCCCCCAAAAATAAAGTCTGTCACTGTTTCCATTGTTCTCCGATCTATTTGCCATGAAGTGATAGGACTGGATGCCATGGTCTTAGCTTACTGAATGTTGAGTTTTAAGCCAACTTTTTCACTCTCCTCTTTCACTTTCATCAAGAGGCTCTTTAGTTTTTCTTCACTTTCTGCAATAAGGGTGCTGTCATCTGCATATCTGAGGTTATTGATATTTCTCCCAGCCATCTTGGTTCCAGCTTGTGCTTCATTCAGTCAGGTGTTTCGCATGATGTATTCTGCATATAAGTTAAATAAGCAGGTTGCCAATATACAGCCTTAAAGTACTCCTTTCCTGATTTGGAACCAGTCAGTTGTTCCATGTCCAGTTCTAACTGTAGCTTCTTGACCTGCATACAAATTTCTCAGAAGGCAGGTCAGGTGGTCTGGTATTCCCATCTCTTTCAGAATGTTCCACAGTTTGTTGTGATCTGCACTGTCAAAAGCTTTGGCATAGTCAATAAAGCAGAAATAGATGTTTTTCTGGAACTCTCTTGCTTTTTTGATGATCCAACAAATGTTGGCAATCTGATCTCAGGATGAACCCTGCAATAAGGATTATAACCGCCCATGGGTCACTGAGAAACCTATTTAGCATCTGGAAAGAGAATCTTATAGTTTAAGTAGTGATGTCAATCAATGACTTAGTCATCTACAAAGCAGGCATCAGAACTGATTATCTGATCTTTGTTATCTGATCATATGGGTGAGCTAATTAAAATATTGATTATTTGGCTATTATTGACCTGGAAAGTAGGTCTGGGATAGAATGAAGGGATTATAGGTGGTTTGGATTAAGTTTAGGAGAAATGTATGGTGTCATCAGGGCATCTGTGAAGACTCATTGTGTTAATGAAACAAGGGAGACTGTTTTTAATCAGATAGAGCTGGTTTTAAAGTCATCATCTTTCTATTATAAGCTATGTAACTTTGTATAGGACTTTTATTCTTTCTGTCAGTCTCTTTATATAAAAATTTCTAACATCAATCATGATAAAAAATAATGAATATAACAAAAATAATACCTTCCTTATTACATTGTGATGGGGATTAACAAAATGTATTGGAAATAAGTTCTTCAATTGTTTCTGCCTTGAATGGCCATTATTTTTTTTCTTCTTTACTCATATTTGGGACCGAAGGCAAATAAGAGGTTCAAGTAAACCTTTAGAACTTATTTAGGCTATTCAGGCTAACAAGCATATGGGAAAAATACCCATGGAGTGATATTTAGCCAGTATATGTTAGCCTGTATTCAACTTGCCAGAAAACAGAAAGTGGACATAAAAGCCAACTTCTTTCTGACTTTCTAGAATAAAGCCTTCAAAGGTATTTTCTCAGATGTCTAAAAGACTATCTAAAATGCATATTTAGCCTTTTACAGTTGTACTGTCAGAATGACAAATGTGTATGCAAAATATATGAGTATCTGAGAACTTCACAGGGCTCAGAGCCCTTCCAGCTCTCTGAGATAGTTTGGAAAGGCACAATGAGATTGCAGTTATATTTTAAGAAGTGGTTAAATTTAGACAAGAAGCCTAGAATAAAGACATTTTAAGGAGTCCTGGAAAATTCTAGTCCTAAACATGCACATATTTAAGATCTATTCCAGGGATCACACAAGTTGTCTGGAGAGAAGGGTCTAGAGTATTCTCATAGAGAAAATGGAAAGATTACTTGGAAGTGGCTTTAGAAGTCTCAGATGCTCAATAAGCCCTGTATCTTCAAAGTTTTTGATAGTGATGAGAATGGAGCATTCAGAAAACTCAGCAGTGATGTACTGAATGACGGGAAGGCAGAGAAGCTACAGATATGAGCTAAAGCACAATCTATTATGCATTGCGAATAGCACATAAGATTTTCTTTAAAACACAATACAAAATCATAAAGTAGTAAGGAACAGATAACAAAATAAAATTGACAAAATGTTGATAATTTTAAAGTTAGATGATAGCTACTTGGGAAATTCCTCATAATAAAGGAATATAAGTAAATATATAATATTAGTATTTCTTAAACTTATTTATGTATTGCCACTTTGAATAGTTGAAGAAAGCAGTTGATAATCTGTCCAGAAATATGCATTCATTCAAAAATATTTATACACATACATTTGCAGAAGTTCATAGCTCTCTCTTCTCCTTTAACCTCTCTGTGAAGTCCATCCATGTGCCTCCTGAGTTCAACAGATTTCTTGTGTATATACAGAAAATATCTCCAAGTCAAGACTCTTGGAGACTTTAGACTGGGACTTTGGATCTTCAAGTGCAGTTCATGGCTCTCATTCCTCAAACCTTGGCTTTAACTCAATTCTGCTTTACTTTCCATTCTTCCCAAGCCCCATCTGTTCTTTGTCACACAGAACTTTTCAAGGGTGAAGTGCTTCTCTCATTCACATGCTGTTTAAAGAAAGACAGGGAGCCAAGACCAATTCAAAGAAAGAAGTGGTTTATGATACCATACCACAAGGTCACAGAAATGTTTATGTTAACAGAGGCATTTTCTAAACTCTGGTGAAAGGAATTCAGTAGATCTCTCAACAGCTAATTGGTATTACACATATCCAAACTGATTACTATTCCATCAAATGGAAGGTATGTTGGTAAAATCTAGGAAAGGAGGCAAAACACCCTATCAGTTAACTCATATTTTGGAGTGACAAGAACCAAAAATCAGTTACATACATTTCTTATCTTTGAAAAGATAAAATTACTTATTTTCATGTAATTACTTATTACATGAAAATTACTTATTTCCATGAGCTTTCATTTTTTTCATCTGTAAACTATGAGATACATAACTCTCAAAAAGATTAAAGTACAAAAGAATTGATAATACTTCCAATTAATAGTGACAATGAGCTGGTAATTTCCAACCAGGGCTTAGCCAAGTTTTTATGCAGTACTCAAGATTGTATTATTTTATCTGAACAAAGCCCTGAAGCATATGATATCAGGCATTTCCAATGTGTTTCTGTAACATCATCTCCTTTTCAGAACTCCTTAGGATCACTCCTTTCTCTACTATTTTTTTTCCCCCCACCTTTCTAAATACATACCCTGATTATCATCCTGGATCTTTCCAATCCTCTTACTCTGTAAATGAATCCTCCGGATTCCATGCAATGTTATGGTTTTAATTACTACCCATACAAGGATGATTCCCAATTGGAGGAAAAAAAAAAAAAAAAAAAAAACCTTCAACCCTTTATTACCCTCAAGCTCTAGATTTGGAAATGAAAATGTTGAAAAGTCAGCATTTCCAGAACTGAGCTTCTATTCCTTATCTACTCTCATCCCTATAACTATTATTGCTCTTCAATTTTCCATCTCAGTTAAGGTTACTGCTAACCAACTTAGAGATCCTATAAATCCTCCTCCCTCACCATCCATATTCAAACAACTCTTGAATCTTCTTAATTTTTTCTGCTTTCTTCCCTTGTTTACCTCCCTGTTGCTATTTCCTCAATTCAGAAGTCATTGTCTTCCCACTAGATTTCAGAAATAACCTGATGGCTGGCTTCCCAAACTCTTGTTTTCCCTTTTCCAGTTAGACATAGCTCCTCAAGAACAATCAAAAAATATATACCAGCTATGGCAAGCTGTATTATTTTTCCAGTTGGTGGAATTATTTATAATTATAGAAAAAAAACAGGTAGGTGAAACTAGAGTCATCACAGAAAACCTGAGTATATCATTGCCTATGTTTTTATGTAGAAAAATTTTCTTGGTTTATCTATTAAAACCATTTTACATTTTATTTGTCCTTTTTAATATAATGCAGACCAACTTCACAGGATTAAACAGGTATTTAAACAGAAAATAATGGCTTTGTATTTTGAAGTTTAGAAACCAGTGTCAGTGATGAAAATAACATGTGATGACTGATCTTGTCTTGAGCTCTTGGGCCTAAATGAATTTATAATCAGAAAGATACATTTTAAATAATGAATGGCTTTAAGCCAGCCCTTCATACAAAATTACTTTTATTGTTCTTTTCTGTCTTCTAAGAGTCAAAAATAGGTTTGACTGAATGTTAAGAAGCCAGAAAATGTCTGCCCGGTGCAAAGTCCAGGTTTTTCTGAGAAAGTTTATCCACAAGTGTTGTTTAGCCATTGTTATTGTTGTTTAGTTGCTAAGTTGGGTCCAACTGTTTGCAACCTTGCAGACTGTAGCTTGCCAGGTTCCTCTGTCTATGGGATTTCCCAGGCAAGAATACTGGGTTGAGTGGGTTGCCATTTCCTTCTTCAGGGTAACTTCCCAAGCCAGGGATCAAACCCACATCTCCTGCTTGTCAGGCGGATTCTTTACTGATGAACCACTAAGGAAGCCCTCCACAACTACAGCATCCATGAGAGCAAACAAATAGTCTATCCTCACTACTGAAATAATTTTGAAATCAGGTATTTTGGAATTGTATGCTTCTTCCTCAGACCTGCCCTCAACAATTTAGTTAAGGAATGTGATAATAAGAAATAGTGTCAGAAAAAATCTGGATGTGAGAGAGACTTTCTGTTATTTACTTTAAAATATACCAAAATAAAACTTAGAGGGGGAAAAAAAAAAAGTTCAATAATAAGAAATAAGAGAGGACATAGCTAGAAGAAAAGAAACCAGAAAGACATTAATATTTTGGGGAATTCAACATTCCCAATGCTCTGTTCTATATTTAGGTAAGATAAATGTTTTCAGAAGGGAAAAAAAAAGGACATTCTGGCCTTTTTAAAGGCTAAATAGAGCTATTTAAGGAACCATTTCATCAACGGGCTAGTTCCCAACCAATCTGGTTCTTCTGAGACAAGCTGCTGGTCAAAACATTTCATCAGCAGCTAATCAAGAGAGCTAATGGTATATGTAGTTAGGCACTTCATGACCTGGAGTAGTTTAAATTAATCTTATGTAACTGACAGCTGTCAACTTTCATCTAGCTTGTGGGTTAAGAACAAAAATAAGAAACCAAAAGTTAAAAATTCTTAACTTGCAATAGTATGCCACTTTGCTTTCTAGGGTATTTTAAATACTAGCTTTTCAAGAATTTGGAAGAGGACATTCAACTGAATCATTCTTCAGTTCAACATTTCCAAAAATTTTAATGGACTATTTCTGTAGCATTGATATGTTCTGAATACATATTTAAAATGAACACAAAAGTTGACACACATATTTATTAGAGTCAAGGTCAAGTTTAAGAAACATTATAGCTAAAGAGACTGTTCAGTAAATTAGATGACCAAGGTCATTTCAAAAGGACACATCCAGAATAGGAAGTTACAAAGTGTGAGTTTAGTTCATGACTCTGCTTCTGAGTACTGTGAGCTTCATTAAGCCATTTAAACTATTTTCTTATTAAATTTGTTGAATGAAATAAGCTGTAAAGTCCACTCAAGGTTGATGATTCTTCAGCCAGCTATTAAATAGACCCTAATTATGAGTATGCAAATGATTTACATTTCAAGAAATTGGCATCCCTTACCCAAGGGTCAGAACCCAATTTACATTTGTCAGATATACTTCTGTCTGAGGCAGACCATTTCATATATGTTGGCATTTTTCTGGTTTTCCATTAGGAAAATACAGGATATGTTTGGCCTAAAATTAAAACTTAGCTCTAGAACAAAGCTTTTCACAAAGAATACAATAGGCATTAATATATGCTGTTGAATTAATGAATAAGATATACATGAAGTAACAACTGTTTTGAATCATTAATATTATTAGTTTAATCCTCCAACACATATTATCATTTAAGATATTCCTAAACTGTATTGGTTAGCAACATCAGTCCCTTTGTTTATAAAGTCTTAACTCTAAGTTGTCTTTATTAATGTGGACGAGGAGAAAAGTACTTTTTACTTCCCTTAGTCCCCTTCAAAAAGAGCTGGGTCCAAAAAGGGAAGTGTCCACCCACTGGAATTTTGATGCTGAAGCTGAAGCTCCAATACTTTGGCCACCTGATGCAAACAGCTGAATCATTGGAAAAGACCCTGATGCTGGAGAAGATTGAAGGCAAAAGGAGAAGTGGGTAGCAGAGGATGAGATGGTAAGATAGCATCACTGACTCAATGGACATGAATCTGAGCAAACTCCAGAAGACCGTGGAGGACAGAAGAGCCTGCCATGTACAGTCCATGAGGTCGTAAAGAGTCAGACATGATTTAAGCAACTGAACAACACCAACAAAAACTTCACTTCAAGCTTGATGTGACTTTTTGGTTGTCAGTTTACAACATGCATGATGAAAATGCATTAGGCTGAGGAACCTAGCAGTCTTTATTATTCACAGAAGTAGGAGAAGATAATCTTTTTTATTTAGAGTCTTAATAATCTTTCTTTTTTTTTAATAATCTTTCTTATTTTAAAAAAAATGTGTTTTATTGAAGACTAGTTGATTTACAATGTTGTGTTAATTTCTGTTGTACAGCAAAGTGACTCAGTTATACATATATATATATTCTTATATATATATTCCTTTTCACTATGATTTATTATTGGATAGTGAATACAGTTCTCTGTGCTATACAGTAGGACCTTGTTGTTCATCTATTCTATATTTAGCAGTTTGCATCTGCTAATCCCAAACTTCCAGACAATCCCCCTTTATACGTCTATGCCATGACAGTATATAGTAATCATTATGTTCAACTGACATAATACTTGGAGTATAATCTTGAAACCATTTTGTTTTTGTTTCTTACCATCCTTTTTTTATTCAGAATCCTAGTTCTTCTCCTCTTTGCCGTACAGTAGAAATGAACACAACATTGTAAGACAACCATATTTCAACAAAAATTAATTAAAAAAAAAAAGATTCTAATTCTTCTCTTGTCCTTGGATGGAAACTTGCAGAGGTTCTTGAACCTTACTCATTGCTTTTAGCTGCAAAATAAAACTTTACTTCATGAATAAAATATCCCATGCATTATCAGAAACAAATTTGCAAACTTGATTTGGTTTGAAAGTGTCTCCTGTGCCCCCAGCTCAGGCCTCCACACATGGGAAAGATTGCCATGAAGGGAAGAACAGGTGGGCTCCTTCCACCTCTCCACTACCTCCAGAGCTTTCCTGCCTTCAGATGGTTCTGCAGGGCTGAGCCCTGGGGTTGGGACACAGGAGAAGCAGTGAAGAAAGGATGGCAGGAAACCCTCAAATCATCAAAAACTCTCCTGAGCTTGTGTTAGTGTTCTAGGGGCATGGCAGGGGTTAAATTCATTTTGGCCTGAGGTTTGTGACTTCTTTGGAGACCTTTGTGTGTCTTCCCCACACCCCACTTCCATTCATCTAAGGAAGTTTCGAGTCTAGCTCCCTTGAGTATGGTAGATGTCCTGGAAATACCATGACACTTCAGTGTCCTCCTGCCAGCTGGTCCTCTTGCATTCATGAGTTTACCTAAGGGAAGCTTTTTTCTAGATCTTTCACTTAACAGTCTCTGGGGATACAATTAGTTCACAAACAGCTACTAACTCTTTGCCAATCCTTTTCACCTTTGGGATGACATGGTCACCAGTCTTCTGCAATTTCCCTGGGTTCAATTGGTGGGGGTGGGGGTGGGGTTTCTGAAGATGCAGGAGCCATTTTGGTGATGTCTTTTAAAACCCTGTTCTCACGACTCATGGACACCATGGGGGAAGGAAAGGGTGGGATGAACCAAGAGAGTAACACTGACGTATACACATTAGCATGTGTCGAATAGATAGCTAGTGAGAAGCTGCTGTATAACACAGAGGCTCAGCTCTGTTCTCTGTGATGACTAGAGGAGTGGGATGGCGGGGGTAGGCGGGAGGGAGGCTCAAGAGGGAGCGGATAATGTATACATTTGGCTGCTATGCTTTGTTGTACAGCACAAATTAACACAGCATTGTAAAGCAATTATACACCAATTTTTATTTTTTTCTTTTTAAGCCTTGTTCCAGACATGGGATAAGGAGCAGATGAAAGATTTCTTCCCTTCCCTTTGGAAGAGTTTCAAAGCCTCACTCTCTCCTAAGAAAATGTCCTCAAGACTACTCTCAATTCCCTAGATCCAAATACTTTTCTACTCTCCATGTACAAGAGGAGTTTCAGAATAGTCCAATGTATTCTAACCACTATTTAAAAAAAATTTCCCAAAATGTGTTAGCACTGTCTTTATAATGTGGTTCACCTGAGACTTTGAATTAAGCACCCCCTTCCAGAAATAACACTAGGAAATTTTCCTCTCTACCTACCCTCATTTACCTAGAGGTGACTAGTGTCTGAGAATTGATGCAAACAACTCTTTGAAACATTATTATGTCTGCCAATATTTAATTGTAACATTGTAAATGGTTTATACTTATGTCCAAAGAAATAAGTGGGATGTAAAATGATATATCTATAGATTGCCTTTGGAATTTCAGATTGAAATTAGACTTTTCATAGATTATATTTAAGAACAGTTAAAATGTTCTTATCACACCAGTCTGAGGAGAGAGGCTTATTATTACTACTTTTTTCATTTAGCAAAATAAGGATCAGAATTGCTGCTACTTATTTAAATATACTTTAGTGGCATTGTTCACTGTGGTAGTCACTAGACACAGGTAGCCATATAAATGTAAATTTAAATTAATTAGCTTATATAAAATTAAAAATTCTACTTCTTATGTGCACTATCCATGTTTCAAGTATGTGAGAGTTATAATTGGCTAGAGACTACCATGTTAAACAATGCAAATATTTTAAAAAATCGCACTGTTGTAGACATTTCAATTGAATAGAAGGGCTCTGAATATGAACACCACAGTTAAACCCATACACATGGAATCAAATACTCTTCTTGTCAGGGGAGGTAGAGGAACATTCTAGAGTTATTCAGGATGGCCTTCTAATGTAGGATTGAGAATTTGTACCATACAAATGATGAAACGTCTTTCTTGGGACATCTAAGCTGGTTTTGGTGATATGATTGAGGAAGCTTCCATGTTGGGCAGGGCATTAAGAATTGGTTCTTCTCAATTATGAGGTTATAGCTGTGGGGAAATTGCCTTTGTATTACTAGATGTAGACTTCATTACTCAGAAGAGCTGAAAGAGGATCTTAAAAGAGGCCAAGTCCCAGGATTTGACATTGTGCAAATTGAACTCACTGCTGAATGTTAACATTTTCGAGAGAAACTCACTTGGCTTACAGGTGTGAGATATTTCCATTTTCTCTTCCTTTGTCTTTAAAATAATTATAATTTAGACCCACAGTCACTTATTGGGATAATATCTTCATTCCTGTGTGTAAGATGTCACTGGAACTTTACTAGGAAAATTGTAATGCACCTTCTCTTTATACAATTTATTTATTCTTCTTTGCTTTTTAAAACTGATTTATTTTATTTCAAAAGACCAGGAAAGGATGAGATAAAACCTGGAGACAATGAAAAAAATGTATCCTGTTTGTTTTCTGTACAAAACAAAAGGTTAAGGCTATTTTTTTTTTTTTTTTTTCAAAATAAAGCAAATCATTCTCTGGTCATCTATAATAGGACAGAGCTATTTTGAACAGTTTGATGTCATATCTACATCCCTCAAGGAAACAAAGGGGAAAGTCAGAGGAAAGGGAAAAGGCAGCTTTGATAAGTTCTGCCAGCCACTGGGCCCTGAGAGTGAAGCATCCTGTTTTTATCATGTGGCCGAAAACAGTGGAAAAAAATTTACTGCGATCAATGGTACCATTCTTTTGTTATTTCACAGTTACCTGTCATAATTCCCTAAATAATCACATCAAATGAGGGTCTTTTTAGTGACAACTGTGAAACAATGGGCCAGTCTGTATAAAGGTCACTGGAAAATTACAGTCTGAGATGGAGAAAGAATGGTAACAAACCAGAGGCACTTCGTGATATGAATAGCATTCTGAGTCCTGATTGTCTGTTGCCACTAGGTTTTATGACAGTCCTATTCTTGCCATCAATTAATACTCCCAATTACTGTAAAAGTCAGTGGGATACACTATACAGAAAAAGTAATAGAAAATATAATCCTCATAAAAATAAAGGATTCCTTTTAAACAAAAAATGGCTTCTAAATGGACTTTTTGCAGTTCCTAGGATTGCTCTATCTATTAATCAGTCAATCATTTTAAGGGACTTCAAACAAAATGACCTCAGAGATTGCTACCACTTGGAATTCATATCCTTTCAGTCGTCTTATCTCGGGGTATCCAGGTGCAATCCTATAGAATTTATCAGCACAGCATCTATAGGATGTCACTGCAGCACAATTACACTCCCAGAAATTACCAAAGAAACAGTTCCTCACCCATCTGTTTATCAGACTGGCTTTCTAGGGCATCCTTCATGGTGGGGCAGAAAGAGGAGAGAACAGCCTCTCTGCATTTGAGTATATTTTTAGGGAATAATTTTGGAGCAAAGTTCTAAGGTTTTTTTCTTCATGGATATGGTTCTTTAATCAATAGAAGATCATTAAACCTGAAATTACCTGATAACTGACTTTTATCTTTACTATCTTTGTCAGGACTTGTAAGAAATATTTAAAAATCTAACCAATTACCTGCGGGTTTGTTTTACTTGCTGCCAAACATCTGGGTAATTTAAACATATCCAGATAAAATGATATTTTTCAATGATTTTATATGAGTTGTATAGACACAGCCTCAGATTGCAGGCGAGATGAACTGATATAATCCCAAAGAGCTATTTATACAATTAAGCCTCTATCAAGAAAGAATGTGATTTCAACCTCTGTCCTTTGGAAAACATGATTTATATGAAATTGATTTACTATTTTAGAATTTCTACGTATTGTTTTCTTCTAGTATGGCTTCCAGCCTCCCAGTGAATTGAAAATATTCGAGTACTTGGAATCCCAATGGATTGCCACTGGGAATGAACAGAAGGTCTCTCTCCCTCCCCCTCCCCGCTCCTTTTCCTGTTTTCAAGTTCCAGAGCCAGATATATGGCTGTGAGACAACACAGAAGCAGTGTCAAGAAAACCATTTTGCTCAAGGGACCTGGCAGTTGAACTCTCCCCAAAAGCTTTTAAAAAGAAAAAATACATATATATTAAATGCCAATTTAAAACAAATCCAAAGATTTGTGGAGCCCTTGTTCACCTTGTGATGTTGCTGGAGATATGAATATACACCAAATGAGCTAACAGATTATGAAAAGTCAATGCTTAAAATCTCTTGAGTTTTCTAACAAGAGATCTGGGAAGTTTAAAAGCCTATCAGGTTTCCCAGAGATTATTAACTCTGGCTTGCATTTCAAAGTATATCAAGTGCCGTCTGCTTTATACCAAACAGAAGGGAATGTACTACCAGACGGAGCAGACAGAACTAATAAGAGCTGTAATAAATCAAATTAAGAAATATTTATTGAACATCTCTGCATCTCCAGCATTGAGATGTTAGGTGTGTGATAAATATAAAGTATAAATGAAAAGGTCTGTGGTCTCAAAAAGCTTAAATGAATTTGGAGAGATAAGATAATTGCACAGAAAATAAATAATAAAGCAGAATTTGAAAAGCAATTCCAAAGGAATGACTCAAGAAATATCATAAATAATAAAAATGAACCAAACCAGGAACATATAAAATGTTATCATTTGAATTAAGCTTAACAGGCAACTTCATGAAAATTTTTCTGTGGAGAATAATGTTGCCCTTCAAGGTATATATATTTATACTTCTTTAGAGACCCACTCTTTGGCTGAATCCCAGGATTGTTCTATTTGCAAGGGGGTTGGATGGCCAAAATGGCTATAGCCAATAGACTCACAGAATGACGTTAAAGTTAAACCATCAAATAAAAAACATTCCATAGTCAAGTCACTGAATTGCACTGTAGGGAAATATGGATCATTATTCTTGAAAATATCATAATATGACAATAATTACAGCTTCTATTTAAATTGCTAGACTTATGTGAATGATCTACCAGACCTGCACATCCTTCAAAAGTCTCTGAAAGGCCAAGCTTTATAGCAGTTTCATCTTATTTCTTCTTTCTTGTGTGAGTGTGCATGCTAAGTCACTTGTGTCCGACTCTTTGCAAACCAATGGACTGTAGCCTGCAAGCTTCTCTGTCCATGGGATTCTCCAGGCAAGAATACCAGAGTGGGCTCCATGTCCTCCTCCAGAGGACCTTCCTGACCCAGAGATTACACACAAGTCTCCTGCATTCGCAGGCAGCTTCTTCACCATGAGCGCCACCTGGTTATGCTTATTAAGAAAACCCAAAATTATTTTATCTGAGGTAAATTAAGCATGTTCCCATTCTCTTTGACCTGAAAGCACCTAAACACCCTCTGATGTAAATGAACTAGTTCCTATTGACATTCAGACAGTGTTACTACATCATCTGAGTTTTGACAAAGACTTGAAACAAAGCATAATAAATAGCCATGAGACCCAGTATAAAGTAAATAAACAAAGGAAATGTTTTTAAATTAAGCAAGAATTTACAAACCCAGAATAAATTAACTAACACAGAGAAAGAAAGAGAGGTAAGGAAAAGGCCAAATCCCTTATCTTGAAGAAAGAGAAACCAAAAATTATTTTTAATAGATTTTGGCCCTTTAACATGGTTCAAAGAATGGTATTAAGATATTCAGCTAATCTCAAATAGAACTAAAAATAGAATGCTTACCTTGAAAGTCCCTGCTGAAAACAAAGCTGAAAGAGCCCCTACAGCAAAATAGAAGAAACTGAAAAAGCAAAGAAACTGGAATTAAATCATATATTGAGATGAAAAAGTTTTAAACCAGGCACAGTACACCAACAAGGTGGCAGGAGATGGTAAAAGCGGGTAAGTCAATAGAAGTGCTGTTCAAAATGTATAAACAAGAGACTTCCTCCATGGTGCAGTGGTTAAGATTTTCCCTTCCAATGCAGGAGGTGTGGGTTCAATCCCTAGTCAGAGAACTATGATCCCACATGACTTGGGGTCAAAAAAACAAAACATGAAACAGAAGCAGTTATTGAACAAATTCAATAAAGACTTTAAAAAAAGGTTCACATTAAAAAAATTATTTAAAAAAACATATGGACAGATTTAGGGACATCAGCAAGATAAAATTAGGTCCTGGAGTTAGCAACATCAGGGAGCTTTTCCACTCATAGGCCTAAAAGGCAATGGGAGGAAACAGTTAACCAGAATGAAAGAAATCAGGTCTGCAAAGAGAGACTTTATCAGGCTGTGGCACTTGCTAGAGAGACAGCTATCACTGAGACCCAGCAGGAATGAACTAGGATAATAGCTCCTCTACCTCACTCTTTTCCTGTCTGTCAACCTCTGTCAGAGTCTTCCACCAATGGACTCAAAAGGCAGCTAGAGGGCAAGGAAATCCTTGATGTCGTCCATATAATTCAGCCTCCTGGAGCATAGAGCAGTAGAAATCATGGAGAGTTGATCTTAAGGAGCAAACACCCCCCAAGATATCCAATGATACAATGATTACAGAAATAAGCATAACATGATACAAGGTGTTTTAGAAAAAAAAGTAAGAAAGTGAAAGTGTGAGTCACTCAGTCATGTCCAGCTCTTTGCAAACCAATGGACTGTAGCCCGCCAGGCTCCTCTGTCCATGGAACTCTCCAGGCAAGAATACTGGAGTGAGTAGCCATTCCCTTCTCCAGAGGATCTTCCCAACCCAGGGGTCAAACCGGGCCTCCTGCGTTGCAGGTGGGTTCTTTACCATCTGAACCACCAGGGAAGCCCAGAAAAGACAATGATCTACATACAATTGAGTGTTTAAAAAATTGCTTCATTGAGATGTATTTCACATATTATAAAATTCACTCTTTTAAAGTATACTATTAGTATCAGTTCTTAAGACATCGCCTTTCAATTCCAGGAGTGTAGGTTCAATTCCGGGAGTGTAGGTTTCAATCTCTGGTCAGGAAGCTAAGATACCACATGCCTCACGGCCGAAAAACAAAAACAGAAAACAGAAACTATATCGTAACAAATTCAATAAAGACTTTAAAAATGGTTCACGTTTTAAAAAAAGGACACGATTCTGTTATTATAATACATTCAGAGTTATATAACACCACTCTATGTATAATTTTTAAATATTTTCATCACCTGCAAATGAAATTCCATGCTTAATAGCAGTTACTTTTCCATTTCCCTCTCCTCCCAGTTCCTGGCAAACACTAACATATTAATATTTTCTTTCTCTATGGACATGTTCTGGAGATGTTCTATACATGAAATCCTACAATACATGGTCTTTGGTCTGACAATGTAACAGGAGAGATCAAGAAGAGATGGAAAGAATACACAGAAGAACTGCACAAAAAAAGATATTAATGACTGGGATAATCACAATGGTATTGTCTCTCACTCAGAGCCAGACATTCTGGAATGTGAAGTGAAGTGGGCCTTAGGAAGTGGTGCTTCCAATAAAACTAGGGGAAGTGATGAAATTCCAGCAGAGCTATTTAAAATCCTAAAAGATGATGCTATTAAAGTGCTGCAATCAATATGTCAGCAAATTTGGAAAACCCAGCAGTGGCCACAGGACAGAAAAATGTCTTTCCTCACCCCAGTTCCCAAGAAGGGCAGTACTAAAGAATGTTCAAGCCACTGAACAATTGCAGTCATCTCCCATCTAGTAAGGTTATCCTCAAAAATCCTCCAGGCTAGGCTTCAGCATTATGTGAGCCAAGAGCTTCCAGTTGTTGAAGCTGGCTCTATAAAAGGCTGAGGAACCAGAAATCAAATTACCAACATTCATTGTACCATAGAGAAAGCAAGGGAATTCCAGAAAAAAAAATCTAACTCTGTGTCATTGACTATGCTTTTTTGACTGTGTGGATCATAACAAACTGTGGGAAACTCCTAAAGGGAATATCAGACCATCTTACCTGTCTCCTGAGAAACCTGTATGTGGGTCAAGAACCAACAGTTATAACCCTGTATGGAACAATTGACTGGTTCAGGATTGAGAAAGGAGTACAACAAGGCTGTTTATTGTCACCTTGTTTAACTTTGCAGAACACATCATTTAAAATGCTGGGCTGGATGAGTTACAAGCTGGAATCAAGATTGCCAGGAGAAATATCAACAACCTCAGATATGTGATGATACCATTCTAATGGCAGAAAATGAAGAGGAACTAAAGAGCCTTTTGATTAGGTTGAAAGAGGAGAGTAAAAGTGTGGCTTAAAACTCAATATTAAAAAAAAAATACTAAGACGATGACATCCAGCCCCATCACTTCATGGAAAATAGAAGGGGGAAATGTAGAAGCATTGACAGATTTCCTCTTCTTGGGCTCTAAATTCACTGTGAATGGTGACTGCAGTCATGAAATTAGAAGATTGCTCCTTGGCAGGAAAGCTATGACAAGACAAGATAGCATGTTTAAAAGCAAAGACATAACATTGTTGACAAAGTTCATCTAGTCAAGGCTATGGTCTTTCCCTTAGTCCTCTACTGATGTGAGAGCTGGACAATAAAGAAGGCAGAGAGCCAAAGAATTGATGCTTTCAAAAGGTGACACTGGAGACAATTCTTGAGAGTCCGTAGGAAAACCAGGAGATCAAACCAGTCAGTCTTAAAGAAAATCAACCCTGAATATTCATTGGAAGGATTCATGCTGAAGCTGAAGTTCTAATACTTTGGACACCTGATGTGAACAGCTGGACTCAATGGAAAAGATCTTGATGCTGGGAAAGATTGAAGGTTGAAGGAGAAGAAGGTGACAGAGGATGAGATGGTTGGATGGCATCACTGATTCAACGGACATGAACTTGAGCAAACTCTGGGAGATGGTGAGGGACAAGGAAGCCTGGAGTGCTGCAGTCCACAGGGTTGCAAAAAGTTGAACATGGTTTGGCCACTGAACAACAACAATGACATACTGTTTACAAGATACATACGTGAAGTAGAAGGAATCATTATCTCATTCTTTCCTATGGATGAATTACACTTCATGATATGAATATATCACATTTTGTTTTTCCATTCTTCATTTGATGAATATTTCATTGTTTCCTCTTTTTTACTATTTTGAATAACAGGTTGCTATGGACTTTCATGTGAAAGTTTTCTTTTCGTGTGGATATACATTTTTAATTCTCTTGGGTAACTATTTGGAGTGAAATTTCTGGGTCATATGGTTTAACATTTTGAGGAATCACCAAAAAGCTTTCCAAAGAGCTATGCCATTTACATTCCTACTAACAGTGCACGTGGATTCCAGTTTGGCCACATTCTTGCCAATACCCGTTATTATCTGTCTGCTTTTAGACTTTTGCCATCTTAGTGAGGGTGAAGATGTATCTCATGTGGTTTTCATTTCCATTAATGACTACAGTTGTGTATTTTTTAATGTGTGTCTTGACCATTAGTATATCAATGACAAATTGGCACTTTCCAAGGGCATTTGCCATCTGTCTCTCCAGGGATTGAATTTTAGATTGCTGCAGCTTTTGACCTTCAACATGCCCTCAAGGGAATTCAGGGAGGGAGAGGCACTTTCTGCTCCAGGAAAACTGGTGGAACAGGTCTTTAGATAGATATTTTCAGGAACTAATTTCATGATCCGAATCCTTGAATCCTCTCATATCTAGAAAAGCACTAAATCCCTTCATGATGACATCAGCTCCTTTGGTTTAGCAGAAAACATTTTGTAAGATAAGTGCTTGATTGTATGAACTCCCCCTTCACCAAAATCACATATATTGATCTTTCCCTTCCACTATGCCTTTGGAGCAGTTTCTCAGAGCTATCTGCGGTATTGTCCTCGAGGCTACAATCCTCATTTTGCCCCAAATAAAACTTAACTCACAGCTTTCACGTTGTACATCTTTTTTTAGTCAACAAATATATATATTTTTAATTTTTGGAAACCTTTCTGTTCAAGTCTTTATCCCTTTTAAAATTGGGTTATTGCCTTTTTATTCTTGTGCTTTTAGACTTCCACCCCACTCCAGTACTCTTTCCTGGAAAATCCCATGGATGGAGGAGCCTGGTAGGCTGGAGTCCATGGGGTCGCTAAGAGTCGGACACAACTGAGCGACTTTACTTTCACTTTTCACTT
This sequence comes from Bubalus kerabau, assembly GCF_029407905.1. Lineage (NCBI taxonomy): Eukaryota > Metazoa > Chordata > Mammalia > Artiodactyla > Bovidae > Bubalus > Bubalus kerabau. The sequence continues at coordinate 17,882,905 of NC_073626.1, forward strand.
TCATGCATTGGAGAAGGAAATGGCAACCCACTCCAGTGTTCTTGCCTGAAGAATCCCAGGGACGGGGGAGCCTGGTGGGCTGCCATCTATGGGGTTGCACAGAGTCGGACGTGACTGAAGTGATTTAGCAGCCGCATTGTGGTTACAAGTCCCTGATTAGATATTTGATGTTCAAGTATTTCCTCCCATCCTATTAGTTTTCTTTCCTCCGTCTTGATGGTGTCCTTTAAAGCACAAAACATTTTACTTAAGATAAGGTCTAATTTTCCTAAATTTTTCTTTCAAATTTTGAGGTTTAGATGTCCTTGGATGTCTAATCCAAAGTCATGAAAACTTACTCTTGTATTTTCTTCTGAGAATTGTATCATTTTACCTCTTTAATTTCAGTGGATGGTCCAATTTGAGTTATGTGTGTGGTGTGAAGTAAGTCTTCATTTCATTCTTTGCATGTGAATATCTAGGCATCCTAGTGCCATCTGTTGAAAGGATTTTTCTCCCTTGAATTGTTCTGGGACTCTTGTCAAAATGAATTTATGATAAATGTGTAACTTTATTTTTAGACTCTCAATTCTATTCCTCTGATGAATTTATCTATCAATCAATTGATCGATCTTTCTATCATGAATCTATCATTTATCCTTTTGTCAGTACTACCCTGGCTCATTACTAGAGCTAGTAAGTTTTGAAGTCAAAAAGTGTGAATCCTCTTTTTTCTTTTTGAAATAGTTTAGTTGTTCTGGGTTTCTGACTTTCCATATGAATTTTAGAATCACTTTGTCAATTTCTTAAATAAAAAGAAAAATTGGGATTGTACAAGGAATTGTATTGAACCAGTATATCAGTTTGCAGAGTATTATCTTGGCAGTGTTGTCTTCCAATCTCTGAGCATTGGCTATTGGTTCAGTGGTTTATGTTTTCTTTAATTGTTTTCAATCATGGTGGGAGAAGTGGGTGATGGGGTTGAAAGGTATAAGCTTCCAGTTTGTTGTTGTGTACTTACTAAGTCGTGTCTGACTCTTTTTATGACCCCACAGACAGTAGCCCATCAGGCTCCTCTGTCCATGGGATTTTCCAGGCAGGAATACTGGAATGGATTGCCATTTCCTTTTCCGGGGATCTTCCGCACCCAGAGATCCAACCTGCATCTCCCATATTGTGAATGGATTCTTTACTACTGAGCCATCTGCAAAGTCACACTTCTAGTTGTGAAATAAATAAATCATGGGGAAGTAATGTGTAATATGGTGACTATAATTAGTAAATACTGTATTGCATATTTGAAAGTTGCTAAGAGAGTAGATCTTAAAAGTTCTCATCACAAGAAAAGAACTTATTTATAACAATGTAAAGTGTGATGGATATTAACTAGACTTATTATAGTGATGACTTCACAATACATTATTATCAGTGGGACAATGCAAGGAGTTGGGATGCCAACCCCACACCATGTAAAATCCACATACAACTTTATAGTTGGTTTTCTGAACCCACATTTATGCATCCTTGGGTTCAAGTAACCATGGATTGTGCAGTATTGTGGTACCTATTTGTTAGAAAAAAAAAGTTTGGGTGGGATTGGCAAACTTCTTGAATCATGATAGCTTTCAGAAAGCAGAAATATAAACAAAACATATAATATATATGCACACACATATTAAAAAAAAAACAACCATGAGGGGGAAAAAAAACATAATGGGGTTTACACTGAGGTCAAAATTGCTGTACAAGTGAGAATGTGCTATTTGGAACTGTATTTTCCAGAGAAAGCAGATCTTATACATTTGTATATATGCTTGCCAGAGAGAAGTGATTTTTTAATACTCTTTCCTGCATTTTCTGCCTGGGAGTGTTTAACTCAAACTCTAAGGAGACCCTGTCTCTTAAGGAGTAGGAATCATTTCTGGAAGTGTACAGAAGATTGATGGTAGCCAAGCTTGGATTAAGTCAAAGTTTCTAGTTCCATGAGTGAAATTAGATCCCTGGGGACTTGGAAATTGCTATGGGATTTTCAAATAAACAGGTTCTGAAACCACTGATACAGGCTAATTGCTAACAGAAACTTGAGAAGCTGGCAGAAAGAGCTATGCCAATGACTGGTGAAAAATATTTGGTTTGAGCAAGATTTTTAATGGCAAAAAACAGAAAGTCTCAGAGACTAGGATGTTCTGCTGATTAACTTATTCTGCAGTCTGCCCTGAGGTCTTATCAGTGGATTAAGCCATCCTTATGTCCAATTCTCTGCTGGGCTTTCCTATGCTTTAGAGCAAATATAAGAACTGATGACTTGCTGAATTTAAAATGATCCTTCACTAAAGAAGAAAAACATTATTCATGTTTACATTAGAGGACAGTTTCTGCTGAAGTGATTTGGCTAGGACCAGTGAAGTAAAGCTTAGAGATTCCTACAGAGTTGGACACGATTCATGAAAGAGGGATCTTTGAGCCATGTTTGCTAAACACTCTTGAATTTCACAATAAAACCCAAGGGATCGTTTGAATATTCACTGCTAGTTGAATTCATCAAGCTTTAGAAGGAAAAAGCTGTTATTTTAACTGCCCTCTGGAAGCTGGATTGAGCAATGACATTTGGATGTGAGATGTTGGGGCAGCTTTGAAACTCAGAAGTTACTTGGGCATTCCTCTGACTCTTAAATTTGGAGCCTCTCGTTGGACCCTGCTAGTTGTGGAAAGCAGGTCAATTGCTCAATGTGGATTAGTGTATTCCTTAGAGCTAGGTGAGTGGCTCATGTGGTAAAGAATCTGCCTGCCAAACAGGAGACATGGGTTCGATCCCTGATCTGGAAAGATCCCCTGGAAAAGGAAACAGCAACCTACTCCAGTATGCTTGCTTGGGAAATGCCAAGGACAGAGGAGCCTGGCAGGTTATAGTCCATAGGGTCACAAAAGGGTTGGACAAAATTTAGCGACTGAACAACTACAGAGCTGGCCCAGGACACAAAGTGGGCCTATGTCTCTCCATTTGAACCTAGTATGAGACATTGACTCATAACTATTTTATGTATAGATAGTCATTCAGTCATATCCAACTCTTTGTGACATAGGTTACATAGACTATAACCTACCACGCTCCTCTGTCCATGGGATTTTCCAAGCAAGAGTACTGGAGTGGGTTGCCATTTCCTTCTCCAGAGGATCTTCCCAACCCAGGGATCGAACCCGGGTCTCCTGTTTGGCAGGAGATGCTTGTAGGCAGATGCTTTACTGTCTGAGCCATCAGCAAAGTTATCTATGTTTGTGAATAATCAATCAAATGTAATCAAATGAGTGATGGATTCATTGTAGAAAATGAGAAAGGAAGATGTTATATTTTTAATGGGAATGGTTATGAGTGGTATGGCCATATTTCAAAATGGAGATGAAAAAACAAAGAAAAGTATTGACAAAGAATATTATCAGCACAATTTTAAATTGACTGGACTTTAGCCATCATTTAACCCAACTTGCTGTCTTTATTGATTAAGAAATCTCTGAATTCTGTAAATATCAAGTAATCCATAGACTTAGCAGAAGAGCCAATCTTAGAACCCAGACTTACTAAACCTCAAGTCCCTAGGTAACATTTCTCAGAGATGAAATAACTAGGCTCTTGATGAGATGGTCCAAATGGTAAATGAAGATTGTAGAATAATTGTAGGACTAAGGGGAAAGATGACAGACTGGAGAGGCATTTGCCCAGTTTTCAGTGAGGATGAAGAGCTAACCTAGAACTTAAAAAGCAGAAGGCAGATGTTGATGAGGTGGTGAAGTATGTGGTTATATATGATGAAACTCAAGTTAAAAGCTTTTATGGTATGAAATAGGTTTGCCATAGAAATGGCACTGGATAGTACACAGAGCCGTTTGTATAGAATAGTGCTAGTCATCAATTGCTTGTTGTTGTTTCGTCGCTAAGTCGTGTCTGACTCTTTGCAACCCTGTGGACTGTAGCCTGCCAGGCTCTTCTGTCCATGGGATTTCCCAGGCAAGAATACTGGAGTGGGCTGCCATTTCCTTCCCCAGGAGATCTTCCCACCCAGGGATCGAATACTGCAGGCTGATTTTTTACCTCTGAGCCACTATATACTCAACTATCAGTAATCAAAATCTACCCGTGACTGCTAGCATGTCCAAAGCTGATAGTCACTCCTTTAGCCCATACAAAGATAAGCAATAGTGAATGAGAATTTGGACATAATGCAGAAAAAGAAAAGATTGAGGGCAAACACTGAAGCCAACATTCGTTACTAATGGAATTTTTTCCTACTGCCTTGATAGATTACCTTCTCTAAATGCACATTTTAATTTCTCTCCCATCTTCCTCATGCTCAATCTGCTTTCCCAAAAGAATTTCTTTACTTTGATTTAAAAACTATTTGCTCAAGCCTCTTCTGAAGACCCCTAAGCCAATAGAATATGGATTTGTTCTTTTTCCCCCCTTTCAATTGTGTGTCATGTAATCAATACAAATTCAGTATGCAAAGCATACAATACTTGTGAATCTGATTGTTTCTGGCAGTTAGTGGCTAAAACTTCATATTGTAATATGTTTGTGATTGTCAGTATACAGAGGTTGTATTTACTCCAAGGAACATAAGACAGAAAAGCAAGCAACTCTTCTAAGGTCAGTATACACAAAATCAAAAATAGATATAAAACCTTATGCTTCCTGGTTTAATATTTTAGCACTATCTTTAATTTTATTTTTACACATCTGCAGCATTTGGTATGATTCAGATTACTTGAAAAGATGGTGCAAAAGTGACTCTCTCCTTTTAAGTTCTGCTGAATATAGTCCTATATGGATAGCAAAAATTGTAAAATAAGATAAAGTGTTCTCTTAAGGAAAAAAAACCAAAACACTATACATGCTACATATGGAGAGATTTAATAAAAATTAGTCCCAGAACTGAAAAATCAGTAGTGTGTATAACATCTTATGCTTTAATCCTGTTATCTAGAGCATTTTAATGTAATTTACAAAAAACCTGTTATTCCCAGTAAGAATGTAGAAAATAATGGATTTATGTAGTATGAAATAACACATTGAAATAAAACTGTCACCATACTTTCATTTCTCTATGATGTGCTCTAGTTTTCACTCACATATGGAACTCAAGGACTGTGGCTTTACAAATGGAGAGTCAAAAGAGCCTTTAATGGTGATTAATGCTAATTCTAAATATATACATTTTGATGAATGCAAAAATCTATTTAATAAAAAGATTTAAGATGTTCAAAAAGGGTCTTGTACAAAGCTAAAACAAGCTTTCTTCCAAAAATTGAATCTGTTTGTTTTTAAAAAATGACATCATCCAAGATGTGCTTTTAATCAATTATCATTGTAGATAATTCTGAGGGCAACATGGTTGGAAAAACAATGGTGTGATTAACTAGGCGTTGACCTGGTGTCGTGGCACTGGTCCAGGGAGAGCTTATTAGTTTGCACTAGCAGTAAATATGAAACCCAGGACATTGTAAATCACAACTGTAGGATTAATCTGAAAGTGGATTACATACCCGGGTAAAACTGAGACATTCCCAGTTAGTTCAAAAACAGCTACAGGAGGTCAGTGGAGAGAAAGTAACAGTTTTCATACACAGGCCTATTCTTAATTTTTTCCATTTTATCTATAATTTTCAACTGAAAAAATTGATCCTTATACTTAATAATGTTCCTTAATAAAATACATAAAAAACAGGGACACTTAGACTTTCTGGTGATGCTGGTCAGGGCAAAATCTTTTTCTGAGGGGTGGCGGTAGTCCTGTATTTTGTCTCTCAAAGTCTTTTGTCCAGTCATAGGTTTAAAACTTGCCGAATCAGCACACCTTAAGGCCATAATTTCAGCACCATAAACTCATTTTGTTTAGTTTGTCTGTCTCATCACAGTTTTCATTCTTAGAAAAACACTCTGACCCTTCTTCCTTGTGACAGCCAGTTAATTGGCTGGGCCACATTAAACAGTGATAGAAAATTGATTGGAAGAGTGCTGAACCTTGTTTTGATCCATCCCTAATTTACATACATATGCTTAATCAGGATGTTAAAAAGAGCCTTGAGTAATGATACTCTGAAACTTATATACCACTAAAACAATTTTATTGTTGCTGTTTTACCATAATGTCAAATAATTACCTTGCACATATTTTCCCTCTTTTCATTTCCCTCTGAAATTGTTTTAGTAAATACAATTTCTTTTTAAGAGCAAACTCAATAAACCCAGTTGTGTATGGTGCTGTGTGTGTGCTCAGTTGATCAGTCAGGTCCGACTCTTTGTAACCCCATCCATGGACTGTAGCCCACCAAGCTCCCCTGTCCATGGGATTTTCCAAGCAAGGGGTTGCCATGTCTTGCCCCCAAGGATCTTCCTGACCCAGGGATTCAACCCATGTCTCTTGTATCTCCTTCATTGGCAGTGGATTCTTTACCACCTTGCTACCTGGGAAGCCCTAACTGTGTATGGAAACACAGCCAAGTCAGTGTACTAAATTAGTAATGTAAGCTAATCAGAAACAAACATGTGCTTCATACTCCTTTGGGGTTTCTACATGGGTATTCTTCCATTTATATATATTTATTTTTCAACCAGACATACTGAGTGTATGTAAAAAATATATTTCCCTACTGGTGTCTGCTTATAAGCCAGCTGCTGTTGTTGTTTTGATAGGTTCCATTAAGACCTACTTGTTCTTTCCCAGAGGCACTGAAAATGTTCACTGTGGCATGAGTCATACTTATGGCTGCTTTCTGTCAGAGGATGAATCAGTGTGGGATGCCTAATTCCAGAAGGGTCTAGGACAGCAGAAGAGACAGCTTGTGTCTATCCTCTTAAAGCTCACTCCATTCCAGAAACGTACACACAAAAAATAGCCCTTTCAATCTAGACCAAAGACTTCTTTAACACTTTGATTGTATCAGATCTACTATAGAAGCAAAGCATGCATAGAGTGGCAGACATAAAATTATATTGCACATGTGATTATTATCCTGGGATGATAATACACCCTTTTTTCAACCTGTTTAAGAGAGAGATAAATTAACCTAGTAAATTAAAAGATGATATGAAAGGACTTTAAAGTAATCTATTTTTATGATTTATAGAAAATACAAAAGTATATACGGGAGGTGAAATTTTTATGTCATTCAATTTAGTTAGCATATAGCAAGCCAATTATATAAAATTAAATTTCAAGCCTGATTGATTTTTTAAATATTCATTTTAAGCACTGCTTTTAGTGTTTATTATATTATACAGGAAATATCAAAAATGTCTGCTGTCTTCAGGAATTAAATGAAACCTATACTGTCAATAGCCTAGATAGGCCTTTTGATAAAGTATTATGACATTTCTATATTATGTAGCACCATAAAATGCTAAACATACACAGAACACAGCACTATAAGTTTCAAAAAGCACATGCTGGGAACTAGAGTGTTTGGCATTTATAGCTGGCTAACACGGGAAGATAATGAGAAGTTTGATACCTTGGAAATCATAACTATGAAATATAATATAACAATAGTTTCCCATCAAGATGGATCATATATCATACAATATTGGAGGATAATTCAAGTCTGTAATACAATCTGCTTTTCATTTCAAGTGGAGGGTGATGTAAGCCACAATTTACCCAGGTAGTACTCATGTGGGAAATAATGACAAACTTAGAGCAATAGATGAAAAAAAAAATAGGAAAACCATGAAAGATCTGATGTCCTTTGGCTCCCAAGTTTTTCCCCCTACTTTTCTTAACCTTCTTCTTCAGTGGAAAATCTTTGTGTTAATATGGATTCATGATGAAATATAAATATTTCTATAAAGATATAATGGGACATACAATGACTGGGTAGTATTACCCAATAATTGTTGATTGATATAAAATAAGATAAATCATTTACATGATAGATTACTGTGGGTATCTAGGTCTCCAGGAAAATCTAAATATAAATAATTGTCTATTAAAATAACTTTCCATGTTAAGATGTGCAATGACTCCTCTTATACAAGAATTATTTCTTTATCAAAAAAATTAATTTATGTCATATACAAATGGACTTGAGGTGGCATAGGACCAGCATGTCTGGATTTTGAAAAGAGCTAAATGATTGATATTCTGCTTTGATTTTTCTTTTCAGCATTTAATGAACTATTGTGAGACAGTAGGAAGACAGAAGGAATTGTTAGTGAATAATAGAATAATTCTTTGTGTTCTAACAAAATAGTGGTATCCTATGGCTTTTTCTTATTGTCTACATAGGCTTTGTAGACTGTTGTCACTCAAGTTCTCCATCTTATACCTACTACAAGATGAAAATATGACCAGTAAAGACAGGGTCAGTGGGAGTTTGTGGTGTGGATCTGAGTTTTAGCCCCATCTCTGCCCTTATTTCCTTTTTTAAAATATAATATGGAAATATCCCTCTGCTTTTGACTTCAGTCCTAAAGTCTAAAGACACTATATGAACAATGGAGCCATTTTTTCTTTTTTTTTCCTACATAGACTAAAGTTTACATCACCATTATATTCATGTTCCTGAAAACCAAGGAAAAAAAAAAAATCAGTTTCAACCAATAGTCAAGAGACAGGTCTACCTTTTCCTATCTGATGACAGTGGAATCATTTTAACTCTTTAACTCTGTGTTTCAGTTTTATGATTCATTTGTACTTATATGCTGTGCTAAGTCACTTCAGTCATGTCTAACTCTGTGACACTATGGACCATAGCCCACCAGGCTCCTCTGACATGGGATTCTCCAGGCAAGAACACTGGTGTGAGTTGCCATGCCCTTCCTCAGGGGATCTACTCAGGAATCGAACCCGTTTCTCTTATGTCTCTTGCACTGGCAGGCGGGTTCTTTACAACTAGCACGACCTGGGGAGCCATATAGATATGGGGATAATGTAGCAAAACATACTCTTTCCTTTCAATTATCAATGGTAACATGAGAAAAAACAAAAATGAGGTTAATATAAATTTTCTCGATCATTTTAGTTAGGTGTTAAAATGTTTACTTTTGCAAATTTGCGTTTGTTTTTTTTTTTAATTCTGGGGGAAGACATTGTTTTAATTGATTTGGGTTCCTAGATAACTTTCACAGATAGCACAGAAGGTAACATAAATTCCTGCATAAAGTTCTCAAGTAAGAAAATGAATTTAAGATTAACAAGGGGTATGGAGAAGGAAATGGCAACCCACTCCGGTGTTCTTGCCTGGAGAATCCCAGGGACGGCAGAGCCTGGTCGGCTGCCGTCTCTGGGGTCATACAGAGTTGGACACGACTGAAGCGACTTAGCAGCAGCAGCAGTGACTATATACAGAGAAGGCAATGGCACCCCACTCCAGTACTCTAGCCTGTAAAATTCCATGGATAGAGGAGCCTGGTGGGCTGCAATCCATGGGGTCGCTAAGAGTCAGACACGACTTCACTTTCACTTTTCACTTTCATGCATTGGAGAAGGAAATGGCAACCCACTCCAGTGTTCTTGCCTGGAGAATCCCAGGGATGGGGGAGCCTGGTGGGCTGCCCTCTATGGGGTCGCACAGAGCCTGACATGACTGAAGCGACTTAGCAGCAGTAGCAGTAGCAAGGGTAGTGGGGAGGGATAGATTTGGAGTTTAGGACTGACATATACACATTACTCTCTTTAAAATAGATACTACTATATAGCATAAGGAACTCTGCTCAACATTCTGTAATAACCTAAATGGGAGATGATTTTGAAAAAGAATAGGTACACGTATATGACTGAATCACTTTGCTGTATACCTGAAGCTAACACAACTTTGTTAATCAACTATGTTCTACTGCAAGGAGATCCAACCAGTCCATTCTGAAGGAGATCAGCCCTGGGATTTCTTTGGAAGGAATGATGCTAAAGCTGAAACTCCAGTACTTTGGTCACCTCATGGGAAGAGTTGACTCATTGGAAAAGACTCTGATGCTGGGAGGGATTGGGGGCAGGAGGAGAAGGGGACAACAGAGGATGAGATGGCTGGATGGCATCACTGACTCGATGGATGTGAGTCTCAGTGAACTCCGGGAGTTGGTGAGGGACAGGGAGGCCTGGTGTGCTGCGATTCATGGGGTTGCAAAGAGTCGGACACGACTGAGCAACTGATCTGATCTGATTTGATATAAAATAAAAATGCTTTAAAATATATACTTTTAAGAACATAGACCATCTTCTCAGTGTTCTTTTCAAATTTTTAAACTTAATTCCTCTTATTTTTCCTTAGGGATTGTTTTCTAAAGAGGTAAAGAAAAAAATAAAAACAGTTGTCAAGATGGTTATTTTGAATATTGTATTCTAATTTTATTATCGCCATTTTCCCCCTTTAGTCAAGTAAACTTAACTTCTTTTACATTCTTTTTTGCCCCCTTTGCCAATTATGTAATTGTAATCATTTCAGATGCTCTAGTCCAGTGTCTTTGTACATATTCAAAACCATTTACTTCATCTTATTCACTTTAAAAAATTTTTTGAATGCAATTAAAAACTGTATGGTATACAAGTTATACCAAAATTAAATGTTCTAGGAAAGTTATTATATAGCAAAATTCATGGAGAAGGTTTAGGTTAAATAGACGAACACTTCAACAGCAGGGCTTAACTCAGATTTACTTATTTATGTACTGATAAACAACCTGATTTATATCACGAATGAATTGTCAGAGTTCAAAAAATAAACATAAAAAAAGAGAAAAACAAATAGTTGAGAGAGAGAAAGAGTAAAGCAAATATAAGGGCCACACTTAAATAAACTCCTGCTGCTGCTGCTAAGTCGCTTCAGTTGTGTCCGACTCTGTGTGACCCCATAGACGGCAGCCCACCAGGCTCCCCCGTCCCTGGGATTTTCCAGGCAAGAACATTGGAGTGGGTTGCCATTTCTTTATCCAATGCATGAAAGTGAAAAGTCAAAGTGAAGTTATTCATTTGTGTCTGACTCTTAGGGACCCCATGGACTGCAGCCTACCAGGCTCCTCTGTCCATGGGATTTTCCAGGCAAGAATACTGGAGTGGGTTGCCATTGCCTTCTCCTAAGCTCCTAGACATATAGAATTAAAGAGTCTCTTGATGAAAGTGAAAGAGGAGAGTGAAAAAGTTGGCTTAAAACTCAACATTCAGAAAACTAAGATCATGGCATCCAGTCTCATCACTTCATGGCAAATAGATGGGGAAACAATGGAAACAGTAACAGACTTTATTTTGAGGGGCTCCAAAATCACTGCAGATGGTGACTGCAGCCATGAAATTAAAAGATGCTTGCTCCTTGGAAGAAAAGCTATGACCAACCTAGACAGCATAATAAAAAGCAGAGATATTACTTTGCCAACAAAGGTCCATCTAGTCAAGGCTATGGTTTTTTCAGTAGTCATGTATGGATATGAGAGTTGGACTCTAAAGAAAGCTGAGTGCTGAAAAATTGATGCTTTTGAACTGTGATGTTGGAGAAGACTCTTGAGAGTCCCTTGGACTTCAAGGAGATCCAACCAGTCCATCCTAAAGGAGACCAGTCCTGAATATTCATTGGAAGGACTGATGCTGAAGCTGAAACTCCAATACTCTGGCCACCTGATGCAAAGAACTGACTCATTAGAAAATACCCTAATGCTGGGAAAGATTGAAGGCTGGAGGAGAAGCATATGAAAAGGCTGAGATGTTTGGATGGCATCACCAACTCGATGGACGTAAGTTTGAGTAGGCTCTGAGAGTTAATGATGGACAGGGAAGCTTGGTGTGCTGCAGTCCATGGGGTCGCAAAGAGTCGGACATGACTGAGTGACTAAACTGAAGTGCACTGGAGACATATAGAAGTGTAAATATATGTAATAGATATACTGTAGTTAAAAAAGTAAGCCACAAATTTTGCCTCAAAGCTTTTAGCCACTTAAGTAAAAAGGGAACTAGTATCAATTATAAGAATCACAGTGTTCCTAAGATTTCAGAATGAAAATGAAATAGAAAACAGTAATTGAGGAAAAAATAATCCAAAAGTAGAAATCTAAGGTTTTTCTCTCATCACTTCTGATAAAGTATTGAATAATGTAGTAGAAATATGCCTATGGTAAGTATAGCGGTAATTTTATTGGACTGTTTCTGATGGTGCTTCTTAATACAGACAACTGATATAAACTTATGGACAATTAAGCAAAAATCAATGAAAATATTGAATATTGTGGTTGAATGCCCAGCTCTTTAGTTTGATACAAGTGTGTTAGTCGCTTAATTGTGTCCAACTCTTTGTGATCCCAGGGACTGTGGCCCATGAGGTTCCTCTGTCCATGGAATTTTCCAGGCAAGAATACTGGAGTGGGTTGCTATTTCCTTCTTCAGAGGATTTTACCCGACCCAGGAATCGAACCTGGGTCTCCTGCATTGCAGGCAGACTCTTTACCATTTGAGCCACTAGGGAAAATAGTTAAAATATATAAAAGAATAAATGTTCAGCATGCTCATCAAACCTATTTCTGTTGTTTAGTTGATCAGTCATGTCTCTTTTGCAACCCCGTGGACTGTTGCCTACCAGGTTCCTCTGTGCATGTGATTTCCCAGGCAAGAATACTGGAGTGGTTGCCATTTCCTTTCTCCAGGGGATCTTTGTGACCCAGGAATTGAACCCTCATGTCCTGTATTGCAGATGATTCTTTACCGCAGAGCCACCAGGGAATCTCTCAGTCTGTATCTAGAAATAATTCACTATCACTCGTGTTTTGAAAAGGATTAAATAACAAAGACTTAAACATTTTCACCTACCTGAAAAAATATGTAGTGTAGCTATTGGGCACTGCAGATTAAATGCTGAATCACATTCTTCAAAACTCTATTAACAAAGATAGAGTCTTCGCCTGCCTCTCTTATCAGATCTACAATCAGACCTAATCTTAAGAAAAGGTGAAAGTGAAAGTCGCTCAGTTGTGTCCTACTCTCTGTGACCTCAGGGACTATACAGTGCAGTTCAGTTCAGTTCAGTTGCTCAGTCATGTCTGACTCTTTGTGACCCCATGAATTGCAGCACACCAGGCCTCCCTGTCCATCACCAACTCCCGGAGTTCACCCAGACTCACGTCTATCAAGTTGGTGATACCATCCAGCCATCTCATCCTCTGTCATCCCCTTTTCCTCCTGCCCCCAATCCCTCCCAGCATCAGAGTCTTTTTCAATGAGCCAATTCTTCACATGAGGTGGCCAAAGTACTGGAGTTTCACCTTTAGCATCATTCCTTCCCAAGAATACCCAGGACTGATCTCCTTCAGAATGGACTGGTTGGATCTCCTTGCAGTCTTAGGGACTCTCAAGAGTCTTCTCCAACACCACAGTTCAAAAGCATCAATTCTTTGGCCCTCAGCTTTCTTCACAGTCCAACTCTCACATCCATACATGACCACTGGAAAAACCATAGCCTTGACTAGAGGGACCTTTGTTGGCAAAGTAATGTCTCTGCTTTTCAATATGCTATCTAGGTTGGTCATAACTTTCCTTCCAAGAAGTAAGCGTCTTTTAATTTCATGGCTTCAGTCACCATCTGCAGTGATTTTGGAGTCCCCCAAAATAAAGTCTGACACTGTTTCCACTGTTTCCCCATCTATTTCCCATGAAGTGATGGGACCAGATGCCATGATCTTCATTTTCTGAATGTTGAGCTTTAAGCCAACCTTTTCACTCTCCTCTTTCATTTTCATCAAGAGGCTTTTGAGTTCCTCTTCACTTTCTGCCATAAGGGTGGTGTCATCTGCATATCTTATACAGTCCATGGACTTTTCCAGGCAAAAATACTGGAGTGAGTAGCCATTCCCTTCTCTAGGGGATCTTCCCAACTCAGAGATTGAACCCAGGTCTCCAGCATTGCAGGTGGATTCTTTACCAGCTGAGCCATCAGGGAAGCCTTAAGAAACGGTATGGAGAAGAAATAAATCATCAGCCCAAAGGAATAACGAAAATCCCTCTTTTCAATGTAGGGACTATCAAACTTAAAAACATGTAGTTCTACTGTACTTGTTTGGAAATTCCTTCTGGGGTTAGCCACAGATTTCTTTAGAGAAATAAACTCAAATTCCAGTAGAATCAGTACCACTGATGTTAACAAAAGGTAGACACAGACGCTGATATTCACGGCAAGATGTGTTTCAATAGAAATAGCTGGTTTTTAGTATATTTGAGCTTTGGGCACCAATCACAATTAATAACCTGAAAGTGATTTGAAACACACACAGTGGTCTATAAATATAATTTTGATTTGTTTGGCCTACTTCAAAATTAAAAATGAAATACTACTACTCATTTGCCAAACACTTGAACTATTTGGTCAGATTCATTTTGAGAGAATCTGGAAGATGTTCCATTACTTTAAATGTTACCTTTTTAGAAGAAAGCGTAGGCTTGCTTCCCACCCCCATGCCCCAAGAGAGTTGTAGTATAGAATAGAATTCTCCTGGAAAAAATTTCCACGTCTGTATTCTCAAAGAAATGTAATGTCTTATTTGCCCCCTCAGCTTCATCCCAGGGCCACACAGCAGTTTTGTTCTATTGCTTATTTTATTCTCCCCTCCTGTAACCTCTCATTCTCACAGCACTGAAAGAGTTTAAACAAAAATGACTTTGTTTGGTTCTGCAGAATTAACACGACACTCGGGCTTATTTCTAATTGACTGCAGATGTTCTTTAAGCAGAGAAAAGCCTCAGCCTTGCGTGCATAATTCTTCCAGGGTCCTAATGGAGAGAAGTGATTCCAAAATTAGCAACTTTTTTAAAGTCAAATCTGGCTATCTGTTGCAAAGACTTTGTTTTTTGGTGTTGCTTTGTTTTGTTTTCAATTTTCCAAGGGCATCCAGACAGAAGATCTTTCAAGATCTTTACAGGGAGGGCCACTATGTTTCTAAGAAACTTACAAAAGAAAGAAATCCAAACCAATCATTGTGGCAGTGCATTTATGTCTCCCCTCTGCTCTGAGGTTGTCTTAATAATAAGACACTGTCCTTGAAAATTGTTGCTGCTCAGAAACAGGACTTTTAAAAAACTCACCAAAAAGCGTTGATCTCTGTGCAGCAGAGTGGCAAGTTTTGAAGAGAATGAGGTCAACCCAAGGGTTCTGTTTTGACTGTCTCAAGTCTGAGTTGCTGACATGGATAAACTTGTGAAAACCAGCTGAAGAAAGGGACGCTCTATGTTCTTTCCACTCCTGGCTTCAACAATTTGCCTCACAATATGTTACAACCTCATTGTTTCTTCCAGATCCAAGGCCATGTGTTTATGTGTCCAAACAACAGGTTTTGAGGCTGCTTATGTTGCCCACTCCAGTGTTCTTGCCTGGAGAATCCCAGGGATGGGGGACTCTGGTGGGCTGCCGTCTATGGGGTTGCACAGAGTCGGACACGACTGAAGCGACTTAGCAGCAGTAGCAGCAGCAGCATGTTGCTTTTAAAAATATCACTTTAAATATTGAGAACCTCAGAACTATGTGTATCATGTCTCTGCTCCAGAGACCTGACCATGGGACCCACTAGGGAAAAAATGCACGGGCCCAAAGAAATTCATGTTTTAGGTAGAGGAGTGTGTGTCCTATTTTCTTTTTCATAAAAATTTCAGGACAGTTAAGCAAACTTTCAGAATGTGTGATTATATCTAATGTGAAAATACATAATCCCTCAAAATTACATGTTAATAATCGAGAACAAAATGTTTGAGTGTAGTTGTTATGTCACTAAGTTGTGTCTGACTCTGCGACTCAATGGACTGCAGCATGCCAGGCTTCCCTATCCATCACCATCTCCCAGAATTTGCTCAAATTCATGTCCATTGAGTTGGTGATGCCCTCCAACCATCTTATCTTATTTCCCCCTTCTCCTCCTCCTCTTAATCTTTCCTAGCATCAGAGTTTGATGATAGAGTTCAGTTCAGTTCAGTGGCTCAGTCATGTCTAACTCTTTGCAGCCCAATGTACTGCAACACACCAGGCTTCCCTGTCCATCACCAACTCCTGGAGTTTGCTCAAACTCATGTCTGTTGAATCAGTGATGCCATCCAATCATCTCATCCTCTCTTATCCTATTCTCCAGCCTTCAATCTTTCCCAGCATCAGGGTCTTTTCCAGTGAGTCAGTTCTTCACATCAGGTGGCCAAAGTACTGGAGCTTCAACTTCAGCATCAGTCTTTCCAATGAATATTTAGGATTAATTTCCTTTAGGACTGACTGGTTGGATCTTCTTAGTGTCCAAGGGACTCTCAAGAGTCTTCTCCAACACACAGTTCAAAAGCATCAATTCTTCAACATTAAGCCTTCTTTATGGTCCAACTCTCACATCCATACATGACTACTAGAAAAACCATAGGGTTGACTAGACAGGGCTTGTTGGCAAAGTAATGTCTTTGCTTTTTAATATGCTGTCTAGGTTGGTCATAGCTTTTCTTCCAAGGAGCAAGCATCTTTTAATTTCATGGCTGCAGTCACCATCTGCAGTGATTTTGGAGCCCCCCAAAATAAAGTCTGCCACTGTTTCCACTATTTCTCCTTCTATTTGCCATGAAGTGATGGGACCAGATGCCATGACCTCAGTTTTCTGAATGTTGAGTTTTAAGCCAATTTTTTCACTCTCCTCTTTCACTTTCATCAAGAGGCTTTTTAGTTCTTCTTTGCTTTCTGCCATAAGGGTGGTGTCATCTGCATATCTGAGGTTATTGATATTTCTCCTGGCAATCTTGATTCCAGCTTGTGTTTCTTCCAGCCCAGCGTTTCTCATGATGTACTCTGCATATAAGTTAAATAAAGCAGGGTGACAATATACAGCCTTGATGTATTCCTTTCCCGATTTGGAATCAGTCTGTTGTTCCATGTCCAGTTCTAACTGTTGCATCTTGATCTGCATACAGATTTCTCAGGAGGCAGGTCGAGTGGTCTGGTATTCCCATCTCTTATAGAATTTCCCACAGTTTAGTCAAATGCTTTGGTGTAATCCATAAAGCAGAAGTAGATGTTTTTCTAGAACTCTCTTGCTTTTTCGATGATCTAATAGATGTTGGCAATTTGATCTCTGGTTCCTCTGCCTTTTCTAAATCCAGCTTGAACATCTGGAAGTTCATGGTTCACGTACTGTTGAAGCCTGGCTTGGAAAATAAAGGGAGGGGATAATACTGTTAATGAACATAGAAGTCAGCCCTGGTTTTTTTTTTTTTTTTAATATTTATTTATTTATTTGGCTACACTAGGTCTTAGCTATGGCATATGAGATCTAGTTGCATGACCAGGAATTGAACCCAGACCCCAAGCACTGGAAGCATGGAGTATGAGCCACTGGACCACCAGAGCAGTCCTCAATCACTGCCTTAGGTTTAGGATTAGAGTCAGATAGATATTCCTATAAAGAAGGGGATTCCTGAATTCACCAGCATCTTCAGCTCCTCCCCCAACCTGCTGACACGAGAATATCTACCCTGGAGTCTTTCTGCTGCCCTGCAGTCACTGGCCTCTTATTGATTTCAATACTATGCTTGCATTTTGCAAAAGTTCACCTGCAAGTATAGCATGAACATTAGGTTTTAGTGACCTAGAAAACATGGTTTTGCCATGGATTTTGCCTCCATGGAATTATTTTCAAGCATTCAGTTATACAGTACTTCAGATCTTAATTTAGGTAGAGGAAGCATCCTCTGGCATATGGTTTAAAATAAGACTTCTCGGCAGGGGCTGGGAGGTGTAGGTGACTGGCGTAGCCAGCGTTTAGGCCGAGCTGCCACAGTGCTACAGGCAGCAGCGCTGGGGCTTCAGGAGATAGCACTAAAGGGGAAGATACGCAGGATTGGAACAAGGAGAAGAAAGGCATTGAGCGAGGCGGTAATTCGGAGATTACCGCCCACTTTGACCAAGGAGCAACTTCAGGAACATCTTCAGCCTACGCCTGACCATGATTATATTGAGTTTTTCTCTAATGATATTACTATGTATCCTCATGTGTATGCAAGAGCATACATCAACTTTCAAAGCCAAGAGGACATTATTTTGTTCAGGGATCATTTTGATGGTTATGATGGTTATTCCTTGACAATAAAGGTCAGGAATATCCTGCCATCATAGAATTTGCACCTTTTCAAAAAGCTGCAAAAAAGAAGACTAAGAAAAGAGATACTAAAATCAGGACTATTGATAATGATCCAGAATATAGAAAAATTTTGGAGAGCTATGCTGCAGATAATGAGAAAATGACATCTACTCCAGAGACACTGCTAGAGGAAATAGAAGCAAAAAATAGAGAACTAACAGCTAAAAAGGCATCTCCACTTTTGAGCTTCCTGAAAAACAAGCAGAAGATAAGAGAAGAAAGGAGGTGGTGAGAAATAGAAGGAAAAAGACAAAGAGAAGGAGAGAGGCAGAAGTGGAAAGAAGAGAAACAAAAACAGAAAGATATAGAAAAGCTAAAGAAGATAGACAGAGTTCCAGAAAGGGACAAATTAAAGGATGAACCAAAGATTAAGCTGCTCAAGAAGCCAGAAAAAGGAGATGAAAAAGAATTGGACAAAAAAGCTCAAGAAACTAGACAAAGAGAATCTGAGTGATGAAAGAGCCAGTGGGCAAAGTTGTACACTGCCCAGGAGTTCTGAGGTTGAATTTAAAGATGAAAAGCCTAAGAGACCTGAAGATGAGTGTGGCAGAGAATACTGAGAGAGGGAGCGGGATTATGAATGAGACCAAAAGCGCATCCGGCAGGAGAGAGAGGCTGAAATGGCAGGAAGAAGAGATCCACAGGCAGAAGGAGCACTATGAGAAGGAGAAGGCTTGCAAGAGAAAGGAAGAAGAAATGAAGAAGGAGGAAGAAGCACTTTGGGAAAAAGGAAAGAAGCCTGAAGGTACAGAGCCAGTATGCAACTCAGAAAAAAAAACTGAAAAGAAAGAAGTGGTTAAGAGAGATTGCATAAGAAACAAGGATCGCCTAGCGATGAAGCTTTACCAGCCAGGAGCTCGAAGCCGAAATTGATTCTGTCCCTCTGAGATCAGCACCAGGACTGGAGATTCAGCCATAGAGATAAAGCAGGAAAGTGGTATTAACCATAGAATAGAAGGAAGGGAGGAGTGATAAGTCCAGATGGCCTTAGGTGTCCTGACTGTCTAGGCAGCCAAAGAGCATGGAATTAAGCAATCCTGAAGTGCCTTTGGGGCAAAGGAATAGAGAGAGAGAGAAAAGGTGTGCTGTTCTGGTGGGGTACATTGCAGAGGAGTATGTTTTGTGTCAAAGCAGGAACCTGATTGCAGGTTCAGATTGGAAGTGCAATTTTCATTTTTTTATGCAGTTTCTACAAATTAACTTTAAAATGTCAGATAAAGCTGATGGGGAGAGGACATGAATCAGTTTGCAGGCAAGAAATGTCACGAGAGGACTTATTTAAGTATGACCTGAGAAGAAGACATGAGAACTGGCTTTAAAATCAAAAGGTTTTCTTAATCCTGGATTAAATTTTCTTAAATTTCAATGGAGCAGAGTCAATATGAAGTCTCGTTCAGATCTAGTTATAGTCATTGTTGGTGATAACTGTTGACTTTGTGTAGTGTAGAAGCAAGAAGCATGTAATTGTAATACAAGTACAGTGAAGGATATAACACATCTTCATTTATGCAGAAATTTAAACAGTCATGTCATGTCAATATCTTTTTTTTAATTTTATTTTTTAAATTTACAATTTTGTATTGGTTTTGCCATATATCGAAATGAATCCGCCACAGGTATTCATGTGTTCCCCATCCTGAATCCTCCTCCCTCCTCCCTCCCCATACCATCCCTCTGAGTCATCCCATTGCACCAGCCCCAAGCATCCAGTATCGCGCATCGAACCTAGACTGGCGACTTGTTTCATATATGATATTATACATATTTCAATGCCATTCTCCCAAATCATCCCACCCTCTCCCTCTCCCACAGAGTCCAAAAGACTGGTCTATACATCAGTGTCTCTTTTGCTGTCTCATATACAGGGTTATTGTTACCATCTTTCTAAATTCCATATATATGTCCTAAAGTTTTAGGATTAGTTTAGGAACCACTACCCACTCCAGTATTCTGGCCTGGAGAATTCCATGGACTGTGTAGTCCATGGGGTCGCAAAGAGTCGGACACGACTGAGAGACTTTCACTTTCACTTTAGTTCTTTGTTTGATTATGTGAGATTAGTGTAAAAATTTTTTTAAAAAACATATCATTTTGCCTTTAGCAATTTTTATATTCATGAAGTTTAACCCTTAGTTGGTGCTTGACAATCCAGTCTTTGCTTGACCTTAGGTTTCATGAGCTGAGTGCCTACCTTCTCCAGAAAGGAAATTGCACCAATATTTGTTCCAGTTAAATAGCAACTTAGCTTGTCTTGCATTGATGTCAATAAATAACAGCACTCAAAAGAAAAAAAGAAAGAAAGAAAGAAAGACTTTTCAGCAAAACTTAACATTTGGGGAGAAAGGAGAAAAATATATATTAATCTCCTTTTGTTGCTAATTTATGATAGACCCTCCAGAAAGGCTCTATTACAAAATCAAAGTAGGTTACAGCTTTGAGAAGCTGAAAGTGGAATCTTACTTCTAGAGAATGTGTTCTTCTCTTGCTCAAATAATGTTATGAAAACAGAAAGGCCACAGAGCATATCCTACTGCTTTTTTGCCACATTGTCTGATAATGTTATTAATAAATTACTTATCTCATGAAACATTAAACATGTAGGAATGTCTGAATTTGCCAATGATAAGATACTACCCTGGAGAGTTGGAAAGTTTAAAAGAATTAAGCCTATCTCCATAAATTTAAGAAGATTTGGGGCTTTAATGATAAATAATTAGTATGTTATCTGAAAGCAGTTATCTGAAATTAGTAGTTATCAGAAAGTGTTATCTGAAATAATAATATGAAAGTTTAAGAGAAAAAAATTGTTGGTGACAAGAGAAAAGTCTTTATAAATATCATCCACTCAAGATTTCTTACAGATTAAGAGATGTTAAGCCTCAATATGTCAAATATCATATCTGTTTAAACTGTTATTTTACCAAGCAAAGGCCAAGATGAGTTGAATATGTGTGTGTGCGTGCCAAGTCTCTTCAGTAGTGTCCAACTCTTTGTGACCCTATGAACTGTAGCCCACCAGGCAACTCTTGTCCATGGGGTTCTCCAGGCAGGAATACTGGAGTGAGTTGCCATGCCTCCTCCAGTGGTTCTTCCTAACCCAGAAACCTGCATCTCTTACATCTCCTGTACTAGCGCCACCTGGGGAACCCCTGAGTTGAATATCAGTTCAGTTCAGTCACTCAGTCGTGTCCGACTCTTTGCAACCCCATGAATTGCAGCATGCCAGGCCTCCCTGTCCATCACCAACTCCCGGAGTTCACTGAGACTTACGTCCATTGAGTCAGTGATGCCATCCAACCATCTCATCCTCTGTCGTCCCCTTCTCCTCCTGCCCCCAATCCCTCCCAGCATCAGAGTCTTTTCCAATGAGTCAACTCTTCGCATGAGGTGGCCAAAGTACTGGAGTTTCAGCTTTAGCATCATTCCTTCCAAAGAAATCCCAGGGCTGATCTCCTTCAGAATGGACTGGTTGGATCTCCTTGCAGTCCAAAGGACTCTCAAGAGTCTTCTCCAACACCACAGTTCAAAAGCATCAATTCTTCGGTACTCAGCCTTCTTCAAGGTCCAACTCTCACATCCATACATGACTACAGGAAAAACCATAGCCTTGACTAGACGAACCTTTGTTTGCAAAGTAATGTCTCTGCTTTTGGATATGCTATCTAGGTTGGTCATAACTTTTCTTCCAAGGAGTAAGCGTCTTTTAATTTCATGGCTGCAGTCACCATCTGCAGTGATTTTGGAGCCCAAAAACATAAAGTCTGACACTGTTTCCACTGTTTCCCCATCTATTTCCCATGAAGTGATGGGACCAGGTGCCATGATCTTAGTTTTCTGAATGTTGAGCTTTACGCCAACTTTTTCACTCTCCTCTTTCACTTTCATCAAGAGGCTTTTTAGTTCCTCTTCACTTTCTGCCATAAGGGTGGTGTCATCTGCATATCTGAGGTTATTGATATTTCTCCCGGCAATCTTGATTCCAGCTTGTACTTCTTCCAGTCCAGTGTTTCTCATGATGTACTCTGCATATAAGTTAAATCAGCAGGGTGACAATATACAACCTTGACATACTCCTTTTCCTGTTTGGAACCAGTCTGTTGTTCCATGTCCAGTTCTAACTATTGCTTCCTGACCTGCATACAAATTTCTCAAGAGGCAGGTCATGTGGTCTGCTTATTCCCATCTCTTGAAGAATTTTCCACAGTTTATTGCGATCCACACAGTCAAAGGCTTTGGCATAGTCAATAAAGCAGAAATAGAAGTTTTTCTGGAACTCTCTTGCTTTTTTGCTTTTTCCATGATCCAGAAGATGTTGGCAATTTGATCTCTGGTTCCTCTGCCTTTTCTAAAACTGGCTTAAACATCAGGAAGTTCATGGTTCACATATTGCTGAAGCCTGGCTTGGAGAATTTTGAGCATTACTTTACTAGCGTGTAAGATGAGTGCAATTGTGCAGTAGTTTGAGCATTCTTTGGCATTGCCTTTCTTTGGGACTGGAATGAAAACTGACCTTTTCCAGTCCTATGGCCACTGCTGAGTTTTCCAAATGTGCTGGCATATTGAGTGCAGCACTTTCACAGCATCATCTTTCAGGATTTGAAATAGAGTTGAATATAGGTGCTAACAAATTATAAAGTCTATATAACATTTAGAAAGATTAAAAAAAACGCCAAAAACATGAGAAAACCAACCGAAACATGCTTCCTTCAAAGCTTGAAGGAAAAGGGGATTATTTTGGATGCATGTTCATCTTCTAATAGCAGTAGAGAAAGACTTGAATTATCCATAATCAAGGAAGACCTTTTAAAACAATCTCAGCCAGGAAGGCTAACTCAAAATATTGTAACTAGTGAATCATTTCTGTTTTTTTCCATGCAATACCAGAGCCTTAGCATACTGACACTCATGGATTTATACCCATGGAACAAAGACTTTCTCCAGTGCCTTAGATGTTCAATATTAAGCAGTTTCAAATGCGCTTAATTTTTGGTTTCTTTTTCTTCAAGTTTCAGTCTCTGCTACCTGCTTTATTTATTTACTTCTAAAACACATAGCTAATAGCTTTTCACTGAATAATACCTGCTTTTAAAGAGGACTCATAGTGTGCTATTATCAGGTTATCTTGTAATTGATTGTTTTTAACAGATGGGTCTTTTTGTTTAACTAAGGATTTCTGACCTTTAAGACTGTTAGTATTTCTAGGTGATATTTACTCTGTTGATCTCTGGCTTTCATTGTTTCTTTGCATTCCTTGTGTGTAATGTCTATGTTTAAACTGGTGATTTCATGTATTTTGAAACTAAACACTCAATCTTTTCAGTTTGTATACTTTCTGGTCTGGGCCTATGGAAAGACTCTCCCAATGCATTAGAGAGATGTTGAAATTTTGGTTTCAGATAAACTCTAGTGCTCCTTGTTGGGGGAGAGGAGCCCTTTGATGTGGCTTAGCAATTCTGCTTTATTTTCTATTTTGATTTTTGTTCATTATAGCTAATAATATCAGCCTAATAGCTAGTAATATTGGCATTTCAGAAAGGAAAAAACAATTTTTTGACAATATCTCCACACTATGGATTATTTGCTACTTTCTGGGAATGATGAGGCTAAAATGGCACAGTTAAAGTAATGCTATGTATTTCCCCAACGATAAGATTGGGTTACAAATGATTTACCAGACGGTCTGAGATCAAGTCTCCTAGGTTGGGGATAAGACAGAAGATATGCCCACAGTTAGCAGTGAAATAAAGTTTAAAAATGCTTAAGGAGGTTCTAAAGGAAAGAATCAAATAAAGGGGTGTGTTAACATAAAAAGGGTCAGTGGAATGAATGCTTTTTATCTTAATAATTTGTTCCACCCTTATGGCCTCATAAACCCATAAGCAAGGTTGAACCTCCAGTGTCTATTACCTGGAATTCTGAGACTAATGCCTTCTGCTCTCAGCCCATCTGTCTGGATTCAGGCCTGTCCCATGGCATGGCCCCCAGAGTGAGGAGCCAAAATGGAAGTGGCATCATGACTCTGACTCAGTGCACTCTAAACTGGATGCCATCCAGTCTTCCCCCATGACTGCTATGTTAGCTACATAATGCTATTCATGGAGAACTTGGAAATCTCTCAGGAGGGGTCTTTGAAGAATAAAAGCAGTAATCAAAAGTGAGGTACTTAAACCATCCCTGCAAGCAAGAAAATGCAACAAATACCATTCCATTTCCTGGCTTTCAAAACTTGGGGGAAAAAAAAATAAGAGATTTAGCACCAAAGTGCATTTAAGAAAGTAAAATCAAGACAGTATAGCTGAAGCTGGGGGAGGAGGGAACACACGGAGTAAAAATTCCCTCAGAGCCCACGGAAAGCAATAAGAGTTCTCATTTAACCTCAGAAAATGACTTGAGAATCACTTGTACTTTGAAACGATTCTAAATTGCAAACTAATTTCCCAGTGGAATATGTTGATGGCCTACTGTACACAGCATAAATAATGAGTTTGCAGCCAGGACCCCAAATAAAGCAGTGCATGTTTGTAGAATTTATGATCCATTTTTTTTCCCCATCTGACATCGCAATGTTAATGCTTCCAGTTAGGAGTTTTACTGTGTCAGCAGGTGAATTCCCTGGCAGTAAGTCAAGCTTTAATGGAACATGCTGGTAGGAATGATTATGCTGCTGCAGTATAAAACTCCAGCGTTGGGTATTAGGCTTCTAGAACACATGGGCACAGCCTGCTACCTACCCTGATTGCAGATGTTCTTGGCTGTTTGACTTTAATGCTACACTTCAAATTGACCACGAGGAAGTAAGATTTCTATCTTATAAAGAATCTTTGAACTGGAAAATCTGGCCAAACCTGCTTTTCTATATAAGAAAGAAATCTGAGGCTTGAGAAGTTACATGGCTGATGAGACAATATCCACTGTAAGTGGGAGAACTGGGATGCTAAATTAGACTCCACTGGTCCTTCAGTTCTCTGTTTCTGTCTCTTTGAAGGATACTGCCTTTTGCTGAAAAAGAAAAAGGTGAGTGTAATACATTTTATAAATGTGCTTAAGAAAAGCAGACAAAAATACAAATTTGAAGCATAACTTCATAACAGAAAACGAAGTGTACAACCCGGTATATATGAGTATTCAGACATCTCTGACTACAGTGAAAAATGATTTTTTACAAAGCTTCGTCCTCAGAGTTAAAAATATTACTAGACCAGATGTCATGAGTTAATATGATGCTGATAAACAACTCGCTGAGGTGAAGACCGAATGGTCCTTACCTGCCTGTAGAAACAATGGATGTTTCCTAAGAAAAGCTTGTGTGCCATGTGTGTTAGGAAGGGGTAGCCAGGTTATACTCAGCCATAACTCTTCTGAGATCATTTGAGTGTGTCTCTACTGTGGAAGACACATGGTTTCCTCCACAGGAGCAACGTCCAAATTCTTAACCACTTATCCCAGGGTGTTTCCTCTGCTACATGGTATGGTATGGATTCTGCACTTCAGAACAGTTCCAAGCATCTTGCCATTCACATAAGTTGGCAAATAGTGTTGCTCTATTATATCTTCATTAGACCCCTCCTCAAGCCTAGCCTGAGGATTTGTGCCACCATTCTAAGGCATCCCGCCTGGACTTGGGTATCAATGAGCAGTCCTCTCCTCATCAGCTCCTTTCCCTCTTCTTTCTGTCAACTAGTCAACCTCTTTTCAAATCTTCTCCTTGACTCCTTCATTGTCATTCTTTATAGATAAACATCCTTTTCCATTTTCATAAAGAAAGTCAGGAACACCTCAAACCGGGACTTCCTTGGAGGTCCAGTGGTTAAGACTCTGCACTTTCAGTGCAGGGGGTGTGGGTTCAATCTCTGGTCGGGGAACTAAGACCCTACACTCCACATTGTTGTTTACTCGCTAAGTCATGTCCAATTCTTTTGTCACCTCACGGACTGTAGCCTGCCAGGCTCCTCTCTCCATGGGAAACCCAGAGTTAGAACCCACAACTCCTGTGGCTCCTGCATTGGCAGGCCGATTCTTTGCCACCTGGAAAGCCCTTCAGATACTTTCCTCTTATACATTTTTAGTGCACGCTTTAGAACTTAATTTTCACATATTCAAGCATCAATAATAATACACTTCCCAACTTGAAGATTATGCTTGTTCCCAAGACCAGCCTATTCTTATTTCTAGCAGTCTATAATATGTACATAGGTAGAACTGTTTATATACAAAGTGCAAAGAGAGGATTTAAAAAACAACCATGTATGAATCACAAAAAATATTAAAATCTAAAAATGCTTAAACATTTCCTTCAGAATCCAAAGGCAGTAAATAAAAATATATTTAGAGCATCTGTCCAAAGACTGCCATAAAAGGTATCTAATGGGGCTGGAGATTCCTTTTGCATTTGTTTTGGTATTTGTGGACTGAACTGTGAGTGAGACATAAGCCGGTCAGTGCCCATGATGTGAAGAGCTCTGAATGTGTTCATGTACCTCCAGAGTCACACATTCCACAAACCTCCAAGTATTATACAATCCTTAAAGATAAGGTTTAATATTATTATTCTAAAAATATGCTTCCAAGTGCCAAGTTCTTCATAGCGTATTATGTCTTATGTCAGGATACTGGTGACAGAAACACTAAACCTACTCATTTATGTCCACAGTTGGAAACAAAGCTAGTATCAGCCAACATAACTCAGCCGACATTATTCTGAAATATCCTCCTCCCACGTGAAGTAGGATTTCATATTTGCAGAAAATATTTATCCCAAGCTGCAAGCAATATTACAGTGACTCTTTGTTTCAAACTATTCATCACCATATTTAGATAGGTTTAAATGCCAAGTCAGGTGTCTTTCAACACATTGTAAGAATGAGGAAAATGGTGGAAAAGATTATACATTCTTTAAAAGTGCACTGATTGAATCAATTTGTAAAGGCTATCAGTGGGACAGCAGCATATCCTGTGCTTACCAACCTTTGACCAAGCAGATGGTCCTTTTGTCACTGGTTAACTTGGATGGGTCTGTGTGGATCCATGACAGTGTGATCTGGACAATTTTGTCAGGAGCTGAGGGAAGTGGGGCATTCAGTCATCTAGTCTTCACATTTGCTTGAATGCCAGGTGGAAAATATGAAGCCATTTTATTGTCTGAACTGTGTCTGTGTCCTGAGCCCTACAGTGATATTCAAAGTCAAATTGCTTTCTCTTAACTTTCATCACAGCATGATTTTTAAATTAAAAATAAGCATTTGCCCTTTCCCTTTTAGTTGCTAATTATCCCTTAGGTAAAAGGGATGAAAGGTTAAGCGGCAAAACCCAGTAATACAGATTTTTTTTTTTTTTTTTTTGCAGAAAGCAATGTTTTAAATTAACTAATTTATTTCTTTTATAAGTGCTATTACTGATACCTACCATATATCTGTCACAGAACTGGGCAAAATGAGTGCAAATACAGAGATATCCCCTCTGCTTTCAAGAACGGTATAAATTCTTGGACAAAAGAAAAGTGAAATGTTAGTTGCTCAGTCGTGGCTGACTCATTGCAACCCCATGGATTGTAGCCTGCTAGCCTCCTCTGTCCTTGGTATTTTCAAGGCAAGAATATTGGAGTGGGTTGCTATGCTGTTCTCCAGGGATCTTCCCAACTGACTCAGGGATCGAACTTGGGTCTCCTGCATTGCAGGCAGATTCTTTACTATCTGAGCCACCAAGATTCAGGAAGGTATAATTTCTTAGAGAAAACACACAGAATTAGGTAACAGTGGAATATGGTAAGTACTTTAGTGGTAATATGAATAAATACCATGAAAGTGAAAATGTTAGTTGCTCAGTTGTGTCTGACTCTTTGTGACCCCATGAACTGTATGGTCTGTAGCTTGCCAGGCTTCTCTGTCCATGGAATTCTCCACCCAAGAATACTGGACTGGGTTACCATTTCCTTCTCCAATAAATGCTATGGAAAACACATTTTAAAAATTCACACACTTGGGGGTTTAGCTGATAGCCTTATAGAGAAGAAATATTTTGCCTTAATTAGTGAATAGAAACTGACCTGAAAAGGGGGCTTGCTTTATATATGAGTACAAAAGCATTGTTTCAAGATGGTCTGGTCTATCTTTTAACTTCTGCAGCTGCAGTGGAGGATGACTATGGAATTGGGAAGGAGTGAAGAAGGAAGTGACCTTTCTACTGGATCAAAGGAAAAACATGTGATAAATGACCTTGAGCTTTCATCTAAGGAGTTATTTTTATTTCATCTTAATTTTAGGAGATTTATAAATCTCTACCCATCACTGACTTGAAGTTGGGATACTTATACAGACATTTCAAAATACAGAAAAGATTTTGTACCTCTCAGTGGTTACAGACATGCCTTAGATGTAAGGCAGAATCAATTAGGAATCAAAAGATTTACCACAATGATACAAGTGAGGAATTGTGACTAATAGAGGTATAAAGGGTATAGGAATGAAAGTTGACAAACTGCAGTTGCAGAGATTGAGTTTTCCAATATTATCATGGAGGATTTCACACCCTAATAGAACCAGTGTTTCATAGACAACAAGAGAAGTCAAAGTCATAGAATTATAATGATGAAGAAAGATCAGAATGAAGACCCCTTCATCCCATTGCTTCTAGATAAGGTTAAAAATACCATGGTGAAGAAGCACTCCCATTTATTAGGCTACAATTATCCCTGCACATTACTTACTTTTCATGTGATGTGCGGCCCAAAGGTGAATGTTATATTGTCTAGTTGCACATTTCTTGACATGTGAGTGGCTGTCCACAAATATTCACAGAACAAATGGCTACAAATGGCTACACTGTTAATTGTTCATTCCACAAAGTAGCTTTCTTTCCCTCATATTAATCCTTTATTGGTTACAATAAAGTTCATGTTAAAAGACGCTCTTCTGTTCTCCTTAAATCTTAGAAGGAAGTCTTAGAAGGAAACTTGTATAGCTACTGCTAAGCTATTTCAGTTCGATAGACCATGGAAAGTCATGCTGAAACAGGGCTTCTTCAGTTGAAGAGATCCTCCCTGTGGGATAGCTTTCTTTTTAACCTACAGTGCTTGCTGTTCTATAAATAAGCTTAAACTGACAAAAAACATAGCAATCTGAGTTTGGTAGAGTCTCATGACACGTGTGAGATTGATAACTCTTTTAGTGAGACAGGAATTTATAGGGGACCCAAAAAGCTGTCACAAGTGATATATCTATAATAACTCTTGTGGAAAAAGTTGCTTCATATGTCTCTGTCTTTATTAATTACTGATAGAGATGTTTCTCAAAGCCCAGACCATGTTTTAAAAAAAGGCATTTTAAAGGAAAAAGAAGAAAATTCAAAAAGCTTCTAAGGCTTTTAGAAAACTATCACAAGATAACTTACAATTTACAAATACCTATCAAGAATCCAAATAACCAAGAGCCAAAATAATCCAAATCTGGCGTTGTATCTACTATTGTTCACACTGTCAAGGCAGGACTAGAAATAACATCCTAACACTTCCAGAGTCACAGAATAAAAATTAAACTTAGAATAATTTTGTTTGTACATATATTTGACAGTGTTCTGTGTATGTATGAATATTAGTCAATCATATAAATATCATGCATTCATTCAAAAAAGCATTCTCTTTTACTATTTGAGAGACAGTATATTAGACACTGGAGGTACAAATAAAATTGACCAGTCCCTGCCCTCAAGAAGCTTATAATCTAGTGTATTAAAAGTGGAACATTGTTTTGTCACATCACTCTGGCCCGTTGACTGTCACATTTGACTAAGATGATGGACTTGCAGCCATTGTGCAAAAAAGTGTATAAAAAGGACATCAGGAAGAACAGAAAGATAACAAAGACCTTGTATCATTTATACTAATGATGGCACCTTATTATTTTTATTTTTTACAAAAACAAACTTTTTTCATCAAGTTGAAAACCTACTTTTAGGATACTTCAGGCCAAAAATCATTCAAGAAGTAACCACAGCCTCATGGTAATAAAGAAAATTCAGGAGTCAAGGCAACCAAAATTATAAATAGCTCATTGCTCAACTTACTTGTTCTTTCTCCTCTCAATATTGCCTGTTAACATTTTGCAATTGGAATGCTTTCCATCTGTGTCTTTACTTGAACTGTGTGAACATCGTTGATGAAAACTATTATCGCTCTGTCTTTTAGTCTTCAAGTTGCTTTGTGGAGACATACTAACAACCTGAAAAACATTAGCTAAGCCACACACTTAAATGTTATATATGCTTTATGTCCCATGTTCAAATGCACACGCAGAAATATTATCCATAGGCAGTTATTGGTAACTGTGTTGTGTTCTTTTAAATATTCAGAATCATACTAAAGATTCTAGTGTATTAATAAATAAAAGCAATTGAACATATTAATTTAGCAAATGCTGGTTCTTTATATTTATTCTTTCAATTAAGTATTTTACTCAGTCTTCTCTCTCACGTGTTAAAACGTTCTTCTCACAAAGCTACTGTGATGACCAAGGACTGCTCTAGAGGGAACCATTCACATAATTCCATATTCAGTTATTATATTCTTCATTTCTGAGTGAGACTTCTTTTATCTTTTTTCGAGTTCATTGTTAAAATTCTCAGTGAGTTCATTTATTCTTTTCCCTAATTCAGTTCACATTTTGATTACCAATGCTTTGAGTTCTTTATCTGATAAATTGTTTGTTTCATTATTTTTCCCCCCCAGGGGTTTTCTGTTGTTCTTTCAACTGAGAACGGTTCTGCCTTTTCATTTTGTTTAACTTTCTCTGCCTCTATGAATTTAGGTGAAGCAGTTACCTAACGTGGTCTTGAAGGGGTGTCCCGGCACAGACTGTGTGTGCTCATGCCTCTGGTGGGAGAGCTACATTGACATGGATGCAAGTCACATCTTTTCACAGGGTATCCTGGCAGGTATCACCTTGGCAAGTGGTGGGGTTGGAGATGGAGGGGCTAGAGCAGAGACAGGTGAAAGGTGGGACTTCCCCACTGCTCAGTGGCCCTCACTACACTTTTGGGGTGCGGTCTGATCCCAAGCTGCTGGTGAAGAAGCCCTGAGGGTGGAACCCACACACAGTGGCTCTGTTCCTTTTAAGTATATGCCTTCCCCTTTCCTAGCACTGGGACCCTTGCCCCAGATGCAGGAGAACCTCAGCAAGGAGGCCCATGAAGGTTATCTGCTCATATCAGCCACAGACAGAGGCCTGAGCACTTTCTGATGCAACTGCCTGTGTGGGTGCCCCCAGTTGTTTCTCTGCGTTTGCTCAGACAGAGCCTTGAGCGCAAGTTCCCTTTGCTCCTTGCAGCCAATCTTTGAGCCCAGCCTGTACCACCCTTGCTCTGTTGTGGAGCCATGCTGTAAGGCAGATGGGGCTCCCGTCAACTCTTGGCATACATCGGGGCATCAGTCGTAGTAGAGTTCTGGGCTGCTTTGAATGACTTTTCTGAATAAGTACCAACAGTGCCATAGCTGCTCTTCCTGGGCTTACTCAGGAGATCAGGTTGTCTCTGAGAAAGCCCATGGCCTGAATTTCTCCCCAGTCTGGCCACTCTAGATCCAGTGCTGTGCTAGGATGCAGAATGAGCAGGGCTGCAGCATTTACTTGGCTTTGGATGGGGCTTCTGTTGAGGTGGTAGACAGAAACCAGGGAGTCTCTAGAGCAGTCCTCTCTCTACCCTCTCTGCTCTGCCTCAGGAGCAAACCAGCCCCCACACACTCCTCCAGCTTCCCACAGCCCTCCAGCCAAACAAAGTGACTCCTCTCCCAAGTGTAGGAACCCAGGATGGAAGCACCCAATCTGTGGCTCTCGTTGTTCACTCCTACAGGGAGGTGAGGGTAGGAGAGATGGGAGGAGGGTGAGAGGGGGGGATCTCCACCCACATACTCTCTCTTTTCTTTAGATTTCCTCCCAGGGGCACAGGTCCTGTCTGCATTGCCTTTCTTCTCTTCTTACCTGATTATGTGTGAATCTTTCTTGCAGCCTTGGATGTACAAGAGTCTTTCTGACAGTTTCTAGTTAGTTTTCAGTAAGAATCGTTCCACATGTAGATGTATTTTTAAAGTTGTTCATGGAAGGAGGTGAATTCCATGTCCTCTTATTCCACCTTGACTGATCTCCTACCGTGCTTTAAAAAAATATTTGTAGCTAATTATATTTATGTTGTCTTTTCTTAAAACCTGCCTTTCTAAAACAACTCTTAATTACATAAGTATCTTTATTGTGATTATTGCTCACACATTCCCTTGATGTCTGTAGTCTCCATGTAAAAAATGAACTATATAAGATACCAAAACTTATAATCAAATGGACCATTATCTATTTGGTCTTCCACTGTATAACTCAGGTTTTTAATTTCTCTCCCTAATTGTTATTTTTTTTTCCAAAGGAGATAACAAAGCATTTTTAGTAGACAACACAGATACTTCTAAACCCAAATGATCTAAATACTCTGTGTCACTATCCAGTCATTTAGATGGAATATTTGTGCAGTTCAATCAGTGGAATATAAGCCATTTCTATGCTTGAGTAGATTTATAGTCGATTACATTTATAGTAGGCAGTATCTCTTCCTGGAAAATGTTGACTTCATATAGGTATTTTATGATGATGGTGTGTAAGCATGCACAAGTGCATATTCCTGTGTATGTGTATGTGTGTGTGTGTGTGTGTATATGTGTGTGTGCATGTGTGCACACTTTCAACACATGCCTCCTATTTCTCTGGGATTATCCAGGAAAGCATTTCCCAGAGAGCTTTATTTCTAAGCTTCACATGAATCTGAAGTTTTCAAGGTGAAAATGATTCCTTGTGGATTGGTTTCAAAACAAGGTGGGCAGCACAAACTGAAGGGGATTAAGGCAGCCAATGTGACCACACAACAATTTCCTCCCTTATAAACCTTTTATATCACTGATCAGAATTTTAATTCCATTTGCTAAGTAAATGCAGGTTCCCAGAGCAGAGGTTATGCCTGCAGCCACAGGTTTGAGTTCTCAGCTGCTTTTCCATTACATTGCACACTGTAATTTCTGTGGGCCTCTTTGGTGATGAAGCAAGGAAAATGAGAGTTAGATGGTTAATCCTTTTATTTATTTTTTCAATAGGAAAAGAATCCTTGATTTTGAAGACCATTTGCCCATTGCTGGATAAGAACAGCCCTAAAAAACTTAGACCCAAATATTCTTAACTTATCAATTGACACATTTCAGAACAGTCTCTGCTTCTTTATACTACACTATTTTGGAATGATTTAAGTTAGTGTATTTACATACAATTCTTGGAAGAAAGTCGATCTTTCCTCAACAAAGCTGGAGTACTCATTGGCAGGCAGCAAAGATGGGCTGTGTTAATGTCAATTTCTTTACTTTTTATAAATGCCACCTGTGTTACCAGCATTGATTTGAAGGTGATGTAATTTTCTTGCAAATCCATTAGTTTTATAGGTTTTTGGCAAGCCCTGCTGCTGTGTTGATTAGATATAGCAACTGTGTCTATTTAAACAGGGTTTTAAATGCTTGGCTCGACTTTCTGTATTGGCTGGATAACAAGACATACAGTAGATGCTTTAACTTAAGGTTGTGTGAAGCAATGATTTGACACATAGCTTAGTGTTTAGCCATTTGTGATAATAAGCACGTTAATTGCGGAGTTAATTGTAGGTACCTGCAAGACATGCCGTTAAGTGATCCTGACAAATAAGATACAGACTCTCCACCCTCTTTACGTAGCTTTTTTCTAACAGTGTTTCTCAGAGCTCAGTCCTCAGATGAGGAGCAAATCAGTATCATTTGGGAATATGTTCAAAATGCGAATTCTTGGCCCCAGCACAGACCAAGTGAATCAGAAACTCTAGGGATGGGGTCGGGCAATCTATGCTTTAAAAAGTCCCTCTGGTGATTCTTCTCTTGTTAGTTTGAGAATCACTGGTTATAAGAGAATGCCTGACACACATCACTGCTATGTTTTGGCACCAAACAATTCATCATGAGTCATTTTATAATTATTCTTAATGAATTAACCTTCTATATCCAAATTGGCAAATGCTGGGAAATCACTTAATATTAATGAAAAAATGATAACTTATCTCTTAATTTTGAATATGTATCTTTACCCTGATAGACGGTGGATTATTATAAATGTATTAGAATTGAGGCTCAGGGTGAGGGAAAGCAGCTAATCTTTATTTTCTTTATCTCTCCTTGCTTCCTCGTTTTCATTATCCAAAGAAGTTAACATCACATGCTCCATTACACAAGATGCAGCCTTTATTATCTTTTATCTCTTCCTGAACCCTTTCTATAAATGCTACTTGATTACTCTTGCATGTTGAGATAGACATTTAGAATAATCAAAACATCAGGAAAGTGATGCCTGGTTAATCTAGGGCAGTGCTGCTTCCATGACATAGATAAATGAGTTGAGGCTGTTGGAAACATAAGTTCTAGTGAGTGGCCTGAGATGATGTTTAATGGAAAATAGAAGGTGAGAGACTTGATGCTAGCAAATAAAAAAAAATGGTAATAAGTATATTTTCCAGCAAAGGAAATATTAAATTCCCTGGGAAAAGAAGAGCCCTGACAATTCAGATATCTGAAATTCACGGCAGTTAATTCTTAAAGGTGATTAATTTGATTTTTCATTTGTTCACTCATTCATTAAATATTAATTGTCTGTTTTCTTTTGTCTGCTTTAAGCTGAGCTGAAACTGTGTTTCCAGAAATCCCTCCTGAAATAGTTCCAGATGAGTGTGGGCCACAAGGCAAGAAGCATTTTGCTGTGAGATTTGGAAAACAGAAGTGAAGCATAGCTGGGCGTTTCAAGGCACCGTGTCACTTACACCTTGGCTCATCTTATTGAAATGGGACAACAAATAATCCAAAGATTATTTCTAAGTGCTTCAATTGTGTTCACATGTGGTTAAGAAATTACAGTGTAAACATTTGAGGAAAACTCATGGTAGTCAGTTTTATTGTGCTAAGAATTGCTGTGGCGATTCAGCCAGAGACCCATCAACATATATTTCTGGGTCAAAGGCCAAAGTTTCTGATTCATTCATGTCTTCTTTTCTGCAGTCTACATTTTACCCAAGCCCCAGAGGTCACTCTAGTACTAAAAGTACAGTTTCCTCAACCCTGTGAAAACCACTGACTGAGGCTTTTACCATAATATTGCAGAAGAACATGGATACATGTGCTCTGCTGCTGCTGCTGCTGCTAAGTCGCTTCAGTCGTGTCCAACTCTGTGCAGCCCCATAGACGGCAGCCCACCAGGCTCCCCCGTCCCTGGGATTCTCCAGGCAAGAACACTGGAGTGGGTTGCCATTTCCTTCTCCAATGCATGGAAGTGAAAAGTCAAAGTGAAGTCACTCAGTCATGTCTGACTCGTAGCGACCCCATGGACTGCAGCCTATCAGGCTCCTCCGTCCATGGGATTTTCCAGGCAAGAGTACTGGAGTGGGTTGCCATTGCCTTCTCTGGATATGTGTGCTCACTAACCCAGAAATGCAAAGTTAGTATAAAATCTCAAATAAATGACCAAGAGGCCAAGGCTGGCAGACTCTAGTGAGTTTTAAGGAAAACTGTGAATGAGTTTTAAGGAAAAGTGTGACTTTGCTCTGGTGAAATTTAGAGGTCAAAAAACACATGAAGATGACCCCATGATGAACTATTTAATAAGCTTGGGGAGAATAACAAACTTGGTCTGGATTCCACTCAATTTAGAGTGAAAACTAGAACTTGATTCAGAAGGTTAAGAGGAAAAGACCAAACACATTAATGTGAAAGATTGAATAGAATTTGTTTTGTCCTTTCTTGACAAAGAAAAAAAATAACACAAATAACCTTTGCAATTTATATATATATACACATATATATATAAACACACACACATATGTTTATTTATATAAATTATTATATATAATATTATATATATTATTTATATACAAAATAGTATACAAATGTGCATATATAAAGTTTCAGAGATATTCTAAATTTCTCATTTGTGGCAACAGATGGATTCTGAGGATCCCCAAAACTTTGCAATTGAGACTCACATCATGTGATGTTTTCAAATGTACTTTCCTAAAAAGTGATGTCAACCATGGATCAACCCCAATTGGCAGACACAAAGTCAGTAAACCACAGGTCAGAGTTTATTTGGTGCTTCTAGTTAGAAAAACTGAAGTTGATATGTTTGTCAAAGCTCAAAGATATCTTGAGTGCATTTTACATCAGAGTCAGGTGGAAATGCCCACACTCTGAAGGAATCATCTGAGAAAACTGGTGACAGATGGATCTGAGGACAGGAAAGGAGAAGTGAGTGAGCAAAAGGTGACTCTAAAATCTTGAGCCTTTAGCTGTGTGTTCACTCAACTAAGCTTACAGAGCCCCTTCCTTTTCTACTGCTACAAAAGAGTAGGAAAGAAAGCAGCCCAAGTCAGCCTGTTTTCTTACGCCAATCAGTCACTGAGCAGTTCAAGACGGAACCATTTTAGGGGATGCAATTTCATTTTGCAAGTATAGACACAGTCTATACTGTGTCTAAAGGGACTAAATAAAAGTAAATTTAAAAGGGACTAACTAAAAGTAAATTTAAAGAACTAGATCAAAATCTCTGAAGCACTTTTGGAGTTTAATAAGAAATGAAATGCAGGTCTAGTAACCAAGATTTAGTCACAGATGAGTCAGATCCAGAACCAGTTTTGACAAAGATCAGTGTATCATATCTGCTCAATCTAGAGTATCCTCATTTTCCAAACAAATAACTGTGCGGTATTATTTAAGATCCACAATTCAGTTTTTATGTCAGTCTGTCATATGAACTTTGACATGCTAACACTATGCTGGAAAAAAGATCCAAACAAGTAGGTTTATTAGAGGGTGAGTAGCAAAATAAGAGCTACTGTTGCATAAGGAAAAATATTGCCTGGCCTAACTGCTAACGTAATGTCCAACAGGTTAAGGCAAAGTGAAGGTACAGATCAGACCTCATGATTCAATGATTCAATGTCTGGGTCTTTTGAGCTTCATATCCTGAACATGACTTCCATAACATTATAGTTTACCACCATTATTTCAGGAAAGAACACAAGGAAAAAAAGGGTTGTCAGTTTTTCTATTATTGAGCTACTTATATATTTTGGAGATTAATTCTTTGTCAGTTGCTTCATTTGCTATTATTTTCTTCCATTCTGAGGGTTTCCTTTTCACCTTTCTTATAGTTTCCTTCATTGTGCAAAAGCTTTTAAGTTGAATTAAGTCCCATTTGTTTATTTTTGCTTTTGTTTCCATTACTCTGGGAGGTGGATCATAGAGGATCTTGCTGTGATTTATGTCAGAGAGTGTTCTGCCTATGTTTTCCTTTAAGATTTTTATAGTTTCTGGTCTTACATTTAGATCTTTAATCCCTTTTGAGTTTATTTTGGTGTATGGTGTTAGAAAGTGTTTTAGTTTCATTTTTTTACATGTGGCTGAACAGTTTTCCCAGCACAGCTTGTTAAAGAGATTGTCTTTTCTTCATTGTATATTTTTGCCTCTTTTGCCAAAGATAAGGTGTCCAAAAGTACGTGGATTTATCTCTGGGCTTTCTATTTTGTTCCACTGTGTTTCTGTCTTTGTGCCAGTACCATACTGTCTTAATGTCTTTGGCTTTGTAACATAGTCTGAAGTAAAGAAGGTTGATTCCTCCAGTTCCATTCTTCTTTCTCAAGGTTGGTTTGACTACTCGAGGTTTTTGTGTTTCCATACAAACTGTGAAATTATTTGTTCTAGTTCTGTGAAAAATACCATTGGTAGCTTGATAGGGATTGCATTGAATCTATAGATTGCTTTGGGTAGTATACTCATTTTCACTGTATTGATCCTTCCAATCCATGAACATGGTATATTTTCCCACCTATTTATGCCATATTTGATTTCTTTCCTCAGTGTTTATAGTTTCCTATATATAGGTCTTCTGTTTCTTTAGGCAAATTTATTCGTAAGTATTTTATTATTTTCATTGTAATGGTGAATGGGATTGTTTCCTTAATTTCTCTTTCTGCTTTTTCATTGTTAGTGTACAGGAATTCAAGATATTTCTGTGTATTAATTTTATATCCTGCAACTTTACTATATTCATTGATTAGCTCTAATAATTTTCTGGTGGTATATTTAGGGTTTTCAATGTAGAGGATCATGTCATCTGCAAACAGTGATAGTTTTACTTCTTCTTTTCCAATTTGGATTCCTTTTCTTTCTTTTTCTTCTCTTATTACTGTGGCTAGGACTTCCAAAAACTATGTTGAGTAGCAGTGGTGAGAGTGGGCACCCTTGTCTTGTTCCTGATTTTCAAGGGAATACTTTCAATTTTTCACCATTGAGAAACAATCCAATCAAAAATTGTGCCAAAGAACTAAACAGACATTTCTCTAAAGAATACATATAAATGGCTAATAAACACATAAAAGATTCTCAACATCACTCATTATCAGAGAAATGTAAATCAAAACCACAGTGAGGTATCATCACATGCTGGTCAGAATGACTGCCATCAAAGTCCACAAACAATAAATGCTAGAGAGGGTGTGGAGAAAAGGAAACCCTCTTACACGGTAGGTGGGAATGCAAACTGGTGCAGCTACTGTGGAGAACAGTGTGGAGCTTCCTTAAAAAACTGGAAATAGAACTGCCATATGACCCAGTAGTTCCACTGCTGGGCATACACACTGAGGAAACCAGAATTGAAAAAGACACATGTACCCCAATGTTCTTTGCATCGCTGTTTACAATAGCTAGGACTTGGAAGCAAACTAGACGTCCATCAGCATATTAATAGATAAGGAAGTTGTGGTACATATATACGATGGAATATTACTCAGCTATAAAAAAGAATGCACTTGAATCAGTTCTAATGAGGTGGATAAAACTGAAGCCTATTATACAGAGTGAAGTAAGTCAGAAAGATAAATACCAATACAGGATACTAACACATACATATGGAATTTAGAAACATGGTAATGACAATCCTATATGTGAAGCAGCAAAAGAGACACAGATGTAAAGAACAGAATTTTGGACTATATGGGAGAAGGCAAGGGTGGGATGATTTGAGAGAATAGCTTTGAAACATGCATATTACCATAGGTAAAATAGATGACCAGTGCAAGTTCAATGCATGAAGCAGGGCACTCAAAGCCATTGCTCTGGGACAACCCAGAGGGATGGGGTGGGGAGGGAGGTGGGAGGGGAGTTCACGATGGGGCCACACATGTACACCCATGGGTGATTCATGTCGATGTATGGCAAAAACCACCACACTATCATAAAGTAATAATCCTCCAATTAAAATAAATTAATTAAAATGAAAAGAAAAAAGAAAAAGTGAAACAAACAAGGTAAAAGTAAAAAAAAAAAAAGGAGCTGTCAGTATAGTTGATTTTATACAATCCTTTTATCATGATACGATTAATATTTAGTTTCTAGCAAATCAGATAATGTATGATGATGCACATCTCAAGTAAGTATTGATATAATACACTAAATCCTTTGCATGCATCAGTTCAGTTCAGTTCAGTTCCTCAGTCGTGTCTGACTCTTTGCAACCCCATGAATTGCAGCACGCCAGGCCTCCCTGTCCATCACCAACTCCCAGAGTTCACTCAGACTCACGTCCATCGAGTCAGTGATGCCATCCAGCCATCTCATCCTCTGTCATCCCCTTCTCCTCCTGTCCCCATTCCCTCCCAGCATCAGAGTCTTTTCCAATGAGTCAACTCTTCACATGAGGTAGCCAAAGTACTGGAGTTTCAGCTTTAGCATCATTCTTTCCAAAGAAATCCCAGGGCTGGTCTCCTTCAGAATGGACTGGTTGGATCTCCTTGCAGTCCAAGGGACTCTCAAGAGTCTTCTCCAACACCACAGTTCAAAAGCATCAATTCTTCAGTGCTCAGCCTTCTTCACAGTCCAACTCTCACATCCATACATGACCACAGGAAAAACCATAGCCTTGACTAGACAGACCTTTGTTGGCAAAGTAATGTCTCTGCTTTTTAATATGCTATCTAGGTTGGATATAACTTTCCTTCCAAGGAGTAAGCGTCTTTTAATTTCATGGCTGCAGTCACCATCTGCAGTGATTTTGGAGCCCCCAAAAATAAAGTCTGACACTGTTTCCACTGTTTCCCCATCTATTTCCCATGAAGTGATGGGACCAGATGCCATGATCTTCATTTTCTGAATGTTGAGCTTTAAGCCAACTTTTTCACTCTCCTCTTTCACTTTCATCAAGAGGCTTTTTAGTTCCTCCTCACTTTCTGCCATAAGGGTGGTGTCATCTGCATATCTGAGGTTATTGATATTTCTCCCAGCAATCTTGATTCCAGCTTGTGATTTTTCCAGTCCAGCGTTTCTTATGATGTATAGATGCACACATAAGACTACTTGTTCTAATGTTATCATAAAGCATATTCAACATGAAAAAAATTACAGTCTTATCCCTAAAATATTTTATCACCTAAAGATACAATTATATTGTACCTAGGACAATGTCAGGCAGCCATACCATGGGTACTCAACAAATACTGTAACAGAAAAAATCTTATCAAAACAACCAGTTTTCTGGGGATAAAAAAATCTAAAGGGCTAATCCACAGTATCTCTGTTTCTTATTTTATATTCTTCCCTGAAATGCTATCCCTCCATTAAAGGGTAAATAATTTGAATTCCAAAAGTGTGGGGTGGATGAAAGTTTGTCATCCTTGTAACTTTAGTGTACAAGATTATCACAGGTGCAGGCAATTAATAGGCAGATTGCCCTATGCCCAGAATCCTTGGGGATCCATTAAATAGCAATAAAAAGATCATTGAGATCTCAGCTCAGTTACAAATAGAATTAAGCAGAGAAAAATTATACACCCTGTTTTCATTTTTTCCATTTTCTTTTGAAACTGAAAACACACATAGGAGTCGCTTTGAAGGTAGGGCCGCTTGAATATGATATTACTGATTTCGATAACATGTTTTTTGCTTTGCAGTGCGTATGTGCATTTTTCAAACATATATGCAAGTCTTTGATCTGATTTGCTCTACCAGAACACTCTACAGTGGCTGAAAATCAGTTCTATGTAAGGGTTTGCTACTGAGAAGAGGGGATTCCCAGGTGGCGCTATGGTAAGGAACCCTTCTGCCAAGGCAGGAGACTTAAGAGACAAGGGTTTGATCCCTGGGTTGGGAAAGATCCATATGGCTGCAGTCCATAGGGTCACAGAAAGTTGGACATGACTGAAGTGACTGAGGGGAAAACTGGTTTAGTTTGGAAGAGGTTGGAAATATCCCATCTGAAAGCTCTTTTCAGTCCTCAGCCTAAACATTTTACTGAGGGGGTCAAAGGTCACCAATAGCCAAAACAAAACCCAAATTACACAGTGCTCCTGCAAGGAAACTAAGCTGAGGGAAACCAGAGCTCACCAGCTGGACTTCTTAATGGAGCATGGAGCAAACAGTAAAAATGCCTTTAAAAAGAAATAAGTATATTCTAAACCCTACTGATTTTTACAAGTTGTCCAATAAGTTTAAAAGATTAGCTTCTTGGGTATCAATGTAGAAACTAAATCTAACTATTCAATAAGGGGGAATGGTGGTGGTGGTGGTGGTGGTAGGGGCATGCTCGGTCCAAATTTTGAACTGTCAGAGAAACCGGCCTGCAAACTCCAAAGCACCAGATGGTTTCATAAACTGGAAGGTTCCTAAATCTTCTCTTAAAGTTTTCAATTTTTTTTTAAAGGTTGTTTTCTTTTTAAGACTGGGGAGGGGGGTAAATTTTGCCATTGGGTATCTGACCCACAAAACCCTAACAACCTTTTCATCTTTCTTGCTCTGCAGGAGACAAACAGAACAGAGGCAAGGAGGATAAGTTCCGAACACAGTGTCATCTGGTAGCTGCCTTGCTGGGGAGAGAAGGCTGAGCTTCTCTTTCTCAACCCTGACTGTCTCACTGTAGTCATCACAGCTTAAGGAAGTTCTAAGATTTTAAACATTCAGGGACTGAGTTTATGGACTCCTCCTTCAGTCATAAACTTTATAAATAATTCTGATTTTCAAGTAGAACCCCAAATATCCAGCTTTTAAATCCTATTCAGCAGTAACCAGAAAAAAGAGGGAGTGATGGGGGAAAGACTTCTCTGATGTTGTTGTTGTTTGGTCGCTAAGCTTATCTGACTCTTTATGACCCCATGGACTGCAGCACACCCCGCTCCTCTGTCCATGGTATTTCCCAGGCAAGAATACTGGAGTGGTTGCCATTTCCTTCTCCAGGGGATCTTCCCAATCCAGGGATGGAACCCTTGTCTCCTGCTTTGGTAGGCGGTTTCTTTACTGCTGAACCACCAGTGTGACTTTAACTTTTAATGGAGCCAATGTTATCCCTAAGCTTTTAATGTATGAGTCTGATTGAGTTCCTCATTTTCCACATCCTACCCAGTAGAACATGCAAGAAGAGTACAGAAAGTTGGAAGGAAAGAGGGGAAGACCAAAAAGCAATTGGTAGCCACAATTCAAATAACTGGTTCATTTCACTTGTTAAGGTCTGTGTGCATATCTGTATCAGAGAAGGCAATGGCAACCCACTCCAGTACTCTTGCCTGGAAAATCCCATGGACGGAGGAGCCTGGTAGGCTGCAGTCCATGGGGTCGCTAGGAATCAGACATGACTAAGTGACTTCACTTTCCCTTTTCACTTTCACAA
This sequence comes from Bubalus kerabau, assembly GCF_029407905.1. Lineage (NCBI taxonomy): Eukaryota > Metazoa > Chordata > Mammalia > Artiodactyla > Bovidae > Bubalus > Bubalus kerabau. The sequence goes on from NC_073626.1 coordinate 17,925,730, forward strand.
ACTGGAGAAGGAAATGGCAACCCACTCCAGTGTTCTTGCCTGGAGAATCCCAGGGATGGGGGAGCCTGGTGGGCTGCTGTTTCTGGGGTCGCACAGAGTCGGACACTACTGAAGTGACTTAGCAGAAGCAGCAGCAGCATACCTGTATGTTGGGCATTTGTGTGCCAACGTGGTCAGAATGGGATTCAGACAAGAATCTGCAAAAAATAAGAGGTTTTGATTTTGCTATGAAAATTAGTGAATCAGAAAAGGGAAACTGTTCTCAGCAGACCCATCAATCTTACATAGCTTGGCCACTGAACTATGTAAGCATCCCATTAATTCAAGTTCTTACATCCATCTCCTGTTCTATCTGACCCTTCATGGCACATTAGCATAACTTCCTCCCCCAGATTTCTTCCTTCCCTATCTAGTGTATTAAACCCTTGTCTCTTTGTGTATCACAATGTTCTTGGGAGAACCAAGAAAAAGACAGCATGAATAAAAGGGTATTTTGTAAACTATGAAGCTTTGTAATACTTTCAACTATGATTATTTATTCATAAGCTGAAATATACAAAAGACAGGGTGGAAAGGAAGACATGAGAAATGGTAAATGCTTAAGAATGCTTACCTTTAAAAATTATGTTCAAGATCATTTAATAATCACATTTAAGTACATTAGGAATTATAAGACTAAGGAGGCTTCAAATTAAATGTAAAACAGGAAAAAAAATTGGAATAACTTCAATAATAAGAAATTTCAGTAGTCTGAGTTGTTGAGTCCTGAGATGGATGAATCATTAAAGGAGACCGTGGACTGACTTCCCAGGAATTGTATAAGGAGCAGAATGGTCACCCTCTAAAGTGGTTCACATTTTGTAACCACGCAAAAGTAATGAGAAAATTTTTGTCACCCCAATCTTGTTTTCCAGCTCCAAAATTTGGTCAAAATATTAATTTTTAAAAACTCTTATGCAAAGTCCCTATAACTTTAATATAAACATCCACATTTTAAAAAGCAAAATCTCCTACAGATTGGAAAATCAGTTTAAAATCCCAACTATTATGCTAACAAACAATAAAAATATTTTTCAAATAAAACACGCACTACACAATACATGGAATTTTCCACAGTGGCCATTTCAGATGAGACTTCTGTTTATAAGACACCCTCAGAGGTTCAAAAATCACAAAGGTGGTAGTAGCAGCATAAGAGCAAGTTTCTCGGTTTTTGTTTGTATTCCCAAGAAGTCTTTATGATCTGAAGTGTCCAGGAAAAAAAAAAAAATTCAGCCATATCAAAAACATCCAACCTTTCAGTGACTGGTCATTATAAACACTGTCAGAGACATTCCACACACAAGTTAATGACATCCTTGTTAGACGATCCTTTAGCTACCCTTTATGCACATCTGTATGAATATGTTCATGCACATGTATGTGCATTTTAGTTATTAATTTTATATTTTTTAATATTCTTATTTTAAGAAAATGAAGGAGGAAAGTTAAGAATCTCTTCTGATTTCAAGGTTTTGTGGTGTGGTATTTTCACTTCATTCAGATTTTACTCTGAAAAGAAGGGAATTAAAGTAACCAGACAAGAAGTCTAAATTTTTGTTCACTGCTCACTGGAAATTGGCATCCTGACTTTCATTTGCATGCCCATAGTTTTATTATGTGGGGTATGTGTATGTATGTGTGTGTGTGATGGGCATATGTATGCATGCATAAGACTACCACTGCTGCTCAAGCAGCCTAAAAAATTTCATGTACCACCACTCTAGTCTTGACAGGGGGAGTCCAGCTTGGAAAACAAAACCTCTCCTTCCGCGCTACTTCAGCCTTTTGGATCTTCTCAAAAACACAAGTGATACAGGTGTGTGCATGCTAAGTCCCTTCAGTTGTGTCCAACTCTTTGTGACACTATGGACAACAGCCTGCCAGGCTCCTCTGTCCATGGAATTATCCAGACAAAAACACTGGAGTGGGCTGCCATGTCCTCCTCCGAGGGATTGGGGAGGCTTTTATTCATTGCAAGCTGTTTCAAGTGATAAAGGACTTTGTCACCTCAGGGGACCTAGCACATAGTTAAATTTGTATGGAGGCTGTCGTATTAATTGGTGCTTACTTTTGTTGTTTTGGAAGGAAAAGCTTCCCATGTTTCTCATCTACAGTCTAATTTCAGATTTATCAAAAGAAAGAGTAATCTTTCTATACTCATTCACAAATTTGGGTTGCTTTTTTGCTATTTAGTTAAGTCTCATACATTTTTGGTTATTGAGTGAAATAAATCAGAAAAAGATAAATACTGTAATGTCTCAATTATTTGGAACCTAAACAAAATTGGAACTCAGAGACAGAGTAGGATGCCAAATATGTAATTTGCAAATATTTTCTCTCATTCCATAGGTTGCCATTTGCCATTTGCTTTTGTTGATGGGTTTCTTTGCTGTTTAGAAGCTTTTGAGTTTGATATTGTACCACTTGTTTATTTTTACAGATACTGCCTTTGCTTTTGATGTCAAACCTAAGAACTCAGTGCAAAGATCAGTGCCAAGGATATTATCCTCAGTTTTCTTCTAGTTTTATGGTTTAAGGTCTTGTGTTCAACTTTTAAATCAATTTTTAGTTGATTTTCATATATGATATAAAAGGGGATACAATTTCAATTTTTTGCATAGGACTATCTAGTTTCCCCAGTACCACTTATTGAAGAGACTGTCCTTTCCCACCTGGATATTCTTGGCTTCTTTTGTCATAAGCTAACAGATAATACATGGTTGTGTGTTTATTTCTGATTCATCTTTTCTGGTCTGTTGATCTATGTGTCTGTTTTTATGTCAATACCTTTCTGTTTGATTACTATAACTTTGTAATATAATTTGAAACCAGCAACTGTGATAGCTAGAGCTTTGTTCTTCCTTCTCAAGATGGTCAAGAGGTATATGACAAGATGCTCAGCATCACTAATTATCAGGGAAATGCAAAGCAAAAGCACAAGGAATATAACCCCGTACCTCTTATGATGGCTATTACCAAAAAGGCAAGAAATAATAAGCGTTGGTGTGGATGTGGAGAAAAACAAACACTTGTGCACGTTTGGTGGGAATGTGCATAGGTCCAACTCCCATGGAAAACTATTCTGGAAGTTTCTCAAGAAGTTTACAAGAGAACTGTTACCTGAACATCAATCCCTCTTCTGGGTATATATTCAAAGGAAATGAAATCATTATCTCAAAGCAAGATCTGTACTCCCATGTTCATTGTAGCATTATTCACAGTAGCCTAGGTATAGGAAAAACATAAGTGTCTATCAACAGGAGAACATATTAAAACAATGAAACATGACATATATATGTGAATGTTATTTAGCCATTAAAAACAGAAAGATATACTGCCATTTGTAGCAACATGGATGAAAATGGAGGGTATTATGCTAAGTGATATAAGTCAGAGCAAGACAAACAACACATGATTTCAATTATCTGGAATCTTAAAAAAAAAAAAAAAGAAGTCAGAAACAGAATAGGAAAGTGATTGCCAAGGCCTGGAGGATGGGGGAAATAGAGAAAGGTTTGTTAAAGGTTACACATTTTCACATACAAAATTAAGGATCTATTATAAAGCAAGGTTACTATAACTAATATAACTGTGCTGTGTAATTGAAATTGTCGAAGAAAGTGGAACATACCTGCATTCTCTTCAAAATAGTAAAGGTAAACATGTGAGGTGATGACTGTGTTACTGAAGTCAACAGAATCTTCTATAATACATACATAACTGGGGATCAGCAAGATGGTGCAGGGGTAGTATGTCCATTCCATGTCCATGGACATGGAATACTTCAAGAATACATCTACGGATGCACCAATTATCACAGAACACCAGCGGACTACTGGCAGTGGAAAGGAATATATGGATCCAGGCACAACTCAGAAGGATGAAAGAAAGAAGGAAGAAGGTGGAGGAGAGCTAGCTGGAAAGGACTTGCACCCGGTGGAGGGGGAGCTGAAACGGGAGAGATCCATGCATTAGGGATAGGGTTAGGTGAGAAGGGAGCATCTGAGGTTGTCAGAGAGTGAAGCAGGTAATCTGTGACAATCTAAATAGAATGAGAAACACACAGAGAATCCGAGCCTTGGCCATATCTATCTCAGACAGGGTTGGGAGTCCACTGGTGTGCATGGCGGCTGGGAGCTAGAGCCATGGGGATTGAAGAGCTATCCTGGGGTAAAGACTGCTGTTGACTGTGGCAAGATGGTCTGAGGGAATGGGAGGGTGGAAATCCGTTATGGAGAATGCATTTGGAGGAAACCTGGGTGGCTGTGGAAGCAGGGTGCCTCTGCTGAGTCACTCCCAAGTATGGAGTTATCACTGTAGCTTCCTTCTTTCCTCATGCAGGTGCCAGCAGCTAAGAAAAAAAGACCCCAGTGAGACTGTTCCTTTTAATACCTGATGTGGCAAGCAATAGCAAAGGAGCAACCAGGGAGGCACTTTGAGTACCAGCTGTTAGAAAATAAGCCTAATAGAGCCATATGTCCTGAACCTGTGGTAGCTAGCTTCCTCGTATTTGATGCAACTGGGGTCTCTGAAATCCCAACAGGGGCATCACTTCCCATTTGGTACTCATGGAGGCAGACCCAAGTCCTCCAGGGGCAAACTCCTGTTGATGACCCCCGGGCTATTGTGGGAATGAAACCACAGTTGAGACCCAGAGATGCAGTGACTAAGGAGGAGTATCAAAAATCTTTCCATCAGATGTATAAGCTACAGAAAAAACTCAGATGACAACTACATAGACTCTTAGTCCATGGAATATATAAAAGGGCCATGAATGTTCCATTAAGGAAATGCTCTAGATTTAGCAGTTGTGGACATTGGAGGCAAAAACATATAGAGTAGGGCCAAATTAAAGTATAAGCTCTCCACACAGCAGGTCCAGAGAACCACAGTTCACGTCCACAGTTCAAAAGCATCAATTTTTCAGTGCTCAAACTACTTTGTGGTCCAAATCTCACATCATACATGACTACTGGAAAAACCATAGCTTTGACTGCTGCTGCTGCTAAGTCGCTTCAGTCGTGTCAGACTCTGTGCAACCCCGTAGACGGCAGCCCACCAGGCTCCCCCGTCCGTGGGATTCTCCAGGCAAGAACACTGGAGTGGGTTGCCATTTCCTTCTCCAAAGCATGAAAGTGAAAAGTGAAAGGGAAGTCGCTCAGTCGTGTCTGACTCTTAGCGACCCCATGGACTGCAGCCTACCAGGCTCCTCCACCCATGGGATTTTCCAGGCAAGAGTACTGGAGTGGGGTGCCATTGTCTTCACCAATAGCTTTGACTAGATGTACTTTTGTCAGAAAAATAATGTCTCTGCTTTTTAATATGCTGTCTAGGATTGTCAAAGCTTTTCTTCCAAGGAGCAAGCGTCTTTTAATTTCATGGCTGCAGTCACCATCCATAGTGATTTTGGACTCCAAGAAAATAAAATTTGTCACTGTTTCCACTCTTTCCCCATCTATTTTCCATGAAGTGATGGGACCAGGTGCCATGATCTTAGTTTTTTTGAATGTTGAGTTTTAAGTCAGCTTTTTCACTCTCCTCTCACATCTTCATCAAGAGGCTCTTAATTCCTCTTTGCTTTTTGCCATTAGGGTGATGTCATCTGCATATCTGAGGTTATTAATATTTCTCCTGGCAATCTTTATTCCAGCTTGAATTTCATCCAGCCTGACATTTCGCACGCATGATATACTCTGCATATAAGTTAAATAAGCAGGGTGACAAAATACAGCCCCGATGTACTCCTTTTCCAATTTTGAACTAGTCCATTGTTCCCTCTCTGGTTCTAACTGTTGCTTCTTGACCTGCATACAGGTTTCTCAGGTAATGGGGTCTGGTCTCATCTCTTTCAGAATTTTCCAGTTTGTTGTGATCCACACAGTCAAAGGCTTTAGTGTAGTCAATGAAGCAGAAGTAGATTTATTTATTTATTTATTTGAAATCCCCTTGCTTTTTCTGTAATCCAAGAGATATTAGCAATTTGATGTCTGGTTCCTCTGCCTTTCCTGAATCCAGCTGTACATCCGGAAGTTCTCTGGAATATGGTAAGATACATAATAATACTGAAATTCTCTATTGTTCAGTTCCTCAAGGGTCACCAGTACTGGGGTCTTGCTCCATTGCTCATCTGCAGGCACCAGCGTTGGCAAGAGAGAAGCTACAGTGGTTGCTCCATCCCATGGGTGTTACTCAGCGGTAGTGCCATATACACAAGGCCAACTTTCCTCCCAAGGTATTACCCACTATAGACTTCCTCCATCTGTCCAGTCAGGCCATTTCCCGATAGTCAGAAGCAGTCTTCATCCTGAGATTGCTCTCCAACCCACATAATTCCAATTCCCAGTCGCCCTGGACACCAGTGGACTTGCCACCCTGTCCAGGGTACATAAGATTGTGACATGCTTGTCTGTGTGGTTCTTACTCCATTCAGACTATCACAGATCAGCTTCTTTACTCCCCAACGGCCTCAAATGCCTCCCTCTGTCCCAACAGATTGCCCAGATGTGGGGATCGCTCCCCTGCTTCTGCTCCCCTACTCTAAGTACAGGTCAGTCCCACTCACTCTCCTCCTCTTCCCTTTCTTTTTTTTTTTTTTCCTTTTTTCTTCTTTTTTTTCTTCTCTTCAGCTGTGGAGTGGATCCATATATTCCTTTCCAGTGGTCAAGGAATCCTACCCCTATTTAGCTGGTATTCTGTGAGAAATGCTGCATCTATAAATGTGTTCGTGAGGCATCCATGGTGAGAGATGGACTCCATGTTCACCTACTCCTCTGCCATCTTGTCAACCCCAATTTATGTATGTCTTAGAAAAAAATTTCAATTTCTATTGACTTTAGTAACACCTCACATGTTTACCTTTTGTTTTTTGAAAAAAAAATTTCCACTTTTTTAGACCATTTCAATTTCACAACACAATCTTATCATTTATAGTCACCAAGCTATACATTAGATCTTCAGACCTTATTAATTTTATATTAGAAAATGTGTAGCCTTTTACAAACCTCTCCCTATTTTTCCACCCTCCAGGCTTTGGCCTCCAGACTTTCCTACTCTGTTTCTGAGTTTCTCTCTCTCTCTCTCTTTTTTTAGATTTCAGATATTTATGGGATTTTTTTAGATTTCAAATATTTATGAGATCATATGGAATTTATCTTTCTCTGACATTTCACTTAGCATAATGCCCTCCAGTTTCATCCATGTTGCCAAAAATGATGGGATATTTTTAATGGATAAATAATATTCAAATATACATATATATATTTATATCTCACATCATATTGTTTTAATCTGTTCACCTGTTGACAGATACTTAGATTCTTCTTATACATTGCCTACTGTGAATAATGCTGCGATGAACATGGAATACATATCTCAATTTGAGATAATGATTTCATTTTCTTTGAATATATTCCCAGAAGTGGGATTAATGGATCACATAGCAGTACTCTTTTAAATTTCTTGAGAAATCTCCCCAGTGGTTTTCCATGGGAGTTACACAAATACACATTTCCACCAACAGTGCACAAGAGCTCTGTTTTCTCCAAATTCCCACCAACACTTGTTATTTCATACCTTTTGGTAATAGCCATTCAATAAATGGTACTGGGAAAACTAGATGGTTCTATGCAAAAATAAAGAAATGAACTGTACAGAAAATGAATTAAAAACTTGAACGTAAGACCATAAACCATAAAACTACAAGAAGAAACATTGAGGGTAATCTCCTTGACACTGGTCTTTGCAATGACTTTTTGGGTTTGACACCAAAAACAAAGGCAACATCTGCAGAAATAAACAAGTGGAACTACACCAAACACAAAACTTATACACAGTAAAGGAACCAATCAACAAAATCAAATGACAACTTATGAAATGAGAGAAAATATTTGCAAATCACATGTTTGAAAGGGTTTTAATCCCCAGGAATATATGAGAATCCTGTGTCTCAATAGCAAAAACCCTAAATAACCCAAATTTTTAAATGATCATAGAAATAATAAGGGTTTAGATAAATCTGAAGATTAGACTGTAGATGAGAGACATGGCAAGCTTTTCCTTTCATAACAACAAAAGCTTATGTCTTCCTTGCTTTGCTTTCTTTCATCTCCATTCACTTGTTTGGTGATTGCAGTTCACAGTGTACATCCTTCACTCAAAAGCAATTGCCCCACAGTGAGCTATAATATGTGGTAAGAAAAGTCCCACTGGACAAAAACTAATATTAACATATTTATTAATGAAGCATATAAAAAGCAGTGCAATTTCCAGAGTTTAATAATCAATTATTCTCTACATTCCAAGCCAGGCTTCAACAGTATGTGAACTGTGAACTTCCAGATGTTCAAGCTGGATTTAGAAAAGGCATAGGAACCAGAGATCAAATTCCCAACATCCATTAGATCATAGAAAAACCAAGAAAATTCCAGGAAAACATCTGGAACATTTGTTGACTATGTCAAAGCCTTTGACTGTGTGGATCACAACAAACTGTGGAAAACTCTTAAGGTGATTGGAATACAAGGCCACCTGACCTGCCTCTTGTGAAATCTGTATGCTGGTCAGGAAGCAAGATTCATTTTGATATTTGGCAAAACTAATACAATTATGTAAAGTTTTAAAAAAAAAAAAACTGGACATGGAACAACAGACTGGCTCCAAATTGGAAAAGGACTATGTCAAGGCTGTATATTGTCACCCTGCTTATTTAACTTATATGCAGAATACATTATGTGAAATGCCAGGCTCCATGAAGCACAAACTGAATTCAAGATGGCCAGGAGAAATATCAATAACCTCAGATATGCCGATGACACCACCCTTATGGCAGAAAAAGAAAAAGAACTAAAGAACTTCTTGATGAAAGTAAAAGAGTAGAGTGAAAAAGTTGGCTTAAAACTCAACATTCAGAAAACAAAGATCATGACACCCAGTCCCATCACTTCATTACAAGTAGATGGGGACACAATGGAAACAGTGACAGATTTTATATTTTGGGCTCCAAAATCACTGCAGATGGTGACTGCAGCCATGAAATTAAAAGACGCTTATTCCTTCGAAAGAAAGTTATAACCAACCTAGACAGCATATTAAAAACCAGAGACATTATTTTGCCAACAAAGGTCCATCTAGTCAAACCTCTGGTTTTTCCAGTAGTCATGTATGGATGTGGGAGTTGTACTGTAAAGGAAGCTGAGTGCCGAAGAATTGATGCTTTTGAACTGTGGTGTTGGAGAAGAGTCTTGAGAGTCCCTTGGACTGCAAGGAAATCCAACCAGTCCATCCTAAAGGCCATCAGTCCTGAGTGTTCATTGGAAGGACTGATGCTGAAGCTAAAACTCAAATACTTTGGCCACCTGATGCGAAGAACTGACTCATTTGAAAAAAACCCTGATACTGGGAAAGATTGAAGGCAGGAGGAGAAGGGGCCAAGAGAGGATGAGGTGGTTGGATGGCATCACCGAATCAATGGACATGAGTTTGAGTAGACTCCGGGTGTTGGTGAGGGACAGAGAGGCTTGGCATGCTGCAGTTCATGGGGTCACAAAGAATCAGACACAACTGAGTGACTGAACTGAACTGATTCTCTACATTCTATTTCAAAATTGAACCACCTAGTAAAGGAACATGAGTTAGGGGATCTCAATAGCATATGGATAGAAAATCATTTAAAATGGGAACATTAATGGATTATAATTTGGAGGGAGTTTATTTTTACCATTGTAATTTCATTCTTTTTAATTCTCTGGTACATCAGGTTAATATTTTATTATAAATATTAATACCAATACATAGAGACACATAGTACTGAAGTTATAGGGGATAGAGAAAGACAAAGACAAAATATGAGGCAGGAAGTGAAATTACAAAAAGTCACCAATGGTATTAAAATAAAGGGCTGTATTGCCTAGACAGAAAGCTAAGTTCTCAAAGTTGCTTGAGGTACCATGAACAAGCCAGATGTGAGGAAGCAGCTTAAGGTGTATACCAGAAACTACATCAGAAAGAAAATTAAGTTCATAGAGATATGTTGATGCTAAAAGTCAAAATTTTAGCAAGAGAATAGGGTAGGGTAGGTTAGATGTAGATACGGAAATTCAGGATTAGAAATAAATATGAAAGCAAATACACTAATAAACCTAGGGAAAAACAAAGAACTAAAAGGTCTGAAAAACAAATCATCAAGAGACTTGGTAGTCTGATCAAAAGAACAAGAAATTAAAATTTGAAAACCAAAGTAGAAACATGTGTGCAAATGGTGGAACCCGAGCATGCTCAGGAAACAAAGCTTGGGACTTAGTGGACCAGGGAACGAGAGACCCCAGCATCAAGAACCAAAACTCTTGACCTAGGCTCCTGTCTATGAGTTTTAGAAACAGCCTCAACTTCAATGCTTGAGCACTACAGAACCTTAAAGTTAATGTAGGTAGGTTTTATATCTTGCTATGACACTGAGTCAAAGAAAATAGTGTTTACTAGTTTACTTTGCTCACTAAACTATAAAGTTAATGGATAGTTATCCAGGGATAATTGATGCCATCAGTTTACAGTGTGAATGACTCACTAAGACCCTCTTTGGTCATCTATTGGATATTTGGATATATGATCACCAAATTATATTTTAACAGAAAAAAAACATATAGTTAGCCATCTACCAATAAATGATCAATTACATTAGGACTTAGGATATTCTGCTATACTTTTTGCCTCCTATAAAATCTAATTTTGATAAGGCCCAAAGTTGCATGTAGGAATTAAGTATACATCTATATTTATGCATAACACATGTGTACATACACAGAAGTATATGCACACCTAAATGTTTATGTTATACGAGGTATTATTCTCCTTGATTGTTTCAATAAGCTCTGAAATGTTGAGAGAAATAGCCTCAAATCTCTCTAACATATTTCTTCTCTTTGAGAGCCTTCTTTTATTTTCATTACCTAATTTTAAATAACCATTTTATTCTTAGATACCATGCCCCTTTATAGCTGACTAAGAGCAGAGAAAACCCAGGAAATGCTGATATCTTATCCTTAATGAAATTACCCCTCTTCTGATAAATTGGAAAAACAATATCATGTTCAGAGCTCATTCAAAATGATAAAATCTCATTTGTCAGTCCTTGTCCAAACTAAAGTTTGCTCACTTCAGTCTTAAATCCTGATTAATCACAAAGGCCAACAGCCATATTATTCTTTTAAAATCAGGTTTTCAATATAATTACATTTTCATTTTCATGGGCAAAAACGCATTTTAGTAAAACTTGATGGCAGCATGAAAGTTAGAGCAGATCTGACTATGGTTAATTTTATAGAGATATTTTTAAAATTCCCTTCTCAGAAACATTTTTATGAGATATTCAAAATAAAATAATTTTAAAAGCAAGAATATTAGCATATTTAAATGAAAAGGATATTTGCTTGTCTTCTGGTATTCTTCTTATACTAAGGCAAATGCATAATCACTTTTGAAAATGCTATTAAAAAAAAAAGAAAGAAAATGCTATTGAGAGTTATTTTTATGCAACTGAAATAACAATATATATAATAGATCATGGTTCATCTAATAACCAAGGGGTGTTTATATTTTTAGTGCAAGATATCAGAAGATTTGAGTTTTGTTAAATTTCAAAGGAGAATTATCATCCTCAATTTACATACACTTGAAGCTTCTACTATGTTATTTCCTTCTTCTGGTAATAATTATGGTCACTAAGGAAAGTAGAAAGTGTATGTGTGTGAGAGAAAGAGAAAGGAAGATAGGATGTGAGGGAGGGAGGTAGGAATGCAGGAAGGAAAGAGGGAGAGATGGGAGAAAAAAGAGAGGCAGGGAGGAAGGACAGAGAAGGAGAAGAGAAAGGAAAAGAGGACAAAGGAAGGAAAAGAAAAACCAGCAAATCCGTACTTGAATATAACTGAAGAGTAACACTAAATGACATTAACTCCAGAGGACAAGTAAGGTCAAGAAAAAAATGATAAGAATGATGGTTCTGTACAGTATGGCTCTTAGTCAAAGAGAAGAGTAGAATAATATTCTGTTGGGTGGACAAAACTCTGTTAGGAACTCGACCATCATTCTAGGAAAACCCTGTTTATTTAACTTATATGTAGAGTACTTCATGAGAAATTCTGGGCTGGAGGAAGCACAAGCTGGAATCAAGATTGCTGGGAGAAATATTAATAACCTCAGATATGCAGATGACACCAACCTTATGGCAGAAAGTGAAGAAGAACTAAAGAGCCTCTTGATGAAAGTGAAAGAGGAGAGTGAAAAAGTTGGCTTAAAGCCCAACATTCAGAAAACGAAGATCATGGCATTGGTCCCATCACTTTATGGCAAATAGATGGGGAAACAGTGAGAGCAGTGGCTGACTTTATTTTTCTGGGCTCCAAAATCACTGCAGATGGTGATTGCAGCCATGAAATTAAAAGATGCTTACTCCTTGGAAGGAAAGTTATGACCAACCTAGACAGCATATCAGAAAGCAGAGATATCACTTTGTCAACAAAGGTCCATCTAGTCAAGGCTATGGTTTTTCCAGTGGTCATGTATGGATATGAGAGTTGGACTATAAAGAAAGCTGAGTGCCGAAGAATTGATGCTTTTGAACTGTGGTGTTAAAGAAGATTCTTGAGAGTCCCTTGGACAGTAAGGCAATCCAACCAGTCCATCCTAAAGGAGATCAGTCCTAGATGTTCATTGGTAGGACTGATGTTGAAGCTGAAATTCCAATACTTTGGCCACCTGCTGAGAAGTGTTGACTCATTTGAAAAGACCCTGATGCTGAGAAGGATTGAGGGCAGGAGGAGAAGTGGACAACAGAGGATGAGATTCGTTGGATGGCATCACCAACTCAATGGACATGTTTTTGGGTGGACTCCAAGAGTTGGTGATGGACAGGGAGGCCTGGCGTGCTGCAGTTCATGGGGTCGTAAAGAGTTGGTCACGACTGAGCTACTGAACGAACTGAAAGGGAGTGGAGACTCTCAGAAAGGAAAAACACAGAGAAGAGGAATCCCAAATTCCCTGTAGATTTCTGGCTGACCTCTGTGTGTGTGGCAGACTCCACACAGCACAGCTAAGGATTAAATAACTGATCCAAGGTTTGAATTGCCATCTAAGAAATGGAGTTTAAAGTGTGAGTCTTGTTAAATAACTCACTAGCTAAAACAAATAAGCAAAAAGCAATTCTTTGCAATAGATTATAACAAAATCTAAACACAATATGACATTTACAATGATGAGTGGAAATTTTCATTATGAAATTACTTGACATATGAGGAAACAGGAAAATGTCATTGATTATCTTTTCAAAAAACAATTAGCAGAGATGACCGTCTGTCTGCTGAGATAGAAATTGGTGACTAAATCATCCCTGATAACTGCCAAAGACTTTAAAAGTGAGTGTTTTATAGATAGAGCAGAACAAGTAGATAATGTCAACTTTCTAGGGTCACTGATGTCATGCAAAGACAAAATATTTTTCTCTGCTAATAATGGCAATGACCTCTGCAAGCACGGAAGCATCACAGCTACTGATGTGGTCCCTGTTACACACATGCAGACCAAGAGCTCACATATTTGTGTGATGTGACGTGAGGAAGTGAAAAAAGGACAGTACTGGTGCCCAGTCACTTTCATCTGCTAATCATGGGACTTGGGAAAATCACTTACACACTCTAAGTCTTGTTATTTCATTAATACAATTTCATGATTATAATGAAAGTCATTGAAAAGGACCCTGGTGCTGGGAAAGATTGAAGGCAACAGGAGAAGGGGGCAGCAGAAGATGAGATAGTTAGATAGCATCACTAACTCAGTGGACATGAATTTGAGCAAACTCCAGAGTAAATGACAGGGGAGCCTGGCATGCTGCAGTCTATGGGGTGACAGTCAGACAGGACTTAGTCATGTTCAGCAACAACAGGACAATGAAGGTCAAGGCTATTTCAAAGGGTTAGTGTGAAACACAAATTTTATATTGACAAAGTATCAGGAAATGTATGTTGATTCAAGCTACTACTGCTGCTGCTGCTGCTAAGTCGCTTCAGTCATGTCCGACTCTGCGTGACCCCATAGATGGCAGCCCACCAGGCTCCCCTGTCCCTGGGATTCTCCAGGCAAGAATTCTGGAGTGGGTTGCCATTTCCTTCTCCAAATTCAAACTACAGTATCATTTTATTCTTAGAATTCTCTTTGTACTTTATAGTAGCAATCAGTCAAGTGTTCATTCTTACCCAGCGTGATGGTAAAATCACAGAGATCAACTGTGCTATTCTTGCCATTTTAGTGTCTAAAATGCAACCAGTAGTCAATATAGAGTGAAAAAATTATGAACTCCTAGAGAGCTTCGCTGCTGAGAGTCTGCAGAAAGTCACAAGACATTAAACTCTTTTACGAAAATGACCTAAACACTCTGGCTCAGGATTAATTTAAGCTCCAAATGTTTGCAGAGCACAAGAGCACTTCTGGGAGGAATACAAAAATGCAGGGAGTAACCGACTTCTCCAACTATATATCTGTGCGAATATCATCATGCATCTAAACTGACACAGTGGAAGCTTCTGCCTCTTCCGCATCCCAGCTACTCCAGCACCAAATCCTGCTCAGGGCAATGGGGAGAGAGAAATCTTCCCTGGACAGGATGGCTTTTGCTAACCAGGGGTGAATAGATCATCTCAGAGTGGCTCATGTTTTTATTTAAGCAGGGCCGCACCTGCTCCTGCTCCTGGTGATGTCAAATCTGCTCTTGTGCCAGAGTGTGGTCTCTACACTCATCTGTTCCAACTTTGACAACTGTGAGATTCCCATTCCAAAATGATTTACCTTGCAGTCGCAGTGTCCAACTATATCCATAACCTCTCCAGGGAAATATTCCACGAATTTGTAAGTGCTGTACTTCTTGCTTACTTAGAGAAGGAACCTTTGTGTAAGTGACTGGGCTATATTATCCTTTAAACAAGAAGGCTGCATCAGCCAGATTTCACATAATACAATTTCTAGGTCAAAGAAGACGTCAGCTCCTAAGATAGGGCAATGGAAGAAGGGATCAGTTTTGTGAAATCTCAAAGATTCTTTTTTTTTTTTTAATTTTATTTTATTTTTAAACTTTACAAAATTGTATTAGTTATGCCAAATAAAGACTGAAATGGCTATTTCAATTTCCTTTCTTTCATTTTAATTTTTAAAGTTCAAAAATAAATTTAAAGCACCTGTATTTGTCAGCTTGGACTGCTTTAACAGAATACCATAGACTCAGTGGATTAAACAACAGAAATTGATTTTCTCACAGTTCTAGTGGCTGAAGGTCCCAGATCAGGGTGCCAATGAGGTTAGGCTCTGGTAAGAACTCTCTTCCCAATTTGGCTTCTGCCTGTATCCTCACAGGGTGAGGGGGTGGGAAAGAGAGACAGAGGCAAAGACAGAGACATAGAGATGAAACAGAGATGAACAAAGAGAAAACTCTCTTGTGTTTCTCTTCACAAAGACACTAGTCCTACTGGATCAGTGTTGCACCCTATGAGCTCATTCATTTAACCTTAATTAATCTTCATAAAGGCCCTTCACAACACACTACGCTGGGATTCAGGGCTTTATCATATGAATTTGGGGGAGACACATTCAGTCCATAACAGTAGCTGACATAAAGGACTCTTAGGTGGGGCTGGGAAAAGGAAGCATGTTAATTTTTTGGTCCTTCAGTGTCTCTCTGGGCATTCTACCCAGCCCACAGTAAATAGCCAATCAATGGGAACTGCATGGCAGTGAACTGCGTGGATGGAACATGTTAGACAAAGCTGAATTCTTGTCATGAAAACAAATAATAACCGTTTTTAAAATGCTATAATATATTGTTGTAAGATTTGCAGTGAATAGGTTTAGAACTAAAATAAATAGGTGGGTTTAGAATTGGGAATAATTATTCTCTTTCTGATGAAGTTACCTTGAAGTAGTGTATAAATTCATTTAGATTAATCCAGGAGGCCACAGTAGAGCAGACACCTTTAAAAAAAAAAAAAAAGCAGTGCTCAATGTTCCTATTAAATTCATGTAGCTCTTTTTATTCACTAGCTTTTCTCTCATCCTCCATTTTTGACTGTCATCTTTTTTTCAAATCTTCCAAGTAATCTCTTTAAATGTTCAGAGATTTGTTTAGTTTTTTCTCTATCAGCATGTTAGCCAGTTTAGTATTCTTATTCTCAGTCCATTGCTTAGTATTTCTTAGAACTTTGAGAATTCATGTTTTTCTGACTATCGTTCTCTCACCATCAACAACATTGTATTCTGCATCTATAATGAACACTAAGCTATAAGTATATGGATTCAGAGATTAGTCAAAGAAAAGTTATAATTTTATAACTCCTTTTAAAGGAGTATATTGGTTCCAGTCAACAGTAAACAAGAGAATGAATGGCAACATATAGGTATATAGGCACTACATTTGGTTCAAATACTAAAAAAAAAATGGTACTTAATAAAACATTTACTATTTCATATTTGTGGCATTTTTAGTGTTTGCTATCCAAATATTAGCTGTGAGAAGGATAATATTAAACAAAAAGAGTAAAGAAGGGAAGAGACTGAAATTTAGAGAGGTAGATGAAAAACTGTTTATAGAGATAATGGAAAGAAAAAAGTAGGAAAAAGAAAGATTTTCAATTTTTATGTGGTCCTCATTAAAAAAAGTTATACATCTATCAAATGTGTTAGTATTCTAGTAATGGGTTTTTTTATTGAATGTCCATATAACGGTGAAAAGTGAAAGTAAATTCACTCAGGCATGTCTGACTCTTGCGACCTCATGGACTGTAGCCTACCAGGCTCCTCTGTCCGTGGGATTCTCCAGGCAAGAATACTGGAGTGGGTTGCCATTTCCTTCTCCAGGGGATCTTCCCGAACCAGGGAGCGAACCGGGATCCCCAGCATTGCAGACGCTTTACCGTCTGAGCCACCAGGGAAGCCCCATGTAACAGTAACTCTTTGAATTTGTTCGATCATTTCTAGGATACAGTGTATGCCCAGGGAAAAGGCTTCAATCTCTTCAATAGCTGCCACACTTCCTCCCTCTCTACCCCTCAGAGCAAACAAGAAGCTGCACAAAGTTGGGTCTTTTATCCAGATTTTCACCCAAGCAACTGAGACAGTACACTCGTGTTACCAGGCTTCAGATTATTAGAGTAATGGTAACTGCACATGCAGAGAAAGGTAGAAGAGGAATAAGCAATCAAAGAGAAATTATATCATGCAGTTGATAAAGTTTGAGTAAAATTGAGTGATGACTAAAGATCTGCAGCAGCAAAATAAATAACAGATCTATAAATTGCCCATGCAGACTTTATTTCAGCCAATGCATTAGACCCAGGATTGCAGCTATTACTGTATGAAAACATGAACTGACTGGAACGTCCATGTATAAAATATAAGATTTGCAGACTCCATTGATATGTAAGAAACACAACCCCAGTTTTGAGTATTCCCTGTTACTAGTGACTCCTACCTAGGAGTCACTCTTATACCGTACCACTTGAGCCATTGCTTCTGACTTTCTAGGCTCTCCTGATTCTGCTTATGCCTCTCTGACACCTCCTTCATTCTTCATTCTCAATGACTCTTCTATCATCTTTTATTCTTAATCATAAGTCTCCCCATGAATGGCCTATAAAATTTTGTCTTGCTTCTCATGGCTGCAACAATTGCCTCTGTTCTGATGACAACACAATCTCTATATCAAGCTTCAATCATTTATTCCAACTTTTTGTCATCATAATCTCTCCTTTTTGATTCCCTGCGCTAATCTCAGTCCTGACATTATTTAAAATATTTTCACATGCATCCCCACTTAAATACAATCTATTCTTTCTCTACAACATTGTAATGATACCAGCATTCTTTCTATCTGCTAAGCTCCTTAATAATGAGGATGATAAAATGAAGGAAGAGGAGGAGAAGGAGGAGGACTTTTTAAAATAAATTTAAAAGTTTTTTGAGAGCTCTTACATTGCCATACAATTTACAAAGTGCTCTGTGTTTATTATTGTGTTTAATCCTCACAAAAAATCCTGTAACACAGCGACTGTTATTATACTTCCTGAGATATGGAAATCAAGGCTCAGAAAAGTTATGCAAGTTCTGCCAGTCACACAGGTAGTAGGTAGTGAGTCTGGGTTTCATTCAACTCAGAGCTCTCACTCTTCCTTTAAGCTACAACGCCCCCTGGAAAACTATGGTGCCACTCACCCTTGAGTCTGAATTTCATTTCAGCTCCCTTCCTCGCACATCCAATCATGTTTCCATTGCAATGTCTATCTGATTCTTCTCTGCTCTTCATTTATTGTACCACTAAAGTATTTCAAGAAATCAAGCCTTTTAATTAGAGATACTCAGCCCCTGGAAGTTTCATGCTCAATTCTGGTAGTAGTGATTTAGGGGAGAAAACCCTCCATTGTGAATCCCACTGATGCTGTTACTAAAGACAATACTGTGCCAGTTCCGTCCATACATAGGTCAACAAAACAGACTGCTCTGATATCAGCATGGAGGCTGCTGTTGGGATCATTTGAGGAAAGCCTGTTTAGGAATGTCATGTCTCCTTCCTTGTCCCTTTGTTGTAATATCATAAAACAAACTACCAATCAGATAATGAATACATTAGTGAGTGATTTGATTCATTAATACAAATGAATCCTTGGGTGAAAAAGTTGTGGGCACAGGTAGAATTCATGTTTTCTGGATCAGGTACTCCAGGCACATTCTGAGTTTCAACAAAATACTTAGATTTCTCTCCCTGGACAAGCATAGCATTCAAACACAAAAGAACTCACTGAATGCATGGTAGAATTTCAGAAGGAAAAAGGAAATTCTTCATGTTATAGATTAGAACTTATCAGAAGTATTAGGTACCAAAATAAATGAGATTTTTAAAAATATTTCTGCAGAGTAGAAACTAATAGTTTTCATTTTATCATGTTACAACTTTTACCACCTTCAGGAACTTTTGCATACACAGATGAATAAGAAAGTTTTTTAGTTCAGTTGCTCTGATGAAAAATCACATGTTATGAAACCCACTGAATTATGCTTATTTTAATGAGATTGTTTCCTATGGTTGCTTTAGGATAAAATCCTTCTGAAGTGGGTGCTCATTTTGCTGTGCTCCCAGAATGGCCCTCTGCATCACCTAGTCACAGAGCCGAGAGGTACAAAAGGAGCCCCAGATGCTCTCCTACAGAGCGCTGGAAGAATTGAGAATGTACACAAAGTATTTCAGAAAGGCATGGAAACTATAACTGACCAGGTGAGCAGACTCCTAAGGCTTCTTTGCTTTTCTCATGAATGAAAGAGGTGGCCTCTGTAATGAGGAATGAGCTTTGAAATTTCTCACTTTACAGGAACAAGATTCAGGCCTTTTGTATGCTAGATTTCTAATACATAAAGCAAGAGCATAGTCATTCATAGCGATAGATTCTAGTGTAAGCAAATTGGAAATCAACTGCAATTTTTGACATGTGCAGCCTTCCCTGCAATGCACACAATTCCACCAAAAAAACCTGCCTCTTCCTGGGCACAGGAGATTGAGATATTTTAAAGGGTAAGAGAAGCAGAGAACAGAATTTCCAAGATAAATGTTTTCTTCAGAGTATATATCCCGGTACATTTGCTAGTGAGTTTGCTCATATATTATCTTTGTTCTCTTCAAACCAAAGGATGAGAGTGGGAAGGAAGAAGAGAGAAAGTCAAAATTGAATTCATACTTGAGTTCTACTTCTAGTTTTTAGATTACTAACAGATTTCTGATATGCTGCTTCCAAAACCCATGTCTAGAGACTTTCAAGTCTCTTTCCCCAATCTTAATTTGATAATTAGATGGAAGAAGAGAAAATACTAATAAAACTCATAATAGCTCATTATCTTTTGGGTGCTTAGATTCATCCTGGAGTCAAGGAGAATGTGACTTATCCCTTGTGGTCAGGACTCCCATTCCTGCAGACAAATGAAGATGCATGCCAAACTGCTTTTTATAACTTGCTCCAGTGCCTGCACAGTGAATCATGTAAGATTAGCACTTACCTCAATCACCTGAATTGCCCAAATCATCTAAAAACAACTGCTAGTCCACATCCACCCCATTCTTTTCTGAGATGATTTTTAGTGATGCATCCTATAACAAGCTCCTTGAGTTTTACAGCTTTTTAATGCATGCTTGAGTGTAAAGGGTCTTGTCTTAAAAAATAAAAAGACCACATCTAATAAGGCAATTTGTCAAAGTTTCTTGTTTTCATTTATTAGAAAAGCAAAAGAAAATCCATCCCTACATTTGAGAGAATGAAGTTCCGATTAAAATTTGTCAAAAATAGCAGAATCTATCATTACACAGAAGACCATTAAAAGCTTACTTTAGAATTATAGCAAATTATTCTGGGTCAAGTAATTAGAATCAATGAATTAGATAATTATTCATTGAGCTGGTTATGCTAACAAGAAGAATGAATTCTCATTCTTTATGAAAGCCAGCCATGTACTGTCAGCCAACTTTCATGGTGTTATTATACCAGACGATGTAAGGGCTGTGCACCTTCCTACCCAAATAGCATGAGGTTTACTGAAATATCTAGAGATCATTAGACTTCTGTCTTAGTCCTGCTGGGGTGCTAAAATAAAATATCACAGACTTATTAACAATGGAAATGGATTTCCACAACAGCATCAGGCAGGGCCCTCTTGCAGTCACACACTTCTTACTGTAGCCTCACGTCAGGATACGGCTACGGAGCTCTTTGTGTCTCTTACATATGTAAGTAGGATTGATTTCCTTTAGGATGGACTGGTTGGATCTCCTTGCAGTCCAAGGGGCTCTCAAGAGTCTTCTCCAACACCACAGTTCAAAGCATCAATTCTTCAGTGCTGAGCCTTCTCTATGGTCCAACTCTCACATCCATACATGACTACTGGAAAAACCATAGCTTTGACTAGATGGAAATTTGTTGACAAAGTACTGTCTCTGCTGTCTAGATTGGTCATAGTATTTCTTCCAAGGAGCAAGTGCTTTTAAATTCATGGTGGCAGTCACCATCTGCAGTGATTTTGGAGCCCAGAAAAATAGTCTCTCACTGTTTCCATTGTGTCCCCATCTATTTGCTGTGAAGTGATGGGACCAGATGCCATGATCTTAGTTTTCTGAATGTTGAGTTTTAATTCAGTTTTTTCACTCTCCTCTTTCACTTTCATAAAGAGGCTCTTTAGTTGCTCTTTGCTTTCGGCCGTAAGAGTTGTGTCATCTGTGTATCTGAGGTTATTGATATTCTCCACGCAATCTTTGATTCCAGCTTGTGCTTCATCCAGTCTGGCATTTCACATGATGTATTCTGCATATAAGTTAAATAAGCAGGGTGACAATATACAGCCTTGATGTACTCCTTTCTCAATTTAGAACCAGTCTGTTTTTCCATGTCCAGTTCTAACTGCTGCTTCTGGACCTGCATACAGATTTCTCAGGAGGTAAGTAAGGTGGTCTGGTATTCCCATCTCTTTCAGAATTCTCTGCAGTTTGTTGTGACCCATGCAAAGGTTTTTGTGTAGACAATGAAACAGAAGTAGATGTTTTTCTGGAATTTTCTTGGTTTTTCTATGATTCAATGGATGTTGGCAATTTGATCTCTGGTTCCTCTACCTTTTCTAAATCCAGTTTGAACATCTGGAAGTTCTAGGTTCACATACAGTTAAAGCTTAACTTGGAGAATTTTGAGCATTATTTTGCTGGCATGGGAAAGGAGTACAATTGTGTGGTAGTTTAAACCTTCTTTGGCATTGCCTTTCCTTAAGATTAGAATGAAAACGGACCTTTTCCACCCTACTGCATAGCTTGTTTTTTTTGTTTGGTTGGTTTTTTTTAACCAGGGAAAATGTTCCCATTCACACAGCTCACCACCTGCAAGTATTCTCCACAGCCTCTCTGTTTCCTTCACTCTGCAAGCACCCTACAGGAGAAAATTCATTATCTTAAGGTTCGCTGCTGACTAGCTGACCCACAGGAAACCCATGCATCATAAACATTCCAAACAATTGAATGGTATAAATACTGGTGTGCATCTGACACTCTCTGGAGTCTATGGACAATTCTCCTCCTGGTCACATAGACACAGAGTAGATCAGAAAGTTGGATACATAAAGATACATTATCTGAGGAGTGAGATTCCATTATCTCCTCCTTTCAGAACCATGAGTAACTATCCTTGTCAATAGTGATTTGGTCTTACAAACCTCCGGGGCTAGGTCCCTGAATTGCAAAACCCTCTTCATAGACTTAGTCTCTATTGAGACTGGAGCAATGTGACTGGATTAAGGTTGCTCAGCTTGTTCAACTGCCTCCAACAACCTTTGATGAAGGCCAATCTCTTGATCAGCTCACCTGAGAAAGCAGTGGTGTTGCTGGACTGGTTTTGCAGCATCCTTAGGGCATTAGCAGGAATTCCTAGACAATATACAATGGGAAATATTTCATCCAACATCCTGATAGTGACAAAATAAAAAGGCAAAGGGAAGGGGGACAAAGAGTAAAATAAGAAGAAGACAATATAAGGAAAGAAAAACAGAAGAGGGAAAGTGAGTAAAAGATTTGGATTATGAAGAATGAAATGCTATTAAAACACTATAATTGGTGAAGACCCAAATACATATGTTTTAACTTTTATACTCTGAGACCAAATATCATCACTGTTTCCTGGTATCACAGTTGATAAGGAATCTGTCTGCAATGCTGGAGACCTGGGTTCAATATCTGGGTCAGAAAGGTCCCCCAGAGAAGGAAATAGCAACCCACTTCAGTAATCTTGTCTGGAAATCCAATGGACAGAGGTGTCTGGCTGCCTACAGTCCATGGGATCACAAGAATTGGACACAACTTAACGACTAAACCACCGAACATTCTTTCTCCTTTTACTTTCATTTCCTCTTCTCTTTTTATGAAATTGCCCTTTGTTTATAGGTATTCTTTTGTTGCTATTAATTGAGTTGCCATAGTTCTAGAGATGGACAAAACTTGATACCTCTTCAGCTAAGAATTCAAGGCAATTTTATTCTGTCATGCAAAGGAAGCTTTCATATTCACACAGGAACACTGTCCAGCAAAACCAAACTCTTCTCTCATCTGTGCTTAATTGCTCAGTTATGTATGACTCTTTGTGACCCCATGGATTGTAGCCCACAAGGTTCCTCTGTCCATGAGGATTTTCCAGGCAAGAATACTGGAGTGGGTTGCCAGCCCTCCTCCATGGGATCTGCCCAACCCAGGGATCGAACCCACATCTCCCACATTGCAGGTGGGTTCTTTACCATCTGAGCCACCAGGGAAGTCCATGAATACTAGAGTGGATAGCCTATCCCTTCTCCAGGGTAACTTCCCGACCCAGAAATTGAAGTGGAATCTCCTGCATTGCAAGTGGATTCCTTACCAACTGAGCTACCAGGGAAGCCCTCTTCCCTCATAGCCAGGGATATTTTTGCCCGAGTCCTGCTCCTGCCTCTAGCTGTGATAACCCAAAGCTTTCAGAATACTCTACTCCAAATTAATCTACCAATCTCTTTTTGACTCTTGCATGCATTCTTTCTTATATTTGTGCTTTCTTCTTTGAAAGGCAAAAGACTATGGGTGAAATCCATATGCACTTTCTTTCCAAATCATCTATTGCTGAAAACATTTAATTTTATTGTGTTACCCACCTAAGTTTCTTTCCTTCAATGCCTACGTATTTCCAGAAGACAGGATGATATTTATTAGAAGAGAAATTTGGCAATAAGGGGGACAATGAAACTGTAGGAAACACACACTCACAATTTACCAACAAACATCTTCATGTATTCATCTCTTATAAAGTTTATTCAGAGAGTAAAAATAAGACTTTGGATCAATAACAGGTGGTGATTTTGAAAGACCTCTCCGAGCTTGACCATGACATACAAACTGAACACTGCAGATTTCAGACAATATTGAGCAGAGCCAGAGGTGTTCTGTAGAGACAGCAAGAAGTAGCTGAAAAGAGGATATTTGGCCAAGATTTAATAGTCATTCCCCTGCTATCTAGAGTGCTTTTTTTTTTCTTCTTTTACGGATTTCCATGTAAGATTACATTTGAAAAAATAGCCCTGCTATAGCAAGAATAATAGCAGAAGTTACTGAATGGAAATTAACAAACGAAGAACCCTTGAAGTTCACTGACCACATAGATTAGTAAATTAGGTGTCTTGGAAACAACAAGGATTAAAATTGAGGTTTAAATATATCTCTATTTTCCAGGTGTTGGCTCTCATGTTTTGGAGAGAGAGGGTGACATAAACATGCAAATTACTATATTATATGGTACAGCAAAGTAAGGATAAGAGGTGATGCCAAATAAGGTGCTATAGTGGATTGAAATACTGCTAGGAGCCATCTGGATGTGAGAACAAGGAGTTTTTGGAGTGATGCAACTGCAATAGCGTCATGATGGAGTTTTGAAAGGCTTCTTGGATATTGATATACAAAAATAGGAGGACAGCATATCTGTCAATTCATTTAAGATCATCTTATGATGTAAGTATCTACTACATCCGGGACCTAGGGAACTGAGATATTAAAACATATAGCATTAAAGATGTCAGTGAATAATCAAGTCTGACCAACACACAAGAAATATTCATTTTTATAGTTAACATGTAATATTTCTCATGATTATACTCCCATGATATGCTATATACATTACTGCAGAATTAGATTGGAGAAAATCTTGTATGGATTACTTAGGGAAGATCATTTATGCCAATTTGGAGAATTTGTATTTATTCTAAAAACAACAGGAAACCAGGAAATTTTATTGCAAGAGAGCAATATGTCCAGAATTAAATAAGAGAAATCTTAACCTAGATTGAGGGGTTGTGAGTGTTTGGGGCTAGTAGAGAAAAAGAAGCATCCCAGAAACAGCTGGGAATATTATTACACTAAAGAAAATCAAACTAATACAATTATGTAAAGTTTAAAAATAAAATAAAATTAAAAAAATAAATAAACATATTAATCAAACAAAAAAAATTTTAAAAAAAATAAAGAAAATCAAAGAGGGCTCTGCCAAGGGAAAAGAAGTAAAGGATGTGAGAGATGCAGGAAAAGAATTAGGCCTTGACCACACAGAGGGAATGAGGCAAACATAAGAGTCAAAAAGGCATCCAAGAACATGACACTAGATGAGTAAATAAATGACTGAAAAGTCAGAGAGAAGGGAGGAGATAAATTAAGGTTTTGTCCCAAAGCATCTGAACTTTATTTTCCTGTATTTCATCAATGGTACTGACTTAGAAGCAGAAGTCATCAAAAAATGTTAAGTTACTACAGCAAAATCACAGAAATAACTACACTCAAGAGCCTCAGCTAGATTCCATCAAATACCAGAACCAAAGCATCACTTGCAGTGATAACAAGCAGTAAGTCACTAGTCACTTTCAACACTTACATAAGACATACATTGTAAAGCATAGAGGATGGATGCAAATAAAATGAAAGCAACCCATTCCTTTACAGATCCCGCCTGTTCCAAAACCTAAACAAAGCAGAAGTAATGTTCTCCTTAAACATATGTCCCCTTCCTCCAAGTGCTCCTCAATCCTTTTGCTATAATCCTACCTTGTTTACTGTTGTCCTTCATTTCTCTTACTCTCAGCAGATGGTCAGCTAATAATTTATCAAATAAATAATTTTAAAATGTTAACTCCTAAGATAATATTCATTTTGAAAGATTCTTGAAACTGAAAAACTTTCTAATCCCCTGGTCCAGCAGAAGGTCAGGTGAGAAGATGTGAATTCTTTTAGTGTTGGAGCTTTTTATTGTTGCCATGTGGCGATCTTAGATGCATAAAAAGGCAGCATTTGTTGGACAGATGCAGAAATTCCAGAGCAAAGGATGCAGAACCCCATTTGAACTATCTAAAGCCAGAGCTTTCATTGGATGTTTCAGTCATCTAATAAATGCCTTATGCTTTCCACTTGTGTTTGGGTTTCTGTCAATTGCAATAGAAACTATTTCTTGGTTATGTATCTGAAATGGAAAGTGTAATAAATGGCATGTCATTTCAAAAGTTATCAGTAGAAAAAAAATGATAATATCTGATTTAAAATTTTTTCATAAATTAAAAATCATCATATATTTACTCCTAACTTAAGTGGGTTTAAACTTGATTCCTATTAATTATAAACTCTGAAACAAAATAAAAATTCCCCAGTTATATAGTTAGATGTGATTAGTATGGTAACTCTAAAGAAATGCTACCGACAATCGGCTAACTGCCAGATGTAAAAAAAAAAAAAAAAAAACTGGAAATAATGGGATAAGCATAGTTTCTAAAAAGAGAAAAGTTAGGGTGAATTTACTGTATAATACAGTATTATGTTATCTATAAAATTCATCTGAAATAGTAAGAAAAATGAGATATCAGTTGCATCTGCAGAGATGGATACTCTTGCCTAATTATTTAATTTACTATGGAGAAATTAGAGTTGAGGAAAAGATTAATATCAGTCCAAATATATTTTCTAGTTTCTTCAAAAATAGATTCTTATAAGAATTGTTTCTCTTTCAAGTCCACATCTAAAATTGAGTTCAGGCAAGAGACATATTTCTTTATTATTTCTGCCACTAAAAATTGTTCTAATTTGGCTAGACTTCCATTCTTTGAAGTCACATGCCAGTACTGTTCAAAGAAATGCCCAAAATGTCACCAGCTGAATCCCAGGTGAACTGCTAACTCTTTACTTGGAAAAGCTATGAAATAATAACTACCAGAATCTACTGCCTAGGACAATAAAACAGAATTCTGAGATCATCTTTATTGTATTAAGTAATTTCCATTTATAAGGGGAAAAAAATAATCAGCTTCTACTGAAAGAGAAGAGGAGCTATTGACAAGGCCACCTTGTAAAGGAGACTCAAAAAGAAAGGTATTACTGAATGCACAATATGTATAAATATCTCAATAGCAGTAAGGTGGGAATCTTTATTCTACACCCTGCTGCTCCAACAATATGACACAAATACATCCCACAAACTTACTTTAATATCCTATGAAAAAAATAGTTTTCTTATCCTTTACTTTGTATTTTTCTGTACCAAACTGCTCTGCTTACTCATAGTTTCTATTACCTCATAAGTTTGGCAAAGTTCATCATATATTTCCAGCTGATTTCTATCACATTCAAATTTGGTTCCTGCTGGTAAATGATTCATTCTCCTAGAATTTTCTAGCTCAAGAGACTCTCACTAACTGAGTTCATATTTTGTGAGTCAGACCACATCACAGCTTCCTCATAAGCTTTTGAACTGACTGCCCTTGAGTCCAGTTGGGGATGACTAAGAAGGTAGCAAACTGTGCAGTGAGATTTTTATGAGGCAGCTTATCCTGGTAAGGGGATAAGCTTACCAGGATACGTTCTCCATGAAGATACTTAGATAGTTTAGCTTTAGATAGGTTAGCTCTTGCTAACCAGTAAAGCAAACTGTCTACGTCCTCCACAACATAATTGCAAAGTTGCCCCTAACACATTCCATCTATCACATGTATTGTATATTCATCCATATCATGCAAATTGAATGCTGTTCATTTTGTGTTAATTCCATCTCCTGCCTCTGGAGGTGTGGTCAAAAGGTTCTTTCAAAAGTGAAAGAGACACGTGTACCCCAATGTTCATCGCAGCACTGTTTATAATAGCCAGGACATGGAAGCAACCTAGATGTCCATCAGCAGATGAATGGATAAGAAAGCTGTGGTACATATACACAATGGAGTATTACTCAGCCATTAAAAAGAATACATTTGAATCAGTTCTAATGAGGTGGATGAAACTGGAGCCTATTATACAGAGTGAAGTAAGCCAGAAAGAAAAACACCAATACAGTATACTAACGCATATATATGGAATTTAGAAAGATGGTAACAATAACCCTGTGTACGAGACAGCAAAAGAGACACTAATGTATAGAACAGTCTTATGGACTCTGTGAGAGAGGGAGAGGGTGGG
This sequence comes from Bubalus kerabau, assembly GCF_029407905.1. NCBI lineage: Eukaryota > Metazoa > Chordata > Mammalia > Artiodactyla > Bovidae > Bubalus > Bubalus kerabau. The sequence continues at coordinate 17,953,811 of NC_073626.1, forward strand.
AAGATTTGGGAGAATGGCATTGAAACATGTAAAATATCATGTATGAAATGAGTTGCCAGTCCAGGTTCGATGCACGATACTGGATGCTTGGGGCTGGTGCACTGGGACGACCCAGAGGGATGGAATGGGGAGGGAGGAGAGAGGAGGGTTCAGGATGGGGAACACATGTATACCTGTGGCGGATTCATTTTGATATTTGGCAAAACTAATACAATTATGTAAAGTTTAAAAATAAAATAAAATTTAAAAAAAAAGTGACTCAATGAGTTGGAGTGTACTCTATAATGGTCAAGACCATTGATCTGAAGCTAGACTATGAAATCCAGCTGTGATATTTAATATCTAGGCAACTGAGTTTTCTTTATTTCTTGATCTCCTAGTCTACAAAATGAATATACTTCTCACCTACACTGTGAGACTTTGGGGGAGATTAAGTAAATCAACAGAAGAGCATTTGAAACATGGAATGTTAGCTATTTTTTAAAGGGTGTTATTGAAATATATTCAGTTTTTATCTCCTCTCTACATCTGTAAATTGTACACTTCAGTTCAGTCACTCAGTCGTGTCTTACTCTTTGCCACCCCATGGACTGCCGCACGCCAGTTTTCTCAGTCCATCACCAACTCCTGGAGCTTACTCAAACTCATGTCCAATGAGTTGGTGATGTCATCCAACCATCTCATCCTCTCTTGTCCCCTTTTCCTTCTGCCTTTAATCTTTCCCAGCATCAGGGTCTTTTCCAATGAGTCAGTTCTTCTCATCAAGTGGCCAAAGTATTTGAATTTCAGCTACAGCATCAGTCCTTCCAATGAATATTCAGGACTAATTTCCTTTAGGATTGACTGGTTGTATCTCCTTGCAGTCCAAGGGACTCCCAAGAGTCTTCTCCAACACCACAGTTCAAAAGCATCAATTCTTCAGTGCTCAGCTTTCTTCAGAGTCCAACTCTCATACCCATACATGACTACTGGAAAAACCATAGATTTGACTAAACAGATCTTTGTTGGCAAAGTAATGTCTCTGCTTTTTAATATGCTGTCTAATTTGATCATAGCTTTTCTTTGTACACTTAAACTCCACTAAAACACTACTATAATAGTAGACTCCCAGAACTGTTTTAACAGTTGGCTGTTATAAATGAGAGAAATGAAAAGAAACCTTTACTTCTCAGGACCTGGAACTATGTACCAGTCATTTGTTCTGGCCCTGAAAAAATATTTCTTTTTCTGGGATAGTTCATTAACTTTGAAATGTGTGATTCCCATGGTTTGGCACTATAACTTCATTTCTTTTTAGATGGTAAAACTTTAATGGACTAAGTAAATAAGAATGACCCACTCTATATTGTACGATCATAATCACTTAGACACTTCCTTCAATGCTTCAAAATTAGGTTTTGTGTGTGTGTTTGTGTGTGTTCATTCAAAGAGAAACACAATAACTTTCAATGGCTTATGCACGTCCACATGGTAAGGCCTGTTGGTTTGTCCCAAATGACGTAAGGTCAGATAACCACACTTCTAGTTGAGCATTATAGAAGAATGAACAATACTTGCTTATAGGTCTCCTATGGATATTAATGCAATTATTAGAAGTCAACTTGACCATAGATACCAATTCTATTAATTTCCTGAGGAGTAAAACCTACATGCAAAGGTAACAGAAACTTGGCACCTTTCCTTTGCCCCATCTGATGCTAAATGTTGCTAAGATTCGCACAGACACAAAACAGTTGGCTTACTGCCCTCCTCATACTCACAAGAAGATATTTTTACTGCACCTTGTATCCTTGGACTCTCATTCAATAGAATTAAGAATTTATTCTTTTAAGCTCTGATACTGTCAGGGACAGATGGAAGCAAAGATACAAAAAACCCCTTGATTACAGTCGATACATCTCATGCTCAAAAACCCATACAAGACCTGGATTATCCCCACTCCTTGTTTTTGTTTTTGTTTTACTATATATGTCTCAAAAAAGATGCCAAGGATAAAAACAAAGACACTTCTAGTGCATTAAAAATATGAAGTAGTCATCCAATGCCAATACTTCCTCTTTGACTACTGATCAAGACTATTTTATAGGAAAATGGCAAAAACATCCATTATTCTTGCTAATAAAAATTCACTGACATGAAATAGATTGAGAATAAAAATAAAGCTATACCCACTCGATCTGTTGAGAATACATGACTTGAGAATACAGTTTCAATGACCTTTTCACTGTGTCTGTTGAATTGACTTTGATATGGTTCCTTTCATCTTCATGTAGGAATGAACAAACCACGTCCCAGGGAGACTGAGACTTACAAGTGGTCTGTCCCTTGCTAAGATCCTTACCCAACAGAAAGGTCATGAAAGCTGCATAGTGATCACATGTTACACCTTTTCACCCAAGCTCCAGTGGAAGCCAGGATTAATGAGACTGATAAACTCTGATTTACCCTTTGGGGCATTTCGAGAAAAACATCCCATTGTGATCATTCAAGGCCAATAGGAGAGGCCATGACTACCCTCAGCTCTCTTAACTGGCTATTGTTCCAAAGACAATTTTGACTCCAACAGGCAATGGCAAATGTGCAACCATTCCTTTCTTTCACTTTTCTGGAATCAGAAGGGGAAACCATCAAAGGTCAAAATTTCCAGAATAAAGTGACAGATCAAGGATTATTGGAATGTTACATTTTTTAAACTTACTACCAATAATATATTTTTATCCATATTCTCATTGGGACAATGTCATGTTCAAATGACCATTTATGTTTCATTGTATCTCTAATGTTTTCTTTTATTTCTTCAAGTTGGCTGACAATGGCAATGTCATAAAATGTTCAAAATATTTGAGATAAAGAAAAATCCCAGTTTGACAGAAACCCAGTAGATGTATGTTGTTTGTTCATAATGAGAAAAGCATTTGATATAGGAGAAAAAGGGCTCCCCAAAAATATCCACGATCAAATTCCTAGAATCTGTGACTACGTTATCTTCTATGGCAAAAGGGACCTTGCAAATTGTGACTAAATTAAAATTCTTCAGAAATTAACCCAGATTTACTACATGGCACCAATATAATCACAAACTCAGGTCTTATAAATGAAAAAGAGTGTCACAAGAGTCAAAGGCAGGGGAGGAGATGTGACAAGAGAAGAAAAGTTAGGAGTCATGTGAATCCTGGCTTTTAAGATGGAGCCAAGGAAGGACAGGAGCTTCTAGAAGTTGGAAAAAGGCAAGGAATTCTCCCCTACAACCTCCAGAAGGAATGCAGCCTTGTTAACACCTTGACTATAGACCAATGAGACCCACATGGACTTCTGACATCCAAAACTGTAAATTAATACATTTTTCTAGTTTTAATCCACCTAATCTGTGGTGATTTGGTACAGTGGCAATAGGAATCTAATACATGGTCTAATAATTTTATTATTAAACCATTGTAAAGAATCTATGCAACAATAGGTAATGGGCCAGTTTATAGCTCATTGTTAGAATGATTATTAACAAATCTTAACTGACAACCCCTTACTTTTCAAAGAACAAGGCTATCTTTGGACTCAGTGAAGACCCATGACTAAAATATCAAATTATGGCCCACTTACAGTCAATATGATCCATGTTATCCGCCTGAATATAGTATTTACAACTTTATCATTCTGGAAAAAATCTAGTGATCTAAAATTAAGCTTTCTTTAATATGTTACTGAGTTCATTGTTGGCAATCAATAAAATGATATTAAAAAATAAAGTGTAATGTCAAAATTCCTTCTTTATTTTGAGATAGGCTATAAAAATGTTCTAAACCTTTGTGGTTTCTAAGAACTTAAACAAGTAAATTCACATTTTAAAAAGAGATGATTTTCTAAATTCCTCAAAAGTGAGTGAGTTATTTAAAATATGCAGTGGGGGTAAACAAAATTGATCAAATAACTTTGTTTGTAGTTTTATTTTGAAAGATAACAAGAATGAAATGTTTTATTATTGCATCAAACAGAAAATTGTAAATATTGCTTTTAAGCATCATGTATAGGAACTCACGGAGAAGGCAAGGGCACCCCACTCCAGTACTCTTGCCTGGAAAATCCCACGGATGGAGGAGCCTGTTAGGCTGTAGTCCATGGGGTCGCTAAGAGTCGGACACGACTGAACAACTTCACTTTCACTTATTGCTTTCTTGCATTGGAGAAGGAAATGGCAATCCACTCCAGTGTTCTTGCCTGGAGAATCCCAGGGACGGGGGAGCCTTGTGGGCTTCCGTCTATGGGGTCGCACAGAGTCGGACACGACTGAAGCGACTTAGCAGCAGCAGCAGCATAGGAACTCAGAAATATTATCACTGTTAATTACCACTAGTTTACATAAAAAAGATTTGATTTTGTTTCTTTTTTAAATCAGGAGAGACAATGCTTTTAATTCACTTGCATTTGTTCAAAAGAAAGTCTAACCTCAGACTATATCTGTGCTTTTGGAGATAGCAATAATATTCTTTCTAACATCAAGGAGAAAACAAATATGGGAAATTTCAGATAGATACTGAATTCATAAATGTATACACATTCACGGGGGCTTAACATGGGAAAAAAGCATGTTTGTTTGTTTGTTTTATACTATCTGACTAAGATGGTCAGTAAGTCTTTGCTAAAAGTTGGAATAATTATTTGGAAAATTTTAGTATGAGACACTTTCAAAAAGAAAATCGATTGGGTGCAACCAGAATATCTGACCTGGGTCACGTTTGTAACTGAAAGAAACCTGATAGACATCACACTTTCCCAAGTGGGCAAACTACCTTCAGGACTACAAGTGTATCCTAGTTGGCTATATAATTCACTCAAAATTAGCAGCTATAATTAAAAAAAAAAAACAAAAACAAAAACTAAGGTATATGTGCCTAGAGTAAAATGTCAATTACTTGTAGGAAATTTGTGTTTATTTTACATGTTTCAGATCTTAAAGGGCATAATTCATAAAAATTATGATCATAAACCCTTTCATGGATCACAGCCTTGTCCTGACGAAGGGGATTGTCTAACTTGAAGAAGCTATGAGCCACGCCGTTCATGGCCAACCAAGATGGATGGGTCATAGTGGAGAGTTCTGACAAAACATAGCCTACTGGAGGAGGGAACGATAAACTACTCCAGTATTATTGCCATGATAATCCTATGAACAGCATGAAAAGGTAAAAAGTTATGACATTGGAATATGAGCCCCCCAGGTTGGAAGGTGTTCAATATGCTCTGGGGGAAATGTGGAGGGCATTTACTAATGGCTCCAGAAAGAATGAAGCGATTAGGCTAAAGCAGAAATGACGCCCACCTGTGCATCTGTTCTGGTGGTAAAAGTAAAGTCCAATACTGTAAATAACAATGTTGCATAGGGACCTGGAATGCAAGGTCCTTGAATCAAGGAAAATTGGAAGTGATCAAACAGGAGATGGCAAGAGTGAACACTGACATCATAGAAATCAGTAAACTAAAATGGACAGGAATGAGTGAATTTAATTCAGATTACCATTGTATCTACTACTGTGGGAAAGAATCCCTTAGAAGAAATGGAGTAGGCCTCATAGTCAACAAGAGTTCAAAAGCAGTACTTGGGTGCAATCTTAAAACCGATAGAATGATCTCAATTCATTTCCAAGCAAAAAATCCAGCATCACAGTAATCCAAGTCTATTTCCAAACACTGAGCCTGAAGAAGCTGAAGTTGAATGGTTCTGTGAAGACCTCCAAGACTTTCTAGAACTAACTCCAAAAAAAGATGTCCTCTTCATCACAGGGGATTCGAATGCAAAAACAGGAAATCAAGAGATGCCTGGAGTATCAGGCAAGTTTGCCCTTGGAGTACAAAATGAAGCAGGGCAAAGGCTAACAGAATTTTGTCAAGAGAACACAGCAGTCAGCACAAACATCCTTTTCCAATAACACAAGAGACAACTCTACTCATAGAGAAGACCAAATGGTCAATATTTAAATCAGATTGATTATATTCTTGGCAGCTTAAAGTGGAGAAGCTTCTTCCCTTCAGCATAAACAAGACCTGGAGCTGACTGTGGCTCAGACCACGAACTCCTTATTGCAAAATTCAGGCTTAAGTTGAAGAAAGTAGAGAAAACAACTAGGCTATCCAGGTATGACCTAAGTCAAATCCCTTATAATTATACAGTGACAGTGACAAATAGATCCAAGAGATTAGACTTAAGTTACACAGAGTGTCTGAAGAACTACGGACAGAAGTTCAAAACTGTACAGGAGGCAGTGACCAAAATCATCCTAAAGAAAAGAAATGCAATAAGGCAATGTGGTTATGTGAGGAGGATTTGAAAATAGCTGAGGAAAGAAGAGAAGTCAAAAGCAATGGAGAAAGGGAAAGATATATACAATTGAAGGCAGAGTTCCAGAGAACAGCAATGAGAGATAAGAAGGCCTTTTTAAATAAACAATGCAAAGAAGGTGAGGGGAAAAAATGAGATGGGAAAGACTAGAAATCTCTTCAAGAAAATTCAAGGTATCAAGGGGACATTTTCTTCAAGGATGGGCACGATAAATGACAGAAATGTTAAAGACCTAACAGAAGCAGAAAAGAATAAGAAGAGGTGGCAAGAATACATAGAAGAGCTATTCAAAAGATTTCTTAATGACCCAGATAACCAGGATGGTGTGGTCACTCACATAGAGCTAGACATCCTGGAGTGAAGTCAATGGGCCTTAGGAAGCATTATTATGAATAAAGCTAGTGGAGGTGATAGAATTCCAGCTGAATTATTTGAAATCCTAAAAGATGATGTTGTTAAAGTGCTTCACTCAACATGTCAGCAAATTTGGAAAACTCAGCAGTGGTCACAGGACTAGAAAAGGCCAATTTTCATTCCATTCCCAAAGAAGGGCAATGCCAAAGAATGTTCAAACTATAAAACAATTGTGCTCTTTTCACATGCTAGTAAGGTTAGGCTGAAAGCCATCAAGGTAGGCGTCAGCAGTACCTGAACCGAGAATTTCCAGATGTACAAGTTGGGTTTAGAAAAGGCAGAGGAACCAGAGATCAAACTGCCAGCATCTGCTGGATCATAGAAAAAGCAAAGGAATTCTAGAAAAACATCTACTTCTGCATGATTGACCATACAAAAGCCTTTGACTGTGTGGATCACAAAAAATACTGTGGAGAATATGAAAGAGATGGGGATACCAGACCACCTTACCTGCCTCCTGAGAAATCTGTATGCAGGACAAGAAGCAACAGTTAGAACTGGACATGGAACAATGGTATGGCTCCAAATTGGGAGAAGTGTAAGACAAGGCTGTATATTGTTGCCCTGTTTATTTAACTTATATGAAGACTATATCATGCAAAATGCTGGGCTGGATGAATCACAAGCTGAAATCAAGATTGCCAGGAAAAATATCAACAGCCTCAGATAATTAGCTGATACCACTCTAATGGCAGAAAAAAAGTGGAACTGAAGAGCCTCTTGATGAGAATGAATGAGTAGAGTGAAAAAACTGGCTTAAAACTAAACTCAAAACACTAAGATCATGGCATCCAGTCTCATCATTTCATGGTAAATAGATGGGGGAAAAATGGAAACAGTAACAGACTTTATTTTCTTGGGCTCCAAATCACTGCAGATGGTAACTGCAGCCATGAAACTAAATGAAGCTTGCTCCTTGGAAGGAAAGCTATTTTAAAAGGAGAGGAAACCAGTCAATTCTAAAGGAAATCAACCCTGAATATTCATCCGAAGGACTGATGCTGAAGATGAAACTCCAATACTTTGGCCACCTGATGAGAAAAACCGACTCATTGGAAAAGACCCTGATGCTGGGAAATACTGAGGAGGAGAACTGGGTAATAGAGGATGAGATGGTTGGATGGCATCACCAACTCAATGGAAATGAGTTTGCGCAAACTTTGGGAGATAGTGAAGGACAGGGAAGCCTGGTGTGCTGCAATCCATGAGGTCGCAAAGCATCAGACATGACTTAGTGACTGAACAAACTAGCAAATGTGTGCTAGGTTATTGTTCTCAGAACTCTTCCTTATCACATTCAGTAACAAGGAAACACAATTAAAAAAAAAAAAAAAAAAGAGTTTCAGGACTTCCCTAGTGGCACAGTGGTTAAGAGTCCACCTGCCAATGCAAGGGACATGGGTTTGATCCCCAATCTGAGAAGATCCCAAATGCCATGGAGCAACTAAGCCACCACAACAATTGAGTCTTTGCTCTCAACAAGTCACTGTGATGAGAAGTTTGTGCACTGCAACTAGAGAGTAGCCCCATCTTGTGGCAACTAGAGAAAATCCGTACAAAACAATGAAGACCTAGTCCAGCCGGGAAAAAAATAAATAAATAAATAACAGTGCAGAAAGTGAAGAGAAACTAAAAAGCCTCTTGATGAAAGTGAAAGAGGAGAGTGAAAAAGTTGGCTTAAAGCTCAACATTCAGAAAACAAAGATCATGGCATCCGGTCCCATCACTTCATGGGAAATAGATGGGGAAAGAGTGGAAACAGTATCAGGCTTTATTTTTTTGGGCTCCCAAATCACTGCAGATGGTGACTGCAGCCATGAAATTAAAAGACGCTTACTCCTTGGAAGGAAAGTTATGACCAACCTAGATAGCATATTCAAAAGCAGAGACATTACTTTGCTAACAACGGTCCGTCTAGTCAAGGCTATGGTTTTTCCTGTGGTCATGTATGGATGTGAGAGTCGGACTGTGAAGAAGGCTGAGCGCCGAAGAATTGATGCTTTTGAACTGTGGTGTTGGAGAAGACTCTTGAGAGTATCCTGGACTGCAAGGAGATCCAACCAGTCCATTCTGAAGGAGATCAGCCCTGGGATTTCTTTGGAAGGAATGATGCTAAAGCTGACACTCCAGTACTTTGGCCACCTCATTTGAAGAGTTGACTCATTGGAAAAGACTCTGATGCTGGGAGGGATTGGGGGCAGGAGGAGAAGGGGACGACAGAGGATGAGATGGCTGGATGGCATCACTGACTCAATGGATGTGAGTTTGAGTGAACTCCAGGAGTTGGTGATGGACAGGGAGGCCTGGCGTGCTGCGATTCATGGGGTCGAAAAGAGTCGGACACGACTGAGCGACTGAACTGAACTAAACTGATACAAAGGCAAACTTAACTTTATCCCTATTCTCAGTTGCATCCGTATTCTCCTTGTCCTGCAGTTAACAAAGCAATATATACCTCTGATACTCTGCATAAATACAACATTGACTATGTTTTGTTTTAATTATGAACAGATGAAGTCTTTCCGTTTATTATCATATCTTTTTGGCATATATTTGTTTTGGAAAAAAATTAAATAATTTCTAGATCTTTTTCCTTATTGGTCATGAGAGCTGAAAACTGATCATTTTCTGGTGATAATTATGAATTCATAACATCTAATATAGGACAACATGTGCAAACATGTTATTTGTTTTCCACTGAATGACATGAATGCACATATCTACTCTCACTGTGAGCTTTATTTTCAATTGTTTTATTTCTTACAGTTTAAAAGGTACACAGTAAAGATGCCCTCATCATACTGTAAATGTAACACACTAGGCACATTCTAATAATTGTCTTCAAGGTTTCGTTGTTAAACAAATGCTACTGACATGCTTATGCATGTTCTAGTTAAAAGTCATTATTAATGGGTTATAACGTCCTTTAAAAATGTCTCTGGCATACATTTCAGAAGTTTGGTTTTGCGATATGTTTTCCACATTATTTTTCATTTAATTAAAAAGATGTGATTCCCATTCCCTCTCCAGTTCAGTGATATTTTAATTATTGAGGATTAAAGTGAAAATGTTCATTTGCTGGGTTAGAGTTATTATTTGGATGAGGCTGACAGGGCATTTTCAGAATTTAAGTATCTAGCACTTAATCTTCAATGAGGTCACATGTGTTTTTATGGAGATATTAGAAAGCATGGCTTATTCTTATTACTTCCTGAGGAGCTAAGTCAATGCCTTGCACAGTTAACACCCTATAAATGATTGCTGGATTAGTGAGTCATGATCTTAGTCATTAAGAATATCAAACCTTTCCTATCCTTTGGTTGTCATCCTGTCTCCCATCAGATCACCAGAAATGGTGTGTTTCTTCGCTGCTTAAACATGCAACTCTGCTCACCCAGATGGTTGTACTCATGCAGATAAATCCATAATCTATTCACTTCTTAAATCCATTTTTAATTAACAATTGTGAGTATTTAATTTTCATCAAAGCCTTGGTGATGCTCAAAGCACCCCTTATTATTGAGAAACTCAAATGGTGGTAAGACTGCTGTATCCATTTAGTTGGAAATTAGTGCATTGATTAGAGGAGTTATTTAAATAAACAATCATTCCGTGGCAGCATGGAAGAGCATCAGCTATAGAATCCATGATTTATTCTCATCAGTGTGTTCTTCTCATGAGATGCTATGGGTCACACAGAAAGTCGTGAAAACCCGTGTCCATGCAGCCAGGCTCCATTATGATTGCAGCACAGTTACTACAACCAAGGCACTTCATCTGTTTTGAAGACTGAAAAAGCCAGGATGTGGTGGATTTTCAATGAGCCCATCTGTGTGGTGTTTCGTTCTCAGTTGCTTGTCTCTCCAACTAAATCTCCATAACATGCTAGATGGCACAGGCTGGATTACTTGTATTAGAAGTCATCTTCTAGTGACCCCACAGGTGGCTGAAGCATAATCAGGAAGCAATGGGTTGATTCTGAAAGGATTTTAGCAGGTTAAATATTAACCATAACTTAAACATGGTCAAGGTCAGGGGCAGCAGCCCAGAGGAGCTACCCAATGTCCATGGAGCTGCTGCTGCGTGGGCGCAGGAGGTCTGAGAGGAGCTACTCCACGTTCAAGGTCAGGAGGGGGGGCAGTGAGGAGATACCCCTCATCCAAGGTAAGGAGCAGCGGCTGTGCTTTGCTGGAGCAGCCGTGAAGAGATGCCCCACATCCAAGGTGAGAGAAACCCAAGTAAGACAGTAGGTGTTGCAAGAGGGCATCAGAGGGCAGACACACTGAAACCATAATCACAGAAAACTAGCCAATCTGATCACACAGACCACAGCCTGGTCTAACTCAGTGAAACTAAGCCATGTTGTGTGGGGCCACCCAAGATGGGTGAGTCATGGTGGAGAGGTCTGACAGAATGTGGTCCACTGGAGAAGGGAATGGCAAACCACTTCAGTATTCTTGCCTTGAGAACCCCATGAACAGTATGAAAAGGCAAAATGATAGGATACTGAAAGAGGAACTCCCCAGGTCAGTAGGTGCCCAATATGCTACTAGAGATCAGTGGAGAAATAACTCCAGAAAGAATGAAGGGATGGAGCCAAAGCAAAAACAGTACCCAGTTGTGGATATGACTGATGATAGAAACAAGGTCCGATGCTGTAAAGAGCAATATTTCATAGGAACCAGGAATGGTAGGTCCATGAATCAAGGAAAATAAAGTGGTCAAACAGGAGATGGCAAGAGTGAACATCGACATTCTAGGAATCAGCGAACTAAGATGGACTGGAATGGGTGAATTTAACTCAGATGACCATTATATCTACTACTGTGGGCAGGAATCCCTTAGAAGAAATGGAGTAGCCATCATGGTCAACAAAAGAATCCGAAATGTAGTACTTGGATACAGTCTCAAAAACAACAGAATGACCGCTGTTCGTTTCCAAGGCAAACCATTCAATATCACAGTAACCCAAGCCTATGCCCCAACCAGTAACGCTGAACAAGCTGAAGTTGAATGGTTGTGTGAAGACCTACAAGACCTTTTAGAACTAACACCCAAAAAATATGTCCTTTTCATTATAGGGGACTGGAATGCAAAAGTAGAAAGTCAAGAAACACCTAGGGTAACAGTCAAATTTGGCCTTGGAATATAGAATGAAGCAGGGCAAAGGCTAATCAAGTTTTGCCAAGAGAACGCACTGGTCATAGCAAACGCCCTCTTCCAACAACACAAGGGAAGTCTCTACACAAGTCTACAAGACTTCCTACTTTTGCAATCCAGTCCCCTATAATGAAAAGGACATCTTTTTTGGGTGTTAGTTCTAAAAGGTCTTGTAGGTCTTCATAGAACCATTCAACTTGAGCTTCTTCAGCGTTACTGGTTGGGGCATAGACTTGGATTACTGTGATATTGAATGGTTTGCCTTGGAAACAAATAGAGATCATTCTATTGTTTTTGAGACTGTATCTAAGTATTGTATATCCAAGACTATATCCAAGTACAACACCAGATGGTCAACACCAAAATCAGATTGATTATATTCTTTGCAGCCAAAGATGGAGAAGCTCTATATAGTAAGCAAAAACAAGACCAGGATCTGACTGTGGCTCAGATCATGAACTCCTTATTGCCAAATTCAGACTGAAATGGAAGAAAGTAGGGAAAACCACTAGACCCCTCAGGTATGACCTAAATCAAATCCCTTGTGATTATACAGTGGAAGTGAGAAATAGATTTAAGGGACTAGATCTGATAGATATAGTGCCTGATGAACTATGGACGAAGGTTCGTGACATTGCACAAGAGACAGGGATCAAGACCATCCTCATGAAAAGGAATGCAAAAAAGCAAAATGGCTGTCTGGGAGGCCTTACAAATAGCTGTGAAAAGAAGAGAAGAGAAAAGGAAAGGAGAAAAGGAAAGATATAAGCATCTGAATGCAGAGTTCCAAAGAATAGCAAGGAGAGATAAAAAAGCGTTCCTCAGTGATCAGTGCAAAGAAATAGAGGAAAACAACAGAATGGGAAAGACTAGAGATCTCTTCAAGAAAATTAGAGATACCAAGGGAGCATTTCATGCAAAGATGGGCTCGATAAAGGACAGAAATGGTGTAGACCTAACAAAAGCATAATATATTAAGACGAGGTGGCAAGAATACACAGAAGAACTGTACAAAAAAGATCTTCACGACCAAGATAATCATGATGGTGTGATCACTCACCTAGAGCCAGACATCCTAGAATGTGAAGTCAAGTGGGCCTTAGAAAGCATCACTATGAACAAAGATAGTGGAGGTGATGGAATTCCAGTTGAGCTATTTCAAATCCTGAAAGATGATGCTGTGAAAGTGCTGCACTCAATATGCCAGCAAATCTGGAAAACTCAGCAGTGGCCACAGGACTGGAAAAAGGCAGTTTTCATTGCAATCTCAAAGAAAGGCAATGCCAAAGAATGCTCAAACTACCACACAATTGCACTCATCTCACACGCTAGTAAAGTAATGCTCAAAATTCTCCAAGCCATGCTTCAGCAATACGTGAATTGTGAACTTCCAGATGTTCAAACTGGTTTTAGAAAAGGCAGAGGAACCAGAGATCAAATTGCCAACATCCAATGGATCATGAAAAAAGGAAGAGAATTCCAGAAAAACATCTATTTCTCCTTTGTTGACTATGCCAAAGCCTCTGCTATGTGGATCACAATAAACTGTGGAAAATTCTTCAAGAGATGGGAATACCAGACCACCTGATCTGCCTCTTGAGAAACCTATATGCAGGTAAGGAACAACAGTTAGAACTGGACATGGAACAACAGAATGGTTCCAAATAGGAAAGGGAGGACATCAAGACTGTACGTTGTCACCCTGCTTATTTAACTTCTATGCAGAGTACATCATGAGAAATGCTGGGCAGGAAGAAGCACAAGCTGGAATCAAGATTACCAGGAGAAATATCAATAACCTCAGATATGCAGATGACACCACTCTTATGGCAGAAAGTGGAGGGGAACTAAAAAGCCTCTTTGTGAAAGTGAAAGAGGAGAGTGAAAAAGTTGCCTTAAAGCTCAACATTCAGAAAACTATGATCATAGCATTTGGTCCCATCACTTTGTGGGAAATAGATGGGGAAACAGTGGAAACAGTGGCTAACTTTGTTCTTCTGGGCTCCAAAATCACTGCAGATGGTGCTTGCAGCCATGAAATTAAAAGACACCTACTCCTTGGAAGGAAACTTCTGTCCAATCTGCTGCTGCTGCTAAGTCGCGTCAGTCGTGTCCGACTCTGTGAGACCCCATAGACGGCAGCCCACCAGGCTCCCCTGTCCCTGGGATTCTCCAGGCAAGAGTAGTGGAGTGGGTTGCCATTTCCTTCTCCAATGCATGAAAGTGAAAAGTGAAAGTGAAGTCATTGAGTCTTGTCCAACTCTTAGCAACCCCATGGACTGCGGCCCACCAGGCTCCTCCGTCCATGGGATTTTCCAGGCAAGAGTGCTGGAGTTGGGTGCCATTGCCTTCTCTGATGTGCAACCTAGATAGAATATTAAAAAGCAGAGACACTACATTGCCAACAAAGGTCTGTCTAGTCAAGGCTATGGTTTTTCCAGTGGTCATGTATGGATGTGAGAGTTGGACTTTGAAGAAAGATGAGTGCTAAAGAATTGATGCTTTTGAACTGTGGTGTTGGAGAAGACTCTTGAGAGTCCCTTGGACTTCAAGGAGATCCAACCAGTCCATTCTAAAGGAGATCAATCCTGGGTGTCCTTTTGAAGGACTGATGCTAAAGCTGAAACTCCAGTAGTTTGGCCACCTCATGCAAAGAGTTGACTCATTGGAAAAGACCCTAATGCTGGGAGGGATTAGGGGCAGGAGGAGAAGGGAACGACAGAGGATGAGATGGCTGGATGGCATCACCAACTTGATAGATGTGAGTTTGTGTGAACTCTGGGAATTGGTGATGGACAGGGAGGCCTGGAGTGCGGCGATTCATGCGTCATAAAGAGTCAGACACAACTGAGCAACTGAACTGAACTGAAATGAAACATTAAAAAAATCCAAGCTGATATGGTTATTGTTGCTGTTGTGCCTTTTTTGTGGAGGGGGGGTGTTGGGGGGGGAGGTCACAATCCATTTCCTCTGTTTCATGTGTGTGTCTGTATTGTACTGCCAGGCAAATACAAGTGACTCTGGTGGAAACTAGCAATTATAGACATTGTTAGATTACAGAGAATTAAACATTTTGAATTGTATGATTATCAGAACCTTTATTCCTATTCTCCATTTCAGATCCTTAAAGACTATTAAGAAAAAGATATTTTCAACTCATTCATGGACTATTACTATGAGGTCAGGAGAAGTCTAATTGCAAAGATTATGGGATTTCAGTTGTAAGAAAATTAATTGCAAAAATAGGCCTCTATCTTCAAAGAGTGTAGAAGGGGAAAAGTGCTCGGTTTGGTAATGCAAAGTCAAAGGAAATGTTCTATAAAAAGATCTCACTTTTGCCATATTTGACAAAATGTAATTTTTTGGAAGTTAGTTTTTTTGAGGTCTATATTACATGCAAAAATTTACCCTTTTAGGTGCACATTTCTATGAAATTTGCAAATCCATATAGTCACGTCATTACCATAATAATAACAACAGATCATTTCCATCACATTAAAATGTTCCTGGGTCTTCCCTAATAGTCCAGTGGATAAGACTTCTTGCTCCAATGCAGGGGCCCAGGTTCCATTTCTGGTTGCAGAACCAAGATCCCACATACTGCAACAAAGCCCACATGCCTCAACCAAGAGCCTGCATGTCACGGTGAAGATCCAGCATAGCCAAAACAAATAGTAAAAATAAATAATTTTTTAAAAAAGTAAATGTTGCCTTATGCACCTTTGTAATCAATTTTCTCTTCTTACTCCCAGACCCTGGCAATCAGTAGTCTACATTCTGTCCCTATTATTTTGCTATTAATATTATCAGAATATTATACAAATGGATTTATATAGTATTTTGATTTGGTGCCCGGTTTCTTTCACAAAAGACAGTGCATCTGAAATTCATCCATTTCTTTGCATACATAAGAAGTTTGCTTTATTGCTGAATTACATTTCATTATTTGACTGAAACTATATTTGCTGATCCGTTGTATAGTTGAAGAACATTTGAGTTATTTTCAGCTCTTGATGACTATTGCAAAGTTGTCATAAACATATGAATGCAGGTTTTTGTATGTATGTATATTTTCATTACTTCTGGATAAGTGGAATTGCTAGGATGCACAGTTAGTGTATGTTTAAGTTGGTAAGAAACTGTCTACTATTTTCCAAAGTGGTTGTGTTATTTTTCATTGCCACCAAAGATTTACAAAGTTTCTGTTGCTCCATATATTAGCAATACCTGATATTGGTACTTGCTTTTTTTTTTTTTTTTTTTTTTACTATTCTTAGAGGCAAAGTGATATCTCACTGAAGTTCTAATTGAATTTTTCTAATGACTATGCTGAGCATCTTTTGACTTGTTTATTTGCCATCCATAGAGCTTATTTGACGAAGCATTTGTTCAAGTCTTTTCCCTGTTTTAAAATATCTCGTGTTTCATTTTCTTATTAATAAAATATTAATTAATTAATTATAATGATTTCTTTCGGAGAAGGCAATGGCATCCCACTCCAGTACTCTTGCCTGGAAAATCCCATGGGCGGAGGAGCCTGGTAGGCTGCAGTCCACGGGGTTGCGAAGAGTCAGACACAACTGAGCGATTTGACTTTCACTTTTCACTTTCATGCATTGGAGAAGGAAATGGCAATCCACTCCAGAGTTCTTGCCTGGAGAATCCCAGGGACGGGGGAGCCTGGTTGGCTGCTGTCTATGGGGTCGCACAGAGTCGGACGCGACTGAAGCGACTTAGCAGCAGTAGCAGCAATGGTTTCTTTAGACATCTGGAAACCAGTTAGCTATCATCATATGTTTTTGTAAATATTTTCTGCCAGTGTGTGGTTTTTTGTTCATTTTTTACACTATATTTCGAAGAGCAAAAGCTTTTAATTTTATAATATCCTATTTAACAAATCTTTCTTTTATAATTCATGTGTTTTGACTCCTAAGAGATCTTAAAGCTTTGCTTAACCCAAGATTTCAAAGAGCTAAGAAACGTTAATATTTGATGGTTTAAGGTGAATTTGTAAGGCATGGCGATCGTGTATGAACAGCAGGCATGGAAGAGGCAAGCTCTGGAGTCTGGCCCTTGTCACCTCTTAGATGAAGAGAGAATGCAGTGGAACTGACCAGCTCACAGAGTCTGACTGCCCAGGAGTAAACAGACATACAGACACAGGGTTCAGAAAACCAGAGCAAGTTCGTCTGCAATCCAGGTAATTGTCAGCAACAACAGGTCAGAGGACAGGTGGCTGGAAAGGGGATGAATGTTTTGAGGATCAATAGAGTTGATATGTCATTACTTTGAAAATCTGCACCTTGGTGTCAAAAATCCAGCTGACATGATGATTATTTCATTCATAACATGACAATATTCATTTATGAGAGAGAAAATCAAGAATCACAAGTTCTTGACTCTCTGTTCTGGGGAAGTTTAATTCTAGGAGAGTTGAGATGCAATAGGAAAGCCTGTGATTTCCTTCTTTATATAAGATCATGGATCTTATAGAACTGCTTTGCCAAGAACCATATGCATCAGAGCTACCTGTGAGGTCATTTCATATGAAGATTTCTGGGCCTCAGCTCAGGCTTGTCAAAATTAGAAGTATTTGGAGGATGGCCAAAAAGGCTCTGGACTTTTTATAAGCTTTCCAGGAGACTGCTTAAAAAACTCTGGAAGACAGATATCAAACACCAAAGGACTGGGATGGAGAGGAGATATGAGGAGAGGCAGCTGCACTTTCTCTACAATTCCTACTTTTGAATGGATGGTTTGAGAAGCTGGAGACAGCTGATTCTAGAAGCACGAAAATTCAGCAGTATTTCTGCAGAGGCAGAAAATGGAAAAGGAAAATGAATATATCAATTGGTGATATGCTACATAATATGTAATATAATATATTACACATAGATAAATAGGCAGATGGCTAATTTGTACCAATATGCTTCAGTTAATATGGAAATAATATAAATATAATAATAATAACAATATTTTAAGTGAAGAATTTAGGGTTTTGTTTTGAATAAAACACTTTATTTCATCATTTGAAGTGGCAGCAATCACCTCTAATGACATATCAAAAATATATTAGACATTTCACTTGTATATAATATTTGATTTCAATAACATGAAAATAAAGGCATTTATCAAAACTCCTAAAGATTATTTCTTGATTTTTCTCTCTTGTTTTAGATATTTTACAGAGCTTATTTATCTCAAATTGGTTTCTAATTCCCTGACAAAATGAATACAATGCAAATGAAAATTTAGTCTGCAAATATAAATAAAAATAGGAATAGAAGTAGGTCTTACAGAATAAAACAGCAAGTTACTGTTTAAATGGAAAATGGAAACAAACCATAGATGACTCTCTTGAAAGCAGAAAGCCATCAGGCCAGAAAGACTGGCTTCTGAGTTGCTTATGTTTATTTCACAAGTGACAAAGAGACCTTTGCCCTTGTGGGCTGTTTTGTTTCTATGCTCTACTCCAGTAACTTGCCCAAAATGAAAAGCAGACTTTGGTTCTGTTATAGCATTCTTTAAAAAGAATAAGTCTTATTACTGCATGCAAGTGAATTTGGTTTGGTTGGATTTGGTTGCAGCAGAAGTGAACAAGGTGTCAGATGATCATCATGACCCCATTTTTATCTCAAGCAGACTAAATTCAAAACGGAGAACAGAGTCTCTGTCTGTAGCTCAGTGAAACTGGATTGTGGAGCATTTCATGAGCTCAGCTGGTTCTGGGGGACAGAGCATCTCCTGTATCCTGACTATCATCTGGTAAGAACATTTCCGCACTTGGTGACTCACGTGAGCCTTGAGTTCAGGGTGCTTTCACTCCCCACTAATCCTATTCCCAACCTCTGCCTCCTCCACCGGAGGGTGGAGAATCTACATAAAGAAAGCGCCCTTTCAGCTGTAGCTTTTCTCCACACAGCACTACCCTGAGTTTGGAAAGAACTCAACTGTTCATCTCCCCTGGGCACACAGAACAGCAGAATAGAAGAGTGAAAGCTGCCAAAATGCTAATCATGGGGAAAAAAAAATAACAAGATCCAGATGGGAAAAAATGGACATATTTCATTTATCCTGGGAAACTTTACAGTATATCATTTGTGATGCATAATACACCCAGTCCTAGCCCTTTATAAACAAATACTACAGAGGCATATGCCATGAGATTATAAACAGAGTTGTCCATAAATTTGATGGGCCCGTACACTCAATGTTGTGCATATGACTGTGGCTTATTCAGCAGGATCCGGGGGCTACAGTCTGTTCTCTTGGCTGCTGATCTACTGTGTAATCTCAGCTCACGCATCAGGACAGAATCCCAGTGGACCAATTCACCTGAATGAAACTCAGAGACATTTCACACCAGAGAAACTAGGGCTCATTTTGACTTGGTCCATGCTTGCGCTGGAAAACCTTGTTTAAGACAGCCTGGTTTCTGAAGAGCTAGGAAAGCTCTTCACTTTTAGTAGGAAGAAGCAGGTTGTTTAAAGAAAAAGCAAAGATTCCTACGCCTCCCCTCCCCCCAGTTCTCAAACTCAGCCCACCTCTACTGATTCTATAAATTTTTCTTTAAATTGGAGTATAATTGATAATGGCTTCACACTCACCTTTTAACAAGGTAAAAGGTAGGTCTGAAATAACAGCTCCAGGAAATACTCTGAAAATGCTAAACTAGATAAATGGTTAGGTATCTGCATACGAGAGCATGAGAGATATTTCTAAGAGTCACTCTTTCAGCTTTATTTAGGAAGGAAACTGCCGTCCTCATTCTAGAGGAATATAATAGGGGTGTGGTTGTTGTTGTTCAGTCTCTAAGCTGTGTCCAACTATTTGAGACTTCATGGACTGCAGCATGCCAGGCTTTCCTGTCCTTTACCAACTCCTGGAGTTTGCTCAAATTCATGTCCATTGAGCCAGTGATGCCATCCAACCATCTCATCCTCTGTTGCCTGCTTCTCCTCCTGCCTCAATCTTTCTCAGCATCAGAGCATTGGGGTCTTTTCCAATGAGTTGGCTCTTCTCATCAGGTGGCCAAAGTATTGGAGCTTCAGCATCAGTTCTTCCACTGAATATTCAGGGTTGATTTCCTTTAGGATTGACTGGTTTGATCTCCATGCAGTCCAAGGAACTCTCAAGAGTCTTATCCAACACCACAAGTCAAAACGTAGTGTTGGAGAACAAGTGTGATAGGCTGTAACTAACCATTGAGATCATTGTGATTGGAACGCCCTGAGCAATGTATTGCAAACCACTATATCCATTAAAAAAAAAAAACAAAAAAAACAAAAAAAAAACTGGGCATGAAAGGGATTTTCAATGACCACTTTCTTTTTTCCCCCTAGATTTCTTTCTTTCTTTTCTTTTCTTCTTCTTCTTCTTCTTTTTTTTTTTTTTTTTTTTTTTGATGAGGACCATCTTTAAAGCCTCGGGAACTTCCCTGTAGCTCATACAGGAAAGAATCTGCTTGCAATGTGGGAGACCTGGGTTTGATCCCTGGGTCAGGAAGATCCTCTGGAGAAGGGAATGGAAACCCACTCCAGTATTCTTGCCTGGAGAATCCCATAGACAGAGGAGCCTGGTGGGCTACAGTCCATGGGGTCACTAAGAGTCGGACACAACTGAGTAACTAAGCACAGCACACATCTTTAAAATCTTAACTGAATTTGTGACAATATTGCTTTTGTCTTTTGTTTTGGTTTTTGGCTGCAAAGCATGTGAGATCCTAGCTCTCCAGCCAGGGATCAAACCTGTACCCCCTACACTGAAAGACGAAGTCTTAACCACTGGACCACCAGAGAAGTCCCTCAGTGACCAATTTCTTATACTTTATGTGTACCACTTCACCTCTGCACCCCTGACCTGTGGCTTCCATGCAGATGAATCTTGTGTATGTTAATACCCAGGATCACTTCTGTCTGTCTCGACTGATTTAAGAAGAAGCAGAGCTGTTGGACCTTGAAGGAGCCAGACTTGGGGTAAGTGAGTTGGACATCTGACTTCATGTAAATTACTTCAACATACCCTTACAGATCAATCACTCTAAAACTCAAGGCCTATATAAAACTGTTTGCAAGTTGGAGTCTAACTTGGGGAAACAGGAGGTATTTGGAAATCCATCAGGCTAGATCACTGAGTCTGTTGCCCTTGATGGCAAAGAACACAGGGCAGAAAGTATCTGGTAGAAGGTGTTTACCACCTCTTCCCCAAGAAAAGTCAGAACTGATGTATTCATGGAAGCAAAACAAAGATGGAATTAAAGCAATATCTTGCATCTCTATACTATTTATGCTTTGATCATGCCTCTGTCGCTTCAGTAATTTATGATTCAATTTTTTAGTTAAAAATGGTTCTTAGTCTTGCAATATCCCTTTATTGTACCTAATGTGTATTGTGGT
Organism: Bubalus kerabau; assembly: GCF_029407905.1. Lineage (NCBI taxonomy): Eukaryota > Metazoa > Chordata > Mammalia > Artiodactyla > Bovidae > Bubalus > Bubalus kerabau. The sequence continues at coordinate 17,975,111 of NC_073626.1, forward strand.
TTGAGCTAATAGAAGAAATTTCCTACTTAGTTGTCTTCTGACTCTGCTCTTGAGTCTTCAATCCTGTGTGTGTGTGTTTGCTAAGTCGCTTCAGTAATGTCCGACTCTTTGTGACTGGAGCCCACCAGAATCTTCTCTCCATGGGATTCCCTAAGCAAGATTACTGCAGTGGGTTGCTATACCTTCCTCCAGGGAATCTTCCCAACTCAGAGTTCGAGCCCACACCTCATATGTCTCCCACATTAGCAGATGGGTTCTTTACCACTTGCACCACCTGGGAAGTCCATACCCTTCCCTAGTGATGATGGAGAAGATAGGATGCACTGGATGCCTTGGTCTATATCCATATAGAACTATCTGAAACTTCAGCAAACAGGGCATGATAATCACATAGCATCATGATGCTTCCCTTTACATTTTCTTGGCTTAGCCTTTTTGTTTTTTTCTGAAAATGTTCTATAAACAGTTATCATAGCACGTCACAGGAAAATCTAAATGTTAATAAATCTTGATATGTTTGTCTAGATCTACAATGGATATAATGTTTATGTCCCCCCCAAAAAAAAACCTCATATGTTGAAACCTTAATCTCAATGTTGGGAGAAGGCAATGGCAACCCACTCCAGTACTCCTGCCTGGAAAATCCCATGGACAGAGGAGCCTGGTAGGCTGCAGTCCATGGGGTCGCTAGGAGTTGGACATGACTGAGCAGCTTCACTTTCACTGTTCACTTTCATGCATTGGAGAAGGAAATGGCAACCCACTCCAGTGTTCTTGCCTGGAGGATCCCAGGGATGGGGGAGGCTGGTGGACTGCTGTCTATGGGGTCTCACAGAGTCGGACACGACTGAAGCGACTTAGCAGCAATCTCAATGTGATGGTATTTGGAGGTGGGGCTTTGAGGAGATGATTATATCTTGAGAGTGGAACTTCCAAAATGAGATAAATGCCCTTTTAAGAAGAGACCAGAGAATTTTCTAGCTCTCTTTCCACCATGTGAGGACACTAAGAGAAATCAGTAATCCACAGCATGGAAGAGGGCTCTGGCCACACCCCATGCCTGCTGGCACCCTGGTCTCCCACTTCCAGGCTCCACATTCTGAGAAATAAATTTTTGTTGATATTTGTAAGCCACCTATTCTACAGTGCTTTGCTATAGCAGCCCAAACGGACTGAGACAAGACCAGAGTTTGGAACTGAGGCAAGAATTACTTTATGTCATTCTCGAAAGCCTTTCATTCAATATTCCCAAAGCTCTGAGGCTTAACAAATAATATATTTTAATTTCTTCTTACATTACCTTAATTCTCACTTTGTGCCTGCTTCCTTGTTGGTGGAAAAAGTGAAGTGGTTGGATTAGGGATGAGCAAGTTTCCCTATCCCTATTTTCTCTCTATGGCATCTAAATTCCAGAGATTTCATTGTGTCTTGCTTGGGGATGAGGAGCATCTGATTCTTACTTATTATCACTTCAGGCTGACATCTCTTGAGCCATATTTCATCTAACCTACTCCGTAGATTCCAACTCATGCAGAGCTGTGGGGATGTCCCCTGCTTCTGATTACAGCAACCGTTCAGGTCCAGCTCTCTTCCACCTGCCACCATCCACCTATCAGGCTCTGGAAGCATCTATCCAGATACTTTCATTACTGGACTGGGACATGGGGAACTCTGTGAACTTTGGGGGGCGGACAACGAAAGACTCTTTAACACTTCTTTGTTCCTCTCAGGTGCACAGAATATTTCCTTCCATAAGATAAAGAACTTGCCAGTTTCCTAGTATGCGACTCTGTGGTTGGAGGGCATACTTCTGTGCCCTTAGATTTCTAAATGAAATTCAGAGATTCTAATATTCTTCCTACCCCCAAATGAATTGGAGGAGAGAAGTATGGTGCAAGGACCTTCTCACAAATTTTTGTTTATTTCTTTTTTTCCTACCAGCTTTTCTCATTTTCTTGTATGTGGCAAATTTTATCCAGACCTTAGGGATTAAAAACACTGTTCTGGTTTTGTATTCTTGTATTCTTTCAAATTTAGCTTTTCCTTGGTCTATGTCAAAAGCCAAGATTTTTACTCTGTTTATGGCAACCTTCAGAAGCCAATTCTGGCAGAATGTCTTGTTCTACTTTGGTTAGGGCTAGAGTAGGGCTGAGGATGGGGTAAGAATAAAAGTATAGAAATAGTAGGAAAATCATATAGGCTAATTTTCTCACCATATTTATTTGTGACCTCATATAAACATATCTTTAGATTTAATCACACAAGAGTACAAAGGATAGCAGAGTTGACAGGATAGGGTCAATGAATGTGTGTGAACCAAATTAATGAATTTGATTTTTAAAATGTGCTTTGATTTTAGGCTTTTGTTTAGTTTCCATAAGCCAATTGTATTTAATTTCACAGAGGCATAAACTCCATGGAACACTGAGCAGACTAGATAATGAGTACAAGAAAAAGTGCAGGTCTCTTTTGTTTTGGAAATTTCAAGGTTTGAAAGTATATAAATGACACTTGAAGACCAAGCATGACTCTTAATAGTGAACATTTGTCTTAATTTGTGGTGTCCTCATTCATTTTGGTCACAGGCATAACAATTTCTTTTTATTTTCTTTAGAAACATTTTCTTCTTTGTACAACTTCTTTTCTGCACTGATAATTAGGGTCATTAATTGCCTTTTACACTGGCTTTATTTAAATCTAAGTCCCCTAGGTCTTACTAGCCTAGAGTTTCATTTCCTCCATGATGAAGCTCTTGGGGTGAGTATACAGGTTGACAATATGTTCAATGTCACAGAAGACACAGGCTTGGTGTGAGAGGGAAAACTAAAGTTGAGATCTGGGACTGAGTTTCCCCAAAGCTCAGAGGGTCAGAAATAGAAGCAATTATATCAAGAAAATAAGCTTCCCATTCCACAGTCTATTTTTGGCACATTTGAATTGGAGAGGGAAATTCCAAGAGTTACTATGTAATTTCAATTTTTTTCCTTCAAAGTTGGATAGCTGAATATCTGGAATTTTGCCGATATGCATTGATTAAAATAAATACATGTGCTATGTTGTGCTTAGGGATAAGGAAGCGGGAAAAGAGGCAATTAAGATGTGTTGAGTGCTAACTATACAAAAAACATTCACATTCATCCTTTCAGGAAATATTTGTTGACTTAAATATGCACCACATACTTTTGAGGGTGTCTGGTATAATTTGATGTGAAAAAGTAGATATAATGCCTGTCTTCACTGAACTTACAATCACAGAACTTGTAAAAAGTTCAATTAAATCATTTTACAAATTGAAGTAAAATAATAATTGTGCAAAATGTAATATAGGAGCATGCTCAGGGCTATTTATTCTGTAACAAGATATTCTAGGACTGGAACTGATTGAAAAAGCTGCTGAAATCTATAGGTAAGTTCCATGTAAGTCTAAATACCGTCATGAATCAATGGTAAGTAATAATCATAGGACAATAATTTGGGTTACTTTCAGCAGCCATAGTGGTTTTAAATTATTAAAATACTTAGAGATGATAAATAGTTGATTTTCCAAGACTCTCAGTGCCTACCTTCTCTTACTATATTATCTCCCAAGGAATATCCTGAATAATCCAAACCGAGACCACAACACAATTCAAGAACTAATGAGTTGACACTTTATAGACTAGGGTCCCTAGGATGCTTCTCCAGTAGCTGGCTTGTAGTTTGGTTGATTAATTTCAAAGTCTTAATAATTAAATATTTATATGTTAATCCAGCCATATTGAAAATTTATAAATTTTTCTGAAAGATCATTATAGATTCTAAACAAAAAACCACAGTTTAACTACAGCTTCTAAGCAGAATAACTATAATTAGAAGTTAACTCAGAAAATTGTATGGTAAAAAGAGTACACAGAATAAATATGCACAGACGCTGTGATATAAAGGATCATTGCTTTTACGCTGAATAGAAAAGTCGACATGCTCAAGCACACAGAATATGCAAAATGGTGAAATATGGCTTGAAAGCAGACAAGAGTTAGAAAACATGAGGCTTTAGAAATAATGCCAAACTTTTGTACCTTAAGAGGAGGAAATGGTTATAAGGACTATATGTAATGGACAGTACAATGGCAAATTCTATGCATCAACTGGAATGGATAATGGGGTGCTCATATAACTGGTCAAACATATTTCTGAGTGTATTTTGGATTGAATTAACATTTGAATCTGTCAGCCTCATCCTATCTGTTGGAGGCCTGAATAGGACAAAAAAGGTGACTTTCCTTGCAACTGCCTGCTTTTGGACTTGAACTTATGTCATCAACTCTCCTGGTTCTCAGGCCTTTGGACACAGACTGGAACTTATACTAGCAGCTCTTCTAGGTCTTTAGCTTTCTGATTGCACATCTTGGGACTTAGTTTCCATAACTGCATGATCCAATTCTTAACAATAAATTTTTATGTATCTCCATACCCTATTGGTCTGTTTATATGAGAGAAAAACAAACAAACAAACAAAAAATCAAATACAGGTAAAATAATCAAATTTGGCTTTGCGAATCAACTCTAACTAAGCTAATGCATGCATACATGCTAAATCACTTCAGTTGTGTTTGACTCTTTGTGACCCTACAGACTATAGCCTGCCAGGCTCCTCTGTCCATGGGGGATTCTCCAGGTAAGAATACTGCAGTGAGTGATCATGTCCTCCTCCAGGGGATCTTTCCAACACATAGATGGAACCCTCATCTTTCACTTCTCCTGCATTGGCAAGCTGGTTCTTTACCACTAGTGCCACCTGGGAAGCCCCCATAACTAAACTAGATGGAATAGCAATGAAGCTGAAAAGACTGTTAGGAGGATAATGAATGAAGAACAAAGGTAACTTAGTCCATAGCATCAGTTCTCAATGGAAGTGCTATGCACTTTCCCAGACAATTTGGAAATTAATGACAGTGCTTTTATTCTGTTTTATTTTTTGGCTACTGGCACTGATTGGTAAGTGGAGTCCAGGTTTTCTAGGTGTATTTTGTAATATGCAGAATATTTAAAGGGACAATTGTCTGGGTCTCACAAAACTTGCAAATGGCCCTGGATAAAAGCATATACTTTCATACAAATGAAAAAGCTCTCTAGAATCTAATTCAGTTTTAGATATAAACACACAGTATTTTTGCATGATTTAAGTATACACTAACATTTCCAGGAATGAATCCACTATGTAAATGGAAACATAATTGTATTTTATTTTTTTCAGAAGTTTCTACATTTTGTCAGTTTGTAAAATCTGGCTGAAGAGAATGCTGTTCCTGGTTTTAGAGTCCAATGCAAGGACCTGTATCTGCCTGTCTTTTTACCTTTCAAATCTGGAATGATTCTTTATGTAGGTGCAAATGTCTGACAACATTGCGAGGCTTTTTTGGTCTAGCCATGCCTGATTTTTACATGTTGAAAGACATATTGTTATTATATAATTTCCTCTATTTCAACTTCATATTACAGTTAAAATATTTTTATTTTATTTACAAATTTTGTGTGTAAGTTTGGTTATATTATATGTGAATTTGTTCTGTATACTAAAGGAAGTATTATAAAATATTTTGTAGGATACATTGATCTGAAACAGTTGGGAATCACTGGCCTTGGATTCATGTTCCTATCAGTAGAGATGGAAAAAGTGAATAGAACCAAAGATATTTAGGAGGTGAAATTAACAAGAAGTGATAAATGATGGAATATGAGGGTGGGATGAGTTGAGAGAAAAGGAAGACTTAAAGATGAGTCATGAATGATGACTTGCACAAATAAATGAATGGAAGTGTTATTTACTGTGTTAAGGGAAACTGAAAGATGACCCAGTTTAAGAAGAGCAACAAAAATTCAGTTTTGGTGCTCATGCCTATGGGGTCAGAGAGAACAGTAGAGGCTAAGTACCCAGACCTTTTTTTCAGGGCTAGCAAAATAAATTTGTGAGTCACATATGGTCAAAGTGAGACCTGAGATGAGACTCCATATCCTGTCCATGGAGAATTCCAACATATATAGATTTGTTGTTGTTACTGTTGTTCAGTTGCTAAGTCATGTATGACCCTTTGAGACCCCACGGACTGCGGCATGCCAGGCTCCTATGTCCTTCACTATCTCCTGGAGTTTCCTCAAATTCATGACCTTTGAGTCAGTGATGTTATCTAACTTGTCCTCTGCTGCCCTTTTCTCCTTTTGTCTTCAGTCTTTCCCAGCATCAGGGTCTTTTCCAATGAGTTGGCTCTTCACATCAGATGGCCTATTAAAAGCTTCTGCACAACAAAGGAACCTATAAGTAAGGTGAAAAGACAGCCTTCAGAATGGGAGAAAATAATAGCAAATGAAGCAATTGACAAAGAACTAATCTCAAAAATATACAAGCAACTCCTGAAGCTCAATTCCAGAAAACTAAACGACCCAATCAAAATATGGACCAAAGAACTAAACAGACATTTCTCCAAGGATGACATACAGATGGCTAACAAACACATGAAAAGATGCTCAACATCACTCATTATCAGAGAAATGTAAATCAAAACCATTATGAGGTACCATTTCACACCAGTCAGAATGGCTGCGATCCAGAAGTCTACAAGCAATAAATGCTGGAGAGCGTGTGGAGAAAAGGGAACCCTCTTACACTGTTGGTGGGAATGCAAGCTAGTACAGCCACTATGGAGAACAGTGTGGAGATTCCTTAAAAAACTGGAAATAGAACTGCCTTATGATCCAGCAATCCCACTGCTGGGCATACACACCGAGGAAACCAGAATTGAAAGAGACACGTGTACCCCAATGTTCATCACAGCACTGTTTATAATAGCCAGGACATGGAAGCAACCCAGATGTCCATCAGCAGATGAGTGGATAAGAAAGCAGTGGTACATATACACAATGGAATATTACTCAGCCATTAAAAAGAATACATTTGAATCAGTTCTAATGAGGTGGATGAAACTGGAGCCTATTATACAGGGTGAAGTAAGCCAGAAAGAAAAATACCAATACAGTATATTAACACATATATATGGAATTTAGAAAGATGGTAACGATAACCCTGTATGCAAGATAGCAAAAGAGACACAGATGTATACAACAGTCTTTTGGACTTTGTGAGAGAGGGAGAGGATGGGATGATTTGGGAGAATGGCATTGTAACATGTATAATATCATATAAGAAACGAATCACCAGTCCAGGTTCGATGCATGATACAGGATGCTTGGGGCTGGTACACTGGGATGACCCAGAGGGATGGCACGGGGAGGGAGGTGGGAGAGGGGTTCAGGATGGGGAACACGTGTATACCCATGGTGGATTCATGTTGATGTATGGCAAAACCAATACAATATTGTAAAGTAATTAGCTTCCAATTAAAATAAATACATTTATAATTTTAAAAAATAAATAAATAAAAATTATTTTTAAACATCTTATTTATTTGACTGCACCAAGTCTTATTCCAGCATGCAGAATCTTTTAGCTGTGGCATGTTCCCTGACCAGGGGTTGAACCAGCACCCCTGCATTGGGAGCTTGGAGTCTTATCCACTGGACTACCAGGGAAGTTCTTACCACATGGCGTTAGGGAGGCATTACTTACTACTCTCATTTTATGGCTGAGAAAATGAATGTGGAGATAGCTGACTGAAGTCAGAGCAAGCCGGAGATTTGGGGATTTCAGATTGAAACGAACATGATCTAAATTATTTTTTCATGCCTGTTGAGTACATTTGTGAAGAAATAGAATCCCTCAGGGAATTTACATTGGGGGAAACATATAACGAACTGTAAATATTATAGTTGGGAAGTCCTTCATGGATCTCTTTTGTTACTGCACATCTTCCTAATAAGGCTTTGACTGTCTTTTTTCTGGTTGTCATTAATAAGAATATTGATACCATGAACTACTTTGGAAGATAAGAGATAGTATCTCCCTCTGGAACAAAGGGTAGACATGCTTATTGCACACAGTTCTCTAAGCTCACCGTTCACCTTTTTATGTCCAGTGGGTGTGCAGGCATCCATCTGGTCCCATCCATGTCACCCCCATGGGACTTAGGGCAAAGAGAAACGATGCAAATATGCTGCTGTTTGTGTGGCTCTTGTCCTGTAAATAATAAAACTTTTTCTCTGACCCAGTTTGATGTGTTCTGCAGCAACCATGAAATGGCTGCAGGCTGACTTGTGAGCTTGCAAGTAACATAAAAGCTTAAAAATTCTTGAGAATTATTTGGTACACTACTCATACAGCATGCCAAAAGAAGATAAGGGCTATCGAAGAAAAGAAGAAAGCAAATAGTATAAGGCAGAACAGATGTCCTGAGGTGGGATTGAAGATAAAGAGTGTGGCAAAGTATCTCATGTTAAGAGGTGAGCGAGGACTTGAAGGAGTTGCTTTGAAAATGCAGAGCAGGAGAATATACCAGACTGTACACATGCGTGCACACACACAAAGTCAGTGTAAGTACTCTAAGGCCAGAGAAGCAGTCAGTAAGGAGTAGGTGGGTGGGGGTTAGAGTGGCAAGGTCAGCGAAATAGTAGGATCAGAAAGTCTTTGTAGGACATTTGAAGACTTTGGTTTTACTTCTAAGTGAAATAATCACTGTTGAGCACACATTCGATTTATATGTTGAAAGACTTGTGTTCACTGCTCCACTGAGATGATAGTGGAAGGAAGCAATAGTCAAAGCAGAGAGCCAACTTAGAAGACATTTGTACTTTATTATCCAAGGGCTTTATTATAGTGTGTACTGATATATATTTAGATTGCGGTAAGGCAATCCTGCTTTTAAAAGTAGGTATTAATGGAGTATTTGTTCCCTACTATTCAACTTAGTGTACATTTAAAATCCCAACTTAATAAATACATTCTTATGAGTATCCAAGACAAGGAACTTTTTTTTCTGGATTCTTAGATTAATTCATGACATTCAGGAGAACAATAAGGCCATAGGCAACATAAATTAACAGCTTTGTAGAGGCTGATGATGGTGGAGTAAAAAATAAACAGCATTTACCAACTAAGTTAGTGTTAACTATACCAGGGATCTGGTCTTCATTAAAATACTAATGATTTGGGGATGCTAATGGACCACATTAACTCGGCAGGTGCCATAGATGATTGTGAACAAGGGAATTGTTTTAATACAATCTAGTTTTTCATTTTTTTTTTTTTTTTGCCTATTCAGACACAATATGATTGGAATTCCATTTGTGCATGCTGGCACCTGCAACATTATCTTTTCTAAACACCTCAAAATAGATTTTCTACCCTCCTCCAACCAGGAGACTTCATTATGCTGCCTCCAAGGAGCTTGAAGAAGAAATGACTTCAGTCACAGCATCAGCACTCTGACAACCTCTGAATAGTTGGTTCACTGACTAATTTGAACCAGAATTTCATCAGAGTCTCACAGCAGATTTGGATAGAATGGTTATTGTTATTATCAGGGCATATTCTAAATGCAAGTCTGACTTTACCACAGAGACAGAGCAGGTGGCCGCTCCTCCCCTCCCCACACAAAACATTACTGGGAACAAAATGCAAAATGACCGGTGTGTGAGTCAACGGATGGGATTTGGAAAGAGTAGGCAATTTCCAGTTTGCCTAAGGTAAGCAAAAATTCCACAGTCAACTGCTGACTAAATGGATTAACAAACTCAAACATTTTCAGGTTAGGGAGAGGGAAGAATTTGCAAATGAACTGACAATGGATTTAACAGGTTTTAGCCTGAGGTAGTTTAAAATTTTGAACAGCACTTGTGTAGGACATGGGGCAATCTTGAGGCAAACACCAGTATTGAATCAGCTTTGCTATTACTTACAGATCCCTTGGTTCACTGACTCTCCAAATTACTGTTGATTATTTCAGCATATTTCTAATTGGGTCACCAGAATAGGCATACTTCATCTGAGAAAGCAATATACATGCATAGCAGGCTCATGCAAATCAAATATTCTGTTTTCTGTCCTCTGTTATTCAAAATATTGAAATATGCCATATTCATGACACAATGGAAATATTCAAACTGCAAATTGACGCGTATTCAAATATGGCCTAAAATCTGTTTACGCTGCAAGTATATATTTCATAGGAAAATATATATGTTCAAATATTAATAAAGCTAACTGGATTTTCTACATTCAAGCTCAGAAGCTTTTCAAGGTATATTGCTAGGCATAAACTATGCATTGAACACTTTGGCCATTATATTGTATTATAGGCAAACATTCCACCCAATTGATTTGAATAGGGGAGACTCAGGACAATTTTTTTCTTGATTAAACTTGTGTCACCCTCCCCCCACCCCAAGAAGAACGTGGTCTGTGCCTTCCAACTCTAAAGCCAGCGCATCATGTGCCAAGACACACATGGCCAGAACTACAAGCCATGAAACTAGAGAAAATAGGCCCTTATGCTACATCTCATTCAAACTTCCACTTTGATATATATCCCTTTTACAATGAAAAAATTTACATCTTTTCGGAAGAAGTACTTTTTGGTCAGCAGAACAAGATGCCTTGTGTTTCAGTCGGGCATGGGTGAAATGGATCAGTTTGCAGAGGCAATGAACCTTGCCTGGGTGGAGAGAGCATGAGGGACTTTCTCCAGCAGGAAAACCTCTCATGTTACCCTCTCTGTCACTTACAAAGGTAATAGGAGACAATGAACATGGTTTGAGGTGAAAAGTCTCTTATATCGTCTCTTAAGTTACCTATCTGGAGGGACAGTCCTTATGTATATACGTAAGCATTGACTCTTAATTAAAAGAAAAAACAAAACACTAGGATATTATATCTTTTAATAATGCCAACTCTGGTAATTACATGAAGACTCTTGAGAGTCCCTTAGACTGCAAGGAAATCCAACCAGTCCATCATAAAGGAGATCAGTCCTGGGTGTTCATTGGAAGGACTGATGCTGAAGCTGAAATTCCAATACTTGGCCACCTAATGCAAAGAGCTGATTCATTGGAAAAGACCCTGATGCTGGGAAAGATTGAGGGCAGGAGGAGAGGGAACGACATAGGATGAGATGGTTGGATGGCATCACCGACTCAATAGACATGAGTTTGGGTAAACTCTGGGAGTTGGTGATGGACAGGGAGGCCTGGCGTGCTGCGATTCATGGGGTCGCAAAGAGTCGGACACGACTGAATGACTGATCTGAATTGAAACCTATGTAATGAAATGGCATAGAACGATAAAACGATCATACACATCGCACCAACAGTATCGAATTCCTAGTTTAGATACTGTACCATACTTCTGTCAGATGTAAACCACTGGGTGAAGCTAAGAGGTACACATGCTGCCTTTGCAACTTCTTTTGAATCTATAATTGCTATAAAAATAAAAAATAAAATCAAAACAATATAGAAACACCCTCCTCTTCACAGAGCTGGTCATATTTTTTGGTGTTTTATGCAAGAGAACAGGAAGCTGTGAACTAAAACTGAAACTGACATCTGTTTCCAAGCTTTCTGTCAACCTTTTAAAAACAAATACTTCAACAATATTGAAAATGAGAACTCTATAAGTTCCATGTTAAAAGCATGGTACCAGGCTTTTTGCCAACAGCCATCTACAGTTGTTCCAGAAGGACGTACATCACCCCACTTTTACCAGAAAAGGCTTGCTTTATTCATCACAAATCATAGAACAAGGCCCTGAAGCCACTTTTAATTGATTAAAAGGGAGTTACGAATGTTATTTCAGTGCACAAGGTACAGATGAACATATAAATTGTTGCCTGAATATCAGGAACAACTATCGATCACTAACTACAATTTGTGTTTTTGAACATGAGAAAGGCCGAGAAGAATATAGCCAAACAGCAAAGAAGTTTCAAGTCATCTTGTCATAGTTGGTCCCCTCCAATTCTAAAGAAATAAAGTTAAGAAAGCTGAGAAGGTAATATCACCGAGGTTTCATCTTTGAATCATCAATTCTACACATAGAAGCCCAGAATAATACACTAATGAGAAACGTATGTGTGACTCTTTTAAAATTCAAATCTCCTAGAGTATGATAGAAAAGGTTTCTGTTGTTTATGTTGGATGGTTAGCCAAATTCAGCTTTCATTATAATTACTGCTCCAGACCCAAATCGATACAAACACTGTTCTGTGTCTATATCTTAGAAACATTTCAGACTATGTGATGTTTTCGAAGTTCTAAAGTCTTCTCTGAAGCACAAAATGGTGTCTAAAGTTGTCTCAAAGAGCCTGGTTGGAAGGAATGTTTAATCATGTAAAAATATGATTCTTTTACATTCTTTTAAATATATTTTTCTCAATATTCAAAAATCTTTTACAATTAAAAATGATAATTATTTGGATTTCCCTGGTGGTCCAGTGGTTAAGAATCTGCCTGCCAATGCAGGGGACATGGGTTTGATCCCTGGCTTGGAAGATTCCAAGTGCAGTGAGACAACTAAGCCATAAGTACTGAGCCTGCACTCTAGAGGCCGTGAGCTGCAATTACTGAGCCCATGCACCACAATACTAAAGCCCATGAGCTCTAGAGCCCGTGCTCTGCAACAAGAGAAGCCACCACAGTGCCCCGAAACTAGGGAGTAGCCCCTGCTCGCTGCAACTAGAGAAAGTCCTCACTCAGGAATGAAGAGCCAGTCCAGCCAAAAATAAATAAAATTAGGAGATTAATTAATTTTAAAAATGTGCTGAGTTGGCAGGGTGGTCAGTGTCATTTTATTCTCATTTTCTGATTTTGAGAGAGAGGAAGATACTATAAGTAAGAGCTGGAATGTCAACAGATACAATTGCTGATAAATTACTAAGCAGTATGTATATTTCTATGAAGTGGTGGGTAAACTGCAGAAGTTCCAAAATGTAACGTAGAAAGATGAAAACCCCTAAACTTAGCGTGAGCATAGACTGAAGCAGTAATACGGTTGTATAGCTTTAAAGCAGAGTTTATAGTCTACATACCAATGATCCTACTAGCTGAAACCTCACCTCTGAGCTTCAGATTCATGAATGCAGTGCCTACTCAACATATCCACTTGGATTTCTTTCTGAAACTCATCTCATGTCTAAAACATATTTCCTGACATGCTCCCCAAATTTTCTAGAACTGTACTCTTCTCAGTCTCAGTTGATGGGAAATTGGTTATTGAAGGGAAACCCCTTGAATCAATCATGTTTCTCTTCTTTCTTCTGTAACATTTCAGTTCCATTAGGGCAGCATGCTGGTTCTCACTTTGCTGCTGCTGCTGCTGCTAAGCCACTTCAGTCGTGCCCGACTCTGTGCAACCCTATAGACGGCAGCCCACCAGGCTCCCCCGGTCTGGGATTCTCCAGGCAAGAACACTGGAGTGGGATGCCATTTCGTTCTCCAATGCATGAAAGTGAAAAGGGAAAGTAAAGTCGTTCAGTTGTGTCTGACTCTTCGAGACTCCATGGACTGCAGTCTACCAGGCTCCTCCGTCCATGGGATTTTCCAGGCAAGAGTACTGGAGTGGGGTGCCATTGTCTTCTCCTTTAGAAAGATCCAAAATCCTATGACTTATCATCTGCACTGACTCTACCTTAGCTCCAGCCACCATTTTTTCTTGCACAGATTGTTGCAATAGCCTCTTAATTGTCTTCCTGCTATACTAAGGGGTCTGAAGATGGATTCTTTATCACTAGCGCCATCTGGGAAGCCCTTGTTCTTGCTTATATATTCTATATATAAACATATTCCCTATTCTAAAATATATAAAGAATTCTTTGAACTCAATAATAAAAAGACAACCAAATTTTTAATTTTGTTGTTGTTCAATTGCTGAGTTGAGTCTGACTCTCGGCAACCCCCTAGACTGTAGCCTGCTAGGCTTCTCTTTCCAGGGAATTTCCCAGGCAAGAATACTGGCATGGGTTGCCATTTCCTTCTCCAAGGGATCTTCTTAGATCAGAGATCTAACCTACATCTCCTGCATTGGCAGGTGGATTCCTTCCCACTGAACCACCAGAGAAGCCCAATTTTTAATTTTATTTATTTATTTTAATTGTTTTATGATGTTGTGTTAGTTTCTGCTGTACAATGAAGTGAATTAGCTATTCTATACGTATATCCCCTCCCTCTTGGATCTCACCCCCCTATCCCACCCATCTAGGTCATCACAGAGCACTGGGCTGAGCTCCCTGTGTTACACAGCAGCTTCCCACTAGCTATTTTTGCACAAGCTAGTGTATTTATCTCAAGTTTTAAAATTAGCAAAGAATACAATTGAATAGATTCATTTTCAATGAATAGAAACTTGGGAATCAAGAAACAAGCATGGATCAGTGATATCAGGCCTGCTAGATTGGAACTGTATGAAGAGGGCAGCATGAGCAAGTGAACAGGGCACTAAACCCTCTATGGAGGGAGCATGGAAAACAAGGAGGGCGTGAAGATGCTAGGACACATCCAGAAGCCCAATTATTTTGCTAAGGTTCAGCCTTGCTGAATGCTACAAATGTTGATCCCAGCAATAGCGCATGGTAACTTTGCCTTCAACTGCACTAGATTGGCTTAAACACTTGGTTATGTCCTAGCCTAACCATGAGTTATCAGAGAAGGCAATGGCACACCACTCCAGTACTCTTGCCTGTAAAATCCCATGGACGGAGGAGCCTGGTAGGCTGCAGTCCATGGGGTCGCTAGGAGTCAGACACGACTGAGCGACTTCACTTTCACTTTTCACTTTCACGCATTGGATAAGGAAATGGCAGCCTACTCCAGTGTTCTTGCCTGGAGAATCCCAGGGACGGGGGAGCCTGGTGGGCTGCCGTCTCTGGGGTCACACAGAGTCGGACATGACTAAAGTGACTTAGCAGCAGCAACCATGAGTTATAATTACACTCGCAGAAAGATTCAATTAGCTTAACAAATCACGGAATTGTAAAGTTGCTTGTACACGTAGTAACATGCCCACAAAGCATCTCTTTGTGTGATCCGGCAGCTGCCCCATCCTTAATTCACAGCGTCATTACTCATGTGTTCCACTGGCTATTGTCTAAATTACAGAATCCTTTGAGATGGGAAAGGGCCACAAATTAGAAGGGAAACGTATTTTTGAATCGATGATAGGATACTGTTATTGTTTAACTACAATGTAATATAGCTCCATTTATACATACAGAGCACCAGATCTCCAGCACTATTTTAGTTTTCTTGTGGATTCTTCTTTAATGGATGTCAAATATCATAAACTAAATCATAGAGGAAGCTTTTCTTTTGAAAGTACTTTTTTGTTTTGTACCTAGGGAAAATTTGATGTCTCTACCACAAACTAATAAACCAAATATTATAGGTTAAGCTCAAATGCCCTGGATGTAATCTGTCAAGCAAATGAATTATCTTGCTTCTTGAATTCATTTTCTTCCACTCTTCTGGTAGGGAGTGTTGAAGAAATTAGATTGATCAATTCAAATTGCCCTAGTGCCTACTTCTTTTCTGGTCCAGCAGGGTGCAAATGTTGGAAGGTTGAAGTGACAAAAACTATACATTGCCAGATTTGTTCTGGTATCTTCCAGAGGAACTGATATTTCCTCATCCCAGGACTGAATCTTGATCAACCTAAAGCAAATCCCAGTTTGTTTCCCTGATTGTCACTGATTTATTTAGAAAGAGGAATGTGATGCAATTCTGATCAGTGATCTAAAGCCCCATTGACTGGGGACTTCTAGGAAAGCTACTCTTCCTCTTAAAAAGGTGCTCAAGTCATGGACAATTTCTCCTTTTTTTCCTGCCTTTTGCAATTGCATGATGGTTGGAGCTGCTGCAGCTGAGGTGTAGTCATAGGATGAGTCAGCATGCTCAGACTAGCTGAGCAGAAATGTGGAAAGTTCTTGAGTCCCATAGATGTGACTGAGCAGTTGAAATAGTGCAAGTGAAGTCTCTCAGTCATGTCCAGCTCTTTGCAACCCTATGGACTGTAGCCTACCAGGCTTCTCCGTCCATGGGATTTTCCAGGCAAGAGTACCAGAGTGGGTTGCCTTTTCCTTCTCCAGGGGATCTCCCTGACCCAGGAATTGAACCCAGGTCTCCCTCATTGCAGGCAGACACTTTGCCCTCTAAGCCACCAGGGAAGCAGTTGAAATAATCCATCCTGAAATTACTCTACCTCTGCAGTTCTTGTTATAAGAACTTATGTTGATGGGTTTTCTGCTGCCTGTGATTTTTAGATTATTTGCTCTTCATTATTTTTCTCATTATAATAAAACTGCGTGGCACAATCTGACACATTAATAATACTGTGATTAAGTGATTATATATATATATAAATTAGAAGCCAAGGACCTGAGTTTGGATTCTGATTATAATTGTCTCAGTTGGAGACCTGAGTCAGTTACTTAACTCCATTAATTTGTTCACTCAGTCAATGAATCAGTCATATTCTGCTTTCAGTTCTATAGTCCTCAAGGGTAAAAAGAAGAACATACAAAACAATAAAAGAAGCAGGCAGCTAGGAATGCTCTGAGCTCTAATTTATTTCTCTGAGAAAGAGAGAATTCTTCTTGCCTAAAATCCCTGATTTCTGGGTTCTCTTCCAAGCAGTGATGCTGAACAGTTGATACCAGGTATATGCATAACTAAATGATTTTACTTTTCAAGAGTGACTAGCAGTAAGTGGGAGAAGTAAAGCTCAATAATATCTAAAGTATCGACCCAGAGGGATGGTACGGGGAGGGAGGAGGGTTCAGGATGGGGAACACGTGTATACCTGTGGTGGATTCATGTTGATATATGGCAAAACCAATACAATATTGTAAAGTTAAAAAATAAAAAAAAATAGTCTAGGCTTTAAAAAAAAGCACATATAAGTTCAGGTTAAGCATTTTATACATAAGGGTTTTTTCCCCCATTTATGTGCTGGAGCCATACACACAGATGGTGGAGAACCAATTGTAAACCAATCAGGACTTTTTCTACTTTTCTGTTCATTTTTTCTCAAGCAAGCCAGTCACATCTCATTCAATAACATCAGCAGTTATCTGCAGCAAAATTCCTCTCAAATACTCCTCAGATTGTCTCATCAGTTGGAGAGAGCTAGACTTTATGGAATCCACATTTCTTTTAACTACTGTTATCTTATGATCATTAGTAAAAAATAAATAAAACAGGATGTTATAACCAGGACAACCAGGAGTAGAAAGATGTGCAGTTAGCTTGCTCAAGTCCCTTCTGTGTTTTTGTCTTTCCTTATTATGTGGCTAAAATAATGCAAGAAATTCATTTTATCTTTTATTTCCTGTTTCAGGTTTGTCTCTTTATCTCTCGAAAGGTCTTACTCTGTCTCAGTGACTGACTGATTTAAACATATTCTCCTTTGCTAATAAAATTATTTCCACTATTTATCTTTCAAATCTATTCTTTATTCTTAGAAATGACATCCTCAATAATGGGGTTGATCATAATAAAGATTATTAAAAAGTCTGCTAGTTTATTGTGAGAGTTCAAGGAGATGCCTGTGGAAGGGTGTTAAGTGTCAATGTTTAAGCTACTAAATTTAACTACTGAGAAGTCCTTAAATAGTAATAAGGCATTCATGACTAAAGGCATCAAGTTTTAACAGAAAAAAAAACAAGATTTTGAATGTCATATTTTATTTAATAAACATGTCTTATAGTATTCTATGGTAAATCAAAATATGTATAGAAATAAGAATTTTGAAATATTTCTCAGGGCTTCCCCAATGGCTCAGCAGTAAAGAATCCACCTTCAATTTGGGAGACAAAGGAGATATGGGTTCGATCCCTGGGTTGGGAGGATCATCTGGAGGAGGAAATGGCAACCCACTCCAGTATTCTTGTCTGGAAAATCCTATGGACAGAGGAGCCTGGTGGGTCGCAAAGAGTCAGACACAGCTAAGCGCGTGTGCACACACACACACACACACAAATATATCTATCAAGATGCTAAATATGTTGTCGTTAATGTCATGTAATGTAAAATAATACATTCAATCCACTTCTAGATATCCAAAAGAAATGAAAATAAGGACTCTGATACTTGTATGCCAATGTCCATAACAGGGTTATTCACAATAGACAATATGTGGAAACAACCCAAGCATCCATCAACAGACAGATAGTTAAACAAAATATTGTCTATAGATACAATAGAATATGTTCATCCACAAGAGGAATGTTTTGAATCATGCTATAGCATGGATGAAACTTGAAAATATTATGCAAGTAAAACAAACTAGACACAAAAGAGCAAGTAGTTGATTTTGCTTGTATAGTTCCACTTATCAAAATACCTAAAAAGGGCAAATTGATAGTAACAGAAAGGAGAGGTTAGAGGGACAGAGCGGTTGGGGAGTATTGCATAATAAGTGAAGAATTTCCCTTTGGGGTGATCAAAAATGTGGTAAATAGAAAGTGGTGATGGTTGTACAACACTGTGAACATAATTGACACCACTGAATTGGTGTCAATTGGCTAAAAAATGGTGAATATGGAAAATTCTACATTACAAAGACATTAATACAAAAAATAAAACAATAGTAAAGACAAAATAAAACAATAGTATATTTGGGTATATGCATCTATTGGAAAACATTTTATTGCATTCGAGATTTTAAGGTAAGGTGGTTTTGTTAGACTATTGAGTCACTTGGACATAAAATCCAGAATTTATCTGAAACTGGGACACAAAATATTCTAACCCAAGGAGGCTTAATCATTCTCTTACCTCTTTTGCTTTAATTAAAAACAGACATGTCTGCATTTTTCCTATAGGAACTTGGGATCATGTATAGTAATGAGCTTAAAGTCTTTGTTTAATTTTCTTTCATCTAACCTTGATTTTTCTTCTGAAACCTCTAGAGTTTAGCCCTACAACAAAAGTAGTTTAAAATATTAGTTTCTTCTACACATGCATTAGAAGGATGAGATACACAAGAAGCAAAAAGATCAAATGATCCTCATGGCTGGAACAAGGGGATGCTCAGCCCTACAAAGACAACCTATGGGCTAATGACTAAGTTATGAGGTGCTACTAATTCTCTTCTCATGAAGTGCACATTTGCTCAACTGATCTTTTTCTCTGAGTTCTTTTATTCTAGAGCAGCATATTTAAGTATTGTTTCTCTCTATCTGCAAATGTCACCCTGGGATTTCGTCATGATTATATTGTCTGTCACCCTGAACCTAATAACTAGTCTTTACACCACACACAACCTCCACATAAAATAAAGTCAGCTTTGCCAAAATTCTGAAAATAACCTTCATGACCATAGTAACAAGAAACACAATAATCTGAGACTTGGATTTTGGAAGAGGAGATTGGTAGAATATCTGTAATAAGGGGAAGGGCTTCCCTGGTGGCTCCTTGGTAAAGAATCCACCTGCCAGTTGCAGAAGATAAAGGAGAAGTGGGTTCGATCCCTGGGTTGGGAAGATCCCGTGGCAAAGAAAATGGCAACCCAATCCAGTATTCTTGCTTGGGAAAGCCCATGGACAGACGAGCTTGGCAAGCTACAGTCCACGGGGTCGCAAAGAGTCAGACACTACTTAGGGACTGAACTTAGTGAGGGTAATCAGATACAGGCCTTGAGAAATCTTGACTCAGAGGAATGGGGGACAGTATAGCTAGAGCCTCACTGTGAACCACTGTCTTCTCTACAAGAGTTTCCACCATTGGAGTGAGAAGACAGAGAGGGGTTTGGAAGATCATTAGAAGTGGGCTATGAGATTACCAGGGCCAACTCAATTCTTGTGGTTATTAATAATCTGAATGTTCCAGAAACCATAAAGGCTTGACTTCAGAAAGACGTCCTGTAATGGAAAAATTATGTCACTGGTAATGAATGACATTTTCTACATGGACAGGTGATGTCAACAAGTAGTATCATCAACATATGGCTCATATGAGAAAGGTGCTTCCAGTATTTGTAGGGTTCCAGGAAAAAAGGAAAAATTAAATACAAGTGATCGGAACGACTCCAGTGGGACCAAAAAGGAAGAAGCGTGTGAAAATATTGAGATATCACTGTTTTAAGGATAAATTCTAGGAAATGAGTTTACTTTATTTTGTTCTGGGATATTCTTCCAGGTGATATGAATAAGGAATTCTTGATATTTCACTTGAGTCTAAGGATATTTACCTGGATTAGAGTCTATTTACTTTTTGGTTATTTAGGAAACAAATGCATATTTCTCAAGAAATATGCCTGGAGAGTACTAAAAAGAATAAGGCATTTGTTCATCTTCAAGGACAAGTGGGAAATTAGACAGCTAAACAAGCCATAGCTATAGCTATATGGTATACTGAGTAACATGATAGTTCTTTGGGTATATGGCAATTTAGTCTAATTAACCACTGATTGTAGTTTAGAGAGAGAAATGAAAAGAGATTCTTGGTAGCATAGGTAAGATTTAGACTGATGAAAATAAGAAAATTTTGAATTATTCAGAGGAGATTAAAGTAGAATTGGGAGAGGAGGTCCTGAAAGAGATTTACAGGCAAAATAACTTTGTCTTATTTTTACAGGGCCAATCCAAGTAATTATGTTGTAAGGATATAACTGAGGATTTTTGAAACTATGATTTTATTTTCCACAACATTTTATTATAAGGGTTAAAGGATGCTGCTGCTGCTGCTGCTGCTGCTGCTAAGTCACTTCAGTCGTGTGTGACCCCATAGACAGCAGCCCACCAGGCTCCCCTGTCCCTGGGATTCTCCAGGCAAGAACACTGGAGTGGGTTGCCATTTCCTTCCCCAATACATGAAAGTGAAAAGTGAAAGTGAAGTCGCTCAGTCATGTCCGACTCTTAGCGACCCCATGGACTGCAGCGCACCAGGCTCCTCCATCCATGGGATTTTACAGGCAAGAGTACTGGAGTGGAGTGCCATTGCCTTCTCCGAGGTTAAAGGATAGATAACCACAAATCTCTAAAGATTAATTTTGTTTTCCATAGAGAGAATTTCTAGTCATTGGCTGATTTCTAGTGATAATCTCATTGCAAGATTGTCCATTCTCTATATTAGAGCATGTATGTGTGAGAAAGAGAGCTAATGCTGATATGACCAGAGGAGAAGGAAGCTTATGTAATGTCGCCATGTCGTGGAGGGCACCATTCGTACCTCACAACAGCGTCACTGCCACTTATCTGGGTTATTTTTAGGCACGAGAGAATGAAGAATAATCCCTGACATGAGCTTACACACTGGGTTGGACTATAATGGCTAAATGAATAATTACAAATTTCAATCAGAAAGCAGAACCTTTACATACATACAAATATATATATATACATTTATGTATCTGTTGTTGTTGCTTAGTCACTAAGTCACGTCTGACTCTTTGCGCCCGCACGGATTGTAGCCCACCAGGCTCCTCTGTCGGTGAGATTTCCCAGGCAAGAGGAACTTGCCTGGGAAACTGCAATGGGTTCTGGAATGGGACCCATTCCAGAAACCCATTTCAGAAACCAATGGGAACTGGAATGGGTTCCCATTCCCTTCTCCAGGGGATCTTCACCCAGGGGTCAAATCTGAGTCTCCTGCATTACAGGCAGAGTCTTTACTCCTGTGCTACTAGGAAAGCCCCAGGCATGTATGTATGTATATGAATTAGGATGTATATGTATGTACGTATAGATAAATACATACGATTTCTTACAGAGATGTGAATTTACCTCATTATGGAAGCAGACTTCAGCAGGCTGGTGCTGGTACTTGGGGTCCAAGGGCAAGCAGATGGGAAAATGGATTTAAAGTAAGAGGAAGTAAGAACTAGCTGGAAGCATGATCCAGAGCCCCAGAGCCCCAGAGCGTGGGCTGAAACCCATGTCACGTTTTTGGTTGCCTTTGACATTGGTATACAGGAGTGCTGCAGAATCCAGAGCTCCTCATCCCAAAACTAAGTACACACACTTGACTCAGAAGCTGGAGAAGCTGAAGGAGGGTGTAGGGGGAGCTGGGTCAGGTACTGAACAGGCTGCTGCCTGGCAGACAGGAGGTGAGCCAGCAGTTAGTGACAATGCCTGTGAGCAGTGACATAGCTGCCCCTGCACTTCTGCACTCCCCATCTCCCAGGAGGCCCTCTCCTGTTCCTCACCCTAATTGAAAACTTAAAAGAAAACGAATCCTGGGACACGAAGGTTAGCAGAAGTAAATTAAAAACACTTTACAAAGTCATACAATGATGTTAGAAAGCAGACTTCTGGTCCTGGCAAGCAAGTTGCGTCTGACGCTCAGTTGTGTCTGACTCTTTGCAACCCCATGGACTGTAGTCCGCCAGGCTCCTCTGTCCATCGGGATAGGCAAGGCAAGAGAAGATGATAAATGAAAGAGGACCCAAGGAGGCTTCTTGGATGTGATCATGTCCCATTTTAAAAATAATCAGGATGCTGTTTACACTAGTGTGTTCATTTTGTGAGCATTCTTGGAAGAATGCCCTTATGATTTGTGCCTCTTCTCTGTATAGGTTATATTTTGACAAAAATTAAATCAAAGACAATACAAAAATCCCAGTAATCACAACCTTGGTGAACATTAGGCATGAGTTAGGAAGATACTATGCAGACTAATCAATAAACAGGGAAGCCTGGCGTGCTGCAGTCCATGGGGTCACAGAGTCTGACATGACTGAACAACTGAACTGAATCAATAAACAGAGCTGACCTAAGTAGGGGGCTCAGGAAAATCTACTTCATATGGTTCATTTTTAAGGTGAGAGTGAAGTTTAAGAGTCAGCTATTTGGATGAAGCTGGTGGAGTTACTAGATGAAGAGTGACAGTGCATTACAAGCCCAGGTGAGTGGAGAACAGTGGAAGGAGTGGGAGAAATGAGGCTTGAAGAAGATGCAGAGACCAAATAATGGTGTCTCAGTCTGCTCAGGCTGCTGTACAGAATACCACGGCCGAGCGCTTAAGCAACAGCAATGTATTTTCTCATCATTCTCAAAACTTGAAGTCCAGCATCAGGATGCTTGCATGGTCAGTGTCTGGCAAAAGCCCTCCTCGTGGCTTTCCAATGGCCACTATGTGCTACCGTGGACTTGGCTTTGTGCCTATTAAATTATGAGCCACCCTTATGAGCTCTGCTAATTTTAATATTCTTCTTAAAACCCTATCTCCAAGTACATTGGGGGTTAAGACTTCAAAATACAATTTCCAGGGCAGGCAATTTAGTGCCTAGCAAGTGGAGAGCTCTGTGTGCCACTAAAGTTTTTTGTTTGTTTGTTTCACTCTGTCTTAAGAATGTGCTTAAGGCTTTTCTGTGCAGGAGCGATCTCTTGAAGTTTTGAAAGAGCACTCTGTTTGCAGACTGGATGGAGTGAAAGGGGAAGACGAAGTTCTATCAGAAGAAATTAAAGTGTTTCAGGACAGAAGGAGGGAACGGTTGCTTAGATTCAGTGGAGCAGATTGTGTTGTGGAGTGGCTATAAACAATGCAGAAAATCATGGGTATCTAATCAGAAAATCATGAATCCAGGCTGTACATTTCCTATATGATACTTTGGGGCAATGATTGCCTAAGGTATGTATTGGGCTTCCCTAGTAGCTCAGCTGGTAAAGAATCTGCCTGCAATGCCGGAGATCCCAGGTTAAGAAGATCCCCTGGAGAAAGGAATGGCTACCCACTCCAGTATTCTGGACTGGAGAATTCCATGGACTGTATTGTATTCATTTTTTCATGCATTATTTGTATTAGTTTTTTCATCTGTAAAATTAAGATCATAATGGAACATCCTCCATAATACATCACAGGTTTAGGCTCCTTGGGAAACAGAAGCTCCAACAGAACTATGTGTAGGGAGTTTCTTACAGAGTGCTGTATAGGGGGAGGGGTATGTAAAAAAAAAAGCAGAATTGAGTGGCGTGGGGCAGGTTTAAGTGTAATTAAGTCACAGTAAAGGTCTTGGCCAATTTTAATGAGAGTGCTGGAGGAGTATAGTCCCCCTCCCACTGGAATCCTTTCTAGTTGGGATGGCAGGGTTTGCAGGTGAACTTGTGCACCATCCAAGCTTTGTGAAGGGTTGTGACATGGGGCCCTTCTGCCAAAGGCAAGTCCTGAAGATGGACTTCACTAAGAAGTGTGGGCGGCCAACATTACCAGCAGCTGAGCGAATAAGTCCTTGAACTATGAAGTGGGGATCTGTGTTACCCAGCTCAGTGCAGCCTCTTTGCAGGGCTCTTGTGAGAATTCACTGAGCTGAGGCTGCAAGCTGCTTAGTGTCGTGCATATGCATCCTGCTAAATTTGTTGGGGGATGAAGGATGAAGGTGGTGTCCATGGAATGGTGTGGATACGCTTCTAGGATATACAGTTGGCCCTTGAACAACAGAGATTTGAACCATGCAGGTGCCTTATACACTGACTATTTTCAATATTTACTACAATACCATAGGATCTGTGTTTGGTTGAAGCCATGGAAACAGAACCGTGGATATTTTCAACTGGATAGAGATTCACTGCCCCTAACTGCTTCTCCCTCCCTCTCCAACATTGTTTAAGAGTCAACTGTATCCTTAAGGAATAAAAACAAAGAGCACAATAGTATACATTAAGCAATATGTATTTAGACTTTTTGTGGAAGAAAAGGGAAGAGTGGATTTGGTAATATTTGCAAAAATAAAGAAAAAAAACTAATGAAAGTAACTATATACAGCGAATGTGTATGTTAGGAGTGAGATAAAAGTGTAGCTTCTCCTACAAGGAGTTATGTTTGGATGGATAAGAGCTATGTGGGGAAGATTCAGTAATGGAAGCAAGATTTTGATCTTAGGAACTTTCTAGAGCTTTTAAATTTGAATAATAAAAATACATAATCTGTTTGTACACTGCTGAAAACTGTAAAATGCCTAAAATTAAATACAAAATAAAACCAAACAACCAAAGCTTATATTAAAATGGTAATCTAAGTACATAAAAACATTCAGATCAAGTACCGTTAGAATAAATTCATTACAACTAAGCAGGGAATAAAAATATTAAATTCATTTCATCTAAACAGAAAATAAAGTTATTTTATCTAAACACAAAAAGGAAATCCTTGTGTACTCTTGGTGGGAATATAAATTAGTACAGCCACTATAGAAAACAATATGGTTACCTATTTTATAGATATCTATTTTATCCATAATATCAATAGTGTATATACATCAATCCCAATCTCCCAATTCATCCCACATCCACCTTCCCCCTTGGCTTCCATATGTTTGTTCTCTACATCTGTGTCTCTATTTCTGTTGTGCTGTTTTGAACAAATACTGATGGTCATTAATACCGTTTTCCAGAGGGATGGTATGGGGAGGGAGGTGGGAGAGGGGTTCAGGATGGGGAACACGTGTACACCCGTGGCAGATGCATGTCGGTGTATGGCAAAACCAATACAATATTGTAAAGTAAAAAAAAATAAATAAATAAATAATAATAATAATAAAATAAGTTTTGAACAGGAAAAAAAAATACCATTTTAAAATGAGGAAACCAGGGCTTGGGAAAGTTAGACTCTTTCATAATAAAACAAAATTCTAAAGCAGTAAAATCAGGACTTGAACTTGTCTCTTTTGTTTCAACTTAATCTATTAATCATTAGGCTCACTGCTTAGTCCCAATCACCATTTTCCCTCAACCTGTAAATGGCTACTTAAAATAATCAGCTAGACAGTTAACTCTAGCATGTTTCTCCTTAACCTCTAAGAATGCTCTGTATCAATCTGTCAATATGGAGCTTAGGAGTAAGGCAACATTCAAAGGGGCAGATCTGAGATAGACTGATATAAAGATAGTAATTGGCTGAGATAATGTGGGATAAGGGAAGAAAGCCAAAGAGCAGAGACAAAGAAAAGTGAACAATAAAGGACCTGGCAGAGAGAAGACCCCAGGAAAGCATAAGCAAAGCCATAGACTGAGAGTCTCAAAGAAGAGCAGATGGTAGGCAATATAAAGACTGAAAGCATATTTTTTTTTGAATATTTATTTTTATTTATTTACTTATTTGCTTGTGCTGGGTCTTAGTTGAGGCACATGGGATCTTCAAGCATATGAACTCTTTAGGTGTGGCATGTGGGATCTAGTTTCCTGACCAGGGATTGAAACCTGGTGTCTGGGGATCAAACCCAGATCCCTTGAATTGGAGTGAGAGTCTTAGCCACTGGACTACCAGGGAAGTCTCTCCTGAAAACATGCACTTGAATGATTTATATCAAGATCATTGGTGACGTTGCAGGCAGCATTTTTGGTTAAAGTGGTGAAGCAGAAAATAGCTTAGCTTTACTACGTTTCCACGATCTCTTTCAATATCCCAACATAGCATACCTCAGTTAAACTTATAGCAGATTCTTTAAATAAGTGGATAAAGTCATTATAGAGAGCTCTCATTTAGGTCACTTATGCACTAAAATAGCAAGGAAATTTATATAAAATATGCACTGCATTAGATAATACCATTAATTATATAATCAGAAAAAAATGAAGAGAATAAGAAAAATAAAAGTATTATATTTAGGGATGAGTCAAAATATTTGTATATAATCATGAAGACTTTGGAGGTATATATGCACAAAACAGTCCTACAGAACTGACAGGTTGATGTTGCCAAAATGAAGATAATAGAAATAGGAACTATAGAATGAGACACCCTAATATATGTGTTCCAAGAAACCACGACGTTACATACGTTTTTACTATAATTTTATAGAGAAGAAAGATAAAGTAATAAAAATAAATTTTGTGAGAAAGAAAATATTCAACATCGCTTTACAATTTACAGGTGTTTTCCTGGATATTTTTACTCTTTCCATCACTATCAAATTAATAATTTCCACTTCTCCAAACTACAATAAAAAGTGAAATTGGTTCTCAGAGACAATTTTTTTTAATAATAAACATAATAATATTAAGGGTAATGATAATAGAAACAATAGTGATTTAAAAGTTTATTTTTATTAAGAATATTGAATATTTAGGTAGATTAAAAGAAGTAGGCCTGTATTTACCATACACCTTCAAGATTTACCTTCCTTGAAATATCTTGCTTCATACTGATTGATAGTAGGTACATGGATAAATACTCATAGAATAATAAAAGATGAGTAACAGCTAAGTGAAAAATACCTATCGGAAGGTTAGAGAAAACATATTTAGTGTGTCTACCATATACTTACATCCATCTGTCTAGTGTAAAAGTAAATCCAGAATTCTGTTTGCCGAATCTCTCTACCAGACATCTGAATGTTCAATGGTGTCTTTATACTTTCTTCAGTGACTATAGGAAAGACTTGGCAGTAGGGAACAGTTGTCATGTTAGATCATGCCATAAAGGACATGGTTTTGCTGGCCATTTCCTACCATTTGCTAGAAATCTCTGGGAGTTACAAAAAGATCTGTGACAGAGTCAGATAAAACTAAGATCTATAGGGTTAGATGTTTCAATCAATCTTTACATAGCAGTTTATTTGTTGGAGATCCAAAGGGCATGACAACAGAGAGAAAATAAGTGAGCTATTACAATAAAAAAAATTCCCCATATTCAGTCATTTTCAAATAAGAGCTAAACTTGAGTTCGGGGCATATATGTTTGCAGTAAGATTTCATTTTATCATCTAATGAACCTAAATGAAAATTGTTTAATGCAAAACTCATAGGATAGTTCATGCAAATGGAGGAGGCAGTCGATTTACAGACTAATATCTTCCAGTAACTACAATAAACTGAAATGCAAAACAAACACCTACAGAAGCTCCTAGTCGGCTTTAAGTCACTGAACTATAGACACATCATCTCAGTGAAGGGGAACCAGCATTACAGCATATATCTCTTCCAAGTTTAAGAGATCATTTTAATGTGGAACTTATGATGTGTTTCCCTTCTGTTCAGAAGTCAAATAAGCAAAAAAAAAAAAAAAAAAAAAAAAATCCCAAATAACTGGAAGGCCTATTTTACTTCAGAGAAATCTATTCTGCTAGGAGAAAAATTTGAATAGGTTGCTTCAAAAGAATCCATGTGACTTAGTTCTAACATATCAGTGATTTTTATAATGCACTGGAACCTTTATCTTGTATTTTGTAAAGATTAATATTTCTATTGGTAAAATTCTTTGAAGCCCTTGGATAAAATGCTGACTCAAGTTCAATGCCTGATTATACATGTTTCATCTGGCATTGTGGTTTCCCAAATATAACTCTGCAGATTGTGTACCATATGTTTTCAAGTATAGGACTTTTGTTTCCAAAAGTATTTGTTTCTTATATTCAATAACAGAATTACTTGTCTGCCAGATACTATGCAATCTTGTTATTTAAATAAAATAAATTTTAAAAGCTGACATTTCTCTCTTTTAGAAAAAATAGTTTCAAAGATGGAGAAAGATAATCATAAATTCTATCCCTTAGGACAGAGAACTGTGCACACAACCATAAGCATGACGAAAGATGAAGTGCAGTTTGATAGATTGGAATAATCATGAAATGGGATAAAAAATGGAGGGCTGGACTACAAAAAGACCACATGAGGAAATTTTGGGAGGGCAATGGAACTGTTCATGATTGTGTTAATGATTATAAGAGTCTATATGAGCCTTTAAACTCAGAAATGTATGCACAGAAGAAAACACTATAATACATATATTAGAGGTATAGAAGTAGATGGATGGGTGAGACTCTATGAACAACATGTGTAGGTGAATTTATTTGCACATAAATTACATCCAAATTTTATTGAAAATATCTTGTTATTCCCTATACATTAAAACTTACAAAGCTACAGCCATGGTTCTGTCATAAATAGAGCAAATAATTATACAATGAACTCAATAAAAATTTGAACACCATCAAATATACAATCCCCTGCTTCAAAGTATATTAGTAATTTTGAGTAAGACATCTAAAATAATTGACTTGTGTTTATATTTCTAATCTAATTGAAAATAGTAATCACACATTTTCTCTTTGCCAGAATAAGCTCATAACAGACTGGTTCCAAATCGGGAAAGGAGTACGTCAAGGCTGTATATTGCCACCCTGCTTATTTAACTTATATGCAGAGCACATCATTAGAAATGCTTGGCTGGGTGAAACACAAACTGGAATCAAGATTGCCGGGAGAAATATCAATAACCTCAGATACACAGATGATACCACCCTTATGGCAGAAAGTGAAGAACTAAAGAGCCTCTTGATGAAAGTGAAAGAGAGTGAAAAAGTTGGCTTAAAACTCAGCATTCAGAAAACTAAGATCACAGCATCTGGTCCCATCACTTCGTGGCAAATAAATGGGGAAACAATGGAAACAGTGACAGACTTTATTTTGGGGGGACTCCAAAATCACTGCAGATGGTTATTGCAGCAATGAAACAAAAAGACGCTTGCTCCTTGGAAGAAATCTATGACCAACCTAGACAGTATATTAAAAAGCAGAGACATTATTTTGACAACAAAGGTCCATCTAGTCAAAGCTATGGTTTTTCCAGTAGTCATATATGGATGTAAGAGTTGGACTCTAAAGAAAGCTGAGTACAGAAGAATGGTTGCTTTGGAACTGTGGTGTTGGAGAAGACTCTTGAGAGTCCCTTGGACTGCAAGAAGATCCAACCAGTCCATCCTAAAGGAAATCAGTCCTGAATATTCATTGAAAGGACTGATGCTGAAGCTGAAACTCCCATACTTTGGCCACCTGATGCGAAGAACTGACTCACTGGAAAAGACCCTGATGATGGGAAAAATTGAAGGCAGGAGGAGAAGGGGATGACAGAGGATGGTTGGATTGCATCACTGACTTGGTGGACATGAGTTTGAGCAAGCTCCAGGAGTTGGTGATGAACAGGGAAGCCTGATGTGCTGCAGTCCATGTGGTCCAAAGACTTGGACACAACTGAGCAACTGAACTGAAGCTTGTAAATTTAGTCTTTTGCCTCTTTTCCTCATATTTCAGATCCTAGAATATTTATTGAAAAATAATCCTTGTATGCAACTTTAGAACAAGAGTTCTATATACTGGATACAGAACTCAAGCAATGCATCCATTTATATTATTACCATTTGCGATCCCATAGACTATTGCTCACTATAGCCTGCCGCACTGTTCTCCGCATGGAATTCTCCAGGCAAGAATACTGGAGTGGGTTGCCAGTCACTTCTCCAGGGGATCTTTGCAACTCAGCAATCTTCCCAACCTATGGTCTCCTGCACTGAGGCAGATTCTTTACCATCTGAGCCACCAGGGAAGCCCAGCTATATTACTACCTGCAAGTAAAGGATGTATTTTCTTGCCTATATTTTGTCTCTAATGATTCAGTTTTCTCCCAACGCTTTTCTCCTTCAGAACTAGTACAAATCACCATTTGTGTAGGGCATTACAAGGTCAGTTGGTATCATAAATAGTTTATGTCTCCTAAGTTATTTTTCTCATTTGACAGTACCTTTGGCATCTTTCTTCATTATATTAAACCATTTTCCTACTGCACATGAAAATCTAATTTTTTAAAATAATTTTTTAAGCACAACAATAAAAATAAAATAAAATAATTTAAGAAATGAACTCTCATCAACGTGCAAATGAAAAATTGTAGGTTCCTAGAATAATTTAAATGAACACAATTACAGACAGAAGATAATTGTTAAGCACGATGAAGTGTCGGTCAAAGGGCAATTTAGTTAAAATTACTCCCAAATCACTGCAGATGGTGACTGCAGCCATGAAATTAAAAGACCCTTACTCCTTGGAAGAAAAGTTTTGACCAATCTAGATAGCATATTGAAAAGCAAAGACATTATTTTGCCAACAAAGGTCCGTCTAGTCAAGGCTATGGTTTTTCCAGTGGTCAGATATGGATGTGAGAGTTGGACTTTGAAGAAAGATGAGCACCGAAGAATTGATGCTTTTGAACTGTGGTGTTGGAGAAGACTCTTGAGAGTCCCTTGGACAGCAAGGAGATCCAACCAGTCCATTCTGAAGGAGATCAGCCCTGGGATTTCTTTGGAAGGGATAATGCTAAAGCTGAAACTCCAGTACTTTGGCCACCTCATGCGAAGAGTTGACTCATTGGAAAAGACTGATGCTGGGAGGGATTGGGGGCAGGAGGAGAAGGGGACGACAGAGGATGAGATGGCTGGATGGCATCACTGACTCAATGGACGTGAGTCTGGGTGAACTCCGGGAGTTGGTGATGGACAGGGAGGCCTGGTGTGCTGCGATTCATGGGGTTGCAAAGAGTCGGACACCCCTGAGCGACTGAACTGAACTGAAATGAACCAAACCAGTTGGGCCAAGAAGTTCATTTTGGGAAAACTTTTATCTGCATCAATTTCTATTTAGAGGATCATTCATCACTTGACATGCACATTTTGAGGACTCTGTCTATATGGTCATTACATTCTTGCAATTATTAAATAACTCTGATTTTACTTTTGAATATTTGTTGCTTTAATGACCTAAACTTGGCATTTCGTTCTTTCCTTTCTTTATTAGTGAGGCTAAGCATTTCTTTTTCTTGTGCCTGTTAGACATCATATTTCTTCATCAGTTAATTTAAATAACATTTGTTGAGCATCTTCTGCAATGAATAAAACATATCTGTCTTCATGAAACTTAATTTCAATAAGTATTTAATCAAATTATCTGATGATTTTTTGGGACTTCCTAGGTGATCCAGTGGTTAAGACTCCATGCTTCCAAAGCAGGGGCCATGGATTCTATACATGCTTGGGAAACTAAGATAATAAATGCTACTTGGCAAAAAACAAAAGTTATCTCATAATTTTCTACTAGTATATTGATTATTAATATATTACAAGTGTATATGTGTCATTTAATTAATTTTTTACCTTTGTTAAATATATGAAGTTTTTAACCCAATCATCTTTCCCAGGATGGTTTCTGAATTAGGGAGTGATGCTTAGAAAGATAGTTCCCACATATATTTATCTTATGATATATTTATGTTCTTTAATAGATATTTAAGTCAATTTTATAAGAAATATATTGATATACATTATAACATATTTATAACATTTTTATCTCTTTTAATATTGAGTTAATTATTAATTTCTTCTACTTGAATAATCTTCCCTTTCCCTAATGATTCAAAATGACTATTTTATCATATACTACATTTCAAAACATGTGCCTATACTGGGGATAACCTTTTATGTGTGTTAGTGTGTACATTTTTCACTCATTTCCTACTGATTTAATTGTCCACTATTATTATATACTTCAATATATGGTCATACTTCTTTCAGTCAGTTCAGTCACTCAGTCCTGTCTGACTCTTTGCGACCCCATGAATCGCAGCACACCAGGCCTCCCTGTCCATCACCAACTCCCAGGGTTCACTCAAACTCACGTCCATCGAGTAGGTGATGCCATCCAGCTGTTTCATCCTCTGTCCTCCCCTTCTCCTCCTGCCCCCAATCCCTCCCAGCATCAGAGTCTTTTCCAATGAGTCAACTCTTCGCATGAGGTGGCCAAACTACTGGAGTTTCAGCTTTAGCATCATTCCTTCCAAAGAATACCGAGGACTGATCTCCTTTACAATGGACTGGTTGGATCTCCTTGCAGTCCAAGGGACTCTCAAGAGTCTTCTCCAACACCACAGTTCAAAAGCATCAATTCTTCGGTGCTCAGCCTTCTTCACAGTCCAACTCTCACATCCATACATGACCACAGGAAAAACCATAGCCTTGACTAGATGGACCTTTGTTGGCAAAGTACTGTCTCTGCTTTTTAATATGCTATCTAGGGTGGTCATAACCCTCCTACCAAGGAATAAGCGTCTTTTAATTTCATGGCTGCAGTCACCATCTGCAGTGATTTTGGAGCCCCAAAAAATAAAGTCTGACACTGTTTCCACTGTTTCCCCATCAATTTCCCATAAAGTGATGGGACCAGATACCATGATCTTCATTTTCTGAATTTTGAGCTTTAAGCCAACTTTTTCACTCTCCTCTTGCACTTTCATCAAGAGGCTTTTGAGTTGCCCTTCACTTTCTTCCATAAGGGTGGTGTCATCTGCATATCTGAGGTTATTGATATTTCTCCCGGCAATCTTGATTCCAGCTTGTGTTTCTTCCAGCCCAGCATTTCTCATGACGTACTCTGCATATAAGTTAAATCAGCAGGGTGACAATATACAACCTTGACGTACTCCTTTTCCTATTTGGAACCAATCTGTTGTTCCATGTCCAGTTCTAACTGTTGCTTTCTAACCTGCATATAGATTTCTCAAGAGGCAGGTCAGGTGGTCTGGTATTCCCATCTCTTTCAGAATTTTCCACAGTTTAT
Source organism: Bubalus kerabau (assembly GCF_029407905.1). Lineage (NCBI taxonomy): Eukaryota > Metazoa > Chordata > Mammalia > Artiodactyla > Bovidae > Bubalus > Bubalus kerabau. Next base: position 18,008,344 of record NC_073626.1, read on the forward strand.
TGTGATCCACACAGTCAAAGGCTTTGGCATAGTCAATAAAGCAGAAATAGATGTTTTTCTGGAACTCTCTTGCTTTTTTTATGATCTAGCAGATGTTGGCAATTTGATCTCTGATTCCTCTGCCTTTTCTAAAACCAGCTTGAACATCAGGAAGTTCACAGTTCACGTACTGCTGAAGCCTGGCTTGAAGAATTTTGAGCATTACTTTACTAGGGTGTGAGTTGAGTGCAATTGTGTGGTAGTTTGAGCATTCTTTGGCATTGCCTTTCTTTGGAATTGCAATGAAAACTGACCTTTTCCTGTCCTGTGGCCACTGCTGAGTTTTCCAAATATGCTGGCATATTGAGTGCAGCACTTTCACAGCATCACCTTCCAGGATTTGAAATAGCTCAACTGGAATTCCATCACCTCCACTAGCTTTGTTTGTAGTGATGCCTTCTCTAAGGCCCACTTGGCCTCACATTCCAGGATATCTGGCTCTAGGTGAGTGATCACACCATCGTGATTATCTTGGTTGTGAAGATCTTTTTTGTAGAGTTCTTCTGTGTGTTCTTGCCACTTCTTCTTAATATCTTCTGCTTCTGTTAGGTCCATACCATTTCTGTCTTTTATCGAGCCCATCTTTGCATGAAATGTTCCCTTGGTATCTCTAATTTTCTTGAAGAGAGCTCTAGTCTTTCCCATTCTGTTGTTTTCCTCTATTTCTTTGCATTGCTTGCTGAGGAAGGCTTTCTTATCTCTTCTTGCTATTCTTTGGAACTCTGCATTCAGATGCTTATATTTTTCCTTTTCTCCTTTACTTTTCACTTCTCTTGTTTTCACAGCTCATTTGTAAGGCCTCCTCAGACATCCCTTTTGCTTTTTTGCATTTCTTTTCCATGGGGATGGTCTTGATTCCTGTCTCCTGTACCATGTCATGAACCTCATTCCATAGTTCATCAGGCACTCTATCAGATCTAGTCCCTTAAATATATTTTTCACTTCCACTCTATAATCATAAAGGATTTGATTTAGGTCATACCTGAATGGTCTAGTGGTTTTCCCTACTTTCTTCAATTTAAGTCTGCATTTGGCAATAAGGAGTTCATGGTCTGAGCCACAGTCAGCTCCTGGGCTTGTTTTTGCTTACTGTATAGAGCTTCTCCATCTTTGGCTGCAAAAAATAATCAATCTGATTTCGGTGTTGACCATCTGGTGATGTCCATGTGTAGAGGCTTCTCTTGTGTTGTTGGAAGAGGGTGTTTGCTATGACCAGTGCATTTTCTTGGCAAAACTCGATTAGCCTTTGCCCTGCTTCATTCCATATTCCAAGGCCAAATTTGCCTGTTACTCCTAGTGTTTCTTGACTTCCTATTTTGCATTCCAGTCCCCTATAATGAAAAGGACATATTTTTGGGGTGTTAGTTCTAACAGGTCTTGTAGGTCTTCATAGAACCATTCAACTTCAGCTTCTTCAGCATTACCGGTTGAGGCATAGACTTGGGTTACTGTGATATTGAAAGGTTTGCCTTGGAAACGAACAGCGATCATTCTGTCGTTTTTGAGATTGCATCCAAGTACTGCATTTCGAGGCTCCTTTGTTGACCATGATGGCTACTCCATTTCTTCTGAGGGATTCCTGCCCACAGTAGTAGATATAATGGTCATCTGAGTTAAATTCACCCATTCCAGGCCATTTCAGTTCGCTGATTCCTAGAATGTCAACGTTCAATCTTGCCATCTCCTGTTTGACCACTTCTAATTTGCCTTGATTCATGGACCTGACATTCCAGGTTCCTATGCAATATTGCTCTTTACAGCATCAGGCCTTGCTTCTACCACCAGTCACATCCACAACTGTGTATTGTTTTTACTTTGGCTCCACCCCTTCATTCTTTCTGGAGTTATTTCTCCACTGATCTCCAGTAGCATATTGGCCACCTACCGACCTGGGGAGTTCCTCTTTCAATATCCTATCATTTTGCCTTTTCATACTGTTCAAGGCGTTCTGAAGGCAAGAATACTGAAGTGGTTTGCCATTCCCTTATCTCGCCTAACCTTGTACATTTGTAATGTTCATTTAAAGTTGAAAATATTTTGCAATTTCCTAAAAAATATATTTTTAGGATTTTATTTATATGTTTAAAAATTATTTTAAAGGTGAGAATGAATTGTCACTATTAAAGTATTTTAACATTCATCTAAGATCATGATATAGCTCTCTTTTAAATTGAAATTTTTAATGTATCAATAAATTCTACAGGTTTTTCATATATATTCTACAGAGTTTTGTTTAATTCTCTGATGTTTTATATTTTTTGGTGATAATACACATGGAGATATTTCTTCATTTTATTTTCTAACTGATTTTTAACACTTTTTTTTTTTTTTTTTTTTTTGTATTTAGTTCACATGAGTTGTCCCCACAATGGAATGAATGAATTGGATTTTTGTAATCTTGAAATGCTTTCTCGTGGTGATGCATTTTGAATTTTTTCTTCAGTAACTCATTATATATTCACTGGCTTCAGAAACTAACCTGGTTTATTGTTATCCAAAGATAGCAGTTTTAGTTTAATTGCCTAGAAATGTTCTATTTTTTAATTTAAAAGTTTAATATTCCAATGCTTTCACACTGATAAATTTGTGCTGCTGCTCAGCTTACAGATTTTCAGCCCAGATAGCACAAGCTATTTATAAATGACAAAGCACTGCAACCAATTAGCCCATGTGATGTATGTTATTACAAAAATTGGGGATAAAGCTTTTAGGCAAACAAACAAAAAGAAACTTTCCCTGGGCTTGACATCTCGAATCCTGCATAAGCTTAATTAAAGGTTTGAGGGGAACATAAACACTCTTTTAAGGCTTCATTTGGGTTTCCAACTGTCTCCTCATTTTTCTTTCATATATGGACACAGTTACTCAAAAGTAAGGTGTTGAAAGTACAGCTAAAGCTGTGCAAAAAATTTCAAACATAACGAGAAATCAAAAAAAAAAAAAAAAAACTGGGCTTCTTTTTTCTTTCTCCATGTTTCTGAATGAGTTCTCCCTCTGCAAAATCTGTTCCTTCAGGGTTTAAAAAAACTAATATTGCATTTAAGTATGAATTTCAACTGAAACAGATCTAAACCTATTTTCATATTGAGTCCCAGCCCAGTCAGTTATTTTCTCAAGGATCTTTATAAATAGATTATAGATTTCCATGTTGAGCACTACCCCAGTAAGTTATCTTTTCAAGGATATTTATAAATAGGTTATTGAATAAATTAGTCTTATTGGAATAATTGTCTTTCATCACACTCAGGCTCCTGTTCACAGAATCTAAGGACCAAGTTAGAACTACAAGGGCACATTGAAGTGGAACCTGGAATGCAGTTTTTAGTTTATCTCAGAATAATAACCCTAACCTGCGTCTGTTCAACAGCCTAGGCTTTCTGCTAAAGCAGAACATATAAAAGTGGGTGCTCTTGGCAATTACCTAATGAATTCAATCACTCAACGGTCAAGCTGGATCATTGGGGGAAATTTTACTATATGTGTAGTTTATCTTTGTTTGCTTGTTTGTTTTTATCTTTCATAAAATCATAGCTGGAAGGGAGATTTCATATATTCCCTGAACAATAATCTCTCCAGTTGATTGTAAGCTACAAGTGTCTTCTACATAATAATAGAATTATTCAGTGAGAAAAAAACATAAAGTAAAAGATTTTTTAAATACTTTAGTTCAATACTTTTCTTTCCCTGGCTTCTGTAATATACTCTGTCCAATCTCTCTCATGTTGAATTATAAGGTCTTAATTGGTCTACTTGATTGTAGATTACCATTTTTAACTCTAAAGTTAGCTTCACGATTCTTTATTTTAAACTTTTTATTTTGTATTGGGGAATAGCTGATTAACAATGTTGTGACAGTTTTAAGTGAACAACAAAGGGACTCAGTCATACATACACATGTATCCATTGTTCCCCAAATTCCCCTCCCATCCAGGCTACCACATAACATTGAGCAGAGTTCCATACGCTATACAGTAGGTTCTTGTGGGTTATCCATTTTAAATATAGCAGTATGTACATGTCCACCCTAAACTCCTTAAATGTCCCTTCCCTGTATCTTTCCCCCAGCAACCATAAGTTTATTCTCTCTCTTTCTACTTTGCAAGTAAGTTCATTTTTATCACGTCTTTTTAGATTTCACATGTAAGAGACGTCATACGATATTTCTCCTTTTCTGTCTGATTTACTTCACTCAGTATGACAATCTTTAGGTCCATCCTTGTTGCTGCAAATGGCATTATTTCATTCTTTTTAATGGCTGAGTAATATTCTATGGTGTATATTTACCACATCTCCTTTATCCATTCCTCTGTCGATGGACCTTTAGGCTGCTTCCATGTCTTGGCTATTGTAAACCATGCTGCAATGAACACTGGGGTGCATGTATCATTTGAATCATGTTTTTCTCTGGATATTTGCCCAGGAGTGGGATTGCAGGGTCATATGGTAGCTCTATTTTTAATTTTTAAAGGAAACTCCATACTATTCTCCATAATGGCTGTACCTATTTGTATCCCCACCAACAATGTAGAAGAGTTCCCTTTTCTCCACACACTATCCAGAGCTTCATGACTCTTAAGAGCTCATTGCAGGTGGATTCTTTACCATCTGAGCCACCAGGGAAGCCCTGAACTGGTTAAGCATTCCTTAAATCTCCACAGTTTCAGCACCCTGTACACCACTTCACCAGAGGGTAACCATCCCCTGGCTCTGATTTGCAAACCTTAATAATTTCTAACTTGACTGTTCTGGTCACCTCACTTTGAGTGTCTTATAATTACCTAGCATCTTCCAACCCAGACTGCCATCATAAATCCAGCTAAGGAAAAGAAACTTATTATTCCTACCTAGAGAGAATGACCTAATCTATTTGTTGATTCTAGACAATTTCCTAAACATGCACACCATGGCCCCTTTCAAAGTAAACAGCTAAGAAAGAGCTAAAATTAATCCATCATGAATATATTTTATTTGCTTTTCTAAATTATTTTTAAGGATAATGAGAAATGAGTTCACTAGAACAGCTTCTGCAGAAGAAGTATTAATTCTGTCTACCCCAAAATTTAAAGACTTGCTACTGCTAAGAAAATCAGTGAAAATCTTTGATCACATTGGGTTGAGCTTCCATCTTATATCTAGCCCCAGTAAAATAAATCCTAAGAATAAGAATGGCAAATGAAGATTTACACTAAAAAAAAAGTTAATAGTGGCCTGAAGATTAGAGTAAAACTGATGTTTTTTATTTTATGCAGGGCAGTGGTCCCTGTGCAGAGCATTAATGTTGGTACCTACACCAACTAAACTATGAAATAGATTCATTTTGTGTGAGAGCATTCAATAGATGGAGAAATGCCAATGTTCAATACATTGGCCCAATAGCTATGCTAAGATGCTTCTTCCTTTGAATGCACCAAGTTAACTAGCTTTAACCTCAGTACAAATGGAAAAGTCAAACTTCTGAAAAGTGTTTAAAAGGCAATGAATCTTTGCTCTTTCATCCAGAATTTATACATTTTAAAAAGCATATGTAAAATACTCACCTCTCATAGCAATTTTGCCTGGGTAAAGCCATCTCAAATGGAATCCTTTTCTAGTCAAATTTTCAATTCATAAAGGCTAGCCTGTCTTTTCCTTTCTAGATGATCAGATGTCCTGAATCATCTTCCATATTAATGATTATGTTTCAAGGATATGAAAGACTAAATATCACAAAAATACTATTGATGTAACTGAAATCATATATTCAAGAAAACTGGAAAGAACAAACATAATCTTTAGATTAAGAATCAAGATAGACAGCATGTTTCATTTGGATAGAAGAACAACACTTGTTTAAATTTGGAACTTAATCTTAGTTTTCTTCTCAGTGGAAAATTGACCTTAGAATTAATGTAAAATAAAAGAACTTTGGATAATTTTTATTAGCAAAATTTGAGGATTTTTAATTCCAAATTCCAGTAAAAAATATACTCAGCAGTATTACCTTATTATTCATTTTATTATATAGTTTGCTCTGTAAGAATCCTATGTAATACCCTCAAGATTAAACAGAACACAAAAAAACAGAGCATTAAAAAAAGAAAACTTTATATCTAGTTTGTGCAACCCATACTGGAAGATGTAGTTCTGAAATGTCATATACAATTGTATATATACTGAAGTACTTTAATGTGCTACTCAAAATGCATATTTCTTAAATATAGAGTTCTTCTAATCTTTTAGACTCTGAGCTACTGGAATGTAGGAAAAATAGACCTGAAATTAAATGATCATTTCTATATGCTTGTGATATAATACTTGGGAATGATGAATAATTCTTTTAACTTCCACATTTTTCTTAATTCTTATATTCTCTTTTTCATAATCCACTCGTCTCCACAATTTATAAGAAAATCTATTTACCTATTAGGTAATTTCCCATTTATTTATTTTTATTTAAGGAGGGGAGTATTTAAAAGTCTCCTAAAATAGTATAGTTAAAAATTATCTTAATATAGGCTTCAATTTTTAAAAGTGGCTCATAACAGGATGCAAAATATGCAACTTTGTTTGTGTTTCCAGACACTGTTGATAACCAGATCAATGCTTTTGAGGGGAATGTAACTAGGACATGTAATGTGTCCAGGACTCCAAAGTCAATTTTTATCTCTGGTTCATAAATTGAATAAGCACATAATTGTGGGAAATTTTCTACATATATTATTCATTTTTATGAAAAATACAATGCTTAAGGGAGAAGGATTTGTCCATTTTCTGTGACTTCTATTAAGAAGCCCATGAGAAGTTGATCTCTTTGAAATAAAATTCACATTAAGAAAAAATAATTACATGCAAATCTATAAATCACTTGAAACAAGAACAACAAAACTTACCAAAATGAACCCAAGCTACAAACAAAATGGCTTCATTTATTAAACTTTACATTAAATGAAGAAACATTAAACTATCTGAGCTGACAACCCAGCGATCTAAGTGCTCTAAGCTGTAGCACAAAAGAAAAGGAGATATTGAAATGTCAGTAAAAATTCAATTTTTCAATATTCCTACTAAATGAGAACAAGCATTTGTCTTTGGCATCGAGTTATGTAAGAGTGAAGAGGCAAGGAAGAGAAAATAATGACTCCATAAAAAATAGTGCAATGTAGTTGACCACCCTGCCTACATGGAGAAAGGTCTAGAGGCAGCTGGAGAACAATGTAGAGCCTCTGCAGCTGGATGCAGGAAGATTCTCACTCAACCAAAAAAATGTAAGTGAAGAATATTACCTCACGTAGAAAAATTCTCATTGATTGATTAAACAGGGGAGAGGAAAGAAAAATCCTGGCACATTTAGTCTCTTTAGTCAGTTCAGTTGCTCAGTCATGTCCGACTCTTTGCAATCCCATGCACTACAGGAGGCCAGGATTCCCTGTCCATCACCAACTCCTGGAGTTTGCTCAAACTCATGTCCATCAAGTCAGTGATGCAATCCAACCATCTCATTCTCTGTCGTCCCCTTCTCCTTCTGCCTTCAATCTTTCCCAGCATCGGGGTCTTTTCCAATGAGTCAGTTCTTGGCATCAGGTGGCCAAAGTATTTGAATTTCAGCTTCAGCATCAGTCCTTCCAAAGTATATTCAGGACCAATTTCCTCTAGGATAGTCTGGTTGGATCTCCTTGCAGTCCAAGGAACTCTCAAGTGGCTTTTCCAACACCACAGTTTCAAAGCAACAATTCTTTGATTCTCAGCTTTCTTTAGAGTCCAATTCTTACATCCATACATGACTACTGGATAAACCATAGCTTTGACTAGACAGATCTTTGTCAGCAAAGGAATGTCTCTGCTTTTTAATATGCTGTCTATGTTGGCCATAGCATTTCTTCCAAGGAGCAAGTGTCTTTTAATTTCATGGCTGAAGTCACCATCTGCAGTGATTTGGGAGCTCAAGAAAATAACGTCTGTCACTGTTTCCATTGTTTCCTCATCTATTTGCCATGAAGTGATGGGACCAGATGCCATGATCTTAGTTTTCTTAATGTTGAGTTTTAAGCCAGCTTTTTCCACTCTCTTCTTTCATTTTCATCAATAAGCTCTTTAGTTCCTCTTTGTTTTCTGCCAAAAGTGTGGTGTCATCTGCATATCTGAGGTTATTGATATTTCTCCTGGCAATCTTGATTCCAACTTCTGCTTCATCTCGTCTGACATTTCGCATGATGTGCTCTGCATATAAGTTAAATCAGCAGGGTGACAATATGCAGCCTTCATGTACTGCTTTCCCGATTTGGAACCAGTCCATTGTTCCATGTCCAGTTCTTTTTTTTTTTTTTTTAAATCATAAGGACTTTTATTTTTAAAATGTTCCACATTAAAATTTTGTTTTTATTAATTTTTTTTTACTTTACAATATTGTATTGGTTGATGTATGGCAAAACCATGTCCAGTTCTAACTGCTGCTTTTGGACCTGTATACAGATTTCTCAAGAGGAAGGTCAGGTGGTCTGGTACTCCCATCTCTTTAAGAATTTTCCACAGTTTGTTGTGATCCATACAGTCAAAGGCTTTGGCATAGTCAATAAAGCAGAAGTAGATGTTTTTCTGGAACTCTCTTGCTTTTTTGATGATACAACGGATGTTGACAATTTGATCTCTGGTTCCTCTGCCTTTTCTAAATACAGCTTGAACATCTAGAAGTTCTTGGTTCACATACTGTTGAAGCTTGACTTGGAGAATTTTGAGCATTACTTTGCTAATGTGTGAGATGAGTGCAATTGTGCAGTAGTTTGAACATTCTTTGGCATTGCCTTTTTTTGGGTTGGAATGAAAACTGACCTTTTCCAGTCCTGTGGCCACTGCTGAGTTTTCCAAATTTGCTGGCATATTGAGTGTAGCACTTTAATAGCATCATCTTTTAGGATTTGAAATAGTTCAGCTGGAATTCCATCACTTGCACTAGCTTTGTTCACAGTGATGCTTCCTAAGGCCCACTTGACTTCGCATTCCAGGATGTCTGGCTCTAGGTGAGTGATCACACCATCATGGCTCTCTGGGTCATGAAGATCTTTTTGTACAGTTCTTCTGTGTATTCTTGCCACCTCTTCTTAATATCTTCTGCTTCTGTTAGGTCCACACCATTTCTGCCCTTTATTGTGTCCATTGTTGCATGAAATGTTCCCTTGGTATCTCTAATTTTCTTGAAGAGATCTTATTCTTTCTCATTCTATTGTTTTCCTCTATTTCTTTGCATTGACCACTTACGAAGGCTTTCTTATCTTTCCTTGCTATTCTTTGGAACTCTGCATATACGTAAGTGATTCTTTCCATTTTTTTCTTTGCCTTTCACTTCTCTTTGTTCTGGCTTCTCTGATAGCTCAGTTAGTAAATAATCTGCAGGAGACCCTGGTTCGATTCCTGGGTTGGGAAGATCCACTGGAGAGGGGTTAAGCCTCCCACTCCAGTATTCTTGGGCTTCCCTGGTGGCTCAGCTGGTAAAGAATCTGCCTGCAATGTGGGAGGCCTGTATTCGATCCGTGTGTTGGAAAGATCCGCTGGAGAAGAGTACAGCTACCCACTCCAGTATTCTGGCCTAAAGAATCCCATAGACTGTAAGGAATTCCATGGACTGTAAGAAAGAATGTTTGCTATGCCCAGTGTGTTTTCTTGGCAAAACTCTGTTAGCCTTTACCCTGCTTCATATTGTACTTCAAGACCAAACTTACCTGTTACTCCAGATATCTTCTTGACTTCCTACTTTTGCATTCCCGTCCCCTACGATGAAAAGAACATATTTTTTTTCATATTAGTTCTATAAGGTCTTGTAGGTCATCAGAGAACCATTCAAATTCAGCTTCTTCTGGTGATTCACCTGGTAAAGCATCTGCCGGCCATGTGGGAGACCTGGGCTCAATCCCTGGATTGGGAGGATCCCCTGGAGAAGAGAACAGCTACCCATTCCAGTGTCCTGGCCTGGAGAATTCCAGGAACTGTATAGTCCATAGGGTCTCAGAGCTGGACACGACTGAGTGACCTTCACTTTTCTTAGTCTTATTAAAGTCTACATATATTCCAGTAGTAATGTTTTCAACTTATTGTAAAGAAAGTCTTGCTAACACTCTGGTCTGGACAGAGAGAGATTTCTTTGGAATTTCCATTTGATTTAGTCCTGTGAGCAAGGGAACTGCCTGTATAAATTTTTTCCTAGTTGGTGTAAGGAAAAAAGGACTCATGAATTTCATTGCATCAAAGTAGTGGTAGAAATAAATCTGTTCTAAATAATATGCAATGTAATGTATAATTATCATGTTGGGATATACAGTTGGTCATTTAAAAGTTCTATAGAATATCTAAAGTATAATCACTATATATATATTTAATTTTCAGAAAACTCTGACATTTCTTGAATTTTAGGTAACCAGAGGCAAACAGGTATATGTTTTTATATTGTATTGTTACCTGTTTTTAATTCTGCAGATATAAAGAGAAGCAAGGGTCCTGGAATAAATGTCAGGGTGATTACATTTTAGGTGAAAACAGAATTTTATCCAAATAAACAAGAGATTTCAAATATCTTTCAGGAACTAAAATACAGACAGAAAGACAGGGTCCTAGAGGCCTTTGAATTTCAACATTGGCCCTTCTTTAGTCCTTTAGTCAGTTAAAATTTAAGTCAAATAAAATTTAAAAATTGATATGATTTATTAACTAATTAGCATACTTTTGTTCTAAGTGAATTGGGTGGTCTGGGATTCAGAAAACCTAGTGAAAATGTTAGTCACTCAGTGGTGTCCAGCTCTTTGTGACCCTATGGACTGTAGCCTGGCAGTCTCCTCTAGTTACAGAATTCTCCAGGCAAAAATATTACAGTGGATACCATTCCCTTCTCCAGGGGATTTTCCTGAACCAGGGATTGAACCCAGGTCTCCTGCATTGCAGGCAGATTCTTTACCATCCAAGCCACTGGGAAGCCCCCATAAAACCTATGTATTACTTTAAAATGCTTTTATAACCTAAGAAATATCCAGCATAATCACTCTGGGTCCTGTTTCCTTATCTGTAAAGAATTGTTTCTACAGTTGTTACTTTTATCTCTAAAATTCTATGATTTTTCTAATCAGTCTTCTCTTTCCCTTTCACCAATTTTGCTGTTAACTATGGTAAAGATTTCTGATTTCCAAATCTGAACTCAATTCAAATGTTAAAGTATTTCTTGTGTCCATAAATATTGAAATAATTAAGGCTTGACCTTTAAAAGACAGAGTGATAGACTAAAGTTTATTTTTTGTGTCTATACTTCCCATTGCACTGCTTTCTTTTGTGTAGAAGTCCTTCTCTATGTCTGTCTTTATTTCTGATTTGTAAATAGGATCATCTATAACAATTTTATATATACACTATTGATACTATGTATAAAATACATAACTAATGAGAACCTACTATAGAGCACAGGAAACGCTACTCAATACTCCGGTGACCTAAATGGGAAGGAAATCCAAAAACACAGGGGATATATGTATACATATAGCTTATTTGCTTTGCTGTACAGTAAGAAACTAATACACCATTGTAAAGCAACTATACTCCTATAAAAATTTAGAAAAGAAAAAAAAATCCCTCTCTTCTGCTCCGTTAGGCAATTGTAACTTATTATTACTTTCATATTCCTCCCATAAAATTGAATTCTGAAAAGATCAGATATTATTAATACTAACATCTATCTATTATCTATGGATATATTCTCTGCCTTAATCCAGAAACAGCTCAGCTGAACAAATAAAGCAAATCTATGTAAATCAGGGATAGTATATTCTAGGGCTATTTTTCATTTTAATTCTAATACCTAAGTAAAATAAGTGCCTATTTTTCATGGACATTGGATATCAATTGATGATGTAAGAATGCTTTGAAATATTTGGGGAGGGACAGAAATTTCTGGAATGACCCAAGCAGTAGGCTGCTATCTTTTCAATTTACAGAGGAAAACAGTCCTCTTGTTTGCCTTGCACTCCTAACTTCATCCACATTAATTATGCCTCTGCAGCAGTCCCTTAATAAAGATCTTCTGTGCATGTTTCTGTGTATGTGAGACTGTAGGTAGTTTTTTCTCCTCTGCATAATTCTCTGCAAGCTGCAGATTTAGGTTCAATCCTCACTCTATAGGAGGTAAGAAGAGATAATGAATTAGTGCTTTCAACAAAGAAGATTATTCAGTGGGTCTTTGGAATAGGCCGAGAAGTGGGGCAGTAGGCTAGTCTTTTATTAAACACATCATATCTGGGATCTTCTTGAAAAATCATTTCTCTAGTCTCTATAAATTTAAGAAGAAAATACCTAAAATCTGGAAGTCTGCAAATTATAACGTTTTCAGAGAAAGGAACAGATTACAGGAAGCTATGAATAAAACCCCTCTTTCTGCCACAAAAATGTCACATGGCTTATTAGCTTAAAAACGCACAAGAAGGGGTTGTGTGAGGAATTAGGGTAAAATGCAAGGCAAGAGAAAAACCATGCCAGGCAGAGAGTTGCCAATGACCTACAACAGATGCCAAGTTAATTTGGGGGCCAATTTGTCAAACATTTCCTTTGAACTGCAAATTTCCAAACTATGAAAATTTCAGATGGAAATATCAGGCTGTCTCCAGGAAACATCTCTCAGATAATCAAGGTTATAATTACAACGGAGGCGATGAAGCACGTTCTGTAATCTACACTTGGGCTGATGCGGTCTAGTTAATTCAGCAAACATTTTTTTTTTCTTTTGTCCTACTATCTCTCCAAATTTTCTGTGAATTTCTTGGACAACTTGGTTATACCATGTTGCCCATACTACTGTATAATAGAACATCAGAGCCAAGAACTAAAGAAAATTTACTATCAGGGGACTGGCAGCCCACCAATAACTCTGTCTGGTGGAAGCAGTTCTTGAAGCTGTTAAGAAATTGTGTCAAAAGCACATACAATGAAATTCAAATATACTAATGCTACTAATTCAATTTAGCATCCTAGAGTAGTTTCATGCCTGGACCTCAGAACCAGCCACAGGCTATACACAGCTATTTATCTGTTATTTTAGTCATTCACTGGCCTAAGACATTTTATTGGAAAGCTACCTATTAAGGTTGGAATGGGAAGATGGGTGTCAGGGAGTGGGGGTGAAGTTCAAATTAAGATGAAACTATTAGTCATCCCTAAAACACTATCTGTAGCTGAAAATATGCTCAGGTTAGTTAAAAATTGCAATGTTTCCATGGCAGAGTTTGAAAAACAATTATGAATTAATCAAAAGACTGACTCCCTGAGCAGACACTCTGTTCCCTGCAATCAATCCCACTTTGAAATAAGAAACAGAATGCTGATCTTTCAAAGCTGGGATAATTCCTCCTAATTCTTCAAGCTAGGATTGTGCATAGATGGTTCTGTTCGTCCTAAATGTGGTCTACATGAGATGAGGATGAAATTGTGGACCTTGTAGCCAAATGATACTATATATGTATAAAGTAATTCATTAATAACATAAATAATATAAAATGCTTGCTGAAATGAAACAGGCAGGTAGGGGAGAGAGGAAAATGAATATTTATTAAGAACTGTGGCATTTAAGACATTTTATATGTGAAATGCCTAGCTCAGATTTTAATTTAATCATCCATTCCAATCTCAGTGCTTGTGAGATAAACCATCAAAAGGAAAAAAAAAAAAATTCTGGTCCTAATGGGCTTTATGTCATGTGAAGAAAACAGAGACAAAGCAAGAAACATAATAAATAATTAATCTAAATAGTATGCTAGAATCAGAGGAAAAGAAACAAAAACTAAAATGGCCTAAAGGGAATCAAGGAAGAGAAATCGCAGTTTGAAATAGAGTATCAGGGCAGGCAGCCTCAAGAAGGCAGTAACTGACACAGCAGCATCAGCAATGATACTCCAATAAAAAGTAAATAAAAAAGCAAGCAAACTGCATATATTGTGCAAACTGTACAAACTGTATATTGTACAACAGGGGGAATATAGCCAATGCTTTATAATAACCATGAATGGAGTACACCCTTTAAAAATCGTGAATCACTCTCTTTGCACACCTGTAAGTCATATAATATTGTACACCAACTATACTTCCATAAAAAATAAAAATAAAAAAGAAGGCAGTATTTGAGCAAAGGCATGAAGGAGATGATGGACTCTCCATATGGCTGGTAAAGGGAAGAATATTCCAGAGGTAATGGAGTGCAAAAGTTCTTAGGAGAGACTGTACCTGGGAATATGGAGATACTGTAGGGAGAGGTGGGTGCATTGATTAAGTGAGGGTAGGGCTTAGGGAGAGGGACTGAAAGGAAACAGGGTCCATGTCACATGAGATTCTGTAGACCATGGTAGGAATGCTGGTGTTTATTCTGAAGAGAATGAAAAACTATTAGCAGGTTTTCAGTGGAGGAGTCATGTGATCTGGTATGTTTACAAGGCTACTCTGTGAAGCAGAGGATGGAAAGAGGGAGGGATAGAAAGAGCAACATTATTCTGAAGCTTTTGAAATCACATTGAGATGAGAGGTTATCTTGATTTCAACCAGGATATTAGTGGTGGAAATGGTATGAAGCAATTGAATTCTGGTTCTGTTTTGCAGAAAGAGAGAGACAGCAGGATTTCCTGGTCAAATGTGCATGGTGGATGGGTGTTAAATGGAGCTATCGAAAACGACTAAAGGTTTTGTCCCAAGAAATTGGAGGGATTAACTTTTTTTTTTTTTTTCACTATCTAGTAAGCTATGGGAACAAATGAGACAAAAACTGAGTGCTTATCTTTTGAGTGCATTATATTTGAGATACTAACTAAACATTCTGTTGGAGCTGTCTAGCAGCTTGTTGTATATATAAGCCTAGAATGCAGGAGTGAGAGCAGGGATAAACTTATAAATACAAAAATAAATGAAATAAAATGGTACCATGAACCTGGGTGAGACAGCCAAGAAGGGAGGACAGCTCTAAAGGAGGAGAAAGCCATGGATTAAGCCTTGAGTCACTCTGAAGATAAGAGACGGAGGAGAAGAGGAGGATTCAGAAGGAGACTAAAAATAAACTGCTAGGAAGATAAGAGGAAATGCAATAGAACACGATGCCCATAACACCAAGATAAGTACTTCAAGGAGAATAATGTGATGAACTCTATGAAATGGTGCTGATAGTTTAATAAGATTAGAATTGAGACTTGAACATTGGATGTAAGTTAGTAGAGAAAACCAGTGACCTTTACAAAATAAATTTTAGAGGAGAGGAGGGAGAATCTTTGACTGGAGAAGGCTTAAGAAAATCATGGGAAGAGAAAATTGGTGATAGCAAATAATGACAACCATTTGGAAGAGAATGTTTATGAGACGGTTCAAAATGGAGGCTACATGAGGTGGGAGGGTAAATAGAGTCAAAGGGAAGATTTTAATTTTTTAAGTATAGGAGAAATAACAATGTTTTATATGCCAATGAAAATAATCTAATACACAAGCCAAAAATGACAAGGTAGGAAGGAGAGAATCCCTAAGAGTTCATCTATGTTACCTGAAGGGAACACACCTGATGTGGGTGAAGACTCCGGAGGGTGGGGTGGATGTTGTTTTGAAAGTCTGTGCAAAAGCTTTTAAATTTAATTAGCTTCCATTTGTTTATTTTTGTTTTTATTTTTGTTACTCTAGGAGGTAGGTCAAAAGAGATCTTGCCATGGTTTATATCAAAGAGTGTTTTTCCTGTGCTTTCCTCTAAGAGTTACATATTAAGGCATATATGTGGAATCTAGAAAAATAGTATGGATGAATCTATTTCTAAGATAGGCATAGAGACACAGATGTAGTAAACGGATGTGGTCACAGCCTGAAAAAGGAAGGGTGGGATTAATTGGGAGATTAGGATTCACACACACACACACACACAAACATATATATATATATATATATATATATATATATATATATGTATATACACTACCATGTGTAAAATAGATAACTAATGGGAAGTTGCTATATAACCCAGGTAGCTCAGCTCAGTGCTCTGTGGTAACCTAGGTAGGTGGGATGAGGGTGGGAATGGACAGGTACAAGAGGGAGGGGAAAAGTATGCATATGACTGATTCACTTCATTGTACAGAGGAAACTAACAAAACATTGTAAAGCAATTATATTTGACCGACAGCAACAAAAGTCTGGACTTCCTCTTCTGACTGCTTTAGTTTAACAACGAAACAAGAGGCAAGATCATCAGCTGAGAATGAGGATGATGGAGGAGGTTTCAAGTAAAGAGGAGAAAGTATAAAATGATCACTTAGACTAGTCCAAAAATAACAGAATTGTGAAATATAGAATGCTCACTTGGACCAACAAGGTCCACCCGAGACAGATGAATTTAAAAGTCAACTGGCCAGCAAGGTTTGCCTGTCTGTGGCCATGTTCAGACACAGAATACAAAAAATGTGCTGAGAATTTTGTGATCTTTATTTTTGTAACATTTAATGTGGACTTTTTCCAGAGCTCACTCTACTTAAAGCAAGAAACAAGAACAGCTTTTATTTTTGTTCAGTTAAAATGGTCTGTCCCTTTCAGATAGTTAGCAATCCCTTTGGTGGCTCAGACGGTAAAGCGTCTGCCTACAATGCGGGAGACCCGGGTTCAATCCCTGGCTCGGGAAGATCTCCTGGAGAAGGAAATGGCAACCCACTCCAATATCTTGCCTGGAAAATCCCATGGACCGAGGAGTCTGGTGGGTTACAGTCCATGGGGTCGCAAAGAGTCGGACACGACTGAGCAACTTCATTTTCCTTTTAGATGGGGAAGGTTTCATGGGATAAAGTGCCTCTTACATGATATTCTTTGTTCCTTTTCCCCTAAAATGGCCTGGTGTATGAGCTGTATTATTTAAACTCAAGGCAATAGAGAAAACGTGTGCTCTTCAGCTGAGTTCTCATCTCCTTCCAGTCCCTAGTCTCCCCAGTTGTCACATTACCTGAAGGTCATGATAGCCTTGCCCAGTATGTATATGGAGGTAGGGATCCTGGGAGGGAGTCTGCACTTAACCTGCATTATGAAATTGGGTTTCACCCTGGGAGTAAGGGGTGCTCTTTCTCCTCATTTCCCATTTAGAACCCTGGGTAATAGCCATGTCCCAAGTTGTATCACATCTGCCTGGTTTTGTTGTTGTTTCATTGCTCACTTGTGTTCGACTCTTTGCAACCCCATGGACTGCAGCACTCCAGGCTTCCCTATCCTTCACTATCTCCTTGAGTTGCTCAAATTCATGTCGCTTGAGTCAGTGATTCTATCTAACCGTCTCATTGAGCAAGGACACAAAGTAGAAGGAAGCAGAGGGAAGTCTGGAGGTTTAATTAGTCATCCTGAGGCACTGCAGGGCTCCTCTTGGAATTAAACCTATTTGGGAACAACTGGCTCACCCCCAGGAGAGTGTGGCAGTGGAAAGTCATTCTGTAGCCGAGGCTGTTGAGCATGAGCCAACGGGCTCAATGAGGGACAAAGCAGAGGGTCTATGGTACAGCCAGCAGGAATCAAGCAAGGTGGACTCAGTTAGGAGCACTGTTAGTAACTGGTCAAGCATGGGGAGAGAGCAGGCTTCTCAAACCTTCAGCTGCAAATGCCAACATTCACCTGGTGGCCTGTAGCCCACCAGGTTCTCTGTCCATGAGATTCTCCAGGGAAGAATATTGGAGTGGGTTGCCATTTCCTTCTCGGGGGATCTTTCTAGACCACGGATCAAACCTGTATCTCCTGCATTGGCAGGCAGATTCTTTACCACTGAGCCACCTGGTAAGTCCAAACTATAGGTCTAGTTGAGCAAAATTTGATTAGATAAATGAACAAGTGAATAAATGTTTCAAAGAAGATATAGTGGAAAAGTGAGTACTTTGAGCTAGACTCTGAAGGATAATAAATAGGAATGAATGAAATGTGGCCACAGCAGCAGCAGGATCACTGGAACTAGAAAGTGTAGGACAGTTCAGCTCAGTTCAGTTTAGTGGCTCAGTCATGTCTGACTCTTTGCAACTCCATGGACTGCAGCATTCCAGGGCTCCCTGTCCATCATCAACTCCCGGAATTTACTCAAACTCATGTCCATTGAGTCAGTGATGCCATCCAACCATCTCATCCTCTGTCGTCCCCTTCTCCTCCCGCCTTCAATCTTTCCCACCATCAGGGTCTTTCCAAATGAGTAAGTTCTTGGCATCAGGTGGCCAAAGTATTGGAGTTTCAGCATCATATCAGTCCTTGCAATGAATATTCAGGACTGATTTCCTTTAGGGTGGACTGGTTGGATCTCCTTGCAGCCCAAGGACTCTCAAGAGTCTTTTCCAACACCACAGTTCAAAAGCATCGATTCTTCAGTGCTCAGCTTTCTTTATAGTCCAGCTCTCACATCCATACATGACTACTGGAAAAACCATAGCCTTGACTAGATGGACCTTTGTTGGCAAAGTAATGTCTCTGCTTTTTAATATGCTATCTAGGTTGGTCATAAGTTTCCTTCCAAGGAGTAAGTGTCTTTTAATTTCATGGCTGCAGTCACCATCTGCAGTGATTTTGGAGCCCAAAGAAATAAATTCTGTCACTGTTTCCACTGTTTCCCCATCTATCTGCCATAAAGTGATGGGACTGGGTGCCATGATCTTAGTTTTCTGAATGTTGAGTTTTAAGCCAACTTTTTCACTCTCCTCTTTCACTTTCATCAAGAGGCTCTTTAGTTCTTCTTTACTTTCTGCCATGAGGTTGGTGTCATCCACATATTTGAGGTTATTGATATTTCTCCTTGCAATCTTGATTCCAGCTTGTGCTTCATCCAGCCCAGCGTTTCTCATCATATACTCTGCATATAAGTTAAATAAGCAGGGTGACAACATACAGCCTTGGCATACTCCTTTCCCTATTTGGAATCAGTCTGTTGTTCCACATAGGAATAAAAAGTAGTCTGCCATTGCATAAGGTCACAGAACTTGTAAACAGACTTTTGTAGAAGTCTGGCTTCTTTCACATATTCTCTGCATGAACCTACAAGAGAGAATTAACCTCTCTGTTCCCCTGTTTCCTAAGTGAAAAATAAATTAAAAAAAAATATTTTTACACTATCTTTCAAGATTGTTGGTAGGACCAAATTAAATCATTCATATGTACATATAATTTAGCACTGAGCAGGCCTTCATAAATCCTACTTGAGAATTAGTTATGTCGATGTGGTTTGATCTAAAGTTTGGAATGCAACTGGGACAAGACTTCAAAATCACGATAAATATCCAGTCAGAATATTATGCCATGGGCGGTGTTGATGTGGTGAAAGTTTATAAGATGAGAATGTGACCTTGATCTCAGCCATATACCACCAGGAACGTAGCTTTTGTTTATTGATCTTTGCAGCAAGTGACTACGATGTGTTTCAGTATCAGAATGTTTGAACTTAGAGGATTCGAGTTTGGGTTAGGTAATTTGAAGGAGGACATTGGGCTTTTCTCTGGACTAAATGCTATCAGGAAATGGGGATAAGATTGGGTATCTTTACAAATCTAATCCAGAGGGATCAGAAACTAGAGCAAGAATAAAGTCATAATAGGTAAAGACACAACAGTCACACATATTAGCCGTTATATGGGCTGCTTAATCATTTTTTGTGGTTTGGGAGATGTTAATATTTTTCTATGTTGAGACAAGAATGTCAAGTGGTCTTGATTCTGTGTTGATACTTGAGTCCAAGAGTAGCCTTGTCTGATATCGATGTTTTGTGAAGTTGTGTATGTTCAACTGTAGACCAGTAAATTCTAGCTGGGAATGCCAGATCAGCATTCACAATACTGAAGTGAGTTGCTGTGCCCTCGCGCAGGGGATCTTCCCAACCCAGGGATTGAACCCACATTTCTTTTATTACCTGATACCAACCATGAAATATCTCCCTTTATTTCTATCACATATCAATTTTTTTGTAAGACCCTATTAAAATACAAACAAACAAACACAGGGCCCGCCTCCTGACTTTTCACAGCAAGAATGATCTAAAACTCTCCATTCTGGGCAGAGATGACTGTAGGCAGGTTTGGCTGTTGCTTCCTAGCAGGCTGTTTCAAATGTAAATTGTTGGTCCCAACTCAGCCTTTGCCTATGGTTATGGCAATACTTTGTTGAAAAGTGAACAATTATTCAATCTCAGTGCTCACAGCAACCATCACTTTGATAGCTTTTCACCCCATTATGCTCCCAGTATGCTCCATTATTAAGCACAATGGTTTAAATGAAGAAATAATTACAGCAGGGAATATGGCTTTCCAGTCATATTTTCTTTGTAAGTCCATTGGTCTTCTAGTATCTTCCAGATACTAATATTTTATCTATTAAGAGATATATCCTGGCAAGAGGACTTCTTGAGCTGTGAAGAAATGGAACTAGCATGCTGATTTTCATGCTTTCACATTTGTGCTCATCGTGCTCAGTCACTCAGTCATGTCCAACTCTTTGTGACCCTGTGAACTATAGCCTGCCAGGCACCTCTCTTCATGGGATTATCCTGGTAAGAATACTGGACTGGGTTGCATTTCCTTCTCAAAGGGTTCTTCCTGACCCAGAGATCGAACTTGTGTCTTCTGCATTAGCAGGCAGATTCTTTACCACTGAGCCACTTGGGAAGCTTTCACATTTCACATTACTAACACTGAAAATACAGGATTTCATAAATTTTGTGTAACCAGAAGGCAGTCTCTCTACAGCTGATTCAAAGCACTAGTTGTGCCTAGCTTGTTTTTTGGCCACACCATGGCACTCAGGATCTTAGTTCCCTGACCAGGAATCTAACCCTTCTGCTGCAGTGGAAATGTAGAGTCCTAACCACTGAACTGCCAGGGAATTCCCTTGTATGTAGCTTGTCTATTCTGGATCATTCACCAACATGCATGTGTGTGCATGCCAAGTCTCTTCAGCCATGTCCAACTCTGCAGGCCCATGGACTGTGACCTGCCTTGCTCCTCTGTCCATGGATGCTCCAGGCAAGAATACTGGAGTGGGTTGCCATGCCCTCCTCCCGGGGATCTTCCGAACTCAGGGATCAAACCTGCATCTTTTATGTCTCCTGCGTTGGCAGGCAGGTTCTTTACCATTAGTGCCACCTGAGAAGCCCAACATAATCTTACGTGCAGGTTATAAATATTTTGTTGCTTAGGGTTATTTACTCCTTGGTGTTTATTCTCAAGTACCTACATTATTATAAAGAATTTGACAATAAGACCATAGTCTCCTTTCATCTAAAATCAGTTTTGCTTATACGTATATGCTGGTCAATATCTGTATAGTAACTTTGGTGCAGTTTCTGGCAACAAATTTTATTTTAAAAGGTAGTCAAGTTCCCATATTAAATTCTTTCAAGGATTTGTCATATGTTCTAGAAATTGAACTTATTAATAACACCTATAAATTTATCTATGATCTGGGTCCCAGATGTGTTTTATGAGCCTCACACCTCTGACACTCTTGATCACCATCTGAAAGGTAAGCTCAGTATTAGGTCACCCATATTCCCTTCTCTTATTACCATGGTGACCTAAGCCAAGTCTCCCTTGACTTTACTTTTCATCTCATTCTTTATCCTTAACGACTTTCCGCTAGAACTCCTATTTCCTCCTAAATGAGTACCACTGCATTATTAATCTATTCAAAATATGTATGTCGTATCTCCTAGCTTTAATTGACACATCATTGTAGAAAGCAATTTCTCTCTTGAGTAGAGGTACTTGCTTTCTGAAGTGAAAGTGAAAGTTGCTCAGTCATGTCCGACTCTTTGTGACCCCATGAACTGTAGTGTGCCAGGCTCCTCTGTCCATGGAATTCTCTAGGCAAGAATATGGAGTGGGTAGCCATTCCCTTCTCCAGGGGGATCTTCCCGACCCAGGGATTGAACCCGGGTCTCCCACATTGCAGGCAGATTTCTTTACTCTCTGAGCCACCAAGAAAGCTTTCTATACACCCATTAACACCTGCTTACAGAGGTCGGTTCAGTGTCCACCTGGACCAAAACCCCATTTAGATTTTCACTTCTTTAAACTAGAACACCAATTAGTGTCTTCCAGCTCCCAAACTCTGCTTAGAAAATTGTGATTCCTACCTTTTTTTTTTTTACAGTAAAGCAGCAACTTTATTTAAAATCCTTGTGCTTCCTTTTCACATCTGATTAAGTTAAGGGAGGCCATCAGCTCCAAGAGTGGCCAGTTTATGAGTAGACCAGAGACTGAAGATATAGATAAAATTTAACAAAACAAAAGGCCAAGCAATGCCCTCCCTGAATAATTTGAATGATTCATAGAAATCACTGGAAATCCAGGGGCTAAGAAAGCAATTTAAAATGCCTAGCTTTGGAAATCCCTACCTCTAAGAAACAGGAAATCAAGGAGAAACTGGTGTCATTTGAAAATTATGCCTTTTTTTGAGGTATGATATTTTTCTTTGAAAAAAAAATTTTATTGTGGCAAAAGTCACATAACATAAAACATATTATTTTAACCATATTTAACTGTACATTTAAGTGGCACTGAGTATATCCACATGGTTGTGCAACTCTCACCATCATTCATCTCCAAAATTTTTCACCTTCCTAAACTGAAACTCTGTCCCTATTAAACTCTAACTCCCTACCCTCCCTCCCCACCCCTAGCCCCTGGCCCCTGGCATCTACCAATGTGCTTTCTGACTATGAATTTGACTATTCTAGGTACTTCATTATACAAAATGAAATCAAACATTCTGCATCTAATTGTCTTACCATCAGGAGCTGGGTGGGAAATGAAAGCTAGACAGATTGATGAAGGCAGAGGAAGACTTATGTCTATAGAAAAAAGTTTGAGATTTGGGAAGATTTGAAAAACAGATATGTAGAGAAAAAAGAGACCTTGAATACAAAACTAGGCAGAAATAAAAGCAGAACACAGATGCATACAGGCAGGTCTAATTCTTCTTGAAGAGAGTATCAGAAAGGGGTGAGCTGATTTAATGGATATTAAATCAGGAAACTGATCAAGAGAAAAACAAGAAATCTCCATTAATGACCTATAATTACTCCTCAAATACAGGAAAACAACTGAGAGCCATTCTCTCAAAGCAATGCAAAATAAGAGTTCTCAGGAAGGAAACCACCCCTTTAAGATGGGATCTACTCCAAGTGGTTACATAATATCTGGGATGGTTTGAGAGGTAAAGACAAAACCAGCCTGGATTATTAAAGCATTAATGTTCAAGCTTCAAATATTTATATGGGGAAGTAGCTATTGCCCTTGATGAATACGCTGTAGAAATATATGGAATCAGGGTTACAAAGGCATAAAGAAGATTAGACATATTTTTTTAAGCTGATGAGTATGGTCAATGCTAGATTGAGCCTAGTCCTTTTTGGAGATTAGTCTAATGGCTGGGCTTCCGGGGTGGCTCAGTGGTAAAGAATCTGCCTGCAATGCAGGAGTCACAGGAAATGCAGGTTCAATCCCTAGGTCGGTAAGATCCTTTGGAGGAGGGCATGGCAACCCACTCCAGTATTCTTACCTGGAGAATCCCATGGTCAGAGGAACCTGGTGGGCTACAGTCCATGGGGTCACAAAGAGTCAAACATGACTGAAGCAACTTAACAAGCACGCTAATGGCTACTGATTTACAGAATGTTGGTTCTACATGTTGGTCCCTGTGCGGTGATAGATATAAAAGGTTGAACAAGATTAGTGCTGCATATGTAGAACTGAGTCTACATTTCAGGAAGACAAATGATGAAAGAGTGGTGGTAAAAGTAAAAATAGAAGCTTGTTATGATGGTCTTCTTTTACAACCTCTTTGAACCCATTACCTTATAATATCCACATACATCTTTTTAGCCAGAACTGGATCTTTCGGTCAGTCTTGCATGAAAGTGTCTGAGAAGTAAGTAGTTTAGAAAAATTGAGGTTCTATTTAATACATATCATGGGAATAAGGAATATTGCTGTGCTCAGTCACTTCAGGAATGTCCAACTCTGCAACCCTACGGACTGTAGGCTCCTCTGTCCATGGGATTTCCCAGGCAAGAAAACTGGAGTGGGTTGCCATGCCCTCCTTCAGGGAATCTTCCCGACCTAGGGATCGGACCCGAGAGTCTCTTGTGTCTCCTGCATTGCAGGTGGATTCTTTCCTGCTGAGCTACCAGGTAAGCCCATAATTTATGTTATAGTAAAAATTGTGTGAACAAAGACTGAGGTTAGCAAAATTAGGACTCATCCATTCCAGATCTCTCACTATGAATGATCACACAAAACAAAGTCTTAGGTGTGTGTTAGCAAAAGAATTTCAGATCCAGAAGACAAGGAGAAAGAAAAAAATAAGGAGATCTAATAAATAATAATAATAATGCCAGTCCTACATGAGGTCAAAAAGTCAGTTTAAATATCTAAAATCCAGCTGAGTTTTACTCATAGGAATAAGGACATTACGGGGGAATTAGACCATTGGAGACATCGTTCACTATTGCATAAAAATATTTACCCAAAAAGAAACCCTTCTCAAAACTCAAGACATGAAAGAAAACTAAGCAAGATAGTGGCTTGAAGAGCAGATAGCTGAGTTATTGGTAGTTTTCAGGGCTCCAGGGGTATGGGTTTCATAACCATCAAAAACAGCTTCCTATAAGTGATTTGCTGAGGATGCAGCTCTGGCTGTGGGACTGGAGGAACTCTGCCTTGGAGGCTCAAAGCAATTATATTGCAAGAGTCAGTGGTTGCAAAATTATGATGAAACTAGAGTAAAAATGCATTCTAATCAAGGAAGTGTTGGGGGAGGTGATGGGGAGGTTGTCACCACATAGATTCCATACCCAGCACAGCACCAGGTCACTGGCTAATCTATGTTCAAAGGAAAACTACAAATTAAGATATTTTGAATGTGCAAAATGAAAATAAACCCTGAAGAATGGACTCACCACCCTGCAAATTTGAACTCCCTGAGATAGCAGGATTATTCTAACGCTGCACACTGAGGAGAATTTTTCTTCAAGCAGGAGAATATAAATAGTACCATAATTAATTCCATGGTGAGATATTTCTTCTCATTGAATTTTAATCCACGAGTCTTGAAGGCTGGACCCCTGGGATAGAATAATTGGCAAAGTGGTGAACCTGAAATAAAGAATTTTCTTGATTTTCTCTCTCCTCCATTGCTCAGATATTAAATCTAAGGCAACAGTAACATGAGTCTAGATTAATTGTGTTTTGGGAAGCTTCCTTTTGCTTGGGGTAACTGCTATCAGACCTGGGGATTGGCTTATCATCTTCACTTTGTGTGCGTGGCTTCATGCTAAGACATTCCTTTGTTCGCAATCCATGCTTCAGACTTTTTACAAATGGGGGCACATAAGAGACTTGGCAGGAGTAATTCAATCTCAGAGGCACTGCACAGCTACATCCTTTCCAGGGAGAGACAGACAGGTTGAAGCTGTTGAAATTCTTCAACTTCACTCTGGCGTCTGATTTAGAATTCTGCTCTCTGGCTGAGAATTAGCAGGGTTAAAAAAAAAAATGGCAACAATGATTTCTGGATTAAAATGAAGATTTTGGACTTTCTTTGAACTTAATATTTAAAGGCAAGATCATTTTGTTCTGGAATTGGTTTTATTTACATATTAACCTGAGGATTTTGATCTTTGATTTCTATGGACTTAGATTGGTAGGATCTTATTCTTGACATCTTAGGTTCTCCCATGCATATGATAATGAGGAGTGTTTATATTTAAATTTGGGATATGTCTGTGTTGCTGACATCTTGATATTAGAATGTTTTAATGGTGTCATTTGATTTAACAGAATGACTTACGGTGAAGTCATCATACAATGTGGCTGGGCATACTTTGAGAATAGGTAAAAATGAGCATAAAGATTACTTTTCTGCTCTAGGGGACAGCAGTGTGTGCATTTAACATATGGTGCTGACGGTTTAGTTGCGAAGTCTTGTCCAACTCTTGTGACCCCATGGAATGTAGCCCAACAGGTTCCTCTGTCCATAGGATTTCCCAGCAAGAATACTGGAGTGGATTGCCGTTTCCTTCTCAAGGGGATCTTAATACTGAACCATTTTAGACTCCTGTGGGGACAAAAGCTAAACTTCTCCTGGAAGCAGACGGAAACTCAAATAGCAACAATGGGTATTTGAAGTATGGACTCAGAAAAGATCAATGAAATGGCCTTCATGGAGTGTTGTTTGCCTCTCCTGGGAGGACTGTCCACAGTCAGTGGGATAGACCAAAGAGTTAAGTGTGATCAGTTAAGCAAACAACTGTAATGCAATTGGGAGAATTTTTAGTTGTCTGATCTACGTTTTCAATATGGGAGAGCTTCCTCTACAGTAACACACCTGCTCTATCTCTCCACCTCTTATTATTCTCCTTTATGAGATAAATAAATTGCATATTGTAGGGGAAAGTGAAAGTCGCTCAGTAGTGTCTGACTCTTTGCAACCCTATGGGATACAATCCATGGCATTCTCCAGGACAGAATACTGAAGTGGGTAGCCTTTCCCTTCTCCAGGGGATCTTCCCAACCCAGGGATTGAACCCAGGTCTGCTGCATTGTGGGTGAATTCTTTACTAGCTGAGCCAGAAGAGAAGCCCATATTGTAGAGTTGGGAGATTAAAAGAAACATTTGGGCACAAACAGCCCAGCTTGTAATGGATTGGATAGTACCACCCCCTCCCAATTCACCATCCACTTGAACCACTCAGAGTCTAAGAATGAGAACTGTTTTGGAAATATGTTTTTTTTCAGATACAATCAAGTTAAAATGAGGTCATGCTAGATTAGGGTGAGCCTTAAATCTAATGATGATATGCTTTTAAGGAGAAGAGAGGGCAAACAGAGACATCAGGGAAGAAAGCCCATGTGTTGATGGAGGCAGAGCTTAGAAGGATGCAGCTACAAGCCAAGGAACACCAAGCAGTGCTGGAGACACCAGAAACTTGGGTAGAGGCAAGAAGGTGCCTTCTCTAATATCTTCAGAGTGAGCATGGCCATTCTGACATATTGATTTCAGCCTTCTTACCTCCAGAGCTGTGTGGGAATAAAGATCTATTGTCTGAAGCCATCGAGTTTGTAGTGATTTGTTGCAAAATTAATGAGGTCAGCAACTCTATTTCCAAATATCTTAATCGCTTCCAGGCCTGTTGATATTAAATAGCTTTAAAATTTTGAAATAGAATCCTATATTCCCCTCCACTCTCCACTAACTCTTCAAAATTTGAATAAGAACTAGTGATAGTATAAGACACTCACCATTTCAATGACACTTAGAGACAATATCCATTTCTTTAGCTTACAAATTTGACCTCATAGTCACTAAGACTATACTGTAGTCACTGAATCCTGAATATCAGGAAGGAGGATTACAAAAGTTATTGTCCCAGGAATATTACTGTTTGTCTGTTTGCTTTGACCTTAAATGTTTTCAATTACAAGTGACAAATCGGGAAAGTTAAAACTGAAAAAATACCTCCATAGATATTCCTATTGAAAGCAAAGAAGTTATTGCTTATAAATTTCATAGGACACTATTGAGAGAAATTAATCTCTGTAAAGAAAATCCATTTTCAAAACAGGTGTACATTTAAATATGAGTATTATATGCTAAAAGGAGATGTCACTATGAGTCTGTGCTAGGTTTATTGTTACTAATGCCTATAACAAACAATGGATTTGCATTCCAGAGGATGGAATGCCAGGTGATCTAACAGGGATTGACTGGTTTGTGTCTATTAAGCCAAGTCCCAGAAATGTGCACTAAGAGAATGACAGGGATAATGAGATAAGTAAATTGTTTGGAGATCTGAAAGTAGGATAATCTTATCAGGACTGGAATAGAATGGTCACAGAGGATATCAAAATGAAGAATATTAACTGACCAGGGGCAAATCAGTTAGGAAAACCAGGAAATGAGAACATCAGAATTGCTAATCAGAAACCAGACACAGAAGATTAAGGGGGATTTTTATGAACGACGACTGAAAATAGTATAAAATGGTGGCTAAGCAACCTGCACAAATATGAATAGGGTTAATATGATCAGGTTAAAATAAGGCTGAGAGTCTCATAGGTTATATCCACCACTTCCAGGTCCTGTAGAAATGTCACAGTGGCTTAGTCTTGTCTCAGTCAGCAGACTGACCTCCATGCCAACATCATATAAAACAGGCCATTCACTCCCTTTGTTCTTAGTTCCACATTGAATGTTTACACTGACCCAACTCTCCAACTCTCTGTGCTATTCCTGTTGTTTCTGAGTTCTGATCTTGTGACTCCTTTTCCAATTCTAGTTTCTTTTTTTCCAGATTTTGTCTCAGCATCACTGCCCATGCTCTCCTTTTGTTTTGGCCCTGACCATGAAGTGGATTTCTTCCTTGCCTCAGCTGCTATGAGTTACTCGGGAAACAACCTGGAAGATCCAGCCAGGATTTGAGACCTATACGTCACCGCACACCCTTGAAGACAGGTGAGCAGGACATTTTCAGAGGAGCCAGGTCATGAGAGAACCCTCAAATCAGAGCCAGTTTCTGGGGAGAACTTCTAAATTCAAACCTGAGCCCCACATTTCGTAGAGGAATAATGATATGGTGAAAACTCTTTTTAATATTCTTACTTTATCTTTTGGTAAAAGCCCCATGTTTCTACTCTCACAAAATGATCCAAAGCCCATTTAACTCCTCAAGTTAATGCATAATTCACAATCATTTTGCTGCCTTTATGCAGGGTTTCCCAGATGGTTCAGTGGTAAAGAATCTGCCTGTCAATGCAGGAGACGCAGGTCTGATCCCTGGGTCAGCAAGGTCCCCTGGAGGAAGAGGTGGCATCCCACTCCAGTATTCTTGCCTGGAAAATCCCATGGACAGAGGAGCCTGGGGGACTATAGTCCATGGGGTCGCAAAGAGTGGGCCGTGACTGAGCATGCATGCATTCAAGCTATAACCTAACATTCTCTTCCCTGTCTTAACTGGATGGGAAAGATATTTAGCAGATAAATAAGGATGTTTCTGTTGTTTGTCAGTCTCTTTCTAGACCGTAGGAAAGGGTGCTCCTTTAGTACTTTTAAATCTTGTCTTGTAATGATTTTCTATCATTTTTGGATCCCTTAACTTTATATCCTTGAGATTTTTAAAAACAGCTGAGAATTTGAGATGAGAGGTAAAATTTAAATGTGGGGAAACCAAGTCATATCTCAGAGCAAGTGGTAGTGTCAATAGCATGATCATGACTTTTTGGATCATTCAATTTCCTACCTTCCAGAAAAGCCATTGTTTCCATTCCGATTTCCACTCCTCAGTTTTTCAGCTTCTGCTTGCATTTACAACTATCCTTTTCCTAGTTTAAAATTAGTTTTCCACATTCACTATGGAACCAGTGGTGGAGCAAAGAGAAGGGCATGGCTATATGCTTCAGTTCTAAAACATGATCAACTATAGAATGATGAAGAACATTATTGATTTAATATTAGTTTGGGGACAGGGGTACTTTATCAGGCGCATTTTTTAACATAGATATTTTGGCCACTTCACACAGCATGAGGGATCTTAATTCTTAGACCAAGGATCAAACCCATGTCCTCTGCAGTCAAAGTGCAGAGTCCTAACTACTGGACCATCAGAGAATTCCCCACACAAATATTTTAAGTGTGAAAAAAAAAAAAAAACTTTGAGTAGACACAATGTAATATCTGTAAATTATTATATTTTACTGGGTCAAGCACTGTGCCAGTCACACATATTACATGTGCTAACTCATTTATTCTTCTCAATGGTCCTGTGTTGCATTCAATTTTATCAATTATGCAAAAAAGAAAATTGAGCGTCTTGTACATAATGAACCTGCTCGAGATTACTGAGCTAGCAAGTGAAAGTCTTGTGTTCTTTAAACCTAACACCAAGTTCATGTTTTCTCTCCTGGAGCTGTGGTAGATGAAACATTTTACTTACTAACCTCAGGAGCACTGAGGGAACAGAAGCTTAGACGACTTCCTAATTCAACCACCTTCCAACCATCTTCTCCAGTGGCTTCTAAGTAATTCATGACTTCCAACTCCTGAAATCATTTACTCTTCAGAATTTGAATCTAACGTTCCACCAAAACCACAGCATTTTATTTGTTTAATTCTCATGTCTTCCTCATCTGATTACACACTTTTATGATCTCCCAGTCCCTTGAAATCCCTTATTTCCTTTCCATCTATGCACATGTATGTCTTCACTTTCTTTTCTACTGAACTTGAATCCACTCACCCATCTCTGTAGTGCTTTTTCATTACAAACTTTTCTCCCTCATCTCTCTGTCCCGCTATTTCACCAATTCAATATTCCCAATTTGGAACCAATTTAATCATGTCTTGCTCTGTCAAACACTGTGTTCAGAAAATCATTCCAGTTGTATCCATTACAAAAGTTTAGTCTCCACCAACAAAACTCAGCCTCCAACACTGCTGAGAATTTTTTTGTGTGTTCTCCCTAGTTACCTTCCTCTCACATGTTTCACAGTTTCTTCCAAACTCAAATTATTCTCATTAGTTTCTTACTCCAAGCCTGCTTTTCAGTGGATGAGCTTATTTCCTACTTTCCAAAGAAAACAGAAAATGACATCCCTCTGTTTCAATACTCATCCTCACTCATGTATTTATGTCAGTCCACCCAGGTTATCTACCAGACTCTTTCACTTCCTTCAAGACTTGGCTTACATGTCTTTTTTTTTTTTTTTTTTTTTTCCATTTCCAACCACCTTATTTAATTAAAAATATCTTCTTCCTCTGCTGACTTAGTCCTCAGGACTCTTCTTAAAACAATTGCTTTCTAACATACTCTCTCATTTATTGGTAAAGTTTATTTTTATTGCTTATCTCCCTCAAGTACAATGTAAGCTCCACTAAGAGCTCTATTTTGTACACTGATGTGTTTCAAGCAACTAAAATGGTACTTGGCTCATAGTAAAATTGAAGTGAAAGTATTAGTTGCTCAGTCGTGTCTGACCATTTGTGACCCCATGGACTGTAGCCTGCAAGGCTTCTCTGTCCATGAGATTCTGCAGGCAAGAATACGGGAGTGGGTAGCCATTCCCTTCTCCAGGGGATCTTCTCAAGAGAATTGACCCAGGATTGAAACCGGGTCTCCACCATGGTAGGTACCAGTAATTATTTGTTGGATGAATAAGCAAATATGCACAAGTTGTTTGCTTGTGCAAACAAGTTTTGGTTGTTTGCTTTCTTCCCTATCCTCCCAGAGGAAGGGGTTACTTAACCTATATCTAATTAAGACTGATAACAATAACTGCTGGTCTTCCCTTGTGGTTCAGCTGGTAAAGAGTCCACCTGCAATGCAGGAGACCTGGGTTTGATCCCTGGGTCGGGAAGATCTCCTGGAGAAGGAAAAGGCTACCCACTCTAGTATTCTGGAGAATTCCATGGTCTGTATAGTCCATGGGGTCACAAAGAGTTGGACACACCTGAGTGACTTTCACTTTTGAAATAGCTGCTACTGCAGAAGAGATCAGGAAGATGACATAATCTGTTTGTTAACATTGAAGTTATGACTTTGTAAGATAGTGCTAAGGTTGCATACTTGGCATCCAGTATGAGAAAGCTTTCCTTATCACTCCGTCTTCTACCTAACTAGTTCAAGGGCAGAGAATACATTTGCTGACTCCCTAACCTCTGATTATCTTTCAGTAAACCTGGACAGGATACATATCACTGCTGCCCTCAACCTCTGTCATTAAATCCTCTCCCGAAACAACTGGCCTGCAGGTTGACCCAGAGGCACTGACTCCTGCTGCATTTCATTTCCTTTGATAGTTTTGGCCAATGTTTTTTGTCACTGCAACTGAATTTTGTGCCGGTTATAGTCTACTAGAGACTTCACTGACACCAGCCAGTGTATTTATCCTTGGAACACAAGTCGATCTTGAGTTACAGTCCCCAGTGAACAAGAATAGTCAACTGTAGAGCAGTAATATAATAGACTATCCCTCTGGGTAAAACTTGTTTGCCTGGAATCCACAACCTACTGGAAAATTCAATGCAAACACCTGCTACTTACCAATTTCCTGGGATAAAATATGATTCCAAAAAATCCTTCATCAGATAGATAATATTTCCAAATGCTGACCTTCCAGGCTTAATCAAAGAAACCCCTCTTAGAATATCCATTGCATTTACCCTAAGTGCCTAAATTCCACAAAATAAATACATCTTTTCTTAATGTTTGAAAATGTTATTATGACCTGCCTTCTCATGCTTCTTAAAAGAAAAGAAAATCCATAATAGTTTTGTTCAATTTATTCTCGTGAATGTCTTTAATTTTTGCATGATTCTTACCTTATCCTGGAGTTGGCTTTGTTTTGTCTCTGTCAAAGGATCTTTTTGATTTTTAAGTAGATATTGCAGGAAGTAGAAACTTGTGGGGGTTTTGTGATATATTCTGTTATATTTTTTAAAAAAGAATGATGATTCAATCTGCAACCTTTATGTATTGCTTAAAAGGAATGAGTGCCATCTGTTTGTCTGCTATGAGGGTAAGGGATTAAAACAATTTGTGGTTAAATAAATTAGGTATGGAATTGCTTTCTTTATTGTTTCCACCGAAGGAGTCTTTCATAGCTCTTTTTTTCCATCTTTAAAATAAACTATTGGATTAGAGATCCCACTTCACTTAAGTTGTGACAAGGCTGAACAAGCAATCAGACTCCAAAATGCAAATGGATTGTGTTGTTAAAATGGTTCTGTGACTCTCTAATAAATTTTTACATAGAAATGATATTCCTACACTAGCTAATGAATGTCATTTCTGTGATTTTTTTCTAATGTGAGAAATGTATACAGGCAAATATTGCAGAGTTTTTGTTTTCATATCTCTTATCATTTCAGTTTTTCTTTTCCATTTTCCTTATACTTTCTCTTTGATCTTTCAGAGGCTTTTTGCCTTTTGACTCCTCCAATTTACTCTTAATTTCAGCTGTCTTGAGTAGTTTCACTGCCTTCCCAACCAAGTGTTGACCCACTTTCCATAAATTACACACTCATTGACAATTTCAGCTTCTTTGCCTTCTGCTACGAATGTCTATCAAGTAACTATTCTTATATTATCTGTTCTGACATATTTATGGTCTGGATTTTCACCTCAATAATGCAACATTTGGTAATCCTCTTTGAAATTTTCACAATTTTCTTTAGTTCTTTTGCCTTATTCTCACTCCCATTCTTTTACTCTCAGCAGGAAATTTCTACATATTCCTTACAGAGAAATTAGAAACCACTCAGTATGCATTCCCTAAACTTCCACTAATATAAACATTTGTTTGTATTACTGTTGGGGGCCAGCGTGAGGCGCTCCACCCGTGGCAAAGGTCATGAGAAAGGAGGCTCGACATACACAAAGGCGGGATCGAGCCTCAGGAGTCCCCCTGGAAATTCTCGAGCATCTACCCCAATAACCAGAGCCTGCCTACTTTACTACTTTGTGCTCTAACCTACACCTCTGACTTTATGGGGGGCTGTCCCCCACCACCTCTTTCAGAGAAGGAGCTAACTTAGAGCTCCAGTTAATAATTCCTGGGCTTGATAGGAGTGTTTCAACCTACAAACTCCTCTGAAGGTTCTCTAGCCTGCCTGACAGGCTTGTCCGGCCACATGTGATTGCTCACAGCCTCCCATCCATGAGAGGCATGAGATGCTTTAAACCTTCTAAAAACAGGTTCTTCAAAGAAGTTAGAAAACTATTAGTATAAGTATAGTGGGCTGATTAGAAATTGTATTGGTGAAGAGTTTTTCATTTGTTGAACCAATGTTTACTGCTAAGTCTCCACATCCCCTGCCCTTATACACATTAATGAATATATAGAAGAAATAAGTATTAACCTTTGATATTAATCACGTTAGACCTTAGGCTAAGCAAATTCTGTCCTTAATTAAAACCCACTACACCCTCACCCTATAGGAATGTAACTTTATCTGGTACCTTTGGAAGGTGGCATCTGTTTCAAAAATAATCACCCCTGGAGAAATAAGTGTTCTGGTTGACTGACCGCTGTCACAAGGAGAGGGTCATAAATTGTCAGCAGACCCCCTGGCCAGAAGATGATGTAACACCCCTAAGACCTCTGTATACATTTGTATGAAGCACCTGACTTTAATAAAAGTCAGGACTGCTGACCCCGCATGACTTTTGTATAACATCTCAGTGTATAAAAACAGACCCTGGAAAAATAAAAAATGGGATCAGTTCCTCGAAAGACTGGTCTCACCATGTCGTTCTCTCTCTCAAACTCTGGCTGAGTTTCCATCTGGAGCACGGAGCCTGCCAAGCTTACTAATTTTGCCTGGGCTTCTAAGATCCGACCAGGGAGGCCTCAGTGTCTCCTCTCCTTCGGGAGAACAGAAGGACTCCTGCGGCCTACTTAAGTGGTGCAAACTTCTTGTCTTGAAGTTTTATTGGTTTCCAGCATACACCAAGCTACTCAGCCTCTTTTCTCCACTGAATTTTCCTACTGAGCTATCCTTATTCTATTACTCTTTATATCTCTAAGTAATATTTAATTAAAGCCAGTGTATTCGCCAACACCGTCTCTCCTTTGAATTTCCCTGGATCGACTGGGGCTGGACCCTGGCATATTACCTTATTTCCTCTTAACTTATTTTATCTCTTTTAAAGGACAAGTTGTGCTTCCTCTAAGTTTAACCTTTCCATCTATTCTTTTGTTTTTCCCTTCATCCTTCTTAAATATCTTTCTCTATCACTAATGGATGAAACTTATAACTTTTATGCACCTTGATTTTTCCAGTAATCATGTACAGATGTGAGATGCCAAATAATTCTTGCCTTCAATTTGTGGTGTTGGAGAAAACTCTTGAGAGTCCCTTGGATAGCAAAGAGATCAAACCAGTCAATCCTAAAGGAAATCAGTCCTGAATATTCATTGGAAGGACTGATGCTGAAACTGAAGCTCCAATACTTGGCCACCTGATGCAAAGAGTTGACTCATTGGAAAAGACCCTGATGCTGAGAAAGATTGAAGACAGAAGGATAAGAGGGCGACAGAGAATGAGATGGTTGGATGGCATCACTGACTCAGTGGACAAACTCTTATGCAAACTCCAAGAGATAGTAAAGGATAGGGAAGCTTGGCATGTTGCAGTCCATGGGGTTGCAAAGAGTAGGAGATGACTTAGTGACTGAACAAGGACAACATTCTTCATTAAACCCTTTTTGAATTGTGCTTAAAGGTATTCTTTGTAAAATAAGAAATGAAACAATTCCTAAACATTTCTTTACATTTTCTCTTATGTCCATCTCAACCAGTCTTCGGAAAAATTAGCCCAGTGGTAGAACATTTTCAAGAGATGTTGAGTTCTGGGATGTGACCAGGGGTATAGGAATGTACAGTAGAGGTAAAAAGAACAGGACAAGGAAACTAAAGAAACTGAGACTATTATGTTAAATGGGTTGTCAAAGTGAAGTTTAAAGTCACCTATAATAAAGACCCAACTTAGCCAAGAAAAAAGGATTATTACTGGGCACTAATTGTATCTAGTATTTCTTAGTAAGTGAGCAAGATTGATCAGAAAGTCTGTGGATAATTTATGTGGTGAATGAATAAAGGTTGGCATAAGCCTTCAAAGAGCAGGATTTTTACTCCATAGAGAAGGAAAAATAGTGTAAACTCCAGAATGGAAGTCAGAAGTATGCCAGCTTCAATTCCCAGATGTGAGGTCTATGAGATGTTGGTGAAAGAGCAGAATCTTAATGGAAGAGCTGCAGGTGAAAATGGCTTTCTTGGCAGAGTCATGAAGAGTGTGGAATTTTAGTGAAGAACTCACAAATGAAAGAGAAATTTGTAACTGTGAATCAGGGTGTCCCAAAGACATATGGTGGGTAAATGCTCAGCAATGAGGTCAGATCAAGGAAAAAGGAGCCTGGAGCAGTAACATGTTTAAGAATCTAGATTATAGATGAGTAGAAAGGCTCAGATCTTGGGCAATGAGCAGGATAACAAATTTGAGAAGAAGCAGAATAAACTAGTCAAGAACTCACAGATTTACCATAACAGTTTTCTATTCATTTGGGAGAGATTAGCCATGGCTTGGGGGTAAATATGATTCTGAAAGAAGGGATAATCGATGAGGAAATTTTGACTTGAGTTGATTGCACTGACTCTAATGACAGGCTCTGGGTGTGAGGTTCCTACACAGAAACTCCCTCCATGGCAGTATGTGTGCTAAGGAGTGAGGATGGAGATCAAATGGTCAGAGGTGTCATCATAGACACTGAGAAGCACATCATTAGTCCAAGCTGTATAAAACCACAGGAGCCATTGGCCATCAGCAGATCCAGTAGTGGTCCCCAGTTTTGTATTAATTGACATGTCACACACTGAGCTGCAACACCCAGTGTTCTACGCAGAAATTCAGATGTGATTGCTTCACATGCAATTATAGAAATGCTGATAATTATTTCCCCCCCCTAGTGGATACATATTTTTGTTTAAAATACAACCATTCCAAAAGTTACTTGAATCTGTTCCTGATACATTTACTGATAAAAACAGAATTGGGCCAACTTTTTTCTGGGTTTGATGTGCTTTCCAGAGCTGTTAAGTTTAGTTGAAAGTAATCCTACTCCTTATAGTGTGAGATGTCTTAAAGTGCTTTGCAGCACCTACAGAACCAAATTTTCACCATGGCTAATTGGAAGGAGAAGATGGCATCAGAGGATGAGATGGTTGGATGGCATCACTAATGCAATGGTCATGAACTTGGGCAAACTTTGGGAGATGGTGAGAAACAGGGAGGCCTGGTGCTCTGCAGTCTATGGGGTCACAAAGAGTTGAACATGACTGGGTGACTGAACAACGACAATCAGAAATAAACAAAGGGACAGATATAAAGTTGGCAAAATGGAGAATATCAATGAAAGAGCTCTACTTAGCTAATGTGAATATAGAAATCAAATAAAACCAGGATGCAAGGTAGGAATAGCCAGGTCAGAATTTCCAGTTTTCATCCAGATACTGTATTTCAAGTAGACCTAGTGACTAGTATCCAGCATGCTAAAAACATATTACAGTCTCTCTCATCTGCAAATTTTGTTCATGCAGATGTTACATGTCTTACGATGGAAAGAATTCCAAAAGGGGAAAGTCGTTTTCTTCATGTCAAATGTAATAAACCCGAACCAGGTAAGTCGGCTTTGCAGCCTGGAATCCTATTTGTTTGCATTAAGTTGACTTCTCTCATATATCTTTCACCAGTAATATCAGACTGTATATCCATTCTGATGATGTATACATGGAAAATTTTCAGCACAAAATCACATGGGAAACTCCATAAGATTGCTATGACATGCTTTTTCTCTTATTTTTTTCCTGCTGCGATTTTGGAAGGCTGAACTTTTCTCCTGTTAAAATGATTAGTGCTGTAAGTGAATGAGATCACTTACTGAAATAAAAGTCCAGCCAAGCCACTCTCTCATATCATGATCTCATATGGGCTCAGCCTCAAGAAAGGCCCCTAGAGAGATTTTGCAAAATTGTTCATCCAATTGTTGTATGCAGCCTCTGTTCAGAAAGGAAACATGGTTGACAAAATCTAGTAAAAAGGGACCCGGGATGCCAAAAACAATATAAACCCATGTGTGCCTTAATATAGGCTGCTATCTTGCAAAAATAATCTTCCTCTGTTGTACATATAAAACCCCTGGTGCATGAAACACCTGAATACTTATGTAATTCTCACTCTCTGTGAAGTGAAAGACCAAAAATGCTGAGCTCTGCATGTAGCCCTGTGCCCACAAATAGTCCATGCAGCAATTGGGGATGCTGAGACTTAGCCTGCAAGCTTCGCTTGGCTTCAAAGCTTTTGAGTTGCTGTCCATCTGACACAGGTATCTTTTTAAAAATAATAAAAATTACGTGTTTATTTTTGGCTGCACTTGGTTTTGAGTGCTGCATGTCGGCTCTTCCCTAGTTGTGGTGTGCAGGCTTGTCATTGTGGGGGCTTCTCTTGTCAGGGAGCGTGGGCTTCAGTAGTACCCGTGTGTGGGCTCAGTGGTTGTGGCACATGGGCTTAGTTGCTCCGCGGCATGTGGAATCGTCCCTGACCAGGAATAGAGCCTGTGTCCCCTGCATTAGCAGGAGCATTCTTCACCACTGGACCACCAAGGAAGTGCCGATATGTATATCCTTTGATTTTCCACTGACTAAACATTCACAACTAAGGACACTTGTCATTGAATATGTCTCAGATTCTACGTAGATTCAAAATGATTATGAAAATGTGAGATAAAGCAGTGACTGTTGCCTTACCTGCAGGCTCCATCTAGAAAACACGGCAAAGTACCACTTACCACTTCACTAAGCTCTCAGTTCTCCCCACTTTCTTTCCTCATCAGAGACTTTCTCTTCCCTCTCTGACTTCCCTCTCCAGCTACATTCCTTTCTCCTCACTAGCTCTCTCAAATACTCTTCCAAAAAACAACAACAAAAAAAATGCACATCACTTTGCTTGCTAATCTTTATTTTTTGTATAGAGGCAGATTCCTCAAAAGACACATACTATTAGAATTCATTCAGGGTGAAATGAATAATCTTATATAGCCCAACCCCAATATTTATTAGAGAAATTAAATGCATAGTTACAAAGAATGCCCCAATAGAATTTCCAGGCTTAGATGACATCAGTGATAATTTCTTCCAAATTTAAAAAGGAACTAATACAAATTCTATGTGAAATTTTCTAGAAAAATCAATGCAAAAATCCTGTACCTTTCCAAAACTTAATAAAACCTGCATATTGATGATTCAAAGACCAGAAAGATATAACAAGAAAAGAAAATTACAATCCCATATCACTGATGAAAATAGATATAAATACCCCTCATAGTATTAAGCAAATCGAGTTAGACAATATATAAACAGAATAGTTTATCATGTATAATTGTAATTTATCCGAGACACAGAATTAAATTTTTTTAAATCAATATAATTCATTGTATTGACAAACATGAAAAGATAAAAACACTTGATAAAATTAATTCTTATTCATAAGAAAAATTCTCACTAAGAATAAAACAGAACCTCTTCAACCTTAAAAGTCACATAATACTAAATGGTGAAAAAACACATGCTTTTCCCTCAATAACAGGAACAAGGCATAGGTATCAACTCTTACCACTTCTATTTAACATTATACTTAATGTTCTAGAAGATACAATAAGGAAAGAAAAAAGGTATAGAGAATTCAATGGAATAAGAACAAAACAGTCACAAATAATATGATGGTCTATGTAAAAATTCCTAAGAAATCTACAAAAAAAGATTTGAGAAATAATACTACTTTTAGTGAGGTCTCAGAATACAGGATGAATATGCAAAAATTGATTGTATTTTTGTATATTACAAATGAACCATTGGAAATTGAGACAAATATACAAATGACTTAATAATGTAAAAAATGTAAAATATTTGAGGGTATGTTTTTTAAAAAGTGCAAGACCCATAACTAGAGCCTAATGTTGCTGATAAAAATCAAGACAAATGTAGAGATATGCCATATTTATGAATCACAAAGCTAAATATTGATGCAATAGAAATTCTCTAATCTATAGATTCTATGCAATTCCTATTAAATGCTGGCTGCCCTTTTTTGGTAGAAATTGATAAGCTGATTCTAAAATTTTGGAAAAAATGAAGGACTTTAGAATAAGAATATAACTAGAAGACTTGCATTATTACAAGAGTGATTATAATGATACAATCACCAGGAGAGTGTGGTGTTGGTTTGAGTATAGATATATAGATTAATAGAACAATATAGAGAGTTTAGAAAGAGACTGACACATATGTAGTAAGTGGTATTCAACAAAATGCCAAGATAGTTTAATCAGGAGCACATAGTCTTTCCAATACATGGTGCTAGAATAACTAGACATTCAAATGCAAAAAAGAAAAGAAATAAAACAAACAAAAACTCAAACCTTTTATATATATATATATATATATATATATGTGTGTGTGTGTGTGTGTGTGTGTACACATTAATTCTAATTGGATCATAGATCTAAATGTAAGAGGCAAAACTATAAAACTTATAAACATTAACTTGGAAAAAAAATCTTCACAGAGTAATATTAATAAATAGAACAGAGAGAACATTAACCAAAAAAGAAAGTGAGTGATAAATTAGACTTTATTGAAGTTAAAACTGTTAATATAAAAAGACAAGAAACAGACTGGAAGAAAGTATTGGCAAAACATACATCTGATCAAGGACTCATTTCCAAAATATAGAAATAACACTTAGAAATCACAATTTATTTGTGAAATGTGCAATGGAAATGGAAAAATGCACAATTTATAAAATGGAACAAAGATTTGAAGAGATATCGTCCTCCAAAAGATACAGCGTGGGCAATGAAGACATAAAAAGATATGTAGCATCCTTAGGCATTCAGTTCAGTTCAGTCGCTCAGTTGTGTCTGACTCTTTGCGACCCCATGAATCGCAGCACATCAGGCCTCCCTGACCATCACCAACTCCCAGAGTTCACTCAAACTCACATCCATTGAGTCGGTGATGCCATCCAGCCATCTCATCCTCTGTCGTCCCCTTCTCCTTCTGCCCCCAATCCCTCCCAGAATCAGGGTCTTTTCCAATGAGTCAACTCTTCTCATGAGGTGGCCAAATACTGGAGTTTCAGCTTCAGCATCAGTCCTTCCAATGAATACTCAGGACTGATCTCCTTTAGGATGGACTGGCTGGATCTTCTTGCAGTCCAAGGGACTCTCAAGAGTCTTTTCCAACACCACAGTTCAAAAGCATCAATTCTTCAGTGCTCAGCTTTCTTCACAGTCCAACTCTCACATCCATACATGATCACTGGAAAAACCATAGCCTTGACGAGACAGACCTTTGTTGGCAAAGTAATGTCTCTGCTTTTCAATATACTATCTAGGTTGGTCATAACTTTCCTTCCAAGGAGTAAACATCTTTTAATTTCATGCCTGCAATCACCATCTGCAGTGATTTTGGAGCCCCCCAAAATAAAGTCACTGTTTCCACTGTTTCCCCATCTATTTCCCATGAAGTGATGGGACTAGATACCATGATCTTCGTTTTTTGAATGTTGAGCTTTAAGCCAACTTTTTCACTCTCCTCTTTCACTTTCATCAAGAGGCTTTTTAGTTCCTCTTCACTTTCTGCCATAAGAGTGGTGTCATCTGCATATCTGAGGTTATTGATATTTCTCCCGGCAATCTTGATTCCAGCTTGTGCTTCTTCCAGCCCAGCGTTTCTCATGATGTATTCTGCATATAAGTTAAATAAGCAGGGTGACAATATACAGCCTTGACATCCTCCTTTTCCTATTTGGAACCAGTCTGTTATTCCATGTCCAGCTGTAACTGTTGCTTCCTGACCTGCATACAGGTTTCTCAAGAGGCAGATCAGGTGGTCTGGTATTCCCATCTCTTTCAGAATTTTCCACAGCTTATTGTGATCCACACAGTCAAAGGCTTTGGCATAGTCAATAAAGCAGAAATAGATGTTTTTTCTGGAACTCTCTTGCTTTTTCAATGATCCAGAAGATGTTGGCAATTTGATCTCTGGTTCCTCTGCCTTTTCTAAAACCAGCTTGAACATCTGGAAGTTCACAGTTCACGTACTACTGAAGCCTGGCTTGGAGAATTTTGAGCATTACTTTACTAGCGTGTGAGATGAGTGCAATTGTGTGGTAATTTGAGCATTCTTTGGCATTGCCTTTCTTTGGGATTGGAATGAAAACTGACCTTTTCCAGTCCCGTGGCCACTGCTGAGTTTTCCAAATTTGCTGGCATATTGAGTACAGTACTTTCACAGCATCTTTCAGGATTTGAAATAGCTCCACTGGAATTCCATCACCTCCACTAGCTTTGTTCATAGTGATGCTTCTGA
This sequence comes from Bubalus kerabau, assembly GCF_029407905.1. Lineage (NCBI taxonomy): Eukaryota > Metazoa > Chordata > Mammalia > Artiodactyla > Bovidae > Bubalus > Bubalus kerabau. Next base: position 18,050,316 of record NC_073626.1, read on the forward strand.
AGGCCCACTTGACTTCACATTCCAGGTTGTCTGGCTCTAGGTGAGGCATTAGGAAAATGCAAATTAAAACCACAATGAGATACCAATACAAACCTCTCAGAATGGTTTAGATGGTAAAGAGTCTGCCTACAATGCAGGAAACCTGGGTTTGACCCCTGGGTCAGAAAGATTCCATGGAAAAGAAAGTGGTAACACACTTCAGTATTCTCTCCCGGAGAATCCCATGGACAGAGGAGACTGATGGGCTTCAAGTCCATGGGGTCACAAACAGTTGGACAAGACTGAGCGACTAACATTTTTACACACATCAAGAATTATATAGAGCAATTAGAATTGCATATTGCTGGTAGAAATATAAAATGTACAAATTACTTTGGAAGACACTTCGGGGGTTTCTTATAAAGTAACATACACACTTATTGTGCATGAATGTTCAGTCACTCAGTCATGTCTGACTCTTTGCAACCCCATGGACTGTAATCTACCAAGTTTCTCTGTCCCTGGGATTTTCCAGGCAAGAATACAGGAGTGGGCTGCCATTTTTTTTTCCAGGGGATCATTCCAAAATCAGGCCTTGAACCTGCATCTCCTGTGTCTCCTACATTGACAGGTGGGTTCTTTAGCCCTGAGCCACCACTTACCATAGGACCCAAGTAAACATATATTTCATTTCTCTTGGGTAAACATTTAAGAGTGGAATTGTTGGATCCTACACACTTAACATAAGGCCTAACAATCCTACTCTTAGACATTTACCCAAGAGAAATGATATATATACTTACATAAAGATTTGCTATCTAATTTTCATAGTAGCCTTATTCATAATGGCCAAAAAGTGGAAACAACCTAGCCTTCAAATGGTGAATGGACAAATAAACTATGGTATGTACAAATAGAGCTTCCCAGGTGGTGCCAGTGGTACAGAACCTGCCAATGCAGGAGACATAAGAGACACAGGTTTGATCCCTGTGTTGGGAATATCCCCTGGAGGAGGGCAAGGCAACCAACTCCAGTATTCTTGCCTGGAGAATCCCATGGACAGAGAAGCCTGATGGGCTACAGTACATAGGGTCACAGAGTTGGACATGGCTGAAGTGACTGAGCACAGCATGTACAAAAAATGAGATACTACTCAACTACTGAATAGTATAGAGAGACACAAGCCACTGAGGTTATGCAACCAAGAGGATGCATGTTGAAGGCATTATGCTAAGAGAAATAAGCCAGACATAAGCAATTACACAGTCAACAATTCTATTGAATGAGTTTCTGGAAAATGTAAAACTACAGTGACAGAAAGTATATATATTTGTAAGTGGCTGAGGATGGGAGTAGCTGGTTGACTCCAAAGGGGCACAGGATACCTTTTGGGGTGATGGAAATGTTCCATATCATTCATTATTCTGATGTTGGTTGCTTGGTTATATGCATTTGTGCAAACATGTTATTATACTCTTAAATTTTTTGCATTTTATTATATATTAATCATATCTCCCTAATGCCAATTCAAAATAATACAGCTCCAAAACTGTAGAAGAAATATTTTAAGGTCTTAATTGGCAGCACAATAATGCAAAGAAAATAGAAAAGACACTTTCTCTACAGCAGATGCAAAACTTGAACAGTCTCTCCAGAGATCAGTGACTTAGAATGGCCTCAAGAGCTCCCTGTTTTCTTAATACTATTAATTATGTAATTAATTTATTTATTTTCGGCTGTGCTGAGTCTCTGTGTGGACTTTCTCCAGTTGCGGCCATCAGGGGATACTCCCTACTTGAGGTGCACAGACTCTGCACTGCGCTGGCTTCTCTTGCTGCGGGGCACCGGCTCCAGGGCCATTGGTCTCAGTAGTTCTAACTCCTGGGCCCCAAAGCACAAGCTCAATAGATGTGCACACCAGCTCAGTTGTTCCATGGCATGTGGGCTCCTCTCAGACCAGAGTAAGACCTGTGTCTCTTGCACTGGCAGGTGGACTCTTTACCACTGAACCACCAGGGAAGCTCCCAGAATGCCCTGATTTAAAGATCCATGAATTTTAGAGACTCCTCTGATGTTTCAGTGGCTAAGACTCTGCACTCCCAAAGTGGGGGATCTGAGTTCATTCCCTGTTTAGGGAGCTAGATCTCACATGCCACAGCTAAAATCTCATGCCACAACTAAAGATTCCACGTGCCACAACTAATACCCAGAGCAGCTAAACAAATAAATAAAATAAATATTAACAAGAAAGGTGCATGCATTTTATTGGGAGATTTCTATTTGAAATTCAGGTAAGGGGTGTGTGTGTGTGTGTGTGTGTGTGTGTGTGTGTGTGATTCTGTGCATGATTGTAGGCTAAAGGACTGGGGATGGAAAAACTGAGATATCAAGGGAGCCAATGGAGAAAGGATGAACTGGACTCTTGCCCTAAAATGGGCAGTGCCAAGGGGCTGGCCAGGTGGGCTACTGGAGATGCTGGCCAGCCTGGCTTTGAAAGCTCTTTGCTTACAAGTGTTCCTTGTTTCCATGTGGTAATCCATCACCACGTATAATGTAGTCTGTATGTAAGCACCTTTCCTCAGAAATAGAGGCGCTCCAGTTTTCCTGCTAATATGCAAAGTATTTCATTTAGTAATGGCTTTCAGTAGGCTCATTGAAAGCTCTCCAACGGCTGTAGTAATAGATCAATTCTCCAAGTGGCTAATAGTCCATGTTTGCAGTATATATAATCAAATGGCGACCTATCTCTAGAGTAAACAAATACGTTTTTATTCTGTTCAATTTTCTCCAAACAAAATTAATCTTACTACTGCTCCTTGCTGCACATTATCTGGAAATGACATCTTCCCACAATCTGCTTGGAGGCACCCTGAGAACACCAGTGGCCCCTGTATTCTCTCTGTTTCTTGCCTTGTCAGTAGGCAGGAAATATTCATAGAAGAGACAATTGCATGAAAAAGCCCTGGTCTCCACACTCCACCTTACAGCAGCAGCCCATGCTTGTTTTGTAAGTCAGTATATCTCTTTGCTCTCGGAAACAATTTTTCATTATTTTACTTCAAAACTCTGGACTCAGAGGATAAATAGAAGAGGAAAAGGCATGGTGACGAAATAATAGAGCTGGTTTATGGAATATTTATTGGTTTTCCCAGAGGCAAGTGGTGGAATGGTTTAAGTATGAACTACTGTGTATAAAATAAATAAGATGATTTCTGTGTCCCACAAACATGCACCAATGTCTCCAGACTAGATGGTGTATTCCATCAACATCTATTTTCTTCCACCAACATCTATTTTCTTCCACCACAAAATTGAAAAATAAAAATAAAAACATCCCTTCCTTATAAAATGAATAAAATACATTTCTTTCAATGTTTGAACCAATATATTTCACAAGCAAGTGAGTGAAGTGAGTGAAGTCGCTCAGTCATGTCTGACTCTTTGCAACCCCATGGACTGTAGCCCACCAGGCTCCTCCATCCATGGGATTTTCCAGGCAAGAATACTGGAGTGGGTTGCCATTTCCTTCTCCAGAAGATCTTCCTGACCCAGGGATTGAACCCAGACCTCCTGCATTGTAGGCAGACACTTTACCGTCTGAGCCACCAGGGAAGTCCTGCATTCACATGCAGGTGAATATGGTTAATTGTACCAGAGAGAATTAGAGTGGGGTGGGGTAGAATTTGGCTTTCCTGGTGGCTCAGATGGTAAAGAATCTGCCTGCAATGCAAGAGACCCAAGTTTGATCCCTGGGTTGGGAAGATCCCCTGGAGAAGGGAATTGCTACCCACTCCAGTATTTTATTTTTAATTGAAGGATAACTACTTTACAGTATTGTAATGTTTCTTGCCATACATCAACATGAATCAGCCAGAAGTATACATGTCCCCCCGTCCTGAACCCCCTCCTACGTCTCTCCATGTCCTATCTCTCTAGGTTGTCCCAGAGCACTGGCTTTGGGTGTCCTGCTTCGTGCATTGAACTCGCACTGGTCATCCATTTTACATATAGTAATGTATATGTTTCAATGCTATTCTCCCAAATCTTCCCACGCTCTCCTTCTCCCACTGAGTCCAAAAGTCTCTTCTTTACGTCTGTATCTCCTTTGCTGCCCTGCATGTAGGATCATTGGTACCATCCTTCTAGATTCCATAAAGATACGGACCGCTTCATAGATGTGCGTGTCGTCCTTGAGCAGGGGCCATGCTAGTAATCTCTGTATCATTCCAGTTTTAGTATATGTGCTGATGAAGCAAGCACCCACTCTGGTATTCTTGCCTGGAGAATCCCATGGACAGAGAAGTCTGATGGGCTGCAGTCCATGAGGCTGCAAAGAGTCAGACATGACTGAAGCAACATGCAGGCATGCTGGAATTTATATTAGAGTGACTGAGTATTTATCTAATTATCTCTAGGTAGCTATTGCCTTCTTCTGCCACTTATGTAGCCCCATTATATATATGCAAAATGAAAGAAAAAGCAAGCAAATTTTTAAAAATGTATTGTGATCTAAACATGATTAATTTAAATATTTGTCTTCAAAACCCTAGAAAGCCCTACAGGGTAGGTGGGAGGTTCTTGATCTGTTTCAACTCAGAGTGACATTTGAAATCTTCTGAAAGTTTCCAGGCTAAATAATCAGTGTTAGGAGGAAATTTTATTTGTTATTAATGTATTCATTATATACAATTCACAATAAGTTTGGGGGAGGCATTCTGTATGGAGTTTAGTCTTTAAGATTTTTCCTGTGTATCTGCTCAATGCTTATGGTAGTCCAGAAGGTTTTTTGAGGCAAAATGGGACAGTAAAAATATCTCTAATTAAACATTTTTGCCTTTAGTCTTTACCTAGGTAACAATGGGCAGGTTATTAGATATTTCTTGGGCCTAATACTGATTGTTAGGCAGGGTTTTTGTGAAAGTTAAACATAATGTACTTAAAGCTTTAATGATAGATATTAGAAGGCCTTTGATAATGGACTGGCTTATCATCCCTCTCCAAATGCACTTTGGTGGTTAGAATGGGTCCCTGGAGTCTGTCACCATCATAATCTCATGTCACCTTCTTGTCATAGAATTTACTAGTGGTCCAGATTTAATAAATATTTTGTAAGCACCCTCTCATAGCCTGTCTCTTGCTAGGCACTCGGTGCACAGCACTGAACAAACCAGAGTTTGTCCCGGCCCTCCTATTCTTACAATCAAGCTCCTCAGGGGCAGCAGTGGATGATACAGCAGTAAATTCTGAAACTCCCATCTCCAGGGATTCTGACTGAATAAAGCGAGTCAGGCCCAGGCATCTGCATTTTCGCAGGTGTCCCAGGTGATTTTTAAATAAGCTTTCCAAAGGCTTTGCCTGAAGATGCACATTCTGCCACCTGCTCAGGCAGCTCAGGGCTATGAACCTTGAGAGCCATGGTATCTGCTAGGATTGCTTGACAAAATATGTAGATGGTTTGCTTAAACAATAGGAATGTATTTCCCATAGTTCTGGAGGCTAGACGTTCAAAATCAAAACAGCATGGTCTGTTTTGGGTGACAGTTCTTTTCCTAGCTGGCAGAGGAATACCTCTTCACTATGGACTCATGACTGTCCCTGGATTCAAATGCACTTCTTGAACACTTCTTGCTCTTCTTGAGCAAGCAAACTCTCTGACTTCTGTTCTCATAGAAGCACTAATCCCACTGAACCAGGACTCTACCTCCATAACCTCTTCTTATCCTAATTACCTCCCAGAGGCCCTGACTCCAAATTCCATCACCTTGGGCCTTCAGAGTTCAGTATATGAATTTAGGGGGACATAATTCAGCCCACTGAGACATCTTGAGCACACTCACTCTTCGTCCCATTCACCCTCATTATCATAGAACTTGGGGAACCCACCCCTAGTACTCAAAACAACAGAATTAGAATCCGCAGGCACCTTAAACCTGCTCCCAAAGACTGCAGACACATTTTTTTAATAAAATAATGACTAATTAAAAAATAAAATTAGAGTCTCAAATAATTTAGCTTAGAGTAAAAGTAACTATCAGATGGCATTAATGAATGACTATATTATATATATATACATATATATTTATATATTATATATTTTATACATACACCCCAGGCTTCCCAGGGGCGCTAGTAGCAAAAAATCTGCTTGCCAATGCAGAGTACCTAAGAGATGTGGGTTAGATCCCTGGGTCAGGAGGAGGAGGATTAAATGACAACCTACTCCAGTATTCTTGCTGAGAAATCCCATGGACAGAGGAAGCTGGCCAGCTACAGTCCATAATGTTGCAAAGAGTCTGACACGACTGAAGTAACTTAGCACAGACACATGCATATATATATACCCCACCACCAATTTGATGTTTTCATTTATGAACTCTACACCGTGGATTTCCTAAGGCGATTAGTAGGGAAGACTATGAATTCTAACAGTATTTTGCATTCCATAGAAACATCTAAAATCTCAACAAAAAATATTCTTCAAACTCATTTAGACAGTCCAAATAAAAGAGAGGTATACCCTGCTACTAACATGTTATACCCCTCCCCAGGCCTTTTCCTTGCCTGAGAATTACAGTTAAAACCTTCTGCCCAGGGTTGAATCTTCACAGGTGCAGTGCAGCATCATATGCACAGAAAGAGTAGAAAAGTATTGCACTTGTTTAGGAGCAAGAGTTGGCAGAGTGCTATCAGTATTTTTGGACATTAGATATTTCAGGTCTCTTTTCCGATGGCCTGGGATTTTTTTTAACAGCTTTATTTAGGTATAATTGATACACAAAAAAATCTGGACATATTTAATGCATACTGTTTAATAAATTTGGAGATATGCATTCATCTGTGAAGCTATCACAACAACCAAGGTGATAAACGTACCTGTTACCTGTAAAAGTTTCCCCCAGACCCTTTGTGTGTGTGTGTGTGTGTGTGTGTGTGTATGTTAGGAATACTTAATAAGATATCTACCGTTTTAACAAATTTTTAAGTGTACAGTGCTGAATTGTTAACTATAGGCACTTTGTTACCCAGAAGGTTCCTAGAATTTGTTCATGTTGCATAACTGACACTTGCCTAGAATATTGTAAAAAAAAAATTGTTATAGATGAAAACAAAAGTGTTGACATATTTATATTGAGACATTATACGTGTGGTGTAAAAAGTGATTGTCTTAGTGGTCTCTAAGCTCAGTCTGGATTAAAATCGCTATTCATACTGATATCTGATTTCTCCCTCTGAATTTTTATATTCTGTCACCTTTTCCCAATCACATGGTTAAAGTCAATGCCACCTGTTTGTTCTCCATTATCTCCCTGAGATAGCAGTTTCCGCAATTTGGTGTTTACTTTTTGGTTGATTCTCATATAAAGTCTGTACTGTCAGCTTTGCAATGTAAGCTTGTACTACGGGCACACAGCAGGTGCTCAAAATATATTTGTTGAAAGCATGAATTCACTGCATTGATAGGCAATCATAACAGATGCCTAGGGCATGGGTGAACAGAGTGGTATGCATTTTTGCTTAGCTGTGTATTTTTCTTCCTTAGTAATAGAACACAAGAAATTAAATTAATCCTTCCCATTAAGAACATCTGACATTATGTCACACTTCAGCATATGTGCTATGTCGTGTTTAGTAAAAGTAATTTGTTTTTAAATCAGATTTTTACTCACACACTTTCCAGTGTTTATGAGAGAGACAGAAAGCAATGGACTTGATCTTCCAAGGAGTGTGTTCTATTCCCTATGTGTTTTTCTATGCTAAATGAAAGCAGGATGCATGGGTAATTATAGGCTATTTCTATACGATCTTTCAAGGAATCACTGTGCAAGAGAATTTTCATTCCTTTAAAGTACAACATTCATTTCAAGCCAAACTCTCTGATGTAAATATAAACTATTTTTAAATATACTTGTTCAAAATTCAGGACAAGTTGCTTCTCATTCCTCCCAAGTTATCCCACCCTATTCTATTCAGGAAAGTTGGATTTACATAATTTCATCTCAGAGGAAAACAAAATGGAAAGCAGAAAATATAACAGAACCAATCCCAAATAACATGATGAGTCTTTACAGACAGATAGGCACATAAGGACCTAAAGGTAGATAATTATTTCTAGGAAGCATACAAACAAAGAAGAATGTTGTCAATGCCCCTTACAATTGGGGTGAATGTATCCCAGTTTGTTCTGCCTCATTTTACTTTCAAAAATGTTCTGGTTTGGGCAATAAATTTTATGATCATTTAAAAATTTTTATAAGACTTCTTTTTTGATGGGGATCATTTTTAAAGTTTTTATTGAGTTTGTTACAATATTGCTTCTGTTTTATGTTTTTGATTTTTGGTTGCAAGGCATGTGGAATCTGAGCTCCCCAACCAAGGATCAAACCCACACTTTCTGCATTAGAAGGCAAAGTCTTAACCACTAGGCAACCAGGGAAGTCCCATGAGCATCTTCAGTTTTTTATTTTGGAGAACTAAAGCCTGGAAAACTAAGAATTTTGAAATGTATCTAACTGAATAGTAACATATATTCCCTAGTATTGATTTTTTTCCTCTTTCAAATATATTTTGGAAGAATAATTGTCCTGAAATTCAGAATAGCAAACTCAATTCTTTCCCCTCATATCTGACTGTGATAAACTCTTTGTGAGACTCATGCTTTGAAAATGTGTGCCAAGTCAAATATAGGACATTGAAATAGTGATAAGTCACACAATAACTATGGAACACATGCTGGATTTCTGCTCAGAGAACCTGAATTCTGGTTTATACCATAAACCAACTTTATGGCCTTGGTCCATTCATTCAAACTTTCCAAACACAAATACTATGAGATGTAAAAAGAGACTAACTTAACAGGGTTAACAGTACCAAATAAGAAGATATGTACATGTTATTATTATCATCCTATTCCATTTAAGGCAGGCCTGAAAAGCACCTTAACTGAGAAAAGAGAAAACTGTACAGGGCTTGAAATTTGGAATATGGTTGGTTTGCTACAGGTTCTGGCTTAGCAAGTATCTTACCTTGGGAAGCTATTTAACCTTCTTAATTCTTCGTTCGTTCACGTGCAAAATGGGGATAATCATGTCCGAGTTCTCAGGCTTATAAGAGAACTCAAAACATTTCACAAATAAATAGTAACTTTGGTACTTTAGAGCAGCGCCGTGGTGATGATGGTTTCCTGTGACATAAAATAGCATGGTAGAATCCCCAAAACTTGCACAAGTCAGAAATGTGTCTACAGACATATGGCAGATGACAAATGGTAAAGGGAGGTGAATCCAAGTTATTGTAGAAAATAAAAAGTAGTAAATTCCATAGGTTAAATGTATTTGCAGGCCAGGTGACCCATTTAGTTCCTTCAATTCTTCTATATCTTATTGTAGCCTGCGTGCGTGCTAAGTTGCTGCCGTCGGGCATGATTGTTTGCCACCCCATGGACTGTAGCCCACCTGGCTCCCCTGTCCATGGGGTTCTCCAGGCAAGAAAACTGGAGTGGGTAGACAATTCCTTTTCCAGAGGATCTTCCTGACCCAGGGATCAAATCCAGGTATCCTGGCAGATTCTTTACCATCTGAGCCACCAAGGAAGCCCTATTGTAGCTTACAGCCTATTAAACTGAAAATTAGTTTGTAACATTTAAACAAAATTGTTAACTATGAAGAAAAGCTGATAAAAAATAGTCACCAAAATGCAGAAAGGAGAACGTTAATGATTATATAACTTTATTGGCTAGATTGATAGATGAAAAGACAGGATATTGATCTGCAGAGATTTAGTGTGATCAGGAGAAAAATAAAGAAAGTAGCAGGTGGATTGCCAGCAGTATGATATTCAAAAAATGTCACTGTGGGAGAGATTGATAACTATAGTTGAAAACCGTAATAAAACTCAGCCACATTTATCTGGTTTAGGCTGTTTCATGCCTTAGAACACAGAAGTTTCATGACATTTTTCATAGACAGGCAGTGATTGCAGATTTTCACACTTTTCAGATTAATTGTGGGAGAATTGAAGAAAGCGGGGACAGAACACAAAGGAGCATTGCTCACCCAAAATTTTTCTAAAGATGTAACTTGTTTTGTAGCTTCTTTTTTAAAACTTTGTTTCAACTCTTCATTAAACAAGATTTGAAAATTTTTGTATACTGTATGATAAACAGTAGATCTTTGATCATTTATTATTTATCATCTAAGAATGGACAGGAGAAAAATATTAGGGTTAAAGAGGTAAATAACTCAGTTTTGACCTGTATGGATTGAGAATTTTTGGAATATATTCCTAAATTAAAAGTTTGTTAATCCATTGATTGTCAAATTTTGATTGAGGCTCTCTCACCCTTTTGTCTTCTCGAATCGTAGGTATTACCAGTATACCCTCCAGAATGGGAGGCATAAAAATGAGAGAAAAACTCAACTTGGCAAAAAAAAAAGTAATTAAGGGGGGAAACTTAAGTATAGAACCTTATAAACTATAAAAAGTTTACTAGTAATCAAAGTGTCTGACTTTCCCTTTATGCAAATATTATTGAAAAAATTACATATGCAAATAAAGTTACTTCTTTATGACAGAGATTAAAGACATACACTACAGTGATTAGTATTCCTTGTATGCATTCAAATACAGCAAGATTGATATGCAAGCAAAATGAATTACAGTCAGGAATAATGCTCTATTACTATCATATCACTCAAAACCAGTATCAGGTAGGTATTTTAGCATTTGGAGAAATGTGGGAATCTGTCAAGGCATTAGCAAGAGACAGAAAATTTTCTCATCCAGGAATATGATTTTATATCACTTATGATTAAGAATCTCTCATGATTAAGTGATCTTTAGGTCACTGGTTCAATTAAGGCTTGAAGGAGGAATTGACAATTGAGTTTCCCAGTGGCTCAGATGGTAAAGAATTTGCCCGCAGTTTGGGACACCTGCGTTCGATCCTCGGATCATGAAGATCCTCTGGAGAAGGGAATAGCTACTCATTCCAGTATCCTTGCCTGAAGAATTCTTTGGACAGGGAAGTCTGACAGGATACAGTCCATGCAGTTGCAGAGTCAGACATGACTGAATGACTAACATGATTATGAAATTTATATGCCACAAATGAATTAAAATACAATTGAAAGTATATAGTGTTATAATTATTTATGAAACAAAAACAGCCTTGCATATGTTCGCAGACATTGGGCAAGATTGATCTGTTAGGTCTTAGATCATGAAGATCAATGCTCAACTATTCATAAAGATTTTCATTATGGAGGAAAACTGTAACTGAATACATTATTTTTGGGGAAAAGGGGATATTAAATCCAAGCTAGGTATTCAGTTTGGAAGTTGTTTGGGAGAATCAATCCCTTCATCAGGTTAATGGAGCTTTTTTTTTTTTTTTTAATTATGCCTGTCTGTTAAAAAGCAACATTTATCCAGAAGCTTTGGGTCACATTTTTATCAGGTGCCAAGGTTAACATTAAATGTAGTCATGTATTATTTCCTTTTGAAGATTGAACCACAATAGCAAATAAAGTAATAATAATCTATAACTATGGATGAATAGGGCTTCCTGGGTGGCTCAGATAGTACAGTATCTGCACTGGATGCAGGAGATCTGGGTTCAATCCCTGGGTCAGGAAGATCTCCTGGAAAAGAGAATGGCTACCCACTCCAGTATTCATGCCTGGAGAATTCCCTGGACAGAGGAGCTTGGTAGGCTACAGTCCATGGGAGTGCAAAGAGTTGGACACAACTGAATGAGTAACACTTTCACTTCCACTACGTGGCTTAATAAGGTCTTTTTTTCCTAGATGGTTAATTTAGAATTTTGCCGAAAAGAATATATATGGTATTTCTGAAATTCACTACCTTTAGAAAGGCACACTGTGAATCATAGAATTAGTTTAACTCAAATCTATCAAATAGCTTAAAATCACCAAGATTCCCCATAACTTCATCTAAATGGTGTTTGCGTTATTGCACCTACTTTTGTCAACTAAAAATATTCACAATGTGAGAATTGCAAGTTAAGTTCTGTTTGGGGCAAAATGGGGACTGGAACCAGGGAGACAGCACCCTAGGTAGCTCTGAGAAACTGCTCCAAAGAGTTAGGGGGATGGTCAGTATACATGTGATTTTGGTGAAGGGGGAGTACATGCATCAAGTGCAGATTTTTTTGTATAAGGTTTTTGCTGGAATCATGAAGCTTCTGCTAGTCAGGAGAAACAATCATCACCATGAAGGATTTTAGTGCTTTTCTAGATATGAGATGATATAAGAATTGGGCTCATAAATCAGCTCCCTAGAATATCTATCTGAAGACCTGTCCTGCCAGTTTTCCCTGAGCACAGAGTGCCTCATTTCTGCTCTTCACCCTGAACGCCTTCAAGGAGTGTTGAAGGTCAGCAGCTGCAGCAGCATATGATTTAATCCTTGTAGAGGTAGACGGCAAGCACCCATGGCAAGTGCCAATTTGTAGTTGACACTTTTAAGAAGTTGACAGATCCGTGCTGCCTGAAGACTCTCTAGTTCACCTCTGATTGGAAATTTAGAAATGTTGACAGTGTCACATGCAAAGGTGGGAGTTGAAATAAGAATTATGCCCTTCATATTTGACCAGCATCTAGAGTTATCAAAAACAAAACAACACCACAAAAAAATTATAAGACAGGAGCTTAGGAGCCAGATGGTAAAGAGAGAAATAAGGAAGAGTATAAAAGTTTAATATAGCAAAACAGTTAATCATCTTAAATCCAAAGTGCACTGCTGAGCACCAATATTTTAAATTCTGCATTGTCTCTGGAACAATTTCACTTTAAGAACTGCCCAATCTGGTGAACAGGATTGATTATTGCCATTTGTATCTTGATATCTATTCAAAAAGTGAATATATTTCCTTTCCAGCTACTAGGAATAATTAGTACTTAACTTCATACTTGGATGATGGTGGTGATATTAGCAACAAGAACATAGTCATACAGAGTTACATAATCTTTATGAATTTCCTTACTTGATCACAACAACACTGAAAGGGACAAGGTTAGATTTTTACCATTAACCTTAGTTACCTAGGGAGAAAAGTAAGATAAATGACCCATCAAAACTACAAAATTCTTATGTTTATAGCACACAATATCAGCTAATATTCCCTGTATTATGTTTTAGTTTGGTATCAGTATCAAAATGGAAGTTTACATGCACTTAAAAGATTGCATTTTTATGAAAACCATTTGCAAATGATTGTTTTTTATTTGGATGGGTTTTTTTTCCCGACATTAATGTTGTTCAAGCAAAATCCAGGAAATAGTGAAGGACAGGGAAGCCTGGTGTGCTGTAGTCCATGGGGTTGAAAAGAGTCGGATATTGAACAACGATGTTGTTTGCATTTTACACAAAAGGCAAAAAAAGTATCAGTTGTCTGCTTTGTGTGAAAATCAAGTTACACATCTTTACAAAAGTTTTTTTTTTTTTTAATGGAGTTGTTCAGTTAATTTATTTTTGTTTTGCTTAGTTTTACTAAGATATATAGGAGGCTCCTGAACTCATATCTTCCCGCGGGCAAACTGAATAGATAGCTGCACATGGATAAATTTCCTCTGAAAGAAATTCAGGAACTAGTTGAGTGATTCCAGAAGAGATGAATGAGGAAAAATCCCCACCAACAGCCATCTCCAAGTTTTTCCCTGAAAGGGGTTGACTTGCAAACCTTAAAAATGCTGCCTAAATGTCCAGCTTCTAATCAGTCTACACATAAGTGTTAACTGAGGTTCTCCCCATTGGGTTGCTGAAAGGCCATGACACACCTTCATATACTCAGAGATACTAAGAACAAAGAAGGAAGCTTAGATAATCACAAAGGTTTGAGAGGTGACCAAGAGGTTGTGATGGGCTCAGTGATAAGGTTTCTCTTCTCTATGAGACCACTCTGTCAAGACTGGGAGATATGGCTCTTTTATCCATACCTCTGCAGAAATCAACACAGAGAATAAAGGAAAATGGAGAAACAGAAGCAAATGCTCCAAATAAAGAGAGCAAGGTAAAACTCCTTGCTTTAAATGGAAAGGAGATAAGTGATTAACCTGCTACATTCTCTCATCCAAGGTTAAGAGATGAATCACAAGCTGGAATCAAGATAGCCAGGAGAAATATCAACAACCTCAAGTATGCAGATGATACCACTCTAATAGCAGAAAATGAAGAGGAACTAAAGAGCCTTTTGAGAAGGGTGAAAGAGAAGAGTGAAAAAGCTGACTTAAAACTCAACTTTCAGAAAATGAGGATCATGGCATCTGGTCCCATCAGTTCATGGCAAAGAGATGGGAAAAAAGTGGAAACAGTGGTAGATTTCATTTTCTTGGGCTCCAAAATCAATGTGGATGGCAACTGCAATGACAAAATTAAAATTAAAAATTTTAGAATTTCTTTAAAAATTAGAATTAAAAATCAAAAAGATGTATTTTCCTTGGAAGGTAAGCTATGACAAACATAGACAGCATATTAAAAAGCAGAGACATCACTTTGCCAACAAAGGTCCATATGGTCAAAGCTATGGTTTTTCCAGTAGTCATGTACAGATGTGAGAATTGGACCATAAAGAAGAGTGAGCACCAAAGAACTGATGCTTTTGAAGTGTGATACTGGAGAAAATCCTTGAGAGTCTCTTAGACAGCAAGGAGATCAAACCAGTCAATCCTAAAGGAAATCAACCCTGAATATTCATTGGAAGGACTGGTGCTAAGGCTGAAGCCCCAATCCTTTGCACCCTGATGCTAGAGCCAACTCATTGGAATAGACCTTGATGCTGGGAAAGATTGAGGGCAAGAGGAGAAGGAGGCAACAGAGGATGAGATGGTTGGATGGCATCACCGACTCAGTGGACATGAACTTGACCAAACTCTGGGAGACAGAGGAGGACAGGGAAGCCTGGTGTGCTGCAGTCCATGGGGTCACAAAGAGTCGGACATGACTTAGTGACTGAATAATAGCAAAAGGTCAGGAAAATAAAGTGAACATTTCAACAAAGAGATAGAAAATTTTTAAAGTACCAGACAGAAATCACAGACCTGAGAGATGCCAGATCTATATGCTTTGATACTAGGATGAACAAGGAAATAATATTGTAGAAAAGTAAAAAATATGGAAAAACCAATGGAAGATAAAAGTTATTTTGATAAGATCTGTTTGTACAGATTTCTCTCCACTTCAACTCCCATCTCCATTACTAAGAATGTGTCTTTCCTCTTGATACAAGGAGGGTATCTTTCCCATGTGAGTTTTATCTTCTGCTTTCAGAAAGACAAAGAAGAGGTCAGGACACTCTTCTTGCTTTTGCCATTTTTCAAGGGCCTTTGGCTCAAAATAATCCTTATGTCAAAATGGCATATCTGGGGGAGGTACAGTCTTCCACCCTTCACACAGCACACAATGAAAACTTCACAGTTTATCAACTTGTGGATAAACTTGAATATCAGTAGGCGATGTGAAGGCTGCATTTATAGTTAATTTGTAAAAGATATATTAAATTACTTAACTGGTAAAGAATCTGCCTGCAATGCCAGAGACCCAGCTTTGATCCCTGGGTCAGAAAGATCCCCTGGAAAAGGAAATGGCACTCACTCCAGTATTCTTGCCTAGAGAATTCCATGGACAGAGGAGCCTGGTGGGCCACAGTCCATGGGGTCGCAAAGAGTCAGACATGACTAAGCGACTAACACTTTCACTTTCAACCTATATTTTAATAGTCTGATTTTGTTTTCATAGTGAATCATTGATTCAGAAGGAACGGGAAGAAAGTAATGAAAAATCTTGATGTAGAGATTGTAACCACAGGCACGGGCTACAAAATCAGAAGAGTGCAATTTCTTTTGAGAAAAAAGAAACTGAAACAGGTATTTTGTTGTTATTGTTGTTGCTGTTCAGTTGCTAAGTCCTGGCTGACTCTCCGCGACCCCACCAACGGCAGCACAGCAGGCTTCCCTGTCCTCCACTATCTCCTGGAGTTTGCTCAAATTCACGTCCTTCGAATCAGCGCTATTACCTGTCTATTTCATCCTCTGCCGCCCCCTTCTTCTTTTGCCCTCAATCTTTCCCAGCATATGTGGGAGTAATTTGAGTCCATGTAACTACTGAAGCTGTTTTGTAGATCTGTATACCTGAATTTATGTTTTTAGAATCACTTACATGAACGAGCAGTGACTAAAATAGAAGCTGAGAAATGTACAGTCATATCAATATTTAGCTTGTCTTATAATGATGAAATGGGTTCCTCAAATAATGAAAAGCTTTTATTGTTGATTTGACTGTATTTCTTTTTTGGTTGTTTGTTTCACTTAACTTATTTTGTTGTTAGGTCTCTATATGTTTACTAGAAAAGTATTGACTTACATTTGGTACTTGACTAAAACACAGACAACTTTTGATGAAACAGCAAATGGGTAGCTTGTTTTTTGGTTTTTGGTTTGTTTTTTTTGTGGATTTTTTTGTTTGTTTTGAGTTTTTTTTTTTTTTAATTTGTTGTTGTTGTTAGCTTGTTTTTTAGTAGTGTTCTAATTTCAGTTTTTCAGCTCCTGGGAAAACTTAAGATATTTAAACGTTATATCATACAAGGAATTAACACTGATTATATAGCAGGAACAACTTAAGCAAGGGAAAAGTAATAGAAAGATTTGAACAAACACTTCGTGATTTATGTGAAAATCTTGCTTCTATATTCATAAGCAAAACATCCCAAGGGAGAGAGATCATTAAGCAAATGGAAAACAATGACAAATATTACATGTCTGATGTTAGAACCTAAATCTGGGTGCATTATAGCATATTATAAAATCTGACCTCAAAAAACAAACAAACAAGCAAATACTCCATAAAAAAATTAACCACTCCTATTACTATTCAAAGGATTGGTGCATTAAAAGATATAAAAATTTGAGGGAGTTTTATGAATCTCATAGTAATAAATATAACTGAATTAAGAGCTAGAAATGGTCTTTCAGCAACATGGGAATTACTCTTGTGATTACCAGGTATATCACTTTTACAAGTGTATTTTTATTTAGTTGTATTTCCTGGCTTTATCTTTTAAATTTATTGAAATAGATTATTACTTTTAAGAGCTCTGCAAAGAGAGAAATCAAGTAGAGTTTTATGATTTGCAAAGTATTTTGCTCAAGCAGCTTTATATCTATAAGAAAATGAAATTTCTGAAATCCAATAATGAAAATGGGCTTGCTGACACTGTTGATTTAATGTAAGGAAAATCTATATTCTCTCAAAATAATTTGAATAAACATTAGCTGTACTTTTCTCAAACTTTAAAATGGGAATGATGATACTTTCTGTACCCACTTCTTAGGACATGGTAAAGATTAATTCAATCTTTTAAATAAAAATATTAATGATTTTAAGAGTTGGAATATCAGAGAAATATGTACAATATTTTAGGTAAAATATATTATTCACTGGGATGCAGTAGGATTTTATTCTGTAAATTACTTTATTTCTATAGGTAGCAATAATCTGCTTATAGACTTCAACGTTTAGGCCCCTTGACAAAGATTTTAACCATGTGTCAAACTCTCTTTTTTAATGAATTCTCTTTAATTTCAAAAATTTCTAGAACATTCACCTTCAATTTAATTGATTGATGATAGAATCTTAGAAGATCTTCATTTCTGTGTACAAATTTATAGTTCATATGCAGTGTTGGTCTTCCATCTGTATTTATGTAAAATTAATTTCTGAGATGGACAGATTCAGGGTAACTTTGTGTACTCAGCTAAAGGAATTTAAAAAATGTCTTAGCTACATTATTTCGCATTATTTAACCTTATCAAGTACCAAACAAATATCTCTGAGACATTCAAAATCACAATTGGTTTCTATTAAATTCTGGTATTTCACATTTATTGGGATTAGTATTGATTCTGTCTCCTCAACGTAGCTTTTATATAAACTGATGACCTTTCTTTGAGGGAGAAAAACAGTGATCACACAGATAATTCTTAGAAGTCCTGATCTGAAGGTATGGTAACAGAGCTACTTGTAAAACAGCCCATACAGTTTCTAAATATTCATAGTTAGAGTCAAGATCATAAAATAAATCATTTAAATCAATGTGTTGTTAAATTACAGAAAAAATGAGGGATTAAAGAATGATAAGCAATACATAAAAAATATTTTAAAACACTTGAATGAAGATAAAGGCCAGTTTGAATGTTTTCAATGATATAAAGCATCAAGAAATAAAAGAGTTTTTTTTAATGTACTGCAATGAATAGAGTCATTCAATAATAGACTGAAAAAAAAAGTTAAAAACTCTCCGCAGACCACATATCAAAAACAAATAAACAAACACATTCACACAAAAAGAAGAAAAATGCAACAGAAAGAAATATCTGAAGTTAAAAGGATAAAAGAAAAAAATATGAGGTAGTTTGAAAAGTGAATTAAATAAGATAAGGTTTAGAATGGTGCAGCCTGAAAATGAGAAATTGATACAAAGAAAGGAATTCAATAAAAAAAATAGAGGTAATTGAGGCAGGGAAAAAAATTCTGCTTTAAAAAGACATGTTATTAATAATAAACACATGTAGCTTGACTTACAATAACTATGAGACTAGTGGTGAATTTTTTACCTCTTACGGTTTTATATACTGAGTTGAACAGGAAGCTTGTTTCATCTGAATGATTTATGTGAAGTGAACACTTAGATGCTTAATTTATTATTCTTTAATGAAGACTAGGTCACAGATCCATAACAAGTCAATAACCCGATCCTAACTCTTATTTTAATTTAGCCATTGTCAATGCGACTTAATTGATTTACTCATTAGCCAGAGTTCCTGTATAGCTATCAGCAAGGAAACATGTAAATACTTTTCCCTCATAATTTTCTGAGGCCAGAGAAAATAGCAAAGGTGTTACTGAAGCTTCTTTGAAGGAAACTGTGCACTAATGATGCATTAATATTTTTAGTGTTTACTTCTTACTCAGAATTTGAGGGGATAGCTTATCATGAAAGCTATAAATACAGAACAAACAAGGATTTTTAAAAAAATAAATAATACACAGTAAAGATAAATAGGTTTCCTCAATCCTGAAGCTATCTATAGCTTTAAGCGCAAAATTTATCTCTGTGAATTTATAACACGAATGTTTGAAAACCCACTGGCATCCATGCTAAAGACTTCCCCATCAGGCAAGGCTTTCCCAGAGGCATCTTCATTGACAGCACTGTCTTTTGGAATACCTTCTTCTGTAACCACATCTATATCTAGACGGCAGGTATCAGCCCCCTGGCCTCTGACCTTGTGCATGTCTATTTTGCCCTTGACCAGACTGATTCCTCTGCATAAAGACAGTAACCCTTTTACTTTTAATCAGCTAAGGAATTTCTGGGTTGCTGAATTCTGGGCTAAAGGTCTTTTCTCTCTTAAACTTTCTCTAATCATTCTCAATAGTTAGTAATAGTTTTCTTATCTGCCTCTCTGTGGCTCGTTACCTATGTGCACAGTCTCTTAGATTTCTTGGAACTTATATCATATTACAAAGTTCTTGGTTGCTAATTTTCCCCACTAAATTTTTAGTATCTTAATAATTGAGATTATAATTGTCAAGAAAGATTTGAAATGAATTGCTAAGAATGTGTAAAAACTGTCAGAGTTGATAACTAAAATCCAAGTTTCCTGATAACTACTCATTTTAGTTTTGCATATGTTTCCTTAAAGTTATTTGCTAAAGAGATGCCCCACACAATTTACATTTTGACAAGTGATTTGCATTAACATGGAATGAATGACTAAATAAACATCTAAATAATTGTTAGTGCTATTATCACAGCCTGTTTACTTGCTGAATAGAAGATCAGATGTGGAAATCTATTATTCTAAATCAGAGACATCTAAGAGATGAAGGTGAAAATAAGTAAATAAAACAAGTAGAAGTAAATGTAATGCTATACAACACAGTAAAATACAGTACAATTATGGCACATATGGTAAAATTTTAAAACACATAAACATATTCCACATGACTTTTTATATCCTGTAGAACATCAAATGGGTTAATTAAATAAAACAAACAACAAGCAAAAAATGAAAAGGATGTCCTGAAGAACAAGAAGAGCTTCCCAGATGAAAGCCAGTAATTTTTGCTTAAAAATATTGTAAACACCTCCCTCCCAAAATATAGCAGGATGCTTATGTTACAGTCCCCAAGGCTTTTGTTCTGATAAAGGGTTTATTTTAATTTAGCTGGGGTCCAGGAGACATTTTAACATACCAAGTATTTGGTGGAGTATTTTTTCAAAATTTTATTTCAGGTCCATATGTATACATTGGAGTCTGAGGATCAATTTTAGTGTTCCTATGACCTACTATTTTTTATATAAAGTCAGAACATCTCACTAGTTGTATAAAATCTAAACAAATAAGTAGTTGTATAAAATCTGAAGGTCTAGCTTTCCAGCCTACAATAAGATTATATGATTTACACCCCTTGATTTCCTTTCTCCCCTTATTCTCCACTCCAGATTTCTGACTGGGACCCTGTATTTGAATCTTATTAATTCCCTTCTTCTTTGTTATCCCTAATTATAGAGCTGTCAATCTCAAAAGCCACAAAAGAAGGAAATTTGAAAACATTCTGGATTTGTATTATACTATTGAAGGCATTGTGAGTTTTTTCATATAGCTGGAGGGAGACAGCTTTAAATGAACTTTTCACAGGGAAAAAAATAGGTGTGTGTTTAACAGGAAAAAAAAAAGGAATTGACAGATATATAATTATTTTAGTGTCTCCACTTTGTCTCTTTCTTCCCCTTTGTCAGCTGCCTTCTTGCTTGACTCACCAGCATATCCTCTAAAAGTTATTTCGTTCAGTGTTCTTTTACCACATGTACAAAACACACTGAACAGGAATCTGTTTGGGGTTTTCTTCTTCAGGTAAATCATGCAGAGTTGCGCTCCAGGAGCTTCGGGATTGAAATCTTCAGATTTCAGGGGACTTGACCCACCTCAAGAGCAATAAGCTTTAAAGTTGTATGTATACAGAAAAACTGCCCTGTAATTATGTTTTCAACACAAAAACTATTCATATTGGTATAATTCAGGAAGACCCTTAAAAAAATCAATGGAATACTTTTAATTAGAAAAGAGCCCCAAAATGTACATAAGTTAAATGGCAGAAAGCAGTTTCACTATGTATACACATTACATCTTTGTAACCCTACTGGATTCAACAATAATCACATGATTCAGGTGTAGGAAATAAAAAGAAGTCAGAGATGATGCGCAAAAAAAAAAAAAAAGTTTTATAAAAATTAAAGGGAAAAGACAGTAAAAAATGTCAACTAGGGAATCACTCTAATTTTATGAATTATAACCTCTCATCTCTAAGTATAGTGGCTGTTTCTATGGTTTGAATCTACACAGATATCATTAAAATCCAATAGGTCTTATAAAAATATGTATGTTTATAACCTTTAGAAAGCTGCCATTGTTTCAGGGTGATGTCTCAATGTATGTTTCAATATCTAATTGTCGAAAACATAATCATTCTTTCCCAAAGTTTCTGAAGCAAAAGACCAAAGCAAACCCAAAACTTGTTATATATTAGTATATATATATATTTTTTTTTTGAAATTGACTATTTATAAATTTAATATAAATAAAAGTATTAAAGTCAATTACATATAATGTTAAATTATGACTTATTTGGAAAACTGAATTATATTATCACAGATGTTGAAACTACAGTTTGGATCCATTGAACCAAAAAAAGGGAGGCATGATGGGTTAGAAAATTCCTTTAGGAATATTATCATCTTTATTTAAATAACTCTTACCTGGCATTAATCTTTGACATTTCATATGCATCTTATGAATATGTATTGATACAAGCTCAGATGAGATTACTACATAAAATCCTGTCTGATGGATTTTAGTTATATATTGGTTGAAACTGGCCAAATATTTCCTTATTAGTAGGTTGTCTAAAATAGTATATCATGATACATTATTAAATTCATTATAATGACTGCAACTGTGAAAAGTCTATCGAAAATCAGAGATGAACTAATTCTTTTGGTATAAATATAGCTTTAGAATCAGCTATTCTGAGTGCAGATACCCTCAATTCTCTGGAAGCCAGAATTTGACTTAATTAAGGTTACACATGGACATCACCAGATGGGCAACACCAAAATCAGATTGATTATATTCTTTGCAGCCAAAGATGGAGAAGCTCTATACAATCAGCAAAAATAAGCCTGGGAGCTGACTGTGGCTCAGATCATGAACTCCTTGTTACCAAATTCAGACTTAAATTGAAGAAAGTAAGGAAAACCACTGGACCATTCAGGTATGACCGAAATCAAATCCCTTATGATTATACAGTGGAAGTGGGAAATAGATTTAAGGGACTAGATCTGATAGATAGAGTGCCTGATGAACTATGAACGGAGGTTCGTGACATTGTACAGGAGACAGGGATCAAGACCATCCCCATGGAAAAGAAATGCAAAAAAGCAAAATGGCTATCTGAGGAGGCCTTACAAATAGCTGTGAAAAGAACAGATGTGAAAAGCAAAGGAGAAAAGGAAAGATATAAGCATCTGAATGCAGAGTTCCAAAGAAGAGCAAGGAGAGATAAGAAAGCCTTCCTCAGTGATCAATGCAAAGAAATAGAGGAAAACAACAGAATGGGAAAGACTAGAGATCTCTTCAAGAAAATTAGAGATACCAAGGAAACATTTCATGCAAAGATGGGCTTGATAAAGAACAGAAATGGTATGGACCTAACAGAAGCAGAATATTAAGAAGAGGTGGCAAGAATACACAGAAGAACTGTACAAAAAAGATCTTCATGACCCAGATAGCCACGATGGTGTGATCACGCACCTAGAGCCAGACATCCTGGAATGTGAAGTCAAGCAGGCCTTAAGAAGCATCAGTGGAGGTGATGGAATTCCAGTTGAGCTATTTCAAGTCCTGAAAGATGATGCTGTGAAAGTGCTGCACTCAATATGCCAGCAAATTTGGAAAACTCAGCAGTGGCCACAGGACTGGGAAAGGTCAGTTTTCATTCCAATCCCAAAGAAAGGCAATGCCAAAGAATGCTCAAACTACCGCACAATTGCACTCATCTCACACGCTAGCAGAGTAATGCTCAAAATTCTCGAAGCCAGGCTTTAGCAATACGTGAACCGTGAACTTCCAGATGCTAAAGCTGGTTTTAGAAAAGGCAGAGGAACCAGAGATCAAATTGCCAACATCCACTGGATCATGAAAAAAGGAAGAGAGTTCCAGAAAAACATCTATTTCTGCTTTATTGACTATGCCAAAGCCTCTGACTGTGGGGATCACAATAAACTGGAAATTCTGAAAGAGATGGACATACCAGACCACCTGACCTGCCTCTTGAGAAATCTGTATGCAGGTCAGGAAGCAACAGTTAGAACTAGACATGGAGCAACACACTGGTTCCAAATAGGAAAAGGAGTACATCAAGGCTGTATATCATCACACTGCTTATTTAACTTGTATGCAGAGTACATCATGAGAAACGCTGGGCTGGAAGAAGCACAAGCTGGAATCAAGATTGCTGGGAGAAATATCAATAACCTTAGATATGCAGATGACACCACCCTTATGGCAGAAAGTGAAGAGGAACTAAAAAGCTTCTTGATGAAAGTGAAAGAGGAGAGTGAAAAAGTTGGCGTAAAGCTCAACATTCAGAAAACAAAGATCATGGCATCTGGTCCCATCACTTCATGGGAAATAGATGGGGAAACAATGGGAACAGTATCAGACTTTATTTTTTGGGCTCCAAAATCACTGTAGATGGTGATTGAAGCCATTAAATTAGAAGAAGCTTACTCCTTGGAAGGAAAGTTATGACCAACCTAGATAGCATATTCAAAAGCAGAGACATTATTTGGGCAACAAAGATCCATCTAGTCAAGGCTATGGTTTTTCCAGTGGTCATGTATGGATGTGAGAGTTGGACTGTGAAGAAAGCTGAGTGCTGAAGAATTGATGCTTTTGAACTGTGGTGTTGGAGAAGACTCTTGAGAGTCCCTTGGACTTCAAGGAGATCCAACCAGTCTATTCTGAAGGAGATCAGTCCTGGGTGTTCTTTGGAAGGACTGATGTTAAAGCTGAAACTCCAATACTTTGGCCACCTCATGTGAAGAGTTGACTCATTGGAAAAGACTCTGATGCTGGGAGGGACTAGGGGCAGGAGGAGAAGGGGACGACAGAGGATGAGATGGCTGGATGGCATCACTGACTCGATGGACATGAGTCTGAGTGAACTCTGGGAGTTGGTGATGGACAGGGAGGCCCGGCGTGCTGCAATTCATGGGGTCACAAAGAGTCGGACACGACTGAGCGAGTGAACTGAACTGAACTGCAGGAAAACATTCCCTTTTCTTTCATAGGTGTTGTGATCATTTATTTTATCTCATATGTCTTTTAAAGGCTGCTTAATTCCCTTCTCCTGTTGTGCTCTAATTATTCTTAAAGTATGCAAAGTGGAGTTTAAAGTTCAAGACTGATTCTTGCAATGCTAATACCATCTCAAGTTTCTTTTATGACATGGAAGTTAACACATCGCAATATGTGAAACATATTTTTATTTCAAAAGGAACTGAAGTGCATGTCAGATTTATCTAAGGGAAGAAATATTACTGGTATTTCCTACAAATCTATCCTTCTTGCCCCCAAATGCAAATTAGCTTAATATTTGGTAGCAACTAACAATGATAATGAATGAATCATGACTGCTGGTCTAGTGATAATGCCAAAATATATTGTTTTTTTCTGTGACAAACAGCTCAGTCGATCTAACTACAACAAATATATGTGATTAATAAAACTGTATTTATCTCTTCTAACTTCAAAATCCCAAGTCTTATGAGACTATGGATAATAGTTAATGGTAGGTGCTCTATGGTTTCAAAGTTCTTTTTGTAAAGCGCAATGAGGAAAAAAAGAGAGAGAGAGAACAAGAATTTAGTTTAAAGATGTATATTTTGATATTTGGCAAAACTAATACAATTATGTAAAGTTTAAAAATAAAATAAAATTAAAAATTAAAAAAAAAGAGTCAGACATGACTTAGCAACTAAGCTACAACAATAAAGTTCAGTATTAATGAAAAAAAATAAAATAAAATAAAGATGTATATGATCATTAAAGCTGTGTGGACTTCCCAGGTGGCACTAGTGGTAAAGAATCTGCCAGCTAAAGCAAGAGACACCAGGGATGCATGTTCAATCCCTGCATTGGGAAGACCCCCTAGAGGAGGAAAATGGCAACCCATTTCAGTATTCTTGCCTGGAAAATTCCACGGACAGAGGAGCTGGAGGGCTGCAGTCCACAGGCTCACAAAGAGTTGGACACGACTGAGAGACTGAACACACAACACACACAGGTTAAATTATTGTTCAGAATTACTCATACCCTTCCTCCCCTTCACTTGCATGAAGAGATATATTTCTCTGTTTCTTGAAGCAGTCATAATACAAGTAGGGACTTCAAATATTTGTTGTTCAGTTGTATTTGCCCTCTTGTACCTCCTCCAATCACTATCTGAAGAACATATTCTAGGTAACCCACTGCCAAGGAAGATGAATTCATACCAAGGAAGATGAATAACAAATGAACATCAGGACCTTGCCAATTTAGAGACTTGCAGTTTGAAGCAGAGTTGCCCAGACACACCAACCCAGACCAGGCAGGTATTGGCTACTGCACAGACAACTCAGTGAACCCAGCTGAGATTAACAGAGCTCCTTCCAATAACCCACAGACACATGAGAAATAAGAACTTCTTATTGCATGTAATATTTTACTGTTTTTTTTTATACAGAGATAAGGGCAAAGATAAAAGCTATGTTTATTGATATCTTACCATGTGCCAGAGGCCATTCAAGAACTTTATATTTATTGATTTATTTAATCACCACTATAATTATATGTCAGAGAAGGCAACGGCACCCCACTCCAGCACTCTTGCCTGGAAAATCCCATGGGCAGAGGAGCCTGGTGGGCTGCAGTCCTTGAGGTCGCTAAGAGTCGGACAAGACTGAGCAAGTTCACTTTCCCTTTTTACTTTCATGCATTGGAGAAGGAAAGGGCAACCCACTCCAGTGTTCTTGCCTGGAGAATCCCAAGGGTGGGGGAGCCTGGTGGGCTGCCGTCTCTGGGGTTGCACAGAGTCGGACACAACTGAAGCGACTTAGTAGCAGCAGCAGCATAATTATATGTGGTTGTTGCCATCAGTATTCCTGTTTTACTGCAAAGAAGATTGAGGCACAGAGGCTTTGTCCAATATGGTACACCTAGTGAACTGTAGAGCTGAGGTTTGCAATCTTGCTGTATGGTTCCAGAGTCATTCAAGTTCCTGTCAGCAAATACAAACTCAACTTAAGCTAGTGTGCAACATGGGTAGTCATACAAAACTTATGGACATTATCAAATCGTTTTTACCTGGACCTAGAGTAGGTGAGGGGCTTGCCTGATGGCTCTGTGGTAAAGAATCCACCTGCTAATTCAGGAGACGCAGGTTTGATCCCTGTGTCAGGAAGATGCCCTGGAGAAGGAAATGACAACACACTCCAGTGTTCTTGCCCAGGACACCCCATGGACAGAGGAACCTAGCAGGCTACAGTTCATGGGGTCTCAAAGAGCTGGACACAACTTAGTGTCTAAACAACAGCAAAAACAAGAGTAGATGAGAGCTATATGAAGATGCAAAGGCAATTAAATCTGTTCGAGGCAGCTGCACACCTGAGCAACCAACCACAATCATGGCAGACAAACTTATCCTTTAAAAACATTCAGAAAGGTGGGGACCGAAAGGAAAGGAATGAAAGGAGAAAAATAATTCTAGGCTTTTCACACTACTATTGCTAGATCTTGCTTAAGGAAGAAGCTGCCAGATTCATTAGTCAGGAAACAGGGCAATTGATTAGGCCACTGTTCTTGATGAGCTGGTTTATCCATTTTAAAAAGCATTTCTTCAGACCCACTATTTTCCCTTTTTCTCTCTCTCTTCTACTCCACATAGGTCAGGAGTAAGTGGACTCAAAACTTTAGGGGAATTTTTCTCTCTACCATATTTTCTCTGTATCTGTGATGATTCCTTCTTTATTTCATTTCTGATCTCTTTCCTTAAACTCTTAAAGCTTTTAGAATCTCCTGCTATGGCTTCCTGTCAGTCAGATAAGCCTGTTGCTTTCCATGACTTCTCTGGTAGCTCAGCTGGTAAAGAATCCACCTGCAATGCAGGAGACTCCGGTTCTATTCCTGTATTGGCAAGATCCCCTGGAGAAGGGATTGGCTACCTACTCCAGTATTCTTGGGTTTCCGTCCTCACTCAGATGGTAAAGAATCCACCTGCAACGCAGGAGACCTGGGTTAAATCCCTGGATTGGGAGGATCCCCTGGAGAGGGGAAAGGTTACCTCCTCCAATATTCTGGCCTGTAGAATTCCATGGACAGAGGAGCCTGGGAGGCTACAGTCCACTGGGTCGCAAAGAGTCGGACATGACTAAGCCACTTTCACTTTCAACATAAAGAAACTAAGTTTACTTCTACTTATTAATGTGTGTGTGTATGTGTGCACACTCAATTGCTTCGGTTGTGTTTGACTCTTTGTGACCCTATGGACTCTAGCCCGCCAGGCTCCCCTGACCATGAGATTCTTCAGGCAAGAATACTGGAACGGGTTGCCATGCCCTTCTCCAGGGGATCTTCCCAACCCAGCAATCGAACCAGTGTCTCTTATGACTCCTGCTTTGACGGGTGGGTTCTTTACCACTAATGTCACCTGGGAAGCCCTACTTATTAATAGTTCAAGGAAAAATAAAAACCCAAGGGAAACTTCACAGCTACCCAAACATAATGCCACGAGTACCTAAAATAAATTTTGACTTCCACATGTAAGAAGTTAAAGAGCCGCTTGAATAGTTAAGTCTGAGTTTCACAGGAATATAGATGAGGAATGACTACAGTAAGCTTTTTCAGTACAAACTGGATTATACTTCTAAATGAGGTGGTCTGACATGCTGTGTCTTTTCTTCCATCTATTCGCTAGCTGACTGGTGCCCCCTTCCATCCAGCTACTCTGTGAAGTGGGCTGGAAGGCCTGATGAGAGGGTGGATGTGCTCTTGCCTGGCAAAGACAACAGAAACTGACATCTCCTCTGAATTCTAGCTTATAAAGAGGGTGATTATTCTTGCAGCTGCCTTTTGTCTTTACTGAAAAATGTTTATGGCTCCAGTGCCCACTTTCAAATCGTGTGGTGGTTTCCAACCAGAGCAAAGGTTATGTTTTTCTTCAGTCATTTCTCTGTTCCTATTTTTCGTGGTCTTCAGATGGTTATAGTCAGACTTGTTTAATTATACTTTTTTGGTATATCTTAAGTGTTTGTTAAATATTTAGTGATTCTTATCTGCTGCTAAGTTGCTTCAGTCATGTCCAACTTTGTGCAACCACATAGATAGCAGCCCACCAGGCTCCTCTGTCCCTGGGATTCTCCAGGCAAGAATATTGGAGTGGGTGCTTCTTATCTAGGAGTTGCCAAATACAGTCCTGAACTCTGTGTGTCCAGACCATTAAAAACTAGCAGTTCAATTGCTTTGTTTGTTTCTAACAAAACAACAACAAAAAGAGTTATTACAAACAGTATACATAATCCTGAGTACTTCTGAGGGAGTAATTTTTTTAGAGTGCTGAGTTTATTTATTATAATTTGAATAAAGAAATTATGAGTAACATTTGAGAAGTCTTAATATTTAACATGAAATTTACTGAGTGCTGTCTATGAACTCAGTGGTCAGACCTTTCAAGACCTCTGCTTGCCTCACCACAAAGTACAGCTAAATCAGCCAAATCTATTGTGGTCAGTAGTAGAGAGAATTTTAGAAAAGGTTAAAATCTTAGGTTGATGAGAGGTAGGTGGACTTGGAGAGTAATCAAATTGCATCCTCCTTATTTTGCTTAAAACCTACATAAATATTGATAATATCATAAATAATAATGAATAAGCTACAAGGATATATTGGACAACACAGGAAATATAGCCAATATTTTATAATAACTATATATGGAGTATGGGATTCCCAGATGGCACTAGTGGTAAAGAACCCACATGCCAATGCAGGAGATGTGAGAGATGCGGGTTCAATCCCTGGGTCCAGAAGATCCCCTGGAGGAGGGCATGCCGACCCACTCCAGTATTCTTGCCTGGAGAATCCCGTGGACAGACAAAGCCTGGCAGGCTACAGCCCATGGGGTCGCAAAGACTCAGACATGACTGAAGTGACTTAGCACATACATGGAGTATAGCCTTTAAAAATTATGAATCACCATGTTGTATATGTCTAATTTATACAATTTTGTTCATCAACTATATCTCAGTTTTTACAAAAGTAAAAAAAAAAAGAAAAAGAGATTTCAGAAAAAGTTCTCAAACTTTAGTGCGCTTCAGAATCACCTGAAGGCCAGAACCTCAACAGTGTTTACTTTAGAAGGTCTAGATGGCTTTGAGAGCTCCTAACACGTTCTCTCAAAGGTGGTGGTGCTGCTGCTGCTCACTAGACGACTGTGGTGAACCAATGGCCTGAAGAACTGGCCCAAGGGACCAAGATAGAAATGCGTACCTCTCACTTCTAATGCAGTCTTTGAGCAGTCTACCAGATGCCCTTTGTTGAAGAGCGTTTAATTCCAAGGATGACAAATGATGGCCTTAAGAGTCTCAATTCATACATTTCATCTTCTGAATTAAATGGCCATGATAAGAAGGTCTTGGGACATTGGGTTTAAACAGTATTAATTTTAGATGAAAACAAAGGAGGAAAAGAGGAGTGAGCTCTTCATCCAAATTGAACAATGTCTAACTTTTTTTTTCTTTATGAAGAAGGGACATTTGAATTTCATATTGGAGCTTCTTTTTGTTATAGCAGGAAGCTATAGGTTCAGTAACCATATATGAATATTATTACTATAAACAGAATATTACAGATTGTTTTCCTGAGAATTTTTTTTCCTAGACAGAGTGAGGATTTAAATAGCAGATAAGCAGCCATGTTTAGTCTTTTCCAATTAGATCACTGTCTGAAACCTGTCTTAGGTCTAGCTTTATCTCCAAGTTGCAGGTGTAACTACCCCACAGGCATCCCTCCTTCTGTCTGCTGGGCTGAGCAGGTCCTCAGTACCCCTCCATAGGCAATCTGGCTTCCCACAGCTGCCAGTCTTATGAAACTGGAATAGCTAATGAAAGCAGCGTGCTTTCATTAAAGGAGGCCCTACAAGCAGTGATCTATTCATCCATTTGAAGGCTTTGCACATTTCATCATCTCTCTAGTCCCTATCTCTCTACTTCAACTCCACCAAATATAAAAACTGAAGAAAACCTGTCATCACTAGGGCCAACAAATGATGGGTGAGGGGAAAGCACAAAGGAAAAAAAAAAAAGCCTAGTTATTCCACAATCTGCATAGGGCTTTAGGGTACCTTCATTATAAATGAATTCTAAATAGATTTATGAAGTTTAACAGGCAATGTAGAAAAGTCAGGGGACACAACATTTAGAAAAAAAAAATTGGAAAAAAAAATCCTCTTAGAAAGGGATATACAGTCTTGCCTTGAGAACACCTTCTAGGGTTCCTAGCTGTGCCCCCTGACTTTTGAAGGACTATGAGTAATCTAGCTAGATACATACTTCTCAAGCTCTACGTTTGTTACAATTGCCTATCTGTACAAAAGAAAATTCTGCATTTTTACAATAAGGGATTGCCCTTTGAGGTTTCATCTTGCATCTTTTCTGGTTGTCTCGTAAATATTCATCTTTATTTCTGCCTCCGGCTCAGCCCCAAAGCTGTGGGAATCCTTGCAACCCAGGGGTAATATGCTCACAACACTGTTGTCCGTTGGTGTTTATCTTTTTGAAATGCTCTCTCCCTTTCTCCTTTACCTATTTCAATCCTTCTAATATTTCAAAGCCTGACCAAACAGCTACCTCTTCTATTCAGCTGCCTTTTATTGATTTGCACTCCTATGGCATTCTCTGCTTATGATCACAGCAACAGTGGCTGGTTTTTTTGTTTGTTTTTTTGTTTTTTTGTTTTTTTTTTTCATCAAAGTTGAGCACCAGGGCATTGGCCTTGTAGCTTTGTTCTCAAATTCCAGGGAGCTTCTCTCTTCTGTTGGCATAGTAGGAGTATAGGAGAGCAGCTCAAGAAGAACTTAATTACAGGTAGTGTTTACTTTGAGATAAATTTGATTTTTCAAATACTGAATATGGTTTCTAGCTGACAGTCTCCAATCGTACACATTAATCATGACCTCAATGTGGAGGACACAGGCTTGAGAGTCAGACTGCCTGGGTTTGAGTTCCAATTCTACCACTTCAAACCTGACATGTCAACATTGTTGTATTTCAGGTTCTGTATGTCCAAAATGAGGATGATAGTAATATCCACTCGATAGAGTTACTGTGAATGTTAAATGAATTCATAAGGCAATTAGAGTCAAGACCATGCATATGCCCAATAAATATTAATTATTGTTATGATCACTATTCATGAAAACATTTATTGTCACCCTCAAATTGGTCTTTAGCATGCAGATAATGAAATTACCGCAACAATAGCACATCAGAGTGCAGGATTCTGAATTACAAACTGATGTAGGAAGTAATGATAAATATGAACCAAATCTTTTCATTGAGCTAGGCATTTTTAAATGGGATAAACATGATCTCCATTTCTTTGGCTAAATACAATATATTATAAAGCAAGGTGCTCAGTTGCTAAGTCACGTCCGATTCTTTGCAACCCCATTGACTATAGCCTGCCAGGCTACTCTGTCCATGGGATTATCCTTGCAATACTAGAGTGGGTTGCCATTTCTTCTTCCATGGGATCTTTCTGACCCAGGGATTGAACCTGCATCTCCTGAGGCTCTTTCATTGGCAGGCAAATTCTTTACCACTGAACCACCTGGAAAGCCCATAAAGCAATATGGAACTTTTAATATGCATTTTTCCATAGCCAAGATCAGTGTTCAGAATACACATAGAAACCACTCAGTTGTTTAAGGAAGAGAGAGAAAGAATTTCAAGGGGCTTGCAAAGTCTGAAGTATATGATGGTCTATTGCTTCTAGTATTCACTAACACTAGCAAATATTATGGGAAAGTGTATCACAGAAAAGGAAAACAAAAGCCCTGAGTATAATGTAAGCATCACAAATACAAATGAAACAAGGAAAATAGGATTAATGTTATGTGTTAGAAAAATACAGGCTTATTATACATTTCTAGGAATTTTGTTTTCCTTTTCAAAGTAGTTTATTTTGGCTCACTTCTCAGTTGACTGAATTTTACCTTTTAGTAAAATTTTTTTTTACATGGTTGCTAAATGTTTTTTTTTTTTTTTCCTTTAATGTTGAGAACTTTTAAGATGCGCCCTCCTAGCAACTTTCAAATATGAAATACAGTGTTATTAACTGTGGCCACTATGTTGTGCATTATATCGCCATGACTTATTCATCTTATAATTGGAAATTTATACCTTTTGACCCTTGAACCCATTTCTCCCAGCCCTCAGCCCCCAGGCTCTGGCAACCACCAATCTCTTCTCTGTATCAATGAGCTTGGCTTTTTTTTTTTAATATTTCTTTGTTTTTACTGTTTAGATTCAACCTATAAATGAAATCATACTATATTTGTCTTTCTCTGACTGATATTTCACTTAGCTCTATGCCATTAAGCTCCATCTATGTTCTCACAAATGGCAAGATTTCATTCTTTTTTAATAACTGAGCAATATTCTATTTTGCAGTGTTATATATGAATAATACTCTCTTCATCAATTATTCCACCAACTGATGGAGTCTTAGATTGCTTCCTTATTTCCATATCTTGGCATATGGTGCAGATATATTTTCATAAGGGTGCAGATATATTTTCAAAATAGTGATTACTTTTTCATTGGATACATACCCAGAAGTGGAATTGCTACATCATATACATGTTCTGGAATTCCATCACTTCCACTAGCTTTGTTCATAATGATGCTTCCTAAGGCCCACTTGACTTCGCATCCCAGGATGTCTGGAATTCCACTTGAGATAGTTCAGATCCTAAAAGATAATGTTCTTAAAGTGCTATACTCAATATGCCAGGAAATTTGTAAAACTCAGCAGTAGCCATAGAATTTGAAAAGGTCAGTTTTCATTCCAATCTCAAAGAAAGGCAATGCCAGAAAATGTTCAAACTACTGCACAATTGCACTCATCTCAAATGCTAGCGAAGTAATGCTCAAAATTCTCCAAGTTAGGCTTCAACAGTATGTGAAGCATGAACTTCCAGATGTTCAAGCTGTATTTAGAAAAGACAGAGGAACCAGAGATCAAATTGCCAACAGCTTTTGAATCATTGAAAGAGCAAGAGAATTCCAGAAAAACAATACTTTGGCCACCTGATGCAAAGAACTGACTTATTGGAAAAGACCCTGATGCTGGGAAAGATTGAGGGCAGGAGGAGAAGAGGGCGACAGAGGATGAGATGGTTGGATGGCATCACCAACTCAATGGACAAGAGTTTGAGTAAACTCCGAGAGCTGGTGATGGATAGGGAGGCCTGGAGTGCTGTAGTCTGTGAGATCACAAAGAGTCGAACACGAGTGAGTGACTGAACAGAACAGCAATGATACATGTTCTATTTATATTTGTTTGAGGAAAATCCATACTGTTTTCCATAATGGCTTTACCAATTTACATTCCCATCAATAGGGCACATGGGCTCCCTTTTCTCCACGTCATCACCAACAATTGTCATTTCTTGTCTTATTGATAATAATCATTCTAAGATATGTGAGGTGATATTCACTGTGGTTTTGACTTGCATTTCCCTGATGAGTAGTGATGTTGAGCATCTTTTCATGAACCTGTTGACCATCTGTACATTTTCTTTGGAAAAATGTGTATTCAGAACTTCCGCTAATTTTTTAATCAAATTGCTCTTTGTTTTGTTTTGTTTCTGCTTTGTAGGAGCTTTTTAGTTTGGTCTGGTTTCACTTGTTTGGGTTTGCTTCTGTTGTCTTTGATTTTGGTGTCATTGAAAAATCATCGCCAAGACCTATGTAAAGCAGCTTATTGCCTATGTTTTCTTCTAGGAGTTTTTAGTCTTACATTCAGAATTCATTTGAGTTAATTTTTGTGTATACAGGAAGATAGTAGTTCAGTTTGATGAAAATAACTTTTAAATGTTCTGTAACTATGACTTTCATCAGATACACGCATGGACACACACACATCATACTGAGATTTTTGTTATAACCTTAGTTGATCATTTATACCTTTCTATATGAAGCTATCACATAATTGAAAATATTAATATTAAAGCACTCTCTTGGGCCTGCAATTTACTTAATTCTTTAAAAATCAGTTTAAATTCAAAGACTATCAGGGGAATTCCTTGGTGGTCCAGTGGTTAGGACTCAGGGCTTTCACAGCTGAGGGCCCGCATTCAATCCTTAGTAGAACTAAGATTCCACAAGTCACACAGAGTGACCGAAAAAAAAAAAAAAAAAAGTCAATTTAAACAACTGCAGCCCTGACCTATGAGAATTTACAATCCAAGATGAGAAATGATGATGTTATAAAATGAATACAATATATATAGAAAACAAACAGAGGATAGGGAGGGAAACTTATTACTTCAATTCCATTCCAAGAGAAAAGTCCCCAAAGAAGAAAAGAGAGTGGACGAAGCAGATAACTAATGAAGAATAAGTATTTCAACCCTCCAAATATAAGGAGAGACCCGGAGCAGGCACAGAACTGGGATGCAGCCATTGGATGAATCAGGCTTCTGACTCTCATACCTGTTTTCAGGCTAGTATCTATGCTTGGGATTCCCCACTCTTTTCTCTTTTCTTTTATACCTGCCTAGTGCCTGTTGCTAAGTCATTTCAGTTGTGTTTGACTTTTTGCAACACTATGAACTGTAGCCCATCAGGCTTCTCTGGCCACGGAATTTCCAGGCAAGAATACTGGAGTGGGTTGCCATTTCCTTCCCCATGGTATCTTCCCAACTCAGGGATAGAGCCTAAGTCTCCTACCTGTGTTTCCTACATTGGCAGGTGGATTCTTTACTGCTTGAGTCACCTTGGAAGCAAAAAAAAATTACGATTTCTTTTATATAAATTTCAAAATAGAAAAAACAAACTTATGGTAATAGAAACCAGGATAATGGTAAATTTCAGGAAGGTAGTGATTGTAAAGGACGGATTTGGGGAGAGTTATAGTTATATTTTGTTTCTTAACTCTGTATGTGTATACATTTGTTATGATATTTCCCATTTCCTGATGCATATTCACTGAGTTGTGCAAATATTATTTGTGCACTTTTCTGTACATGTGTTTTATTTATATAACTATCACATTCTTCAAAATGTCAACTCACATCACCTCATCTATGAAACTTTTCCATCTTAGGTGGTTCTCTTTTTTCCCAGCCTTCCTGTGCTACAAATATTAAGGTTATTAAGCTTAGTTAAAAACAAAAGGGAGAAGGCAATGGCACCCCACTCCAGTACTGTTGCCTGGAAAAATCCCATGGATGGAGGAGCCTGGTAGGCTGCAGTCCATGGGGTCCCTAAGAGTCGGACACGACTGAGCAACTTCACTTTCACTTTTCACTTTCATGCATTGGAGAAGGAAATGGCAACCCACTCCAGTGTTCTTGCCTGGAGAATCCCATGGACGGAGAAGCCTGGTAGACTGCAGTCCATGGGGTCGCAGAGTCGGACACGACTGAAGCGACTTAGCAGCAGCAGCAGCAAAAACAAAAGACCATATATTTTTTCTTGTTTTATCACCAACAACTAAAAGAGAATTGTTATTAATCTATGCTTAATCAATTACCAATGACAGACAATGAGTAAATGAGAAATACATGAGATTTGCACAATCAAAATATGAGTATGAAGAAAAGTAAGACAATGAAAAATTGCTGACAAGCAAGATCTTGAAGAAGATGATAAGGAGATTCCTTAGCTTATATGGAAATGCCTGGTGTGCATGTAGGTGCTGATTACCATTTTCTCATGCCCCACAAATTTTAAATTAATATCGAAGTTGAAAATTATGAAAGCTTCTTGCCTGCAGTTGACTTATTCCCATATTTTCATTAAAAAAGGCTCTATGTTGGGAATTCCCTGACAGTCCAGTGGTTAGGACTCAACACTTTCACTGCTAGGGCCCAGGGTCATTCCCTGGTCAGAGAACTAAGATCCCACAAGCTGCACAGTGCAGCCAAAATGAATATATAAAAATTTAAAAAATAAAATGAGTCTCTGGCAAGGAGATGTGGTCAAATCATATTTAGTAATTTACAAACAGAAACTTCCTGATAATAGTAACTTGGATTTATTTATTTACTAAATACTTACGGATCATCCTCTG
Source organism: Bubalus kerabau (assembly GCF_029407905.1). Taxonomy (NCBI): domain Eukaryota; kingdom Metazoa; phylum Chordata; class Mammalia; order Artiodactyla; family Bovidae; genus Bubalus; species Bubalus kerabau. Next base: position 18,086,765 of record NC_073626.1, read on the forward strand.
ATAGAATTTTCCATATTCTGGAGATACAAATCTAAGTAAAATGAGTTCCTCTCCTTAAGGCACTTACTAATTAGTGCTGATTAGTAGGAAGACAGAAATGTATATGTAATAAATGCAACCGTAAGGATTAACACAGAGTGCTGGAAAAACTCTTTTTTTTAAAAAAAATTTTATTTTATTTTTAAACTTTACATAACTGTATTAGTTTTGCCAAATATCAAAATGAATCCGCCACAGGTATAAGAAGCTACACTTCAGATAAAAAAGGAGCCCAGACTTGAATCTTTTCTAGAGTTTCAAACTAAGTAGATCTCTTACCCTCAAAGATTTTCCTTAACATGAGTTGGGATATTATATATTTCAAGGTTATGAGACCAGAGCACTGGGGAGGAAAGCACAATTTATACCTGAGGATATAGGATAGTCATAGCTATTTGAGGATGCTGGGTGTCTCATACTTGTGAGACGTTGACAGTAGAGATTAGGGTCCTTAGTTCATTACTCTATCCCTTAGAGTAACTTTCATTTGTAGCTACTGAATCCATATTTGTTGACTTTTGAAATCAGAGATATTGGCTATGACTTTTGGTTTCAACTCCAGCATGTTAAGATCCTAGAAATCATCACTCTCATCCTCACAACAAGAAAAACCTTAACATAGTGCCACGTGCACATCAGTGATTCTTCTTAAACCTGTTAGAGAACCACTAAACTTAATATCTAGAAAGAGACAGTAGTGCATCCAGAGGTAAAGCTGAATGGTTACCTGGAGCAGATGCAGCTGAAGCCATAAACGGGTAGGAACACTTACATGGTGATTTTAATGAATTGCTGAAGGCTGAGTTATAACTGGGGCGAAGGCAATGGCACCCCACTCCAGTACTCTTGCCTGGAAAATCCCATGGACAGAGGAGCCGGGTGGGCTGCAGTCAGTGGGGTTGCTAAGAGTTGGACACAACTGAGCGACTTCACTTTCACTTTTCACTTTCATGCATTGGAGAAGGAAATGGCAACCCACTCCAGTGTTCTTGCCTGGAGAATCCCAGGGACGGGGGAGCCTGGTGGGCTGATGTCTATGGGGTCGCACAGAGTCCAACATGACTGAAGTGACTTAGCAGCAGCAGCAGCAGCAGAGTTATAACTGAAGACCTCCTCCTCTGAGGAAGTCTTGTTTCCAACTCCACTGGTGTTCTCAAAGCTTTTATGTTGCAATAGTTTTAGCCTCTTTCTCCTGTTCCTTAGCCGAAGAGATGGAGACTACTACCTGAAATAGTATTTCTGTTATAACCAGTATTCTTTTCTTACCTTTTGAATTATCTATTAATCCACTTTACACTCAGTTAACAATTCTTATACTGACAACAAGCATGGTTTCTATTTCTTGATTGGACCCTGATGGATAGGATAGAAGATATTAGACAACAGATAATCCTATATATCTGATACCTAACATCAGATTATATCTGAGTTAGAATTATAAGCAGGTTGAGATATTTTCAAGTCAAGCAAAAGCAAGTATTAGGTAGAATCTAAGGAATAATCATATTCACAAATATTCAGACTATGTCTTTTGAATGTGTGCATTCCAAGGCTGATGGAAAAAGTCCACTTAGTAGTGAGTAAGTAAACTTTATTGACCACCAATGACCCACTTCTCAGGGTTAACTCTATTCTCACTTTAAAGTAATATTCTAGTTAACTGATTATCGGTGATTCTCAATGAAGTTGAGAGAAGGATAATAGAATGTTGGTTTAGGACATTGAAATGTGAAATGTGAAATGTGAACTCTATGAAACTCAATGAAAAATGTGCATAGAGTTGAGATTTACTGTCCAAGTTTTCTCCATGCATAAATCATCTGATAAGAGGCCTGGTTAGCCCAAGAGTTACTGTTTTGCTGAAATGAGGTGTGCTCTCAGAAAGAAGCTTATGAACTTGTGCTGTTTACAGTGAAATGTTGAGGATAGGATTTTTTGTCTGTTTTTTGGTCAGGATAGGCTAGCTTTGAACTTAGTAACAAACACAAAAGTTTGTTAATCATACATAAAATGTTTATTGTGAGATTAGTTAGTAGCTCCATAAGGAAACTATTTTTAGTGACTTAGGGGATCTAGGCAATTTTACTCCTGCCAGTTCTGTGATCTTTTTCTCTCAGACAGTGAAAGAGAAAGGAGAATTTCAATGTAAGTCTTAAATTGTCCTGCCCACTAGAGAAACATATCAGTCCCAATTATGGCCCATTGGCCAGATACAATATTCACATTATCTTAACTTTAAGGTGGTTAAAAAATATGAAGGAAGCACATAGATATTCGATAACCAGGAAGTGTCTGACACATAAGTATCATTGATTCACAGTAATACTTGCAGGATTCTGCCATTAAAATATTGGGTTGACCAAAATATTTGTTCAAGTTTTTCCATATGATGGTTAGGAAACTTTTTGACCAACCCCAAACTTCTAAATTTTGGGATTTGTAAAAATCTTGGGGCATGCATCTCTTAAATGTCAAGGGTCCACCACAAAATGAGAAAGAAAGGCAGCCCAGATGTTTATCATGAATAGATTTGTTATTGAGAACGTTTTTGTCACAAACCCATTTTGCCATGTTCTATTTCTACAGTCTTAGAATGACAGATTTTTTTCCCACATCTAAATTATTGGAACTTAGGCAGATATTACCATTAGAACACAAGGTTTAATTTAAATCTGTAAAATACAACTATAACCTTGTTTTAGATGTGGCAATTAAAAGACATTTGGGCGAGGGAATGAAATATACAAAGTGATCTTCACGATAGCTGAGGTCATGCATGAAGTTTGATTTCTCATGTGTGGTGTAATCTTCAAAAGTACTATGCAAAACAAAAAGAAAAGAAAAAAAAATCCTAGATGTGGCAGTTGTTAATATGAGACAATTATGAGACTTCAGACATTTTACTAAAACAAAACACCACACTTAGCAGGCAGTGTCAGTTAAGTCTTTTTTTTTTTTTGCTAATGTTTGCTTTTTGTATCTGAAAGATGGTTCTTTTCAATAGTGTGCTGATACTTAACACGAGAACTTACTAGAGAACTTAACTAGAGAATATACTTAACTAGAGAACATGTATGAAAAATTTAGGTCAATTAATTTCAGCAGAAGCATTCTTTCAAATAAGGATCTAATGGATGGGAGCTATGATTGACTAAAATAGTCAACTGCCCCTCTGTTTATAAAATTAAGGAGGGTTTCTTTTCTGAAGGGCTCACCCTTTACGCTGACTTTTGTCACTGTTTCAGTTTCAAGGACCCCTGTGTTCCAAGGTTTCTTTTACTACTCCTAAGACAGAAGAACTCTATGTGCCCATAGCAAGCAGGCATTTTCTTAATTCATAACAAATTATCATTGCGATTCAAATGCAATTAATTTCCCATCCAGCTCTCTCCTTACTGAGCTATACAGTTACCTAAACAAAGGAGTTGCAATTGTTAAAGCTGGAATGAATGTAAAATTCCCCTTCTTTAGCCTGGTTTCTTCATTTAAATGGTGAGAAATCTAAGTCCTAGGGGAAGGAGACGACTTACAATGGGGCATGTCACTTAGGCTACCCTTCCCAATCCTAACTGTAAAGTGGAGATTAAAATTACTTTCCCACTTACTTTTCAGAAGCACTGTAAGAATGAAATTAGATCATGTATGTGACATTTTTGAGGACAGTCATAAAAATAATAGTAGTAATGACCATAAAGATAATATTTATTGTACACCTGTTCTGAACCATGCACTGAGATTACCTAAATGGTCTTGCAAATCATCACAGCCCTATGGCAGATGTATATTTATTTATTATCCCAGCTTAAAATGTGGCACAAAATATTGTATTCTAGTCCAATAAAATATTACTCAGCCATAAAAAGGAATGTAAGTGTGCCATTTGCAGAGATGTGGATGGACCTAGAGTCTGCCATACACAATGAAGTAAGTCAGAAAGAGAAAAACAAATATTGTGCATTAGCACATATGTGCGGAATCTGAAAAATGGTACAGATTAACCTATTTGCAAAGCAGAAATAGAGACAGAGGGGAAAGCAAGGGAGGGATGAATTGGGAAACTGGGACTGACATATATATATATATACCACTATGTATAAAATAGATAACCAAAGAGAACCTACTCTATAGCACAAGGAACTCTACTCAGTGTTCTGTGCCGACCTAATTGGGAAGGATATCCAAAAAATATGGGATATATGTATGCATATAGCTGATTCACTTTGCTGTAGGAATTAACACATTGAGGAACTAAAAAGCCTCTTGATGAAAGTGAAAGAGGAGAGTGAAAAAGTTGGCTTAAAGCTCAACATTCAGAAAATGAAGATCATGGCATCCGGTCCCATCACTTCATGGGAAATAGATGGGGAAACAGTGGAAACAGTGTCAGACTTTATTTTTCTGGGCTCCAAAATCACTGCAGATGGTGGCTGCAGCCATGAAATTAAAAGACGCTTACTCCTTGAAAGGAAAGTTATGACCAACCTAGATAGCATATTCAAAAGCAGAGACATTACTTTGCCAACAAAGGTCTGTCTAGTCAAGGCTATAGTTTTTCCTGTGGTCATGTATGGATGTGAGAGTTGGACTGTGAAGAAGGCTGAGTGCCGAAGAATTGATGCTTTTGAACTGTGGTGTTGGAGAAGACTCTTGAGAGTCCCTTGGACTGCAAGGAGATCCAACCAGTCCATTCTGAAGGAGATCAGCCCTGGGATTTCTTTGGAAGGAATGATGCTAAAGCTGAAACTCCAGTACTTAGGCCACCTCATGCGAAGAGTTGACTCATTGGAAAAGACTCTGATGCTGGGAGGGATTGGGGGCAGGAGGAGAAGGGGACGACAGAGGATGAGATGGCTGGATGGCATCACTGACTCAATGGACGTGAGTCTGGGTGAACTCCGGGAGTTGGTAATGGACAGGGAGGCCTGGCGTGCTGCGATTCATGGGGTCGTAAAGAGTCGGACATGACTGAGCGACTGAACTGACCTGAACTGAAATTGAACTGAACTCAAAGTAACTATACTCCAATAAAATTTTTTAAAATAAATAAATAATAAATAAAAATGAAGAAACTAAGGCTTAGGTATATGCCTTATGTTTTAAGCTAGCTTCAATAAGCTAGCTGAATTCACCTGCAATGCAGGAGACACCAGTTTGATTCTTGGGTCTGGAAGATCCCCTGGAGAAGGGATAGGCTACCCACTACAGTATTCTTGGGCTTCTCATGTGGCTCAGCTGGTAAAGAATCTGCCTGCAATGTGGAAGACCTGGGTTCAATTCCTGGATTGGGAAGATCCCCTGGAGAAGGGAAAGGCTACCTACTTCAATATTCCAGCCTGGAATTCCATGGACTACACAGTCCATGGGGTCGCAAAGAGCTGGACACGACTGAGCGACTTTCACTTTCACTTTTTCATAAGCTAGCTAGCAGTGAAGCTAAGAGTTAACCTTGAGAGTCAAATATTAAATATAAGCTCTTTGGCTTCCTTATAACCTAAGAATTTACATTGGAATCCATATTGAACCACAATTTTCTTATTCTCAGGGTTTTTCTCATTGTTCTGAGTTAGTTCCATAAAGTTCTCTTGGAAGCAGAGAAAATGGAAACTGCCTATCCCTTTCTAGGCTTAATTTGATGTGTTATTTACCTTTTAACACCAGGGTTTTCACTAAGAATGAAAAATAGGCAAGTTTCTGACACTACTTACTTTAACGTTTTCACCCCAATGTCATGGTTTCCTATTTGCTGTTATTTTGCCAATTGAGCCTCTAAGTGTCCAGTGCTATCCTTCCAAACGAACCTCACTTTGTTCTGCTTCCTTGTGGCAATAAGTGTGAAGCTGAAAACCACCTATCAGGAATGTAGAGAAGAGCCCAAGGATCAATGGCAAAGGCATGTGTGGATGCTGGGCATGGGCCTGAAGATGTTAAAATGCTGCCACCTTCTGTTTAGCCCAAGTGCTGCTGATGCAATTCTTTCCCACAGCTTCCTGGTGTCCTCTAAGCTGATTTATACTGATCCCGAATTGCACTTCTGCAATATATAACATGACAAGTTAAACGCAAAGCCTGCCAAAAAATCTTGATAGTCTCAGCTTTCGTGCAGCAGCACTTGAAAAGACCATTAGGACTGCCATCCCGCTAAAGTGTGCTCAATATTTTTGACAGTGAATTATCTAAGCTGCAGTTTATCTCAGCATTCATGGGGTGTGGGTTGGGCGTTGCCCTTTAAAGATTCAAAAGAGGGAGGATAAAGAGGATGGGGGTAGGGATATTTTCCATCTCTCAAGTGGTAGTGGGTTACTCCAAGGTTTTCCAGCTGTTGCAAGGGCTCTAGGTTTATACTCGGATGCATTTTCTGCTGAGACACTCACAAAAAAAATGAAACACAGCGTGGACAGGAGCCTAGATTTATAAACGAGGGAACAGCACAAGCATCTGATGTCTTCTCCAATTGAAAGGTTGTATGAAAGAGATTGGAGAAGGCAATGGCACCCCACTCCAGTATTCTTGCCTGGAAAATCCCAGGGATGGGGGAACCTGGTGGGCTGCCATCTATGGGGTCGCACAGAGTCGGACACGACTGAAAGACTTCACTTTCACTTTTCACTTTCATGCGTTGGAGAAGGAAATGGCAACCCACTCCAGTGTTCTTGCCTGGAGAATCCCAGGGACGGGGGAACCTGGTGGGCTGCCGTCTATGGGGTCGCACCGAGTCGGACACGACCGAAGCGACTTTGCAACAGCAGTATGAAAGAGATAGCTTGTGTATGATCCCCTTAAGCTAAGCCTGCAGCAGCTGGCTTATCAAGGACAATCACCTCTTGCTTTATCAGCATTAAGCTATTATTTACTCCAAGACAAGAACCCTGAAACAATCACAGGACACCCTATAGTGATTCCTTCAATCTGGATGGAGCTCTGCCAGCCTGAAATCGCATCCCTAACTTCTCCCTACAAAGTGCGGGCCAGGCTTGGTTTTATCTCAGTCACACAGCACAGCAAAATTAGCTTTGCCTAGGATCATTTTAATAACTAGCACATGACCACCTCCATCCATGTGTATACACTTAGGTCTGGGTGAGTTGGGTCTCTTTACATCATTAAAATACCAGAATTGTTTAGTAAAGCTGGAAAGTCAGGAATGGAAAATAGCTCTAGAGGCCAGAACTATCTAGTTAAGTGTTTACTGACCAAATTTGTATTCACTAAGAACCCTGTGCTTAATGCATCTTTGGTTACACTCAAATCTTCTCTTCAGTCTGAAATTATCTATCTATCTACCATCTATCCTTCTAGTCTTGTCTGTTACAGGACATACAAAACAAGCATGCATGCATACATGTGTATGCATGCTAAGTCGCTTCAGCTGTGTCCGACTCTGCGACCCTATGGGCTATAGCTCCCCAGACTCCTCTGTCCATAGGATTCTCCAGGCAAGAATACTGGAGTGGGTTGCCATGTCCTCCTCCAGAGAATCTTCCCCATCCAGGGATCAAACCTGTGTCTCTTTATGTCTCTTGCATTGGCAGGCATGTTCTGTATGTTAGGGGTCTAATGTATAATACTAAATGATTAAATTTAGTTGGAGACAAACTGAACTTGGATCTTACAAATTTCTAAACTAATAATAACTTAATTGCAAATATTTTCCAATATAATGCAGTAAAACAAGGTTTTTATATTTTTAGGGGAGAATTCTGTGTCCAAGAAAAATGAATCTCGGTGCAAGGATGCTATGTAATCTTACAGTGAACATGCATACAGATAGTAATCTCCCTCTAGCCTCGGCTGAAATGATACCAGCAGAGCAATTCTTTGAGGGTAGAATCCCTGTATGTTTCAAGGATTAATGCCCTTGGAGTCAAGCACCTATACTGGGCAAGGTCTTAGAAAATCTCAGATGGACATAAGTGACAACAACTCAGGCAAATGCAATTTTCCCACCCATTTGTATATCTGGACTCTCATGCCTTTTAGTAAAATGTTTTTCATCTTCATTTCCAAGTCGAGTGAATAAAAGCACTACTTCCTGATGTTCTGGTTTATTCAAATATTGTTTAATGACAATCTGTCTTCTCTCAATAATTGAGCTTTGATCATTTCCACTCAATTTTACTGACTAGTCCATAAAGATCACACAGCAACTGTGCTCAGAACCACAGAGCATGCAACTCTAGATCCTTCTTAGACATCCTGCACAGCATCTAAATCATAAGACTTAAACGGAGCTAGGAAGACATGCAGATCCCAAGGCAGAAAGGAACTCTCAGAAAATCAGATCAAGAGAAACAACATGTTTCAAAGCTAAATTGGGCAGGGGAGCCCTTGATCCAGTGTCCTCATTACAGATGAAGAAGAATAACAGCCATGATGACAGACCTAGTTTAGTTACAAATACACCTGGAACCAAGCTACTAGCTGAATCTTATCTTTTTCACCATGACGTCAATTCTCAGATATTAGTGTCAATAGAAAATGCAGAGATCTTATCTGATATGAATATTTTATAGAGACTTGCCAACAGAGGACTTCACACTGAGAGTGGTAAGCAGCTCATCTCAGAAATATAACAGTAAAGTTTACAGTCCTAAAAGGGGACATTCAAAGAGCTTAATTCTCATTGGTTAGGGTCAGCAGCATGTTACTTAGGCCTGTGCTGATTGGCTACAATGTGTTGAGTCACCAGAGAAGAAAATAAAACTGGAGCTCCTGCTGTTTAAGTGGGTGCCTGGGAGAACTGGTCCTTACCCAGTTTTGTGAGCTGCATGTTGGCTATTTCCTCAGAAGCAGATGTGGGTCCCAGCCTGTATTTTATTTTTACTTCACGTTTGTGTCCACAAAAATCATCTAGGGACTGTGGTAATGAAGTAGACAGGCTCACACTAAAAGGACTGGAGGCCATAGGTCCCACTGTTTCAGGAAAAGGGGGAGCTCTAGAAAGGTCACATCCTAGATCTTGAGGGAGTGTCTAGGACAGGTGGAAATCCTTGACTTTTTTCAGGAAACAATTCAACAGTAGCCTAAGTAAAGTGAAAGCAAGTTTATTTAGAGAGCTAGAGACTCCTTAGGGGCTTCCTTGGTAGCTCAATGGTAAAGAATCTAACTGCCAATGCAGAAGTGGATTTGATTCCTGGGTTGAGAAGATGCCCTGGAGAAGGAAATGGCAACCTACTCCAGTATTCTTGCCTGGGAAATCCCACGGACAGAGGAGCCTGGCAGGCTGGGACAGTCCATGGAGTCGAAAAAAGTCGGACAGGACTGACTGACCAACCTACACACACACACACACACACACACACACACACACTGAGTGGGAAGAACTATTTGGGGGAAGAATTTCTAGGAATTGGACCATTAGTCCATTTTCTGGCCTTTTGCAGTCATCCTCAGAACTTGCAAGGCGCTGGTGGGTGTGTCTTGTTCTCCGGCCTAGTTGGCTCTAACCAGTTTTTGTTGTATCCTTAGTGGCTGCGTCATTCTTTTGAAGGTTATGCCTGCACTTTTCCTTCCTGTCTCACCATGAAGTCAAACAATCTGTATTTCTGATGGATTTTCATGATACAAATAGTCTGAGTGCGCTGTTTTAAGAAAAGCTGTATTACATCATGCATTAGTTCCTCATTTATTGTTAGAGAAAAACTTGTGATATCAAAACTGAGAAAGTGTCCAGGTGTCTAACAGGTCACCAAGGTCAAACCAACTGATATGAATTATCCTGCTCCCTGCTTCTGCAGTATTTGGGCTGGTTTCTGGGTAAAGAACTGTGAGCAACACAGATATGTTTAAATGTCCTGTGGACCTGCTTAGTCACTTCAGTCGTGTGTGACTCTTTGTGACCCTATGGACTGTAGTCCACCGGCTCCTCTGTCCAAGACATTCTCCAGGCAAGAATTCTGGAATAGGTTGCCAAGCCCTCTTCCAGGGGATCTTCCCAATCTAGGGATCGAACCTGTGACTCCTGCACCTTCTGCAGTGCAGGTGGATTCTTTACCATTGAGCCACCAGAGAAGCCCCTTTTAAATGTCAACTATGCTCAATTCTAAGCTCCATGTTCTCCCACAGCCCCTTCCCAGTAAGAAAAGATATGGCCAAAGGCTTCCTTTCACTGGTCTTACAAACCTTAAAGGCTTCTAGAAGAATGACAAACATTTCCTTTTTACAGAAGGCTTTCATTTCTAAACTGATCTAGGCAGCTTTGTGAAGATCCTTAACAGAGACAAATTGGAGGTTTCTCTCATCAGGGTCACAAAATAATGCAGATATGGAAATTTAGATAGATTGGATTAAATTATAGGAATGGACTAGATGGAGACTCAGATGGTAAAGAATCTGCCTGCAGTGCACGAGACCCAGGTTCAATCCCTGGGTCGGCAAGATCCCCTGGAGAAGGGCATGGCAACCCATTCTAATATTCTTGCCTGGAGAATCCCATGGACAGAGGAGATTGGCGGGCTACAGTCCATGGGGTTGCAAACAGTCGAACACGACTGAGCAACTAACAGTACAACTACTCCTAGATGGAGTCAAGATTTGAGATTTTGTGATTCTGGAGGCCCTGTGACTTTCCTGCTGCCTTAGTATCTCTCTCATAAAGTACCAGGGGAGGATGAACAAATTCATGAAGCCCATTATAATCTTGAGTCCCTGGCAAGCCTTCTCCCACTAGAAGGAACAGCTAAACCTCAGGCAATAAGCAGCAGTACAGCAGCTACCTGCTTCTCTGTCCCTGTCTCCACCCACTGCGAACTGCTGGCACCACAGGAGAAGAGAAGTAAAATGGATATGTTTGGTTTTTTTCTTTCTGCCACAGACAGGCAGCTACGGCCAGGCTCTCCATTAAAAGTGGGAGAAAAGGTAGACTCATCCTATTTGATTAGGACGGTCACCATCACACAGCAGTTGCAATTAGTCCGTGCCAGGCTTCTTCAGGCCCGGCTTCTTTTCAGAAGTGGAAAAGGGAACACTCAGGGTCTATTGAATTGGAGCGTGGCATCTGCTGCACACCGAGGGGAGAGGTCGGGGGTCAGTGCTTGATTTTGATAAAGCATGCCAGATTAATTGTCTTCCGTAATCCTGTTTGTCATGCTAGATACGCAGAGGCGTCTTTGTGGCACAGGCTGACATATGGGCCAGCCTGCTGCTTGCCTATTCACCACCCCACCCCCACCCCCACCCCCCAGCACATGCTCTCCACAGTTGGATGGGTTCCCAGGGCCTTGTTTGCCAGGGGAGTGGGGCCTCCTGCTTCCATTCAGCCAGCCGCCATCTCCACAAACAGGCTTCCTAATCTTCAAGCCTGCCTGAGCTATTGAAAAAGCCTGCATTATTCAAAGAGGCCTAAAGAGAGAAAGGGAGAGAGAAGTGGGGGTGGCGGCTAGTGGGGAGAGAAAGAAGGAGATGAGGAGGGGAGGGAGACATCCAAACACCAGAGATGAGAGTGAAAGACTCTCCAGACTGGGGATGAGGCGGGGGGTGGGAAGGGGACCGAGAAGTATAATTACAAAAAATAGCAGCCATGTACTTCAGGCAGAGCCCTTCAGGAGGCTGATTATAGCTCCTCTCCAAATCTGAATCTATCACCAAATTATACCCTGCCTCTTTTGTAAAATAAATGTTAATAAGAGGTAATTTGGGCCCTGCTGATTGTTAAGCTCAATGGAGATAGAAAAAAATTTTTTCTGCCTGTGTGTGTGTATGTGTGTTTATTGTAATATCTGGAGGGCTCTTTTTTCTCTTCCAACCAAAATTTATATTCAGCCACAAAAGATGAAGCAAACATTCGATGGCCTGACACAAGCGCCAGAGAATCGAGAAGAGGTTGAGTTTTACAATAAAGAGTGAATGGACAGATTGGCAAGTGGTCCTTGGTCCACTAAAGGGTGCAGTGGGTGACCTCCAGAGAGAATGCACCCTGGATTTCAGAAGACAGCAGCTAGAGAAGGGAGGAGGGCTGCTCTGCCTGCCTGGTGAGGACAGGAGGGTTCTCGCTCTAAATAGCTTTGCCTTTCTTTGGTTTAAAAGCAGGATTTTTTTTTTCATTTACATAATCATTATTTTGAGTTGCTGACAATTCTTTGGGGGGCTTTTACATGTAAAAGCACAAAAAATAGACAATCCTGTGACAGAGCTTTTGAAACTGTTCCTATGATGTGTATTTACGAGCAGATCCAGAGATGGAGCAATTAGAAACAGTGAATAATAATCTTCTGATCAGACAAAAGTGTGGCGATGTTAAAATACGAATCCTTGATCATCGTTTCCCTGACGCAGTCCTGCCTGTGTCTTTGCGCTTCTGTTCTTCTCATGCACACCATAGAGATGGGGGCAATTCAATCAATAGTGTCTCTGACCTGAGACTGCTTGGTCTCCAGTCATGATTTCTTAGTTATTTAACAAAGTATTTACTTATTTATTATTTATTTAACTAAGTATTTAACAGAGTATTTACTCTGAATACTATTTTTATTTTGGGTGGGGGATGATGATCATTTGACAATGTCATTATCTATCATCGATTTCAAGGGGAACATAATAGACTTTCAAAATTTCAGAAATTTAAGAAAAAATAGTTTAACCATCCCCTTATTGCAGATATTCAAATTAAAAGATTTTTGTCCCCCTCCCCAAAGGGTTGACTACAGTCCTTACTGTCTCGGGGGTCTCTGTATTTCCACATGTATTTTTTCTGCTTCCTGTTATAAAGCAGACATTGGATTCAGGAACACATGGCTGGGTGTGTCGTGGAAACAGAAACAAGGTAATCACGTTTCTGTTTTCATAGAGCTTATGGTGTATGAGGGTTTTGGGTTGTTTGGCCGATGCATAGAACAGTGCCAGGCACATCCCATGAACTCACTAAATTTTATTTATTCAAAAAATCCCCCAAATTATTGAATAGACAAGTAGCAAGATTTTTGACATGTCCAAGGTGGAATGCTCACTTTAACTTATACATTATGTTATAAAGAAGGAGGAAGAAAAGAAGAGGAAGAGGAGGGAAAAAAACAACAACATATTTTGAGCACATAGTCTATGCTGGGTATATACCAAGTACTTTATAAACATTATCCCTTGTAATCTTTTAACAGAACCTGCAGATGGGAGGAGCTGAGAGCTTGCGTGCATAGGTGCCTCCATACTAGTTGTATAATTGAAATCACCTGATAACTCTGTAAAATGAGTTATAGCTGATGCCATGCCCAAATGTCATCACTGAGAGTCTCTGGGGGTGCAGCCCAAAAAATCAATATTAAAAACAAACAAAAAATTAGTTCCCAGGTGATTCTAATGAGAATCCAGAAATGAGAATCATTAATTTTAAGTTATATTTTTCAGACTTTGATGTGCTCACCAATCTCCTGGGGGTCTGGGTAAAATGAAGTTTCCCAGTAGGTTGGTTTGTGGTGAAGCCTGAAATTCTCGAGCTCTAACAAGCCCTTGGGTGGTGGGTGTAGTACCGCTAGTCTCTCAACTTCTTCGGAGGAAGCAAGGCTTCAAGATGAATCAGCTCACACAATGGTCGACCTGGATTTCACACCTTGGTTTTTCCAACTAAAGAACCTGAGCTCCTGAGCCCTGTGATCCTCTGCCTCCTGCACAATGAATTCCAGCATTTATGGAAGCATGGTGCAATGTGAAGAACACTCATCTGTGTGTCTGGTGATCTGGGGCTTATTTATAGTACTTTCACTGTCCTTGATTTTGGGTCTTGCCTCCTATGGTCTGAGTTTTCTTCTCTGTAATTTGCAGGGTTTGGAATTGATTATAGTTGTGGTCCTTGGAGTCTCAAAGTGTCACCTATTTAAATGTCTTCCATGAGATTGGACATTTCCGGTAGGGAAAATACCACTTTAGGAAGAAAAAAGAACTCTTTTCTTTTTTTTAAATGAGTGTATGGATTTTATTATTTGCTTGCTGGAATGATAAAGAAGTATTGGTATTATTGGGAAGGGTCCTTGGTTCAACAACGTCCCCAGAACAATCCCATGTGATGTCTTTTATCATTGTTGTTTGGTTGCTAAGTCACATCTTTGCAACCCCATGGACTGTAGCCCACCAGGCTCCTTTGTCCATGAAATTTTCCAGGCAAGAATACTGGAGTGGGCTGCCATTTCCTTCTCCAAGGACTCTTCCAGACCCAGGGATTGACTCTGCATCTCCTGCTTTGGCAGGTGGATCCTTTACTGCTGAGTCACTAGGGAAGCCCGGTGTTGTCCTTTGCCTTTCCCCATTTTGTTTATCACCAGTTGGGCATTCATTCAGTAAAGAACATTGATTAAAATGGGAATCTGTGAAGAGACATTAATTTTTCCCATCTTGACAGGACCTGGTGCTTGCAGAATGCCCTCAGGTGACTTGGATGGGAGCTGGGTACAGGTAATAATGAGGCTTTATCAGTCAGACATACACTACCTGTGCCTGCATGGCTGAGACACAGATATAAAAAAAATTCAGAAAGGGATAAATTCCATATATTCCTTTCCTTTTTGGCTGGATTCCTGGGCAGATCTGTCTCAGGGTCTTCCAGCCTTTGCAGATATTGGCACAGAGAGAATCCCCCTGAAGAGAATGGAAAATGACCAGCACTTAACTAGCCTCTCCCTCCCTCACCTTGGCATCATCTAAGCCAAACCCTTTAAACTTGAGTGATTAGGCTCAGTGGGAGCCGGGTCTCCATCTCTGTTCATGAGGCCAACAGAGGCAAATACCGTTCATCTTCCTCTCATGATCTATATGCGATTTTAACACAAAAGTATGGTTCTGGATCCTAAGGTAAGCTTATATAGAACCCGTGTCTCCTATACCTGGGCGGTGAGACTAAGGTAGAAATGAGGCTTTGTGTATTTCAAGAGAACCATGACATTCTTGTGTGTATGCTACGTCACTTCAGTCGTGTCCGACTCTGTGACCCCATGGGCTGTAGCCCACCAGCCTCCTCTGTCCATGGGATTCTCCAGGCAAGGATACTGGAGTCCGTTGCCATGCTCTCCTCCAGGGGATCTTCCCCATTCAGGGATCAAACCTGTGTCTCTTTACATCTGCTGCATTGGCAGGCATGTTCTTTACCTCTAGTGCCACCTGGGAAGCCCATGACATTCAAGCAGATCCAAATACATAAGGAAACAACACTATTCTCATTTTTCCTTCTTAATTTACTTTTTTCCAACATATTTGTGTCTTATTTATGTTTTTACATAAGTTATCCATAAAAGACTTCTTTGTGGGTTTTCAAGTCAGTGTGACTTTTGAGCCTCAGAAGATGCCTAAGAAACAAGTTACAGAAAGAAATAGCCCCCTATCCTAGAGCTGCCCTGTAGAACAGACCATGACTTAGAACTAGCTTTCACATCTCTCTCTATTTCTACTCCATAACAAGCAATAGCCTTGCTCACAAAGCTTTTGCCAAATTTTACAAGGTCAAAAATTAGGCGATGGGGGAAAACAGCTTGAAGGAAACAGGAGGAGTAAATCATGTTTTATTCAAAGGGTGGCTTCCTTTGAGGATAGCATTATTCCTTTCAGGGCTGCTTTTAATGTTGAAGTTTAAGGAGTCTTGAAGCTGAGAGTGAAAACTTCGCTCATCTTCTCAGCTCTCCCTAGTGAGCTAAGGACTCTTATGCTGGTTTTAATGCTTTTTACCAATTCAATAATGTTCAGGCTCCTAATGGCCACTCATGCTGCAGGTTGTCAACAAGAACAGGTCAGGATGTCAGAGGACTGTGTGATTCAGTCAGGTTACTTATATAAGACTTATTTCACATCCTGAGATAATACTGATGAATAATAATTGCCTCCCCCAATCAAAAAAAGAAATAGCACAGATAGAGACATTGCCTGTTTTTTTCTGTGGGGTTATTTAAAACCAGGTTAAGGAAAGAAGAGCTTCTTCTCTCTGTACTCTGTATCTCTCTCTAGAGGAAGGGAAATACATCATCATAGCTCTTCTAAAATCTCCTAGTTGTTATCCCACCCACTAGCAGTTTTCCAAAGTTCTTTAACAGTGATCTAGCATCTTGGAAGTGAAAGGACTCTGGGGCGATCAAAGGTGATGGTTTGCTTAATCCACTGCTGGATTTACTCTATCAGGCCTGGAGACTGGGCATTCTTGAGTTATTTAATTCCAGTATCAACTCTTTTCCTCCTGTCTGTTTGTATTTTGGGGGCTTCCCTGGTGGCTCAGATGGTAAAGAATCCGCCTGCAATGTGGGAGACCTGGGTTCAATCCCTGGGTTGGGAAGCTCCCCTGGAGAAGAGCATGGCAACCCACTCCAGTATTCTTGCCTGGAGAATCCCATGGACAGAAGAGCCTGGTGGGCTACAGTCCTTGGGGTGGCAAAGAGTAGGGCATGACTGTCAGCACAGCACAGCACATTTGTATTCTTTATCCTACTTATTTTAAGAATCCTCAGCCATTTGCCAGTAGTAGTAGTAAAAAGAAGGAGAAGGAACAGGAGGAGAAGAAGATGAAGGAGAAGGATAGAGACAAGGAGGAGGAGGAGAAGGATAAATATTATGATAGTTATTACCTGCTCAGTTTTAATCTCACTATATGCTTACCTCCAAATTCACAGGTAGGTTCCACTATTTCCTCCACTCACAGAGGGAGAGATTGAGGTTTAGAAAATGTAACTCCCCAGGGTCCCACAGGCTACCACAACATGGAGTTTTCCAGGCAAGAATACTGGAGTGGGTTGCCTTTTCCTTCTCCAGGGGATCTTCCTGGTCTAGGGATTGAATCTGCACTTCTTGCATTTCCTGCATTGGCAGGCAGATTGTTTACCACTGTGCCAGCTGGGAAGTCCCCAAATAACATAATAAGAATTAATTTAAAAATGGAAGGGGAAATAAAAATATCCCCCAATTCTGAAGAAACACTGAAGAGAGACATATCTAATTTAAGTGCTATTGATTAAGGGACCGAGAAGGCAATGGCACCCCACTCCAGTACTCTTGCCTGGAAAATCCTATGGACGGAGGAGCCTGGTGGGCTGCAGTCCATGGGGTCACTAAGAGTCGGACACGACTGAGTGACTTCACTTTCACTTTTCACTTTCATGCATTGGAGAACGAAATGGCAATCCACTCCAGTGTTCTTGCCTGGAGAATCCCAGGGACGTGGGAGCCTCGTGGGCTGCCGTCTATGGGGTCTCACAGAGTCGGACACAACTGAAGTGACTTAGCAGCAGCAGCAGCAGCAATTAAGGGAAATAATTTAGAATCTAAGAGCAGAGGTAACAGGAGCAATGGAGACTCCCCTCTGTGGGATTGAAAGGCTCACATTACTCTGGCTATTTTTTCATATAAATATTTAAGTATGTAGTATCTTCTTTGAATTGATCTGGGTGTATAGGTCTCCCTAAAACAGTAAAAGCTAAGTTTCTGAATGAATACCTTGCTAATTGAGTTTCCAATGATGCAAGCTTCTTGATCTCCTGAGTATTAACTCACTGGCCATCTTGTTGTAGAATTCTCAAGTCTTAGAATTGATTATGAAAGTTATCTCCATAAATCATGAAAAAGTGGTACTAAACAATGCAAAAATGATTCATATTTGTGTTTCAACGCATAATTCCAAAAGATGTCACATGCTTTAAACTATTTAACTTTCAAAAAACCCTCGAAGTACAGAATCCTGGAAATGCTGCCAGACATGCACCCAAGCCTGGTTTCTTACTTTCTGACTACATTTTGTTGTCTATCTTGTAGTTATCTATGCCTTGTGATGACTTTCAACCAATGTAATGTGAACAGCTGTGAAATTCCCTGCTTCTGGTCCAGGACCATGTACACACCTTCCATGAATAGTCCTCCACGCTCTTTTCTATTTCCAGCTGGATGAAAAGGTGATACTCACTTCTCTTTACCCAACATACACACATGTGCACATGCATAGACATAAATACGCAAAGTGCTGTCTTTGTGATCTACATACTAAAGAATATAACACCACTGTACTGGGAACAAGAGACATGTTTTTAATTGGTTAGGGCTCTAACATTTAAGATTTACTCATTAGGGCACCAAGTCTACCGAAAAAATATACACTACTATTTCTCCCATTTTACAGCCGAGACACTGAGGCTCAGAGAGTTTCAAGTTGCTTGCCTACGACGTTTTAAGGAACCAAGATTTTCAACCAGATCTGATTCCAGAGCCCAAACATTTATCTACAATGCTAAGTTGGAATTTAACTCATTTCTTTTTCTCAGATGTGACATTAGTTATACTTCTGGTTAAAACTAAGTGAATAATGATATGGGCAAAGTAGTCACTGCTAAGAATTTTAAAAAGATGTGAATTTTCCTTTGTTTTCCTTTATTTCTGTAGAGTCTTGTGCTTATTGTTGCTGCTGGTTTTAAGTTTGGGAGCATATTCAGTCTTTCCAACTAAAGATTGGATCTTGAGATAAGGATAGGTAGATATAAAGTTAGTGCTCCCAAGAGGTGTCAATTCTGCCATTGAAAGGCTGTGTGTATTTTGTGAGAAATGAACCAACAAAAGAAAAAAACAACAAAAATTTTTCAATGCAGCATTTATCTTTGTTCTGAACTTTAGTATTCTTGAAACAAATAGTAACCAATAAAAATAAACATGGGAGTAGGTTTTTAAATAGCTATAATAAAATTAATGTAGATGGAATTGCAAGTCAAGACTGTACCAGACAGTACTCGGTTTAAGATATTAAACTGGATTTATAATTCCAAATCTCTTGGTCTTGGCTGAGGAAAATTGTCAAACTCTCCACAAACATAAGGCCACTCCTTCATAGCTGTCCCTCATCTGGACTATTTTTCAGTATCTGCTGTCCACACCCCTTCCCCAACCCACAATCATATTTCCCTGCCATATAATTCAAGTTCCTGGATGGATAGGGAACTGCTTTTATGTATATTCTATCCCTTATATTGTCTAGTGTGGTGTTTTCTCAAAATAAGCTGTTCAACAAACATCTCCTAAGTCAATGGATATCTTAATGGTCTCTAATGTGAAATGGGATTTAATTTAATGCTTGAGTCCCTCAACAGATATAGCACAGATAGTTATAATACCTTAGGTATCTCCTTTGGTAGGCTAAGTATTCGTCATTGCTTCCCAAATGGCTGACTCTATGCCTAGATGTTCATTTTAAGCCAATAAAGCACCCTGCTTATTCACAGCATGGAAATGAAAATACAATTTTTAACCATTAGGATTTCAAACTAGCACAGAATAAAAAGGAAAAGTTGGTGCACCATCTTTGAAAGTAAAAATTAATATACAAAGAGACACAAAATTTGAGTGCATGCAAAAACTGGTGAAAACTGAATAAGAGCTGGCAGCTGGTTGACTTTGCTGTGCCGATCAATTTTCTGAGCTGATAATGAATTTTTGTTTTCCGTGTCATCATTGGGGGAAGCTGGATGATGGGCACGAGGAACTTTTTTGCAAATTTTTTGCAACTCTTTGTCAGTCTCTAGGGCTTCCCAGGTGGTGTTAGAAGTAAAGAACCCATCTGCCAATACAAGAGACGTTAAGAGATGTAGGTTTGATCCATGAGTCAGGAGGATCCCCTGGAGGAGGGCAGAACAACCCACTCCACTATTCT
This sequence comes from Bubalus kerabau, assembly GCF_029407905.1. Classification (NCBI taxonomy): domain Eukaryota; kingdom Metazoa; phylum Chordata; class Mammalia; order Artiodactyla; family Bovidae; genus Bubalus; species Bubalus kerabau. The sequence goes on from NC_073626.1 coordinate 18,106,389, forward strand.
TGGCTGGAAAATCCCATGGGCGGGAGCCTGGTGGTCTATAGTCCATTGGGTCACAAAGAGTCAGACATAACTGCATGCAAACACATGAGTGTCTAAATATTTAAAAATAAAAAGTTTTAGAAAGTAGGGTAAAACTATTTATTGGTAGGTGAGGATATCATAAAACATGTCTATCTTTTTAATTTACAATGTTCATTTTGTCATTAAAAAGACTTTTGGGAAGTTTTTGCATTAAGATCCAATATTAAAGCCCCGTATATAATCTAGCACTTCTATTCATATAATAAAGTGGCACAGATTATGAGAAGATATATTTTGCTAATAAATACTTACTGTTCTTGGCTGCTGAGTATGGTACCTATGTAAGAATAATTCACACGTTCAAATTTAATGCAAACTGTGTTAATTTTATAACCTTCAAACTCACTTGATATTGAGTCATTTGATATTGCTTTTTTTGTACTGATGGTAGAATTTACTACTTTGTTTTAAATATGCCCTCACTGATTACAGCACTGGAGATTTCTGCCATCTCAATCCTAATGGTATAATTTTATGTTTATAATACAATTCATTGAAACTATTTTATACAAACAGGCTAAATTGATGAAATAAAACCCATCTCACAAACACTCACAAGTATAAACATATATACATACAAATACAATATTCCATGAATTTAGATGTTTTTAGATGTATTCCATGTATTTAGATGTATTCAATTAGAAAAAGCCACTGTGTTCATTTCTAGAATTCTCATTTATTCATATTGCTTATAATTTATTTTCCTTAGATTTATCCTTGACATATTCTCTTAAAGAAAAAAAAAAGTTAATGACATTTCTCAGGAAAATACTAAATAGACTATCCTTCTATAACTAGATTTTAAAGATGGAAGAGACTTTATAAATAATAAAAATCAACTGGCTTATTTTAAAGAATAAGAAAATGAGGGTCAACCATGACCTGTGATTTAGTGGGACAGTCTGGATTAAAAAAACAGACTTCTAATTTTCAGAATAGTGTACATTTCAGTGTCTGACCTTACCTCATGAGAGAGCATGTGAGAAATTCAAAATCTTAGGGATTAAAAGCTCCACTTAGGCAAGTTCATCACATTATTTCCAAATATATAAGTAGCTGGTGTTGATATCTAAGATACTTATTAACACTCATACATATTATATCCCTCCTCTTCCCTTAATCTGATTAAGCAGGCTACCAAAAAAAAGAAAGAAAAATGCCTAGGAATTGCTTAGTCTCAGAATGTACTGAAGGAAGACAGGAGCTGGAGAAATATGTAAGGTTCTTTTTCCTCTGGTGTCATTGTGCTGTCTCGATATGAAGAATTATGTGCCAAAAAGAATCTCTGTTTCATCGTCAGTCTGGAAAACTGCATTAGTTATGTGTGGCATTCTGTGATTGGTGAGATATCCTACTGTTTTTCATGCTTCCAAATTATTTGCCATGTTGTTTAATTACCTAATTAGTCTTTTAACTTTCCTTTCTCAATAACATTTCATGAACTGCTGTCATTTTGGAAAAGCAGAATTGTAGTCTTTTCAAGTCTCTATGAATTTTCCCTGTTCACTGATCTTTGTTTTGTGAGAGCTATACTGAGCTTCTAGTATGGAGAGAGAAAGACGGAAGCATGGACTGGGAAAGAGGGATACACTGATTGGAACTCAAGAAGGCTTCTTTTGCCCACCGCCTTCACTCATTTCACCAACACTGATGGTCTCATCAGGCTGCATCTTCCCTCTTTGCATGTCTTCCCTGTTTCTGTCTCCACTGATGTCATTATCCTCTTACATAACCAATATGGAGAAGTTAAGGAGGTTTTGCATGGTTTTTGAGAGTATCGGAAAAAAATATGACCAACTCTGAAATGGATGAAAATAATTACTGATATCTTCAACAGAGAACTATGTGCTGAGGTTGAAATGTTTTCCAACTCTGTAAGTTGCAGACAATTCTTAGCAATGCAAATTATTATTTTCCATTTGCAAACAAATGCTGTCCATAGCAAGAATAATTGATTTCCCTGCTTATGGGAAATGTATATCTCTTTGTAAGTTTATTTCAGCGTTCCTGCTAGATCTCTTAAGTGTGATCCATCCAATTCTCTTTCAAACTGGTTGTAACATTTGACTGGCTATCTCATTGATAAGATGATCTAAAAAGAGACATTAGGTTTACTATGCCCCTTTAAGTACATTCTTCTAAAAGCAGAGACTGCTGCTATACAAAATGAGATGCTCCGTCTATTCAAAGTTATATGGTCCGTTATGATTTGTTATTAACTTCATAATCACCACTGCAGTTACCAGTAGAGTATTTGACAGGTTGAGAGCATGAGAGAAGGCAAGACGGAGACAGAGACCCAGAGGCAGATACACACCCATTAATACCACACACACAGAGAGTTGGTTTCAAAATCACCTTATAGGCTTTTTGGCAGGGTCAGTGCAAATGTAGGAGTCAGTCTTTAATTTTATAGATTTAGAAACATTTTACCAATGAATCATAAGGATTTTGGAAAGAAATTCATATGAACCAATCACATTTAATTCCAGACTGGATCATGTAAACCAGAATTTTAACATTTTGGCCTTGAAGCTGAATGTAACAGAATAACCAAATATGGTTATTTGAAGAGCTCAAAATGTGCTATATAGTGGGCATAAAATTTGAGTATTTTTAAGAGGCTATCTGAATGAAGCTAAGATTATTTGATGAATTAGTGTATTCAACTGTATTTCAATCTAAATAAGCAGTACTCATCATTGGGCTAAAATCTCTGAATAGCATCTTGGGACAGTTTTGAAGAGATTTTGAAAAATTCTGTGTACACAATCCTCTTTTTCTATCCTAAATTTTTAACAGACACCATTTTCCTCTATTGTAAAAATGTCTTCATCATGTACAATTCCCTTTACATATTTTTTATTATCTTCATTTTATGTTGACATGATCCATTTAAGGAGGCATCCTCAACCAGTCCCATGATTTAGGAAGCATTTTAGTCTTATCTACAACATAGTTTCAGAACATCTATTTCCTAATTTTTGTTTTGATAGCATTTACAATCAATAGTTAATCTAATTTTGTATGATTTTTTAAGGACTGACTTTGTTTTAGAGTAATCTTTCTGTTCTTTTCCTTGTTAGAGGAATTATATTTTATTTGAGCAATTTACCTTTGCTAGCATTCATCAGAAATAAATGTTATTTTTATTAAACTAAGAAATGTAGGGGGAGCTTAGTGGTTACTTTCTCTTCTAGACATTAAATACTTGACCAGGATTTCACAAAGATGATTTCAAAGTCAAAACCAGAGCGTAGATCTATGGAGCACATAATAAAGGTAGGTGTATAGGATTCAGCCTTTGTGAAGATAAATTAATGTCACAATCTCCAAAATTAACAGGTGGAGTTATTGAAAGAGCTTTCATTTGCCCCTGCATCTATAAAAACTCTAGAATATGTCAAATAAATGAAATCTCAAGCAAGGGTAAGAAGATAGAAACAGCTTAAACAGAGAGAAGCCATATCCATTTTTATTGGGAAACACCTAATTTAACACAGGGAATTTTTTGGTGTTTTCTGGTGGAGGGTCACTTTGTTAAAGGACAATGGTGTCACATAGGGGAATATGTGTATTATTGCTGATGTATTACTATTTCTAGAAGTTGCATACTGCTCATCACCCAACTGAAAGAAACATACAAATTCATTGTAAGACTGTGAAAATTTGCTACATGGTTATACACATGAGGTCTTAAATCGTTTGGAAACATCACACACATGTAGAGGAGTATATGCAGATATGCTGTGAATCACAATGGCACCCCACTCCAGTACTCTTGCCTGGAAAATCCCATGGATGGAGGAGCCTGGTGGGCTGCAGTCCATGGGGTCGCTGAGGGTCAGACACGACCGAGCAACTTCACTTTCACTTTTCACTTTCATGCATTGGAGAAGGAAATGGGAACCCACTCCAGTGTTCTTGCCTGGAGAATCCCAGGGACGGGGGAGCCTGGTGGGCTGCCGTCTATGGGGTCACACAGAGTTGAACACAACTGAAGTGACTTAGCATAGCATACAAACAGTACATTATGATGATTTTTGCCTTAAAATCATCTTTTAAAGAAACTGTATTTTTTAAAGTCTTTTAAAGAAATTATATTTTTACTCGCACATACACACTCCTGTTTAACATGTGTAGTAAAAGCATATCAATGCTATTTTATTAGATATTTATCCTTCTGGTATCCACCATTTATTCCTAAAGGGCTAGGGCCCCACCTGTATTTATTTTCCTCCAGTCCAAAGAACTGCTTTTGTAATAGATTGTCATTTGAGTCTATTGGACACCATTTTCTCAGCTTAGACTGCCAAAGAAAGCATTCATTTTACTGTCATTTAAGAAGAATATCTTTGATTGATATAAATATCAAAGCTGATTTTTTTTTTTTTTTTTTTACTTTTAGTACTTAAAAAATGTAAACCAATTGTCTTTCTAACCTCCATTTTCCCCCTGGAGTGATCAACAAACATCCACATTGTTGCTTCTCTGTCTATCTTTTACTTTGGCTGCTTTTACTATTTTAGCTGTTTTTATATTTGATTTTCAACAATTTGACCTGATACTTTTATCTCCTATTGTGTTTATTGAACTTCTTGATATATGGCTTAATATTTGAAATGTTCTCAGTCATAGTCTCTTTAACTATTTCTGTTCCATTCTTCTCTTGTGGTCTCCTTCTTGGATGCCAGTTACACATATGATGCACTGAAATTTTTCCAGAAATTGGATACTCTGTTCCCCTCCTCCTCCTCTCCCTTCTTTTTCTCTTTTTATTTCACATTGGATATTTTCTTTAGAGCTTCCCTTGTTTCCCTATCCTTTGCTATGTGCAGTCTGCTCTTAAACTAAATTTTTTATTTCTCATACTTTATTTTTCATTTCTTTGGTTTCATAGTTTCCATGTCTTTGCTAATATTATCATCCTTTTATGCTATTTTCATTTTCTACTTTAATAGTCAATTTAAAACTCTGATAGCTCTAAGATCTATGCCTTTTCTTATGCTCTTCCTATTGGCCATTTCTTTTCTTGTGTATCTTGATTATTTTTTCTTTCTTTCTTGTGAATATTTTGATTTTTAATTGTTTGCTGAATGTGTTTCTATAAAGATCTGGTAAATAATACCTATCTCCAGAAAGGACACACCTTTTCTCTGTCAGTTTGCTGGAGTAGGAACTGAGTCCATATGTTTGGTTGTTGAGATCTGGACCTTATTAAAATGCCAGTTTTAGTTCAACACTGGATTCCAATGTTTTAAGAGTAGCCTTGGCCTAGGCTACTCACTGAAGGTATAGTGAGCTGCCTGTGTCTTTCTTTGCTTAGTATCTTGTATTTTTCAGTGAACAGATACTTGATGCACTTGGTTTAATGTATCCTTGAACATTTTATTGTTTTTGATACTGATGTGAAGGATATGTTTTCTTTATTCCTTTTTATGATACTTTGTTATTTATATAAACATAACTGATCTCTGTATGTTGATTTTTATATCCGGTAATTTTCCTCAATTCGTTTATCAGTTTTAACAGTTCAAAAAAAAATTTTTTTTGGTTGAGTCTTTAGGATTTTCTATGTATAAGGTCACTACACTAAGTGAGAGTCACACAGAGAAAGTGAAATAGTACATGATCACATATATGTGAAATTTTAAAGAGAAAAACTCATTGAAGCAGTTATAACAGTGGTTTTATGCTTGTGTTGGTCTTACTTTTTTCTGATGTGTTTTAAAGCTACACATATGTAACCTATCTGACTTGCTTTAATTTTAAAGATAAGAACAATGACCTTTTGAGGTAGCAGCATCTGAACCAGAAGCACCAAAAAAAAAACGTAAGTCTTTTAGCAACCTCCAGCACCTAATATGCAGTGTTATAAAATAGGTACTCGATAAATGTTTGCTGAATAAATAGGGATAAGAAGGCAGGCAAATTTATTCTACTTTGCACTAGAGAACAGCAGAAATAGAAGCAAGGAATGAACTTATAGAAAGGCAGATTTGGGGTCAATTTTAAAATGTGCTGTTTAGAAAATACAGGTAACCAAAAGTCAAGCAGGCTTTCTTGTGAAGTAGTACATTCCAAGTTATTGCAAAGTAAAGATATTAAGGTATAAATGGAGGTATATGTACCATCTAACTGAATGCATATCTTTAGATGATTGGTTAGACCTTTGTAATTTAATAATTCTATATAAGTTACTGCAGGATGAGCAAGTTTTATCTTTGTAAACCATGTAAAAGAGATAAACATTTACACACACTACACAGATGTGCTTACAAAATGTGGTTTCTAAGTTTTCTTTCCATAGTATTTTCTTCACCAGTGTCATTTTCTGTTGTCAGAAACAAATCAATGATTAATACATTTATGAATATTTATTTTGAGCCTGCTTAGTATCTGACACTATACTGGCTAAGTAAATTACAACTGTGAACTAGAATGTTTTTAACTCTTGTTTTATGACCTTTAAACAGTGCTAATACTTACACAAATGTTCCCCAGTTACATAGATGATCCACTTAATTGAACTGATAACCTTAAACTTTCTAAATATCACAATATGCTCTTAAAAGGATATTAGAGACTGTATTGTTTCTCAGGGGGCTTATAAAATAGCATATTTATTATTTCATTCATCTATACTGAAGAATATAATCAGGCACTGCATATATTATTCTTTTTAAAAAATCCTTATTTGACTTCTGAATGGATTCTTAGGCTAGACAGTGTTGAAGGGGTAGGGATCTGGTATATTCCTATAGAAGGGTCAATTCTTACATTTTTTTAAGCATGCAAAATCTTAGCACATGATGGATAATAAACATGGGATTTTTATGACAGATAGTCATCTTTTATGTAGATAGTCACCTTCTAGCTAAGAAGGTCTCTCTTTTTCATTGTATGTGCAAATTTGGGGAAGAAGAAAGTGGTATCTAAGAAGTCAATCAATTTACCTGCCAAAAGAAAAAGAAAAAATCAAAGAAAGAAGAAAGGAAGGAAAGGACAGGGAAAAAAAAAAAACATATCTGACTAAACACATTATATATAGCCAGCTGGAATGCATGAAATACTAGAAGTGGCCATATCCCACCACAGAAAACATCTGATTAATACTGAGTGGTAATATTCAACTCTATGCCACATAGGCAGATTTGGATAAATTCTTAATCACTATTTCCAGGCTACAATGTTGATTCTCTTGTTTCTGGTCTTATGTGCTATCATTCTTTTGCATTTATGTATTCATTGTAAGCCACAATTTTCCATTTATAGATTATTTCCATGAAGTTCAATGTTGTAAGTCTCCTCATGATATATATTGTGGTGTTTCAATCTTTTCAAATAAGTGGTTTCAAACCGCAGCACTCTCTTAGGTAGTTATAGTCTATAAATTTCATCAATACATCATTATCTGATGAAAACAGACCAATCAAATAGTGTCCAGTCTTTAGATCGCTTGGTTTTTTCTGCTTTCAAAAGCTACCCTGTTCCTTCTAGGTTCTTTGAAATGTCAGTTGATTAAGAAAGTCTGCTGTGCTTGAATATAATATCATCAAGATTTTATTATATGGTGGTGTAGGCTCTCTTTCTGCTACTGCATTAGAAGCCTATTCTGTGTCTTACTCTTTTTAATAACCTTAAACAATGCTGATACTCAGATGTTCTACAGTTGCATAAACAATCTACTGAACTGAATACATTAAATTTTGCTAAATGCCACAATTTGCTCTTAAAGGGGCAAAAGTGATAAGTAATTGATGTTCAACACATTGATGAATAGAAAAGATAAGCAGCCATTGACAAGTTAGATGCATTCCAAGCATATTATTTCACCTCCAAAATGATAACGGGACACTTTTCCTAATAGTTTCTGGTTCATTAGGCTTGACTTGCAATCCAAAAGAGTATGGAACGCAAAGTAATTTAGAAGCCAGTTATTATTATAAGAATATGTTTTAGAAATTTCTACCCTCTCTGTGATAATACCCAGGCAGAATGCAGCATTCAATATTTATGCTCATTTTTACAATTACTGTGAATTCATACCATGATCCCAAAGTGAGTTTGGGAGATATGGGACACAAGGTCTCTGTGCACGTAAATCCTGTTTTAAGCCAGGGTTACTGGGACTGCTTATATATGCCAAGAAAATCTCCACATGTAAGCACAGGAAGCTCTTGGCTATTATAAAATGTAAATCCTCTCCTAAGAAAACAACTGACTTGAAGTGCTTTTGTATCTGTGGATCATGCTGTCAGGATTTTAGTGTTCTAATAACCCAATTCTAATGAGTTCTTATGATTTATTCAATAAGCACGAAAGGTCTTTTATATAATCGTTACCTTGATGGCTAATACAGTAGGATAAGTATTCTGGTTAGTTATGCAGTTCTCCATAGAGATATCATTTAGCTCTCATCTTTGAATAATCAAAAAAAAAGTTGTAATTGTAATTCCATATTAAATAAATCAGTTGTCAAAATTATTTCTATTTCTTACTTTGGCAATCTGTGTTTAAAATTTGCCAGAAAAATCTGTGAAGTGTAATCTTCCTTCAGCTAGATAAAAGTCACTTTAGCTATAAGACATGGTCATGCAGATGAAGTAATAGTTGTGGATTCCACTTTTTTTTTTTTCAAGGAATTAAGTTAATACCTTTAAATCTACCTAAAAACCTGCCACTGGATTTATAATTAGAACATTACTTATATAAAGAACTGTTTCTGATATTGCTTTTTGTTTTATATTCCATAGTTATGCCACCAGGCCTCTATTGACAGATAGGTAGGTAATTTCCGACCTTTGCCATTTTAAATGGTATGGCAATGTCCAAGTATTTAAATTTTTGTATAATTTCTTCTTTGATGGAATAGTTGTATTTTATAGTATGTAAGCTGTATCTTAATAAAGTTAATAAAGAAGACAATAAACAAAAAAAAAGTTAAATCAAGGTTATTAGTAGTGTTGCAATATTTTTCCATATCTTTATCAAGCTTTGAAATGCTAGACTTATGACTAACTGACAGAACATTTTTTAACTTATCTCTATAAATCTATACATTATATTTTATATTTTTAAAGCTATTTTTATGTGCATAACTATCCTGATGTGTGGAACATTTTGTCATTTGGTGATTTTCTCTACCCTGAAAATTATTTTGTTTTAAAGGCTATCTTTTTTATTAAAAATATTTTCTTATTTTCTTTTGGCTAATGTTTTTCATATTCTTTCCCACATTTTTAATCAGACTATGGTCTTAGGGATTCCCTGGTGGCTCAGAGGTTAAAACGTCTGCCTGCAATGTGGGAGACCTGGGTTCGATCCCTGGGTCAGGAAGATCCCCTGGAGAAGGAAATGGCAACCCACTCCAGTATTCTTGCCTGGAGAATCCCATGGACGGAGGAGCCTGGTGGGCCACAGTCCACGGGGTCCCAAAGAGTCGGACACGACTGAGCGAATAGTCTTGAATAGTCTAGTCTATGGTCTTATAGTTTAAATGTTAACATTTAAATGTTAATCTATTTATGCATATCATATAAACAGCAGGAAAACACTAAGTTGGCTAAAACAAGATACATTTTTTAAATATCACATATCTAACCATGTGATAATTTAAAAAGTAAACTTATTTTAACCAGTTTTCTTTGTGTTTTTCTTCTGTTGTGCTTTTTTCCCTATCTCTTCTTTTCTAGTCTCTCCTTTTGTTTAGATTTTTAAAAGTTTATCTCTTGCCTAGTTTGATTCCTTTTCCTCCTCTACACACTAATATTCAGATAAACAAACCATTTCTAATCATTTACAATTTATGCCTGAAAATTTCTATAATTAATTAGCTATACATACTTATCAGAGCCTATAATTATCCAGTCTTAAAATGTCTCATCCCACTATTCTCACCATGAAAGAAAAATAAAAAGGACTCTTCAACACATGATTATCACTTATCAATTTATATATCATTTTCATCTATTTAATTCTCTCATTTGGTGGAATTCATTGAGCATTCTTATATAGGCAGTTTAACATGCATTTCTACTAATTTGATCATCATTCTTCTTGTATTTTATTATCTCTGCCTCAATTCATTTTTTAAATTCCTATTAAAATACTTCTTTAAAAACTGCTTTTGTAAAGGCATTTCAGTGGTAACCCATCAGTTTTGGTTTCATCTTAAAATGTCTTTATTTTGCTCTCTTGTAAAAGACAATACAGAAAACATTTGTTTGTCAACATGAAGTCACTCTTAAAATCACTAGTCCATTACTCATTAGTGAAATAGCTATGGGATTTTGTTTTTACTGTCTTCTCTATTAGCTGCTTATAACTTCACTGTATTAAGCTTGTGTGCATTTTGAATATTAATGGATTTCCCAAAATTATTCCATTGCCACAGAATATATGTTTCATAATACATGGAGGTAATTTTAGAGGTCAATTCTTAGTTTTAAAATAAAATTAGTGGTTTGACAACCTAATAGGTATGTATAGCTACTGTCATCTATCCTTAATTTCTGTTATAATATTTATATTTTATCATCTTATTTAAGAGAATTAACTGGCCACATGAAATAAGCAGTGTGTCTCTTGGAAAGAAAAGCCTGCCATAATTATATTTTTAACTCTAAAACCTTAAGATAGTTCCTTGTCTAACACATAGTTTCATTTATTTTATTTTCCTTATATGCACTAAAGCTCTGGTAGTTCATCAAAAAACACTTATGAATCACTTTGAGACCAAAATGAATAATCAGTTCCAAATAATAGAAGCAAGTGTGTGCTAAGAATAGCCAGTGTGGTTTCTTTCTGAGTTCAAAATCAATTGATATTTTTCATAGAATACTTTTTTTTTTTACTATCAGGTTTACTATTGATAGGGCTTCCCTGGTGGCTCAAAGGTTAAAGCGTCTGCCTGGAATGCGGGAGACCTGGGTTCAATCCCTGGGTTGGGAAGATCCCCTGGAGAAGGAAATGGCAACCCACTCCAGTACTCTTGCCTGGAGAATTCCATGGAGGGAGGAGCCTGGTAGGCTACAGTCCATGGGGTCGTGAAGAGCTGGACACGACTGAGCGACTTCACTTTCTTTTCTTTCTTACTATTGATAAATGAAACTAAAACATTTCATGATAGATTTATAGTCATAAGAATTTTTAAACTCTCCTTTCCAAGTCCAAATATCCAGTCAAACCAAACCAAGAAAACTTTGAGTCAAATGATTAGTTTATTTTGCTCTTTCTCTGGCATGAATAAATGGCACCTATCATTTTACCTCTCATAATAAAAAGTATAAGACTGGAAGAGATTTTAGAAATCATGTAGTTTAAACTCCTCACTCTTCAAGATGGGAAATTAACTCCAGAGGAGTGATGCAAATGAATGAGAGATAGCAAAGCCCATTAATTTTGGTGGGTCAAGAAAGCATACAATGGAGTATTGCTCAACCATAAAAAGAAATGAAACAGGGTTATTTGCAGTTATGTGAATAAACTTAGGGCCTGTCATACAGACTGAAGTGAGTCAGAAAGAAAAAAACAAAATATTGTATATTATCAAATATATATGAAATCTAGAAAAATGGTACTGAGGAACCTATTTGGAGGGCAGGAATAGAGACACAGAAACAGAAAACAGACTTGAGGACACAGCAGGGGAAGGAGAAAGTGAAGTTGCTCAGTTGTGTCTGACTCTGTGACCCCATGGACTGTAGCCTACCAGGCTCCTCCATCCATGGAAATTTTCAAGCAAGGGGAAGAAGAGGAAGGGGAAGAGGAAGCTAAATAAGGTATTTAGCTTGATCAAGGTCTCATATTAGGGACCAAATCAAATCCATGCACAGAGATGCTTAATTTGGGCAGCACTGAGTTTATTAAACTGAGACAGTAGCATTGACATATATACACAACACCATGTGTAAAATAGATAGCTAAGAGGAAGCTGCTGAGCTTCACAGGGAGCTCAGCTCAGTGCTCTGTGATGACCTAGAGAGGTGGGATGGAGGGGGAATGAGAGGAAGGCTCAAGAGGGAAGAGATAGATGTATACATACAGTTTATTCATTCTGTTGTACAGAAGAAACTAATAGCATTGTACAGCAATTATACTCCAATAATAAAAAAAAAGAACAGAACCCATTTTTTTCATGACACAAGCCTGCTTGTGTTCTTCCAGGAGCCACAAAGCAACCAATACTCTTAGCTTATTGATGGATGAAAAGTAGCTAATTTACCATAGCACTGAATTCTCAGAATACTCATATGAGATATATACTATTGTTCTCCCATTTCTACAGGTAAGTAAGCTGAGGCATAAAAACATTAACTCTTCCAAAGCTGCACAGTTGGCGGATGGTGTGACTGCAAACCCATTATTCAGATTCAGGAAACTGAGCCTTCACCTGATACTTAATACTGCCACTTTATGTACTGATCATATCAGCAGCTAATTTTGAGGGAAAATTCTTGGTTTTGAATCCACTGAGGATGGGTTTTATCTTGACTTTTTCTTTTCCTGGTGTTTAATGAAGAAGCAAGCCTTAAAAATAAGCTTTAGATCCCCTTCTGATTTGGAAAGGTCCTCGGAGAGAATTAAGTAGATGAAAGCTGAGATTTCATCCAGTTGGCTGGAATGAATAAAAACCTAACTGTTCTATAATACATCCCAGGGATGAGAGTCAGCCGGAAATGCACAATGTGAGCCAAAAAATAATGACAGCAAACAAAGGAAAAAAGGAAACTTTCCACTTAAAAGCCCTAGGGAGACTGATTAAAGAATGAAACATCTATGGGTGTCTTTGACTTTGAGAGTCAGCACCACTTGCCCCTTGAATCTAATCTGATCCTGACTGGGGAGTTTTACTTATACTTGCTTCCAAGTCAGTAAGAGTAGACATAAGTTTCAGTGATTTCTTAAAAAATTCATTGAGTGCTGGATTCTTATCAAAGAAGATGTTAAAATATCTTGGAATCCAAGAGGTGATGAGTCTTGGATGTCTCAATTTTCACTATACTTGTGAAAGGCAGACAGTAAACTTCACTACATTTTAATAAAGTATCAATACTTAAGAAAAGTCACAGAGTTTTGGAAACAAAACAAGTGAATTCTACCATTATTTCTGCCAAGAAACACCACTGTAGGCAAATTAGGGTACAGTAAAATAAGGTATTTAGCTTGATCAAGGTCTCGTACTAGGGACCAAATCAAATCCATCCACAGAGATGTTTAATTTGGGCAGCATTGAGTTTATTAAAATTCAGATCGATTTGTCCTCAGGCAGACTTGACATTGACAGTTGACTGTGGGCACTACTGCTTCCAAAATGCTTTGTAGTTTCTGCCACTTCTTTTTTTCTTTTTTAATTTTCTTCAAATTTATTTTTGGATGCACTGGGTCTTTGTTGCTGCTCATGGGCTTTCTCTAGTTGCAGCAAGCTGGGGCGACTCTCTAGCTGTGGTGCGTGGGCTTCTCATTATGGTGGCTTCTCTCGTTACGGAGCTCTAAGGTTGAGAGGCCTTCAGCAATTGCAGCTCAAGTGCTCTAGAGTGTGGATTCAGTAATTGTGGTGCACTCAGGCTGAGCTGCTCTGCAGCATGTGGGATCTTCCCGGGCCAGGGGTTAACTCCCGTCCTCTGCATTGATTGGCAGGTGGATTCTTAATCCCAGTGCCACCAGGGAAGTCTGTTTCTGTCACTTCTGGCCCCTGATGATATGTGGATTTCCTACTTCTTGTGTTGATGTGGAAACTGTTCAAAAGAAAAGTGGTAAGTACACCGAAATTCCATGAATCATAACAAACCACTATAATTAACGAAGTAGATGAGATTGTTAACTCTATTTCTTTCCCAGTAATCATGTCCTTTACCAAGAAATGTCTTGATGACATCCCTCTGTAAGTATACTGTGAATGTGGGCATGCAACATTCCCTCCCAAATAAAATGGCACAGTGGTGATGCTGTGCTAAGGATCAGCCTAGACTCCAGAAGCCTTGACAGTTTTTCTTGTTCTTTTGTACCTCTGTTATTACTATAACATTCTGACAGGGTTCATTACTAGTCTTAAGAGAGGTAGCATTCAAAGGAATATATGTTATGAAGCTGTATTTAAAAAGCACTTCAGTTCAGTTCAGTTCAGTCAAGTCACTCAGTCATGTCCGACTCTATGAGACCCCATGAATTGCAGCAGGCCAGGCATCTCTGTCCATTACCAACTCTCAAAGTTTACCCCCATGCTCATGTCCATCGCGTTGGTGATGCCATCCAGGCATCTCATCCTCTGTCATCCCCTTCTCCTCCTGCCCTCAATCCCTCCCAGCAACAGAGTTTTTTCCAGTGAGTCAACTCTTCGCACGAGATGGCCAAAATATTGGAGTTTCAGCTTCAGCCTCAATCCTTCCAATGAATACCCAGGACTTATCTCCTTTAGGATGGACTGGTTGGACTTCCTTGCAGTCCAAGGGACTCTCAAGAGTCTTCTCCAATACCACAGTACAAAACCATCAATTCTTCGGCACTCAGCTTTCTTTGTAGTCCAACTCTCACATCTATACATGACCACTGGAAAAACCATAGCCTTGACTAGATGGACCTTTGTTGGCAAAGTAATGTCTCTGCTTTTGAATATGCTATCTAGGTTGGTCATAACTTTCCTTCCAAGGAGTAAGCGTCTTTTAATTTCATGGCTGCAGTCACCATCTGCAGTGATTTTGGAGCCCAGAAAAATAAAGTCTGACACTGTTTCCCCATCTATTTCCCATGAAGTGATGGGACCAGATGCCATGATCTTAGTTTTCTGAATGTTGAACTTTAAGCCAACTTTTTCACTCTCCACTTTCACTTTCATCAAGAGGCTTTTGAGTTCCTCTTCACTTTCTGCCATAAGAGGGGTGTCATCTGCATATCTGAGGTTATTGATATTTCTCCCGGCAATCTTGATTCCCGCTTGTGCTTCTTCCAGCCCACCGTTTCTCATGATGTACTCTGCATATAAGTTAAATAAGCAGGGTGACAATAAACAGCCTTGACGTACTCCTTTTCCTATTTGGAACCAGTCTGTTGTTCCATGTCTAGTTCTAACTGTTGCTTCCTGGCCTGCATACAAGTTTCTCAAGAGGCAGGTCAGGTGGTCTGGTATGCCCATCTCTTTCAGAATTTTCCACAGCTTATTGTGATCCACATGGTCAAAGGCTTTGGCATAGTCAAGAAAGCAGAAATAGATGTTTTTTTGGAACTCTCTTGCTTTTTCCATGATCCAGCAGATGTTGGCAATTTGATCTCTGGTTCTTCTGCCTTTTCTAAAACCAGCTTGAACATCTGGAAGTTCATGGTTCACGTATTGCTGAAGCCTGGCTTGGAGAATGTTGAGCATTACTTTACTAGCATGTGAGATGAGTGCAATTGTGCGGTAGTTTGAGCATTCTTTGGCATTGCCTTTCTTTGGGATTGGAATGAAAACTGACCTTTGCCAGTCCTGTGGCCACTGCTGAGTTTTCCAAATTTGCTGGCACATTGAGCGCAGCACTTTCACAGCCTCATCCTTTAGGATTTGAAATAGTTCAACTGGAATTCCATCACCTCCACTAGCTTTGTTTGTAGTGATGCTTTCTAAGGCCCACTTGACTTCACATTCCAGGATGTCTGGCTCTAGGTCAGTGATCACACCATCGTGATTATCTGAGTCGTGAAGCTCTTTTTTGTACAGTTCTTCTGTGTATTCTTGCCATCTCTTCTTAATATCTTCTGCTTCTGTTAGGTCCATACCATTTCTGTCCTTTATTGAGCCTATCTTTGCATGAAATGTTCCCTTGGTATCTCTAATTTTCTTGAAGAGATCTGTAGTCTTTCCCATTCTGTTGTTTTCCTCTATTTCTTTGCATTGATCGCTGAGGAAGGCTTTCTTATCTCTTCTTGCTATTCTTTGGAACTCTGCATTCAGATGCTTATATCTTTCCTTTTCTCCTTTGCTTTTCGCTTCTGTTCTTTTCACAGCTATTTGTAAGGCCTCCTCAGACAGCCATTTTGCTTTTTTGCATTTATTTTCCATGAAGCGCGGCCGAGAGGTGCTACCCCACGCCCGAGGTCAGGGGAGGCGGCAGAGAGGAGCAACCCCAAGTCCAAGGAGTGGCAGCTGCGCAGGCGCAGGAGGGCTGCTAGAGCTACTCAATGTTCAAGGTCAGGAGGGGCGACTCGTCCAAGGTAAGGAGCAGAGGATGCGTTTTGCTGGAGCAGCCATAAAGAGATACCCTACGATCAAGGTAAGAGAAAAAGCACTTACATGTTCAAATTCACCTGAAGTCAAACATTGCCAAGTTAAATCCCTGAAAGTCTATATGTTATATATCAAACTGGCAATTAAAACAAACAAATAAACAAACAAACAAACAAAAAAAGCTGTATGCGCAGTGTGCGTAGGTTTCGGAGATGAGAGTGAAGACATGATGTTAATCCATGTTTTTGGAGGAATGTAGACTACTTTCAGTCTTCTGAAAAATAATTTGGAATACAGTATCAAAAATATTTTTAAAAATCCAAAATTCTTCTAAATGGAAGAATTTTTCCTAAAATAGGATTGTACAAACCTCAAGTACACAAATGTTCATCACAGCTTTGTTTGTAGCAGCAAAACACTGAAAACAACAGTAGATAATTGAATTTAAATGATGGCATAAAACATAAGTGAATTCTATAAAGCTATTAAGAATATTATTATAGAAGTACATGGACTGACTTAGAAAGAAGCAGAGAAAGAAGTAGTTTAATTACAAGTAAAAGAAAATTGAAAAAAAAAAAAAAAACAATATCCATAGTATTATCTTACTTTTCTGCAAAAATACTCAAATAGATTTTGTAGAGAAGAAGTATATACTGCAAAATGTGAAACAGGTAATACCAATTGTCTGATTTATGTTTACTTGATCTTTTTGGGTTTTTTGTAAGTATGGATTGTTTGTGTAATTAAAAATTAATTGACAAATGTGTCACCCCCCGCCCCCCAATTAAAGCAGTTGTTTCAGTATTTTAGAGATTCAAAAGTACAGATCAGCTTCTCAGTTGGCTCAGTGGTGAAAAATCTGCCTGCCAATGCAGGAGATACAAGAGACACAGTTTTGAAGATCAGGAAGATCCCCTGGAGAAGGAAATGGCAACCCACTGCAATATTCTTGCCTGGAAAATCCCATGGACAGAGGAGCCCGGCAGGCTACAGTCCACGGGATCTCGAAGAGTCAGACGTGACTGAGCACAGCATAGCACAAGGTACAGATCAAGCCTTCTGTTCATCTGTAAATTAAACCTTGAATCCCATTTCTGCACTGTTTTTCCTGTCTTCAGAATCTCTCTTCCTTTGTGGCTGTCTCTATTCTTGATCCTACTCTATTTTATGTTTGACTGGAACAGTGTCGGTTTACCTGGGTCTTGGTTTTCCCTACTGCCATCATGGCTGAAATACAAAAGTAAAAAAGGCAATGTGGGCTTTTAAAATTCATCATTATAATCGCAAAATGTTTTCACTTATCATATTGTTTTTCTAAATACTCATATTTCAACTTTTACTAAATTGTCCATGTTATCCTTCTAATAATTTCATTATCTACAAAGAAGAGGTCATAAATTTAGAAAAGTCATAAATTCGGCACTAAACTTTTAGCAGTTTTAATCATTAAATACTATTCACACTTCTTATTGACTATTGTTAAGTGAAGGATGAAGATAGGCAAACTAACAACCTTGAAAATAAGGAAATTTATTTCACAATTATATTTGGATTTCTATTAAGAGATATTGAGTCAAAAGTTTTTAGAATTATCTGTATTATCTGGTCCAGCCACTACAAAGACTGTCAGATTAGAATACAAAGGAAAATCAAACCTGAGTTCAGTAATTGTCTCATTGTTCTTCCATGCTATGAAATATCAATGTATAATCTTCTACAATAACTAAAACAGTAAGCCAGTTCCATTTAGTGCTTTGCTCAGCAGAGAAGTCTGTTGTTTTGTTTTTTTTTTAATTTTATTTTATTTTTAAACTTTACATAATTGTATTAGTTTTGCCAAATATCAAAATGAATCCACGCACGCATGTATACCTGTGGCAGAGAAGTCTGTTTTGATTAGCTTTTTTGTAATAATATTTATCAGTTTTATACCTTTTTTAAAAAAGTGTTTTATTTACTTCAATTGCTCAACCAGCAAAATAATTTAACAAATTCATAGTCCCTGAGCTTAGAAAATTTTCCCTCTTGTTCCTTTAAAGAATCAAAATACAGATTGAATCTGGACTTTCTTTGATGATTGTAGTTGTTGTTGTTTTTTTTTTAAGTCACTCTCAAAAGAAAGTAAATACTAAATGTATAAAGTAATTGTAGAGAGCTTAGTAAATAATAATTTCTGAGTTTCTAAGAATATCATTGTTTCCTGCTTTTAAATTACCAAAATAAATAAAAATAAAATCTTTGATACATTCAGATAAAAATCATTTAGAAACATCAGGCTCTTCTATAATAATTCATAATATAAACAGATGTAAAAATTTATTTAAAAAATAAATTTTGGCATTTCTTTAAGGAATCTAAGTTGAAGCTAATAGCATTCAAGTATTTAATATTTTTCCAAGAAGATTTTAGGAAGTATGAAACAGATAGCTGAAGAAACAGGTGTACCTAGATTTTGATATGTTTTTTCACAGAAAGGGACTTTTTTCTCTCAAAGTTTAATTGATAGTATAAATGAAATAATTTTATTTTGCCAATGGAAAGTAATTATAGACTCTTGTCAGATGACTATCACCACTGAACTATCTATGACTTTCAAGTTACTAACATCTGCAATTCCACATACAGATAGAAAGGACTGGTGCTGAAGCTGAAGCTTTGATAACTGGCCACCTGATGCAAAGAGCCGACTCATTGAAAAAGACCCTCATGCTGGGAAAGATTGAAGGTAGGAGGAGAAGGGGATGACAGAGGACAAGATGGTTGGATGGCATCACCGACTCAATGGGCATAAGTTTAAGCAAACTCCAGGAGATGGGGAAGGACAGGGAAGCCTGGAGTGCTGCAGTCCATGGGGTCGCAAAGAGTTGGACACGCCTGAGCAACTGAACAAGTGTTCATTCGTCTAGACATTCATTTATTCTGTCCTTCATTCCACAGTCATTTTAGAGACTGTTCGTGACAGACCCCAGAGATAAAAGATGGACAAGAAATGCATAGTATCTGCCTTCTCAAAACTCTTCTACTGATAGGAAAATCCAACCCTGAAAACAATTGTAAGACAGTATAAATGATAGGCGGAGAAGGCAATGGCACACCACTCCAGTACTTTTGCCTGGAAAATCCCATGGACGGAGGAGCCTGGTAGGCTGCAGTCCATGGGGTCGCTAAAAGTCAGGCACGACAGAGCAACTTCACTTTCACTTTTCACTTTCATGCATTGGAGAAGGAAATGGCAACCCACTCCAGTATTCTTGCCTGGAAAATCCCAGGGATGGGGGAGCCTGGTGGGCTGCCATCTATGGGGCCGCACAGAGTCGGACACGACTGAAGTGACTTAGCATAGCATAGCATAAATGATAGGGTAATCCAGGGCGACGTGGGAGCATTGACGAGGGGCAACGGGCCTACTCTCTATGGAAGGTTTCCCAGAACTCCCATGGTTAAGACCTGAAGGAGGAGTGGTTATGACTGGTGCAGAGAAATGAATCGTAACTCTTACCTTACCATCATGTCTCGAGACTTCCCTGGTGGCTCAGACGGTGAAGTGGTAAAGCCTACAGTGCGGGAGAACCGGGTTCAATCCCTGGGTTGGGAAGATCTCCTAGAGAAGGAAATGGCAACCCACTCCAGTATTCTTGCCTGGAAAATCCCATGGATGGAAGAGCCTGGTAGGCTACAGTCCATGGGGTCGCAAAGAGTCGGACACTACTGAGCAACTTTTCACCATCACGTCTAACAACTCTTCTGAAACAACGATCCCTGCACAGATAAGCATAACCTAAGTGCACAAGATTACATGGAAGAAAAGTCATGTCTGTGTATATGAAAATGGCTAAAATTAACCTGAAGTGATAGTAAGGGGAAAGGTGTGCCACGTCTATGCCACTTTTTCTCCTCTTCAGTTGGACTTTTAGGCTATAGTTGACTCTGAAGGTCTGTGTCTGAACTTGAAAGATATACAGTTTGAGGTTTGGAGGGGAAGATATTGGCAGTTATCTAAAAAGCAAATTTATCTTTACCCATTCATCTGTTGATGGATTATGGAAATTGTAGTTATTTTTAAAACACATAGATACTATTTGTATCAGATTATTCTGATGTGTGGGAGCTATACTCACTTCCCTAACATTCTAATCATAAGGCCAGTACTGCCAGCACACACATGCTCAGTCAGGTCAACTCTTTGTGACCCCTGGATTGCAGCCTATCAGGCTCCCCTGTCCATGGGATTTTCCAGGCACAAATACTGGATGTCTCCTGAGTCTCCTGTATTGACAGGCAGATTCTTTACCACTGAGCCACCTGGGAAGCCCAATATTCTAATTAATCAAAGTAATTTACAGTATCTCATTGAGTCTACTTCACAAGCTTGAGGAAATATTGGCTACGTTGGTAGCTTCTAGAGTGGTACAAATATGTAGAATTAGAGAGAAAATGAATGTTGAACATTTATTGAGTATTTAAGTATCTGGAAGATACAAAGCTCAACAATTTACATCTATTATTTTCTTTATTTCCTTGCAACAACAGCCTTGTGAGCAAGGTGGTATTGATGCTTTTTTTACACTGAACAGCCTGAAACTTAGAGATATCAAGACGCTCCCAAGGTGAGGCAGTGTGTCTATGACAGGGCTGGAAGTTGAAAGCAGAATGCATGTATCTATAACCTAAACTGTTGTATGAAGTACAGGCATAATCTCATTTTATATGAAGTACAGGCATAATCTCATTTATTGCACTTCATTTGGCTTCACAAACAATGCAGGTTTTTGTTGTTGTTGTTGTTGTTTTAGCAAATTGAAAGTTTGTGGCAACTCTGAGCCAAGCAAGTCTAATAACGCCATTTTCCTAGTATCATTTGCTCACTTTGTGCCATCTGTCTCATTTTGCTAATATTCATAACATATCAAAGTTTTTCACTATTATCATATTTGTCTGTGATCGGTGTTCTTTGCTATTACTTTTGCAAAAAAAATTATGACTCGGTGAAGGCCCAGATGATGGTTAGCATTTAATTAAGTTATGCACATTGTTTTTTTTAGACATAATCCAATTGCACACTTAATAGTCTATAGTGTAAGCAAGGTTTCCCTGGTGGCTCAGTGGGAAAGCATACACCTGCCAATGCAGGCGATGTGGGTTCGATCCCTGGGTTGAGAAGATCTGGAGATGGGAATGGCAATCCACTCCAGTATTCCCACCTGGAGAACTCCATGGACAGAGGAACCTGGAAAACTACAGTCCATGGAGTCACAGAAGAGTCAGACACAGCTTAGTGACTAAACAATAACAAGATATTATAAGCATAACTTTAATATGCCTGGGAAACCAAAAACTTGGGATGACTGTTACGATATTCATTTTATTGTGGTGGTCTGGACCTGAACCCTATTATCTCCTAGATGTGTTACACATTAGTATTATGATGATACCCATCTTAATTATGAAGAAATCAAAATTCTTAATCATGAAGAAACTGAGTAACCACATCCTACATATAATAGCTGATTTCCAAACTACATGTTCTGATGCTAAGTTTCATGCTTTCCTCCACTACATTATGCCTGTATGCATGTGATACAATGTCCTTTCAGTTACCAACAATAGATGGATTTTCAGCCTAAGTGTGAGGGAAGAGCTGCTGCTGCTGCTGACTCTTCAGTCGTGTCCGACTCTGTGTGACCCCATAGATGGCGGCCTACCAGGCTCCTCTGTCCATGGGATTTTCCAGGCAAGAGTACTGGAGTGGGGTGCCATTGCCTTCTCCGGAGGGAAGAGCTAGGGGGAAACAAAGATCCTGTTGATTTCCCTACCAGCCTTCCTAACTCCATAACTTTAACAAGTAAATGTGCTTATGGTTGGTTTCTCCTGAGGCTATGACTTACCCTTTTAGGTTTAGTGCAAGAAGAATCTTGAGAGTCCTTTGGACAGCAAGGAGATCAAACTAGTCAGTCCTAAAGGAAATCAACCTTATATATCCATTCGAAGGACTGAGGCTGAAACTGAAGTTCCAATATCTTGGCCACCTGACACGAAGAGCTGACTCATTGGAAAAGACCCTGATGCTGGGAAAGATCAAAAGCAAGAGGAGAAGGAGATGACAGAGGATGAGATGGTTGGATAGCATCATCGACTCAATGGACATGAGTTTGTGCAAACACCAGGAGACACTGAGGGACAGGGAAGCCTGGTGTGCTGCCGTTCATGGAGGTGTACATGACCTAGCGACTGAATAACGACAACAACTACCTGATTTCTTCTTTAGACCCTACTTCTGTCTTACCTCCAGGGCTACAAGGTACTGCCATTTTGGGTTTTGGATCTATCACCTTTGAATTCTTATGGCAAATGTCAGCAATATTAAAAATACATCTGGCCTGATTTTATACCACACAAGTTGAAATAGATTTTTGAACAATGCAAAAGTAAATAACAAAAACTCAAACAGTATTTTATCTTGTTAGTTAGAAATGAAACAACAGCAGTAGCAACAACAAAAAAAGCCATTACCTGTCATTTCTCAATTGTCTTCTTATGCAGTCCATCTGGAAAGCGGAGCTTTTGCATAGAAAGGTGACAACAACCCACGATATCTGATAAATAAAGATAATGAGTTTCCTCCGCTTGTTGAAACTGGGCCATCCACAACTCTATCATCACTAAAGTGGAAACCGATCATCATTCAGGCTGCATTAATGTCATGATATTATGATTGTGATTTACTCAATAGCCTGCTGCAGACAGCAATTCTTATAAATAAGCCCCCTCATTCCAAATGCCACAGAATGTGCTCAGGCAACTGGCAGAGGCAACATAAATATTGATCATCACCATAATTGGAATTTATATTGCCATAATGTCCTCCTTATAATGCATTTAAGTGGCTCTAGATATTTTCCTCAAATTTGTCCTAATTCAAATATAGATGTGACCTGTGTTTCTCTATGCCTCTATCTAAAAAATAAACAAACATATAAACACAATGTGTGTTTGGAGAGGAAGATGATGTCTAGCTTACTTAGAAAAGCAAATTGATTTTACAGTACTTTAAAGAATTACTTGACAGGTAATATAAAATGGCAGTATGTGTTATGTTAATAACAAATTATTTTTATTTTCTCATTCAAGCTTGTATAGCTGTTATTCTCTTGGTTAGTGCTCCATTAGCCCATGGTTTGAAACTTAATGGTGTTTACTTAAGATTTTTGTGCAGATCAAACATTTTTTTCCTTCTGATTCTTCCTCTCACTTATCCCAAAACTTGAAATATAAACTTCAAAATAACTTTATTTTATTTTATTTATTTTTAATATAAATTTATTTATTTTTAATATAAATTTATTTATTTTAATTGGAGGCTAATTACTTTACAATATTGTACTGGTTTTGCCATACATCAATATGAATCCGCCACGGGTGTACACATGTTCCCCATCCTGAACCCCACTTCCACCTCCCTCCCCGAACCATCCTTCTGGGTCATCCCAGTGCACCAGCCCCAAGCATCCTGTTTCATGCATCGAACCTGGACTGGTGATTCATTTCATATATGATATTATACATGTTTCAAAATAACATTTTTAAAAAAGAAATGTATGCTGTATTCTAAATGCAGCTTATTCTATATTTATGCCATACCATTATTTCTACAGGAGAAGGCAATGGCACCCTACTCCAGTACTCTTGCCTGGAAAATCCCATGGATGGAGGAGGCTGGTAGGCTACAGTCCATGGGGTCGCTAGGAGTCAGACACGACTGAGCGACTTCACTTTCCCTTTTCACTTTCATGCGTTGGAGAAGGAAATGGCAACCCACTCCAGTGTTCTTGCCTGGAGAATCCCAGGGACGGGGGAGCCTGGTGAGCTGACGTCTCTAGGGTCGCACAGAGTCGGACACAACTGAAGTGACTTAGCATAGCATAGCATTATTTCTACATAGTCTCTGCCCTGGAATTCACTCAGTGACATTGTTAATTTTTCTTTTCTCTACTGGATCATTCTTATCATCCTACGCACATGATTGTGTTTCCCATTGTAAAGTAACCAAACCAACCTCTACCACAGCATCTTCCTTTCAAATGCCAATTCCCTGTTTACAGAGAATTTCTGAATTCACTTCCTTATCTTCCGTTTTCTCTCCCATACTTTCCAATACCCAATGTCTTCTCAAGGTTATCAAAGACCATTAACGTTAGTCACTGATGTTTATATTTCATTATGTTACCAGGTAGCTCAGTGGTAAAGAATCCACCTGCCAATGTATGAGATGCAAGAGACACAGGTTCAGTCCCTGGGTTGGGAAGATTCCATGGAGAATACCACAGTATTCTAGCCTGGAAAATTCCACAGACAGAGAAGCCTGGCGCACTGCAGTCCATGGGGTTGCAGAGTCAGACACAACTGAGTGGCTGAGCACCCACACACAAGCTTGTTGGGCACAGACTCTTAGCAGCCTTTGCCATAGAGGCTGATGGGTTTTTTTTAATGACACACTTCTGTCATTGTTTTCCATGAAAGCATTTTTTCTTAGCTTTCCTCCTGTCTCCAGCAACTCTGCAAGCCCATGGACTGTAGCCCACCAGTCTCCTCTGTGCATCGGATTTCCCAGGCAAGAATAACTGGAGTGGGAAGATCCCTCCTCCATGGGATCTTCCCCACCCAGGGATCGAATCCACATCTCTTACATTTCCTGCACTAGCAAGTGGATTCTTTGCCACTAGCGCCACCTGAGGCACCAAGGTTCCTCTCTGATGGTTAGAGTTCTACGGAGCTCAGGATTGCAAGTAATTCACCCTTGTACCCCTCCGTCCCCATCCCCAAGCCCCGCCTCCAAAGCCAGGTCAAGATCTGTTCCCTGTCTTGATCTCTACATATTTATAGTCCTGAATTTCCTGTTAGATTTTAGGTGAGATTTACCCATTCATCAGCAAGGTGTGAATCTTTCAGTTTCATAATCTGTGAGGTGAGAAGAATAATACTTGCTTTGACTCACTGAATTCTTAAAAAAGAGTAACATGTTACAAGTCTGTGGCTTAATTTTGTTTTAGACTCTGTCAACTTAAAAAATATTCACAACCTAAAAGTTGACAGTTATGTTTTATTCGGTGGGAATTTTTAGAACTTCAGGCCTGGGAGACAGCATCTCAAGTAACCCTGAGAAAACTGCTCTGAGGAGGCAGGGGAGGAGCCAGGTTATACAGAAGTTTTGCAACAAAGGGCAGGTAGACTGAACACCAAAAAAGATTATTATTAATTAAAGAAAAGCAGATATTCCAAGTTAAGAAATTTAGTGCTTTTCTATGTATGGGAATATGCAAAAGTATGGGCTCACTGAAATTATTCCTTTCATATGCATCTCAGATATCTGGGTACAACAGCCTGTGCTTTTCACATCCTCAGCTCCCTTGAGGCTCACCACAGGGACTGGCTACAGCCTGATGCCTGCTAGATAACAGGTATTATTCTCCTTCCTGACTGCAGCTGCTCCCTCCAAGGATGACATATTTACTGATATAGCAGAAAATGTTTCATTTCTCAACTCTTTCTGATGGGTTCTTAAGTAAGAGCACTTTTCTAACTTTCCCCCTCTTTCTGTTTCACTTCTGAGGAAGGTTCTTTAGAATAGAGGTTATAAACAGGAGTTGTGAAATTGGACTCTTTGGATTTGAATTCCAATTCAAGCACATAAGAGTTTTTTGTTTTTTGTTTTTTAATTGAGATGTAATTGACATGTAACATCGCACTGGTTTAAGATGTACAACATATTGATTTAATATTTTTATATTGCAGTATGATTGCTACTGTAACATTAGCTAACACTTCCATTGCATCGATAACTATTATTTCTTCTACTGGTAGGCACAATTAAGATTTAGTGTCTTGGCAAGTTTAAAGTTTATAATAAAGTTTTATTGTCACTACACTGTGTATTATTCACCCGTTACAAACTTTGGTAACTTTTTTGTAAACCTCCTTAAGTCTCCAAGTCTCATTAATAAAATAAGAGAATAAGAGTTAATGTTCTTAACAAGGTTACTGTGAGTCAGGTGGTGCTATAAGCCCTTTATACAAGTCAGTGTTATTATTATTATTCTGTTTTATAGAAAACATAATCAAGGCACTGAGAAGTTAAGTAAACTTCTTAAGTAAGTTAAGTAAACTTCTTAAGTAAGTTAAGTAAACATCTAAGATTACTTACCCCCCATAAGTAAAACCTGAGATTTGAACCCAGTCCTTGGGCTTAGCCTCTTATAGCATCAGATTCTTGTTAGGATTAAATAAGGGAAATGATGACATGTTCTTGATGAATTAAGAAAGCATGTCATAAATGTTAGTTATTATTTTACCCAAGCTTGTATGGTTGTCTATTTTGTTGGGAGAAATGGCCCATTCTATTTTTTCAGGATTACTTTAATTATTTCTAGATACATTTGAATGAATGTATTTAGTTGATTCATTTGCATGATACCATCTAAACAGCAGCAAATCTCACCTTTTAATTGTCTGTGTGTGTAGATAGAAGCAAAGAGAACTCTTTCTCTTCTTCTTCTAACAAGACCCCTAATGCTATCAGAATAGGACCTCACACTTATGACCTCACAACCTTAATTGCTTTCTAAAAAAGCCTTATCTCCAAATACAGTCACATTGGAGATTAAGCTGCAACATATGAATTATGGGGTTGGGGTGGGGTGTGTAGGGGAGACACAGTTCAGTCCCTAGCAATACCCTTCAACAATATTGAGGATACCAAAGAACTCCTGTTTATTTGGGCTATATCCATTGATATTTACTATATTAGAAATTAAAATCAAGGCATTTTTAAAACAGAATATACAGTGAACATTTCATTAGGTCTCTAGAAAACCCCTCTTTTTGCTCATGGGGAATTAGTGCGACAAGACTAACAGCATTTTAGTGTTGTTATGCAAATAGTTTTGACCTCACAGACACCCTAAAAGGATCTCTGAGATTCCCAGGAGTCTCAAACAAACCTTGAGAACTATTCACAGAGAAAAAAGTTAAGCAGCCTAGATATGTTTGAATGTGTAATTTTTCTTCAAAGAAGGCATTATATAATTCTTTGTGGGGAGGGCAGTTATCTCAGAGTCAAAGAATCTCCTTTTTTCCTCCGAATTTGGATAATGCACAAAATTATGGGGCCAGTCCTGCCATCAACATTTTCATACAGGAACCCAGAAGCAATTATAAGTTTTCATTCTTACCTTTGGACAGCCTACTCTTCCTTTAGAACAAAGCAATCTCAGAACTGTGCTCAGGGGCCAGACAGATAATGATTTTACCAGAAATGGCAGAAAGGGTATGTCCTCATTTTCTCTTTTGATATCAAACTTCCGTCATTCTTATAGTCTGATGTAAACAACACACACACACACCCCATCTTGATCTTCAAACATAATAATGCATTCGTTGAAACTATTTTTGGTATTGAATTCCAAACTTTAAATCACACTGGTTTCTATAATTGCTCATTTGTCTAGTACTGGCTTGATTCTTTTTATTGTGTCATCGAATGTTTTGTCACCAAAGATTTGGCCCTATTTTCTTATAATTTTATAGTATCTCTTCATATTTCTTCCAATATCAGCAATTGAAATTCTTGGGGGCAGAGCTCCATTCTAAAATAGTCTGTTCTTAGAAAGATATTGATGTTTTAAACAATAATAGAACCACTAGACAGCTAGTATCAAGTAAATGAAAATGTCCTTCAGCAACTTGATATGAGGGGAAAATATATACTTCTTTCGAACATCAGAATTTCAATATTACATTGACTTTTAAAGACTTAATAAAAATAGTTTGCATTTTGATAACAAGTCAAAATTAAATCTAAACAAAATGCTTGAAGTGAAGTTGATTTAATAAATTAATAGCAGGATTTGGGTTACGGAAGACATTCATTCTCAATCCAAAAGAATTCAATTTAAAACCACTAATACTTCTGTTTCCATTTTTAAGCAGATGTTAACATAAATGGTCTATTTTTGTGATCATATCTTTAACAAATAATTCCTTCCATGTATTCAGTATTTGAGTGATAATAAAAATTTACCACTTTAGGAAAGTCATTAGAAATAGAAATTGTGGAAATTCAATAAGAAAGACAAACCATTTTGTTTGAGGCTGAATTTTCCTAGATTTGTGTATCTTATTTTAGAAATTTGGAAATAAAATGGCTGTAGTCAGAGATTGGCAGAATTAGTAATTGCATAATCAAAATTACATATTTTTAAAGTTTTGAGTACAAGTAATAATATGTATTAATATGTTGATTTAAGTTATTATTTAAAAAAGAGAAATCCTTCATTAAGAAAACAGGTAAGTTCACTACAATCTTTGTGGTTGGAGAATGAAAAAAAGATTATAATTGGTATTAATCAGATTATAATTGGTATTATTTTTATTTTTCTTGAGTCAATCTTGCTTTATGTTTTTTACCTAATTACTCTAAGGAGAAAATATATTTTTTTCTTTCTAATATCCACTGTGGTTGGCAGAGAATAAAAAAAAAAACAAAAACGTATAAGAGTGAATGAATAGCTCACTAGTTCTTCTGGCTCACTTCAGAACATTTAGGAAATTAGAGACCTCTCTTTAAAAACCTAAGTCACTTAGATTCCTTCCACTTTGAGAAACCAATTAACTTATAGCATTCTGTTATGCTTCACTGGGTGATGTCCTATACTCTGAAATATCATTCCAAAGCATTATTTTTAATGACAGAATGAGGGAAATAAACACAAAATTATTTACCCCACGGTTGCAAAAAGATATCGAGTTCAAAGAGATAGGATCTATCGATAGGAGAAGGCAGTTCTGAATGCTAAATCAAATTACAACTTTTCCTGCTGGGATTTCAACATCTGCCTCCATGTAGATTGATTAGAATAAAGCAGGCCATCAGAGACCCTTTGTCTGTGTTTGACTGGGTGAAACAGCTGACAAGTGGCCATCAGATTACCCACAGAGGGGCAGCTGCAAGATAGGAGTTTGACAGCTGACTTCATTATAATTCCTACACTGCAGACTGCAATGGATTTGTCCTTTAATTGAGCTGGGCCAGCAGACTGCCCAGAGAGGAAATGGGAGGGAAGATGGTTGGATACTGATAAAAGAAAAGAAGCAGGTAAATCCCACTCTAAGATAGAACAGATAGTATATAAGATCGGGACAACCCTGGAAAAAAAAAATGTTTTGGTATTTGGGGCGTTTCAATCACTTTAATTGAAATTGAACTTGGCTATTGGAATGTCTTTGAAAGTTCTTTTATTAATCAGGGACTTCCTCCAACCTTAACAAGCAATTTCCAAAACATTTGCCTATCCCTTACTTTGGCAATGCTTTTGAATGCTATGTAGCAGAAGAAGTTTTTTTAAAGGTGTATGAACAATTACATACAAAAAAAAACAAAGAAGGTTTACCATGGTTAATAAGATTCTGGAGGGGTTTTTGTCAGAAGAAAAAAATTGCAGGTTGCAAACTTATATAGTTTACCATGATTCAATATGTTTAAATACATTTAGGAATATAAAATAGTAGTAGGTCCAATAGTTCTAAGTGAAATCCTGCAGATCTGAAATATGAAAGGAAATTGGATTTAGTAAAACACATACGTCAAAACAATCCATGATTTCCTATTAAAACAAAGACAATTTAAAATTGCATGCATTGTGAAGGTGTTACAACTTTTCACTTTGGGAAAATGACTTTGTAGTAGGCTTTGGCATTTAAATATATGTGCTGCTGTAATTTGTCTTCATTTTCTCTGGTCACAGTAAGAACCAGTGTGAAATAATCACTAGAAAATTTCACACTGGTCATGAATAAAATAATGCATACTGTTCAATGCCACTATTACAAATGATTCTTGTGTTTCCATTTACATTATTATCATTATACTTGATATAGTGAAACCTGTATTTAGAACTATAGTAGTAACTGAATAAATTAACCAATGGCATTACTGTGATAATTTTTGCTTAATATTTTCAACTTCCCTTCCCACAAATGTTTTTTGAATACGTTACAAGCAGACTGTTTACATTTATATGACCATGGGTCACTCTTCTGTGTCTGAATGCAAAATCAAAAATGCAAAATTGTTAAAGCATAAGAAATCAAAAGCTAGATAAATGAGACATTGATAATTGTTTTTAGAATTATAGAATTTTATGCACTCAAATATTTAATAACCATTTACTCAAATAACTCGATTGTTTTTGGTGGAAAAGAAATCAATGTAGAGAATGGGGTGATTCATCCTAGGACTTTTAAGCTGTTAACAGAGATTTTCTAAACAGAGGAGTTTGAGGTCTGTTTATTGAGGCCAGTAACTGAATGTTACTGTCATGCTCTTCATAGAATGTCAAAACTTATGAAGGACACGCTTCTAATATTAATACAATATTATAGTGGTTAAGACTATGGCCTCTGAAACTGAACTGCCAAAGAACATATTTCAGTGGTGCTATCCAATATGTATGTATTCTTGGGCAAGTCACTTTTTTTTGGGAGGGGGAGTCACTTTTAAATCTCTCCCTCAATTTCCTCATGTGTAAAATTAGAAGGCTTATATTACCTGTGGTTTAGTCTCTAAGCCATGTCCAACTCTTTGAGACCTGTAGCATGCCTGGCTTCCCTGCCCTTCACTATCTCCTGGAATTTGCTCAAACTCAAGTCCATTGAGTTGGTGATGCCATCCAACCATCTCATTCTCTGTCGTCCCCTTCTCCTCCTGCCTTCAATCTTTCCCAGCTTCAGGGTCTTTTCCAATGAGTCAGCTCTTTGCAGCAGGTGGCCAAAGTGTTGGAGCTTCAACTTCAGCATCAGTCTTTCCAATGAATACTCAGGGTTCATTTCTTTTGGATCGACTGGTTTGATCTCCTTGGTACCCAAAGGATTCTCGAGTCTTCTCCAGCACCACAATTCAAAAGCATCAATTCTTCGGCACTAAGCCTTCTTATGGTTTAACTCACGCATCCAGACATGACAACTGGAAAATCCATAGCTTTAACTCTAGGGACCTTTGTCAGCAAAGTGATGTCTCTGTTTTGTAATATGCTGTTTAGGTTTGTCAAAGCTTTTCTTCCAAGAAGCAAGCATTTTTTAATTTCATAGCATTAGTCATCATCTGCAGTGATTTTGGATCCCAAGAAAATAAAATCTGTCAATGTTTCCACTTTTCCCCCATCTATTTTACCTACTCTTATTGTAATATAGGTTTTCTGTGTGTGTGTGTAGTGATTAACTAATACAGGTAAAACATTTGGAACAAATATAAAGTAAGCCTACCATTAAAGGAAATGTTCACTTTGATCCACCTTCTCCTCTGCCATTTAGCCCTATTTTGTTTTTTCATATGTTAAAATTTCTTAGAATATAAGCAAATGAGTAATATAAAAAATACTTATTTGTGACAATAGCATCAGTAATAAAATTTACAAAATTATCTACATGTATTACTTGAGCAAATCAGTATTACAGAAATAAGGTTTCCAAGTCAGAAAAATAGTCTAAAAGCAGTTTCTGATTTACTCTTCTTGAGAGTTTGTTTCATTGCAGTGGTTCCTAGGGTCACTAACACTGTCACATCCAAATGAGAAAAAAAATGGAAAAAGAAAGAGAAATGATACTAAAATCAGTCAAGCTCATAAAGTTATATCTCTATGACCATGGCAAATAGGCTGCAGATAAAAAAAGGCCTGGATCAATTGTATATTCTTTGAATCTTGGCCACAGGGTTCAGATGTTATCTTGTTTTCCACCTGGAATCTAGTCTTTCCAGATTTCTTACTTCAATCAAATACTAGTTTTAAATAATCCTTTTCTTTTTTTCTCCCTAACATTCCCAAGACTCCTAAACTAAGTATAACTTGGCATTATGAGAGACACTTAAGGAGAACACTGTTTTGTAAGACAGCAGTAATTAATACACTTGAATCCAAGAAATAATTTCACTCTAAATCTTTTTGTTCTTTTCCCTGAAACACACAGTGAAATACTCTCATAAAAGATCTTCCCTAATAGGTCACAGGATAATAATATCCTACTCCCTTAATATCATAATTTCCATGCAATAAAATTTAGCACACACCTAATAAGCCTAGGTATATATTCTCAAAAATTTTAAAACAAAAATGACATTTTTGGAAAGTAAATGTGTCCATTAAACACACAATGGCCATCAGGCTACACTGTTTATGTGCCATACATGATATTTCTATACCAAATAAAATGGGAAAAAAAGAATATATTGACTGCCAGCACTGTATTGTGCTTCCCTGGTGGCTCAGACAGTAGAGAATCTGCCTGCAATGCAAAAGACACGGGTTCAATTCCTGGGTCAGGAAGATTCCCTGGAGAAGGGAATGGCTACCCACTCTAGTATTCTTGCCTGGAGAATTCCATGGACAGAGGATCCTGGTGGGCTACAGTCCATGGGGTCCCAAAAAGTCAGACACGACTAAGTGACTAATACTTTCAACTTCTTTCAACTGCATTATGTATGTTACATCTTTTAAAGATAGAGGACCATTTTAGATGTTATATGATTTGTGTTTATATGGCAGAAAAAGATAGAGGTTAAAATCAGTATTTTGTATATTCTAGGCTTTATGCCTCTCATCACTACTCAAGATTTAGGGACTTCCCTGACAGTCCCATGATTAAGACTCCAAGCTTCCAGTGCAGGGGTGCTAATTCCATCCCCGGTCTGCTGCCTGGTGTGGCCAAAAGAAAAAAAAAGTTTGTATAAAATTTACATAATGAAATAAGGTAAACTGATTATTAGCTTGTCAAAATTTAAAAGGTGAAAAATGCTAGCCCAATTTTTCATCTCTGTGAGTTTGCCTAGTGTCTGTAATTTGGAAATGATACTTCCTTAATCAAGTCTGGGCTACTTCTCCTGACTCAGACATCAGCACTGGATGTGAGGACCGTACAGTTTCTCTTTCTCATCCTGAATCCAGGTGTTCAAAGTTTAGAAGGTTAAGTTCTAACCTAACGATTAACTTCACTTGAAGGACATCTGTGAGTCAGATTTGTTTTCACAGTTGGCTCTGGAAAGGAATCCCTGTAGGAATAGCCCACCTTAGTCATTCAGAATGGTTAATCTTTAAGAAAAACTGCAGGACTGATACGTCCATCAACCACAGTACTAGTATTGATACCAGAACAAAAAGACCACTGAATCTGAAGACTAATTCAGCTTGATTTATTTATGAACCATCAATCAAGGGCCTGAGATAGGAGATGAGGAGTAAAGAAGTAAGAAAAAAGACTTCCCTGGCAGTCCAGTGGTTAAGACTTTGTGCTGTCAACGCATAGGTGGAGGGTTTGATCCTTGGTGGAGGAGCTAAGATCCTGCAAGCCACATGGTGAGGCCAAATAGATCAATCAATAAACACAATTTTAAAAAGTGGCTGTACCATTAGAAAAGGAAGTACAAAGAAATGGAAGAAGTAGATACGCTCAATCCAAATTTAGCTGCTTAACTAAGTATTGGGACTTTCTTGGGCTGAGAGAAAAGAGATATTGAAAGGATTAGAAGTCCAATTTAAAAGGCTAACCTCATCTCCAAAATATCAAGTAACCTGTCTTAGCCTTGGGGGAATTTAAAATTCATCTCATTCTGTTGCATTTCTCTTTTATCTCTGATATAGAGTGATTATTATTTCATCTCTAATATAAGCACTTTAAATTGTAATTTCCTTTAGCACTGATTAAGCTGTATACCACAAAATTCTGATCTGCTTCATCAGTATCATTCATTTTTGAAACATTGTTCAGTTTCATTTATCATTTCTTCTCTGACCCATGGGTTATTTAGAAGTGTCATGTTTAATTTGAAAATACGTTTGGTTCTCCTAGATATTTTATGGTTTTTGATTTATAAATATACCCCTTGTAGCCAGAGAACATACTCTGCATGATTTAATTATATTAAATTAATCTGATTTGCTTTATATTCTTGCATAATTTCTGTCTTGGTGAACATACTAAGTGCTCATGAAAAGAATATGTCTTTTGCAGTTGTTGGGTACAGTGTTCTATAAATAACCATTAGGGCAAGGTGGGCAACACAGTTACTAAAACAACCTATTGATTTTGTTTGTTTGTTTAGGTGTTCTATTAGTTCCTGACAGAGAGGTGTTAAAATCTCCAATGGCGAGTGTGAAGTTGTCTCTACAACTCTGTCAATTTCTTCATATAGTTTTGAAGTTTTCTCTTAAAGATTAGGTCATCTGATGTTAACATAGTCACTCCAACCTTCTTAGGCATACTGTAAGCATGGCATACCCCTTTCCCATCCATTTGCTTTCAACTTCTCTGCATCTTTATATTTAAAGGGAAACACTTGTAGATAACAGATAGTTGAATTGTATTCATTTCTTTACCTATTCTGATAATCACTGACTTTCAATTGGAGGGCTTAGTCCATAATATATAATGTAATTATTGACACAGTTGTGATTTATATATATCCTTTTGCTATTTGTTCCTTTTTTTTTTTTTTTTTGGTTATTCCTTTTCTTCATTCTTTTGGATTAAGTATCATTAGAATTTCATTTTAATGTATCTATTGGCTTTTTTTGGCTTGACCTTTTAATTTATTTTTAGTGGTTGCTCTAAGGATTTCAGTAAACATTATTTTTCATTCTACTTAATGCTAGTATTACACCATTTTATGTAAAATGGAGAAATTGTGCAGCCATTTCTTAAAGCTATAGTTGTGATATATATTACACATAGATGAAACTATAAGCCCTGCAGGACAATGTAGTAATGTTTTCTCTAAACAGTTTTGAAGATTTCTTTAGCATTTCTTGTAGTGCTGGTCTGCTGGATATAAATTTTCTTAATTTTTCTCCTTTATTTGAAAATGGTTTCCTTTTACATTTATTCTTAAAAGATAATTTTTTTAGAATATACAATTCATTGTTTTCTTTCATAACTTTCAAGACATTGGTTCATTGCTTCCTCACTTTTATATTTTCTGAGGAGAAATTCATGCTATTTCTCTTCTGTAGGTAATGTGCTGTTTTATTTTGTCTCCTTTCAAGACTTTTTCTATCTTTAGCATTTAGTGTTTTGACTATGATGTGCCTTGGTCATGGTTTTCTTCATATTCATCCCACTTGATGCTTGCAAAACTTCATGCCTGTTTAAATTTATATATGTCACCAAATGAAGACGACGATGGACATTATTTCTTCAAATACATTGTCTGCTCAATTCTCTGTCTTGTCTTCTGTGGGACTCCAAGTACAAGTATGTGAGATCTTTTGATATAGTTCCACATTTTCTTAAGGTTCTGTTTTGTTTTGTTTCCAAATTTTCTCTATTTTTTCTCTCCATGTTCACTGATTTTCTCTCCTCCATATATATTTTTTAAATTTTAGATATTATATTTTTCATGTAAATAATGTCCATTTGTTTCTTTCTGTAGTTTCTATTTCTTACCCATTCGTTGTGAGCATAATTCCCTTTATATTCTTGAATATTTTTATAATTGCTATTAAAAATACTTACCTGCTAATTGTAAAATATGGGTAATTTCAAGATTGTCTTTTCTACTCAAAATGGGTCAAATCTTTTTGGTTCCTGATACACAGATTAATTTTGGATTATATTTGAACACTGATATACTGTGAAGTTGGGGAATCTGTTTTATTTATTTGAAAAAAATTAAAATTTTGTTATTTCAGCAGGAAATTTACTTGTAGGAATTCAACTCCAAATTTTGTATCTCAGATCTCAGCTTAGTTTTGTCTCTATTTTTTTCTGGAGACTATGTGTGGCTCAGAAGTGAAATGTGTGTGGCTCAGGAGTGAAATGATTTCAGTTCAGTTCAGTTGCTCAATCGTGTCCGACTCTTTGCAACCCCATGAATCGCAGCACGCCAGGCCTCCCTGTCCATCACCATCTCTTGGAGTTCACTCAAACTCACATCCATGGAGTCGGTGATGCCATCCAGCCATCTCATCCTCTGTCATCCCCTTTTCCTCCTGCCCCCAATCCCTCCCAGCATCAGAGTCTTTTCCAATGAGTCAACTCTTCGCATGAGGTGGCCAAAGTACTGGAGTTTCAGCTTTAGCATCATTCCTTCCAAAGAAATCCCAGGGCTGATCTCCTTCAGAATGGACTGGTTGGATCTCCTTGCAGTCCAAGGGACTCTCAAGAGTCTTCTCCAACGCCACAGTTCAAAAGCATCAATTCTTCAGAGCTCAGTTTTCTTCACAGTCCAGCTCTCACATCCATACATGACCACAGGAAAAACCATAGCCTTGACTAGACAGACCTTTGTTGGCAAAGTAATGTCTCTGCTTTTCAATATGCTATCTATTTTAGGCAAAGTTTATACACAGTTTATACAAAGTTTATTTCTATCACTAGTTCTCACCTTTGTTGAATCCCTCTCACTTTTAAACGGCTGTTAGTTGCCTCAAATTCTGTTCTCTGATTCTTCAAAGCAAAAAGTTCCTGTTTTCTATCAAAATTTTAGTTGCTTTATATGCAGCTAACTTTGAGGAAAAGTCTTAGAAATAGAAAATCATAGGAGTTATCCCTTTTTCTCAAAAATTTTACTCCTTAAAGACTGTCTGCTCTTGTTCATTTTTTTTTTTTTTTTTAATTTTATTTTATTTTTAAACTTTACATAACTGTATTAGATTTGCCAAATATCAAAATGAATCCGCCACAGGTATACATCTTGTTCATTTTTAGCATCATAATTCACTTTAATAAATTGTCCAGAGTTCATAGTTCTTATCTGTGGTAGGATTAGATCCTGTAGAAGATTTCTTGGTTATACCAGAAGTGGGTCACTGATTGTTATTTCTTAAAACACAAAAAACTGCAGCAATCCAAGAATATTTGAACTTTGGGGGCCAATTACCTAGTTCTCTTAATAATTATAAGTTGCCTAACTATCTTTTTCCCAGATTTCTATCAATAAATGGAAACTAAGAAACAAAATTCTTCTGGGGCAATAAGAATGTTACAGCCATGTATAAATACTCAAGGAACCAAAGAAGTTGCAAATGTGTATCCTTGTTTTAATTCTAATAATAATAAACCCTTCAGAAATACAAGAAATAGGAGAATTTACCTATTTATGGGTATTTCTCAATTAAACTCCTTCTCATCCATCCCACCTAAATAGTTTGGTAAATATTTCAAAGTCCTCTATCATAGAAGATATGATATAGCCTTTCCTACCTAAATATTGGTCTGTCCAGAATATAATTAGAGCCAAGCATTCTGATGGTAGCAATATTTCTGATACTTTTGAGCCAATCGTCCACAGCACCTTACTTAGCAATTTCACTGATAATAAAAATGGCAGAATGGATGACTAAAACTAGTCACTGGAGAAAACTCAACATCATGGAAAGAAAAGGGCAGCAAAAGGAATGATTTCAAAAATCAGATTTATGTTAGAAACATGGGAGAATAAATGTTATGGACATGCATAAATATTTAAGTCATTCTTCTAGAATGCTTATCAAGTACAAAAAATACCCAAGATTTAATACAGAACTGAAAAATGGTTGATTTGTGTTTTGTCCAACAAAAGATAAAAAATTTAGGCAGATGATATTTGGAGTTTTGAGATAGCATGTGTGTCTATGCATGTGTGTTCAGTTTAGTTCATTGCTCAGTCAAGTCCAACTCTTTGCGACCCCATGGACTGCAGCACTCCAGGCCTCCCTGTCCATCACCAACTCCCAGAGTTTACTCAAACTCATGTCTATTGAGTCAGTGATGCCATCCAACCATCTCATTCTCTGTCATTCCCTTCTCCTCCTGCCTTCAATCTTTCCCAGCATCAGGGTCTTTTCCAATGAGTCAGTTCTTTGCATCAGGAGGCCAAAGTATTGGAGTTTCAGTTTCAGCATCAGTCCTTCAAATGAATATTCAGGACTGATTTCCTTTAGGATGGACAGGTTGGATCTCCTTGCAGTCCAAGGGACTCTCAAGGGTCTTATCCAAAACCACAGTTCAAAATCATAAATTCTTCGATGTTCAGCTTTCTTTATAGTCCAACTCTCACATCCATACATGACTACTGGAAAAATAACATTGATTAGACAGACCTTTGTTGGCAAAGTAATGTCTCTGCTTTTTAATATGCTGTCTAGGTTGGTCATAATGTTCTTTCCAAGGAAAAAGTGTCTTTTAATTTCATGGCTGCAGTCACCATCTGCAGTGATTTTGGAGTCCCCCAAAATAAGGCCTGTCACTGTTTGCACTGTTTCCCTATCTATTTGCCATGAAGTGATGGGGCCAGATGCCATGATCTTAGTTTTCTGAATGTTGAGCTTTAAGCCAACTTTTTCACTCTCTTCTTTCACTTTCAACAAGAGGCTCTTTAGGTCTTCTTCACTTTCTGCCATAAGGGTGGTGTCATCTGCATATCTGAGGCTATTGATATTTCTCCCGGCAATCTTGATTCCAGCTTGTGCTTCATCCATCTCAGCATTTCTCATGATATACTCTGCATGTCAGTTAAATAAGCAGGGTGATAATATACAGCCTTGACGTACTCCTTTCCCAGTTAGGAACTAGTCTGTTGTTCCATGTCCAGTTCTAACTGCTGCATCTTGACCTGCATACAGATGTCTCAGGAGGCAGGTCAGTTGGTCTGATATTCCCAACTATTGAAGAATTTTTCACAGTTTATTGTGATCCACACAGTCAAAGGCTTTGGCATAGTCAACAAAGCAGAAATAGATGTTTTTCCGGAACTCTCTTGCTTTTTCGATGATCCAGAGGATGTAGGCAATTTGATCTCTGGTTCCTCTGCCTTTTCTTTTTTTTTTTTTTTTTTAATTTTATTTTATTTTTAAGCTCTACATAATTGTATTAGTTTTGCCAAATATCAAAATGAATCCACCACAGGTATACATGTGTTCCCCATCCTGAACCCTCCTCCCTCCTCCCTCCCCATTCCATCCCTCTGGGTCGTCCCAGTGCACCAGCCCCAGTCATCCAGTATCGTGCATCAATACAGCTTGAACATCTGGAAGTTCATGGTTCATGTACTGTTGAAGCCTGGCTTGGGGAATTTTGAGCATTTCTTTGCTAGCATGTGAGATGAGTGCAATTGTGTGGTGTTTGAGTATGCTTTGGCATTGCCTTTCTTTGGGATTGGAATGAAAACTGACCTTTTCCAGTCCTGTGGCCACTGCTGAATTTTCCAAATTTGCTGGCATATTGAGTGTAACACTTTCACAGCATCGTCTTTTAGGATTTGAAATAGCTCAACTGGAATTCCATCACCTCTACTAGCTTTCTCCATAGTCATGCTTCCTAAGGCCCACTTGACTTCACACTCCAGGATGTCTGACTTTAGGTGAGTGATCGCACCACTGTGATTATCTGGGTCATGAAGATCTTTTTTGTATAGTTCTTCTGTGTATTCTTGCTCCCTCTTCTTAATATCTTCTGCTTCTGTTAAATCCATACCATTTCTGTCCTTTATTATGCCCATCTTTGCATGAAAATTCCCTTGGTATCTCTAATTTTCTTGAAGAGCTCTCTAGTCTTTCCCATTCTATTATTTTCCTCTATTTCTTTGCACTGATCACTGAGGAAGGTTTTCTTATCACTCCTTGCTATTCTTTGGAACTTTGCATTCAAATGGGTATATCTTTCTTTTTCTCCTTTGCCTTTTGCTTCTCTTCTTTTCATAGCTGTTTGTAAGGCCTCCTCAGACAACCATTTTGCCTTTTTGTATTTCTTTTTCTTGGGGATGGTCTTGATCACTGCCTCCTGTACAATGTCACAAACCTCCGTCCATAGTTTCTCAGGCACTCTATCTATCAGATCTAATCCCTTGAATCTATTTCTCACTTCCACACATGCGAATATCCTTGTACACATGCATAAATATTTCACAGATTATTTAAGTTAAAATTCTAGCAGAAAGGGAATCTAACTAATGTCATTATTTTCTGTGACTTCTTCCATACTCATGTCATTGCAATTTATCAATCTTGCTGAGAAGCTTAAAGACTAAGGTTTAATTTCTTACTGAATATTATTTCCATCTTTATTATTTAATCCAATGTGAATTTTTATTCAGTTCAGTTGCTCAGTCGTGTCCAACTCTTTGCGACCCCATGAATCGCATCACACCAGGCCTCCCTGTCCATCACCAACTCCCGGAATTCACTCAAACTCATGTCCATCGAGTCAGTGATGCCACCCAGCCACCTCATCCTCTGTCATCCCCTTCTCCTCCTGCCCGCAATCCCTCCCAGCATCAGAGTCTTTTCCAATGAGTCAACTCTTCGCATGAGGTGGCCAAAGTACTGGAGTTTCAGCTTTAGCATCATTCCTTCCAAAGAAATCCCAGGGCTGATCTCCTTCAGAATGGACTGGTTGGATCTCCTTGCAGTCTCCAAGGGACTTTCAAGAGTCTTCTCCAACACCACAGTTCAAAAGCATCAATTCTTCAGCGGTCAGCCTTCTTCACAGTCCAACTCTCACATCCATACATGACCACTTGAAAAACCATAGCCTAGAATTTTTATTAGACTTACTGAATTTTGACACCAGTTTCTGTGCAATATCCTGATGAGTTTTCATCACTTTGGGGCACTGTATTTTACTACCAGATAGTAGGTGGAGCACATGTTGGTTATTAGACTTGTAAATAATGCATATTCACTTACACTGTATCAGTCAACACTAAAAATTATTTCTTAAGGAAAGTAGAAATTATCATGTTAAAGAATAAGATATATCAAGTTGACAAAGAGAGAAAGGATCTGAATTCTTGATCTCCTAAACTAAGAATTTCTGCCAAGTGCTAGAAAACTCTGGGTAAATATTTCCATTACACTTTGATGTATAAATACCAAACTTCATATTCAAGTGCTAGTCAATTAGAGAGTTTTTCATGATAACTGTAGTGGTAGAAGACACATGACCAAGCTACATAATAACTTAAGTCTCTGGGTTTTATTATCTGTAAATTAAATAAAAGTGGCAAAAATGACAAGGCTCAGTGCTGGTTAGAGATAAAGACTGATTTTTTTTTTTACCATCAATGAAGTATAACTTTTCCAATGGACAATTAAGAAAAACTAATGACATAAAAACTATAAATTTCATTTTATATATAGTAATTCTGCCTCCAGAAATAAGCATTTCCTTGCTTAACCCAATGAAATAATTAAAAATAAGATGAGCATTAGACATATAGATGAGTATCAAGTATGGCACAAGGCCAGTTATATAAGAGGAGACTGTATCTGCTCCACTAATTCTTTCCTGTGTCTTCTGTAATGATCAAGGCATGATCATTCCATGCAGAAGGCCATCTGATAGACAAGATATACATGGTACAAGGAAGGAGCAGGCAACGTTGGACTGAAAACCTCTTGTGCCCCATCTCAGAACTCTGTTCTCAGCTGCTGAGGTTGTTTATTTTTATTTTGTTAGTTTTGAAAACATAGGTTAAATCACTTATTGTTTGAAAAATGGTGGGAAGAAATGGCAACACTGATGGATATAAAATGACGATTTTATTTTCATGATTTCTTGTGCAAGATTTTGAGTATTTTCAAAATTAAGAACAGTAAGTTATGTGTTCAAAACTTGTTAGGAAATCATTTTGCCAATTCATTTTACTAAAAATACCAATTATAAGGATTCATAAAATCATAAAGCTTATCCAATGACCTCCTGA
This sequence comes from Bubalus kerabau, assembly GCF_029407905.1. Taxonomy (NCBI): domain Eukaryota; kingdom Metazoa; phylum Chordata; class Mammalia; order Artiodactyla; family Bovidae; genus Bubalus; species Bubalus kerabau. Next base: position 18,148,397 of record NC_073626.1, read on the forward strand.
TTAACGAGCAATTAATTTTACTCCTGGAGAATAAAATTTAGTAATCAACATACACTGACTTCCGATATGGTTTAAGCTTTTCTCTAACAATCGAAGGTTGAATGGTTTACAACTTCAGGGCCATCTTCCAGATTGTATTCTATGTGAATTTCTGCCTGGATTTGTGTAATAATAAAAGACCTCCACCAACATCTGTTTTGAAGAGTTCATAGCTATTAGTTTATTTCATTATCTTTCTAGCAAAACCTGAGCATTTCAGGACTATTAAAGTCATAGCTTTAAATACATTACCAAACCATGATTTAAGGTCTGCTACAAGCCCATATATTAGAGGAGAAAAACCAACGGGGAATATTTGGCTCAAGTCCCCAGGTTGAGATCATGGGAGAGATCATGGTCAGAGGTGTGATACTTGCCAGAAACCTCAGAAAAATATCTCACATCTGCATGTCACTCCACCCTTTACCACCAGAAAAAAATAAGGCAATACAAGGCTAATATCTTTCCACCTTTTCCAAAGTTGGGGCATTGAAAGCCATTCTTTGCAGATGAGATTGTTAAGTTTCATGTATGAATGCACAAAGAAATGGCATAGATCATAGGTGAGCTACATCGTCCTGCAACCCATTTTAAAAAGCAGTTTTTCATGTGGCATTCTCCTTGTACTAGACTTGAGTATTAAAAAACACAAAAATATCCTGGAGTATAACTGCCAAAATACTTAAAAACATATGCTTGATTATTATTTCCCTCCAGATCAAAATTTGAAGTAGAATTCAAAATAATCATCTACTCCAAGATAATGTAAAACTTAATTTGTTGTTGTAATATATTGTGAAGGTTTAACAACTTTTGACTAGGTTCTGGAAATTATTATTATCTTTTAAGAGTATATGTAGAGAATCAGATTAACGTTACAACCATTGTTTTAAAATATAATCTCATCACTGAATCATTCTGTCCTGCTATTTTTAATCATTATATTATTTTTAATAATATAAAAACACCTATGAACATACCACTTAACACAAAAGCTAGAATCTTAATGATAAAGTGCAGTTAACCATAAAGTCTTCTCACAATGTATACGTCCATCTCTCTCTACTGGAGTCAGCATCCTCCCAAATATATATTTATCTTTTCTTTCATTTTTTTCCACAGCTTTATTGAGATGCAATTGACATAAAATGAGCTGCATGTTTTTTCCCCTGAGTTTTATTTAGATGCAATTGACATGTAACATCGTATAACTTTAGTGTGTACAAAATAATGATTTAATATACCTATAGTTATAAAATGATTATCATACTAAGTTTGGTTAATATCTATCACCTCAGATAATTATAGTTTTTTTCTTGTGATAACTTTAAGGCTGACTACTATCTTAGCAACTTTCAAATGCACAATACAGTTTTGTTATCTATAATCACCAGGCTGTGCATTAAAGCCTGAGAACATATTTATATTATAACTAGAAATTTGTATCTTTTGACCACCTTCACCCATTAACCCCCCACCCCAACTTTTACCAGCCACCAATCTTTTTCTATGAGTTTGATTTTTTTATTAATAGATACCACATTGAGATCATGTAATATTTACCTTTAATTGTCTATTTTATTTCACTTAGCATAATGTTCTCAATTCATGTTGTCACAAATGCAAGATTTCATTCTTGCTGAAGAATATTTGATTATACAGGTGGCTCAGATGGTAAAGAATCTGCCTGCAATGCAGAACACCAGGTTTGATACCTAGGTTGGGAAGATTTCCTAGAGAAGAAAATGGCAACCCATGCCAGTATTCTTGCCTGGAGAATCCCATGGACAGAGGAGCCTGGTGGGCTACAGTCCATGGGATCATAAAGAGTTGGACGTAACTGAACGACTGACACATAATGGCTAAATACTATTTCATTATATATGTAGACCATATTTTCTTTATCCATTTATCCATTGATGGGCACCTAAGTTGTTTCCATGTATTAGCTATTGTAAATAATGCTGCTGTGAACATGGGGAAGTAGATACCTCTTTATTTATAGTGACTTGATTTCTTTGGATATATACCCAGAAGTAGAATTGTTGGATCATACAGTAGTTCTATTACTTTTTTTGAGGCCCCTCCATACTTTTTTCCATAGCGGTTGCACCAATTTACTTTAGCACCAACATGTGCAAGGGTTCCCTCTTCCCCACATCCTCACCAACATTTGTTATTTGCAGACTTTTTGATGATAGCCATTCTGACAGGTGTGAAGTGATATCTCATTGTGGTTATGATTTGCATTTCTCTGATGAAGAGCGATACTGAGTATCTTTTCATGTGCCTGTTGGCCATCTGTATGTCTTCTTTGGAAAAATATCTATTCAATTTTTCATAAAAACTTTCAGCTGTTTTGTATGAGTTGTATTGTCACAGTTTTTAATTTTTACCCAAGGGATTGGTATAAAATGGCATTGCATTTTGGTCTTGATTTGCATTTCACTGACTTTCAGAAGGACCAAACTATTAAACATATTATCTTCTTCTTAAATATGACTTATCTCTCCAATTATTTTGAATATATCTTAATATATTTTATTATTTTATTTGTAGAAGCACATTTGTATTTTATTTCAAAACAGTTGTTAGATTCTTAGATATTTGTTATCCTTGAATGCTGTTGTACATAGATATAATTTCTTTAACCATATTTTCCATTTGCTTGTTCCTGTTATATATATTATACATATAAAATACATACAACATATGTAATGCATATTGATACATAAGATATAAAAATTAGATATAAATGTTTATAATTTATATAAAATATAATTGATATGAAGTGTTAAAGAAACCATATTTTTTTAATTTTATGTATGTTTTATATTCAATTTCCTCATAGATAAAGCTTTAATTTACTTTTATACATTTCTGTCACTTGATTCTTGGTTTTCCAATAGTTGCAACTATTCGGGCATACCTTTTCTGAAAGGTTCTCTTTTTCAGACCTATTTCTGAGCCTGTTAGTGCTCAGCTATTTACTGGAAAATGATAAAGAAAAACTACTATGGCTATATTGCTGTTAATAGCTATTAATCCTTCAATATAGTGTTTTGTGGTTCTGAATATAGCACGTTGACTTCCCTGGTAGCTCAGATCATAAAAGCGTCTGCCTGAAATGAGGGAGACCCAGGTTCAATCCCTGGGTCGGGAAGATGCCCCTGGAGACGGAAATGGCAACTCACTCCAGTACTCTTGCCTGGAAAATTCCATAGACGGACAGAGGAGCCTGGTAGGCTACAGTACATGGGATTGCAAAGAGTCGAACACGACTGAGTGACTTCACTTTTACTTTCACTTATATATGTATTTCGGAGAAGGCAATGGCACCCCACTCCAGTACTCTTGCCTGGAAGATCCCATGGACGGAGGAGCGTGGTAGGCTGCAGTCCATGGGATCGCTGCCAGTCGGACACGACTGAGCGACTTGACTTTCACTTTTCACTTTCATGCATTGGAGAAGGAAATGGCAATCCACTCCACTATTCTTGCCCGGAAAATCCCAGGGACGAGGGAGCCTGGTGGGCTGCCATCTCTGGGGTCGCACAGAGTCGGACACGACTGAAGCGACTTAGCAGCTGCAGCATATATGTATTTGGACCTAAGGAAAGAGTAATTATATATGTATTTCATCAGGCATTCTTTTATTAATTCATATTTTCATTCTATTCCATAAAGATTGATTGAGTACCTCTTCTTTCCCTAGAAATGTGCTAGGAAGTGAAATGTATGAAAGACACTTAAGACTTGGTGAATCAATGCCATTTTTTCACGGGCCTACAGAGTTTATTTCTGGGCATCAGAGCAGATTCAGAAGAGATGGCTTATGTTTCAATAATTAGTCAAAGACATATTTACCCTATAAAGTCTAAACTCATCCATTTGAAAACCAATATATATTATGAGTGGAGAAGGAATTGGCTACAGTGCTTGGGGTCACAAGAATCAGACATGACTTAGTAAGGAAACCAACAAATCCACCATATATTATGAGTGCGACAGTGATATAGATTTTCAAAACCAAGGATAACTTAGAAATCATCTTGTTCATTTTGATATTTGGCAAAACTAATACAGTTATGTAAAGTCTAAAAATAAAATAAAATTTAAAATTAAAAAAATAAATAAATTAATTAATTAAAAAAAAAAAAGAAATCATCTTGTTCAATTATTTTTGTTTGTTTGTTTTATGACCTGCTAAGGTTCAGATGGATTAATAAAAAGAGGCTGCCTGGGTATAATCTCAGACGCTACCATTTATTTTCTGTATTTCCTTAGACAACTGACCTGGACATTAAGTCTTGAAGTCTCAGTGTCCTCACCGAAAAATAGAGGTGTCATTTTATCAGAACTAATACTAGTTCTGAATGGAATGCACTAGCACCGTGCCCAGCATGGAGTCAACAATCATTACTTACTAATAATGAGCTAAATATTACCAGCAATACCACTAGTTGAAACCACTTTTTTGATTCAGCCTCTAGGGAAAAAATTGACTTTAAAATTTTTTGTGAACATGAAGTAATAATCATAATCTTCTACATCGCATGATGTGTGTCAAATTTTATTAGTGTTCACCATCACATGCTTCCTCTTCTTGTGAGGGAATTATTCCTCCCTGAGACATGGAAGTCAGACAGGCTTTGTCCAGTGAAATGTGAATGAACCTGAAATACATCATTTTCCACCAAAAGTCTTAAGAGAAATTGTGTAGTTTCTTTTTTTTCTTTTCTTTTTCCACAAGGCCAAAATAACCCAATAGGGGCTGAGCTCTATGGATTTAGAATGAAGAATTTTGAAATAGAACCTCAGCCTACCCATGATGAATACATATTGCAGTCAAGAAATAAATTATGGTTGTTGTAAGGTATTGAATTTTACAGGGTCTTTGTTACCATGGAAATAACTTTTTTTTAAACTATAGAATAACCTGGGAAAAGCTGATTAATACAGGGAATTACATGTATTTTTCCTGCATTGTCTTGCTATTTATTTCCATGGCAGCAATGTCTGCAAACCTTGCCAAATACATGGTTGAATGTTGTCGATTTTATTTGGTAATTTTATGTTTAAAGTGTTAATCTTCTTTCTGGAATTGAGGAGGAAAATATGAATGAGTTCCCCCGCCCCTCCCGGTTTCTTCCCAGATGTTTGGCAACATACAGAAAGAAGAAAATGTTAATGGTTTTGAAATGAAATTAGGCTAGAATGTTAGTCTCATCGGAGAAAACTGTATTTTAAAACAGGAGGGATTGTAATTGTCTTCCTGAGGGCAGCACCTCATTTATTTATTGAGAAGCTTCTTATTTGTCATCAAGTTTGAAGACAGGTTCATTCAGCTCAGCTCAAACAAGTTAACTAGATAGATTTATTTTGAAATACTGGTCACTTAATAACAGTCAATAAAAACATATATTTTGAGGCTTCTGCAACATTAAGTATGATTAAATTCAAATTCAGAAAAAGTAGGATAAATATATATTTCAAACAGTTAGCTTAAAACAAGAACACTTCCACAAGAACACTGTGCAAGTGTTGCAGTGTGTGCAAACTGGGTTTAGAAAAGGCAGAGGAACCAGAGATCCAGTTGCCGACACCTGCCAGATCATAGAGAAAGCAAGGGAATTTCAGAAAAACATCTTCTGCTTCATTGATTATGCTAAAGACCCTGTGTGGATCGCAATAAACTGTGGAAAATTCTTAAAGACATGGGAATACCAGACCACCTTATCTGTCTCCTGAGAAACCTGTATGCAGATCAAGAAGAAACAGCTAGAACCAGACATGGAACAACGGACTGGCTCCAAATTGGGAAAGGAATATAACAAGGCTATCGTTTTTAACTTCTTATTTAACTTCCCTGCTTATTTAACTTCAATGTAGAGTGTATCATGAGAAATGCAAAGCTGGATAAAGCACAAGCTGGAATCAAGACTGTCAGAAGTAACAACCTCATATATGTAGATGATATCACTCTAAACGCAGAAAGTGAAGAGGAACTAAAGAGCCTCTTGATGAAGGTGAAAGAGTGAGTTCAGTCACTCAGTCATATCCGACTCTTTGTGACCCCATGAACCGCAGCACGCCAGGCCTCCCTGTCCATCACCAACTCCTGGAGTTTACTCAAACTCATGTCCATTGAGTCAGTGATGTCATCCAGCCATCTCATCCTCTGTTGTCCCCTTTTCCTCCTGCCTTCAATCTTTCGCAGCTTCAGGATGTTTTCAAATGAGTCAGTTCTTAGCATCAGGTGTCCAAAGTATTGGAGTTTCAGCTTCAATATCAGTCCTTCCAATGAATATTTAGGACTGGTTTCCTTTAGGATGGACTGGTTGGATCTCCTTGCAGTCCAAGGGACTCTCAAGAGTCTTCCCCAACACCACAGTTCAAAAGCATCAATTCTTCAGCGCTTAGCTTTCTTTGTAATCCAACTCTCACATCCATACATGACTACTGGAAAAACCATAGCCTGGTCTAGATGGACCTTTGTGGACAAAGTAATGTCTCTGCTTTTTTAATATGCTGTCTACGTTGGTCATAACTTTCCTTCCAAGGAGTAAGCGTCTTTTAATTTCATGGCTGCAATCACCATCTGCAGTGATTATGGAGCCCAAAAAAATAAAGTCAGCCACTGTTTCCCCATCTATTTGCCATGAAGTGATGGGGCCAGATACCATGACCTTAGTTTTCTGAATGTTGAGCTTTAAGCCAACTTTTCACTCTCCTCTTTCACTTTCATCAAGAGGCTCTTTAGTTCTTCTTCACTTTCTGCCATAAGGGTGGTGTCATCTGCATATCTGAGGTTATTGATATTTCTCCTGGCAATCTTGATTCCAGCTTGTGCTTCCTCCAGCCCAGCGTTTCTCATGATGTATTCTGCATATAAGTTAAATAAGTTAAATACAGCCTTGACGTAGTACTCCTTTTCCTATTTGGAACCACTCTGTTGTTCCATGTCCAGTTCTAACTGTTGCTTCCTGACCTGCATACAGGTTTCTCAAGAGGCAGGTGAAAGAGGAGAGTGAAAAAGCTGCCTTGAAACTAAACATTCAAAAACTAAGATCATAGCATCCAATCCTATCACTTCAAGGCAAATAGATGAGAAAAACTGGAAGCAGTGACAGATCTTACTGTCTTGGGCTCCAAAATCACTGCAGATAGTGAGTGCAGCCATGAAATTAAGACACTTGCCCCTTGGAAGGAAAGCTATGAGAAACCTAGATAGCATATTTAAAAGCAGAGATATCACTTTGCCAACAGAAGTCTGTATAGTCAAAGTTATGGTTTTTCCAGTAGTCATGTACAGACGTAAGAGTTGGACTTATGTAGGACAGAGGAGCTTGGTGTGGTACAGTCCACGGGATTGCCAAGAGTCGGACAGGACTCAGCAAGTGGACAATAAAAAGCACACTGTAAGATCACTTAATAGAATTGATAATCGCCAGAAATAAGAAATTTCTTAAAATTGTCAAATGGAATTAAGCTGTTTATATGCTTTAATTTTTTTTTTTTTTTTCGGATAAATGCATTTGAGGAGAGAAGTGATGGGGACTTAAAACATCATAGAATTGTATTTGTCAAATTCTGTGTTTGGTATATTGCTATTAAATATCTTTCATACATATTAATACATATTTCTATTTCTTCAATATTTTATAAATTTTTAAAGAAGAGAAATCAAGTAAGTTAAAAAAAACTGAGAATATCTGTTTGATTTGTGACATATAAATTGTGTGATGATATAGCAGAAGCTGCTTCAGAGAGGTAATGAGGGTAGAAATCAGATTGGAGATGGTTGAGAAAAGAGCAAGAAGTGATAAAATGAAGATAGAGATGGTCCATGGCAACTTTTTTCCAGAAAGGAGATATGGTAGTGAATGGAAGAGGATGTCATTTAGGAAAGTGTGATTATGGGAATTCCCTGGTGGACCAGTGGATAGGACTCTATGCTTTTATTGCCAAGGCCCCAAGTTCAATCCTTGCTTGGGGAACTAAAATCCCACAAGCGACATGGTGTGGCAAAAGTTTTAAAAAGAGAGAAAGTGGTTATTTGCCTTTATTTTAGTTTGTAGTAAAGGAGGATTGACACCTGTTTCCAAGCCAATGGAGAAGATCAGTTAAGAAGAAGAGGATAAAGAGAGGAAAAGAAACATAATACCAAAACATACCTGAAAAGAAAGGAGGGTTGGATCCACATTGTACACAGAGAAAGTCACCTTGAGTTGGAAAAATTCATGGCCCTTTTATTGCAACAGGAAGGAAGAAAAAGTTACATATTCTTCCCAGAAAGCTAAGAGAGGTGCCTGCTTTCTGAATTAGGGAAATAGCAAAGAGAGTGAAATTGGTGGATGCAATCAAGAGGAATTTAATAAACAATAACAAGACTTCCCTGATGGACTTTGGACTTCCCTGGTGGCTCAGATGGTAAAGCATCTATCTACAATGCGGAAGACCTGGGTTTGATCCCTGGGTCGGGAAGATTCCCTGGAGAAGGAAATGGCAACCCACTCCAGTACTCTTGCCTAGAAAATCCTATGGATGGAGGAGCCTGGTGCAGGCTACTGTCCATGGGGTCGCAAAGAGTCGGACACGACTGGGCAACTTCACTTTCACTTTCACTTTCAACAGGACTTTAAGGACTGATGCTGAAGCTGAAATTCCAATACTTTGGCCACCTTATGCAAAGAGTTGACTCATTAGAAAAGACCCTGATGCTGGGAGGTATTGGGGGCAGGAGGAGAAGGGGATGACAGAGGATGAGATGGTTGGATGGCATCACCAACTCAATGGACATGAGTTTGGGTAAACTCCAGAAGTTGGTGATGAACAGGGAGCCCTGGCGTGCTGCAATTCATGGGGTCGCAAAGATTTGGACACAACTGAGCGACTGAACTGAACTGAACAGGACTTTGTTACTTCTTACATGTTTTCTTGCTGGGGGCAGTACACATGGATAAAAGACAATTCAGGGTTAGCTGGACTTCTGGCTTGAAAAGATGAATGAGGCACAATGCTATTTGCTGTCATCAAGATCTTGGAACATGTGTAGATTAGAAACCAGTCTCAACTGAGGGGCAAACTTGCACAAAAACTCTCCCAGAAACACAGATCAGAACAACCACACTGAGAGCACTGCCTCACCAGAGGGAGAGAACTGTCAAATGGAGCAGAAGGTAAGGGATGTGAATTTTCTGCTGGTGGCATCAATACACTACAGAGGTGGAATCTGTGTCCACCTCTGGTGATTTTATTGTCTTTATTAGACCATATATATTTTTGGTCCTTTATAATATTTTATGAGCCTAGTGAGAAACTATGTTTGTGAACATCTTAAAAATCCAAAATTCTGAAGTTCAGATTTTCCTTCTAGAAGTATCTGCTGTTTTTTGGGTTGAGCCTGGTTACAGCAAAATAGCAGTCCAAAAAAAAAAAAAAAATCAATGGAAATGGCTTAAAATTTTTAAAATCAATTGCTTTGGAGCACAGTTCTTAGATATTTTCAGTATTCATTTTATTATTCAATAAGAATTTATTGAGGAGCTACTATATGCAAAATACAGTTTTAAACACCTAGGACAAGTAAATGAGGGTTTCCTCAATGGCTCACCCAGTAAAGAATCTGCCTGCAATGCAGAAGACACAGGAGATGCTGGTTCGATCCCTGGGTGGGGAAGATCCCCTGGAGCAGGAAATGGCAACCCATTCCAGTATTCTTGCATGAAAAATCCCATGGACAGAGGAACCTGGCGGGCTACAGTCCAAAGGGTCACAGAGTCAGACACGACTGAACGACTAAGCACGCAAGGAGGCTCACAAGGAAATGAAGCTCTTCCAAACTCCAGGGAAAAAACAAACAAACAGAAAAACTGAGCCTTCAAGAGGCTTATGTTCTAATAAGAAAAACCTAATGAGCAGTAAGCATAATAAGTAAATAATAAACAGGATAGTATGTTCAAAAGTGGTAATTATTTTGCAAAGAAAAAAAGAGCAATGAATGGGAGATCTGACATGAAGATAAGCAGTAATACTGTAATTAAAATTTGATTATCAGCATGGACCACATTAAGAAGGTAACAGCTGAGCAAATATTGAGGGGTTGAAACATTTAGACATTTGAGGAAAAAGGGAACAGCTAGTGCAAAATGCCAGAGAGTATGTGAGATAGAATAAGAACACCAAGGTGACTGGATCAGAGGGACCAGGAAGGAGTAGAAGATGACAAGGATGGAGGGATAGAGAGGTGACAGTTCATTGGCTGCTTCTTCTGAGTGTGATGGGGAGTCACTAGGGAAATTTAAACAGAGGCGACACACGAACTGACTTGAGATTTATAAAGATCAGTTTGTCTATTGTGTTGAAAGAGTTACTCTATCTGTGGGTAAAGTAGGAGGGCGAGGAGTCCAAAAAGAAAGCCATGCTAGGTAAGGTCAGAGATGATGGAGGCTGAACCGAGGAGGTACAGCACATTAGGATGCTGTTTTAAAAATGAAACAGGATTTGATGACCCATCAATATGTGTGTGAGGGGAAAAAAGCCAAGAATAACTTCAAGGTATTTGGCCTGAGCAACTAGAAAGATGAAACTGGCATCAGCTGAGGAGGGAAGGCTGTGGGTGGAGTAGGTGTCCAAGAGAGTATGCAGATCAGGAAGTCAGCTCTAAATGATTTAAGTCAGAGATGTCAGGTAGACACTCTAGAGAGTTGCCAGCATGGAGCGCATTGTCAATCTTCCACCTAATAACACAACTCATCCCATTAGTATGTGAATGAATGACTCAGCGTGGTGTATCTGAGCAGAACATATTACATATTTAATGATCAGTTCATATTCAAATTCTTGAGATTCTACCAAATGTGTTTTGTTTGTATGTCCTATGACAGAATAGAAATACCTTAGGATATCCAAAAAGCTAAGTTGGATGGAGTGTAAATAGACCAGAATATCCAAAAGCTCACTTAACCTGTTCTTTCAAAAAGTTTAAAGTATTTGATTTTTGTTAGAAAAACTCTACATGTTTCTTTTTTTTAAAATGTAATTTGGACTCTAATATTGCTCTGAAATCTCTATCATTATTTCATATCCCAAGTTTATTTGCTTTCTATATTGCAAATTTCTAAAATAATTATTTTGTCATTTTGTAGTCCAGAAGAACATTTCAGTGTATCATAATACAGTCATAAACGAGCTCAAGACTCAGCCTACCCATATTTCTCTTTTCTTCTAAGTAGATTTAGATTATTGCTGATGAGGAGGTTAATTTCACATATTCAAGTCAACAATGATTGCCAGACAGGTTTATGGGATGGAAATGCTTACAGACCGTCCACGAACCTTGACAGCAAAGTGATATGAAGTATATTTGTAATATTTTCTTAGTTATTTTTATCTGCTAGGCTTACAGACGTGTAAATAAAAGTGGCAGATTTCCCCAAAGAATTAAATTTCAGCTTATGAGTTTATTTTATGGAGCCTCTATTCTACCTGTACAAGTACTTCAAGTGGAAATTCAGGCAAATATAAAGCAACATCCTATTTTGTTTTATTAGTGTATTTTACAACAATTCTGCAGATACATAAGCTTCAGAGATCGTAAACACCCAAGGCCTTGAAGACTTTACCTTCCAATAAAGTGCTTTTTGAAAAGTGGTGCTGCCTTCCAACCCATAAATACACTGTTACCCTTGAGGGAGCAAAGATTTATCTCTTCTCAATTTACAAGTAAATCCATTGTTAACCCACCTCACCTCTTCACCAATAAAAGGCTGATTTATGATCAACTGTCAATGAGTCCATCTGAAGTGGTTTCTACTAAGGCTAAGAAAAGAGACGATAAGGAAACCTAGTAAATTGTGCACCTTTTAATGTAGATTAAATTAAGTGAGCTATAGCATACAGTTCAGCATCAATCCTAAAGAAGGACTTGTCTGTTTTGTATTATACCTTCATGATGGGAACCAAAATGCCAGCCAATAATACTTCCTCCAAAAGAACATTGTTCACTAGGCTTGGGGGTTCTGACTGTGCTTCAGTTGTCTCTTAGATAATCCCGATAAACTCCTATTTATAGTCACTTGCCCATTCTTTCCTGCCATCTCCTTCCAAATAATTTTGGAGTCCATTTCATTGTTTATGTGAATACAGTATTCTATGCAAAGAACAACATCAAAACAAATAGCACATTATATATTTATAAAGAGGAAATGTTAAGATTAATAAACTGAAATAAGGATGGTTCTCTCAGCTAACAGAAAAGTCTCTTGATAATGAGAAGAATGGTCTCTGGCGTTAAGAGCTGCATTGTAAACCCTTCACCAACTGTTCCTTAAATCACATATTCTCTGGGGTGTACAGCATAATTGCATTTTCTTAAACCATATTGTTTGGGGTGTCAGCATCTTGGAAGATTCTTCATGATTTCTCTTTCTTAGAGGGTGAGCAGCCAAAGAACCATGAGGAGGCTTTTTATGTGACCCTAATCATGGTCAAGGGCTTCCTTGGTGGCTCAGGGGGTAAAGGATCTGCCAGCGACATGGATCTAATGCCTGAGTTGGGAAGATCCCCTGGAGAAGGAAACGGCAACCCACTCCAGTACTCTTACCTGGGAAATTCTATGGGCAGAGGAGCCTGGCGGGTTACAGTCCATGGGGTCACAAAAGAGTCAGACACAACTGAGCAACTAAACAACAGCAATCATGGTCAAAGGATATTATGATTTTGAGACCCAGAGTGGATCCTAAGCATTTTCCAGTGTTGTTTGAAAAAAGATGCTGAAGAATATGGCATCTTATATCTTCATAAGAGGTTTGTAAAACACATTAGCATTTAAGTGCTCCAAGAAGTACTGTAACTGATAATTGTATTCAATTTTGCTTGGCCCATCCTTCTTCAAATATACTACATTACAGTTCTCTGTTGTGGTCAAGCTGAAATAAAATTCAATCACTTGTTAGTAATGTTAATCTAATCCAACTCACTTAAAAATGAGGAAACCAAGGCCAAAGAAGATAATCTATACCTTCATCCATGAGTTCTCCAATTCTGTCATAGGCTTAACTGGACCTGAGATCTGTGGATTACCAATTTACTGCATGCTATTTATAGGACTCTATTAAAAACATTGTGAAAAGATTGATCTGTGTATAAGATCAGAGGAAACTATAAAAAAAAAAACAGAAAAATTTTCTTTGCTCAATATTGTGAGAAACCTCACTTGCTCCAATATTTTATTTATTTCTACTTCTACATAAAAAGGTTTGAAATCCATTACCTCATTTACTTACCATCACCTGACAATGTGGTGACTGCAGCCATGAAATTAAGACTTGTTCCTTGGAGGAAAAGTTATGACCAAACTAGACAGCATATTAAAAAACAGAGACATTACTTTGCCAACAAAGGTCTGTCTAGTCAAAGCCAAGGTTTTTCCAGTAGTCGTGTATGGATGTGAGAGTTGGACTATAAAGAAAGCTAAGTGCCAAAGAGTTGATGTTTTTGAACTGTGGTGTTGGAAAAGACTCTTGAGAGTCCCTTGGACTGCAAGGAGATCCAACCAGTCCATCATAAAGGAAATCAGTCCTGAATATTCATTGGAAGGACTGATGCTGAAGCTGAAACTCCAATACTTTGGCCACCTGATGCAAAGAACTGACTCATTGGAAAAGACCCTGATGCTGGGAAAGATTGAAGGCAGGAGGGAAAGGGGATGACAGAGGATGAGATGGTTGGATGGCATCACCAACTCGATGGACATGAGTGTGAGTAAACTTCAGGAGTTGGTGATGGACAGGGAAGCCTGGTGTGCTGCAGTCCATGGGGTCGCAAAGAGTCGGACACGACTGAACTGAACCTGACAGTAAAGTGCTATTCTTAGCAAATTATCCAGAAACATGAATTCTTCATTTTTAAGCCTGGAAAAATTAAATTGTCTTTTTCTGTATTAGTCTATTTCAGCTGCCATAACAAAATACCAAGGACTGGGTGGCTTAAACAAGAGAAATGTATTTTCTCAAAGTTCTGAAGGCTAGAAGTCCAAGATAATGACTGGCAGGGTTGGTTTCTGGTGAAGCCTCTCTTCCTGGCTTCTGAACAGCTGCCTTCTTGCTGCGTCCTCACAGTCTTTCATCTGTATGTCACATGCCGCTGTCTCTTCCTTCCCTTTTAAGGACATCAGTCCTCTTGGATTACAGCCCTATCGTTATGATCTCATTTAACCTAAATTACCTCCTTAAAGGTCTTATCTCCAAGTACAGTCACACTGGGGGTTCGGGCTTCAACATACAAATTTTGAGGGGGACAAAATTCAGACCAAATCATTTCCATTCCTGGTTATTATTTTCTGCTGTCATTTGTTGTTTCAGAGAACCTTCCTTTTCCATCCCTCTTCCTTCAGGTTGCCCCAGGTTAGCTCTTTCTTTCTTGTCCCTAAACTTTCCAAACATATTTTGTAACTGAAAAACTGAAGTCTGGGGATAGAGTCAACAACAGTCAAAGATTTTTATTACCTTGAACTTTCATAGACTTTATTTTCCTGCACAGAACAGTCCCTCTCCAGGTTCTCAGTTTGGGAAGCCTGCTTCAAGCCCTTGTGAACAAACCCATGGTCCTTCCACAGTAATTGGCTCATCAATTGTAGTCTTGCAGAGTGAGCTGTGGGGCTTCCCTAATAGCTCAGCTGGAAAAGAATCTGCTGGCAATGCAGGAGACCCTGGTTTGATTCCTGGATTGGGAAAGATCCCCTAAAGAAGAGATAGGCTGCCCACTCCAGTATTCTTGGGCTTCCCTGGTGGCTCAGATGGTAAGGAATCCACCTTCAATGCAGGATACCTGGGTTCGATCCCTGGGATGGGAAGATCCCCTGGAAGAGGGCATGGCAACCCACTCCAGTATTCTTTCTTACTTGAAGAATCCCCATGGACAGAGGAGCCTGGCAGCTATAGTCCATGGGGTCACAAAGAGTCAGACACGACTGAGTGACTGAGCACAGCGTACAGCACAGAGTGAGCAGTACCCAACTAGGAGATGAAACTTACTGTGTGTACAGCACACTGGTAGTATCAATTTGTTGAATCTTTTCTTTAAAACAGTCTCATATACATGAAAGAAATAAGTATGGTTGCACTGATGTTAACTTGACCATTTCTCACATTCTGTTAGCTAATGCAGAGCTAAAAACACATGTGTTTCGGGAATGCTGATTCTGTTTCAAATTCACTGCAGCAAAAGGAGGGAAAATATGTAATAAACAGACCAACCAAAAATAAGTAAGCTGCATTTGATCACTTTCATAACAACCTTTACATTGTGTGTTATTGCTATGTTAATTAACATGGCTAACATCTCCATGTTGTTTTCCGTTGTGCATTTTTATTGCTCTCATCGTCATTTGCAAAGCAATAAACAGACATTAAGTAGTTAAATGACTGAACTAGCATCACACTATTAATATTAACTGCTTGAACCAAACAAACATAATTGATTTAAACTGAGATTCAGTAGTTAATTCAATCGACATTGACTGCACGCCAGGCTCTGGTAATATAATGGTGAGCAAAGAGTCAGAGCTTGGATTTAACCCTGCCTACCAGATGCTGGTGGAAAAACAGACACATTTTTTAACATGACCAGAAGGGTTATCAATCAGGTTTTGACTAGTCACAGAAATTAAGAAAGGCTGCAGAGGGGACTTCCCTGGTGGTCAAGTGGTTAAGAGTCCAGTTTCCAAAGCAGGGGATGTGGGTTCAATCCCTGTTCCAGGAACTAAGATCCCACCAGGGCAACTAAGCCCACACTCTGTAAGTACTAAGCCCATTTGCCTCAATAAGAGAATCCATGTGCCTGCAACTAAGACATGATGCAGCTAAAAATAAATCCTTTTTTTTTTTTTTAAGAAAAAGAAAGGGTGCAGAAATAAGGTCATATGGAGAGCCAAAGTAGCTAAGTCAGAGAGAAGTATTCCAGTCACAGAGGAGGACCAGAGAATGATGTAAGAGGCAAAATAAATGAACGAACGAGTGAATGAATTGAAAAGATATTTAGTTTGAGACAAAACAAGGACACATCTATGATAACTGGAAATAGTGTCTTATCCTTTTTAGTAAATGCCATTACAAAGAGAGTTAATCATAACTCACACCCAATTTCCAACAAAAATATTATGGTTTGAAACATACTTTCATTTTTTATTAACTCTTTTGTCTCATCCTAAGAATCTAAGGAATATTGCACTAAATCCAGACAATGAACTTCAATAGCCAGATTTTGATGTCTGCTTTAAGGCTATAGAATGTGTGTGGCTGTGTGTACCCCAAGCCACCGGCCTTAAAGAGTGAAGGACACACCCTAAACTTTCCCTTAGTAGCTAATTATTGAAAGTTAGATCTAAAAATTATATCCATGTTGAATATATTCACTACACTTGGGGTGTAACATTTTTCAATTTATCACTCATTTAATATTGTACTGCTTTTTGTTTATTTCCTGTCATAACTGTTTTCTTTAAATATCAAGAGTTACCTTAATCCCTGTACAGTTATAATATTTGAAATCTAAGTATTTATTGTTTCTATATCATTTGTGCTTATTAAACACTTCATTGGGCTTCCCTGGTGGCTCAGATGGTAAAGAATTCACCTGCAATGCGGGAGACCTGGGTTTGATCCCTGGGTTTAAAAGAGCCCCTGGAGGAGGGCAAGGCAACTCACTCCAATATTCTGGCTTCCCTAGTGGCTCACTCTGTAAACAGTTGGCCTGCAATGCAGGAGACCCAGGTTCAATCCCTGGGTGAGGAAATTCCCCTGGAGAAGGAAATGGCAACCCATTGCAGTATTCTTGCCTGGAGAATTCCATGGACAGAGGAGCCTGGTGGGCTAAGTCCATGGGGTCACAAAGAGTCGGACATGATTGAGTGCCTAACACGTTCACTTTCAGACATATCGTTAACATAAGTTTTCATTTTTACCAGAAAAGTGTTAGCCTATCTGATAATCTCACAATTTACCCAGGAACATATTTCTTATTTTCTTTCAGATTCAGTTCTGTGTTCAATAATATTTTTATGATTATCTTGTAGAAGAAACATCAGCATATTTCTTTATACATACTTGGTTATTAAAGTGACCTTTTAAATCATCCATTCAGTATAATGTTAAATACCTATTGTATCCCATCTATTAGTCATATAATTCAGCAACATGTTGATTTTTTTCTTCTCTTTTAAAGATTCATTTTGTCTTGCCATAGAAGAATCCAGAAAGATGAAAAGCCCATGTATGCCAGCAAGCAGTTACCATGAAAGCTTTTTATGATACATGATTCTAACATGCCAGAAGAAAGCCAAATTGAAAACGATGTAGTCTAACTAATAAGAAATACGTTTGCAATTGAAAATTAAATATACTTTTGCATATCCTGATATGCTACTGCACTTGCCTCATTTACATGCAAATAAGGGTTCAATAACTATTTTAATTGCTATATTCTCACAAAAGCAAGGAAAGATGATTCAAAATATATGTATTATTTTATATGGGAAAGATTGTTAATATTCACCAAATAATTACCTAATTTACATAGTGATTAGACTCATCTGCAATAAAGTATTTTTATAAATATACAGAAGAAATATTAGACGTTGTGAAATTTGACAAGTGAAATAACAAGCAAATCTAATAAGCAAAATTGTATGCAGGTGAAAGACTCCTAGTACATTATTTTTAATATAACTTTATTACTAATGTCAAAATAATAAGTCAAATCCTTAAGCATTCTATGCATCATATTTTGTAGGTGAGAGAGGAAAAGCAAATATAATATAGTTAAAAAAATATTGAACATGATCAAACACATCTGAAAAAGATAAATTCCTCAGGGAAGAATTTCCACCTACATAATTTCAAGTGAAGTAATCTATTTTCTAATTAGCAAGGAAAAAATCTCCTGTATATGACCTTGAATTCTAAAATATTAGCTCAGAGGGAATATTTACAATCCAGAGGCTCAGATGCATAATGAAAATACGGACATGACTTTTACTGTTGTTAAGGTTCTTTTTAAATCATTCTTAGGCATAATCAGCCTATGTTGACTGACATTTATAGTATGGAAATTGGCTGGAATACAAATGCAATCGCGTTTGAAATTAGAAAACACATTACTGAGAAGGCAGGTTAAATATTTGTGGTATTTAAAGCCATTTTTCTTGGTAGAACCAATACCTTTGTTCGTTTTGATTAAGCATATATTCTAAATGATTTTTACATATTGAAATTGTTTTAGTTCTCTAATGCTACTTCTTTTGTCATTTTATATGCAGTTGTTATTCATTTCAGAGAAATATATTTTTCAGCTTTCAACATTTTAAGTATGATAAAGGACAGAAGACTGTAGGATTTAAACATAGAGAATTTGTCAGCTAGAAATGTGTGTGAAATGAACAGACAAGAACTTGAACTAGTGAATGAGCAAACTGTCCTGATTTTAAGCAATCTGTTCACTTATTTGTGGGTTTTAAGTGATCAAGAAACAATAATTATAAGATGAACAGTGAGGCTGAGCAGATGGATACGAGGAATGAAGAAACTTTATGAAAAATTCTAGTTAATGACCCTTTCCCCCCGAATCTGGGACAAGACAGAGATTCCTGGGCTTCTGGGAGAATCTCAAAACTATCTTCACTGAACTGAAAACTAAAATTAAAAGGGAGAAAATGCCACTGCGCAACGTATCTGAATTTTGGTGTCAGCCATATTTGAGCTGGAAATTCCTTCATTTATACATTAGGAAATTACCATTCAGAAGTTCAAGCTCATGTAGGATGAGAATGATAATCATTTTCTTCAGGGTTATTGTGAAGAATAAATAAGACCATTAACAAGACTCAAGTCTGTAGAACATGGTCAATTTAATAAACAATGACAAATGTGTATAAAAGACCCAGGAGCCTAGAATCCTGACATACTTCTTCCTTCAGAAACTGACTTCCCTTGTCCTTTTGAAATAGGAGGATTCTGCATCTGTGATGATTTCTCTGGTATATTTAAGAGATCGGACATAACGTCTACAAGGGCACAGATCAATCATGCATGTATTAAAATTAAAGTAATAATGAGAAATGAAACTCTATATGGTTATAATTTACTACATTACAAAATGTATATTTATCTAAATGTTCATTCATATGTGTTCATTGTCCATGAGATTATGCTAACTCTTGGTGTTAAATTTTATTGTATCTGATACACACTGGTAACTAAAATGTATTAGAAATGTAGACTTTCTATAAGTAGAGAATTCAACAAAAGTCTGTGAACTTCAGGGTATTCTAGGACACTGAAGAAATTCCTATGATGGAAAAGGACAAGAAAGGTGACCGTCAGTAGAGTAATCCTGTACAGATTTATTCAGAGAGTGAAAAATGAGGGAATACCTCCAAGTAATTTTATAATCTTGATATTAAAACCAAAAAGGTACCTTGCAGATCAAACAAAATACTGGCAAGGTAAATCCACAGTATATATGTTGTGACCAACTTGAGTTTTTCCAAAGAATTCTAGGGAGGGTAGGCATTAGAAAAATCCATAAATTTAACTATCCATATTAAAAGATTAGAAGAGAAAGCATGTGTCTGATATTATCGAATACTTATTTGTAATTTGAATTATTCACACACTACCATTAAAAGGGAATTTTCTTAACCAAATGACTGGTACCTATTAAAACCTCCATGAAGAAGGAACCATTCAAAATGTAGTGTTAGGACAATTGTCTAGAAATATACACTTTGAAAGGCCTGTTGATTCTTTATGATGTATTTGTCATGAAACCCAGAGTAAATGTCATAAATTGTCTGTGCTATAGAATCATAATCTCTATAAAGGGGTTGTTGCCTGACCCGTGTCTAACTTAATGAGAGGAATTCAATTAAAGGGAAAGAAGCTAATCTAGTCCTGTGCTCATAGTCAATGTAAAAACAAAAAGGATTGTTTTTTCATGCACTTATGTTGATATTGGTTCTGTGATCTTGCACCTCAATTACTCCTGCTGTCGAAGCAGATAATATTGCTTTAGCCCCTGTTATTCTGAATGCAGTGGGAGAAGAGGCAGCCTCAGCATCACATGGGAGCTGATTAAATATGCAGAACCTCAATCGGACTCCACCCCAGACCTACTGAATCAGAGTCTGCATTCTAACAAGGTCCCAGGGCGTTTATCCGCACAATGTGAAGCATGAGAAATATTGTTCTAGCTACTGATCTTCCCGCCTTCAGAAACACTATGAAGATCATTAACCCCCAAGAAGAATTTTCCTTTTGGCATAGAGTATATGATATTTGCAAATGCTGTTGGAATTTTTTGTGTTTTATCTGAAGGTATGGGACTTTATTGGCAACTTTCCCCATCATGGGGATAATAACATAACAATTATTAAACTATTTAATCATCCAAGGGCCTCCCTGGTCACTCAGCCTGTAAAGAATCTGCCTGCAATGCAGGAAACCTGGGTTCAGTCACTGGGTTGGGAGGATCCCCTGGAGAGGGAATGGCTACCCACGTAAGCATTCTTGTCTAGAGAATTCCACGGACAGAGGAGCCTGATGGGTTACAATCCACAGGGTTGCAAAGAGTCTGACATGACTGAGCGACTAACACTTTCACACTTGCCAGCATTTTAAGTGCATTTATTCGTTTTATTTTTCCACCTCCCCTTGAGTTACATTATTCCATGGTCCAGAAGAGGAAACATGGAGACTTGACATAACTTGCTCAAGATGAATGCTGTTAAGATTCAGAATTGGTTTTGGAGCCTGGCTTGTAACTGTTGATGTCTCTTAGGCTATCTTCCCAGGCGGCACTAGTGGTAAAGAGTCTCCCTGCCTAATGCAGGAGACACAAGAGATGTGGGTTCCATCTCTGGGTTGGGAAGATCCCCTAGCATAAGAAGTGGCAAGCCGGGTCACAAAGAGTCAGACATGACTGCGAGAGCGACTTACTTACTTATTTACTGATACGGCAAATGTATTCTTAACTTTTAATCAGTTTATTTAATATGTTCAGCTTGCTCCCAATGTACATCAGCATATTTAATAAAATTTAAGAAGTAGTACAAAATAAAATTTTTAATATATACTCAGTTCAGTTCAGTCGCTCAGTCGTGTCCGACTCTTTGCGACCCCGTGAATTGCAGCACGCCAGGCCTCCCTGTCCATCACCAACTCCCGGAGTTTACTCAAACTCACGTCCATCGAGTCGGTGATACCATCCAGCTATCTCAACCTCTGGCGTCCCCTTCTCCTCCTGCCCCCAATCCCTCCCAGCAACAGAGACTTTTCCAATGAGTCAACTCTTCACATGAGATGGCCAAATTACTGGAGTTTCAGCTTTAGCATCATTCCTTCCAAAGAAATCCCAGGGCTGATCTCCTTCAGAATGGACTGGTTGGATCTCCTTGCAGTCCAAGGGACTCTCAAGAGTCTTCTCCAACACCACAGTTCAAAAGCATCAATTCTTTGGTGTGCAGCTTTCTTCACAGTCCAACTCTCACATCCATACATGACTACTAGAAAAACCGTAGCCTTGACTAGACGAACCTTTGTTGGCAAAGTAATGTCTCTGCTTTTGAATATGCTATCTAGGTTGGTCATAACTTTCCTTCCAAGGAGTAAGCGTCTTTTAATTTCATGGCTGCAATCACCATCTGCAGTGATTTTGGAGCCCAAAAAAATAAAGTCTGACACTGTTTCCCCTTCTATTTCCCATGAAGTGATGGGACCAGATGTCATGATCTTCATTTTCTGAATGTTGAGCTTTAAGCCAACTTTTTCACTCTCCTCTTTCACTTTCATAAAGAGGCTTTTTCGTTCCTCTTCACTTTCTGCCATAAGGGTGGTATCATCTGCATATCTGAGGTTATTGATATTTCTCCCAGCAATCTTAATTCCAGCTTGTGCTTCTTCCAGCCCAGCGTTTCTCATGATGTACTCTGCATAGAAGTTAAATAAGCAGGAAGACAATATACAGCCTTGACATACTCCTTTTCCTATTTGGAGCCAGTCTGTTGTTCCATGTCCAGTTCTAACTGTTGCTTCCTGACCTGCATAGTCATTCTTTTAAGCATCCACATTCATTTCCTCATTTAGTTTTCATAGCAACCATGTGAGTTTTAGATTCCAAGTTGGCTCGGTGGCAAAGTATCTGCCTGCCAATGCAGGAGATGTGGGTTCGATCCCTAAGTTGGGAAGATCCCCTAGAGAAGGAAATGGCAACCCACTCCAGTATTCTTGCCTGGGAAATCCCGTAGAAAGAGGAGTCTGGCAGGCTACAGTCTGTGGGGTCACAAAGAGTCAGACATGACTGAATAAACAACAGTGAATTTCATTGTTGTTTTTACAAATGAAGAGATTTTTTTTTTTTTTTAAATTCCTTTTAGCGATGGGGAGAAAAAACCCTGAGTTCAAGAGACGTATGACTTGCCCAGCATCAGACAAGTTAGATATTAAAGAGTAATTAATAAAATAACCTCCCAGTCATGGTCACTGTGGAGGTAAATTCAGAGGGCTGCTTCTGTTCCAGGATTTTCTACTTGACATTCTCTTGAGCAACTCTGTGAAACAACATTTCCTAATGCTGAGGTCAGGGGTAACAACTTCTCAAAAATGATTTTAATTTTAAAATCCTTGCCTGACTAACTCACTGTATCTATCTCCTTAGCTGCAGACCCTGCTACGAGGCGAAAGCTACTTTAACAGAGAATGTCAACATGCTGGAGATAGAGGAGACAGGATAGAGGTGGAAGGTCAGCAGAAAACACCATAAAATTCTCTAACAGTGCTGTCCACTAGAATTATAATGCAAGCCACATTGGTATTTGTACATTTTCAGATAGTCAAATGGAAAGAAGAAATAAGAAGCTGATGAAGTTCATTGTAATTGTGTATTTTATGTAAACTGGCATGTTATTTTAATATTGTCAATATCAACTTTTATTAAAGTTCAGAAAATTTTCATTTTTTATGCTTTGTTGTTAGAATTGGTATATATTTTTTAAGTCATGGCGTATCTCCTTCTGACTAGTCACCATTCCAATGTTCAGTGACCACCTGTGGTTCATGGACACGTTGTTGCACTGTTTTTCTTTAAAAAATTGATGTAAAATACATGATGTTTTTACTCTGATTTATTTCAGTATTTGAGAGTAATTTAATTCCATCCAAACTTGTGTTAAGAAATGATCTTAATAATTAAATATTCTGTATGGATTTTTGACCAATGTTTAGAAAATCTCTGACCATAAGCATTCTGGTATAAATTTTCTGTATATAAACAATGCCTTGGTGGGGTCTTGCTACAGAAAGTTTCATGCCCCTACCTGATTAGATGGACACCATTGTAATGACCTCATCATAGGATCAAATTTTTTTTCCAAAAAATAGTAGCAATGGTCCCCATCAGAAGTGCTCTTTTACCGTTCTGTCCAACCTTATGACATTTAGAAAATGCTTTTTGCCACTTTAAGAGACGATATATTGTTTTTTACCTCTAGTTTGTGTTTCTTTAATTACATGTTAGGAGAATGAATGTGTGCATGTGTGTGTTTAGAGGCCATTAGTATTTTTTCTCATGTATTTCCTGTTTTCCATCTTGGACAAGTTCTTTATATATTGTAGGAATAGATTATTTTTTCTTCAGTTATGAGCAAATGTTTCCTAGTTTGAAGACACTGAGATGGTTTATGGTTTTTATGATCATGTAGTTATGTCTACCAGTATTTTCCAATTGTTCTACCCATTCACTTTCATATTTACAAAGGGTTTTTTCTTCCCCTAAACTAAATATTAATCTGCATTTTCCCTTGCTATTTTTTTCTGTATTTAATGTATCAACCCACATGGAAATTTTTTGAGAAAGGATGTAAGTGAAATGTAACTTTATTTTTTTTTAATTATTGGCTGATTCAAAGTACGTTAATAGTTGCAGAAGGTTTTAGATGTGTAGAATTAGTTACTTAGTCAACTTCAACCACAATGATTTTTTTATACAGTTTTGAGCTAGGTTTTACATAAAGCCTAAATCAGTCCCAAATGATGTGAGAAGTGTGAGGTTTAGAATTAATACGGTATTTCCTGTACCTGGTCAGTGATCCAGCAAGTGGAGAGGCAAGGAGGGAGGGAGAGAGCTAATGAAAAACACATGCTGCCAATTTTTATTTCTTGTGCGGAAACGTTTCTACCCTGGACTGGCGCCATGTCTTTTTTTTCCTTTCTTTCTTCCCCTGGCATAGCTTCCTTCATCCGCAGCCAGCCCTGGTAAAATAATTGTTTGCCTGGAGTAAAAAGCCATGGCAGGTGTAAACATGTGATAAGTACCTCCATAGCCTCCAGGCTTGATGTATCTAGAACCAGAATTCGTTTCCAGAGTCCCTGAGGGGACCCAGGTATTATTCCTCAGAAGGCTTACCTCCTCATGTCCCCAAGGCCCAGGCTTCTCCTGACATCACACACACATACACAGACACACACACAGACACACCTACACCTCAGGCTGTCAAATACCATTGTTCAGAAATATCAGCAGCATTCTGCCAAGTTTTCCTCCCCTTGCTTCCCTGCTACACAGGTCCCTCCTATGAGAAGAACTACAGCCCACTCCTCCATTCCACACTCTCACACAAAGTGGATCCTGTAGAAATGTTTTAAAGTTCTTGGTAATTGGGCTTCTCTTTTTTCTTTTGAAAGTTTTTTTTTTCTTTTTCTTTCCATTGTTAGAGTCAATTGGCATATTTATTTGGAAATCTGGAGGTGAGCAAGTTAAATGCCTGTTACATAGTTATCTTAAGACAGAGACCATATCACTGGCATCCTCACCCTGTTGGTAATGTATAATTATTCAGCATTCGCTTGTGCTACACACGCGTGTGCCAGAAAAACAGTACAGACTGTGTCCCAAGGGCACGTCATCATTACATTGCTGTTCTTTCAATAGCACTGAAAGAGCCGATACATTGAGCAGCACTGCGCTTGCTGTCAGCAATCTCTTCAGCCTCGGGAAGAACAGAGTCCTGTGTGGAATATCGTGCCTGCACATGCGCAAGGCACAGACTTGCTCTGTCAGCAGCCACGCATTTTGCAAAACTTTTCTATGAAGTGATATAAACCATTTCAAAAGATCTTTGGAGTCCTGTCTGATTTTATTGAGACTATAATGATGGGGAAAAAAAGCGATTTCTTTTGGTGCCATCCCTGGGGTGACGCTGCACACAGCTCTTTCAATAATTGTGTACAGCAAGAACAAGTCTGTGGCTGTGAGGGGTAATTGGCTCCTCCTCACTGCCTTTATGGGGAGTCAATCTCAGAATTACTGAGATCGAACAGAAGCCATGGTGACTGCAGGACTGAGGCCCATATTGATCTAGAGAGAAAAGGATGGATCTGTCAGGTCCAGGCAGAATACATCATGTTTTTGGTAGGAGAATTCTTTCTGCAGAAAAGGAAAATAATCATTCCCTCCAATGAAACACTTGAGATGAAAGTACGCATACTCACAAAGGAATCTAATAGAATCTTGAACATAAAAAAGAAATTACTTTTTTTGTTGTTTTGTTTTCATTATTATTAGTAGTAGTAGTATTATTAGCAGCAGCAGTAATAGTTTCTGCTCAGGAAAACATTATAATGTCTTCCCCAGCCCCCCAGGTCTTTCTGAGTTTCCTTCAGTTTATCTGGGCATTTTTATTTTCTCATCACAATATTCAGTTTTTAAATTCTAGTTTAAAAAGCCTTTAGTTGATACAGAAAAAGGCAGATGCATTTGGTATATATAAAGTTGGCAGTAATTGCATTGGAAAACCCCAAAACACCCAAATCAGAACCAGCTGTAACCAAACATATATGGAAAGCAGTGCACAGAATTTTCCATGGCCTGCAGCAACGATGTTATTCAAACAATCCCCGAGGTGTCTCAGCAGCGCCATACACAATGGGAAGAAATTAGATAATGCTGAAGACTTACCAGATGGCTATTCAATCAGTACTTTGCAGAAATTCATGTAAAATTCTCTCCCTAAATTGAATATTGGAGAAATAGCTACACTGAGCTTATAAAATTAACGTCTTTGTTTTCCAGCACTCTTCCCTGACATGAATGTGTAGGGCTAAGAATCTAAGGATAAAATATGTGTTGTATCAGTTAACAGGACATATAAAAATAAGCAGCAAGAATAACCCTCAAATAATTGGCCAAAAACAAACTGAAAGTAGATTATGAGAAAATGCACAAAGAAGAGTAATTTTCAATGCCCTTGATTCCAGATTTGAAGTAACAAGATGACTTTTTAATAAGAATCAGATTTGTGTTTCAACCATTGTCTTCCTGGAGAGTATTACAGCTTTCTAGAATATAGTCATGATGTAGTTCTCCAGATCGAAACACCTAAAACATAGATTCCTTGTTTCACTAAATCCCAACTTTTCTGTTTCCTTTAGTCCCTTTGTAATCAAACTTCACTTTACCTGGAAAAGCATACCCCCTGCTAATAGCCTACTCTGTAATTGTATAATGTGCGCTGTTATCAGTACATACTCTTGGGCATGGTTTCCCTAGAAATGCCCTTTTTTCCTTCAATAGGTTCAAATTCTGTCCAGTCTTTGAAGCCCTGACTGTGCCCAATCTCTTCCATGGCTATTTTAAACCTCTGTGATCTCCTGTCTGAAGTCTCTCATAGTAGGAATGATATGGTTTCATTAAGTTGCAGGTGACTATTTTTTGGCAAGCAAGTCAGAAGGACATTCATAGACATTCATAGACATTCATACTGGGAAAGAAAATGAATATTTGACAGATTCAAACAAGTTCAGTTGGGAGTGCTGAATCATAAATGCTACATTGAAGGACTTGATTTCTTAGATATTATAGCAAATAAAAAAGATGACCCTACAACCCCATTTGCTCTGCATGGTTCCATTTTGTACCCTCTGACATGGTATGTTATGAGTTGTATCGCCTGAATCTCAAAATTGTTTCCATTTGGATGCTAAATAATATGACTGCTTTATCAGTCCTTGTTGAGCACTTATTATATGACTGGTAGGAATGATGCTAAAACTGAAACTCCAGTACTTTGGCCACCTCATGCGAAGAGTTGACTCATTGGAAAAGACTCTGAGGCTGGGAGGGATTGGGGCAGGAGGAAAAGGGGATGACAGAGGATGAGAGGGCTGGATGGCATCACCGACTTGATGGACATGAGTTTGAGTGAACTCCAGGAGATGGTGATGGACAGGGAGACCTTGCGTGCTGCGATTCATGGGGTCACAAAGAGTCGGATACGACTGAGCGACTGAACTGAACAACTGAACTGAATATTCTGAATTCTCTATGAATTAACTTCTTTGAACTATACAACAGCCTTAGAGTTAGTAAAATTATTTTTACTTTCTAAATGAAGAAACAGAAGCCCAAGGGTTATCTTTCAAACCATCACACACCTATGGAGGTTAAAGCTCCTCTATAAGGCACAAGCTGGAACATTTACACTAGGTTTCTCTGAATTCTAACCTGGAATTTTTGAAACTACAGGTAAAATTAACATGAAATATTTATGAAGGGGGTTAGAAATGCCTAGAGAATTTTCCCTAGAGTTAAGCAGATCTAAATGTTGAAATAAATGACACCCAATGTTTTGTAAACAAAGGCATCAATGATACTCTCACAGAAAGACCACAAATACTTGAAGAGAGTTGAAAGCAGGAGCAGGAGTAGATCCAGCTATTAATTAAATGGGCTCTGAGTCTTTCGGCACCAACTTGCTCAGATCCTGAATATAGAGAGTTCTTACAGCTTTCCAGCATCCTGCAGGTACTTGGATTTATGGAAGTGTTCAGAATAGGGGAGAAATCATTAAAAATACAATTATTTTGGAAAACTTTGTCTTATGAAAAGAAATGTTAATATCCATACCCTTCTCAGTGGCTTTTAACCTAAATGAACCTAGCAGGTACTTGTAAGATATTAGCAGTGGTAGTACTATTTTCCCACTCCAGTACTCTTGCCTGGAAAATCCCATGGGTGGAGGAGCCTGGTAGGCTGCAGTCCATGGGGTCACGAAGAGTGAGACACGACTGAGCGACTTCCCTTTCACTTTTCACTTTCATGCATTGGAGAAGGAAATGGCAACCCACTCCAGTGTTGTTGGCCTGGAGAATCCCAGGGACGGGGGAGCCTGGTGGGCGTCGTCTATGAGGTCACACAGAGTCGGACACAAGTGAAGCAATTTAGCAGCAGCAGCAGTACTATTTTAGGATACAGTAATTGACTCCACTGAATGTACTCATGAGATGTGTGCTCAAAGATGTTCAACAAATTCATTATGGATGATTTTGTAATGGACTTCACATTCATTGGAAGGACTGATGCTGAAGCTGAAGCTCCAATACTTTGGCCACCGTATGCAAAGAGACAACTCATTGGAAAAGATCCTGATGCTGGGAAAGACTGAAGGCAAGAAGAGAAACGGGCGACAGTGGATGAGATGGTTGGATGGTATCAGTGGACATGAGTTTGAGCAAACTCCTGCAAACAGTGAAGGACAAAGAAGCCTGGCATGCTGCAGTTCTTTGGGTGATAAAGAGTCAGACAGGACTGAGAACTGAACAACAAGAAAATATGCCCACATCTATGGACGATCTTGCCGTATCAAATGTAACTTAGAAAATCGTACAAATTCAGTTTAATTTTAATGAGTAGCACATTGAGAATGAAATCATTTGTTCAAACAACAGTCTATAATATTTGATTCTTTGGGCTCCCAAAACCATGACTGTTTTATCTAAGTTTGTTCTTATCCTTGGGGCCTGTAATTTTCCAGGTCATAATCCTTAACTCTGTTTACATAAAACTCTTAGTCTTTGATAATAAGTATGTTCAGAGTTTACTTTATGTATCATCATTGCAATTCTCAGGAAGTTATGTTTTCTCTCTAGAATGGCATGTAATTTTTTGGCTTCCAGCTTTGCTTTGTGCTTTAGAAATAATCTCCATGTCTCTTTTGTTGATTTCTTGATGCTGCAAATCATATCTTCTTAGCTCCATAACCTATGTCTATTTCTTGATAAATTTGTGTTTTACTTCTAGATTTAAAATGGAAGTAGATTTCACAATTTAGGGCAGTAATTTATTGAAGAAGAAAAAAATTGAAAATGGATTTCCTAATGAGAACAACATAAATGCCTTTATATTGTCTGTGTAATAGCATAAACATTAAACATGTTTGCAGGAATTCAGGAGCACCTCTAACAATGTCATCTTAATTAACAATTACTTTCTCTTCTGTGATTCATAGTAGTTGTAAATGGGCATTTCTATATGTCAACTGAAGCATTCAATTTAATGTCACTGACATTTACTGGTAAGTACCATTATGCTTACTTTTTAATATATAAAGTAACAATAATGTGCTTGCTCCTTCATCTCTAGATCAGGAAAACACTTTCTACTTATTCAGTATGAAGAGGTACACGCTACTTTAAGCTAAACATTATTGCCAAGCCAACATCCAGTACCTCAACTGTCCTTCGGGTATCACCTCTCTTTCATGGAGTATGCATATTTCAGAGAGACTGCCCCCACCCCCAGCTCAGCCTCAGAGGTTTGTCCTGATTAACCCAAGTCATTGTGGATAATCTGATATCCTGGGCCAAAACAGTTTAGCTTGATTATATCATATAGCAATTAGCATTTTTATTTTATGCTAAGGAAGGTAATGGGCTTCCCTGGTGGCTCAGACGGTAAAGCGTCTGCCTGCAATGCCAGAGACCCGTGTTTGATTCCTGGGTCGGGAAGATCCCCTGGAGAAGGAAATGGCAATCCACTCCAGCACTCTTGGCTGGAAAATCCCATGGATGGAGGAGCCTGATAGGCTACAATCCATGGGGTCACAAAGAGTCAGACACGACTGAACAACTTCACTTCACTAAGGAAGGCAATACCTTTGAGATAATTCAAGATATCCTAAGCAACATATTTGTGTCATCCTAATTTACTAATAACTTACAAAATGAATATTACAGTTTATATATTTGATATATACATACATAAATATATATTGAGATTGTGAAAGCATTAGTCACTCAGTCTTGTCCAATTCTGGTAGGCTGCAGTCCATGGGGTGGCGAAGAGTTGGACATGACTGAGCAACTTCACTTTCACTTTTCAGTTTCAGGCATTGGAGAAGGAAATGGCAACCCACACCAGTGTTCTTGCCTGGAGAATCCCAGGGATGGAGGAGCCTGGTGGGCTGCCATTTATGGGGTCGCACAGAGTCAGACATGACTTAAGCGACTTAGCGGTAGTAGCAGCATGTCCATTGAGTAGGTGATCCCATCCAACCATCTCATGCTGTGTCGTCCCCTTCTCCTCCTGCCCTCAATCTTTCCCAGTATCAGAGTCTTTAGGTCTCTTCCTGACTATACTTGAGCAGAAAGACTCTTAAAAGTTCAAACGGGAGCAGGCGCCACCCCATTGTAAGTGATGTTGACCTACCCATAGGCTTCTTCACTAGAATCCACTTTGGCTAAGAGACACATATATACACAAGGGAGGACCTTGTTAGGTGCTTAGTCACTCAGTTGTGCTTGACTCTTTCCCACCCCATGGGCTGTAGCCTGCCAGGCTCCTCTGTCCATGGATTCTCCAGGCAAGAATACTTGAGTGGGCTGCCATTTCCATTGAACATGGCTCTCCTGCACTGCAGGAGGTCTCCTGCATTGTAGGTGAATTCTTTATCATCTGAGCCACAAGGGAGGACCTTGAGATAAGCCAGTTATGACTCAGAACCAGGCAAAGCATGATGACTGGCCAAAGAAAATCCAGAAGAAATGCCCTATATAAGTGATTTAAATGACCTCGAGGGCTTGACTCTGAGTCTGCCTATGTGAGTCTATTACAGGTATAAACATTTCTATTTCACTACTTTCCGTCATTTTGTGGGAATTCACTTCTACAAAGCAGACAAGTCTTGCCATGGTCTAGTGGCTAGGATGCAGTGCTCTCACTTCAATCTCTGGCTGGGGATCCAAAATCCTGCCTCAAGCCACTGCAGGCCAAAGTGACCTGAGATTTTGGGAGCAGGGTAACGTCTATGCAGAGGTACCTTTTGGGTCTTCAGCTGAGGCCTAGATTTGTTTGCAAAGTCTAACAGAAATCAGAGGCTTCTGGGCTGGAACTGACAGTTGTCAAGATTAGGAACATCTTTAATAGCAAATAATTAAATGGGAGTTAATTGAAACAAAAGGAAAACTTGGTAAGCACCTAGAAGGGATTATGCAAGGTTTCATACGAGGGGGAAATAGCCAAAATGGGAACTCAGGAAAATACCTAAGACACAAGCTTCATAATTTCTCCTAGGGCTAATTATAAATGAGAGCATGATTATACCTAGAGCCATCAGAATTTTATTGAAACAACTACACCCCTTTCCCCCCAATCCTTAAAAGTACTGTATCATGCAATGACAGTTTCTTAAAATGAAAAAAGATCAATCCCACAAATTTTTTAAAAAATCAATTATCCAATAGGAAAGAGATGGATTACCATTGATTGCATCCTGCCTGAGTTAGAGATGATGGATGACTGCAGTCATGACATTGATCTCTGGGAGCCAGCTTACTCAGGACTTGCATGGCTTATCATGAGGCCACCCACTCCGAAAATGCATGCATACAGAACAAATTTCACACTTTACAGTCTATCAGGGCCCTCCAGCTATTCTTTTATTCATATAACTTTGGCCTAAATGTACCTAAATTCAAGCACTACTACCCACTGTAAATATTCTGTTCAGATACAATGACTCAGAAGGAGAGGGCAGCCATATAAACGATCTTCTTCAATCACTGTGGTTTGTTCCTAAGTGAAGCTCCTGAGAGCTCAACTTGTGACTCATGCAAATCTTTCACATTTTCAAGTAACCAGGGAACATGTGAAATATTAGGGATTTATCTCAACCTGCAGCATTTCAAGATGATAAATATGTCCATTCAGTTTCAATTTATATACTCTAT
Organism: Bubalus kerabau; assembly: GCF_029407905.1. Lineage (NCBI taxonomy): Eukaryota > Metazoa > Chordata > Mammalia > Artiodactyla > Bovidae > Bubalus > Bubalus kerabau. The sequence continues at coordinate 18,180,493 of NC_073626.1, forward strand.
GAAATACGATATATATACATTTTTTTGGATCAATAGTGACTTGTTAGTTAGGTAGAATGCATTGTGACTTCAAGAAGACTATTTTTATTTAAATTTATTTAAATCGGACATTTTTTCTTGAAAGGCATCTCAACTTCAGTTTCATCTACTGTTCCAAGAATCACATGAACACAGGACTGGTAACAAGAGTCATTTCAGATTCCACAATGCACGTACTGTTCCTCTAATCATTTACCAAATGCAGCAGTTAAGCTTCACTGCCCCCTCCTTGACTCACTGATTTACTGGCTGCTGAACAAAACTGCCAAATGTACACTTACAGGGGTGCTTGTTGGAACTGGGTTAACTATCGTGATGCCAGTTAAAAAGGACAACTGCTACCTTATCCTCATCACCATAATATGTGCACTGCTCATTACACAAAATAAACGGGGAAAACTGTTGATGAATGAGCAAAGCAAAAGAAGTAGGAAATTTATCTTTGTCTCTGTTATGCATTAACCTAAGTCAGTTTGACTGTTCAGCCAATGTGAATTTTTTTTTTTTTCTAATTTTGTGTTATGTTGTTGGTAGATGTTGGTAAACTTCATGGTTATAGGAAGGAGGGCAGTATCTTTTTTAAAAAATGAGCTCTTCTGATATATTTTACCAAATGTGGTAACATTTATTATTACACAGATATTGAAGAGTCACACAAACTGCTCTGTCCTTTGGAGCAGTCTTTGCCCTTGGTGCAAGGCACTTCACCTCGAGGAAATGGTCATTCCTCAGACACAACTCTGACAGCTAAGAATAATGAGGAACTGATCGGCATGGATTAGTGTTAATTAGCAATATGTTTAATACATATATTTAATATATTTTGATAGTTGCATATTTAGTAACATATATAAAATAATACTTAATTATTTTCACATATATTATCAGACATAATAGTTTCAAGTTCAAATTTTTCATGTAGGGGGCATAGTTTGATAATATCACTGGGAGTTACCATCTAACTTGTGAGAAGCATACTAAGAAGAAAATAAATAGAAATAAACTTCCTCAAGACTTCATGTTTTCTCTGTGTGGCAGTGGGAATACATATCATTGTTTCCTAAGACTTAACAAAATAAACCCTGAATTACAACACGAGGAGAACACAAGTCTAGTGTCTGGAACTGGAGCCTAAAACTAGATGAATTAGATATTATTATTTATCACCATTTTATTATTAACATGAGACTTTTTATATCTGAATTGATCATGGCTGGGTCCAATATTATATAGAGAAGTCCAGAAAATTGAGAAAGTATTTGCTGAGTTATCATATCAGTATAAGTTGACATGCTAGATTTTTGTCAATTAGAGGGCAGGCTAGTAGATCATTTATGTAACGATTTTTATAGAAAAATAGTTGTGAAAAACTAGCCATCCAAGCAAGCAGATCTATGCTAAGGAAAGGAGGACGAGGCATAAACCAACATTCATTGAACACCTAGGTTTCAGACACAGGACTAGTTGTGATCACATGCAATCTCCTTTATTATGAAGACTATCTCTGTGAGGTATGGGAAGTTATTCTTATGGTTTTAGATGATGATACACTATGAATCATGCTAGATAGATCTACTTATATTAACATAACAATTATATTATAAAAGTAAATTGAAAAACTGTTGACATGTAGGGTATGAAACATCTGGATTTTGCCCTTTAAAATACAAGTTTTTATTGACTTTCTATCATATAAATGCAGCTGTGCTCTAACTCTGAAATGTAACATCATCAAAGTTCTTTTCTGGATGGTTATGCTGTACTTTTTTTCCTTTCCTGGGTACTCTCTGGTCATTTTGTCCTGTTTATATTATTTTTATATCCTTGGAGGATGTAAAGATGGTGTTTTCATGAAATGAGTATTGTTTTTTCTTTGATTCAGGAGGCTGACTATAATGTGGTCATCATGTGTGCATGCTAAGTTGCTTCAGTCATGTCCCATTCTTTGTTACCTCATGGACTGTAGCCTGCCAGGCTTCTCTGTCTATGGGATTCTCCAGGAAAGAATACTGGAATGGGTTGCTATACCCTCCTCCAGGGAATCTTCTTGACCTAGAAGTCGAACCTGCATCTCTTACGTCTCCTGCATTAGCAGGCAGGTTCTTTACCACAGGCACCACCTGGAAAGCCCCTGTGGTTATCATACCTATGTCTAAAACTCTCATTCATCCGGGCACTTGATGGAACCCATAAAAAGTATAACACTTGCCTACAATGAACTTATCTTTGCCTGGAAATTAAGCCCTTTTTCCTTTGTGAGGAGCTACTCTACATACTGTAGCACTGAAATTGATTGGTCTCATCTCAGATGGTATTTTCTTTTTGTACTTTACTCAAAAGACCACCTGGAAACCAAGAGAGTTTATACATAAGTTATATTTTAACTGACACTTACTACCAAAGGGCTTCCCTGGTGGCTCAGATGGTAAAGATTCCACCTGCAATTCAGAAGACTGGGGTTCAATTCCTGGGTCAGAAAGATCCCCTGGAGAAGGAAATAGCTACCCCCTCCAATATTCTTGCCTGGAGAATCCCATGGACAGAGGAGCCTGGTGAGCTATGGTCCATGGGGTTGCAAAGAGGTGGACACGACTGAGCGACTAACACTTTCACCACCAAAAGCTTGATAATAGTTCAGAAGATTAGTGAGTGTTAATGCTCACCAGCAAACAATATCTTCTGTAATGGGTTTATGGGGAGAAATAAAGCTTTGTGACCTCATTGCTCTGACCTGCTCCTCCCTTTTAAAATATTGATACTTGTTCTGTAGTCACTTATAACCCTCTGTTGTGCCTAATTGGAGGCTCTTGGTCCCACTGCTAGCTTCTGCCTATGATAAATATTTAATCACTGACCGGGTAGCTCCTCTTTGAGAACGTACATTGGTCTATGACTCTTGAAAACAGAATAAAGGGCATGGTTACCTGGAAGGCGCCTTCACTCCCTGGTCCAGGGTTGAGAAAGGTCCATCCAATTACCTCTGCTGAGAAACAGCAGTCTCCTTCTCACCAACTGTCTGACATTTAGACGTTTCTCTCCTCACCTCTTCCCATCGGTGTGAAAAGGAACTGAATACAAAACGCAAGTCCACTTTGCTAGCAGATTTCCTCATCACAAAGTTAGGCCATGGATATGTGGTGTGTCACTCTAACTGTGTCATTTTTCTCTCCAATTAAAAATAATGGATGCTCTTGGCCTGTCAGACTGTACAATATTCCTGTAGGGAGGAAATTAGTTGGTATCTCCACAGAGCCATTGTCCACTAATTTGAAGTTCAAGGTCTGACTGCAATCCATCTCATGTGCCCCCACATATCAGAGTGTCACTGAGAATCCACACTTCCCATGGGAAGACTCTGACAGGCACGATAACAGCTGAACCCATTTTTCTGGGAACAATTTTCATGCAAACTGGGAATGAGAAAAAATTATCACATCTTTCAATTACTCAACTGTATTTCCTGGAAGAAAGTCTTCTGAATTTGTCAGTAGCTATTTCATCACATGGATGTTAATATATTTCATTGGCCAATTTTCTGTGACAAATGCACTTTGAGAATACACACAGAAAAAAGAGGTCTTAATATATTAGGAAAAAAGATGTACAGACACCATTGGTCAAAGGAAGCTGTGTGTGTGTGTTCTCTTTGTATTGCAATTCTCCAACATGGAGAAGAATATATACATTTTCTGCCTGTCTACCTAGGATAGTTGGGCTACCAATTGCTAGTAGAATAAGTACTGACAATCTGAATGTTGAAAACCAATTATTGAAGAAGTGCAAAAACATTTAATTAAATCTTGTAAGCCAGAAGTAAATTTTAATAGTTAAAAATATTTCATTTCTCTTCAATTACACCTACTCAGCCTTCAGGGTAGAGACAACTTTCCTTGAAGGGAATTCTGTTCCAGTTTATAATTGGAGACAATATTAGCTATTGTTTGAAAACTACCACTCTATTCTTATCTCTAAAGATTGCCAAATACATGTAAAAGGAATATAAAAGGAAGAAAAAATATAATCAAAAACACTAAAGGGATAGCACTTAAATTATTTCATGACATCATCATTAAGCTCAAGCTTAGAAGTATTCTAGTAACTAGAATACAGCAAAGAGGGTGTTTTGAAGGGGAAAAATATTCATGGGCTTCACTAAATTTACTGAGATTTATTTTCATATCATACAATGTTTTCTAATTATAGTTCTTCAGAAATTTGTTTAGGTATCTCCAGGATATGAGCTACAATAATTTCAAGTATATAGCATGAATAAAGACAAATTTGCAAGTAGAGAATTGTTATTTTTTCATTTTAATTCATTAGTTCTTTGTTCTTTTTATATATTCAGCAGATATATTTAATATGCTTAGTACATTTACAGATAAAATAGATACTTCTATCTCACTTTAGTTCATTTTAAGAGTGCATCTTAAATATATCTTTTTTATTCCTAGGATAAAAGTTGGATTTTAAGTTTAATTGCTCAAAATAATTTTAAGGAGTACCTGGCCCAGTATTTCACTTTGTACAACAGTAAGTTGATTTCCTTTTTTTTTCATAAGTATAAATAATTTTGAAATTAGGACATCTATACATATGCATTCCGTATCTTTTTGAACAACTTCTGGAACTTCAGATAAATATTCCCATATAAGAACTAATACATTTGAAAGCCATTTCTTTCTAATTATTTTCCCAAATTGGTTATTACAAAATATTGAGAAGAGTTCCCTGTAAAAAAAGGATAGATACATGTATAGCGGAATCATTTTCTGTACACCTGAATCTAACACAGCATTATTAACCAACTCTACTAATATAAAATAAAATTTTAAATCAAATATATCTCTAAGTTACTTGAACAACTGTCTTGGAAATTAGGGGGCTTCCTATCTTAACTACTGCCCCTAAAAACATATTGGAAAAATTTGTCAAATCATCAGAAGTTAAAAGTAAAAAGGACAATTGATTTTTGAAGTCTTTCACTAGTTACACTAGTTTTAACCAACAAGAGAAATTTCCTGTGAGAAAAAAGTCAAGTAGCACTCCACAGCAAGCCATGGGATATTTTTGTTCTATGAGTTCATTAAGTGTACATCAATTAATCTAAAAATAGCTAAAGGATAGAAGCTGGAGAAGGCCTGCATGAAGCAACAAAGACTCAGGGCAACCAAAAAAAAAAAAAAAAAAAGCCTGGAGAGGGCAAAACTGCCTTTGAAGGATAGTGATTACTTAAAAATATTTCATGTGAAGGAGGATGATTCAGAAGATGTAGAGATTTAGCATATACTATTAAGACTAGAATAGGAAGTGAATTTGAATTTAAATTAATCAAGAGATTAAGATTAGACAGAGCAAAATACAATGTTATATATTTGAAACACAATTTCATCTTATTTTAATGTGCTATAAAAATGTCTTCCCAGGAGAATTGGAAAAGGCAACAGGGATAAAAGACACTATCAGTCTAGAACACTAATGCAGATGTCTACATAAAGAGAAGACAGTGAATTCTGAATTTTCTTCCATTCCTAGAATTCAGATTACCAGTGACTTAAAATGCAAAAATCATCGAGGCTAAACCATCTCTCTTATGACTTCACATATTTAAACTAAAAGCAATAAATCATATGCAGAATCCAATACAAAGTCACTTAACTCGAAAATAGAAATGGAGTGATCTCTATGCTTTCAGAAATTGGTTAAAACAAAAATGGAAAGGAATTTATGTGAGAGTTCCAAGAAAAATGACTTATAGCATATAAATGTAGATTTGTAGGGTACACACACATACACACATTCAGTAGATGGATTTATAACAAAGAGTTTGGGATGGTTTTTAATCTTATTTTAGTTACAAGGGATATTGAAGTACATTCTTCTCTTTTGCAAAAAGAAAATCTTATTAAAATAAGACCTTTGAAATGATACTCTTATTTTTTTCTTTAGATTGTACTAAAGTTACATCATATTTTTATATGATATCAATCTGTTGCAATAGTTAATACTGCAAAGAGGCATAGAAGTAGAAAATTTTCAAGGAGACTTTTTTTTTTTTTCCTGGCTGAAACAGAAAATTTTTCTGCAATTCTGGAGACTGGGAAGTTTCTGATCAGGGTGTCAGCATGGAAAGTTCTGGTAAAGGCTTGCTGTATTCTCATACGGCTAGAGAGAGCAAGAGATCTCCTTTAGTGTCTCCTCTTCCCTTATCCATGGGATCTTCTTGACCCAGGAATTGAACCGGGGCCTCCCTCACTGCAGGCAGATTCTTTACCAGTTGAGCCACCAGAGAAGCCCAATTGAAATATAGTGATTACAATGTTGTGTTAGTTTCAGATACACAGCACACTGATACATGAAGAGGGCGCAGCAGTCCACTCCAGTATTCTTGCCTGGGAAACCCCATGAACAGAGGAGCCTGGCAGGCTATAGTCCATTGGGTTGCACAGAGTTGGACATGACTGAAGTGACTTAGCATACATGTATATATATTATTTTTCAGGTTATTTTCCTTTATTGTTATTGTTGTTTAGTAGCTAAGTCATGTCCGACTCTTTGCAACTCCATGAACTGCAGCATGCTAGGCTTATCTGTCCATTATTATCTCCCTGATTTTCTCAAACTCATGTCAATTGACTCAGTGATGCCATCCAACCATCTCATTCTCTGTCCCCCACTTCTCCTCTTGCCCTCAGTTTTTCTCAGCATCTGGGTATTTTCCAATGAGTTAGCTCTTCACATCAGGTGGCCAAAGTTTTACGTAGTTTTGAGCATAGTATGTAGGTATAGTATGTACAGTATACTATACAATAGGTCCTTGATGATAATCTATTTTATCTATCAGTTCAGTTCAGTTCGGTTCAGTCGCTCATAATAGGGTGTATATGTTAATCCCACCCTTCTAATTTATCCCTCCCTCCCTTTCCCCTTCAATAAGCATAGGCTTGTTTTCTATGTCTTTGGGTCTATTTCTTTTGTGTAAATAAGCTCATTTACACCTTTTTTTAAAATTCCACATATAAGTGATATCATATGATATTTCTCTTTGCCTAACTTAGTTCACTTAATATGATAATCTCTAGGTTCATCCATGTTGCTGAAAATGGCATTATATTATTTTTTATGGTTAAATACGGAGAAGGCAATGGCACCCCACTCCAGTACTCTTGCCTGGAAAGTCCCATGGACGGAAGAGCCTGGTGGGCTGCAGTCCATGGGGTCGCTGAGGATCGGACACGACTGAGCGACTTCACTTTCACTTTTCACTTTCCTGCATTGGAGAAGGAAATGGCAACCCACTCCAGTGTCCTTGCCTGGAGAATCCCAGGGACGGGGGAGCCTGGTGGGCTGCCGTCTATGGGGTCGCACAGAGTCGGACACGACTGAAGTGACTTAGCATAACATGGTTGAATAATAGTTCATTATATCTTCTTTATCCATTCCTCTGTTGATGCTTCCATGTCTTGGCTATTGTAAACAGTGCTGCAATGAACGCTGGTGTGTGTATTTTTTTAATCAATGTTCAAGGAGACAGTTCTTTGATGACATGAAACTTTTCTGGGCTAACTTAGGATTTTGCTTTCTCTGTCTCCACTATTACCCAAACATCACTCCACAATGTGTTTGAAACCCCCTGCTCCACTAAAGTAGGACACAATTACATGACAACATTATAGTATGAGATGACCAGAAATCTGTATTATTTTCCTGTTGCTGCTGTAAGGGATCATAACCTTAGTGCCTTAAAACAATACGAATTTATTATTTTATTGTTCTGAAAGTCAGAAGTTTGAAATCAATTTCATGGGGTTAAAATCAAGATATCATCCAGGCTGTATGCCTTTCTGGAGGCTCTAGAGAATAATCCATTTCCTGGCTTTTACTACCTTCTGGAGTCTGCCCATATTCTTTCAATACCAGTAATGATGGGCTGGGTTCATCTTACATTGTATTAGTCTGACTTCTACCTCTCTCTTCCACTGTTAAATATTTTTGTGACTATCTTGGGCCCATCTAGATAATGTAGGATTATCTCCCATCTCAACGTCAGTAATTAGAAATCTTAATTATACTTGAGACCTTAAAAGTCCACTGTAATATAGCCTAACACATTCTCAGATTCTGGGGAATAGAACATAGGCATCTTTGGTGGGGATAAGTGCATTCTTCTACCTACTACAGAGTCAAATGGCATACATGCAGTGAGAGAGAGAAAATTGAATTTCAGTATCTATAGATAAATTTGGAGACTTTGCCTCAACTTTAGATAAAATAGAGTTCCATTTTGCAGTACTTTGTGTCAAAATGAGGACAGCTGAGTTGCATTTTAGCTGATCTTCCATCTCAAGTCATTTGCTAAGTGACATCCCCAAAGTGAAAGAATAGAGGAAATTTATATACATCCTGAGGATGACCCTTTTGTGAACATTTATTTTCCCTTTTGTTTACTGACTTTAAAATGTGCTGGAGAGAAAGATGATACTGTGGGCAAGAAGGGTGTGGAAGAGACTCCAAACAAGTAGTGCCATTGTAAAAGTGAAAAACTTCTATCTTGTTCAATGCGTGGTGAAATTTTTTATACATGAAGTTAAAAGGCAAGAGTCTCACAGAATTAATTATGGAGCAATGCAAAAAAAAAAGGAAGAAGAACAAAAAGAAAGGAAAACTGAACATCTGCGTTCAATTAAAGGGCTAGACAATGCTACCTAGAGAGGTCATCTTTGTGTGAGCCAACATGAACGACCTATAACTTGATTCGTGGGAAGAGAGCTATAAAGAAACAAATATTTTTGGTGGAGATAAAAATAGCTGACGCACTTTAACAGCTTGTGTTTTTCTTGTTTGTTTCACTGGTGCTTCCCCAGGAGTCCCATCCAGATTCCCACTGGGGTTAAAAAGAAATGCTCTTAAGTATCTTTGAAAAAAGTATTAAAGTATTTGTAGTTGCATATCAGTTGACCAACAAGTCATGTCACATGGAATTTGCACCTTTTATAATTGAGAGCAATTCGTTAAATTGTCTAGCAAACTCTATGTTCCTGATTCTCTAAACAGAAAGGGTTTAACCAAATATTAAGACATGGATGTTTCTGTAATTTATTAAAACTGGCTTTAATGGGTAAGATAGAATGTCATGCTAAATAGTGAGTAATCCTTCTATTTCTACATAAGAACATCCTAGATGGTATCATTCTTTAGCCTTCAGGATAATACCTGTTCCTGCATTCTTAAATCTAAATGCAGACCCATTGTCAATTTCCTTTGAAAATTCTACAGCAATCAAGGCATTCTTGAATGTTCTATAAAATCAAGTAGATTCATGATCAGGGTTTTTTTTCCCCCCTCTATATTCAAGGAAAGATATAATTATGCCAATGGCTTAGACTATGTTCTTTGCTTATAACCTCCAGAGGAGCTGATATAGCTAAAACTATTTACAGATATTATGTAGTATACACTTCTCCCATTCTGCTGATTTTAAACTTTTTATTTTGTATTGGGGTATAGCCGATTAACAATGTTGTGATATTTTCAGGTGAATAGCAAAGGGACTCAGCCATACATATATATGTTTCCATTCTCTCCCAAACTCCCCTCCCATCCTGGCAGCCACATAATATTGAGCAGAGTTCCATGTGCTATATACAGCAGGACCTTGTTGGTTACCCATTTTAAATATAGCAGGGTATACATACAGGTCCATCCCAAACTCCCTAACTATCCCTTGCCCCCAGCAGCCATAAGTTTGTTCCCTAAGTCTGTGATCTCCCATTCTGTTATTGATCTATATTCAGTGTGTGTGAGATGCAGTTTATCTTTTAAATGTGTGATGCTTTTTACAAAGGACATCCCAAAACTAATGTTTAAAGTGGCAGTGATGTACAATCTAATAAATAGTGGAAATTCCAAAGTTGGGACAAGAGCCACATATTTGTACTCTGAGTAGTAATTTTTGTACAAGATTTTCATTTCCATTTGTAAATTTGGATTCTAGAATAACCAGTAAAATCTGGTGAAGACTATACTTTCATTAATTCCAAAAATTCATCCAATGATGTGTTCTCAGGTGAAGGATGTCAGTGCATTTTTCATGTGGAAAATATTTAGGGGCATAGACCATCAGGAACATAGCAAAACATAGCAAACTTGTGTTCATATAATTTCATTTTGTTTTCTTTAACATATAATGAAAATGTCTTGGCATTTAAATCTAAGGAAGATAGATAAAATAAAAGTGCCTTAAAGCAGTTATTTAAGATTTATTATAGTGTAAGCTACAGAGTACAGCCCGTACTCAGAAGCTTTTATGTTTCTTGGGGGGTGGGGGGTGGCTGGGGAAGGCTTGCCTTTCCTGACTGTATCCCATCAGCTAAACAAAAATCCACCTTGTTTTTAGAAAAGATATATTGACCACTAGTGAAAATTAGTGAAGGGCCAAGATAAATTCTGGATGCACTTTCTTTTCATTGCAAATTACTCATTACTTTCCTCCCTTGCAGTAAATTCAGGATACAGTTAAAGAAACTGTGTGGACTTTAGTCTTATCCACCACACTCACCATTTTGTGTTGGGAATTCCCACATCTTAAGCACATTAGACACTTATTACCTAGGTAGGCTCTAGTTTCCTGGTGACTCAGAAGGTTAAGAGTCTTCCTGCAAACCAGGAGACCTGGGTTTGATCCGTGGGTCAGGAAGGTCCCCTGGAGAAGGGAATGACAGCCCAATCTAATATTCTTGGCTGGAAAATTCCATGGACAGAGCCTGGCAAGCTATGGCCCATGGGGCCACATAGAGTTGGACATGACTGAGCAACACACACACACACACGCACACAAGGTCAAGTCCATGAGTGTGGGCCTGTACAATCTAAAGAGACAAGACTTTTGAGTTATGCCCTGCCACTGGATGGAAAATGAAATGGTGAAATGCAAATAAAGACTGCACTCTTGCTCAAGAGACCATTTGATTGTGTTGAGTACAGCAGTAACGTGGTCCAAGCATCACAGGTCCCTTAGTTGGTAAGTTCCACTTACTGAATTTGGGCTGAGTCCCTGCTGCCCGAATGTGTTGACTGGATGTCCCTCGGATAAGTAATAAGGGACAGCATTGCCATGTTTTAGCTTTGAGATATTGGGGAGCAGGGAAGGTTAATGAAATAAAGGGAAAGGAAGACAGAGTAAAAATACTGATGCAAATGTCAGTCTTTAAGGTATTTAAAGTGTAAATAATGAATATGGATAATTTGGCTGTTTGCACAGCCTGAGTAGATGCCATATAACTTACTGACATTCAGCTAGCCTCTATCAATATACAGCCATACCAAAAAAAATATCTTAAGGTTAACTACACAAATGCCTGCAAACTGTAAGTCATACCTTGCACTGAACAACTTTGTCCATTAATCCTCAGGTTTTGAACAGAGTTATGACTAGCTAAAAATTATTCTTTCATTGAAACATAAGGAGGGCTGCCTTTAACACCTCCTATTGTTCTTAAAATATATGAGTACTTTCCCAGAAGGATATTTCACATATGCAAACTTGGGTTGAAAAAGTTAGGTAATTTGAGATGGAAAACTATTGTATGTACATTAATAAAGTAATACCCTTGAGGTGAGTGTCTAAGCTATGGGTGAACTTCCAAGTTGAATTAAATATTTTAAATATTGATAACAAAAATGCTAAAGCTTCTGGATTCTACTGCTTTATTTATTTATCTCATTGAAAAGACCCTAATGCTGGGAAAGATTGAAGGCAGGAGGAGAAGGGGTTGACAGAGGACAAGATGGTTAGATAGTATCACCAATTCACTGGACATGAGTTTGAGCAAGCTCTGGGAGGCCTGGCATGCTGCAGTCCATGGGGTTGCAAAGATGCAGAAGACATGACTGAGCAACTGAACAACAACAACAATTTATTCATCTATCATCTATATCTATTTCATCTCTCTCATTCGTGCTACCAGACCTAAGTATTCTCTGCTTTTAGTAAATCAATGTATATATTAACATCACAAGTTATGTCTGAGCTTCACAACAATCTTGTAAGATAGTTATTTCCTCATTTATGAGGAAACTGAGTCTCAGAGAAGTAACTCCTCGAAGGCCACACAGATTATCAGCCCCATGATTCTAATGTTCACTCCAAGACACATTGAAAGCTGTCTTCCTTCCATAAGGGCCAGTGTGACCTGAACCAGAGGAACAGAAAGATGACTCTCTTCATAAATTTACCTCAACTTCAGTTCTCTTAGGGCAAATTCACTTTTTTATAATCTTGATTAATCCAGATCAGCTTTTTGTGAAATCAAAATTCGCAAGATAGTTGCCAACAAATTCCTATTTGCGTTGTGCTAGGACAGTCTGGCCTAAGAGGCTTATGATATAAAAGTACTATGTTGTTAACATGCACTTATGAAATAGATTTTTCCCCTCCTCCCACACTGAGTATAGAAAAATGATGTGCCATCTGTATTGACATGCTCTACCTATATGCTATTATTCCTGGGCCACCTTGAAGGGAGGATACAAAAAAGGTTCATTTGTTATATGCCTACAACAATAGATGGGTTTAAGTGGCTTTTCTCTGTTATTGCATTCACAGCAGATTTCTTATTGTGTGATATAACATGATATACACAAGCAAGGAGCAAAATTCCCAATGTGGCTTATCTTTTTTCTGAAAGTGACACTAAGCAGTATTATGTTTTACTACTTGTCTCAGTTTCTTATTGTTTTGATACACTTCATGGTAAATGGTGAGCCGTTGTTCACTCCCAGCTAGTTTTTAATCTTAACCCGAAGAAAAAAAATTTGGCAGTTCTTTGTGTGCCTTATCAGAATCACTCAGCCAATTCAAATGGATTTTTAAGACACTTGTCTCTTTCTATACAGTGTATTATATTAGTTCATTTTTCTGAATCTTTATCACATATAGCTTTAGCTCTAGGAAAAAATATTCTGGAAACAAATCATTTCCCAAAGAATCAATTGGGAAATCTGTATGACTATTTCATTAAAATTATTACTATTTTTAAAACCAAAACAACAAAAATTAGCAAATAGCATGATTTAAATCTTTGTACAATCATTTTCTCATGCTGTTAATTTTCTTTTTAGGACCTGTGATTGGTAAATATTGTTAAACACACATTTAAATCAAGATAGGCAAAGTAGAGCTTGACAAACATTTAGATGAGGTTGATTCATGATACTACTTGTGTATAATTTAGTTAAAAATTCTTAAGGATATATCCCTTCGTTCTTTTTTTCTTAAAGTATAGTTAATTTACAATGTTGTGTTAGTTTCAGGTGTACAGCAAAGTGATGCAGTTACACACATATGTATTTGTAATGATATACTCTTGAACTTCAGTTATTATCTAAAGTTTATGCTCACTTTTGATTGTGTAGAGATGGCAGAAGTAATTGTATTAACAAAAGAGTAGGCTACATCTACTGCCTCAATCCTCTGACAATGGGTTTGCTTATATAAATAAGTCAGACACGCTGCACTCAGGGGGATCGCCACCCTTAAGTGATCAGTCTTCAAGTGGAGAGAACTGACAAAAAAGCCAGCCTCTCTCTCCCTTTGTGAAATCAATATTCTTGAGTAGAAAGTTAAAACTCTACCGATCTGCCTAGGAAAAAACCTCTGCAGCAAAAGCTTAACGGTTGAAAATGATGAAGTATGGGTTTGGCACATTCACACACCCATGCATTTTTCATTTTCAAGGAATCGTAAAATGCAGTTTGTGATTTTCAGCAACTAGCACTGGGAATCTATTCAAGTGCACTGCATACATGTGTATCTAGGATGTAAAAAAGAGTTTGAAGAATGCTGATCAAAATAGTGTTACAATACTTCTTAAACCCCAAATTAAATGTCTTCAGCCATCAGATTAACCATCAACTTCAAAGAAGGATAAAACCAAAGCTATTCAGATTGGCATAAAAATGACTACATATCTGCTTGATTGGTGTCTCTCCGGTCAAACAGATGACTCAGCCTAGTGTTCCAGGCACCCAACCGGGAGGACTGATCAAAAGATTGTGTTTTGGATCAGTTAGCTGGTGGTGGTGGTAAAATCTTCTACAGTCGGAGAGAGAGTGATCAAAAGTGAATTAAAGATCTAACAGGCAGGAAATCAAGAAAACAATTATCAAAGAGCCAACAAAGGGAGCCTTAGTCCAGAAAGTAGACAAGGAAAGAGAGACCAGAGTGAAGTCCAGGCCACAACAGATGGATATTCCTGTGTCTACTGCATCAGAGAGAGAGCCCTTGACAATGTAGACATAGAGTGATTTGTGTGACAGGGTTTGTGAGCCTCCCAACCAAGGCCTGAAATGGAAGGAGAGAAGCTTCTTCGCATCAACCCACCCTAACACTCATGGTCATGCACACACATGGGAGAGGACGCTCAAACACACTCACTAGTGCTTGCAGGGACACAGCTGTGCCCTGACCAGTCACATAGTCTCAGTGTTCCCTGTTGTCATCTGTCTGCCACTCTCCAAGGGCCAATCTCCACTGGATAAAGGGAGCATATAGCCAGAAGCATCCTATTACCCATGGCTTGTCCACCTTGGTAACCAAGGAAAGCTATCAGGCAAAATGAGCAGGTAAGATCATTTGTGAGAACCTAGGATGGCTGTCCCCAGGTTTGAAAGTAACCCTGGCACAGAGCTATTGAAGGTAATCCATAATATACTAACTTAAAACTGTTTTATTTGAGGAAAGGAGCCTCTTATGACTGTATAAGCTAGCAGAGACTTGGGTCAAGTTCGTTGTCACTGTATCTGGCCAGAGGTGTAGAGAGCAATAGAAAAGATGGTGGTGATGAAGTATTAGGCATTCATTGCCAGTAACAACTTAAATGTGACAATTCTTCCCTCAAGGGCCTTGCGCCTCAGTTCTGCACACTACACAACCCTTTATTTATTTTTGTTTTATTTTCTGTTCTTTAGATGTGATTTCTCTTACCCCCAGGGCTTTGACACATAGTCTTTTTTCTACTTGGAGAAAGACGTACAAGCTCAAGCACACTGTTCTGGGGGTGAATATCCCTGTCAGGTCATGGAGGTCTAGGACATTTCTTGTAAGAACACAGAGTCCTGCTGCTTTCTTTCTCATCACATGTGCACTGAAGGGGATGTTCATGATTGAAATTATAGAGGAATTTCAATTATTAATCATAACAAAGTCAAGGCATGATCATAAGACTACATGGATGGGGGTGGGTAAAGGACAAAATGTTTGGAGATCAAGGAATGAAAGGCTACCTAAAGAGTCACACCTCTGTGGATATTTAAATCAAGAAGTATGATGGCAATACTCGAGACATAAAGACAGTGAGAAAGGAGCTCAGCTTTTCAAGGATTGAAGTGTAAAACTTGAGAGGGAGTATATGTCTGCATGATAAGAGAATGGTGGGTATCGCCTGAAGGCAGGAGAGTGCAAGATGAATGACTTGCATAGAAGAGAGAGGGAAGATAGTCTGAAAGTGGCAACAAGCAGCACGGAAGACACCTGTCCCCCAACAGATCCCACAGGTCTGAGGGGTGTGGGACACAAACCATGAGAAGCCTTGGAAAGGTTGTAGAGAAAACGACTTTGTAACGAGACAGTCTGATTTCAGTTAGAGCAAGACAATAATAATGGATGTTTAGAGAAGAGGTAGAAGATACATGGTATTTTAACTCATGATTGACTTAGGGTCCCAGAAGCTTGATGAATTGATCAAGTTCATCGATCAAGGCAGAGTAGAAGAAGGGTTCAGAAAAGGCTAAGTTTGGAGTAATTGGATTAGATTTCAGAGGATGAGGGGTGATCACTCCTGAGCTTCTTTTGGTGACTACTGTGAGTGGGACAAGAAGTGTGATGAGATTAATCCTGGTGTGCTCTGAGGTGCCCTTTCCTCTGTACACCTGTTACATCTTTTACAATCCCCATTTTAATCCTTATACCACAGTGATTAAAACATGCTTTCTGCCTCTCTAGAACACTGTGGTAACATGAAGACCTTCCTTAACCTTTATATCTCAAGCATCTACATACATACACACACACACATATATATATATATATATATATATATATATATATGATATATATATATATATATCAGATCAGATCGGATCAGTCGCTCAGTCGTGTCCAACTCTTTGCGACCCCATGAATCGCAGCACACCAGGCCACCCTGTCCATCACCAACTCCTGGAGTTAACTCAGACTCACGTCCATCAAGTCAATGATGCCATCCAGCCATCTCATCCTCTGTCGTTCCCTTCTCCTCCTGCCCCCAATCCCTCCCAGCATCAGAGTCTTTTCCAATGAGTCAACTCTTCGCATGAGGTGGTCAAAGTACTGGAGTTTCAGCTTTAGCATGAGTCCTTCCAAAGAAATCCCAGGGCTGATCTCCTTCAGAATGGACTGGTTGGATCTCCTTGCAGTCCAAGGGACTCTCAAGAGTCTTCTCCAACACCACAGTTCAAAAGCATCAATTCTTTGGCGCTCAGCCTTCTTCACAGTCCAACTCTCACATCCATACATGACCACAGGAAAAACCATAGCCTTGACTAGACGAACCTTTGTTGGCAAAGTAATGTCTCTGCTTTTGAATATGCTATCTAGGTTGGTCATAACTTTCCTTCCAAGAAGTAGGCGTCTTTTAATTTCATGGCTGCAGTCACCATCTATAGTGATTTTGGAGCCCAGAAAAATAAAATCTGACACTGTTTCCCCATCTATTTCTCATGAAGTGATGGGACCGGATGCCGTGATCTTCATTTTCTGAATGTTGAGCTTTAAGCCAACTTTTTCACTCTCCACTTCACTTTCATCAAGAGGCTTTTTAGTTCCTCTTCACTTTCTGCCATGAGGGTGGTGTCATATCATATATATATAAATATATATATATATAAATATATATATATATACACACACATATAATATGCCCCTATAAATAAAATAACCAGATAAAATAATACAGAATATAATTGGATAGACAACTTGATTCATTTTTTTTTTTTCAGCTGCACTATGGCATGTGGTAGCCCCTGCAGTGAAAACGCAGTCTTAACCACTGGACCACGAAGGAAGCCTCTTTTACCTTTGATTTGACAAATATCCCATGTTTCTAGCAGGTAGAAGATTATTTTTAGAAAAGAAGGAAAAATGGATAACTCTTGACTTACTATTTAATGACATTTAAGTGTGGAAATGAAAATAATCATTTGTTCCATAAATATAAAGTGTCTACTATGTGTCAGGCATTGTTCTAGGTTCTAAAAAAGGCAATCTGTTTTTAAAACAAGAAAAAAAACATGTTTTTTCTACCTTCATAGGCCAGAGTGAGGAAAACATGAATCTATGACATAATTATGCAAATAATTGTTAAATTGTACCTATGATAAGAGCAATATAGGATAGTTATGGAAAATTACTGGGTGTTTGTAAGTTTTTACTAGAAGTTACAGGCCCATTCGAGGATGGCAGGGAAACATCCATGGGGAAGTGGTGATTTAATGAGTGCTGAGAGTCCCTTGGACTGCAAGGAGATCCAACCAGTCCATTCTGAAGGAGATCAGCCCTGGGATTTCTTTGGAAGGAATGATGCTAAAGCTGAAACTCCAGTACTTTGGCCACCTCGTGCGAAGAGTTGACTCATTGGAAAAGACTCTGATGCTGGGAGGGATTGGAGGCAGGAGGAGAAGGGGATGACAGAGGATGAGATGGCTGGATGGCATCACTGACTCAATGGACGTGAGTCTGAGTGAACTCTGGGAGTTGGTGATGGACAGGGAGGCCTGGCGTGCTGCAATTCATGGGGTTGCAAAGAGTCGGACATGACTGAGCGACTGAACTGAACTGAACTGAACTGAATAAATGAATAAGAGTCAAGAAGATGAAGGAGATGGATGAAGAACAAGCACAGTGAGGACCACAGAGAAGAACAGGCACCCATCAGGCAGGCCTTTGTACAATAGTGATACTTGGTCTTTTATCCTAAGGGTGGTGGCAGTCTGTTAAAGCCACATCTTCATAAAACTATGATCACAAGAGTTAAAATTTATCCCCAGTAAAGATCTACTTAATACGTTAAGATGCTAAAATGCTCCACATTTTTATTCTACCAAATACTGTGTTGTGCATAAGAGGTAAACATGTGGACAAATATGGTCTCTGACTTACAGAATCTCACAGCCATGTGCAAGAAAAGCTATGGGAATATTTATAGCAATAATGCTTGTGAGTATTTGTAATAACAGAAACATATGTAAAATTAACAATTAACAAGAAAGATTACAGCTGAGACTGTGATGTTCTCAAAAGACAACTCTGAGTACTTGCTCTCTCAGGAGGGCTTTTAAAAATCAACAGGGCTTTTTCCAGACAGAGGGGCTGATGCAGACAAGGGGACAGTATGAGGAAACGCAGGAGTGTACAGAAGAGCATGCGGTACATGTGCGTGGGAGTTGGGAGGAGGTGACTGTGAGTAACTCAGCATTTCAAGAGCGAGGAGTACACAGCGGATGCTAGCAGATGAGGCCAAGGGGTTGTCTCTGGGCAGGCAGTGATGGGTGTTATTTGCCACAACATGAAGCTTTTCCTAAAACAAACAAATATGAACAAAAAACTGTTGAAGAAACACAGTGGGAGGAAGAAGCAGGGCAAGAAAAGTGACCGGTTGTAACAGAGAAAAACAGGGACAGTATAGTTTTCCTTCCCCCTAGGCAAAGTCACTGCACAGAGGACAAATGTTTACCTTGTTCTGGAAGCTTCAGAGCCTCTCTGTGTCTCATTCTGCCTTCTTCAGCTTCCTATCTATACTTTTCCCCACTTCATTCTCTCCGCTTAATTAACTCCTATTCTTCTTTCAAAATCCAGAACTCTCCGGGGCTTTGGAAAGAGGTGTGGAAGTGAGAGGATTCAACATCTCTTCTTGTGTTTGTTTTTCCCCTCTGAATGCTAATTTCACATTTCTAATTTGTTCATATAACACCTGAAATTCTTCCACTATACTTCCAAATACTCCTATAAACAACCACCCACGGGAACTTTATTGTCTATAGAACATGGACACCAAGACTCTTTCTTGTCCACCACACGCATGTAGGGGATGTCTGTGGTCAAACCATTTCCCAAAGGTTATAGTGGCATGCCTTCACCAGCAAACAGTGGGAAACAGAGGTATATGGGGAACTCCTGCAATTTTTAAAGGAATATAAATGACATTAAAAAAATAAAATACAAGCTTTCCATCTTGAAATGTATAACTTCCTTAACTTTCAGTTAGCCTCATACCTTCAGGCAGGAAGGAAGAAATGCAATATGGGCAAAAAATTCACTAGAATTGGCTGGGAATGATGTGTTTCTGGCACTCGGAGATACTTAACACCTTTCAGAATAGAGGAAAAAACTGCTTTGAAACGTTTCAGCAAGGCACACATGGAGAATATTCTTGATCAAGACATGCTGTCAGCACTGTATTTTACCTCCACTGCTCCCCCACCCAATTCCATCACTAAATATGCTGTGTTATTCTCTCACGTGGGGTCAAAAGTCTAAGAGTCGGCTCTGGTTTCTGCCCAGTCTCAAGTAAATTTATTGTAGGAAAAGTATTGCTTTTTTTTTTTTGCAAAAGAAACAAACAAAGATATGCCTGGGCTGGTATCAGTATTTAATTAGGCAGGTAAAGACAGTACTACATGGGCACGATTCCAAGGACATACACATGAGCTTTTAAAAAAAAGATTCAAATAAAATAAAATGCTTCTCTTACCTCAGTCAGGCTCACAGTATCTCTCTCTTTTGGAGAACTATCCTGAAACATTTTACTGTAGTAATATTTTGATGTCTTGAGTGTATTGTGATTTATTTTCAACAGGTGTACACGTTAACCTAGTCAGAACTGAAATGTAGTGTGTTGGAGTCCATTCATTGAACTGGATCACATTTGTTAGCATTATCTGTCCAGAGAGTAGTAAGCAGCACTTCAAATCTGAGCTGATAGATTTAGTCCAAATCTTTAATGCCAAACTTTTGGAAAATGATAAACAGATAGGACTGATCAAATCAGACTGGACACAACTTGATCTGTTTTGATGTGCACTCATGATTTAAAGTGAAAAAAAAAATTTTGGACATGATATTAGCAGATTTAGATGTGAGTTTAAAGTTGGGTCCCTTACTAGATGCTTAATTTTGAGCAACTCATAGGACCTCTCTGAATTCTAGTATTCATGGATATAAAATGGTATAATACGTATCTCAGAGTGGTTTTGTGAAGATTAAACTGTTTTATTTGATTTTAATTTTAAATTTATTTTATTGAAGTACAGCTGATTTACAGTGTGTTAATTTCTACTGCACAGCAAAGTGATTCAGTTATATATATATATAATATATATATGTATATATTTCATATTCTTTTCCATTATGGTTTATCACAGGACACTGAATATAGTTCCCTGTGCTATACAGGAGGACCTCATTGCTTATCCATTCTATATATAATAGCTTGCATCTGCTAATCTCGTTAAATTGCTTTAGCCCAGTGAAGTGCTTGGCAAGAGCTTAGGGTACAGTAAGCTTTTAATAAATGATTGTTGAATCAAAACTGAATGAATCCAACATGAATATTGGGAAGCATGCTTTTTTTCTGGACAAAACTTCGAGACAGAAGTGACAGGTAATGACTGAAGAGGGTGACCAGCTCACACCAGACAGTGTGTTGAAGTCTTCATACAGTGTTTACTGAGTGTCTACTTTATGTCTAGGTAAGAAGAGTCTTCTCCAGATCTGACCTTGAGTTCTCAGCATAACACGGGGCCACTCAGAGCCCAAGGTGCCTTCCCAGACTTGTGAAATTATTTATTTCAATAACCAAGAGATGAATTTGCATAGAAGAAAGCTTAACCAAATGTAATTCAGCGTTACTAACAATGACTGAATTCTTGTTATGAATAAGGACTATAAGTCTTCCTAGGTGGCTCTAGAGGTAAAAAATCTGCCTACCAATGGAGGAGACATAAGAGATGCACATTTGATCCCTGGGTCAGGAAGATTCCCTGGAGCAGGACATGGCAACCCACTCCAGTATTCTTGTGTGGAGAATCCCACGGACAGAGGAGCTTGGCGGGCTACAGGTCATAGGGTCACAAAGAGTCAGACATGACTGAAGCAACTTAGCATGCACACGCATGTACAAGGACTATACTAAAATTGAACATGTATGTCAAAACATGCTTAATGTAATGCTGTACAAGGCAAAGAAAGTTTATGGTGAAACAGAATAATAAAGTTTTATTTGTTCACTGAGATAAAGATTAAAAAGAAAGGTTGAGTTTTTCTTGGATGCTATTATGTGTGAAGAGAAGAGAGCCATATAGATGGAGATGTTCAAGAGTATTTAGAATTAAGAGTTTAGAGCAAGTGAGTGGATGCACAAAATCACAGAAAAGGGCTTGTCCTAAGAGTCATTTCCAATGTGTCCTTGGAGCTCCCAGCCTCCCATTTTTACTCCCTTTATTATCTCTTATTTTTTGTCTTTTTCACCTAGAATTCCTAGACAACAAATGCCTGCATTTGTCTTCTGCCCTGGTCTCTCCAATCAGAAGTAAACCTATCCCATAAGCTCGATTAGATTATAATTAACCCCAGGGAGAATCTGCACTATAAGAAGAACCACTGGAATGGAAAATGAAATGAAATGATAATTCATAAAATTTCCCCAAACCCAATAGTTCTGACAAAGGACAGGTTGGAACAGAACACTTCCACCATGGACCACTGGTAACTGGCATCTTCTCCAGTCCTGTGCTTTCCTATAAAGGAGGTTGCTAAAAGAGGCTGGCTTTCTTGGAAGGAGAGTAAGGGTCAAGGATGGAAATGAAGCCATTGAATGCTCAACGGAGCTTACTTCTACTGTTTTTAAGCAGCAAGACTCCGGATTAACTTAGAAACGATCACTGTGAAGAGGTTACCAGTAGAAGGGTAGAACACGTGGGTATCTGTAGCCTCCTAGGTGTCCTAAAAGGCTGTGGGCTGGGAATTGAGAGAGCAGAAGGGATCCAGATAGACAATCCCTTCTGAATGCTCATCTCACTTTCCAAATTTGTTCACTTAATACCTAACAACAACAAAATAAACCCTCTTACATTCCTATGATAACAGGTTGAGATTTAAACAGGCTTTTACTTCCTGCCCGTCGTTGCAGTTTTCATGTTTTCATTAAACCACTGGCACTTTTTCTCCAGAGATTTCTGGGTGAAGTGACAGCTAAATATAATGGAGCATAAATCAATCAGCAAACATCAGGGGCGTCTGGAAGGAAAGGTGAGGAAGTTTTCACATATGTGTAGACTCTCTGTAGCGAGACTGAATTGATCGCCATGCTCCCCACAGCCTTTTGAGAGCTCAGGATGTGAAATGGGAGAGGGGAAACCTGCTTCTTCAGCATCAGACCCTCAAATCTTTGCAGGAGGAAGCATTTCATTAAAATCATTCATGTTTTTTTTTTTTTTGTAGAAAAAGCGATTTTGAGTTTGGGGTAAAAGAATATAAGTATAGAATCCTATTTAACTTAAGAATAAACTATTAAAAATCTGTTTGAACATAATCAAGGTTCTACTAAGGAAATCTATTACAGGAGATTGTATTACTACAGACCAAGTTTAAAACTCACATCTCCAAGTTTATGATTTTCTTTTTCCTTATTTCCCTGTCTCTCTGCTCCTCTCCCCCTTCTCACTCTTTCTTTATCCCTCTCATAGAAAAGAACACAATGCAGGTTTTGAAACTACAATCCTCAGAAAGCACTTATGATTATTTTTCAGTGATAATTGCTAAAAATATTGTGCATTTAGCTTTTATTTCATCAGCACACTAAAAACTCACTTTGTAACCATCAGAGATTTTATCTCTGAATTATTGAAAATAAAGGCTAATCCAGTGAAAAATTGCAAACATAGTACTAGGTAAAGGCAATACATCTTTAACACATGTTGCTCTGCTGTGCTGAACCGTCTGAGTTAGACTCACGGTTTTTTATACTGCAGGTATAAAAGTCTTCTATATGTCTGCTAGGAAATATGGAGGCAATTCAAGAGGGTTCTTCCCTGCAGAGGATGTATTTTATGTGTTTGTCTCCCTAAATCTTGCCAATAGTTATTGGTTATAAACCACAGAGTGAATTTGCAATAGAATTTTCTGTCTTAACTAGAAAATCAAATTGGCAAAGCTCCCAGCTGGTAAATAGTGTTTAGGGATTACCCAATGGTAGGGTTGGAAATAATTTTGGAGTATACAACTGGGATTATTTATTTTAAAATCAGGAGTATGCCAGTATTATAAAGGAGGGAAAATAAGAGTCGTGCATGCTACATATCATTAACCAGGAGCTAAGATTTGTTTCACACTCTCAAATTGACTGATGCACACCATTTTTACTATTATAATCACCTTGACTCTCACAACCATCAGATATACTCTTCGGTAGAAGCTCAGATTTAGGGAGTACACCTTGGTTTGAATCTGATGCTGTCAAATACCAAGGAAGTTATTATTATCTGATTTGTGAAGTATGCAACTTTTCAGCAGGATTTTTATGGTTATATGTGAAACAATATGTGATTTCCTGATCCATTGTGGACCATCAGTAACTGTTAGTTCTTATACCCTGATTAGAAATTGTAATTATATGAGATGATGGATGTGTTAACTAACCTTATTGTGCCAATCACTTCACAATATATATGTGCATCAAATCATTACAAGTATACCTTAAACATACATGATGCTATATATCAGTTAGACCCCAATATGCTTGGGGGAAAAAGAAAAGAAAAACACTGATTTCACATTAAAAAAGGAAATTAGTCACACTTGCTCTCAAGGCACAAAAAGGAAGCAGTTCAACAAGCAAATGTTGAAGACACACTTTGTGCTAGAAAATGTGCAAGGCGCTAGGGATACAACTATGAAGAAAGAATAAGAATTAACATTTATTAAAGAGTGCTAGACAGCAATCTAGACACTCTGCATGTATTAAGTCCTTGGCCTCTGGGAACTTAAAATTTGGTGGGGATACAGAAGGGAAAATTAGCTGATGCAGCACAGTATGATAAGGGCTGAGGGAGAGTTTGCTGAAGGGCCTAGGGGCAAGTTATTAGAACCTGGGAGGAGCAAGATTTCTTAGAGAAGATGGCATCAGAGTGTCCTACTTAAGGGAAACAGATGTCCTTACCTTCTGAACTTCTGAATAGTAAAGTTAAAAGTCTTAACCTTAAAAGCAGATTGTGCACTCTGCCCAGACAAATAGTCACTGAAATATTAGAATAAGAAGAGGAATTGTGTATGTGTATATGTGTGTGTATGTTAGAGAAATAGAGAATGCCCATGACTGGCAGTCAATGGCATGCCTTCATACAGATCAAATGTGTCTTCTGTGAACCAAAGAAATAACCACTGAATGAATGAAAGAACAAGAGAAGCCCTAATAAACCAAAAATTAATGTTTAGAATATAAAATAGGTTACATGCCATTTTTAAGAACCACTGCCTGTTCTAGAAGCTAGACCTCTAAAAGTCACTTAAACATCATGAGGAAGCTAATGAACAGAAACTCACGATGAGTGGTATTGCTTGTTGACATTTCTCTTCTTTGCTCTCCACTCTTGCCATGGCTTCCCTCTACCATTGTCTTTGATGTTGACCAGGGCTTGCTCTGGACAATTGGAAGCCATCATGTTTAAAAGTAGAGGCTTTGAAGTCAGCCTTCTCTGAAATGAAAAGCGAAAGTGTTAGTTGCTCAGCTGTGTCCAACTCTTTGGGACTCCATGCACTGTAGCCTGTCAGGCTCCTCTCTCCCTGGAATTCTCCAGGCCAGAATACTGGAGTGGGTTGCCATTCCCTTCCCCAGGGGATCTTCCCAACCCAGGGATTAAACCCAGATCTCCTGCATTGCAGGCAGATTCTTTACTGTCTGAGCCACCAGGGAAACCCTCTGAGTGTTTCCTTAATCCTGCCACTTCCCACCAGATAACCTTGGATGAATTACTTGACTTCTCTAGACTTATCTTTTTTCCCCTCATTTTCACATTACTATAGTATTTTCTTCACAGGATGCTGCAGATTCTGATAATGTAAATAAAGTGTTTAGTGCAGTTCCTGGGAAATCATATATTATTTAAAAATTAGATAATCAGTACATGATTATAATTCTTCTACCTCTACTGCAAGGGCAATTTTGAGTATATTTCATCTACATTTCTTCTCAAGTCATGAAATATAATTTCTTGGGATACTTTTGTGCCACTATAACTTTCAGTATTCTTGGGATGGGGGCATGCTGAGGAAGTGCCTGGATTTCCACCTTTTAATTTTGGCTAGCCTGTAAGAGCCTGGAAATCCTTGGTAATTTAAACTTATTCAATAAACAATGCTAAAATCAAATAATAGTTAGATGGACTCTTGAGAAGACTAAGTTTTTGAGGTTCATTTTGTACTGCTGCTGCTTTAGAAACTCTGCGAAGGAGAAAAAAAAAAGTGGCTATTGCTTTCTCTAATGGAATATTTTCCTCTGGCAAATGTACTCTGGGATTGCATCAGTCAGTTCAGTTCAGTCGCTCAGTCGTGTCCGACTCTTTGCGACCCCATGAATCACAGCACGCCAGGCCTCCCTGTCCATCACCAACTCCCGGAGTTTACTCAAACTCACGTCCATCGAGTCAGTGATGCGATCCAGCCATCTCATCCTCTGTCATCCCCTTCTCCTCCTGCCCCCAATCCCTCCCAGCATCAGAGTCTTTTCCAATGAGTCAACTCTTCTCATGAGGTGGCCAAAGTACTGGAGTTTCAGCTTTAGCATCATTCCTTCCAAAGAAAAGAAATCCCAGGACTGATCTCCTTCAGAATGGACTGGTTGGATCCTTGCAACACCACAGTTCAAAAGCATTAATTCTTCAGCACTCAGCATAGCACCATTTAATTTCACAAAATGTCAGAGAGAAGTAGTGTTAGCTCATTTGGCCCTCCACAAGAAACTATTTTGTCTAAGATCAGGTGTCTTAATGATTAAAGCTTTTTATGAATGTATATTCCTAGGCAGGCTTATGTAGCCACTACGAAGTCAGATTATGTTTCAGAAACATGGGTGCCTTATAATAAAGCTGTTTTCTTCATGAGGTAATATTCCCGAAATATGCTGGGTAATCCATGATCCACTAAATCCATGAGCTAATGGGTCTGAAATACATGCCATAAACCACAGAAACTTCTTGATGGGAAAACTGGACATGGATTATTATATTTCTCTGCATGTTAGGGTAGTCAGGATGACCAAAATTGATTTTTTTTCCCTCTTTCCACATTTTGTTTCACAATAATAGACAAAATTTACGCTGCCAATTATTTCAGAAGAAAAAGTCACTTATGAAACTCTTCCTGCAAAGAAAGGAGAAACAAAAATTTGACAGTTTGAAATGTGGCATAAAATATGTTGTGATAATCCCCCCTCACCCTACATGCACACATTAAACAATTAATATGAGTTCTTGTCTGTCAATTCAGTTACAGAAATGAGAAAAAATTCTTCACTTTGAAGGAAAAAGCTTTATTATAAACTCAAGACAACTGATTTAAAAATACATATCTTTTTCCTTAGAAAGAGTCACTCCCTTACCAATGAATATTCTTTCTGGAGGCACAAGAATGAAGCTACTTTACTCTCAAATCTATAAACACATGTACACATATACTTCAAGAATGTTAGTAACCAACTGGTTTAAACCCTTCATTTTGTAAATGATGAGACAAAGAGCTAAAAATGTTAAGTGCCATCTGTGGTGGTTTTAAAATACATCCATAATTTATTTTTTGTAAGCTCCCCTCAAGAGATGGAGCCTAATTGTTCTGTTACTGAGAGTAAGAAAACTTAGTGTCTTATTTCTAAAAGAATAGAATGTGCCTGAAGTAACAGTACAGGAAATTTGAGAGCAAGTCGTAAATGGTAGTGAAACTTCCCTGGTTCTTGCTTTCCTGGACTGCTTGTTCTGGGAGAAGTCAGCCACTGAGTCTGTGTCAGTTAAAAGTCAATGGACTGTGATGAACAGAATTCTGAGATGGTCCCCGAGCTTCCCACCTCCAAGTGAACAAATCCAGGGTGGCCCCCTCCACTGAGTATGGGCAGGACAAAGAAATACATTTGGATATTACTCTCATGACCGCATGTAACATGGAAAAGGTGAAAATATAGTTGTTCTCATGATTACTTTATGCTATTTAAGCCTGTCATAGTAGACAGCAGAGATAATTTTCTGATATTCTTCTGATGCATTTGATGAAGTAAGTTGCTGTGTTATGAGAAGACTATGTGTCTAGCACCTGAATACAGATTTTAGGAGCTCAGAGAGATTTCTGACCAACATTCAGCAAGAAGAAGAACCTCATTCCTATAGGAGCTGAAGTTGGCAAAAAAACCTGGACATGCTTGGAGATGAACCTAGAGCTCTAGATTAGAACACAGCCAAGCCAACATATTAATTTTCAACCTCAGAAGAGACCTTGAGCGGAGGACCTAATCTAACCTGTATCCTGAATTCTGACCCATGGAAGCTATGAGATAATAAATTTGTGTTGATTTAAGCCATTAAGTTTGTAGTAATTTGTTACACAGCAATGGAAAACTAATACACAAGGGGAATAGGTCTCCTGCCCAGAACTGTATCATGTGAACGTGCCATCTTGGAAATACACCCTCCAAGCTCAGTCAAGATTGCAACGCTGGCTGAACCTCATGAGAGATCTTAAGCTAGAACCAAGAACTTAAGCCAAGCTGCTATATTAGTCATGCTTTTCATATTTTATGATGTTTAGGCATCCTGAGGACCTTAGTTGGCTGCGGAGAGACTAATTCCTAGAGATCGTAAACAACATGCCTGCAAATACAAAAACATTTCATATGCAAACCAAGCAACCCTGCGTCCACACCTCTAACTACCTCTCTGTTAACCATCTTCTTAACATAACTCTCAAACCGCAAACCAACATTTGTCTACCCTAAATCAAGCCAGGGTTAGGTACCATACATCTAGAGACCACCTCTACAGCCCAGAGCCCACTGACTTTATTCTCTTAGTCAATTCTGAACTGTATCCCCTGCCTTTACCACAGGAAACACAGTAAAGTCTCTGTGCTTGCTGTACTTTCTCCTTGACCTGCTTCTGCCTCCTGATTAACTCTGGAGATTCTCCACATGGTCTTCTGTCCAATAGGACAACTGATTTTCTGCAGTTCTGTGAAAAGGGCATCAGTTCTGTTTTCAGTTCAGTTCAGTTCAGTTCAGTCGCTCAGTCCTGTCTAACTCTCTGCGACCCCATGAATTGCAGCACTCCAGGCCACCCTGTCCATCACCAACTCCCAGAGTTCACTCAAACTCATGTCCATCGAGTCAGTGATGCCATCCAGCCACCTCATCCTCTGTCGTCCCCTTCTCCTCCTGCCTCCAATCCCTCCCAGCATCAGAGTTTTTTCCAATGAGTCAACTCTTCGCATGAGGTGGCCAAAATATTGGAGTTTCAGCTTTAGCATCAGTCCTTCCAAAGAACACCCAAGGTTGATCTCCTTTAGAAGGGACTGGTTGGATCTCCTTGCAGTCCAAGGGACTCTCAAGAGTCTTCTCCAACACCACAGTTTAAAAGTATCAATTCTTTGGCACTCAGCTTTCTTCACAGTCCAACTTTCACATCCATACATGACCACTGGAAAAACCATAGCCTTGACTAGACGGACCTTTGTTGGCAAAGTAATGTCTCAGCTTTTGAATATGCTATCAAAATTTACATCCATCAAAATTTAATTTGATTATGGAATAGTACGCTTTCTGTTATTACTATTTTAATATATATTGGGCCTATACTTTTGATTCCTCTTACCCATCCTGTATCCCCTAACACATGTACATATATTCCCAGGTAGTGCTAATGGTAAATAATCTTCTTGCTAATGCAGGTGACGCAAGAGACACAAGTCTGATCCCTGGGTCAGGAAGATTCCCTGGAGAAGGGAATGACAACCCACTCCAGTATCCTTGCCCAGAAAATCCCATGGACAGAGGAGCCTGGTGGGCTACATTCAACAGGGTCACAAAGAGTCGGACATGACTGAGCACACACCCATCCCATATCCCCTAACACATGTACACATATTTAGAAACAAATACATGTAATAAATGCAATTGTTTTCAGATCTGAATTGTAAAGGAAAAACAGATACTTTAATAATCACAGTGTTGAAAGGACATTGCAAGGACACAGTATAAGTTGAATTCCTGTAGTTTAACACTATAGAAAATTAAAGGCTACATGTTTAAAAGCTAATGAGTTGCCAGTGATCCTTTTTTTGTAAGCTTGTTGAGATATGTGTTGCATTGAAAGAAGCAAAATTTGACAACTATTTGTAAAAACTCAAACCAATTGCAATGAAAATTAATAGAGAACCTATGTTGCATTTCCTATTATACTCTTTACTAGAGCTTCTAAGTACACACAGTAAAATGAATAAATATAAAATGATTTCATCAAATTGTCATCAAACAAGAAATGTTTGCCATAATTTCAGTTCATGTAAACAGCTGGTTAGTGTCTCCGTGTTGAGGAAATACCATCAGAACTCAGGAATCCAACATACTGGTGTTTGTAAAATGGTTTTGAAAGATGGATCACATGTCTTAATATAGAAGCATACATAAAAACAATTGCACGCAGCTTTAAATCAATGAGAAACAAGGGTGAAATATAGACAATAAATGTGGGGAGGATAAACTGCTGAGAGCCATCTCCAGGGGACAATACAAATAAAACAACAGTAAATTTCCCTGAAAATTGACAGAATCAGGACAAAATACAGATTTTTGAAATTTGTAAAATGATTTGGTAAAAAATAATTCTGTGGAATGCATAGACACACAAACACAGGAAGAGTGTGACTATAAAGTAATGAGACCTATTTAATCAATCTCACATACAAATGCTTTTCCTTTCAGATGCCATAAATTGAAAACTGTCAATTTTCCTATGGACCATTATGGCATCTATCTATAAATAGGCACTTTTTATATTGACTTGGCTATAAAGAATGTTGGCTTGCTCTACTTCCTGGTTTCAAATGGAGCAATTACGTATTTTCCAGTCAAGTTTAAAATAGATCACACTGAAAGTTTAATGAGATTTCTTCTCAAGAAGAACTTCTCCCTCAAGATATCAAGGCTACTTTCTAACTAAAGAGCAGGAACTATTCTTTATACACAGACATTCTGAGCCTTGTATGGTTTAAAAAAACCTTTGAATTTTCTTTCCTTAGGCAAAGCTTTAACATTTCTGAGATTCAGTTAATTTGAATGTTATAATAACCTTTGAAATTTGACTTGTATCTAAAGAGAATCATGTGAGCCTCTATTTTGAGTCATTTGCTTCTGAGTAAATGACAAGACAACATCCTTGGCAAATCTAACACAAGAAAGTCATATTCAACCACCTATGATTATATTCAGGAAGTCTGCTATTTAATCAGTTTGAAAACTAATATCCACAATCAAATAATCAGATAATTTAGCAAATTAACAATATCCTCTAAATTACCTCCTAAAGCAATTATACTATTTATTATCAACTAAATTTGCAGAAGAGATGTTCCTATATTTGTTCTTTGATGTTTATCCCAAAATCCCAGGTCATTTACAGTAATAAGTGGTAATTTCTCATAATTTCTTAATTCTTCTCAACTGTTTGGCTTGAGTGTAGGTACCAAACTTTTAACATTCCATTTATTATTGTATATTTTTAACCTTTATTGATTTTATTGCCTCAAGCCTTTCTTTATGTTTCTTTACTAAAAGCTGAGATATGTTGAAATCAATGCAGGATAGAACCAAGAAGATTTACTTCAATGGGAAAATCATCACCAAAAATCATTGACTATCCAATGATGGCATTTGCTATTATTTATTTTGATCATTTTCCCCCTAAATTTTGCTTTGGAAAAATTATGGGTGTTCTAGAAAGATGGAGTTATTATCAAGAAACTGGGAAGACACATACTCAGCAAGTATCAGGAACCTAACAAGGGTTGTACTTCTTCAGTGATACAGGAATCCTCAGGAAAGGTGCAAAGCAATCTGCAAGTGCATTTGTGAAAAGAAACAGGGAACACTTTCTTCTTTAAATAGGAACCAAGTTGATAAACTATTAAAAGGCCAGCAATTTTGGTCAAATCTTTCAATCACATCAATCGGACATGCTCTGAAAATCAGTTCAAGTAGTAATGAGCAAAAATCTATGGATTGCTTCCTGACACACATTAATAGCACCAAGTATTATACAATTAAACCAAAATCAATATTGGTGTAAGGCTTGGGTAATACACGATTGCTTCTTTCATGGCTGAAATCTTAGATCCATCATTTACTGCCATGTGGCCTTATTCAACTACTACACTTCTCTGTACTTCACTTTCCTCATCTATAAAATGAGTGATAACACTCAATTTGCTAAAAGGATTCAATAAGATAACCTGTTTTACAGTGCCTTAGTGACTATGATCTAATACAATCTTCCCACAGACTATTCTTAACAATACAAGCACACAGTTGCTATAAAAACCGAAGTCATTTCATCTCACACCACTCAAGATTCCTCCATGTTTCCCCATTACTTTTAGAATGAAAGCTGAAGTCCTTAAAATGGTCCATAAGACCCTACACTATCTGTCCTCATTCTGGTCTGTCATTTCTTTATCTTAATTTCCTACAACCCTCTTCGGGCTCAAGCTACTCCAGACATTCTCTCTTCTCCTTGAATTTTCACAAACATTACAGCCATGCTTCTGCCTCAGGACCCTTGCACCCTCTCTCCCCCTCCATGGGATAATCTTCCTCCAAATAGCCATGTGGTTCACTTCTTCTCCTTCAACATTTGGCTCAGTGGTTACCTTCTTGATGCAGTTCCATTTAAAAGGACAAACTCATCCATACCCCTCTTGAGTTCCTTCATCCTGTTCTATTTACTTCTGTAATACCTGATACTCTCTAATATGCTATATATATTATTGATGCACTGTGCTTATAATCTGGTCTTCCCTGATAGTTCAGCTGGTAAAGAATCTGCTAATCTGTTGTATTTTCCCCCACTTGAATGTTACATCATGAAAGTACCTTTTTTTTTGTTTTGTTAACTTTTTTTTTTTACTAATTCATCCCTCACAATGCTAGAACAATGCTCAGCATAAAGTAAGTACTCCAAAAAAATTGATGAATGAATAATGAATAAGTGGCAGTGAGTTTTTGTATTATTATTTGGCTTATTTTACCTTCTTATGACTTGGTCCACTGCCAAATCCTCTGCCATTTTTTTCCAGGCTGTGGCATATGGCAGGTTAATCACTCTCCCCAGGTTGGAGCAGGTTGGTCAGGAGTCCAGGCAGCCTCCAGCTACCCTGGAACATAATCAATCCCCGTTTATCTGCATTTACAAAATAGCTGCGCAGCAGTGTGCCTTTGAGTGAGCATTCATGAGGCTTCCAAAGAACACTCCTTTCTTTGTCTCACTACAAGGGAAAAAAAAAAATCTCATCAAAACTTGGTCTTGCCAAGTATCACAATTCCCCCTCTTTGTATGCCCTGCAATGTAAAGTCAGATCAAGATACACTTCACCCATATCTGACAATGCCTGGGTCCCTGTGTCTCCTCCAGACACTGTGATCTTTGCCTGTTGAGTAGAGCTTCTGCTGGACTAAGCCCGGCTTAACTGCTAACAAGAACAATCACATCGTACTTGCAAAAAAAAAAGAAAAAAAAATTATCCCAAATGTATCTGGACAAGCAAAACATGTTGAAACATGGGGTAAATAGTGGAGACTTTAAAAATACTTTCTCTGAAATAAAATTCTATAATTTCCCTCTCTCTCCTTCTCTTTCTTTATCCTATAAATACAAAGAGTATAAATTAGGTTGAGGGAGATGACAGATGGTCTCAAAGAGAAAATGTGAACAATGGTTGCTTTGTTTTCGTTTGGGCAAACAAGATGAGAGACTCTCACACCACAGCACGAGAAGGGCAGGTACGGTTGCTGAAGAATGATTTACGATATTCTAATAAGCTTCTTTGGGATTGAAAATAGATGGCTGTGCATGGAATCACCATATCTCTGCTCTTAATACTGAAGAATGAGCAAAAACACCTTCCCCAGGAACTGGCTTGGAGAGTATATCTGACTAAGTTACCACTTTAACAAAGAAAGAAAGAAAATGAAGTTGCTCAGTCATGTCCTACTCTTTGCAACCCCATGGACTGTAGTCTACCAGGCTCCTCAGTCCATGGAATTTTCTAGGCAAGAGTACTGGAGTGGGTTGCCATTTCCTTCTCCAGGGCATCTTCCTGACTCAGGGATTGAACCCGGGTCTCCTGCACTGCAGGCAGATGCTTTACTATCTGAGCCACCAGGGAAGCCCCAAGTTACCAGTTTACCAAGTTTAAAATCACAGAAGAGAACATGACTGTGTGTGTATGAATAACAATATATGAAATTAGTCCAATAGGATAATTCTCATAAGCAGGTGAGACAATAAGTCTAATATAGATACAGTTCAGTGACAGACATGTCAAATTGGGACTAACGTACTAAACTCAATCATTATTGAAAACTTTTTATTGTTTCTTCTATGGGTGACACTGGGTTAAACTTAGGGGGAAATAAGAAAACAGCCTTTGCCATTAAGGAAGTCACAGTTGAATGTGGGAGAAAGATAAATGTTGCAATGATTCACCATATCCAGTTGATCTTTGAGCAACATGAGCTTGAACATGCAGATCCACTTTTATGCCTATTTTTTTACAATAACAAATACTACAGTACTATACAATCTGTGGTTGGTTTAATCCCTCGATGCTGAACCCTACGTCCAGAGGAACCATGAGTGTGAAGGCCAACTATAAGCTATACTCTAATTTTCTACTGTGCAGAGAGTAGGGGCCTCAACCTTCCCTCTCCCGCCCCCTGCAGATGCTCAAGGGACAGCTGTAATGTTGTTATTGTCAATGACAAGGTAAGTCTCTGAATGCTCAGGAGACCTAAAGAGACTCCGGGGATGCCAATCTCAAGCAGGAAGGCAAGCAAGAGGTTGTTATTGCCAAATATTTCCAAGAGGATATTGCAGATCAGCAAAATCTTGAGAAATGCCTTAACTGGAGTTAGGTAGATGGAGAAAGGATTCAATGGGAGTGAATATGATTAGCAAAAGGAGCTTGAGCAAAGGGATGAAGGCAGAAAGAGGAGGCTAGAAGGTACACAGAAGGGACCAGAGATAGGAAGAAGAAGGTACAAGATTTTCTCTGCTATCCTAAAAAGTTTGGAACCTTATGGAGAGCTACTCAGAGAATTCACACAAGGGAAGGATGCAACTATTACTGTTCCAGAAAACAATTCCACTGACAATACCAACAATTCAAACTGGCTAGCTGATGGTTTAATTCACTGAGAAAGAAAACTAAAAAGAGACTACTTCCCAGGAGTTGAGGAAGTGGAGGCAAATGGATGCTAAATTCAGTTTGGGTTTATGTTGAGTTTAAGTACTCAGAGGACTGTTTAGTAGAGTTGGAAAGATAGAGTTTGAGCATAAAAGAGAGATTAAAATGTGAGAAAGAGTTGAGATCATGAAGCACTTCATCACAGCATGTACAGTCTTGACACATTATTTCCAGTCTTCTCCTACTAGAAGTGAAATCCATGAGGACAAGGACTGGCTTATTTATTTCTGGATTCTCAGCATCTAGAACCATGCCTGAATCACGGTGGGCACTCAGGGAATGATTCTGAATTGTAGTTGAAGAAGATGGATCTGGCTAAGATCACATCTTATGTGGAGTGGAAATAAATGAGGTCACAGAATGGAATTCTAAATCAAACACTGAGTGAGCACCAATAGTTAGGTGATGTTATAGAGACCAGTGAAAAAGATTGTGGAAAACTGTTTTAAATGTCATGCAGCATCAAGAAGGAATTTATTAATGACTTTCTAAAGAGGCCCAGTGTGGCTCTCGTGCATAGATAGAGTCAGAGTGCCGAAGATGGAGGAATTAAATGAGGTGAGAGTATCATTAGTATTTTCAGACACATGATATGGAGAAGGGGTGAGCAATGACTGCTCAGATGTCTTGGGTCAAGGAATAATTTCATGTCTACCTCTTTGCATTTATATTGGGAGTTGTTTGGTTATGGTTAATGGCTTAGTAGTGAAGAAGAGATTGAAGATAGGATGGAGTGGTCCCTAAAGGAAGAAGATCCTTAGGGGATTTAAGAACAGGTCTGTCTCATTGCTGGCTGTATCCTGAGTTCTCTGCAAGCACTGGCTACATAGAGAACACTCTATTAATCTTTATTAATTAAGTGGGGTATACTACCAAATGAGATAATGATGAAAGAAGAGAATGTATGAGGGTCAGGATCAGGAAGTAGATAGAATAGTAGCTTTTGAATAAGAAGGGGGTCATCTGTCTCTTTGTCTTACTTCTTCCAGATGATCATGACTTGACCACTGCATACATTTGTCCTTTTTTTCTGGATATTAAGGGCTTCCCTGGTAACTCAGTTGGTAAAGAAGCCACCTGCAATGCAGGAGACCCCAGTTCGATTCCTGGGTTGAAAAGATCTGCTGGAGAAGGGCTAAGCTTCCCTGGTGGCTCAATTGGTAAAGAATCTGCCTGCAATGCAAGAGACCTGGGTTCAATCCTTGGGTTGGGAAAATCTCCTGGAGAAGGGAACAGCTACCCACTCCAGTATTCTGACCTAGACAATTCGCATGGATCACAAAGAGCCAGACACAACTGAGTGACTTTCATATCATAAGGGGTTAATTGCTTTTTGAGCCTTGATTTCTCCTTCTTCTCCTAAACTCATGCCTTTGATGTTCTTTCTTTATACAATATCAGACATGATGTGCATACACATCTGTTTCTACTTTCCCTCTCCTCCAGCTTAGTTTCTTCAATTCCACTTGGCCCCAGCAGGTTTTGTATCACTCATTCCATTTTACTTACATGTGAATATCCTCAGCTCCAGCAAGACAAACTCACCCACAGTTTGCTGGCTTTCCTATCCCACTTCTGAACATCAAATGGATTATCTGAGATTTCTAGGCAACCTTTCACGTTGTTTTGCAATCAGACCTGCTCCCTGTCTCTTGTAAACACATGTGAAAGCCTCACCCTCCTTTATGAAGTTATCAAAGACTCCTCACACAACACTCACTCAATGGCATAACTCACCTGCTGTTTTTATGAGTGGATTAACTTCAAATTGTTTTTCCATGGAGATGCACAGGACTATGACATTTACTAGCAGACATACTCTTCAAGGGCATACCTGGGAATGCTGATCATTTTTTGAACACGTGCTGTAACTTCTCCTTTTCTCTCCCACTCATAATGGATGTGAATAAGAACTATGCTAGGGAGATAACCCTAAATTATCTCTAATTAAATAATTTCCTAATAAGCTTCAACACATTAGTAACAAATACTTTTGAAAATTCATACCAGCATTCCAGGCTCTGTGAGTAGATTGGTGCACAACTAAGGCAGATTTAAGTATTTTAAAGGGTAGACAACTTTACTGGGCATGGCTGTAGACTAAACCCTAAAACCTGCCCAACGCTCTTACCTATTTCAATTTCTAGCAATGAGATAATTTTGAATTAATTCAGCACTAATCTTGTAAGTAAGTCAAAGCTTATGCCTTGTTTCTGACTGAAGTACAGTGTGGATAACATTGTTTTACATCACAGACATTATACTAGTTATCTATTATTGTGTAATAAGTTACATGAAGACATAAACATTTACATCAAAATTTTTTTCAATTGTCTTGCTCAGTTTCTGTGTATCAGGAGGAATACATCCAGAAACAGCTCAGGGTTTTAGCTGAGTTTTAGTTCAGCTGTCGGAGAAGGCAATGGCACCCCACTCCAGTACTCTTGCCCGGAAAATCCCACGGACGGAGGAGCCTGGTAGGCTGCAGTCCATGGGCTCGCTAACAGTTGGACACGACTGAGCGACTTAACTTTCACTTTTCACTTTCATGCATTGGAGAAGGAAATGGCAACCCACTCCAGTGTTCTTGCCTGGAGAATCCCAGGGACGGGGGAGCCTGGTGGGCTGCCGTCTCTGGGGTCGCACAGAGCCGGACATGACTGAAGCGACTTAGCAGCAGCAGCAGCAGCAGCAGTTCAGCTGTCAGCTGGGGCTGTGGCCACCTGAAGGGTGGACAGGTGCTGAAGGTGTGCTTCCAAGTGGCTCACTCACTCCCAGGACTGATGAGTTGGTGCTTGTCAGTAGTAAGAGGTCTCAGTTCCTCACAGTCTGGATCTCCCCTAGCCGATGGCTGGAGTTCCTAAAAAGGTGAGTGGTACATGAGGGAAAGGCAGAAGCCTTGATTTTTTTTTTTTACGTTTAGCCTGAGGTCACATCTCATTGCTTCTGCAGTATCTTATTAGTTACCCAGACTGGCCTCACTTGATGTGGAAAAGGATTCCACAAAGGCATCAATACCAGGACCTGAAAATTGTCAGAGGTCCTCGTGACCATCAGGAAAATTCAGAGTTTTATAGCATTGATATAAAAGAGAATGTGTATATAGAGGTATCCCTGTGTTTCAGTATTTTTAGACTAAGTGTTCATTTATCTACTTTTCTTACTGGTATTTCCCTCCTAATAAAGATGCCTTGCTTTTTAAACTGTTTCACTTTCATAATACTTACCTTAGTGCATTTCAGTTCAGTTCAGTTCAGTTTCTCAGTCATGTCCAAATCTTTGCTACCCCATGAACCGCAGCGCACAACACCTGGAGTCCACCCAAACCCAT
The DNA here is from genome assembly GCF_029407905.1 of Bubalus kerabau. NCBI lineage: Eukaryota > Metazoa > Chordata > Mammalia > Artiodactyla > Bovidae > Bubalus > Bubalus kerabau. The sequence goes on from NC_073626.1 coordinate 18,218,445, forward strand.
GTCCATTGACATTAGTGCATTTACTATAATTAAACTCAGTAAAGACTTACTGATAATAAGAAAACTATATGTACTAGAGTGGGTAGCCTATCCCTTTTCCAGGGGATCTTCTCAACCCAGGAATAGAACCAGGGTCTCCTGCACTGAAGGCAGATTCTTTACCAGCTGAGCTACCAGGAGGCCATGTATATGTATCTATATCTATATCTATATCTATATCTATATCTATATATATATATGGAGAGATACGCTTATTTTTTAGGTTTAATTTTAAGTATTTTAGAGAGAACTCAACATCCAGATTGGTTTTCATTTCAGCCAAGTCAGTAGGCTGTATTTATTCCAAATGCCCATGCATGATTTCAAGGGCATAATGGATATTGCAGAGACTTTAGTCCTCCTCCAAAACCCCTGCTGGGATGAGGAGAGCAGATGTGTAGTCCTGACATGAGGGACCGTGTGGTATTTCTGGATTAGATGTTCATTAAGGGAAAGTGGTGTAGATGAGCTGTATCCTCAGGAGTTACCACTAATGTTTTCCAGACCCGCAGGAATCTCCTCCACTTTTTTTCCACTAACCTTAAGAAACTTCAAAACAGTCCTGGGAAGTCTGAGATAGTTCTGAATCTCATCGATGGAGAGATTTTGGTCATCTAATTTTCTAAGTGACTTGAAGCAGAAGAATGGCCCCACAAAACCTTGTTCAAACAGCAAAACCTTGTTTGAACAGCAAAACCTTGTCCTAACACCTTGCTATGTGTGTTCATGTGTCCTGAAAACAGACAAGTAATCCAGAAGAATGGCTGCAAGCACACCAGAGCTGAGCTCAGCATTACCCTCACCCCTTTCCTGCTACAGGGACATTGTACTTGAACAGGCCAGCAAGGACTTGAAGTCAAGGGGAAAGTGATTTAATGCATCCATGTCTCTGTTGTCTCTTCACTTTATAAAAGTAGAAAGATGATGGCTCACGTGTCTTGCAGAACTCTGGGGACAAATGGCTAATAAAAATCCAAGCAAAAGCATTCTAAATACAAAACAGTTCTGTATGAAACATGCTGTGCAACATGATGATACAGTCTAAGGAACTTAAATGCTTTCAAGACAATTAGTAGATTTTGGCAATGTCCTTGATAGCATTAAGACCTGAGTAACCATGTCTTCAAGAAATATATTACATGGTTGACTCAGGTGCAAGACTCTTTCAACATATCAGGATCCACCTTATCACTTTTTATATGGCAGGAAAAATGTTGTTTGATTGAGTTGGGTTGCATGGCACCAACGCCAAGGAAACAGTGAGTCAGGTAAAAAAAAAAAAAAAAAACCAGACCAGTGTAAGAATTTAGTTCAATATCAGTGTACTCTGTCCACTTGATTTCTTCTAAATTCTGTTTTGTGAAATTGGATTTACCTAGTAGAGAAGACTGCTTCTGCTGCTGCTAAGTCGCTTCAGTCATGTCCAACTCTGTGCGACCCCATAGACGGCAGCCCACCAGGCTCCCCCATCCCTGGGATTCTCCAGGCAAGAACACTGGAGTGGGTTGACATTTCCTTCTCCAATGCATGAAAGTGAAAAGTGAAAGTGAAGTCGCTCAGTCGTGTCCGACTGTTAGCGACCCCATGGACTGCAGCCCACCAGGCCCCTCCATCCATGGGATTTTCCAGGCAAGAGTACTGGAGTGGGTTGCCATTGCCTTCTCCGAGTAGAGAAGACTACTGGCTCTCAACTAGAATGTTTTCTAAAGTCTTCTGTATACAAGGTGACTCTTGGGTGACTTACTCATGCACCTTTATCTTCCAGGGAGATTTATTGAGTGAAGCTATCAAAACAATATCTATTGAGGAAGTAGGATAGAAGTGGGAGTCTATAATCATATTTGATTTTGTAACCTTGTATCCCTTTCCTATAAATACAGTTTTCGACAAAACATTTTTACCAAATTGAAATTTATTTCATTCTGAAAGGTTCGAAGAAGATTAGGAAAATGGGAAAGAATTGTGTTAAATCTTCTACAATAAAAGGAAATTGTTTGAGAAGTAGCCCAGTAACATAGAAGGACATCAGAACTGGAATCCCTATTTTATTAACTATTAACTGTGCAAAATGGACAAGTGGCTTATCATTTTATTTCCATCAATAAGAAAAATGGGACATAAATATTAACACCTACTTGGGTACAACGATTAAATGACATAACTTTGGGTCTCTGTTTTGAGCATTTTGAGGTCAGCAGTGGATTAGAGCTATTTAAAAAATACATGGGCCTACCTAAATGTGGTATTGAAATTTCTCAGAGTTATATTGTATGGTATTTATAGCTAGATAAGAATGTATTTTAAATTGATCCTTGATCATATTTTCATTCTTTTAGACTTGTTATACCTCATTGTCTCTGTGATAATAACTATAATTATATTCATTCCTCATTATAAAGCTGCTCCTTTTTCTTTCCTGACATTCTGCCCTCATTGACTAATAACAGTGAAAATATCCTAGAGGTTATTTATAAAATTCAGGAGAGTGCAAAGGAATGTCATATGCAGTCTGTATTATATGCATTATTCTAGTTTTCTTATCTACAAAATAAATTTGCAAAATTTAAAAGTTGTAACACAAGCTAAGTCCCTGTTTCTACATGTTCGCTTCTAAGGCTCAAGTCAAAACTCTCCTAATTTTGACCAATGCCTCATCATCATCTGTCTTTAAAACATCCAGGGAAATTTTACCATTCCTCTTCTCTCTTCCCTCCCCTTAATATTTTCAGCTCTTACTGGAATAAAGTTTTAATCCCTTCCCCGTCATTTTCTTCTCATGCCTGGAGTCCTTAGTAGAGGTTTTAAATGGAAAACATTCCATTCACAGTCTAACTTTGCATAGTTAAAATTACATTTTTCTTTAAAGGGAGAAGTGTTGAATATTATTCAGACTTTTAGGGCTTTGGGGAGTGAACTTTTAGAAACAGCGATTTTTCATATTTGCTTATAGATAAATAACCATGTGTCAATAGCGATCCTGTATATGTCATTTATCTTTCTCTAACGCATTGTCTGTGAAAGATGATTTTATGTTTCCTGACACGTTTTCAAGTGAATGATTTTATAAGAATCCTCCTGTATTCCTCCATTATTTTACCAAATTGCACATCAGTTTGGCATTTTCTCTCTTATAATCTTAACCTTTCTTTTATTTGAAGTAATTCTCCAGTTCAGGTAAAACTATTAACTTTGGTTACTTTAATTACTTCAAAAGGAAAGAAATTCTAATGCATCATAGTTTTTTCTATATCTCTTACAGACTTTCCTTAGCTAACACCACCTCCCCACTCCTACTCCATGGTCTCTAGCTTGTCGAATGTACTTATAGCATTCCTTCTTAGTCTGTATTGTAATTTTCAGTCTGTATTGTATTCTTTTTCTAATCTGTTTTCCATAGCAACCATGAATTCTTCGAGGAACTGAACTCTCATTTTATTCAACTCTATTTCTAGCACACAGCATTGTGAGTGGTTCTATTTAGTGCAATATTTCCCCATATTTGGCTAAAACCAGTCCCATGGGGCAGCCAGACCTTACCCTATGAACTCATCCATTCAAGTCAAACCACACATAAACACATTATATTCCTGTATACATAGCAGCCTGAGCTCTCTCCAAGGAGCCAACACAAATACCATCAAGTCTGTTCATCCAGTTCAAAGAGAGGGGCCTCTATGTAGCATAGGGAACTCTACTTAATGCACTGTGGTGACCTTGAATGGGAAGAAAGCCCCAAATGGAGGGGACATATGTATATGTCTGGCTGATTCATTTTCCTGTAAGACAGGGCTTCCCAGATGGTTCAGTGATAAAAGAAACTGCCTGACAATGCAGGAGATGCAGGTTCAATCCCTGGGCTGGGAAGATCCCCTGGAGAAGGAAATGGCAACCCACTCCAGTAATCTTGCTTGGGAAATTCCATGGACAGAGGAACCTGGAGGGCTACAGTCCATGGAGCTGCAAAGAGTCGAACATGACTTAGCGACACAGAGCAGCAAGAGCATGCAGAAACCATTACAACACTGTAAAGCACCTATACTCAAAAATTAAAAAAAAAAAAAAAAAAAAAAGAACAGGTCACTAATTGAGCCCAGTAAGGAGAAAGGGGCCAGAAATGGGAGTTCACTGGTAGTCTTTACTATAGACTGCTTTGATTAAGTATGCTACATTGAAAACCTTTCATGATCAAAACACTATACTAGCTGCTGAATCAAAATTTTATATATGGCAATTCAATTATCTGTAGAGACTAGGAACAAGTAAACAAACAAAACTAATCATGTCATTGCTTTTAAAATCAGTTCTCAAAAGAAATGCCAGGGTTATTGGTCTTTACCCTCAGAAGAACTAGATATACTCAATCAAGTTTCAATTATCTGTTGAATTAGGATGATTGGCTTGCTCAATTGTTTTATTTTTAATTTTTTTCAATAAAAAATAAGTGTGAATTTTTATGAAGTAAAAAAGGGGTAAGGTCATTTCACTAACCATGAAATGATCACTGCATCGCCCATTCAACTGCTGCTGTCTAAAATATAGGAAGTAAAGAAACAACATTAAAATTAATACCTTTCTATGAACACTTTGAAATAACACAATTATATGAAGTAGCCTAAAGATAATTTGCTATGTGGTTTTTGCTTCCCTTCTCTTTCCACTGGCTCCTCATAATATCTGTATAAAAACCAAAGTTTGCAAAATGTAGCAAAAGATGGCCCTCAGCAGTGAATATTTTAAGGTTTATCTTCTCTGAGCTCTTTGAGGCTAAGTAAACATGGTTAGCAACGGAACAGTTCTAAGCTTACATTTGACTCAAACCTAGGCTTAAACCAAATAGCAAAATCAGCTAAACAATAGCAGGGTCAGAAAAAATGATTATAGAGCCATTTGACACCTCTCTAGGAAAGCAATGTCTATTAGCCCAAGTCCATCACTTAGGACTTTCCTAAGGATAACATGAAACACCAAACAGCTCCATCTGAATTTTCAGTCTGTTTCTCATTTAAGACAAAATGTAAAAAGGACTCCAGTACTGACTCAAAGCTATGGTTTTTCCAGTAGTCACGTACAGATGTGAGAGTTGGCCCATAAAAAAGGCTGAGTGCTGAAGAACTGATGTTTTTGAACTGTGGTGCTGGAGAATACTCTTGAGAGTCCCTTGGACAGCAAGGAAATCAAACCAGTCAATCCTAAAGGAAATCAACTCTAAATATTCATTGGAAGGACTGATGGTGAAACTGAAGCTCCAATACTTTGGCCACCTGATGTGAAGAACTGACTCGAAGAGACCCTGATGCTGGGAAAGATTGAGTGCAACAGAAGGGGGCAATAGAGGATGAGATGGTTAGATAGGATCACTGACTCAGTGGACATGAGTTTGAGCAAACCCCAGGAGATAGTGAAGGACAGAGGAGCCTGGCATGCTGCAGTTTCTGGAGTCACAAAGAGTTAAACACAGCTTAGTGACTGAACAACAATTGACTCAAGCAGCTACTTAGTTAATTTGGATGATGATATTGGCCTTTTATACAAACCAAAAAAAAAAAAAAAAAAAAAATTTGTCACTGCCTTTGTTTACTGCTGCTATTGCTAAGTCACTTCAGTCGTGTCCGACTCTGGGCGACCCCAGAGACGGCAGCCCACCAGGCTCCTCTGTCCCTGGATTCTCCAGGCAAGAACACTGGAGTGGGTTGCCATTTCCTTTTCCAATGCATGAAAGTGAAAAGTAAAAGTGAAGTCGCTCAGTCGTGTCCGACCCTCAGCGACCCCATGGACTGCAGTCTTCCAGGCTCCTCCATCCATGGGATTTTCCAGGCAAGAGTACTGGAGTGGGGTGCCATTGCCTTCTCCGTGCCTTTGTTTACTTAGATGTAAAAAATAATTTGTTTCATATAATTTTGTAGTTTTTTGATAGTATAATTGGGGAAAATATACAGGACCTAATTTTCAATAGCACAAAGTTCTAAGGACTTTGAAAACAAAAATAAATTAATCTAGTAATTAATGCTTTATTTTATTCTATAAAAAAAAAAACTAATGAAAATGGAAATGGAGGGAGCCTATGACAGAAACATTCTGAAGAAATATTCAGAATTAAAAAGTTGAAAAATGAAGGTAAAAGTAGGGGCGGTCCTAACATGGCAGAGGAATAGGACGGGGAGACCACTTTCTCCCCCACAAATTCATCAAAAGATCAGTTGAATGCTGAGCAATTCATTCTCTTCAAAAGGAGGCAGAACAAAATATAAAAGACAAAAAGAGAGACAAAAGAGTTAGGGATGGAAACCCGTCCCAGGGAGGGAGTCATGAAGGAGGAGAAGTTTGCAAACACCAGGAAACCCTCTCACTGGTGGGTCTGTGGGGAGTTTTTAAATCTCAGAGGGCAACATAACAGGGGTGGGGGGTGGTGGAAAAAAACACAGAATACACGCCTAAACCGCAACTCCCAGTAGCAAAGTAGCCCAGATGCTCATCCGCACCAGCAAGCAGGGGCTGAACAGGGAGGTGCAGGTTGCGTGCTTAGGGTAACGACCAGGCCTGAATGCCCTGAGGACAATCTGAGGGAACTAACATGAGATAGCAACCCAAACTGTGGTATAGCCAGAGAAAAGCAAAAAGAGAGAGAGAGAGAACTTTCCCGTGAAAAGCTCTTACCTAAAGCACAGCCCGGAGAAGGCAATGGCACCCCACTCCAGTACTCTTGCCTGGAAAATCCCATGGACAGAGGAGCCTGGTAGGCTGTAGTCCATGGGGTCGCTAAGAGTCGGACACAACTGAGCGACTTCACTTTCACTTTTCACTTTCCTGCATTGGAGAAGGAAATGGCAACCCACTCCAGTGTTCTTGCCTGGAGAGTCCCAGGGACAGGGGAAGCTGGTGGGCTGCCGTCTATGGGGTGGCACAGAGTCAGACACGACTGAAGCGACTTAGCAGCAGCAGCAGCAAGGCACAGCCTGGCCTGCTCACAGAACAAAGGATTGAGCAATACCAGAGGAGAATGAGCTGGCTGGGAACTGGCATATCCCCCCGTGGAGGCAGAGAGGCAGGTGGGCGGCACCCAGAGCCAGAAGGTGAGAGGCAATCTCGGCCCCAGAGATGGCATCCTCCACCAAACTGGGAGCAGGCTCCCAGTTGCTAACCAAGTCTTCCTGGGATCCTGGACAGTTGACATCTGCCAGGAGGGTCACAGCCAGAGATCAGCTCCCCAGAGGAGACACACGGCACACCTGAGACAGTGCTCTCGTGGTCCACCCAGATAACTGAGCTACTGGGACCAGGGAGGTGATTAAGATGTGCTGCCCACCTGGGATAGTGCACTCACCAAGCACCTGATCACCTGAGCTGCTCAGACCTGGGAAGGGCACAAAACACAGGCCCAATTGAGTCTGTGCCTTTGTGGAGAACCCAAGAACCCAAACCTGAGTAGCTTAGAACTGGGAAGTACACAAAACCCAGGGCCTACTTTGGACAGTTCCCCTGCAGAGCAACCTGGAGCCTGAGCAGTGTAGACCAGGAAAGCACATATGCCATGAGCTGGGGCAAACCCAGTGTGGTCCATACACTGTGAGCCCTCCCCCACACGCACCAGCGATATTTGTTTGCAGTGTTCCTCCCTCCCCACAGCACAACTGAACAGGTAAGCGTAAATTAGTGACCACCTTCACTCCCTTGTGTCAGGGCAGAAATTAGACACTGAAGAGACTTGCAAACAGAGGAAGTGTCTATACATGAAAACCCTAAATACACCATCAGAAAATTACTAGAGCTAATGAATGAATATAGAAAAGTTGCAGGATATAAAATTAACACAGAGAAATTCCTTACATTCCTATCCATTAACAATGAAAAAACATAAAGAGAAATTAAGGAAACAATTCCATTCACCATTGCAACGAAAAGAATAAAATATTTAGGAATAAATCTGGGAAATAGATGGGGAAACAGTGGAAACAGTGTCAGACTTTATTTTGGGGGGCTCCAAAATCACTGCCAATGGTGATTGCAGCCATGAAATTAAAAGACGCTTACTCCTTGGAAGGAAAGTTATGACCAACCTAGATAGCATATTCAAAAGCAGAGACATTACTTTGCCAACAAAGGTCCATCTAGTCAAGGCTACGGTTTTTCCAGTGGTCACATATGGATATGAGAGTTGGACTATAAAGAAAGCTGAGCACCGAAGAATTTATGCTTTTGAACTGTGGTGTTGGAGAAGACTCTTGAGAGTCCCTTGGACTGCAAGGAGATCCAACCAGTCCATTCTAAAGGAGATCAGTCCTGGGTGTTCATTGGAAGGACTGATGCTGAAGCTGAAACTCCAATACTCTGGCCACTTCATGTGAAGTGTTGACTCATTGGAAAAGACTCTGATGCCGGGAGGGATTGGGGGCAGGAGGAGAAGGAGACGACAGAGGATGAGATGGCTGGATGCCATCACCGACTAGATGGACGTGAGTCTGAATGAACTCCAGGAGTTGGTGATGGACAGGGAGGTCTGGCATGCTGCGATTCATGGGGTTGCAAAGAGTCAGACACAACTGAGCTACTGAACTGAAAGAAATAAAAGACCTATACATAGAAAACTATAAAACATTGATGAAAGAAATCAAAGATGACACAAATAGATGGAGAATCATACCATGTTCATGGATCAGAAGAATCAATATAGCAAAAATGAGTATACTACCCAAAGCAATCTATAGATTCAATGTAATCCCTATCAAGCTACCAATGGTATTTTTCAGAAAACTAGAACAAATAATTTCACAGTTTGTATGGAGATATAAAAGGCCTCAAATAGTCAAAGCAATCTTGAGAAAGAAGAATGGAACTGGAGGAATCAACCTGCCTGACTTCAGACTATACTACAAAGATACAGTCATCAAGACAGTATGGTACTGGCACAAAGACAGATATATAGATCAATGGAACAAAATAGGAATCCCAGAGATAAATCCACACACCTATGGACACCTTATTTTTGACAAAGGAGGCAAGAATACGCAATGGAGAAAAGAAAAACTCTTTAACAAGTGGTGCTGGGAAAACTGGTCAACCACTTGTAAAAGAATGAAACCAGAACACTTTCTAATACCATACACAAAAATAAACTCAAAATGGATTAAAAATCTAAATGTAAGACCAGAAACTATAAAACTCCCAGAAGAAAACATAGGCAAAACACTCTCTGACATAAATCACAGCAGGATCCTCTATGACCCACCTCCCAGAGTAATGGAAATAAAAGCTAAAATAAACAAATGGGACCTAATTAAATGTAAAAGCTTTTTCACAATGAAGGAAACTCTAAGCAAGATGAAAAGACAGCCTTCAGAATGGGAGAAAATAATAGAAAATGAAGCAGCTGACAAAGAATTAATCTAAAAATATACAAGCAACTCCTGCAGCTCAATTCCAGAAAAATAAACAATCCAATCAAAAATTGGGCCAAAGAACTAAACAGACATTTCTCCAAAGAAGACATACAGATGGCTAACCAACACATGAAAAGATGCTCAACATCACTCATTATCAGAGAAATGCAAATTAAAAACAACAATGAGGTACCATCTCACTCCAGTCAGAATGGCTGCTATCAAAAAGTCTACAAACAATAAATGTTGGAGAGGGTGCAGACAAAAGGGATCCCTCTTGCTCTGTTGGTGGGAATGCAAACGAGTACAGCCACTATGGAGATTCCTTACAAAACTGGAAATAGAACTGCCATACGATCCAGCATTCCCATTGCAGGGCGTACACACCAAGGAAACCAGAATTGAAAGAGACACGTGTACCCCAACGTTCATCGCAGCACTGTTTACAATAACTTGAACATGGAAGCAATCTATAAGCCCATCAGCAGACAAATGGATAAGAAAGCTGCAGTACATATATACAATGCAATATTACTCAGCTATTAAAAAGAATGCATTTGCATCAGTCCTAATGAGGTGGATGAAACTGGAGCCTATTATACAGAGTGAAATAAGTCAGAAAGAAAAACACTGATACAGTATATTATTGCATATATATGGAATTTAGAAAGATGGTAATGATGACGCTATATGTGAGACAACAAAATAGACACACATGTAAATAACAGACTTTTGGACTCTGTGCGAGACAGCAAGGGTGGGATGATTTGAGAGAATAGCATTGAAACATGTATATTATCATATGTGAAATAGATTGCCAGTCCAAGCTCGATGCATGAGACAGGGTGCTCAGGGCTGGTGCACTGGGATGACCCTGAGGGATGGGGAACAAATGTACACCCATGGCTGATTCATGTCAATGTATGGCAAAAACCACTACAATATTGTAAAGGAATTAGCCTTCAATTAAAACAAATTTATTAATTTTTTAAAAATTCTAAAAAAACAATGGAAATAAAAGTAAAATATGATATACCCAGGAATTATGTTCGTGAAACATCACAGCATCAAAATTGGGTCTGCACTTTGCAGCAGCCAGCGAAAAGAAAAAAAAAATAATGTATTCAGTTGGTGCACTTAAGTGAATTATTTCATTCAAAATGAAAGAAAGAAAGAAAGCAGTTTTTTCAGTCCTAAAGTATGTGGATTCTTTACCAGCTGAGCCACAAGGAATCCCAGGAATACTGGAGTGGGTAGCCTATCTTCCCAACCCAGAAATCGAACAGGGGTCTCCTGCATTGCAGGTGGATTCTTTACTAACTGAGCTATCAGGGAAGCCCACTCTGGAACTGACAACTGGAAGAAATTACTCCCATGGATGTACATGTAGGAGGGTTGGAGTAGATCTTTGGAAACTTCTTTTGAAACATGTCATCTTAAGTTTTCCATGACCTTTCCTTTTAATGTTTCATGATTATGTTTATAATGTCTATAATGTCCTGTGCAGTGCTGTGTTTAGTCGTTCAGTCATGTCTGACTTTTTGTGACCCCATGGACTGTAGCCCACCAGGCTCTTCTGTCCATGGGGATTCTCCAGGTAAAAAACTGGAGTGGGTAGCCTATCCCTCTTCCAGAGGATCTTCCCAACCCACTCTCCCACATTGCAGGTGGATTCTTTACCATCTGAGTCACCAGGGAAGCCCTTATAGTGCCCTATAATCCATTTATTTAACAATCAGTAGTTACATATAAAATAAGTGTTCAGTGTCAAGGGAGAAACAGTGAATGACACACTGTCCCCACCCTCATGGTGCTCACAGACTAGCAGAGACGTGGAAATATAGGCAATTAAGTCTGATGATGAGAGAAGCCAATCAAAGAGGGCAAAGCAAGAAAGTAGGTGATAGGAAGCATCTTCTAAGCCACTAATCAAAACCTGCAAAGGGACTGAGAGGACAAAGTCATGGCCATTCCAGGAACTGCAAGTTTGCAGAGGTGGGCGTGGAGAATAGATAGTGAGAAGACTACAGACATGAGCAGGTAATATGATTATGAAAGACCTTGTAAACTATGTTTAGGAATCTGGCTTTAGTCATGAGGACAGTAGGCCAAAGTGAAATTCAGTGAAAGTGAATGTGACTTATGAAAACATTAAAACAAAAAACCAATCAAGCAAACCTGAAGCATCACCACCACAACACTGAACTCCAAGCATGCCATTATGATGACTTTTAATAAAAACAAAAATGCTTCTAAAGTGCTGAGGGACAGGGGAATGTAAAGTCTGTTCCATGCAATAAGATATCCTATCATCAACCTTAACTGAGCCATTGGTTCCTACTCCAGAAGAGACTGGATTGCAAGGGACACAGCCAGTTCCCTTGCAGTCTTGAGTGCCTCACAACAGATACAAACTCTACCAACCTAGCAAAGGTCACACGTCTGGCATGGCTGCTTATATCAGCAACAGTGGTAAAAACACCCCATGAGCCAAGAGCATCTGTTTGTCTTCAGGACTTGTGGTGAAGTCAGATGCTTCATGTTCTCTGCCTTCCAATGGAGGAAGACAGTTCTCTGCTATCAACATTAAAACAACAGCTTTTCAAATGCTCTGCAAGTTCCTTGTCACAGCTATGCTCTCAATGAACTGAAGAGAGAGCTTTGCTTCCCTCAAAAGATGTGGACTGAGAAACAACTCTGTGTGTCAGTAGAAAGCCAAATGCAGGTCTTCTAAATGTAAACCCTCACCTTTTCCAACCAGGCACCCAGGTCTCCTTGACATGGCAGCCCCACCCCAGCCCAGATACATCCACCCATGAGAGAAAATTCTTTCTTGGAGAATTGGAATTTAATTTCTTTACCCTTTGAAAAATTAAAATAAGGAATAACAGTCAATAATATTGTCAGAAATGGCAATTAAGCTTTGCCTTGAGTGGCTGATGAGGCTACTTCCAATATAAGGCATGAACTAGTAATATCCTTGCCTGTATCTAAGTGCATTGTTATAATTATTAACCATAAAGCAAATGGGGTGTATTAAGGTGGAAACAGTTTTAATTATTTAATATGGTAGAACAACACAGCCTTGCTGTTGCCATTTCTGCAAATTCACATCTAGCATCAAACAGGCGGTACATACATAACTTGCTACCTCTCTGCACGGACTGTAATTTTAAAGTCTGGAAAACCATATAATTATCACTTCAAGTGAAGAGGGCTTCTGAGTGTAACTGCTATCAAGGACGTGTTCAAATGAAAGTAAACACATACTGAGGGACCAGAGAGAGGACTGTGACATGTCGGGCAATGGAACTATGTCAGGGATTTCAACACTTGAATCATTCACTGATGATCTATTTTGGTAGCTTTCTTTTCTTTTATAGACACTGTTTCAGAAGAGTCTTAATTCCTCTTTTGGCTGAGGAGTTTGGGGAAAGAGTCATCTTTAATAAGATGGCTGTATGTACTAAAGAGAACAGTGAATAGAACAGAAACACTGAACTTTGAAATCAGAAAGCATGATTCAAATCCAACCAAAGTCTTCTTGATTACCACATACATCACCAAGCTTGAGAATCTCTCTCCAGGTCAGTGGACTTACAAAATACAGTCTGTCCCACAGACATGTGAAATTAAACTATTTGGCTCATGTAAAAGAACTGCAAATAACAAAGCTATGCATATTCATCTTAGAAAAGGCAAACCTAGAGGATGTCATTGTCCTCCATCCTCTGCCAGGTATGTCAAAAAGAAATTAGGATTTGATTTATTGCTCTTCATTACTCCAGTGGGCAAACTATCTCCAAGATGTAAAAGATGCTGAGAAGCAAAATTTGCCTCAAAATAAGATTGTTTTTATGTTTTAATTTGAGTCTGGGATAACCATTTGTCATAAATGTTTTCTAAAGAACTTTGCTGTGGGAAGTTGCATAGAATACCTGGAAGGCCTCTTCTAATTCTATACAATCCAAAATTGTGTAGAATGGAGAGCAGACAAAGAAAAGGGCTTAGTGTTCAAAGTGTATTAGTAGATTGAAGTTTGTTTCATTGCAAAGGGTCTTTGAAGGATAATAGCCTGACTTTCACCCTTTGTACCTCTTCTCCCTCCTCCCACTACACACCCTGCTAATGGTTTCCAGTGGCAGAAATCCAAGATACAGTAATCCTGTTTGTTTGATGACTAAACATCCTTTTATGCCTGGAGGATCAACTCTAAGAGTCAAACAAACTGAATTAGTGTCTAATGCCGAAACCAGAGCACTCTCCGGACTTTAAAGAGTGGCCCAGATCACCATTATTCCCAGCTTGATTGGTGTCTCCCTGGAGGAAAAAAATCACTTTGTTTCATTTTAGTTCATTATGAGAAACTTTGGGGATGTAACTGACCAAAAGGGCACTGAATTTAAAATGCATGTTGAGGTTCTTGGGTAGCATGAATCCACTACAAGTGTCCATAGAGGCCATGAACTGACATATGTTTCTGGCTTCCTGAAAGCAAATATTTTGATTTGACTTGCTTTACATTTGGAGTAAGTGAAGTTGAAACAAAGATCAAAGTGTAAGCTGTTTGGAAAGAAGGAACTGAGTCAGATCTAATTTTACCTAATGTAAATTAGCTCTCTAGGGAGAACAGTTCAGTGTTATTTATTTGTCCTGCTCATGGCCTAGAAAGAACTTGTGCTGGCCAAGACAACATTATTGCATGAACTCTCCTTTATACTATATGAAAATCTTTGATTCATTCAGATTGCTGTCCCTCCAGACCTAGATGAGACAACCTTCTCTCTAGAAAGGTATCTTTGCAGGGAAAGACTGACCTTAAAAGAGATTCCATTGCTTCTATTTATTATGGAAATAATACCAGACTCATTGGTTGTCTGTGAGTCTAGTAGAACATAATGTACACTAGAATCAAAGAAGAGAGGATGAAAGGAAGCCAAAGACAGATAATTTTTGCTTCAGTATCTGCTTCACAATACAGTTTCAGGCAGACTTTCATGATACAATCCTAATACAGAGAGTAATGATTTATGAAGTGGCAGCTTGTGGAATATAATCACTTTCCCTACTTTTAGAAAGAAAGTGACATTGCTCAGTCATGTCCAACTCTTTGAGACCCCATGGACTGTAGCCTGCCAGGTTCCTCCATCCATGGGATTTTCCAGGCAAGAATACTAGAGTGAGTTGCTGTTTCCTTCTCCAGGGGATCTCCCCAACCCAGGAATCGAACCTGGGTCTCTTGCACTGCAGACAGACTCTTTACCATCTGAGCCACCAGGGAAGTCCTGAACTACTCTTAGGTGCTTTGCACATTCTAGAAAATGTAACACCAACTGACTTTTTAAATAATGAAGACCATGTAGACAGGAATAAGAGTATCACAGCTATTAGTATAGTAAGACCAATATTCAAGAAAAACTTGTATTTCAGATATCAGACTTTAATTGTTATTCTTGTTAATATGGAATCACCAATATTTAGAAAAGTATCCTAGATCATTTCTTGCTACATTCTCAGAACTTCATCACTATTAAACATGGGGACTCCAATTGAACCAGAGGCTCTAAATTAATTGAAATTTGTATTGAAATGGTGCTTAATAATCAACTTATGAGTCTCTTGCCAAGAATAAAGCATGACCAGGAAGTCCCATTTTTTATCACAGGTAGCCCCAAATATCACATCCTGCCAACATTATGTTGTATATTATGCATGGAATATATTTTCTTTCAATAACCTGAACTCTCACTCTGCTATGAACCATCTTTACCACTCTAGAAATTCACATAGCATCCAAAACAAAGAAAGTCTGTTCTGTCTCCTTTTATGCTGGTCTGAATAATTCGTTCATTTTATAAAAGAGAGGAGAGGTAAAAATTAAATCAGAATAATTTATCTAAGCATCATGCTATGCTGTGCTAAATCACTTCAGTCATTTCCGACTCTGTGCGACCCCATAGATGGCAGCCCACCAGGCTCCCCCGTCCCTGGGATTCTCCAGGCAAGAACACTGGAGTGGGCTGCCATTTCCTTCACCAATGCATGAAAGTGAAAAGTGATAGTGAAGTTGCTCAGTCATGTCTGACTTGTAGCAACCCCATGGATTGCAGCCTAACAGGCTCCTCCGTCCATGGTATTTTCATATTCACCCATAATACATGGCTTGTCAAATTACAACTCAATATTTGTCTTTAATTGAGAAGAAAGTATACATATGTCATATTACCAGATCCAGTTACTCATTCTTGTTATTTTCTATATCCCCATCCATTTTAGGAAAAATGCTATTCTCTATTCATTCTAATATTAGATTAATTGGATAAATGTGCAAAACTTACTAAAAATTCTGCTCTAACTGGGAGATTGAGATAGGGAAGTTATAGAAGGATGGAGTGCAAAAGAGAAGAACTGAAATTCTGAGGAATGTTTTTCTCTCTAAACTGTAGCAAATATTTATTCTAAGTATGTAAGATCATTAAATAATTATGAATGTCATTTGACTATCTCCACTTGCAAAAGAAGCCAAACTCTGAATTACATCAGTCTCTTTCTCTGTTTAGGTATCTTCTCTACTATCTTACAGGCAGCTTGGGCAAATATGGGTATGTCTGGTTGAAAAAGACCACATATCCATTCAAATTCTGAAGTTAATGGAACCATAAACTACTATTTTCCTTAATTTTAAAAACACTTTTTAAAATAACTTATTTTAAAAAGTAATGTTTCTCCTAGTGTAGCCTTCTTGATTCTCCTTCTTAAATAATATAAAATTTGAAGCTGTTAAGTACATGTTAGTTAATTTTAACCACCAGTTGGGATTCAGATATTGAGTTTCCAATAAGTGATTCCTTATGTTCATATGCAACCTGCAATGCTGTTTCAATTTTGGTTATTGCACAACCCTGTTATTGTGTATTTGGATAGCTGAAAAGTCCAAAAATCTTTTAGATGATCAACCAAATTAGGAGAGGGTTTTTAAACTATGACTTGACATTTCAAAGTATAATGTAAGAACACAATAATCATAACTATTCAAATTATCTTCAATAATGAATACTGAATATAAACAGAGAATTTAAGAAATTCAAGAACATGAATAGCAAAGACATGATGCCTAAAAAACAATCTATTCATTTTTAGAGACATAAGAATAAAATCATATTTCTTCCTTACCTAAGATGGCTAAATGCAGTTGAAGTAAAAAGATATTCAGAGTTGTTCATCATATTAAAAACAAAACAAAAAACCCTCACTCTGAAATGTGACCAGTCTCCCATGCTTTACTTGGAGAAGGTTTCTGACAAAGTAAGTCACTCAGGCCAATAAGTCAAACCATTGCCCAGGCTCTAAAGAAATATTGGTATGCCATAGTAAAGAGATGATGGCCTGATTTGTTTCTTTTCCTTAATCAGCTTGATTAATCTGAAGACAGATGGTGTTGCCAATAGGGAATTGCTTAAAACAGGTGCTCAAAAAAAGATCTTTTTTTGTTGTCGTTGTGGCTTGTGGCATGTGGGATCTTAGTTCACCAACCAGGGACTGAACTGCACCTGCTTGGGGAAGTGAGGAGTCTTAGCCACTGAACCACCAGGGAATTCCCTGTTTTGTTTTTTAAAAGAAGGACACCCAGCAAGGGCAGATATTTTCGCTGGATTCCTATTCATGTGCTATGCTATTGAGCCCCATTACCCATCCTGTCTCCTTTCCAGGCCAGACATTTCCTGACCCTATGAGAGGAGGAAAGCAGAGAGGAGTAGAGGTGGAAAGAAAGAGTCATCTGTATAGACAGACAGATGCTTTTGAGAAAAGGCAGAAGAAAAGTGTATGAATTTCACTTTCCAGGGCAGGTCCTGAGAGATGGCATATACTTCTAGCCAGTAAGTAAATGACTGATGGTAAAAAATCACAAGGCAGTTGTCATTTGTAAGGGAAACAGAAGAAAAGGGGAAAGAAACTTTCAATATTGTCATGGTCTGAACATTCCAGACTTTCAAAAACTTCTTTATTTTGAAATTACCTTTTAAACTGTTGAGCTGTGTTTCTTGAATGTGGTACAGAGATTAAAATAACAGAATATCATTTATTAGCATTACAATTGTAAAAGAAGACCCTGATAATGTCTGTATTTTAGCAAATTCAAAGTTCATTTGTTACATGGCACAGCACTTATTTTTAGAAGAATGCTTTGTATTGTGCATTATATAATTGATTTTCTTTCAAAAGTTTATGTTTCATTTTTTAATAACTTGAACAACACCTTGTACATTATGTTCAATAATTATATATAATGCTACTCCATATTTTAACATTTTTTACAAGAAAGCTAAAAAAAGTATAGACCTTAACAAGTCTTCTTTATTTCTACTAAAAACTACCAAAAATAACTTAAATCAGCTTCATCCATTTATATAAAATAAAAAATAAGGGCATTTCTTGTTTTTTTTTTGTTCCTCATCCAAGGATTTGTATTTTGTCAGAACAATTTTAAGAAAAACACACACACACCCAATAATGTATCTTTCATCATTTTATGAAATATATATCGGTTCAAATTAAATTTAATAAGCAGGCATATATTGTATGTATCAATACATATGCAACAATGTTCTGGATATTGTTATGGTTATAGGAAATATGCACTTTCAGCAAATATTATATTTTTAAAAAAGAAGACCACTTAAAAGGAGAAGTTATATGATACTTTATATTTTATATAAGCTTTATTATTTGTGGTTTGTTAAAAGTGTCAAGACTATGAACTGAATGAGTATGCTGCTGCTGCTGCTAAGTCGCTTCAGTCGTGTCCGACTCTGTGCGACCCCATAGACGGCAGCCCGCGAGGTTCCCCCGTCCCTGAGATTCTCCAGGCAAGAACACCTGAGTGGGTTGCCACTGCCCTCTCCAATGCAGAAAAGTGAAAAGTGAAAGCAAAGTCACTGAGTCCTGTCCAACTCTTAGGGACCCCATGGACTGCGGCCCACCAGGCTCCTCCATCCATTGGACTTTCCAGGCAAGAGTACTGGAGTGGGGTGCCATTGCCTGAATACATATATATAAACAGACATATTCAATTATGTATATTATATTTATTACATATGTGCAAGATACATAGTCTTGTGTATCTTGAATACACAAAATACACTAAAAATCTTAAAAACATTTTTATATAGATAAATATATGATGTTAACATAATATTAAAAAATAATACTTTCAAAAAGCCTTTAAATAAAATATTTGTAAAAATCTGCACTGCAAAACTGTTATTAGTTTACCAGGTGCTCATCTACATAAATTAGGATAAAACAAATGTCTTAATCTGACATGTTTATTTCATTCAAGCAGGTCTAATAATTGAGCTGTGAAAACTTAAAAGCTTAAAACGATTTGGTTTATTTTCTGTTCTTTAAAATTTGACACTGTCCTTCATCTGAATGAAAGTTCTATTGAAATCACATTTGTTTTAAAATATCCTGGCATCTTAGAAGGGTGTTTTACAAGAAAGTTTTTGATTGCTGTACTTTTCTAGTATTGGCAACTATGTAAACAGTACTCTCTGTGATTGAAATTAATTAAGCCATAACTGTCCTTCAGTTTTCTTGTTTTGGTAAAGTCACAGAAAAAAATACCTTGGAGATTTCCTTAGACATGAGTTTGTGTTTCTCGCCATTTTAAGTATCTAAAGTTAAAAGAACAAAATACAAAGGAAATCAAGGGTGACTGCAGAAGTAAACTAAAAAACCAATAAAATGTGAGTTTAAAGGATACCTGAATTTGCTGATAAATAGTGAAAATATCAATCATCTATATTTTTGTGTAATGCTGCATATTGGTAAGTCTGTTTCAAAGTAGAGTAACACTCATTATCAGAGAAATGCAAATCAAAACCACAGTGAGGTACCATTTCACGCCAGTCAGAATGGCTGCTATCCAAAAGTCTACAAGCAATAAATGCTGGAGAGCGTGTGGAGAAAAGGAAACCCTCTTACACTGTTGGTGGGAATGCAAACTAGTACAGCCACTATGGAGAACAGTGTGGAGATTCCTTAAAAAACTGGAAATAGAACTGCCATACAACCCAGCAATCCCACTGCTGGGCATACACACCGAGGAAACCAGAATTGAAAGAGACACATGTACCCCAATGTTCATCGCAGCACTTTTTATAATAGCCAGGGCATGAAAGCAACCTAGATGTCCATCAGCAGATGAATGGACAAGAAAGCTGTGGTACATATACACAATGGAGTATTACTCAGCCATTAAAAAGAATGCATTTGAATCAGTTCTAATGAGGTGGATGAAACTGGAGCCTATTATACAGAGTGAAGTAAGCCAGAAAGAAAAACACCAATACAGTATACTAACGCATATATATGGAATTTAGAAAGATGGTAACGATAACCCTGTATGCAAGGCAGCAAAAGAGACACAGATGTATAGAACAGTCCTTTGGACTCTGTGGGAGAGGGCGAGGGTGGGATGATTTGGGAGAATGGCATTGAAACATGTGTAATATTATATGTGAAACAAATTGCCAGTCCGGGTTCGATGCATGATACAGGATACTTGGGGCTGGTGCACTGGGATGACCCAGAGGGATGGTATGGGGAGGGAGGGGGGAGGGGGGTTCAGTACGGTAACACGTGTACACCCATGGTAGATTCATGTTGATGTATGGCAAAACCAATACAGTATTGTAAAGTAGTTAGCCTCCAATTAAAATAAATAAATTTATATTACCCAAATAAAAAAACAAAGTAGAGTGACAATTAAATTATTAAGCATTAATTAAGTGATCACTGGATTTTCTTAAACATGTTTGATATTATATGAACATGTGCTTTCCACCTAAATAGATCAGAGTTTAGCAATTATTCATTTTATTGTTACACTTTCTACTAATTTCACTGCATTAAATGCAAAGTGCTTTAGTGCTATTTCTCTAAGAGGGCCTCAGTTAAAAACTAGACTTATAAGTTAATTTGAGAGGACTTGAAAAGTCATTTTTCAAACTGCATGTCTAAACATCTTACCTCTTGGTCCCTCTCACTACTACACCTTGCCACCTGGATTAAACTTGCAGATTTATAATACCCAGAAACACAAGACTCTGAAAAGAACTCATTACTCCAGTTTTTGGTTTTTTGTTTTTTGTTTTTTTTTTTAGTATTCTATGAACATAGCAACTAATATAAATGAATTATGATTTCAATATACCATTTAATTATGACCTCTGTTGTTCAATGCTAAATAATTTTGAAGAAATTTTGTACACCTTAATCTGTTATTTTTGTATCTGGTAAATAATTTTAAGAGGGATGAAAATTTATTTATGCAGCATGAAGATTACTTTATAAACTAAATAATGATAAGAGAATACTTGGAATAGATAACATATTGACTGAATTAGTAAAGATTAACCATTATTTTTATTTTTATTTTTATTTTTTTATTTATTTTTAAATATTCTTTTTTTTATTTTATTTTATTTTTAAACTTTATAATATTGTATTAGTTTTGCCAAATATCAAAATGAATCCGCCACAGGTATACATGTGTTCCCCATCCTGAACCCTCCTCCCTCCCCATACCATCCCTCTGGGTCGTCCCAGTGCACCAGCCCCAAGTATCCAGTATCGTGCATTGAACCTGGACTGGCAACTCATTTCATACATGATATTATACATGTTTCAATGCCATTCTCCCAAATCTTCCCACCTTCTCCCTCTCCAACAGAGTCCATAAGACTGTTCTATACATCAGTGTCTCTTTTGCTGTCTCGTACACAGGGTTATTGTTACCATCTTTCTAAATTCCATATATATGCCACTATTTTTAATAATAGCACAAATGTCAAGGCTGTATGTTCATAACGTCCATGCAAATAGCTCTAGATGTTGAAAGGAGGATGTCAGTGTGTGAGAGAGGAGGTGAATGGAAAGAGGGTCAAACCATTTGTATAACATGTAATGGGAAAAGTTTAAAACTAAAGTTTTCGTTTATTCCCCAGGGTTTTGATACATATTGTTATAATTAGTATGCATTTCTATTTTCTATACGTTTACCTTTCATCAGGGCAGGTCCAAAAGGTGAATCTGAAATTCACCTGAGATTGTGGCTTCCTAGCAAAATGTCTCTGTGATCCCTTCCAGGCCACATAGAATGCTCTCTAAGGAACATTGTATCTGTTATGGGCTGAACTGCACACCCCACTCCAAATTCATACGTTGAAGTTCGAACCCCCAGTACTTCAGTAAGTGACTCAGTTTGGAGATAGGTATTTGCATTGGTCATCTAAGTTAAATTCACCCATTCCAGTCCCTCAGAAGAAATGGAGTAGCCATCATGGTCAACAAGAGAGTCCAAAATGCAGTACTTGGATGCAATCTCAAAAAAGACAGAATGATCTCTGTTCGTTTCCAAGGCAAACCATTCAATATCACAGTAATCCAAGTCTGTCCTCAACCAGTAACGCTGAAGAAGCTGAAGTTGAATGGTTCTATGAAGACCTACAAGACCTTTTAGAACTAACACCCAAAAAAGATGTCCTTTTCATTATAGGTGACTGGAATGCAAAGTAGGAAGTCAAGAAACACCTGGAGTAACAGGCAAATTTGGCCTTGGAATACGGAATGAAGCAGGGCAAAGAGTAATAGAGTTTTGCCAAGAAAATGCACTGGTCATAACAAACACCCTCTTCCAACAACACAAGAGAAGACTCTATACATGGACATCACCAGATGGTCAACACCGAAATCAGATTGATTATATTCTTTGCAGCCAAAGATGGAGAAGCACTATAGAGTTAGCAAAAACAAGACCAGGAGCTGACTGTGGCTCAGACCATGAACTCCTTATTGCCAAATTCAGACTTAAATTGAAGAAAGTAGGGAAAACCACTAGACCATTCAGGTATGACCTAAATCAAATCCCTTATGATTATACAATGGAAGTGAGAAATAGATTTAAGGGCCTAGATCTGATAGATAGAGTGCCTGATGAACTATGGAATGAGGTTCGTGAAATTGTACAGGAGACAGGGATCAAGACCATCCCCATGGAAAAGAAATGCAAAAAAGCAAAATGGCGTCTGGGGAGGCCTTACAAATAGCTGTGAAAAGAAGAGAAGCGAAGAGCCAAGGAGAAAAGGAAAGATATAAACATCTGAATGCAGAGTTCCAAAGAATAGCAAGAAGAGATAAGAAAGCCTTCTTCAGCGATCAATGCAAAGAAATAGAGGAAAACAACAGAATGGGAAAGACTAGAGATCTATTCAAGAAAATCAGAGATACCAAAGGAACATTTCATGCAAAGATGGGCTCGATAAAGGACAGAAATGGTATGGACCTAACAGAAGCAGAAGATATTAAGAAGAGATGGCAAGAATACACAGAAGAACTGTACAAAAAAGAGCTTCACGACCCAGATCATCACAATGGTGTGTTCACTGACCTAGAGCCAGACATCCTGGAATGTGAAGGCAAGTGGGCCTTAGAAAGCATCATTACAAAGAAAGCTAGTGGAGGTGATGGAATTCCAGTTGAGCTATTCCAAATCCTGAAAGATGATGCTGTGAAAGTGCTGCACTCAATATGCCAGCAAATTTGGAAAACTCAGCAGTGGCAAAAGTCAGTTTTCATTCCAATCCCAAAGAAAGGCAATGCCAAAGAATGCTCAAACTACTGCACAATTGCACTCAACTCAAACACTAGTAAAGTAATGCTCAAAATTCTCCAAGCCAGGCTTTAGCAATACGTGAACCGTGAAGTTCCTGATGTTCAAGCTGGTTTTAGAAAAGGCAGAGGAACCAGAGAACAACTTGCCAACATCCGCTGGACCATGGAAAAAGCAAGAGAGTTCCAGAAAAGCATCTATTTCTGCTTTATTGACTATGCCAAAGCCTTTGACTGTGTGGATCACAATAAACTGTGGAAAATTCTGAAAGAGATGGGAATACCAGACCACCTGATCTGCCTCTTGAGAAATCTGTATGCAGGTCAGGAAGTAACAGTTAGAACTGGACATGGAACAACAGACTGGTTCCAAATAGGAAAAGGAGTACGTCAAGGCTGTATATTGTCACCCTGCTTATTTAACTTCTATGCAGAGTACATCATGAGAAACGCTGGACTGGAAGAAGCACAAGCTGGAATCAAGATTGCGGGAAAAATATCAATAACCTCATATATGCAGATGACACCACCCTTATGGCAGAAAGTGAAGAGGAACTCAAAAGCCTCTTGATGAAAGTGAAAGTGGAGAGTGAAAAAGTTGGCTTAAAGCTCAACATTCAGAAAACGAAGACCATGGCATCCGGTCCCATCACTTCATGGAAAATAGATGGGGAATCAGTGGAAACAGTGTCAGACTTTATTTTTCTGGGCTCCAAAATCACTGCAGATAGTGACTGCAGCCATGAAATTAAAAGACGCTTACTCCTTGGAAGGAAAGTTATGACCAACCTAGATAGCATATTCAAAAGCAGAGACATTACTTTGCCAACAAAGGTTCGTCTAGTCAAGGCTATGGTTTTTCCTGTGGTCATATATGGATGTGAGAGTTGGACTGTGAAGAAAGCTGAGCGCCAAAGAATTGATTCTTTTGAACTGTGGTGTTGGAGAAGACTCTTGAGAGTCCCTTGGACTGCAAGGAGATCCAACCAGTCCATTCTGAAGGAGATCAGCCCTTTCTTTGGAAGGAATGATGCTAAAGCTGAAACTCCAGTACTTTGGCCACCTCATGCGAAGAGTTGACTCATTGGAAAAAACTCTGATGCTGGGAGGGATTGGGGGCAAGAGGAGAAGGGAACGACAGAGGATGAGATGGCTGGATGGCATCACTGACTCGATGGATGTGAGTCTGAGTGAACTCTGGAAGTTGGTGATGGACAGGGAGGCCTGGCGTGCTGCGATTCATGGGGTCGCAAAGAGTCAGACATGACTGAGCGTGAACTGATCTGATCTGATTTGCAGTGGTAATTAAATTAAATGAGTTCTCTAGGGTGGAACCCAGGACTGCCTTGGTCGCTCAGTGGTAAAGTATCTGCGTGCAATGCAGGAGATGTGGCTTTGATTCCTGGTACAGGAAGATCCCCTGGAGAAGGAAATGGCACTTTCCTTCAGTATTCTTCAGTATTCTTGCCTGGGAATACCTATGGACAGAGGAGCCTAGCCAGCTACAGACCATGGGGTTGCAAAGAGTCAGATACGACTGAGCAAGTAAACAACAAGGACACTAAAAGGGTAGGACCCAATTTAATATGACTAATGCCTTTATAAGGAGAGGATTTTAGGAGATAGGTACACAGAGGGGAGCCCTTGTAAAGACACAGGGAGGGGAAAATGGTAGGAAAAAGGGCTCTGGAGAAACCAACCCTGATTACACTTTGGTCTTTGGACTTCTAATCTCCAGAACCATGAGAAAACAAGTTTCTGTTGTTTAAACCACTCAATCTGGTACCTATAAAGGTAACACAGTACCAATTCCAAATCTAAACCAAGGCAGGCAGATTAATGCAGAAAAAGAAGAATAGAATCTTAGTAAAAATCATCCCTATGACCCACATTTTTCTGACAGTTATGAATAATAATCTTCTTGGTTTTTGCTACGTCTTCTCTATGCTCTTATATTGAAATCATAAGCCTCACCAAGGCTCTCTGATTATTGCTTCTAAATTATTCTTCTACTTGAATATTAAGGTTTTAGTATTTTTTGTAGAGTTAGAAATGACCTGGTATTGATTACTTTGCATCACTATAGCTTCAAAGCCTAGAATGATGTTTAATATAATGATTTTTTTTCCTGACTCCACTGTAATGCAAAAGAAATAGGAATACCTGCCATGAAATCAAAGGAAGACATTGATTTATGCTCTGGGAAGAATGAATTGAAAATTGAATAAAGACAAGAGAAAATAAAATTTCCTAGACCAAGAACAAATGGAAATTGATTTGATTTACTGAAAAGAAATCACCTCTTTGAGTAGTCAAGCAAAGCATTAGGATCTTGCTGACTACCAGGAAAGGACAAATTAGAATTAGAAGAACCTATGAGTATGTAGCCTCCAAATTACCATAGTACTTTTCTGGTAAATTTCCTTGTTTTACACAAAACATTATGCAATATTTCAGGGAATTGTGATTTGTCCATCAGTAAACTATAATGATATTAAAATATTTTCTTTGCCTTGCCTTTTGAAGAGAGATTAAATTATATTCTATCTTGCAGGAATACTTCCCAAGCATTTTTAATAGTGGTGCTTGAAACATACAGACATTTCAACTGTCTATGGTTTTCCTCATATCTTTTGACTTCCCTTAAATAAACCTCATTCTTACAGCCATGGAATGAAATCTTTAGACAGTAAGAACAGGAAATAGTCATTGGTAGGGAATAGATTTCTTACTGGTAGAGAACTGACACCATGCAACTTTTAGATTGACAAGAAAGGGTCAGAACAAACTGGCAGTCTGCCAACTGTAAGAAAGTGACAACACTGGAGGCTAAAGAAGAAATTTACATTTAAGTATTCTCTGTTCAGAAGAATTATGTGGCAGAATTGGGAGGAACGTGTTGTAGGTAAAATCCTTATGACTTGAACTTTTTAAATCTCATCTTGCAGAAAAATTGCAAAATGAAATTCTTTGGGACTTAGCATTGCACAAAATGTATTCAAGGGTTGGCAGCAGATGTGTGGTATAATTTCAAACAGAATAGGGAAGACATTTGAAAATATCCATGTGTTTCTATTTGAAAGCCTCCTCCCAACTCCTTGTTTTGGGGTAATTCCCCCCGAGGGGAATAGCTGTCTCGCATCTATCATTTTAGGCAGGACAGGAGGGAGGGAGGTTTGAATTGGTGGCTAGGAGGATTGCCTCCTGACCTAGCTAGACCCAGAAGACACAAGCCGACAGTTGAAGTCACTCTCTATATTTTACTTTTATTATTCTCCAGCCATCTTTAAAGTGGTCTTATAAATAGCTTCAGTTCAGTTCAGTTCAGTCGCTCAGTCGTGTCCAACTCTTTGAGACTCCATGAAGAACTTAGTAGAAGCTATTTGGCGAATTACTGCTACTGCTGCTAAGTCACTTCAGTTGTGTCCGACTCCGTGCGACCCCATGGACTGCAGCCTACCAGGCTCCTCTGTCCATGGGATTTTCCAGGCAACAGTACTGGAGTGGGGTACCATTACCTTCTCCCATTTGGGGAATTAAGGGACTAGTTATCTTCATACCTGGGTAAAGCAATTTCTGTCAGAGCAAGTGAAAGAAATATAGAAAAGTTAATGTGCTAGGTTTAAAATTAAATGCTTTTGCATATTAAAAGACGAAAGTGACAAGTGACCATCATCATAGACTTTGAGACTTTGACATCATAGTAGTCACTTCTCAAGAGGTGTCATTAGAAGAATGGGCTTCCGAAATCTGTGGGACAGAAGCTTGTTTCACTACCCTTTGGATATTGCAGGGGCCACCTCCTAAAGACCTCAGAGAGACCAAAGTTTATAAGTGTAAACTTTTTGTTCATACATGAAGATCATCCAGTTCCCCAAGAACTTAGAAAACAGAAAACAATTGACTCTCCATTAAAATGTAAAAGCAAAGCACAATCATTTTGAGCCAAGTGTCTTGGAACAATGAGACATCATAATAGCTTTGTAGAGCTATTGTCTATAAATGAAGAAACTGTTAATCAAAACAGGGATTGTTAGCCTGACGTAAGCATGGAAAAGACGCTGGAAATGAATTGATGATAGTGCCCATCTGAGGACTATCTCAGTTACAGAAAATCTAAGTCAAGATTAACCTTATTCTGGTGTCATTGACAAGATTATTTCTATTGTGAAACGAACATATGAATATATGGTTATGTTAGCCTGATATACTCAGGCTGCATATTAGATATTTAATACACTCAGATTTCTTAGTTTCAAATCTATGCTCACCAAGCAATGTTTTTATTATATTTTGGCTTCTTTTACACACCCACTTCAGCAGCAGCTTCAAAATTTCTTTATATGGGAAGATGTTAGGGCTCAGTGAAGCAGTTGAAAGTATGGAATCAAGAGAAGAATCAGGCTGAGCTTATATAATGGGCACATCTGTAAGAAATTTATCCTATTTCTAGTTGGGGAAATATGCAGAAGGACTAATAGAAACTCTGTTGGCTAAAGCTGTCCTTCCAGCTTTTTTTGGCACTGAAATTATTTACAAGGAGAGAATAGTTGGTCCTATCCCCTGACACTGAATATCCCAGTTCTTCTTTCTTTTTTTTCCTCGGTTCTTAAACTCTCCAGCATTCAATTCACTTGACTTAATAATCTGGCATTGTTGATCTCTTGTATTAGAACATTGGCTCTATTAAGTCAAGGACTTTTATCTATGTTTTCACTATTTCCCAAGTACCCAGAAAAATGTCATGGACATAGTAAGTATTCATAAATATCATTTTCAGTTAATTGTGTAATCATATACCTATTAGCAATAGAGGTCATCTTTGATGGGGCTTTCCAGGTAACCTGCTAATGTAGGAGACTCAGGAGACATGGGTTTACTCCCTGAGTCAGGAAGATCCCCTGGAGAAGAGAATGGCAACCCATTCCAGTATTCTTGCCTGGGAAATCCCATGGACAGAGGAGCCTGGTGGGCTACAGTCCAGGGGGTGGCAAAAAGTTGGACAAGACTGAGTGACTGAGCACGCATGCACATAATCTTTGATAGGGGGACCTGTTGTTCAGAATTAACTTAAAGCCTTTGCTATCCAATGACCTTAACACCCTGAGCTATTACAACCCATATTCTGGTTATTATAGACATGTGCTTAATTTTATAACTCCAGATACCACATTTTTTTTTTTTTTTACTGATATGTCTTAATTTCTCCAAGCCAAAGATCTTTCCTACTTTCTCTCTTTATTTTGTTCTTCTTACTCTTATTTCCTTTAGATTGAAGGCATTATTACTCCATATTATATTTGGAAGAATATCTCTAGTCAATCAAATCTCATTTTTTTCTAATAATTTTGAGGGGATAATGTTTCTGTTATAATTTCTCAGACATTTTTTATTCTTTTTGCCTTATTATTATTTTTTTGGTCTTCTAATTACCTGAGCATTTACTTTGTTTAATCTCATTGGAGGTTCTCAAAATCTGTATATCTCAATCTTAATCTATAATGGCTAATTGAGTATTTAAAGAATAAGAAATTCTGATGGAAATATATATAAATATAAACATAATTCCTAAGTCTTCACTAGTTCACAGAGAGTGGATGTTTCTTCAAAGAATTCAGATATTAAAAATAGCATCTCCTTTCTCACCTCCCCATAGGAGTTTAAAACTACATGTTAGAACAGACTTGAAAACCAAAAATCTCCTTGAACATTTCCGTTGATTGGAAACACATTATCTCCTAAATCATCCATTTCATTGTCAGTTCTGAAAGATAGGAAGTTCTCAATATCAAAACCGACTTTGTCTCTTCATTTTTCAAACAACTCTGGTCTGGCTCTTGTCCTCACCATTGCTCCAAACTGGCCAACTATGACTTTTACAACGGTAAATCCAGTGGATCTGTGCCAGGATTATCTTATTCTCTCAGCATCATTTGACCCATTTGGCATTCTCAACTTTTGGAAGGCTCTCTCTATTTTTCACTCTCATTATGCCACTTTCTCCCGGATGTTTGCCTATGTCTCTGGGCATTGCTTCTCGATCTTCTTTACTAATGTAGCTACCTTAATTCTCCCAAAAACAATTTCCAGAAATGCTTTGTACTGCCCCAAATATGTACCTAAATGTTAGAGTTTTCTTTTGGATTGGATGCAATTTACTTAATAAAGCACCTAGTATAGAGCCTAGGACATAAAAAGCAATAATGAATTAAAATGATTCACTTTCCCACTTAAAGGGTAACATTAGTTAGGATGCATATCCTTTTTTAATAAAAATGATATGTAAGCAAAAAAAAATCAATTGATGATTTCACTTTCTATGTTTGCTTTTGGACGTAATTGAATGATATTTAATATCTGTAAAATTCTGAAGTATCTTTTTGGCTAACTGATGCTTAAAGAAGGATATCATTGATGGTTAATGACTGAAACAGATTCAAGATATACATACTTAATATCTTTCTTACTTTTCAATTATACTCATACTTTAAAATATAATAATTAAGAAGAAAACAAATCCTTTTGTAATGAAGAAAAACTATGCAAGCCTTGTAATCCACAATTGTAACCAGATTTCCTTTAATGGGTAATATGTTTGGTGGTTTAGTCACTAGGTCATGTCCACCTCTTGCAACTCCAGGCTCCTCTGTCCATGGGATTCTCCAGGCAAGACTACTGGAGTGGGTTGCCATTTCTTTCTCCAAGGGGATCTTCCCAATCCAGGGATTGAACCCAGCTCTCCTGCATTGCAGGCAGGTTCTTTACTGACTGAGCTACAAGAGAAGCCTTTCAACCTATAGTATAATAACTAAAAAGAAAACAAATCCTTTGTAATGAAGACAAACTATGCAAGCTTTGTAATCCACAATTGTAACCAAATTTGCTTTAATGAGTAATACATCTTGAGAAGATACCTTAATGCAAAGTATATGAAAGATTTAAAGGTGAAGCAAATTCCCTTTTCCTTTTCTTTCATAAACACCATCACAACTGACCTTTAATGCTGATAAAGCTATAAGGAAAGACAAGGGCAGATGCAATATTCTGCCAGACCTGTTTGAATATATTTAGCAGATGGACAAGGCAATGACTCTTTATCCAAAGAAATTTCAAGTTGATTTTAATTTGTGTCGGTATTTTGTATATAAAAGTTTTTTATAAAATAAATTGAAACAGGGAATGAACTGGAAAATAAAAGAACCATTTCTTTTGCCAGTCTCAGAGAGAGTTTGAGGTGATGAGGACGGGCGCTTCCTGGGACATAAAGAGGTGAAATATGCAAGTTAGCATCCATTTTGCTGGTTCTATGTCATGTCTGAGAAATGATCGCAACACCTCTCACAAAGGCGTGGGAATTAGGGTTGCCTTTTATTTGACCTCAACGTTCTTGATTTGTTACATTGTCATTTAGTCTGTGAAACGTTCAAGCTAATCTTTCCAGATCCTTATAATCAACTAGAGTGGTATTGATCTTCCTATCATTCCCTTGCCTTTGGAAATCACAGGTACAAATGTGCACCCTCTTATAGATGATCTAACTCTATTCAATATGCTCTTAATTATAAATAGCTCTTTCTAAATTTACTACAGCTATAAACATCATATACTGATATATACATATATATTTTCTCTCTTATCCAGCCATGCACATTTATATTCATAGTTTTATAGTCACATATGCCACAAATTTCACTCCCAGATGTCTCACTGCCATATCCATTCGGTGCTTACCCTCTAAACAATCTGAAGCCATTAATAGACACCTGGCTATGAATGAATTGCACATACAGCTCCCTGAGAAACCCTGAAAGGACATTAAGTGTCCCTAAGCTGGCTTCAGCTCATCTGTTTTCAAATCTTTCAGCTATGTGGAGGAAATATCACTCAGTATCTACTAAATGCAAAGTTGAAATACAGCACAATGAACATTCATCTGTCCTTTACTATTTTCACTACTGCAAATGTTTCTTTCTATCTACATGCTTTAATACCTTGCTGTTAATCTTGGTGGGCAACCATTTGGAAGTAATTTGCAGTCATGATGATAATTCACCTCTAAATACTTTATCATGCATTTCTTGAGAATAAGAACATTTTCCTACAAACCCATAATACAAAGAAAACACCATTAAAATTAATTTATTTATACATATGCTACTCTACTGTGTTGAGACATGACATTAATTTTTTTGAATATTTCAGGGCAATTTTCATGCAGATTTTCCATTACTCTGGCTCCCTTTGTTTTCTCATGACTGACTACATTTATACCAATATTTTCTTTGGACAAAAAAATCACATAGGGGATATTGTTTTGTTTTGTTTTTTGTATTGCATACAGCAAATTGCACTTTTTAAGTTTTATTTCCCTATTGGTGAAGATAAATTTGATCACTTGGTTAAGGTAGCACTACAAGGTCTGTCCTTTATAAAGGTATCCATTCAATTTATAATAAACCTCCCAATAATTGGTTTTATTTCATGTGCCTAAGTCGAAAGTTTCTCAATAAAGAAAAAGATCTCCATAAAAAAATTGTGTTATATTTTTAAGCCCAGTGAATACACAGTAGTCTAACATCATTTAGTCAATAGTTTTAGCATCAATTAATTGTCTTTATCAAAAAAGAGTCTCCCAGAAACTTAGGCAGTAAAGAATTCGCCTGCAATGCAGAAGACCCAGGTTCAATCCCTGGGTTGAAAAGATCTCTTAGAGAAGGGAATGGCAACCCACTTCAGTATTCTTGTCTGGAGAACTCCATGGACAGAGCAGCCTGGAAAGCTACAGTCCGTGGGGCTGCAAAGAGGCAGACACAACTAAGCAACTAACACTTTCACAAATCAATTCATTTGCTACAGTTTAGCAACAACTGTATAAATGTGTGTGTGTGTGTGTATATATATATATAGAGAGAGAGGGGCTTTCCAGGTGGCACTAATGGTGAAGAATCCGTCTGCCAATGCAGGAGATGCAAGAGACTCAGGTTCAATCCCTGGATTGGAAAGATTCCCTGGAGTAGGAAATGACATCCCACACAAGTACTCTTACCTGGAAAATTCCATAGACAGAGGAGCCTGGCAAGCTATGGTCCCATGGAGCTGCAAAGAGTTGTATATGACTGAGCACGGATCTGTGTGTGTGTGTGTGTGTGTGTATGTGTACATATATAGATAGATCAATAGATATAGATAGATAGATAGATAGATGATAGATAGATATCAAGTAAAATTATCCACTCCAGGATAAGTTAAATATTGAGGCCAAGAAACACATTTAGCTGTTCTGATCATAGAGACTACAATGAGTTGGGTAAAGCTTTGAGGACCAGAGCTATGTTATTTATGGACCAGTGCTAATTAGAAATTAAGCATCTGCAAAATACAAATCTTATCAATGGGAAGTTACTGTTAATATTTTGAAACTGCTCAAAAATTACCTGAGTTTAAGAAAAAAGTAACACCAAGGAGCAATATAAAAAACATTATAGTTCTATATTTTAGACCATGTAATTTCTTATTTTTGAGATCCATATTATTTATACTTTCAAAACTCCACAATAAAGAAAAACCTCAATTGTCCTCTTGTGCATTGATTTCCAAATTATTAAAGTTTTTTCTAATTATAAAAAGAATACACATTCATTTTGATAGTAATAATAAAGAGAATCAATGCATTATCTCAACAACTAAGAGATAACTGCCAGGATTTTTTTTCCATTTTCTTTTTCTAATTATTTACTTTTATATTTGGTTCACACTGTATTTGCAGTTGTATACCTTATCTTATACATTGATTTTCTTTTTAAATTTATGAAGTTGGACTCTGTAAGAAGAGGAACTTCTGTCTTTATCATATATCTGGGCTCAACTGTAAAATAAAACAATGAAACAAAAACTTTACTAGGCCAATAAAACAGGTCTCCTGGCAAGGTGATCTTTCAAAATCCTTCAAGTGCTTTGCTATTTACAATCATAGATAAAAGATCATCTGTATTATGAAAATCTTCAAATTCTCAAATTGTATCTAAATCATATAGAAAATATGGAAAGTTTTAATGTTTAAATTAATACTTAATTCATTAAGAATGTTAAATTGAATATTGAGTAATATTATGAATTCAAATAACTGGAATTTAAAATTAAAATTTAGAACATGCCCTGAAGTATTTAAAATTTTACTCAAATGTAGTTCAATCCAATTTTGTAAAGTTAAGAATGAATGAATTCTATTTTTTCTGTTAAAAATAGAGGGGATTTCTCATTCAAAAGTGGTCTCTCACTTCTGAAACTCACTTGTGAAATTTCAAACTGCATCCTGGGAGGTTTCCAGGTAACATTAACTTCAGGCTTTCCAATACCATCCCATACCCATCTTTCTAAGGAATGTGACTAGATCCCGGGGATGCACATAGTATCAATTATTCAAAGGTGTCTCTGTTGCTATACTTTCAGGATATGTCAGTGTAAAATAGGTATGCCTTGCTCCTGAGCCATGCTTGAACCAGTGAATGATATTTATAGTCTTTCACCATACTTTGGAGACAATAAACATTTTCCTTCATTTGCCCCCCCCAAAAAAAAGATCATCTGTGTGCAAAACATTTTTTGACTCTTTCTAAACCTCCTGAATGATATTTTCAATTAATGCAAATCTGGAAGCTGTCCTTTGCCTTCACAAAAATTTTCTGTAGCTTAGCCAATGTTATGATTCCTAACTGTCCTCAGTGGGCATAATTCTCGGCAAGCACATGATAATTTATTTTTGGATGCAGGGGACCTTCTGGGAAGGAAGTTTCAAAGCTGACTCGGAGATTTGGTGACTGGGTTGGGGTGGCCATGACTGAAACACGGGGGCAGGAAAGAACAGTGAAGCTCCCAGGGAAGAACTCACTGTGAGGCAAGCAGAGCCATCTAGGATTTCCAGGCTCTGGAGTTTCCTGGAGAAGGGTTGAAAAAAGGGTGTGTCTGAAGCTGGTTCTAACTCAGGACTCAGTTGGTACCAACTGCAGTACCATATTTGGGAGGTACCACCCAAGACTGAGTGTGAACCAAAAGACCTATTTCTCCCACACTCGATTCTGCAGCGCCACTGGGGCCTGTGTAGAGATCTGGTCACCATGGGCCTTGTAATACCTGCTGCCTCGCACAGAGCACCAGGATGGAGCAGTGTGAGCAAGGCCATCATCACTGATTGTAATTTCATTTTTTCCTTCTCATTTTTGAAAATAGGCCTTTAAACTGAATATGACTCCATGAGTCTTTGGACATTCAGATGAGTGACATTGAGAGGGGCATATGGGACAGTCTGTTATCAATAAGTTAATTATTAAAGGTGGAAAAATAAAAGCCAACACTTCAAACAATATCACTGGAATAGCCAATGATGCAGGCATGAAGAGCCAAGAAGGCCAATGGCCCTAAAGAGTTGCCTTTGTTCCAATTACTGTTGTTCCCAACATGGAGGAAACTAACAAGATAGAGCCACCTGACCTCATGAAAGATGAATCCATTCTGCAGCTGATATTTACCAGATTTAAATTTTGACTTTTTTAAACAATAGTTAAATGCACAGAAAATAAAGCTGCCCTTTAATCCTGTTTTGTTAGCATAGTTAACTATGAGGAGGAAGTTTTATATTTTCGTTTTTAAGGATATAAGCAATTATTGCTACTGTGCTCTTTTCAATACTACTATGCTCTTCAGATCTGCTTTCTGCTTGAATGAGAATACATATTTGCCAAAATCTGTACCCTGTTCGTTTTGAATCTTCATTTGCCTTATTCATACATTTATTGGTCATAACTTGACCACTGATCTGTTTATTTTTATTTATTGGTAATACTCCAACCCACCAAATAGCTCATTTTAAGCTTTGTTTACTGAATGATTTCCTTGGTAAGTGCAACCCTCACTTTTCAGACAATTAAGCGAAGATTTTCAGAAATAGAGAATTTCCTCAGTCAGTAAGGCTTTAAACGTTAACTACAATTTAACTGTGACAAGTAAAAGACTAATATGTTTCCAGACCCACCTCCCCGCTAGTCTATATGAATAATTATCTTTTAAGGAAAAAGAAAAGAAACTCCCTATGCACTTAATCAGGCTGGACTAGCCTATTTGGAAGCTGTCACTTGAAACAGATGTGGTGTCAGCTTTCTCAAATGGATGAAAATGTACCCCTAAATAAATGATAAAAAGGAACCAGCAGCCACATACTGTAAAGAGGAGGGTGACAGGGTGGGATAGGCATAAGATAAATAAATTAATTAATAAATTTCAAAGGGGTTTTATTAATACCAAGTGCAATGATAAATCTCTCTGGGCTATTGTTGTTGTGTTTATTTGGAAGACAGGAGACACCCTCTGGGTGCTCCTTGAACCATGTTATCTTTACCTGGACCAAGTTTGGCAATTGCCTTTTTACTTCAGGGACAGGAAAAAGGATGGAAAAAAGTTGAAACTAAAGAGGACAATATAAAAAAGAGACAGTGCTCACAAACCTGAGTTACTGCTACCACCATAACAACATCCTTTTCAGCTAACCTTTTCACCAGGCTAGGGTCCAAGAACTGAGAATCTTGTGGGAATTTGAATCCATTGCTTCTTCAACTTGTCAAGATGGAATAGTCAGGCTGAGTTACTACCTAGATAGAAAGGAAAGTGAAATATTTAGAGTTGCAGAAAATGGTAAAGCTAATAAATTACATTATATCCCTGTCAGCTCTTTTCTTACTAGAAACTGTAGGATTGAAGTAGATGTGTTTAAAGGAGAACTGAACAAAAAAGACTTTAAAAGGATGAAAATATTTATTGGCAATGTGGTAGAATTACATATGGGGAGAGATCTCTTTACATTTGTGAAAACATCCAAAAGACATGTTCATTTTTTCCAAAATAAGGATTAGTTTAGAGCACTAATACCATTTTTCCTGTCTTTGTTGAACACTATAACTCAGTACCAAAAGGAGACAAGTCAGAAAACAGCAGATGGGAACTATATTCAAGCGGGAATTCAGCAGTAATGCTGTCAGTGAGAAAGCTATGGTCCATTATATAACCATTATATAATGTCCGAACTTCCATCTTCCTGTCTCCCATGTAATCAGGAAGCATTTCAAGACATAATCACAATCAGGACTTTCGTGAGTTCTTGGTTACTTTTCTGAGATGTGAGCTGGAAAAGACAGGGCAGACTCTTTTAAGGGCCTTCCAACTTCGAGACTCCACTTGGTTCCCAAACCAATTGACCATATTTTTTGGTTTTGCAAAGGCAGGCCTATTGGTATTCCCGTATGCCAAAATCTCTTCCATTTCTTATGCTTATGGATTGTGAGGTTCAGGAGGTCAGACAAGATGCATCAGAGATAATCTCCTCTTCCTCCATGTGCTGGGACCTCAGTGGAAGATCCAGGGCTGGAATTAAAATCATCATCAGAGGACTTGGGAATTCCCTGGCAATGTCCAAAGGTTAGGACTCATTGCTTTCACTGTGGTGGCCCAGGTTCAATTTCTGGTTGTGAAACTTAAGATCCTACAAACCACACAGTGCTGCAAAAAATTAAAAAAAAAAAAAAATCATCAGAAGCTTCATTCACTCCATGTCTGGCTGTGAGCGCTGATTGAGGGCTAGGAGCCTGGGTTCTTCTTCCTGTGGGCTTGTCCATTTAATATCTCTAAGTGAACTAGTCTGGGCTTCGTATTAGCACATTGGCTGGATTTCAAGGGCAAACATTCCAAGAGAAACAGAGGGAAGAACCAAGAGGAAGTTGTGTTGTCTTTCTAATCTAGCTGTGGAAGTCATGTATTGTTATTCGCACCATGCTATTGCTGTTGTTGTTCAGGCGCTCAGTCATGTCTGACTCTTTGCGAATCCATGGACCACAGCACACCAGGCCTCCCTGTCCTTCACCATCTCCAGGAGTTCACCCAAACTCATGTCCATTGAATCAGTGATGTCATCCAACCATGTCATCCTCTGTTGTCCCCTTCTCCTGACTTCAATCTTTGCCAGCATCAGGGTCTTTTCCAATGTGTTTGCTCTTTGTATCAGGTGGCCAAAGTATTGCAGCTTCAGCTTCAGCATTTGTCCTTCCAATGAATATTCGGGGTTGATTTCCTTTAGAACTGACTGGTGTGATCTGCTTGCAGTCCAAGAGACTCTCAGGAGTCTTCTTCAGCATTACGCTGTGCTGAATGGGAAAGTCAAAAACCAGCATGGGTTCAAGAAAGAGAAAGGGAGGGGGAGAGGGGTCTTCACCTCTTCATAGGGAGTAGCAAAGTTTGGGAAGAGAATGAGGGACCAGAAATATTGCCATGACGCTTTGGAGAAATACAATCTGCCCCAGTGAGAAAACTAAAGAGCAGAGGAATCAAGAGATTTACTCCACGAATCTGTATCTGGCAGCTGGTGGGGAACAGAACCAATTACTCTTTCTTAGACCCCAAAATTTTCTTCTTTCAATTACACAGCAGTGAGTAAATATTAACCCCAGCTGAATGGAAGCTATTTTCAATGGGGAGTTGACTTCTTTAGGAAAATAAATGTTCATAAAAAGACAAAAATGAAAACACACTGAGCTACTCCACAAAATCAGCATCATACGAGGCTGGCCTGAAGGAACGAATTATTTTGTATGTGTTTTTGTAAATTTTGGCTATGATGAAGTTCTCAAGTTTAAAACTCGAGTTTTAAATTGATAGATACTATAGCTAAGAAATCTTAAGATAGAAAATGTATTAATTTTAATATGTAAGTATGAAAGGAATACACAAGGCATATGTAATAACTAATCAGGATCAGAACAATATAATGTGATATTTGCCAGTATCAAAAGAATGCCATTCAGTTCAGTTCAATTGCTCAGTTGTGTCTGACTCTTTGTGACCCCATGGACTGCAGCATGCCAGGCTTTTCTGTCCATCACCACCTCCCAGAGCTTACTCTAATTCACGTTCATCGAGTCAGTGATGCCCTCCAACCATCTCATCCTCTGCCATCCCCTTCTCCTCCTGCCTTCAATCTTTCCCAGAATCAGGGTCTTTTCCGATGAGTTAGTTCTTCTCCAAAGTATTGGAGTTTCAACTTTGTATGTTTGTTCTGTCCAAAGACAAAAAGGAATGCCATTGGACAGAACAAACTTTTCTATCGTTAACTCTAACAAGCTAAAATATAAAGTGTGAGTGCTAAGTTACTTCATTCGTGTCCGACTCTTTGCCACCAGGCTACTCTGTCCCTGGGGATTCTCCAAGCAAGAATATTGGACTGGGTTGCTATGCCCTTCTCCAGGGGATCTTCCTGACCCAGGGATCAAACCTGTGTCTCTTACATCTCTTGCATTTGCAGGCAGGTTCTTTACCACTAGTGCCACCTGGGAAGCCCATACCTTTGTGTTGATCTGTTTGAGTTCAGAGAGAAAGGTAGGTGTGACTTCAAAGAATGGTTATGTCACTTTGCATGGCAAAAGGAATTTATAGATGTGATAAAATTAAGAGGAGGAGATTATTCTGGATTATCTGGCTACACTCAATTTAATCACAAGAGATGTTAAAAATCAGTGAATCTTTCCAGTACTAAGTTCAGAGAGAAAGGTAGGTGTTATTTCAAGTGTTTGATGGTTTAATCGCTAAGTCATGTCTGACTCTTGCGACTCCATGGACTGTAGCCTGCCAGGCTCCTCTGTCCATGGGATTCTCCAGGCAAGAATACTGGACTGGGTTGCCATTTTTTTCTCCAGGGGGATCTTCCCAACCCAGGCATTGAACCCCAGTCTCCTCCATCACAGGCAGATTCTATACCGACTGAGATACGAGGGAAGCCCAAAGAATGTTTAGAGATATACAACATCCCTGATTCTGAACAGAGAGGAAGGGCTGTGAGTCAGGGAATGTGAGCAGCCTCTAGAAGCTGGAACAGCAAAGAAAAAGATTCTTTCCTGGAGCCTCCAGAATGGAACAGGTAACATACAGGTTCCAGAAATTAGGATGTGGATATCTTCCAGAATTCATTATTCTGCCTACCGGAAGTCACTAGTTTTCTTATTATTGGCCTGTAGGAGTTTTTTTTGTTTGTTTGTTTTGTTTTGTTTTTCCGGATACAATCACACACAATTTTTCCTCATCTGTAGTCTCTTTTGGTAACTAGATAATTTTGATTCTGATGAAGTCCAATTTACCAATTTTCCTTCTATGTCCTTTTCATTTTCTTACTATTTTCATCTTTAAAAAAATACTTACTGCAATATTGTAAGGATAGTCTTTTAAGTTTAGGTTTATGATTCACTCCTTGAATTAGTGTATGAAGTGATATAGTGGTCATAGTTCTTGTCTTTAATAAACATATCTAGTTGTTCCAGTGCTGTTTGTTAAAAGATATCCCTCTCG
Organism: Bubalus kerabau; assembly: GCF_029407905.1. Lineage (NCBI taxonomy): Eukaryota > Metazoa > Chordata > Mammalia > Artiodactyla > Bovidae > Bubalus > Bubalus kerabau. The sequence goes on from NC_073626.1 coordinate 18,257,909, forward strand.
ATTGAACTGGTGCTGTGGCCATAATTTAGTTTTGTAGGTCTATTTGTGGTCTGTAGGTCTGTTACAGCTATCTCTTTGTCTAGGCTACTCCATCACCACACTGCCAGATTATTGCAGCATCACAGTAAGCTTTGAAATCAGGTATGAAAAGCCCTCAATATTGCTCTTCTCTTAAAAATTATTCTAGTTATTCTAGGCTGTTTACATTTTCTTGTAAATTTTAGAATTAGCTTGTCCATTTCTACCAAAATCACACTGAAATCTTGATTGGGCTTGCATGGGTCTCTAAGGAAATGTGGAGAGAAAGAATACATTGAAAATACTGAGTCTACAAATCCATCAGTTCAATTCAGTTCAGTCGCTCAGTCATGTCCAACTCTTTGTGACCCCATGGACAGCAGCACACCAGGCTTCCCTGTCCATCACCAACCACCAGAGCTTGCTCAAACTCATGTCTCTTGAGTCAGTGATGCCATCCAACCATCTCATCCTCTGTTGTCCCCTTGTCCTCCCGCCTTCAATCTTTCCCACCATCAGGGTCTTTTCCAATGAGTCAGCTCTTCGCATGAGGTGGCCAAAGTATTGGAGTTTCAGCTTCAGCATCAATCCTTTCAATGAACCCTCAGGACTGATCTCCTTTAGGATGGACTGGTTGAATCTCCTTGCAGTCCAAGGGACTCTCAAGAGTCTTCTCCAACACCACAGTTCAAAAGCATCAATTCTTCAGTGCTCAGCTTTCTTTAGAGTCCAACTCTCATATCCATATATGACTACTGGAAAAACCATAGCTCTGATTAGACAGACTATTGTCAGCAAAGTAACATCTCTGCTTTTTAATATGCTGTCTAGGTTGGTCATAGCTTTTCTTCCAAGGAGCAAGTGTCTTTTAATTTCATGGCTGCAGTCACCATCTGCAGTGTTTTGGATCCCCCAAAATTAAAGTCTGTCACTGTTTCCACCGTTTCCCCATCTATTTGCCATGAAGTGAGGGGACTGGATGCCATGATCTTCATTTTTTGAACGTTGAATTTTAAGCCAGCTTTTTCACTCTCCTCTTTCACTTTCATCAAGAGGCTCTTTCGTTCCTCCTCACTTTCTGACATAAGGATGGTGTCATCTGCATATCTGAGGTTTTGATATTTCTCCTGGCAATCTTAATTCTAGCTTATGCTTCATCCAGCCTGGCATTTCGCATGATGTACTCTATGTATAAGTTAAATAATCAGGGTGACAATATATAGCCTTGACATACTTCTTTCCCAATTTGGAACCAGCCTGTTGTTTCACGTCTGGTCTAAATATTGCTTCTTGACCTGCATACAGATTTCCCAAGAGGCAAGTAAGGTTGTCTGGTATTCCCATCTCTTGGAATTTTCCATAGTTTGCTGTGATCTACACAGTCAAAGGCTGTGGTGTAATCAATAAAGCAGAAGTAGATGTTTTCTGGAAGATTTAGTATTTCTCCCCATGATATAAGTCTAAGAGCAAACATCGATTCTTTTTACCAAATTTGAGAAAGCACTTTTGATATTTCACTATAATAAAGTTAGCTGTAGGTTTTTCATGGATGTCCTTCCTATTAGGGAAGTTTTCCTAATTTTGTAATCTGCTCAGAGGTTGGGCTTTTTGAAGCACTGATTGAGATAATAATAGATTTTTCTGTCTTCTGTGTCTGCACAGGGTGAATAGGTCTATTTTTCTAATGTTAAACAAACTATGCTTTTCTAGGGTAGACTCCCTTGGTAATGATACAGTATCCTTTTCTTCTGCATTGGTGGATTTGATTTGCTATTATTTCCTACAGTATTTTGCATCTGTCTCTTGAGAGTTTCTGATCTGAAAGTCTGAACTTCTTTTCTTTGCCTGAATTGTCATTATCAGGCTTTGTTTCACAGTTACACAAACATCATAAATATGAGTGGGAAGTTCTTCTATCTCCTAAAATTGGTATGATTTCTCATTTCTTAAAGTAGAAACTGGGATAGTTGCTTTTACATTTTCTTTTTTTTAGTAGATATACTTCTAGCTATAAATTTCCTTCAAAGAACTGTTTTAATATCATCCTACAAATTTTGATATGTTGTATTCTATTACATCATGAGAAATGCTGGACTGGAAGAAACACAAGCTGGAATCAAGATTGCCGGGAGAAATATCAATAACCTCAGATATGCAGATGACACCACCCTTATGGCAGAGAGTGAAGAGGAACTCAAAAGCCTCTTGATGAAAGTGAAAGTGGAGAGTGAAAAAGTTGGCTTAAAGCTCAACATTCAGAAAACGAAGATCATGGCATCTGGTCCCACCACTTCATGGGAAATAGATGGCGAAACAGTGGAAACAGTGTCAGACTTTATTTTTCTGGGCTCCAAAATCACTACAGATGGTGACTGCAGCCATGAAATTAAAAGACACTTACTCCTTGGAAGGAAAGTTATGACCAACCTAGATAGCATATTCAAAAGCAGAGACATTATTTTGCCAACAAAGGATCGTCTAGTCAAGGCTATGGTTTTTCCTGTGGTCATGTATGGATGTGAGAGTTGGACTGTGAAGAAGGCTGAGTGCCGAAGAATTGATTCTTTTGAACTGTGGTGTAGGAGAAGACTCTTGAGAGTCCCTTGGACTGCAAGGAGATCAAACCAGTCCATTCTGAAGGAGGTCAGCCCTTTCTTTGGAAGGAATGATGCTAAAGCTGAAACTCCAATACTTTGGCCACCTCATGCGAAGAGTTGACTCATTGGAAAAGACTCTGATGCTGGGAGGGATTTGGGGGCAGGAGGAGAAGGGGACGACAGAGGATGAGATGGCTGGATGGCATCATTGACTCGATGGACGTGAGCCTGAGTGAACTCCGGGAGTTGGTGATGGACAGGGAGGCCTGGCATGCTGCGATTGATGGGGTCGCAAAGAGTCAGACACGACTGAGTGACTGATCTGATCTGATTCTAGTATTCATTACATTTGAAATAGTTGTGAATATCTCTTGTGATTTTTTTCTTGACCATAAATTCAGTACAGTTCAGTTCAGTTGCTCAGTCATGTCCGACTCTTTGTGACCACATGAATCACAGCACGCCAGGCCTCCTTGTCCATCACCAACTCCCGGAATTCACTCAAACTGATATCCATAAAGTCGGTGATGCCATCCAGCTGTCTCATCCTCTGTCATCCTCTTTTCCTCCTGCCCCCAATCCCTCCCAGCATCAGAGTCTTTTCCAATGAGTCAACTCTTCGCAAGAGGTAGCCAAAGTACTGGAGTTTCAGCTTTAGCAGCATTCCTTCCAAAGAACACCCAGGGCTGATCTCCTTTAGAATGGACTGGTTGGAGCTCCTTACAGTCCAAGGGACTCTCAAGAGTCTTCTCCAACACCACAGTTCAAGAGAATCAATTCTTTGGCACTCAGCCTTCTTCACAGTCCAACTCTCACATCCATACATGACCACAGGAAAAACCATAGCCTTGACAAGACGGACCTTTGTCGGAAAAGTAATGTCTCTGCTTTTGAATATGCTATCTAGGTTGGTCATAACTTTTCTTCCAAGGAGTAAGCATCTTTTAATTTCATGGCTGCAGTCACCATCTGCAGTGATTTTTGGAGCCCCAAAAAATAAAGTCTGACACTGTTTCCATTGTTTCCCCATCTATTTCCCATGAAGTGATGGGTCAGATGCCATGAATGTTGAGCTTTAAGCCAGTTTTTTCACTCTCCTCTTTCACTCTCATCAAGAGGCTTTTGAGTTCCTCTTCCCTTTCTGCCATAAGGGTGGTGTCATCTGCATATCTGAGGTTATTGATATTTCTCCTGGCAATCTTGATTCCAGCTTGTGCTTCTTCCAGCCCAGCGTTTCTCATGATGTACTCTGCATAGAAGTTAAATAAGCAGGGTGACAATATACAGCCTTAACGTACTCCTTTTCCTATTTGGAACCAGTCTGTTGTTCCACATCCAGTTCTAACTGTTGCTTCCTAACCTGCATATATGTTTCTCAAGAGGTAGGTCAGGTGGTCTGGTATTCCCATCTCTTTCAAAATTTTCCACAGTTTACTGTGATCCACACAGTCAAAGGCTTTGGAATAGTCAATAAAGCAGAAATAGATAGTTTTCTGGAACTCTCTTGTGATCCAGCAGATGTTGGCAATTTGATCTCTGGTTCCTCTGCTTTTTCTAAAACCAGCTTGAACTAATTATACTTAAATCCTAAATATTTGGAAATTATCTGAATCAGTATTTATACAGTGAAAATATATTGTGATCCATAGTTGTAACTTTAAATTTTTAAATATTCATATAGAAAAGTTTAAACAAAACAAATATTAATATAATTAAATTTCAGTTCAGTTCACTCAGTTGTGTCTGACTCTTTGCAACCCCATGGACTGCAGCACACTAGGCCTCCCTGTCCATCACCAACTCCCAGCATCCAACCATCTCAACTTGTGCTGTCCACTTTTCTTCCTGCCTTCAGTCTTTCCCAGCATGAGGGTCTTTCCCAGTGGGTCAGTTCTTTGCATCAGGTGGCCAAAGTATTGGAGTTTCAGCTTCAGCATCAGTCCTTCCAATGAATATTCAGGACTGATTTCCTTTAGGATGGACAGTTTGGATCTCCTTGCAGTCCAGGGGACTCTCAAGAGTCTTCTCCAACACCACAGTTCAAAAGCATCAATTCTTCAGTGCTCAGCTTTCTTTAAAGTCCAACTCTCATATCCATACATGACTACTGGGAAAACCGTAGCTTTGATTAGACAGACCTTAGTCAGCAAAGTAATGTCTCTGCTTTTTAATATGCTGTCTAGGTTGGTCATATCTTTTCTTCCAAGGAGTAAGTGTCTTTTAATTTCATGGCTGCAATTACCATCTGCAGTGATTTTGGAGCCCCCCAAAATAAAGTCTGACACTGTTTCTACTGTTTCCCCATCTTTTTGCCATGAAGTGATGGGACCAGATGCCATGATCTTAGTTTTCTCTATGTTGAGTTTTAAGCCAACTTTTTCACTCTCTTCTTTCACTTTCATCAAGAGGTTCTTTAGTTCTTCTTCGCTTTCTGTCATAAGGGTGTCATCTGCATATCTGAGGCTATTGGTATTTCTCCTGGCAATCCTGATTTCAGCTTTTGCTTCATCCAGATTGGCATTTCGCATGATGTACTCTGCATATAAGTTAAATAAGCAGGTTGAGAATATACAGCCTTGACATACTCTTTTCCCTATTTGGAAATAGTCTGTTGTTCCATGTCCAGTTCTAACTGTTGCTTCTTGACCTACATACAGATTTCTCAGGAGGCAGGTCAGGTGGTCTGGTAGTCCCGCCTCTTGCAGAATTTTCAACAGTTTGTTGTAATCCACACAGTCAAAGGCTTTGGCATAGTCAATAAAACAGAAATAGATGTTTTTTCTGGAACTCTCTTGCTTTTTTGATGATCCTGCAGATGTTGGCAATTTGATCTCTTATTCCTCTGCCTTTTCTAAATCCAGCTTGACCATCTGGAAGTTCATGGTTCACAAACTGTTAAAGCCTGGCTTGGGAATTTTGAGCATTACTTTACTAGCGAGTGAGATGAGTGCGATTGTGTGGTAGTTTGAGCATTCCTTGGCGTTGCCTTTCTTCGAAATGGCAACCCACTCCAGTATTCTTGCCTGGAAAATCCCATGGATGGTGGAACCTGGTAGGCTACAGTCCATGGGGTCAGTCGCAAAGAGTCAGACCCGACTGAGCAACTTTACTTTCACTTTTCACTTTCTTTGGTATTGGAATGAAAACAATTAAATTTAATGATATGTGTTAAGTCAATAGGTATAACAAATCATTTCAATATTTAATGAATGTTAAATTATTAAAAATATATTTTACATGATTTTTGTACCAAGTCTTTGATATTTAATATGCATTTTACCCTTACAACAGATCTGAATTGAGTTTAGCCATATTTTAAGTGCTTAAGAGGCACATGTGGCCACAGGCTATTAGGAAGCACCACCCTAGTAAGGTAGAATTCTGTTTTTTCCTAAGAGTCCCTGTCTTAGGTCTCTGTCTCTGTTAACATAGTTGACTTACAAATATTAAAAGAGAAACAGATCTGCATAGATCCAATTTCCCATTACAATATCTGCACAAAAACAGTTTAATAGTCTTAGTCTGGAGTTCTTGTTGTGACTGTGGCTAATTGAGCAGTAAGTTCAAGTGGTCATGCAACTTTTTTTATTCTGTTCTTTTTAGCCACCTTATTATGTTTCAAGGCATTATTGGACAGATTAAATAGAACAGCAGATGTGAAATAAAATTCTAAATGTATATCTTATATTCCACAACATGCATTATTAATCTATTTTCAAGTTCTTAGAAGATGAAAATTTGATGTACAAAAACTTCACTCTCCCATGCAAATGCTCTTTGGATAAAGTCTGTATCATTGTATGGGTGGTAGAGTGAGAAAGCGCTGACATAACATGTATACCACATTTCAGGGATAAAGGACATTTTGTGGTTTTGTTTTCTTTTTGCAACCAAGCTCAATATTCAGTATGCATTTCTATTTGATCTTCTTGCCTCTATCTATCTCTATCTATCTATATGTATGTATGTATGTATGTATGTATAATACACATTCTCAAGAAATACCCACAATTTGAAACAACTGACTCTTGGTTTATAATTTCTTTGAGGAGATTCCTAAATGAATATTTGAAATAAGCTACTTTCTGGCTGTATGAGGGAAAAAAAATTGGGGAGCTTCGTATACCTTGTTTACACACCCATTAAAACAAATTTTTCTTTTCTTAGGCTTCCTGACTTTCAACCCATCACTCTTCTCTCCCCTGAATTCCATTATTATTTGTTTTTATATTAGAAGAAGAAAGAGTTAGTGATTCCAGTAGTTTAATATCACTTTCTGCCTTCTTTCATCTTGGTAGAGGGCAAAAGCATTTGGAGGACTTGTCTATCGAGTTATCCTACATAAGATACTAGAGGCTCACACAAGTCATATTTGCAAGTAACATGTATATAGTTCTGGGGCAGCATTCATTGTTTCAACCCCCTCAACCTTCAACTCTCAGTCCTCACCACATGCATACAGCCCTTGGCATCTATTGAGTTTAATGAATGTTCCTAAATGTTATAGGAAAGAGAGCAGAGTCAGGAAAAAATAGGTGCCATAAAAAATGTGCAAGCGAAGAGCGTTGTCACGGGTACTGCTGGAGTGCAGATCACAGCGCGATGGCCTCAGTGTAAGTCCTTCTCGCACCCAGTAAAAAAATGAAACAACATTGTAATAAATTAGCTGGAACTGCACTTCCCTAGGGTTCAGTGACAGCATGATAAATAACCCTACACACATACGATCTGGCTCTCCCTCTGCCAAGGCTTTCTACCACAATATTTTCAGGCCTTAAGTCACGGTCATCAACACTTGATTAATACAAGGAGGAAATGTTAAGATAACACTAGGGTGTATTTCCTTGAACAATACAAGATATTAACAGTATAATATTATATCTGGGTTAAGTTTTTATTGATCATTATAAGGATAATTATTTTTATATATAATTAGTAGTTGAAAGGGTCCACTCCTCTTCATAAAGCAAATACTTTGAATAATCCCATAGGCACCTCTTAGGTTTGTTTATCTCTGACTTTTGAGGTAGATTTCCTGATCCTTATTTTCCAGTGTTATGAAGAAGGTGCTTAAACCTTGCAGCATAATTTGTGTGCAAAATTTATTCCTCGGATCATTTTCCATTATATATATATATATGGAATATATATACATGTGTATAAATACATAAATTATGTATATAATACAATTGTGTTTTATAAATATGTATATCACATTCACTTAACCTGAATCCATCAAACAAATTCAGTTATATTTATATAACTTTCACAGTAAAGGAATAACTTAGCATATAACTTTTGTAGCTAAACTACTGTTGTCAGAAATAAATCTGTATTTACTCTTTCTAGTCCAGTCATCTTTTTTCTCTGATAAATAAAAGGTAAGCCATAAACATTTCTTTGCCATTAATTATTGCACTAGAGAAAATGAATGCTCAAATAAATAACAATAAAACCAATGTTTACTGAAGGCAAAGCTAGATAAAGGAAGAATACAAATTTTGTTTTCATTTTTTGAGAGATGGCTTGAATAATTAACTCCAAGATACTGAACACAGAATTACAAATTTAATTACTATATGTATGTATAATTTTTGTCATATTTTGTCTCCTCTTTTAGGCCATAAAGAATATAATGAAATCAGAGTCTCATGGATGTGTATGCACAACTGTGCGATGTGTTTCTGTTTAAAGAGAGTAACAAAGGCATCTATTATGTTTTCAATACCCAATATATAGAATATATAGCAGGTACTGTTTTAAGATTTATGTTTTTCTTTTTAAATCTTATTTAATTTTCAAAATGATTATGTGGGTAGATACTATTACATCCTCTTTTTAAAAATGAGGAAATAGAAGCGAGTAATAGATTAGCTCAAGCCATTCAGCTAGCTGGAGAAAATGGTAAAACCAGAATTCAAAACCTGTAAGTCTTATGGACTCTGTTAGAGAGGAAGAGGGTGGGAAGATTTGGGAGAATGGCATTGAAACATGTATGATATCATGTATGAAACAAGTCGCCAGTCCAGGTTCTATGCACGATACTGGATGCTTGGGGCTAGTGCACTGGGACCACCCAGAGGGATGGTATGGGGAGGGAGGAGGGAGGAGGGTTCAGGATGGGGAACACATGTATACCTGTGGCGGATTCATTTTGATATTTTGCAAAACTAATACAATTTTGTAAAGTTTAAAAATAAAATAAAATTTTAAATAAAATTAAAAAAAAAAAACAAACCTGTAAGTCTATCTCAGGAGCTTCAGCTCCAACCCAGTGTGTTATCCTTCAAAAAAGAAAGCAAAGGAAGAGAAAACAGCATAACTGCATCAAATAGCCTTTCTCCCCAAATACATTTTCTTTATTTCTCAAAGCTAGGTATAACTGGATTTCATGGAACTCTTATATATCATCCTTAAGGAGAAATCCCTGTGATTCAATTCACCAAATTTCCATCACTCCTTTACAATGCCCATTCCACTTTATTTAAATGAAAAAATTGAAATAAAGTTGGACAGATCTGAATGATCATAAAAATTGCTGCAGTACACCCAAGCTTTATTAACAAGGAAACACACTGCATACTGAAAGCTTATTCAGTATAAGAAATGATAAGTACAGGGAAGTTTCTTTTGTCTCATCCAAAGCAAGGTCTGTATTTATTCATCAGAAAAAAAAAAAAAAAAAAGACTTCACTGGTAGGAACTGCACTTTATTCATCTTTATAGCTCCAGGACCCAGTTCTGAGTATGACTTTTAACAGACCCTCATTAGATATTTGTTACATGGCTAATTGGCTCCAACATATTTGTCAAAATATTTTATTTCATAATTTGGATAATAAGCTATATCACATGGAGTAAAGCAGTCTTTGAAAGACTTTGGACTGCAAATAAAGAAAAAAATTTCTTGCTCCATCTCAAATAGGAATTTATTAGAAAGGACACATAGAACTCAAGCTCAAAATATCCTGGGCCTACCAGGCACCAGAGAGGCCCAGAGGCCAGGTAGGTTACAGTCCATGGGGTTGCAAAAGAGTCAAACATGACTTAGCAACTAAACAACAACAATATTCTTCATATGGCATTCTTATTTCATCTATTCGGAGAAGGCAATGGCACCCCACTCCAGTACTCCTGCCTGGAAAAATCCCATGGACGGAGGAGCCTGGTAGGCTACAGTCCATGGGGTCGCTGAGGGTTGGACACGACTGAGCGACTTCACTTTCACTTTTCACTTTCATGCATTGGAGAATAGGAATATTTTTACTTTATTATTTTTAACCGTAGCTTTTTAGGAAAAATTTTTAAAAGAGTAGGAAGAAAGGGACTTGGTTCATAGATGAGAATATTTAGGAGCAAATAGTTGGCATATTGGCTTCCCAGATAGCTCATTTGGTAAAGAAGCTGCCTACAATGCAGGAGACCCCCATCCAATTCCTGGGTTGGGAAGATCCACTGGAGAAGGGATAGGCTACCCACTCCAGTATTCTTGGGCTTCCCTTGTGGCTCAGTTGGTAAAGAATTCACCTGCAATGTGGGAGACCTGGGTTTAATCCCTGGTCTGGGAAGATCCCCTGGAGAAGGGAAAGATGCTACCCACTCCAGTACCTTGGCCTGGAGATTTCCACGGGGATGAATTCTACAGTCCATGGGTTCGCAAAGATTCGGACATGACTGGGTGACTTTCACTTTCACTTTTTACTTTTCAGTTGACGTATCTCTAACTATTAAAAAAAAAAAGCTTGGGGCTAGTGCACTGGGACGACCCAGAGGGATGGTATGGGGAGGGAGGAGGGAGGAGGGTTCAGGATGGGGAACACATGTATACCTGTGGCGGATTCATTTTGATATTTGGCAAAACTAATACAATTATGTAAAGTTTAAAAATAAAATAAAATTAAAAAAAAAAAAAACAAAGAACAACATCAACAACAAAAAAGAAAACTACATAGTGAAATACTACTCATTTGTTACAATAAAAATAACCAAAAAATCACGGAAGCACTATACTCTCCGTCAGGATCATGATTTTGGCATCTGGATGGTGACTTGCTTGATTTGAATTCCATGGAATATCAATTACAAAGAACACATTTACAAAATGGCTTCAAAATGAAGCATACTCAGATTTGTATCAGCCGGTGTGCCCCGAAATACATGTGACACTCAGATACAGGAAGTGTTGTAAATACCTCAGTCTGAGAGACTGAACTGACAGAACTACAACTTTTCTATTTTAAAAAATTTTAAATGCAGGCAGCCCCCGCTTTGCACATGAGTGCGATACTGTATCAATGGCTGCAATGCTGGAACCGTGTGGTATACAATGGGGAAAAATACAGTTGTCCTGTTTGCTCTAAAAACTGGGTCAAAACACTAAAAAACTCAATGTCTGTTATAAATGTTTAGAGGCATAAAAAACAGGAAAAACTCATATTTACTTACTACTTCATAATTTCACTGGAAATACTGAAAATTAGTGCTTTGGTTCTTTGTAAAAAGTTTAACAAGATTACAGTAAGGAATAAGGAGGGAGCAATTTTTTCTATGCTTTAGGAAATTATCATACTCATTTCTATGTTTTCATCAACTTTCAATATTATATCTTTTGCTCTTACAGTAACACGAAATAGCTCTGAGTTCCTTTTATGTGAAGTTTTATGTTGGTGTCATTTGCTCTAGGGCATTTTTATCCTTTTCATCATAGTCACTTTTCTTATTTTATCAGTGAGTTTGCCTTCATGGAGTGTTTCTGGTTGCATATCGAGAGTCTAGGCCACTTATCCACAGTCTAGAGTCTTAAGGCAGCAAGGTCAGTCTCCCTTGCATCATCTGTGTCTTCAAGTACTTCATGTGTGTTCTATTAAATTTTCATTCCCAATGCTATCATGTTTTGTTTCTTTACCAAATTTTCATTTTTGCTGACAAATTTCCAACTTCAGTGACCGATTTCTGTACAGTGTATCTTGGTTTTAGCACTGAGCGCCAACAAAGGTCTGTCTAGTCAAGGCTATGGTTTTTCCAGTAGTCATGTATGGATGTGAGAGTCGGACTGTGAAGAAACCTGAGCACCGAAGAATTGATGCTTTTGAACTGTGGTGTTGGAGAAGACTCTTGAGAGTCCCTTGGACTGCAAGGAGATCCAACCAGTCCATTCTAAAGGAGATCAGCCCTGGGTGTTCTTTGGAAGGACTGATGCTAAAGCTGAAACTCCAGTACTTTGGCCACCTCATGCGAAGAGTTGACTCATTGGAAAAGATTTTGATGCTGGGAGGGATTGGGGGCAGGAGGAGAAGGAGACGACAGAGGATGAGATGGCTGGATGCCATCACCGACTCGATGGACATGAGTTTGGGTGAACTCTGGGAGTTGGTGATGGACAGGGAGGCCTGGTGTGCTGCGATTCATGGTGTCGCAAAGAGTCGGACACAACTGAGCGACTGAACTGAACTGATAAGAAAAAAACACAACTACAGGCTTTGCTGTCTGTGTTTGAACCGAACAACAGCTGTGCAGGGACCAATTGTCAACAGACTTTGAGAGAAGTAATATAATCAGTCATTACTAATGATGCTCATCTCTTGTTTATGTGAGTGATCTGTGGGCTGAAGAGCTATCAGTAAAGCTGGTACCTCATGCAATTGCTTACAGTTAATATACAGCAGCAGTTGATATTTGAATATGTCATTCAAGTACTGGTGTTATTTAACTAAACCTAGATAGCTGAAATCCATGCCTATCACAACCAGGCAAAACAAGGAGTATTTGTATTGGGATTTGAGGCCCAGAGAAGCTGAACAATGAAAACTATCGGTTTTTAAAAGATATGAAGAAAAGAAGATATGATTTTACAAAAAAAAGAAATGAAGTTAAAAAGACATTTTAAAAAGTAAACTTGTTATTGAACTCACATAGACAATTCCATTTAATATGAGATTAAGAAGCACTAGAAAAAAGGAGGTAATGTAAAAGAAACATTTCTTTCTTGACAAAAGTAACAAAAGGAGATCCTCAAGGAGATTAATACAGCAGGATGCAAAGAAAGGGATTGGGGGAAAATCCAGCCAACAGATGCACAAAGAACATAAAGATAGTCTTATAAAGACAAAACATGCTAGAATTTTTTTTCATAAAGCCCTAGAATTAAGATAAATGTGAGTGCAATGTATGTATATTTGGAAAACCAACTGTGCCTTCTGCTTTAGTTGCCTTTTTTGCACCAGTAATTTCTTTAACAGTATTCTGTTTCTATAGCATAACTCTGTCACTGTAGTGTAGCTGAGCTTTTCTTTGACAAATCAAGTAGTAAATAATTCATTGGTGCTCTGAGAGGAAAAATATCCCCAGCACACTGCTGCTGAAAGTTGTCCCCCTCATAAGCAGAAGAGCTTAACACACATATGGAGAAGCACATTCAAGCACCTTCAGAATGAACCAGGACAGGGTGTTACAGCAGGGAGGAGTTGGGCCTACCAGGCAGCAGTCTGTTCATCTTATTAAAATATTTGGCAGCTGTTGTTCTTTAACTGAGGTTAATGGTATTTCATTGGCTTAATCGGCGAAAGTAAAAAGTAATGGTTTTAAGAACCAATAGTAATTCAAGGGGCTTATTTGATATATTTCCAACCCTTTTGTTTCAGATGTGTGCTAAGTTGCTTCAGTCCTGTCTGACTCCTTGCGACCCTGTGTACTGTAGCCCACCAGGCTCTTCTGTCCATGGGATTCTCCAGGCAAGAATACTGGAGGGGGTTGCCATGCCCTCCTCCGGGGCATCTTCCTGACCCAGGGATCTAATCTACATCTCTGGCATCTCCTGCATTGGTAGGCAGATTCTTTACCACTACCTCCACCTGGAAATAGTTTATATATATATATATATATATATATATATATATTATAATTCAAGTATGGTTGATTTATGTTGTGTTAGTTTCAGGTGTACAGCACATTATTCAATTTAACATACATATATATATATATATGTATATATACACATACATATATACATTTTTTTCAGATTCTTTTCCCTTATAGGTTATCAGTAAATATTGAGTATAGTTCTTTGTGCTATGTAGTAGGTCTTTGTTGGTTATCTATTTTATTTATAGCAGTGTGTACATGTTAATCCCAAACTCCTTTTTTTTTTTTGCCATGTTGAGTGACATGCAGGATCTTAGTTTCCAGACCAGGGACTCAACTCCTATTCCCTGTAGTAGAAGTTCAGAGTCCTAACCACTGCACCACCAGAGAAGTCCCCCAAACTCCTATTTATCTCTTCCTTCTCTTTCCCCTTTGCTAACCACAAGTTTGCTTTCTATGTCTGTGAGTCTGTTTCTGTTTTACATATAAGTTCATTTGTATCATTATTATATGTTCTTAAAAGAGATGGAAGACTACAGAATGTCAGGGAGATAGCATGTGCTTGAATCAAAGAATAAGCTTGAGACAGAAGGATTGTGATGGCTCCTTCTAAGGATGAAAAAATACATTAGCTACGGGAATAGATAGTAAAAACACAGATATCATACAAAGCACTCGTGAGGACATGAAAAAAGTAAAAGCCTCTTTTTAAAAAATATATATACTCTTTTCTCAAAATCTGAAGAATTGGACTCAATAAAATCTGATTTTATTTTAAAGGAAATATCAATGTGTGCTAGCCAAATGCATCTATCTTTCTCTTCCATACCAGGTACAAAACAAGTGGAAGGAATAATATAAAAAATAATAAGATATTTATGTTGCATGTCTCTAGGGACCCTGGCATGCTTCACAAAATTCATACTATTAATTTCTCCTCTATCCCTATGAGATAGGAAGCAGGCAGACGTTATTAGTAACACAACTAACATGCATATGTAGAAGCTGGAAAGGTGATAAGTCTTGAGAGGAGCCTGGATTGGCTGGTTTTCTACCTTTAGTGGGAGGAGAACGGCTGCAGGGGAACTGGTCTTTCTGGAACCCAGGAGCTCCTTCCCCTGCACTGGGACTTCTTTTGCCTCAAGTTCTTCAATACCTAAATTTATCTGACTAACTCCCTAATGAATACAAAGTCTTCAAGTAAATAAACTTTCCAGTTCTTTTCTGCTCACTTTCTTCCACTTCCTAATATCAGTTTGCCCTGCAGTTTTGAATCCCTTTATCTGTAACCAATTTCCAAGCTTTGTTGTTCTTCACTTGCTAAGTAGTATCCAACTCTTTGTGACCCCCATGGACTGCAGCACTGCAGCATGCCAGGCTTCCCTGTCCTCCACTACCTCCCAGAGTTTGCTCAAATTCATGCCCATTGAGTTGGTGATGCTATCTAACCATCTCATCCTCTGCCACCCTCTTTTCCTTTTGCCTTCAATCTTTCCCAGCATCAGGGTCATTTCCAATGAATCGGCTCCTTGTATCAGGTGGCCAAAGTATTGGAGCTTCAGCTTCAGCATCAGTCCTTCCAATGAACATTCAGGGTTGATTTCCTTTAAGATTGACTGGTTTGATCTCCTTGCTCTCCAAGGGACTCCCAAGAGTCTTCCCTAGTACCACATTTTGAAAGTATCAATTCTTTAGTGCTCAGCCTTCTTTATGGCCCAACTCTCACATCTGTACATTAAACCGTTACTAAATTGCACATCTCAAACTCTGTCTCCACAGGCTCAGAAGGAAATCCAGACCCTCTTAATTTTATTGATATCTACATATTTCTGCAAACCCACAGCAGCTGTCCCTCTCTTATTGATTCCTTGCAAATTCCAGTCTTTTTGATATGCTATTGAAGAACTTTTTAAAGTCTCTATACATGTATATTGTTACTCCCTTACCAATGGACCATGGAAATTTGGCCATAACAAAGGAAGGAACATCTGTGTATACAACATGATGTTATATTCAGAATCATCTCTGCCTTGACTTTGGCCTTGAAAGAATGGTGGTATTAATTATCTTAACAGCTGAATCGCTCTGGTAATAATATGTAATCTAGAGCTCACATTACATTTACCACATGTTTTGCAATGTACTAAACATTTACATTCACTACCATATGAAATACTTATGAGGTCGGTATTTTTATTGCATGCATTTCCAGCTTAAAGAGACTTCCAGTTCAGATTGAAAATTGTCCACAGTCCCACAAAAGCAGGTGTGGAATAGAACTCAAACCCATCATTCTTTCACTGTGAGTCATGGGTTCTGAACCACTAAATTTTAATGCTACTAAAATTGTGGGCTAAGTAATACTAAGCTATATAGTTTTATTACTAATAAACAATCTCAAGGGGACAAGAGAAAGAGATTCAAAAAGTTGAGGTTTTGGGATTAGCTGAGTTATATGCCAAATTTCTCATATTTTTCTGCTTTCATATTCATGGAAATATTATATTTCACACTTTAGCAGAATGAACTTAAGTTTCACAGTTTATGTAGCTGCTTGCATATATTTGCAATAGCCCTATCATATTTCCAACATTTGCTCCCTACCCCATCTGCAACTTGAGACCTTGAAATATGAGAAATAGGTTTCACGTCATTGCAATGTGTATGAGATGATGGAGGGACAGAGGTCACATAAAAATTAAGTATAAAATGTAGAAATACGACCTCAGGTTCCTGTCATTTTGAAGAGGACACCATAAGTTCCTAATACTCTCCTATCAAGAAAATCACATCAGATCTTATGGCAGTAGGTGTTGCTTTGCTCTTTCCTTCAATATTGAAGTTGAAACTTTAGGTAAAATATGAGAATACTATTATCATTATGTCAAGAAAAAGACTGTAGTTGATATCAAGGCTTCTCTCACCACTTAAATAATGAATAAAATATAAGTCAAGTGAATTTTGATGGTGCACCATAATTTACTTAAATATACTTTCACTCTTTTGGAAGTTTTGGGGGTTTATTTGCAAAATTATTGTTTTGTAACATACAAGAAAGGCTGGGGTATTAGGAGCTCTTTGTTTAGAGCTTTACACCAGTTTAATTTTATATAACAAAAATATGAAAGCTCAAAGACCTGCTGGGTCCCAGCTTTCAGGTGTCCATTGTAATAAATCAAACCAAGGATGAGTAGAGTAGAGCTGCAGGATGTTTGTCAAAATACCCATGGCCATTTTTCAAACACTATGAGTTTAACCAAACAGAAAGTTGTTGGCCAATTTCCCTTTTGTTCTAACGTTTATGCCCTTTTAAACTTTATTGAAAAATGAGTCTGTGTTTTTCTGGTTCTTTTTTACTTTATTCGTCTTAATTCTATTGATTTATTTATAATTTTTAAGAACTCAATTTTGTCTGGAGTAATAGCAAGTCATCATGTGTCTCAAAGCACAATTTTACATATTCAAATCCGTAATTTTCATGGTGTTTCCTTTAACGAGATTTTTAAGTTGCAGGATCCTCTTTTTTTAAGGCTAAATAGGATCCCATTATATATATATAGACCACATTTTATGTCCATTCATCTATTGATGGACATTTAAGTTGTCCTCACAATTTGGCTTTGTGAATAGTGCTGGAATCAACATGGAAATGTTAGTACTTATTTGAGATCTTGTTTCAAAAAAAAGTAACTTCTGCAATATGCCACAACATGGGTGAATCAGGAGGACATTATGTTAAATGAAATAAGCCTGTAACCAAAGGACAAATACTGCATGACTCTACTAATGTAAGGAATCTAAAATAATCAAACTCATGAAATACAAGAAGAACATTGTGTATCCAGGAGCTGAGAGGAGGGGGACATAGGGAACTGCAAACTTATGGGTATAAAATTTCAGTTCTACAATGAATAAGTTTTAGCAGTCTTCTGTGCAATATCATACCTATATATAATAATACTGAGAGGTAGGTTTCATGTTAACTGTTCTTAATCAAATTAAATGTTTTTAGAAGTTTTGTAACACAATAAAGATGAGCAGGTCAAGGAAGTCAAACTAACCTATTAATTACTAATTAATACTAATTACTAATGGGGAATCATACATGAAAATAATAAGACACAATTGATACTATAATATAAATTATTTTAAATTTATTCAAATAACATTTATTTTTCATTCGCTCTGTGTCCTTTGTAAGGGTAGAAATATGAAGATGAAAAATTACATTCATTGGTTTTAAGAAGTTTAAGGTGATACACAAATCACAGAAGATCTTCAAGGAATGAAACCATCAATTATGCGTGGCTTGGAGTCAGGGAAAGATAACAGGGAAAGAGTTGTTGACAGTTGAGTCTTAAAAACCTAAGATTAGCTTATCAGATGAAAGAGGGGTTGGCAAGTAAAGAGATTTCTAAGCTATCTAAAAATACTTTTAGAGGAATAAAGATAAGAGATAAGTAGGGGTACCAAATGTATGATTAGAACTGGTGTAACTGAGACAGCAGGAAGTGAGGTTGAGGGAATGAAAAGCCCTGATTTCTAAGAGAATGTGCTAGATCTTAATTTTTCAAGGCAAGACAAGTAGGTTAATATTTATTCTGTGTGATAAAAAAGGCACTAAAAGCTTATAACAGGGAAGTATTATATCTTTTTGTATCAGTAATAAAATTATAGCAGCAATATGAAGGGTCGATTGATGGCAAAAAGACATATCTAGGGGTACCCCTCAATTAACTTTTGCAATAGTCTAGGCCAGGGATCATATAGGCTTACATGAAAGTAGCAGGAATCCAAACAGAGAGAAAAAGTAAGAAATCAAAATTATTTTGTAGTATAATTTAAGAGGAATTAATAACCAATTATATATAGATTATGAAAAAAAGAGAAAAACTGATATGGCTGAATTAATTGGTTTAGGACACTGTATTGCTAGTAAGACTCATTGAAAGGGGACATGACATTTTAGAATGTAAACAGATTCCAGGGAAAACAACAAATTCAGCTTTGGAAAATTTATAATATGGGATTCATAATTTAGAAGTAAAGCAAGTCATCAGAGTTGGATTTATAAGTCATTAGCATTTCTGTGACAACCAAATTACTGAAATAAATAAGACTGTCAAGCGGTCATATAGAAAAAGCAATAAAGCACCAAGGACAAACACTAGAAAGCACTATCATCTGAAAAAACATATAAAAGAGGATGAATAATGATCAGAAAGACAGAGGTAGAGGCAGAGAGACAAGAATCATGAAACAAAATGTGTTTAAAAATCCAGGAAAAAGTAAACAAAATTCTAAGACTTAAAAAAACTAAATAAGATTAGAATTGAAAAGTGTCCACTGGCTTTAGCAATTAAAAGATCATAGATCATCCATTTGACAGCATTGATGAGAATAGAAACCAGATAAAACAAGGGGAGAAATACATGAGATTTAAACCTGTGGACAGCGTAAGGATAAAGGTAGGAGAATCTTACCGTGGAGAAGGAATGGGAAGCTGATACCAGAAGGAGAAATATAATTTAAACTTTATCCTGTTCAACTTTTGAGAAAAAAGCCAGAAGAAAGATAATAGATTAAGATAGGGAGATAGAATGCGTTATGAGATAAAGTCCAGGGGAAGCTGGACAAGAATGAAACAAAGAGTGTATTTGGAAGTATCAGCCTTCAAGAGGATGAGGGAGAGAATAAAGGCCAAGTTACAGTGCTCTTCTGATGTGTGGAGGCAAGAAGGTGCGAGAGCGCCTGCCTAAAGGCTCTGTCCTCTGTGAAGTTGTTTCCAGGTTATCACCTGAAAGGAGGTGAAGGAGGAAGAAGTTTTGACCAGAATGGTTGAGGTTTAGAGCAATCACTGAGAGAGAAAGCACGGAAAATTAATGAAGGAAGCAACTGGAGGCCTGACAGAGATTTGATTTAATGAAAGTTTAGTAATATTTGTTTATTCATGTATATATTAACTCAATATGCCAGCAAAACTGCACTCAATATGCCAGCAAATCTGGAAAACTCAGCAGTGGCTGAAGGACTGGAAAAGGTCAGTTTTCATTCCAATCCCAAAGAAAGGCAATGCCAAAGAATTCTCAAACTACCACACAATTGCACTCATCTCACATGCTAGTAAAGTAATGCTCAAAATTCTCCAAGCCAGGCTTCAACAGTACATGAACCATGAACTTCCAGATGTTCAAGCTGGATTTAGAAAAGGCAGAGGAACCAGAGATCAAATTGCCAACATCTGCTGGATCATAGAAATAGCAAGAGAGTTCCAGAAAAACATCTACTTTTGCTTTATTGACTACGCCAAAGCCTTTGACTGTGTGGATCACAACAATCTGGAAAATTCTTAAGGAGATTGGAATACCAGACCATCTGAACTGCCTCCTGAGAAATCTGTATCCAGGTCAAGAAGCAACAGTTAGAACCAGACATGAAAAAACAGACTGTTTTCAAATAGGGAAAGGAGTATGTCAAGGCTGTATATTGTCACCCTGCTTATTTAACTAATATGCAGAGTACATCATGTGAAATGCCAGGCTGGATGAAGCACAAGCTGGAATCAAGGTTGCCAGGAGAAATATCAATAGCCTCAGATATGCAGATGACACCACCCTTATGACAGAAAGTGAAGAAGAACTAAAGAACCTCTTGATGAAAGGGAAAAAGGAGAGTGAAAAGTTGGCTTAAAACTCAACATTCAGAAAACTAAGATCATCATCTGGTCCCGTCACTTCATGGCAAATAAATGGGGAAACAGTGGAAATAGTGAGAGACTTTTTTTTTTTTCTTTCTTTTTTAATTCATTTTAATTGGAGGCTAATTACTTTACAATATTATGGTAGTTTTTGCATTACATTCACATGAATCAGCCATGGGTGTACATGTGTTCCGCATCCTGATCCTTCCTCCCACCTCCCTCCCCATCCCATCCCTCAGGGTCATCCCAGTGCACCAGCCCTGAGCACCCTGTCTCATGCATCGAACCTGGACTGGCGATCTGTTTCACATATGATAATATACATGTTTCAATGCTATTCTCTCAAATCATCCCACCCTCACCTTCTCCCACAGAGTCCAAAAGTCTGTTCTTTACATCTCTGTCTCTTTTGTATGGAATTTAGAAAGATGGTAATGATGACCCTATATGCAAGAGACTTTATTTTTTTTGGACTCCAAAATCACTGCAGATGGTGACTGCAGCCATGAAATTAAGACACTTGCTCCTTGGAAGAAAAGCTATGACCAACCTAGACAGCATATTAAAAAGCAGAGACATTACTTTGCTGACATAGTTCTGTCTAAAAGCTATGGTTTTTCACTATATTGATTCTTCCAATCCATGAACATGGTATATTTCTCCATCTATTAGTGTCCTCTTTGATTTCTTTCACCAGTGTTTTATAGTTTTCTATATATAGGTGTTTAGTTTCTTTAGGTAGATATAGTCCTAAGTATTTTATTCTTTCCATTGCAATGGTGAATGGAATTGTTTCCTTAATTTCTCTTTCTGTTTTTTCATTTTTAGTGTATAGGAATGCAAGGGATTTCTGTGTGTTGATTTTATATCCTGCAACTTTACTATAGTCATTGATTAGTTCTACTAATTTTCTGGTGGAGTCTTTAGGGTTTTCTATGTAGAGGATCATGTCATCTGCAAATAGTGAGAGTTTTACTTCTTCTTTTCCAATTTGGATTCCTTTTATTTCCTTTTCTGCTCTGATTGCTGAGGCCCAAACTTCCAAAACTATGTTGAATAGTAATGGTGAAAGCGGGCACCCTTGTCTTGTTCCTGACTTTAGAGGAAATGCTTTCAATTTTTCACCATTGAGGATAATGTTTGCTGTGGGTCTGTCATATATAGCTTTTATTATGTTGAGGTATGTTCCTTCTATTCCTGCTTTCTGGAGAGGTTTTATCATAAATGGATGTTGAATTTTGTCAAAGGCTTTCTCTGCATCTATTGAGATAATCATATGGTTTTTATTTTTCATTTTGTTAATGTGGTGTATTACATTGATTGATATTGAAGAATCCTTGCATCCCTGGGATAAAGCCCACTTGGTCATGGTGTATGATCTTTTTAATGTGTTGTTGGATTCTGATTGCTAGAATTTTGTTAAGGATTTTTGCATCTATGTTCATCAGTGATATTGGCCTGTAGTTTTCTTTTTTGGGGGGATCTTTGTCAGGTTTTGGTATTAGGGTGATGGTGGCCTCATAGAATGAGTTTGGAAGTTTACCTTCCTCTGCAATTTTCTGGAAGAGTTTGAGCAGAATAGGTGTTAGCTCTTCTCTAAATTTTTGGTAGAATTCAGCTGTGAAGCCGTCTGGACCTGGGCTTTTGTTTGCTGGAAGATTTTTGATTACAGTTTCAATTTCCGTGCTTGTGATGGGTCTGTTAAGATTTTCTATTTCTTCCTGGTCCAGTTTTGGAAAGTTGTACTTTTCTAAGAATTTGTCCATTTCTTCCACGTTGTCGATTTTATTGGCATATAATTGTTGATAGTAGTCTCTTATGATCCTTTGTATTTCTGTATTGTCTGTTGTGATCTCTCCATTTTCATTTCTAATTTTATTGATTTGATTTTTCTCCCTTTGTTTCTTGATGAGTCTGGCTAATGGTTTGTCAATTTTATTTATCCTTTCAAAGAACCAGCTTTTGGCTTTGTTGATTTTTGCTATGGTCTCTTTTGTTTCTTTTGCATTTATTTCTGCCCTAATTTTTAAGATTTCTTTCCTTCTACTAACCCTGGAGTTCTTCATTTCTTCCTTTTCTAGTTGCTTTAGGTGTAGAGTTAGGTTATTTATTTGACTTTTTTCTTGTTTCTTGAGGTATGCCTGTATTGCTATGAACTTTCCCTTTAGGACTGCTTTTACAGTGTCCCACAGGTTTTGGGTTGTTGTGTTTTCATTTTCATTAGTTTCTATGCAAATTTTGATTTCTTTTTTGATTTCTTCTGTGATTTGTTGGTTATTCAGCAGCATGTTGTTCAGCCTCCATATGTTGGAATTTTTAATAGTTTTTCTCTTGTAATTGAGATCTAATCTTACTGCATTGTGGTCAGAAAAGATGCTTGGAATGATTTCCATTTTTTTTGAATTTACCAAGGCTAGCTTTATGGCCCAGGATGTGATCTATCCTGGAGAAGGTTCCATGTGCACTTGAGAAAAAGGTGAAAATTCATTATTTTGGGATGAAATGTCCTGTAGATATCAATTAGGTCTAACTGGTCTATTGTATCATTTAAAGTGTGTGTTTCCTTGTTAATTTTCTGTTTAGTTGATCTATCCATAGGTGTGAGAAGAATCAATATAGTGAAAATGAGTATACTACCCAAAGCATACCCAAACCCAAAGCATATAGATTCAATGCAATCCCTATCAAGCTACCAATGGTATTCTTCACAGAGCTAGAACAAATAATTTCACAATTTGTATGGAAATACAAAAAACCTCGAATAGCCAAAGCGATCTTGAGAAAGAAGAATGGAACTGGAGGAATCAACCTACCTGACTTCAGGCTCTACTACAAAGCCACAGTTATCAAGACAGTATGGTACTGGCACAAAGACAGAAATATAGATCAATGGAACAAAATAGAAAGCCCAGAGATAAATCCACGCACATACGGACACCTTATCTTTGACAAAGGAGGCAAGAATATACAATGGATTAAAGACAATCTCTTTAACAAGTGGTGCTGGGAAATCTGGTCAACCACTTGTAAAAGAATGAAACTAGAACACTTTCTAACACCATACACAAAAATAAACTCAAAATGGATTAACGATCTCAACATAAGACCAGAAACTATAAAACTCCTAGAGGAGAACATAGGCAAAACACTCTCTGACATACATCACAGCAGGATCCTCTATGACCCACTTCCCAGAATATTGGAAATAAAAGTAAAAATAAACAAATGGGACCTAATTAAACTTAAATGCTTCTGCACAACAAAGGAAACTATTAGCAAGGTGAAAAGGCAGCCTTCAGAATGGGGGAAAATAATAGCAAATGAAGCAACTGACAAACAACTAATCTCAAAAATATACAAGCAACTCCTACAGCTCAACTCCAGAAAAATAAATGACCCAATCAAAAAATGGGCCAAAGAACTAGACATTTCTCCAAAGAAGACATACAGATGGCTAACAAACACATGAAAAGATGCTCAACATCACTCATTATCAGAGAAATGCAAATCAAAACCACTATGAGGTACCATTTCACACCAGTCAGAATGGCTGCGATCCAAAAGTCTACAAGTAATAAATGCTGGAGAGGGTGTGGAGAAAAGGGAACCCTCTTCCACTGTTGGTGGGAATGCAAACTAGTACAGCCACTATGGAGAACAGTGTGGAGATTCCTTAAAAAACTGGAAATAGAACTGCCTTATGATCCAGCAATCCCACTGCTGGGCATACACGCTGAGGAAACCAGAAGGGAAAGAGACACGTGTACCAGAATGTTCATCGCAGCACTGTTTATAATAGCCAGGACGTGGAAGCAACCTAGATGTCCATCAGCAGATGAATGGATAAGAAAGCAGTGGTACATATACACAATGGAGTATTACTCAGCCATTAAAAAGAATACATTTGAATCAGTTCTAATGAATGAATGAATGGATGAAACTGGAGCCTATTATACAGAGTGAAGTAAGCCAGAAAGAAAAACACCAATACAGTATACTAACGCATATGTATGGAATTTACAAAGATGGTAACAATAACCCTGTGTACGA
This sequence comes from Bubalus kerabau, assembly GCF_029407905.1. Classification (NCBI taxonomy): domain Eukaryota; kingdom Metazoa; phylum Chordata; class Mammalia; order Artiodactyla; family Bovidae; genus Bubalus; species Bubalus kerabau. Next base: position 18,282,134 of record NC_073626.1, read on the forward strand.
GACAGCAAAAGAGACACTGATGTATAGAACAGTCTTATGGACTCTGTGGGAGAGGGAGAGGGTGGGAAGATTTGGGAGAATGGCATTGAAACATGTATAATATCATGTATGAAATGAGTCGCCAGTCCAGGTTCGATGCACGATACTGGATGCTTGGGGCTAGTGCACTGGGACGACCCAGAGGGATGGAATGGGGAGGGAGGAGGGAGGAGGGTTCAGGATGGGGAACACATGTATATCTGTGGCAGATTCATTTTGATATTTGGCAAAATTAATACAATTTTGTAAAGTTTAAAAATAAAATAAAATTTAAAATTAAAAAAAAAAATAAATAAATAAAAGCTATGGTTTTTCCAGTATTCCTATATGGATGTGAGAGCTGGACTCTAAAGAAAGCTGAGCACCAAAAAATTGATGCTTTTGAACTGTGGTGTTGGAGAAGACTCTTGAGAGTCCCTTGGACTGCAAGGAGATCCAACCTGTCAATCCTAAAGGAAATCAGTCCTGAATATTCATTGAAAGAACTGATGATGAAGCTGAAGCTCCAATACTTTGGCCACCTGATGCGAAGAACTGACTCATTGGAAAAGACCCTGATGCTGGGAAAGATTGAAGGCGGGAGGAGAAGGGGATGACAGAGGATGAGACAGTTGGATGGTATCACCGATGCAATGGACTTGAATTTGAGTAGGCTCTGGAAGTTGGTGATGGACAGAGAAGCCTCGTGTGCTGCAGTCCATGGGGTAGCAAAGAGTCAGACAGGACTGAGCAGCTGAACTGAATTGAACTGATATTAACATATTCAATAAAAATTGATTGAGCATCTACTATGGCCAAGGGTTATCTGGCTATTAAAGAATTAGCAATGTATAAATCTCATGGTATTGGAAGGCTAAATGAGAAAGACAATATAGAAGTAAACTATATACTATACTCTGGGTTTTGCTTAATGAGGATCACAATTTTTGTCTTCATAGGTTGATGTCAGCTCTAAGTGAATGCAGTAAGTGAATGCTAATGTATTGTGAATGCCCATTTTAAATGATAAAGGGTTCCATAAATGATGACCCCATAACCCAGATCTTGAAAACAAGTGCTGTAGTTGGTGAGTGGGACATATGGAAGAAAAACAACAGAAGAGAAAAAAAAAATGCATTTTCATCACAAGATAAAAATATATGAAATTACAAAAGTGAAAGTCATGTCCGACTCTTTGCCACCTCATGGACTGGCCCGCCAGGCTCCTCTGTCCATAGAATTCTCCAGGCAAGAACACTGGAGTGGGTTGCCATTTCCTTCTCCAGGGGATCTTCCCAACCCAGGGATTGAACCCATGTCTTCTGCATCCCAGGCAGATTCTTTACCATTTGAGCTACCTGGGAAACCCTTTAAATTATGAATGTGTATTAATATCAGTGGGCTTCCCTGGTTTCTCAGCTTTAAAGAATTGGCCCTCCAATGCAGGAGAGGTGGGTTCTATCCCTGGGTCAGGAAGATCCCCTGGAGAAGGATATGACCACCCACTCCAGTATTCTTGCCTAGGAATTCCCATGGACTGAGGAGCCTGGAGGGCTACAGTCCATGGGGTCACAAGAGTCAGATATAACTTAGAGACTAAACAACAACAATTAATGTCAACACGGTGCTTTTTTTGTGTGTACTAAGCTTTGTATGTGCCTGAAAGAGATATGACTCTGGTTCAGCTATCTTTGAATAGGCAGTCCAGGGTCTAGTCATGGATACAAGCACTTAACAGATAATTCGAACACAATGCGGTGTTATGGGCCACAGAGAGGTGACCTGTTCTTCCTGGTGTAGCCAGTGAAGGCCTTCTATCTAATAATACAAAGACTGAAGCATGAATAATGAAAGGAGTTTCACAGAGAGGTAAGCAAAGAGCTACAGGAATAACAATTCATATTTCCACAATAATATTATGCAAAGATACGGCATTAAAGCCCTTGGTGATAAAACTGACATTTCTTGTATCAGTCTTGGCCCCAAAGAAAATGCAATTCAGTGGTGAATGTCAGTTTCATCAACATGCCTCAGGCCCCGTGGGTGTTAGTCTCCTACTCTACTACATAAAAGGGAGGGCACCGAATAAAACAGCACGAACATCCATCCATCAAAAACACAGTTCTGTTAGGAGACAAATCTTGATTGAATTTCCTCAGCAGAGTATTCAGGTCTCCATGTTCATCAAAGGATTTCATTTAAGTTACCATTAAAGTAAAATTAAGTTGGTATTAACCTTGTCTATTCAAAGGATGCCACTGCAAGGTAAACACACCGTTCTGATGTGAATGAAAATGAAATGATAAATTGATTCACCTACAGCTTGGAAGGGATGGAGTCCTTCTAATGAGTGATTACCTGTGGTATAACTATATTGATTGTGTTTGTACATGTCAAAATGAGGCTGGCAAGGATGAACTTGAGCAAATCAATCTTGGAACCTGCTAGGATCGCAGCCTCCAACTTTCACAGGCACTAAATCATGAACTTTAAAAAAACACGATAAAAAAACTTCAAAAGTTTGTAAGGTACCAATTTCTTCCCAAAACTATTTGAATTGTTGAGGGATTCCTTACGAACATAAAAGACAAACACGTACTCAAATAATGACTTACCGAGGACAAATACTGACAAGAGTTCATTTGGAGACTGTTCCAATTCCTGTCTGCTTGATACTATGAGGAAGAATTATTTATTTCTATTTCTATTTATTTTCTTAAAACCACAGAAATACATTTGGAGACCCACCTTGATCTGTCCTCTCTTCTCCCAGTATAATGACAAATTATTTCCATGCTTCTTTCTATATGTTTATAGAAAAGGAATATGTGAAAGCAAAGACAGCAAAGTTTGTATTTTTCTATTTTATTGGGAACCACTCTGGAGTAGGTGAGGCTAGATGTGTATGTGTATACCTGCGTCTCCACACATACACACACAAACCAAATCCACACACATACATTCATGTGTGATAAAGTGTGTCTCTCAGTAATAGTCCGCTGGTGGAATAAAGTGTCACTCCCCTCCAGCACCCTTGTACAAAGGTGGAATTCACGTTAAGAGAGTCTGCGGATCTGTGGAATTCCCATCCATGTGAAGTACTGTTGGTATCTATTCTGGAGGAGAACTTCCTAAGGGCGATGTGGAGGAAGGATTTGCCATCACAGCAGATACAAGAACACAAGGCCCCACTTCTGAACACACTCCACCACTCCTGAAATGCACCACCCCCCTGGTTTCTGAAGAAAGGCTTATGAAACCTGGGGCCACAGTGCCCAGACAGGAACTTGCTGACCCAAATCTCTCCCTTATGGTAAGGAAAGAGGTTTTTTTTGTTTCCTTAAAAAGGAAAGACATGCATAATGTCTAGATCATCCTGACACAGCCGCCTGGCAGAGCAATTCATTTTCAAGCTTGCCTGGTGATTTTTCTTCCCCACCGTAGTAAAACAATGGGCCAGTTCAGGGACTAGAAGAACTTCACCGTAGCAACAGAATTTCGTCTATTGGCATGTCACTTTCATTGCTTTTAACTCACACTTTTAGACACCTCAAAAAAATAACATAAAAAGAACCTTATCTTGTGAATCTCTGGCTAAAAAAAAAAAGAATTTATGCCTTTTATCTTCCTTTACCAATTATTAGTAAAACGGTAGCAGTAGTTATAAAAAAAGGTAGAGAAGAATAGGATGTTTTGTATAATGAATTTGCCAGTGATTCCTCTTTGTCAACGTCCTGTCATCTTATGCAATGTTAGCTTAAAAAGTGAAATCATAGAATAGTCACTCTTCTGCAAGCCATCCAGTGAGAAAGTTAACACACAAAGACTTTGTTGGTGGCTCCATGGACCACCTGCCGTAAGTGTGCAACAGATGTTAGGGGCTGTACTGTGAATACAGGAGATTGGTATGTTCATCTCCTTAGCTATATATCTTAATTCCTACCAGGATTTTATAATCATCTCTTTCTCAACCTTAGGAGTTTTAAACATTAAAATGTCTACTCATGGTGGGAGTAGACATTTTTCCTAACAGTGGTACAGAGTCTGAGATACGTGTATTCTGATTCTATAACTTAACACAGAGCTTTTAGCCAAAGACATCCTAAAGGAAAATTACATGAGATGCATCTTCTCATTAATCACTGAAATACTCTATGTATGAAATTCAGCTGAAATGAAATTTGAGAGCTTCCCTGAACAGGAAAATTTAACAAAAAGACACTGCTTCATGTGTGAGGACAGAGGGAAGATGAATCTTTCACCTTGATAATGTCTTGCAACATTCTCTCTTAACTTAGAAAAAAAGAAAGAAACAGATGTAAATTATTTGATTTTACCAGCTTGCAGGCCTACTTTTTGTTGTTGTTTAGTACTAAGTCGTGTCCGACTCTTTGCAACCCTATGGACTGTAGCCTGCAAGGCTCCTCTGTCCATCGGATTTCCCAGGCAAGAATACTGGAGTGTGTTGACATTTCCTTCTCCAGGGGGATCTTCCTGATCCAGGGATTGAACCTGTGTCTCTTGCATTGGCAGGCAGTTTCTTTACCACTGAGCCAGGGTGCAATCTCACAAGCCTACTAATTAATCCTAAAATAATTGTTTGAACTCTTGGATGTTTAAAAACTTTTCTCTCTTCTTTTCCCTTTCACCTTAATGAATATTATAAATACTTTAAAAGATGACAGATTTCTAAATGAAGCAATGTTCATACAGGCTAGATATCAGGCATGTTTTTATCATTTTAAAATTCAGCCAAACAGCTGAACCATAATTTTCCATTTTCAATTTCTGAATCAATTAGGATGTGACACTTATTTTTATTTTTTAGGAAGAAATGTATGTAAGGAAATTATCGTCACCATGGATTTTTAATTTGATCCAGTTGGTATACTTAAAATGGGGTTGGTTTATTTTTAAAAGTACAGTAGAATGGTAGTTTTAAAAGAATAGTAGGTGTGTTTGAATGTGTAAACCTTTTGTAAGTGAAGTTAGTACTGAAGCCTAACCTTGAAGGCTACTAGAGAGTACTGATCAGTCTTGGAGGCATTGATGATTCATCTCTAGGACAAAGTCTTGGGCTGAGTAAAAGCAAAATAAAATAAAAATTGACAACCTACATGGAGCAAAGGGTCAAAGAGCCCTAAGAAGTAGTCACTGTGGCATGAAATGCAGGTTTCACTTTCATTTCCACTTGGGTAAGAATAACAACACCAGCACGATGACATAAAGACAATTTCAAAATTGTAGGAAATTTGCAAAATGCATAGAAGCATTAAGGAAAAAAAATGAAAATCACCTCTAATCCACTGTTTACTAGACGAGCAATGTGAACACTATGCATTCTACATCTGTTTCCAGTGTTTCTCTGTGCTTAATTTCCACAGAATTGTAAAAACTATGGAGGGTCATACTCTGCTCTTTCACTAAAATTATTATGGAAACATTTCCCATGCCATTGAAAATTTTATAATTGAACTTTGAATCTCAAAAATAAAGATAGAGATAATTAAGGGCACTGCTTTATTAAGTAATGAATTTTGTATATGTGTGTGTGTCTCTGTGATGCTTAGGGAAAGTGTCATATTTAAGGCACGTATGTGAATCGTCTATTTCATTTTAATAGAATCTCAGAATTAACTCAAAAATAGATTTAGGACCATAGTCTTTTGGGGAATAAGATAACTCTTTTATAAACAGAGATCCCATAATAATCCATTTCACTATTACACTGCATCTAAATTGGAAATAGTATACCAAACACTCTTTGGTATTGTTACATCTATTAAATGCTTTCTGCAGATGAGTACATGTCTTTTTCCCCACTTGGCCATCCCCACCTCCTTGTTCTGCATTCCCTCATGTCACAGTTTAACATATAGAAAATAAATTATGGATTTTCCTTACACACTGATGTTCAAATTGTTTATCCTAAAACTCAAAATTGACCATTAATATTAATTTCATAGCCATATCTTTCCCAATAATCACATATATTTTGATGAGTAACTGAAAAACTAATTTTACTGTTGAAGGCTTGAATTCCACAACTCAGTGTCATTATAGTTGAATCTGCCAGAGATTCAATGACTTCCATAGAAAACCCACTGCTTCCACCCTCTTCGTTTTCCTCTGGATCATTTCCTCATGTTTTTTCTGCCATCATTATTCCTTCTACCTTTTTCATTCCTGCTGATTTTCTTTTTACTTTTAGGGGTTTTTTTTTTGCTTATTCCTTTTCTCTTTCCATTTTTTGCACTATTTTTCTTGCTTATTCCTTTTCTCTTTCCTTTTTTTTTTTTTTTTGCACCATTAGTCCACTAACTTATTTGCACTTTTGAATTTATTGAGATGTGTTGAATGATAACTCTACCTGCACAGCTGTGTCTTCTTCTGCCACCTGGAGGCAGACACTTATTTCACCAGAGTTATAGACATGACTCCCGTATCAGGAATGGACAGATCAGTGCACCAAAGTTTCTATTACAAACTCAACTTCTCTTATCCACACAGAACAGCAAGTGAACTGAAAATTCTACCAACCTTGGAGAGACCTCAAGGTGCTAATGTTTGACAGCAATAAAAGCTTTAAATGGTTTGGGGACCATTGGTCCCTGCTTTGTAAAGTATTCATGAAGTGGAATTACGATGACCTTCTACCTTGATATGATTTCCAATCGCCTCAAGCTCTCTGCATTCAGTTTGACCTCCTTTGCTACCATTGCCATTGATCTGTTCCTGAGATTGTAGCTATAGGCTTTATGTTTGAACCTGAGATTAGAGATAGAGAGAAAAGTCACCATAATGTTGCTGCCAATAAGTTTAGGGCCGGTATTGCAGTCTTTGGTAATGATCAGGGTAGCCACTGAAGAGTCCATCTGGAAAACAGGATCTTCAGGGACTAGAGTTATGGTGAAAATACTGTGGATGGTTGCAGGGAGAGAAGGCAGAAAAGGAATAGTTGTGACACCAAGACTGCTCCTGAATTTTAGAAGGAAATCAGAGGGAGATGCTAAAGAGTGGCCACAAGCACTTTGTATTTAATATTGGCTTATCTAATACGTTCAGCTCGAAATGATCATTTTTTTTTCCTTCCCTTCTCGGGACTTGCTAAGATGTTTCTGAGTGTCATTTGCACATCTCTGTCCAGTCTACTTGCTTTAGTTTTTTGTTTCCCTCTATGCCCCTTGCACAGTATAGCCTGGAGTACTTTTATCTCTCTGTGCTTCATCATAATTTACTACAATCTCTTGTGCCATCTGTATGTGTTTTTCGTTTTTTTTTTGTTTTTGTTTTTTTTTACCATGATTAGCAGTTTTTAAGCAGGTAGTAAGTTTTTCTTTTTTTTTTTTTTCCTCTGGCTTTCTCCATCTTTCACCTTTTCCTCCTCTTCCTCTTTTTCTGAGACTACCCTTCAGCCTCTCAGAATAAAGGGAAAACTGCATAATTTAAAATGCAATGCCAAAAGGAAAACACAATTATACCTTCCAGATACTGAAAGGAGGAGCAGGAGGAGAGAGGAAGGCAGAACAGCAAGCCTGATAGATAACATGTGAGCCCTGCGCTGTGCTAAGTCACCAAAGCAGCTCCTTTCTCTAGCTAATTTCTACTTAGAAACAAAAGGTTTTTCAGAGAATGGAGAGAAAGAGGCAACTGAATGATGCTCCAATTTGCATTTCTGTTCACATACTATTCTTGTTCAATTGACTAGAGAAAGGTTCTTTTTTTCTTTTTACAAATGGAAGTACCTGTTTAAAAATAGTTGAATCAAATTTTATTCACAATTACTATTTTTCTCAAACTTTTCTCTGATAACCAAAGACATACATTCTACTAGTTTTTTTTTTTTTTCTTTCTTTCCAAATCTGCACTAAATAGCTTGAGGTATTGTAGCATGGTAAGAGAGAGCATTCTTCGCAATATCAGAAGACGGAGGATATAATCTAAATTCTGTCATGAACTGTGTGATTTTAAGTAAATTGCTAAAATGTCTAAGTTTCCTTTTCTTTTCTTACAAAATTCAGAGTTTGTATTAAATAATCTGTAATATCACTTTCAGTTTTAAAAAATGTTGGTCTTTTTTACATTTACAATTCAAAAACCTTATCTCAGGAGCAGAAAGTGACTGGACTCCACCTGTCACAGGAAAGCCACCCCCACTCCCTCTCAACTAAAGTGCCTACAGAAGCTTCACCACAGGGATTTTTTTGATGTTCTTGCTGATCTGAACAAATTGGGACAGAGACACTCTGATTTTGCCACAGAAATTGTAAGGGATTTCTATAACTTATCCATAGCCCTTGTAAGCACCGTTATCTAAGACTACATTTTCAAAGACATATTTCTCACAGTCTTTGGCTTGCCATCTGCAGTGGCTGAGGCAAGTCTAGAACATCACTGCTGCTAAGTTGCTTCAGTCGTGTCCGACTCTGTGAGACCCCGTAGATGGCAGCCCACCAGGCTCCCCCGTCCCTGGGATTCTCCAGGCAAGAACACTGGAGTGGGTTGCCATTTCCTTCTCCAATGCATAAAAGTGAAAAGTGAAAGTGAAGTCGCTCAGTCATGTCTGACCCTCAGTGACCCCATGGACTGCAGCCTAACAGGCTCCTCCATCCATGGGATTTTCCAGGCAGGAGTACTGGAGTGGGGTGCCATTGCCTTCTCTGAGAACATCACTGGTGCTTTGAAAATACTCTAGATCTTTACTGGTGAATTCTGTTGCATCATCCTGTAAGGTGTCGCCAGTAAGGCAAGGGACTGGAAAGAAGGATTATGTTAGGAATGATTTTAAAAACAGGAAGCGTTTTGTTTGGTTTGGTTTGGTTATCCATTTAACGTAGTGATTCCTCATGAAACTAGACAACAGGCTCCTTGAAGGCATGAAAATAATTTTGTTATCTGTATCTCCTGATGGGTAAATTCAGGGTCAGCCTGAATTTCAGATTCAGAAGTCGTATTGATGACTGAGAAATGCTGACCATTGCTGATACTTTAAAAAGTAATTTCAAAGTAATGGTGTCCTGAAAGTGGTGTTCTTTTGTCTTGAAATATTCAATAGATCATTCCTTCTGTGGAAAGGAACATATAGTCTACTAGTGAAAGTGAAAGTCGCTCAGTTGTGTCTGACTCTTTGCAACCCCATGGCCTATACAGCCCACAGAATTCTCCAGGCCAGAATACTGGAGTAGGTAGCCTTTCCCTTCTCCAGGGAGCTTCCCAACCCAGGGATCAAACCCAGGTCTCCCACATTGCAGGCTGTTTCTTTACCAGCTGAGCCGCAAGTGAAGCCTATTAAGTCCACTAAGCATTTGTCTATTACTTTGAACTTTTCTTCTTTCCTTCCTTTCTCCCTTTACCCTTTCTACTTGTTCCATCTTTCTCCTTCATGATGAAAGGATTCAGCACAGACCTAAGTGAAATGGTCTGTGCTGAAATTTCCTCTCTTTGAGACTTCTACTTACTGCCCACTGCTTGCTCCTCCTTCTTTCTCTTCCCCCTCCTCCCCCTTCCAGTTTTTTCTATTACTCAGTTCTGGTTTTGCCTCTTCCTGGAAACCTTCTTTGACAGCCCCAGCCTGCTAAGACACCTTTCTGTGTGTAAATACAGCATCCCAAGCTTACCTTTTCCAGTAGCACTAGTCAGACTCACAACTAATATGATGGCTTCATTTGTAAAAATTAGAGAACGATACGGCCATATAAAAATGGCTTCTGCAATCTGCTTAATAACAATATTGAGAGCATTCCAGTAGAGAGTCTTCAAGAGAAGGCAATGGCAACCCTCTCCAGTACTCTTGCCTGGAAAATCCCATGGACTGAGCCTGGTAGGCTGCAGTCTATGGGGTCACTAGGAGTTGGACACGGCTAAACGACCTCACCTTCACTTCTCACTTTCATGCATTGGAGAAGGAAATGGCAACCCACTTCAGTGTTCTTGCCTGGAGACTCCCAGGGACGGGGGAGCCTGGTGGGCTGCCGTCTATGGGGTTGCACATAGTCGGACACGACTGGAGCGACTTAGCAGCAGTAGCAGAGAGTCTTTAGCCTGGTCCATTCATTTTCCCCAATTTTCACCTCTATTGAGAACATCGTTTTCCATTCTCCACAGTGTGTTTGTAAATGCTTAATCTTGCTAGTATTCAAAAGTTATTATAGCAGAACAAAACTTTCACATTTCCATCCCCACCCCAACTCTCGTTATTCAATTCACCTTTGCCATCTGACTCATAGAAGATAGTGAAGATGCTACAGAGCTGTCTGCCCTTTTAACCTTTATGCAAGAAGCTGTTGTGGCCACTAATTGTCCTAAAGATGAAATACAAATTCCTACACATGGAGCTTTGAGAGTGTATTATTTAAGGCCATGCTACTGACTTATCCTGCTATAAATGACTGCTCTTTCCTTCTGAGCTATACAACCATTCAAGATTCCCTCTCCCATGTCAAGATGATTACATTTTTGTTTCTTTTCATCCTTTAATACTCAAGTCCTAGGCCATTCTTTTTAGTGGCGAGTAATATTCCATTGTGCAAAGAAATAGAGGAAAACAACAGAATGGGAAAGATTAGGGATCTCTTCAAGAAAATCAGAGATACCAAAGGAACATTTCATACAAAGATGGGCTCTAAAAAGGACAGAAATGGTATGGATCTAACAGAGCAGAAGATATTAAGAAGAGATGGCAAGAATACACAGAAAAACTGTACAAAAAAGATCTTCACGACCCAGATCATCACGATGGTGTGATCACTGACCTAGAGCCAGACATCCTGGAATGCGAAGTCAAGTGGGCCTTAGAAAGCATCACTATGAACAAAGCTAGTGGAGGTGATAGAATTCCAGTTGAGCTATTCCAAATCCTGAAAGATGATGCTGTGAAAGTGCTGCACTCAATATGTCAGCAAATTTGGAAAACTCAGCAGTGGCCACAGAACTGTAACAGGTCAGTTTTCATTCCAATCCCAAAGAAAGGCAATGCCAAAGAATGCTCAAACTACCGCACAATTGCACTCATCTCACACGCTAGTAAAATCATGCTCAAAATTCTCCAAGCCAGTCTTCAGCAATATGTGAACCGTGAACTTCCTGATGTTCAAGCTGGTTTTAGAAAAGGCAGAGGAACCAGAGATCAAATTGCCAACATCCATTGGATCATGGAAAAAGCAAGAGAGTTCCAGAAAAGCATCTATTTCTGCTTTATTGACTATGCCAAAGCCTTTGTGTGGATCACAATAAATTGTGGAAAATTCTTCAAGAGATGGGAATAGCAGACCACCTGATCTGCCTCTTGAGAAATTTGTATGCAGGTCAGGAAGCAACAGTTAGAACTGGACATGGAACAACAGACTGGTTCCAAATAGGAAAAGGAGTTCGTCAAGGCTGTATATTGTCACCCTGTTTATTTAACTTATATGCAGAGTACATCATGAGAAATGCTGGACTGGAAGAAACATAAGCTGGAATCAAGATTGCGGGAGAAATATCAGTAACCTCAGATATGCAGATGACACCACCCTTTTGGCAGAAAGTGAAGAGGAACTCAAAAGCCTCTTGATGAAAGTGAAAGTGGAGAGTGAAAAAGTTGGCTTAAAGCTCAACATTCAGAAAACTAAGATCATGGCATCTGGTCCCATCACTTCATGGGAAATAGATGGGGAATCAGTGGAAACAGTGTCAGACTTTATTTTTCTGGGCTCCAAAATCACTGCAGATGGTGACTGCAGCCATGAAATTAAAAGACGCTTACTCCTTGGAAGGAAAGTTATGACCAACCTAGATAGCATATTCAAAAGCAGAGACATTACTTTGCCAACAAAGTTTCGTCTAGTCAAGGTTATGGTTTTTCCTGTGGTCATGTATGGATGTGAGAGTTGGACTGTGAAGAAGGCTGAGTGCTGAAGAATTGATTCTTTTCAACTGTGGTATTGGAGAAGACTCTTGAGAATCCCTTGGACTGCAAGGAGATCCAACCAGTCCATTCTGAAGGAGATGAGCCCTGGGATTTCTTTGGAAGGAATGATGCTAAAGCTGAAACTCCAGTACTTTGGCCACCTCCTGTGAAGAGTTGACTCATTGGAAAAAACTCTGATGCTGGGAGGGATTGGGAGCAAGAGGAGAAGGGGACAACAGAGGACGAGATGACTGGATGGCATCACTGACTCAATGGACGTGAGTTTGAGTGAACTCTGGGAGTTGGTGATGGACAGGGAGGCCTGGCGTGCTGCGATTCATGGGGTCGCAAAGAGTCAGACACGACTGAGCGACTGATCTGATCTGATCTGATCTGTACCACATCACTATCCATTCATCTGTGGCTGACCATTTAGGTTTTTCCATGTTCTGACTAGTGTAAGTAGTGCTGCAATGCAACTGGCTACATGTGTGCTTTTGAATTATGATTTTCTCAAGGTATATGCCCAGTAGTGGGATTGCTGGGTCAGAAACTAACACAATATTATAAAGCAATTATATTCCAAGAAGAAAATGAAAAAAAAAAAAAAAAAACCAAAACCCTCAAGTCCAGAGAAACTCTCAGCAGTCTATTCAAGAAAGTAATTATATAGAAACACACACACACCAAAGACTCTCTGATGGCTTTGGTTTCTGATATATGGTAAAACAGCATTGAAGACTTACTGAAGCCTGTTCAGAAGAAAATAAAATAACAATAGCCAAAAGGAAATTATCTTGTTGGGGTGGTGTAGGCATATACCTATCCAAAGGATGAGATAAAACAAGTTTTTAAAAATTTTTCTTTTACATTTACTTTTGTACTGTAATGTGGCTCATATATTTCTTTTGAATTCACTGATAATTGTGAAATAAATTCTCACATCGAATCCTGCCATGGTAATAAACACAGCTGGGAGAAAACATTTATACAAGCTACTAGAAGGAGCCTGCTAATTCAAGTCATGTGGGATTACATAATGAATTCATTTCTAAGTATTCTAATATTGCATAATAAAATGCACCTGTAATATAAATTAAAACATTTTATAATAAGATATACATTGCAAAAACCCATTGACATTTCAAGTAAACAAAAGATACATATTTGTCACGTTTTTAACAAATGGATGTTCAACCATATATTTTCACACATATGCTAATTATTGTACTCTGAATAGCCAATAATTGATTAAAAGGTACTTTGCAGATGTTAAATCTGTGCAAATACATGATCATTCAAAGAATTTTAAAAAACTCAATAGCCAAAGGCAGAGAGAGGAAAAAAATCACACTCTAATTACTTTAATAGATAAACTAAGATAACATATTTTCTATGAAACTCTAAAACAAATGTGTTTTTTATTACATCTCATAAGCCTATGACTGATGTTATTGCATCTAATGTAGGCAAACTGCCTTTAATTTACAAATGTGTGGGTCCTTCTATTTACTTAAATGCTGTCCAGAAAGGTAAGTAGGTGAACGCATGTGGTACCAAAAGTGAGATAGTCTTAGAATTGACAAAGTAGCTATAAAATATGAAGTAGTGTTAAAAATGAGCACCTGTATCATCCATGGAAAAATATTACTGAGTACTTTTTTCTTTTATAGGTTGAAGTATTTTATGTTAACTCAGCTGTAGGGTTAAGTGAAGGAGAGAAGAAACACTTCTTTATGGAGCACTCACAATGCCAAATGTTATCACAAAGAAGATCTATTTATCTATCATCCACCTATTTATCACCTACCTAGTAATCTATTTACTCACCCATCCACACATTTATCTACTATCTGTCCATTCTCTCCTACTGTAAGGTTGGTGTTATTTCCCCAGTATTACAGATGAAGACAAGCAGAGAAAGTCCATCATACCTGCCCCAGTGCCACCATAGCAAATGGAAACTTGAACCTACATCAACTGGTCTTATGGCTAATACCATCTAAGAGAGCTTCTTCAGTGATAATGGCTTTATTTGCAGCAAAAAGCCACATAGCATTACAATGGGACTCCTGGGTACTGCCATCACCAACAGACTCTAGGCTCTTAATTGCAGCAATTGTAACATTTTTATTAAATTCATATTCACTAGAATACATGCCTGGCACATAGAAAGTGAAAGTGAAGTCGCTCAGTCGTGTCCAACTCTTTGCAACCCAGTGGACTGTAGCCCACCATGCTCCTCTGTCCATGGGATTTTCCAGGCAAGAGTACTGGAGTGGGTTGCCACTTCCTTCTCCAGAGGATCTTCCCGACCCAAGGATCGAACCCAGGTCTCCCGCATTGTAAGCAAGGTGCTCTACTGTCTGAGCCACCAGGGAAGTCCTATATGTGTTGAGTGTTGAAAACATGCCACCTGGGCTGATTTAAGTACATTATAATCCCAGATATTCCAACAGTCTCCATCTTGTGTAAAACAGTCAAATGGAAAACTGACCTAATACTGTTTGGCCAGTTCTTTTCCAATGTCCTTATCATTGAACTAAACATCACCTGATGTTAACTCAATTCACAGGAGAACAAAGGGAACTTTCACCTCGTGACTTTCATCCTTGGCAAATGCAACTTCCATATCCTTTTTTTCCACCCTAACATTTATTTCCCAAACACTCAGGAAAATTCCCCTTCTCCTATTTTCAAAACAATGGCAGTCACTGGTTTGGCTTGTAACAATTTTATATCTTCACTGTGTGCTAGTGTGCTTGAAATTCAACACAAAGTAAATAAATTCTATTAGCACGAGGTTGTTATTTTTATCATCCTAGTCATACATGTAGGGAAATGTTACAATTCACAGTGAATGTTGCTGGCGTGAATACAGACACCATGAGTAAAGAGATAGATATTTAAAGTGACAGGTGCTTTATGCCATAAGCTTTATCAGGATATACTGGGGAAAGTCCCCTTTTAATTGAGTTCATTGTCCTGACTTGCACAATAATTATTTTCCCTACAGCTACCCCTGCAGGCCATTAAAGTAAAATTTTATTTCAAGTGAAAAAGATCACCAAGGGCTGCTGTGCTGAGTTGGTTCAGTCGTGTCCAACTCTTTATGACCCTACAGACTATAGTATACCAGGCTCCTCTGTCTATGGGATTCTCCAGGCAAGAATCCTGGAGTGGGTTGCCATACCCTTCTCCAGGGGATCTTTCTGATCCAGGAATTGAACCTGTGTCTCTTACATCTCCTGCTTTGGCAGGCAGGTTCTTTACCACTAGTGGTAAAGTAAGTCCCTGGGGACCTTCAAATACTACAATTCTTGGGTCCCCTGAGTCACTGGCCTACAACTGGACAGCACAGTAGTCAGAAATAGAGAATAAATACCTTTCTCCTCTTCCTCTTAACTAACAAACCCCTCTCTTTTAATATAGGTGAGGATATTAGATGGTTTTCACACTTGCTGATTAAAAATATCATTCACTATGTTGCAACTGAAGCCTAGAAAATGACTTCATCTCCAAAGTGAGTGAATATCCAAGAAAAGGCATCAGCAAACTATGGTTTGGGGCCAAATCCATTCCTCCATGTCCTTAGGTATGGCTCACAGACTAGGATTTTTTTTTCTTTTTATTATTAAAGGGTTTCGTAAAAAACAAAAACAAAAAAAAATATGCAACTTTAAAATTTCAGATGTTTACACTTAATTTGGCTCTAATCTATGGCTTGGACCCTTGACTAGGCTTGATTACATTTTACTTTTTTATGTAAAAGGCTAGCTGTTGAATATTTTAGGTTTTATAGGCCATGTACCTTTGTGTATTTTTTTTTTTTACCACAAGCCCTTAAAATGTAAAACTAACATAAAGTTTTACTAGGAGGCCACACTAAAGTGGAAACTACGTTTGTGGACCAGATTTGGCCACCAGGAAGGCCCTGACCCTAGTAGATGTTTGACCCAAAAAAACAGGATGGAAACTGAATGGCTACATGGAGGAAAGTACTCCTTCAACCAAGAATTCTTACCAGCAGGATCACCTGCCTTGGACAACTGAAAGAAATAAATATCCACTATCACTGAGTAAGGATACATGCTTAGGTCTATGTATGAGAGTAGCTATCTTACCCTAACTGGTTCAGAAAGGACAGCTGAGGCAACACTTCCTAAAAGGCGACAGTTAACGTAGATCTGAAGGAGAAAGCACAATGGAGATATTTGGGAGAAGACTTGCAGGACACTTTTTCCTCTCCAATATGTTCGTGAGACATTTGATTAATGCCAAAAAGTTCTTGATAGTTGCTCCTGTCAAAAAGCATTTTGCATGGACCAGACATGCCCATGAACATTTTGGATCATCCCAAATGACCTTTTGTGTGATCCAAGTGTCTTATAGACATTTTGGACAGGCCCAAATGTCTGCTAATCAGAAGTGCACCCAAAGCAGAGGCCTTGAGTCGAGAACAAAACTTAGAGTTTGAGAAACAGAGAGGAGATGAGTAGGTTTGCATTCAAATGACCAGAAGGGAAAATATTGGTATGAGGTCACAGAAAAAATGGGCAACTAGATTTCATAGGTCCTCATGTATCAGTTTGGCTTTAACTCAGAGAAAAATAGGAAGCCACTGGAGAGTGTCAAGTTGAACAGTGACATTAAAAGGCTCTCATTTTAACAGCTTCACTCTGGCTGCTGTACTAAAAACACATAAAGGGGATCAATGGTGGAAATGGGAGACTAGTTAGGAGACTGCTGCAATCATTCAAGTGAAAGATGATGAAGAGTTGGAATAAAATTGTAGCAGTGGATAAAGTAGAACTCATAGGACTTGCTGAAGGATTGATGGGGTACATGAGAGAAAGAGAGAAGTTTACGATGACTTCATATATTTTGTACTGGGTGAAGTTGATACTTACTGAACTGAAGAAGACAAGAGGAGTAGGTTTGAAAAATATTAGGGGCTGAGTTTTCTGCATGCTGAGTGAGATGTCTGTTGGACATCCAATGGAGACATCACATTAGCAGCTGTATATAAAACTCGAGCTCAGAGGAGATGTTAATGGGATCCCTCTCTAATCTAGGGACTTCCCCGGTGGCTCATCAGTAAAGAAATCTGCCTGCAATGCAGGAGCCACAGGAGACGTGGGTTCAATCCCTGGGTCTGGAAGATCCCCTGGAGGAGGGCATGCAACCCACTCCAGTATTATTGCCTGGAGAATCCCATAGACAGTGGAGCCTGGTGGTCTACACCCTATTGGGTCGCAAAGAGTCAGACATGACTGAAGTGACTTAGCACATATACATGTGCTAATCTATAGCTTGTCCTGCAGTATTCCTATGACAGTTTTTATTGCAGAGGAATATGGCATTTTGTTTGCATTATTTTTCTCTCCTTCTAGTTTGTTTACTCTTTGACGAAAAGACTGATTTACTTTTAAATAAAGTGCAGGTGTGGCTATATCTCAGCTTCTCTTGCCTGGGCAGGAAGTGGAGAGGTTGCTCCAGGTAATTCTTCATTTTCTGAACAGGCTTTTTGTTTAGAAGGGACCAGACACTACCCGCAGCCTGTCCTATGGATTAATTCTTCTGCCTGGGATGGCAAAGGAACCCTCCACACCAGTTCCTAGCTTTGCTCTGGGGATAATCAACTGTGCTGCCTGTCTCTTGGCTCAAGCATTGCTGAACTACACAGCTTCCATGAGCTCTGCCAACTCCTCTGGTCTGATGTATCTAAGAGACACTTTCCACAGTGGTCAGGGCTGTGATTCAGCTTTTTGCCTGGGTGTGGGCAAAGCAGGCTCTAGGCCTGGCAAAACTCCTTCTTTGATGATCCTAATTAAGCAGATCTGCACTCCGCCGAGTTCTCTGGTTGAATAAAATTGGTTCGCTTGGTTCTGTAGATGGGCAAAGCTGATGGCTAAGATTCCTACTTGGGCACCACAGGTATAAAATCAGCCAGCCAAGATGTACGCTGGTTGTTATGAACCCCTACCCTCCTCTCTGACACAGCCAGATTCCCCATGATCAAGCCCTGCAAATGGCCCTGAAATTCCCATGGGGTAAGATCAGAGTCAGGGCTCCCACAAAGAGATCCACAATGTTGGTGGTGGGGGGGGGGACCTGCTTGTCCCCACAGGGTTATCTTTTCCCACAGGAGCAACAGGAGTTTTAGCAAAGACCTGTCAGTGGTGCTGAGCTGGTCTTGGGGAGAAGCAGGGTGGTCAACACGTAGCTGCTTCCCTGACCCACTAATGCAGTCTGCAAAGGGGCAGTGCTTCAGCCTCACAGCCACATCCTAGGATTCTCTCAGGGGTATCTCATTCTTGAATAGTTTTAATTGCTCTTCTTGTGAGGGTAACAGAGTCAAGAATGACATATGTTGCTATCTTGGTCAGAGTTAAAGTTTTTAAGGGCTGAGATAAATGACATATGATAGGCAGGAAGTCTCACTGCTCACACAGCTTCTCTACGAAGCTGAAACTGGAAGATGTTCAGGTGTCTCTGAAATATGTTTTCACGTCTAAGAAATGACTCATGTGATTAAAAGTTAGATCACTTTTGCCTCTTAAGCTACCAATAAGCTCATTCTTTTTCAGACACACAAATTTTATCCATGGTAACTGAATTACTGGGGTCCTTCTTAGTTTACACTCTAAATGTAAAAAGCATTAAGAGTGAGAATGAACTCTGAATGAACAGAATCCATGGACTTTGGTTCTGTTGAAACAATATTCATAAACTCTAGATATGATACAACTCTATTTTCTATAAGCATCACATTGATAGATGTGGACCCAAAATTCACTTATAGTAAAGCACTGCTGTTGCTGCTGCTAAGTCGCTTCAGTCATGTCCGACTCTGTGCGACCCAATAGACGGCAGCCCACCAGGCTCCCCCGTCCCTGGGATTCTCCAGGCAAGAACACTGGAGTGGGTTGCCATTTCCTTCTCCAATGCATGAAAGTAGAAAGTGAAAGTGAAGTTGCTCAGTCGTTTTCGACTCTTAGCGACCCCATGGACTGCAGCCTACCAGGCTACTCCGTCCATGGGATTTTCCAGGCAAGAGTACTGGAGTGGGGTGCCATTGCCTTCTCCATAGTAAAGCACACAGTGTATTTAAATGTATGAATGAAGGCTTTAGCTAATAATCATTTTTCTTCATTCATATTACAAATTGATCCAGGGATTTAGAAAATCATCTTTTAACCCATTCTCTTCTAGAATACAAGAGCTAGGAAAAAGGAGACACAAATTGGTTATATGATCAAGACTGAACCACAATTATTTTGGACCTGATTCTTAGCTTTTTTAAAAAAATACTGTCATTCAACCTGAAAGTAATTTTAAAAGCCATGTCTAGAACAACAACTGAAAATTGCCAAGGTAAATCAGTGGCAGGAAAACTAGAAATTGTTTTCAGCTCAGTTCATCAAAGTGTATAAAAGTATTTCTGAAACATTAATCAACAAAAAGTGACTTTGATTCACAAAAGACATGAAAAATGTAAAATATAATCAACACAGACCATGAATAACATAGGGCTTTCTCCTTTCTTTTCATAATTAATTATACAATGATTTAATTTTATAGCAATCTATATCATAGCACTTGGCTCAATCTGACTATTTCACAGTGTAGATAATTCACATGCCCTAATGCACTCTGCAACATTTTCCATGTCCTTGGTCAACCCATGCATCTAAGAAAGACAATATCGTCCCAAAGGATGTGATCCTGATGGAAATATTTCTCTGCAGCTGAAGCAATCAGCATACATTGCCAGCCAATGCAGTGGAACCTCGAGTCCTTCCTTGAAGGGAATCTGCATGTCATAGCTCCATGCCTTTTACTAGCAATTTATTATTTCATCACCAATTCAATGGACATGAGTTTGAGCAAATTCTGGGATATGGTTAAGGACAGGGAAGCCTGTCGTGCTGCAGTCCATGGTGTCATAAAGAGTCAGATGCAACTTAGCAACTGAACAACAACCATTATTTCATTTTTCAAAAAAATTATTGAATGCCAATAATGAGCTAGATACTCTAATATGTGTTCTACATGCATTATCTCATTTAACACTTGTAAAAACTCTATGCTCTACAAAAGCTTTTTATGCTCCACTTTACAGATAAGGAAACGAATACAACATTAGATTTCTAAAGGACACATGAATGGAATTTGGACCAAGGGGCTCTGGATGTAGTTGGGGAACTTTTTAACTGTCCCATACAATTGCTTTCCAGAAAGAATGTAAAGCAGCATGTAAGGCAATAAATCATCTTGAATGTCCCAAATTTATTTTGATTCAGTGTACTTGTTTCCATTTAGAACTTATTAAGGTGAGTTGCATTTGTATGAAAAAGAAAATTTTCCCTAATTGTGCTATGTAATACTAGAGGGTGACCCTTGTCGTGATTAATGTTTGATGTCAAAGATAGGACAAATAAAAATAAATACATAGAACCTCATGTGAAAAAAAGAAGCCAATATCTCCATCCAAAAGTGTTACACATGTAATGAGAGATTAAGAAGGTAGAATGATGGAGGGTTCCTGAAGGAATCTTTCATACTTTACCTCACCAGGTGATAGGAGATATGATACTCTGAGTTAAAAAAAAAAAAAACAAATATATACTAATAAAATTGAGCTTTAAGGATCTAATTCTCAATGAGACATCATCTTAATGTAATAATTTAAAGCATATTGCCATGGATTTTGCAAGCACTCAGAAATAGCATACAAATTCAAAAATATACTGTTCATCCATTCCCATAGAGAATATTTTGTACCAACTTCAGCCAATGTATTTTTGTTATAAATATTAAGGGCTAATTTTTAATATTATTAGAAAAGAAATTATCTAGACATTGAGAAGAAACACTATGAGGACCCCTTTCCCACAGAATAGGATAAACACTAAAGCTATTGAAATGAAGAATGGACAAAGCATAGGTATTGGGTATAGAGAAAGCAGACAGGTTACCCTAATGCTTCATTTCTATTTCTGAATTTCTAGAATGAATGGTTAAAAATGATATTAACTAGACAAAGCATGAAATAGATACAGCTTATTAAATCACTACCACCCATCAACAAGTACTAAAATGAAGTTATTTAATTATAAATGTTTTACAAATTTACCTAAAGAATTGAATATAACAGGCAGTCTTTAAAAATAAAGTAAATGCATTTAAAAATAAAGCGAGTGCATTTGAAAAGACTTGATATGTTATAACTACCATATGCCCAAAGAAATTATTTCCAAGATTTTTACATACAACTCTGTTCACACTATTCTTATAAATATATTATTACATCTTCATTACTCAATTCACATACAACAATAAAATAAGTAACACAACTACTCCAAAGAAAGTTAAAATAGAAGTTGACAGAGGCATAGACTTGAATGAATGCTAAATGAACTCCTAGACTTTAGATTGCATATTTGTGTGTGTCTCACGTGTACTTTCGTGGATGCCCAGAAATAGTGCTCTTCTGGAAAGATTTGTGATGTTGTAATGTTCTAATGCTAAGTGTATCGAGAAATCAAAAGCATCCAAGAGGTAACAATGGATGTACTTTTCAAAACGTACTTTTCCTCCCAAGTGCTTTTGATGAAAGCATCAAAGTTTTACTTCTAACCTTCACATTAGGACTTGTTCCTAAACATTTGAGCATGCAACTATGACCACCTTGTACTTCACCTTAGAACATTTATTAAACACATAATACGAGCATTATTTTAAGAGAGAGAGTGAAGAAGACTGGATATTTTTGTCTTTTATGTGCACATCCATTCTCTTCCCGTTACTCACTTTCCAGTCCTTGAAATACATCTTCCAAGCTTATTTTCTGTTTTTACCATCATCCTGCCATGCCTCACTCTCCTCTGTGCATTAAATTCCTATCCTCGTACATCTAGGTATCACCTGAATTACTTCAAAATCAAATCTTATCAAAGGGATATTTGGCGATTTCTCAGGAAACTTTCAGTCTAAACACATTATTGCATCTTGCTCTTTCCTCGAGTATCTACCTAACAAGTGACATCCTATCCTCTGCACTTCTTTCTGCATCAGTGTCCTTCATAATAAGTTATCAAAGGAGAGAGGCTTTTTTATTTAATTCATTTTGCATTATATTTAATCCAATGGTGCTAATTCTTACTGTAAATAATAGAAAGTCTACTGAAATTCTGTTTCCTAAGGGATCTGAATTCGGGTCTGTCTCCTCAGTTACACATTTTCAAAAATAATAATTGAATAGTGAGCCAAAGAATTCTTTTGAGATCAGAAACATCCTATTTGTCAATTTAGAGTAAAATACCTAAGCTCCTTTCTCCCCATGAGCTCATATTTTCTGCTGCATGGTAAGTCTCCAGTTTGCAGCCTGGCCTATGAAAATGCCACATTCATATTTCTAAACACACCCAAAGATTAGAATAGAAGAGATTTGTGGATGACAAAACACTGCTGTCTGCATTAAGCTCTGTGGGCATGACTCCATGGAAGCCTGCACAGCTGATAAGGGTGGAAATTTAATTTCTGCCTAAATGGAGCCTTCATGGGAGAGTATCTCTCTGAAAACTTCAGAAGTAAAAAGCTGGTGATTATAATTTTACCAAGATGGCCTTTTTATTTTGTATTTCAACTAATGTAGAGTAAAATGTCTTTAAATGGGTTATTTCCATTGCAGGTGTTCTATCCAGTGCTTCTCCAATAGTGATCAGTATGGTTGAACAAAACTCCAAACTTTCTCAGGAATATTCTCTTTGTAATTTGGCAACAGGAGAACACAGTAAAGTAGGTTTTAAACAGAAGGATGAAAGTCAGTTAAATTTTCCTTCTCAGAGTATAATCTATCCCAACACCACCAGGACTATTTCATTCCCTTAATACTGGGTGGCCTTTTTCTTATTCCTCATATCAAGAATAAGATATAGAAATATATAAGAATATGAAACAGGTCAAGATAGAGTGAGGATGCTACATTTTCTTTTCTCCCTTTTTAATAAGAATTCTGCTCCAGTTTAAATGTAAGCAATTTCATGTAATAAAAAACAATTTTATCTCTAACATGCACCAGTTCATGTACCAAAAAGGTGGTCATATAAGCGGTTCCAACATCACAGTAAATGAAGCTAAAAGAAGAGGTAAATGGATGGGTTTGAAAGACTTAGAAAGTCTGCCCTGAGCTTAGGTACTTATTTATATGAGCACAGTGGGAAATTAATGGAGATACATTTGATGGCCAAGATTCCTCTTACTTTGAAATACTGTAATGTAGGTAAGTACACAAGAGTTTTTAAAACACTATTACTGGAATCCATATCTTGTCTTTTCAGGAAATAAATTCAGATTTATTCACTTCATTAATGAGAAACCTAATTCCATTTAAGATTGTGCAAAGTATACCCCAATGATAAGGCGTATACAGCAGTTTTGCTCCAAGCAGTTTAATTCCACCCCTTAAATGGAACAATACTTAAAATGCAATTGTTCCAAAATTTCTTGGAAAATGGTCTTCCTAAGCATTGGCCCAATTTCTTCATCATTGCATTTAAGTAAGTTCCCAACTTTATTAAGACTTCAGGCTCTTTGTTACCAAGAAGAAAACCCACTGAAATAGCAAACAATGAGAGTTGGGTTTTAAAATAAATTTCGGTTTGCTTAGACTATTTAAAATTTTGTTTGGAAAAAATCAAACATTATTCAAGCATTAAGACAGATGAATTTGTCAGAGGATCCCTTTTTATGAGCTTTTCAATTGAATTATTGCCTTTGGATTGGAAAATTTTATTTTCATAATCATTGTACTAACTATTCCTTTTATTTTGACAAGTATTTAAGAAGAAAAAAAGTGAAATTTAGCCCAATTACTTGAAGTTTTTTTTCTAAAAAAAAAAAAACTTTTTAGAGACACTAAATGTAGAGTAAGTTGTTATCCCGGAAGAAGTAATTTTTATTGGTTTCATATGCCACAAGACCGCACATCATCTACCAGTGAACTGTGAAATACTTCCTAAGGAAAACAAACAGTGCATTCCTTTGTGAGAGTTTGGTGTGCCTCGTTGTGAGTGAATGCAAAGTACCAAGCACTTAAAATTTCACTCTGTAGAGATAATTAGTGCTATATAAAAATTTAGGATGAGAGGAAAAAGTGCAGGATTTTCTGTTCAAAATTGTCACTAAACCTATTGTAAAACTCAGCAAATGCTGATAAAGTCCAAGGGTCACATACCTGTAAGATGTTTTGAGAAGTCATCCAATGTTATAGCCTTTAAAAATGACTCACTTTCACTCTCTGCCTTTGCATACTAGCTATATGAATCTCTTCTCTATTTTTAAATATTAAATAAACCAAAAAGAAATCATAGTATCATGCTCTGACCATCCATTCTATCTTTAAGTCTTTAAAACCTCCTCCTTTACTGTATGTTTAACTCATCTCTCATGTGGTATATTTTGTCCATTTCTTAGACAGCAGCCCACCAGGCTCCCCCATCCCTGGGATTCTCCAGGCAAGAACACTGGAGTGGGTTGCCATTTCCTTCTCCAATGCATGAAAGTGAAAAGTGAAACGGAAGTCGTTCAGTCGTGTCCGGTTCTAGCGACCCCGTGGACTGCAGCCTACCAGGCTCCTCCATCCATGGGATTTTCCAGGCACTGGAATGAGTACTGGAGTGAGGTGCCATTGATTTCTCCAATTTTTAAATATTAAATAAACCAAAAAGAAATCATAGTATCATGCTCTGACCATCCATTCTATCTTTAAGTCTTTAAAACCTCCTCCTTTACTCTGTGTTTACGCCATCTCTCAGGTGGTGTAATTTGTCCATTTCTTATCATGCTGGAGAATAGTCACACCATCATCGGTTAGCTAACACTGTGTGTTATTTAAAGCTATTATGAAATCACTTGCTAAATAACCTTGTTTCCAAACTAAATAATCCCAATTCTTTTAACCTATCCTCAAAGGTCCCATTTTACAGTCTTTAATCATCTCTGTGGCTCTTCTCTGAATTCCCTGCAAGTTCCCAATGTCCCTAAGAGGCTTTGGAACTCAAAACTCAGTAATAATTTGTCTCTCTTTCATCTGTTGTCATGTGGTGGGAGTTGTGGATTTGGTTTCTCCTATGACCTAGATTGTAGACAACTTAAGGGTAAACATTGTGTTTCTTTGTTTAAGAAGCATTTTTGCTGATAGTATTTCCTACAGAATTAGGTATATCACAAATGGTAGCACATTTGTTTTTTGCTTTGTCTTATTTTGTTTACTGTAGTAGCCTCATTATCATTAAGAAGAGAAGAATTATGGCTCTTATATAAACTTATTCAGGTACTCTGAGCTCTTTTCTTATTTTGATCTGCCCTATAAAAGTCAGTCTCTCCTGTCTCTTTATAAGCCTCTAGAAACAAGTTCGTTATAACAGATGTCAGTTTTGACCTTAAGTTTTATATTTATCTTTGAATGTATTAAAAAGAAAATAGGTATTTGGAGTAAATATTTGGCAACTTCTTTTTAAAAATTGAAATGCATGATCTTGTCAATCCAAGCTACACAAAAGACATATGAATAGGAAAAAAAAATCCAAAACATTGATTTCTCCTTGAATTATGTATGCTTGTCTTAAAACTGGCTATTTGGAACACATGGCCAAAGCCAGCACACACATATAAGTAGGATTTAACGATTTTGAAAAAAGACTTAAGAAAGAAATGGATGGCCTATTGAGCATGGAATCTAGACTCTAGTGCAATAATGATAAGTCGTAGAAGATACAATGATGACCAGTGCCTCATGGAGTTTCATACAGAATTCACTCTAGAAAGAACTTTGGAGGAATAGACAGAAAATATTGGTTTGTGTTGAAAGGAATGAAAGGAATAATAATAGCAATACTTTATGTAGCCTAAATTATTTATTAAAAATACTTTCAAAAGTAATATTCACAGAAATCAGAGCTTCATTGCTTATTGAGTATATTTATAGATTCTGAGTTATACATCAAGGCTATACAGTTTATTCATTAAACATTTATATATTGAGTACCCATAATATAGCAGGGGCTGTATTAGATTTTGGAGACATAGCAATAAACAAAACAGACAAAATCTCTGCCATCGTGCAATCTAAGTTATACTTATGGAATAATTTAATAAAGCAGAAAATATAGAATTCATTAGTACATTGTATATAGCAAAAAGAAAGGAAAAGATAAAGCATGCAGAAGCCAGGAATGCCAGGGATGGTCAGGTTCATTTTTTTATATAAGGTGGTTAGGAAATTTCTCTCTTCTATGATACCATATCAGCAGAAACCTAAAGGAAGTCAGGGAATAATTCTTTTTTTGAACTCTAGGAAAAGACAGTTTTAGCACAAGAAACAGCAAGTGCAAAAACTGTGAGGCTAGAATATAGTTGGTCGGAGAAGGCAATGGCACCCTACTCCAGTACTCTTGCCTGGAAAATCCCATGGACAGAAGAGCCTGGTAGGCTGCAGTCATGGGGTCACTAAGAGTCAGACACGACTGAGTGACTTCCCTTTCACTTTTCATTTTCATGCATTGGAGAAGGAAATGGCAACCCACTCCAGTGTTCTTGCCTGGAGAATCCCAGGGACGGGGGATCCTGGTGGGCTTCCATCTATGGGATTGCACAGAGTCGGACATGACTGAAGCGACTTAGCAACAGCAGCAGCAGAATATAGTTGGTGTGTTCAAGAAACATCAAAAAAGACAATGGGGCTGGAGAAGAGTCAAAGAGAGAGAAAGAAAGGGAGGATTTGACAGCAGAGAGTGGAGGCCAGATCAGATCATGCAGGATCTTTTAACCTCATGGTAATAATTTTGGCTTACAGTCTTACTGAGATGATAACCCATTTGAAAACTTTAAGTCAAGGATTTATACAATGTCTTAATTGCCAAAATAACTCCTTTGGCAACTTTATAGATTATAGACTATGGAGCAAGAAAGAATGCCTTAATTAGGGTGTGAGGTTGGGAAGTCTGGGGTATCTCAAGGTCACTCCTTAAGAGTTAATTTGAAGTATAAGAGAATGAATTAGGGTGTGAGAGAGTGGAGGCAGGGTCACTTGATACCCAGCATTTTAGGACACCCAGCATTTTCTGAAAGAAGAACTTGATGGGTGGGGGCAGTCTAGTCCCTTATTTCATTGTTTTATTAGTAGCTGTGTCATGCAGATGGCAATATGTGTATTCAATATGGGCATCTTTTGGAATGGGTGCCTTGATAATCAAAAACTTAATATCAAGCTCTTATACTATGGTCAGCTTAAAGGACTAAGATTCAACGCACTGTTATAGGGAAGACTGAGTAAAGATCAATCCTTCCTTGTTGAAAATCAGCTGAGGCTATTTGCATTCATCTGTTCTGCTCCATTGATCTATGTGTCTAACTTTCTGCTAGTTTTGGTTACTATAGCCATACAATGTCTTAACATTGTGTTTTGTGATTTTGGCAACATTATTTTCCTTTTCCAACATTGTTTTGTCTTCTCTGTTTCCTTTGGTTTTCCATATTTGTCTTAGAATCAGTTTATATATGTCTTCAAAAAGATCCTGTTGGGATTTCTGTTAACAATTGCATTAAACCTACAGACCCATTTGAGAAGTATTATCATCTATATCATATTGAGTCTTCCAATCCCTGACTATATTACATTTCTCAATTTAAGTCTTTGATTTTCTTTCATCATTGTTGTGTAGTTTTTACTAAAGAGATCCTATAAATATTTTATTAGATTTATACCTACATGTTTCACTTTCTTAAAAACTATTCTGAATAATATTTTAATATCAGTTTACAACTGTGAATTGCTGGAATATGTAAATACAATTGCCATCTTCAAATAGTGACAAAAAAAATTTCATTTCTGATCAATATGTATTTCATTTTATTTTACTTTATTGCCTTGTTGTATTGGCTATGATTCCAGTAATATGATCAATATGAATGAGGAAAATAGACATCCTTAGGTTGTTACCTATCTAAGGGAGAAAGCATTCAGTCTTCCACCATTAAGTACGGTGTTAGCTGTATGGTTTTTGTAGATGCATTGTGCTGGATTGAAGATGCTCTCTTCCAATCCAAATTTACTGAAAGATAGTATAATGAATGAGTGTAAGTTCTGTAAATTGTTATTTCTGCATTAACTGATATGATCATGCATTTTTGCTTCTTTTGAGTCTTAATTTGTAGATTATTGTGTATAATTTTAAAAATACTGATATATCTTTGCATTCTCAGAATAAGTTCCACTTAATATTAGTGTATTATTCTTGTTATATGTCATTAAATTTAATTTGCTAATATTTTGTTGATATTATTTATGTCTATGCTGATGAGGGATATTGTTCTGTAGTTTTCCTATGTTTACTGTCTTTGTCTGATTTTGATATCAGAATAATGTGGATCTTATAACATGAACTGGGCACTGACCCCGTCCCTCTTCTGTCTTCTGGAAGAGATTGTATAGAATTAGTGTTATTCTTTCTTTAAACATCTGGCATAAAAATCACTTCAATAACCTTGTCCTTGATTCACTTTGCCTGAACACCTCCTCAATTCACTCTGACAGGACGATTTTTTATGTTCAATATTAGCATAAAAAAATCTTGTACGATTATGTTTTTAAAAACCATTCTGGCAGAATGAGTTGAGGAGGTATACAAGCACAGCAGAATTAGGGACAAGGATATTGAAGTTATTTTCCCAAGAGATAGAACTGTCTTGGACAAGTCACTAATAATAGGGTTGGAAATAGTTAACTGCGTGTATATATAATGCTTAGGACACATTCTGGTGCATAATAATCAATGTTAGTTTCTTCTACATGTCCCCTTAGCTTAATTTTACTGGAAGAAATATAAACAAAATCAGACTAGCCCTCTAGATTGTATATTAGCAAACTATAGCCTGTGCACTGCTTGTCTGCTTTTGTAAATAAAGTTTTATTAGGACACAGATACTCTCATTTTATAAGTATTGCCAATGGCTGCCTTTTGTTTTACTACAATAGCAGAGTTGAGTTGCAACAGATACCATATGGCCCATGAGGCCAAAATATTTATTATCTAGCTCTTTATGAAAAGAAGTATCATCTCTGCTGTAGGTCTAAGTCTAAGGATGTGAATGATATAATATTGGTAACTTATTTGCAGCAGCTTTTAGCAGAACATTTCCTTGAAAATAAAAGTCAACATCCTTGCGATTTCCTACAATGACATACCCCAGCCACCATCTCATCCCCACCCATGTTATAAGAGCTCTTTGACCTCTTTGCAGCTCTTTGACCTCTTCACTTATTGCTGTAGCATCATTTCTCTATGTCAGCTTCCTTGTCCATCTTCAAACATCTAGACATAGTCCCTTTTGGGGACTTTTCATTGGGGATATCCTCTGGCTGGAATTTTCTTCCCTCAAATGTCCCCATGACTCATTCCTCATTTCCCTCAGTTCTCTGCTCAAATCACCATCATCATTTCTTCTTGCGGTTCATCCAGACCACACTATTTTCATTAGATTGAGGAAACTCTAGTCTAATCGCTAACACTTTGAAAATCCTCAGATCTCCAGAACACTTAAGTTTTCATAAATCCATTAACAAATTACAATAAAAAAGCTATGTATGTGGCTGCCTAGATTTGATTATATTCCAGAAAAATCTAGCCACTTTAAATTGTTTGAACTTCCCCCTTTGCTGCACAAAACACAAATTCTGCAAGAAGTATGACACTGTTCAAATATAAATTGATACTAAAGAGAGAACAAATAAGAAGTGGTCTTGAATTTTCTATAGCTGTACTTTCTAACTCTTCTATTGGTTGTTCTAAAATATGAATTGGACTTTTAGTGAAGGAAAAGTCTAGGATAAAAAGGCTATAGGTATCTGTGATATATTTTCTATACCAAGAACTATTCTTTCACATGACACCTGACACATAGGTGGCTCATTATAACAATTAGCTTTTCTTCCCCAAAAATTACCACATTAAGAAAAAACATCATTCTCACCCCTACATCATCCCTGAATTCTAAGCATGTACTATCTTCTTCGGTTAAATGTCAGTCTCATTCTGTAAATGGTAGCAATGACCATGATGTTCCTATCTGAGAATGTCAGTTGAGGAATAACAAAAGAGAATGGAAGATTTGAACAAAAAGAAATCATGATTTCATTGTCTCAGTTTGGATTTAAAATTCAGGAGTGCGTTATTAATATTTCTTGATTTCACCAAACCACCTATTACAATGTCAGCCTCAAAAAATGATACATGAAATGCTTTTTCATGTATCCTACAACCTAGTCTATTTTGTTCAAATGGTGACTTAAAACAGGGTAACCATGTCTTGATTGGAAAAGAGACAGTCATGGAGTTTGGTATCATTGAAGCAAGTTAGTCTGTAACTGGATTTTCTCTTTCCTTTGCTTGAAAACAAGAGGAAGACAAAGTGGAAGAAGGGCTGGAAGGATATTATTTAAGATGGACTGTATAGCAGAGGATAATGTGCACCAGGAAGTCAAGTATGCTTTTTGAAGAATTGCACAGATGGGTAAAACAATACAATAAGATCTCACATCAAAAACCACATTGCAGTTTTCTTTTTTTTTTTTATTTTATTTTTAAATTTTACATAATTGTATTAGTTTCGCCAAATATCAAAATGAATCCTCCACAGGTATACATGTGCAGTTTTCAAACATTTCATTACTTCTCTTATTCATATAGCTTCCCAAGGTATTAAATTTACAAACATCTTCCAATGTGTCTTCTCTAATATCCCTTCTACCTGGTGGTCTCTTTCAAAGCAATGCCATGTCTCCTTTTCTGATATTTTTCCTTCTTCCTTTCCTTTCCTACTTCTATTTACCATACTCCAGAGCTTCATCAAGTCAAGTGTGAATTTTAGTGACAGATTGTTTCCCGGTTTCCTTGATCCCAGTCTCCTTTCCAACCCAACTATAAACTCTCTTTTCCATTTCCATTAGATTTAAATTAAATCAGGTGAAATACATGAAGTGTTAAGCACAGTGCTTGAACTTAATAAATACTAGTAATTTTTATCATTCACCTTAGCAAACAAATAGCTGTAATAGGATCAGTCACTTGCTTTGACTCTATGGATATGTGTATATATAGACTATCCATATGTTTACATTTATATATACACATATACACGTAAATCACATGCCAACAAAGTTCCACATAGTCAAAGCTATGGTTTTTCCAGTAGTCATGTACAGATGTGAGAGTTGGACCATAAAGAAGGCTGAGCGCCAAAGAATTGATAGTTTTGAACTATGGTGCTAAAGAAGACTCTTGAGAGTCGCTTGGACAGCAAGGAGATAAATCAATCCTAAAGGAAATCAACCCTGAATATTCATTGGAAGTACTGAGGCTGAGGCTGAAGTTCCAATACTTTGGCCACCTGATGTGAAGAGCCAACTCATTGGAAAAGACCCTGATGCTGGGAAAGACTGAGGGCAGGTGGAGAAGGGGACAACAGAGGTTGAGAAGGTTGGATGGCATCACCAACTCAATGGACATGAATTTGAGCAAACTCCAGGAGATAGGATGCCTGGTGTGCTGTAGTCCATGGGGCTGCAAAGAGTCAGAGTTAGTGACTTAATAACTCATAAACACACACACACACACACACACACATGCACACACAGCGGGGGTGGGGGCTCTTAAACAAAAATCCACTGATTGGCTTCAAGGGCATTGTGTCCTCTGAAATGTACGCATCCATCCACATACATATTTCCACTTTGATGCATGAGTGGCCCTCAAACTTAATTCCAGCCACAGCTGCAGTTGCAAACCCCAACTAGAACTTTTAACTCCATTTCTAGTCTCAGCTCCCACCTTGCATCTCAGCCCCCACCTTACATCTCAGCCCCAACTGTGAATCTCAAATCCCAGACTGTTTCCTGCTTTAAGTCCATAGAGTTCTGTCCAGCATTAAAGGGTCTGTGTGATATGCCTTGCCTCTCTATCCACCTTGGTTTACCCATGACATGTCTCCCCACACCAGGAATGCTGGTTCCCTCCTCATTAGGAACATAAGCTCTCCCTCCCTCCATTCCTTTGTGCCTGTTCTTCCTCCAACCATGAGTAGAACCATCTTTCTACTCCCCTCTCTTCAAACCCAAACTCTTATGTGAGACTGACCTCTGGGTGCTCCCCTCTCATAGGAACTTCTCTTACTCTAGTCCATGCTGATCTTTTTTTCTGGCAAAAATTCACCACCCATTTAGGAGTATAATACTAATATTTATACACTGGTAAGCATGGGGTGGGCTTCCCTCGTGGCTCAGTGGTAAACAATCCACTTGCAATGAAGGAGACACAAGTTCAGTCCCTGAGTCAGGAAGATCCCCTGGAGAAGGAAATAGCAACTTACTTCAGTATTCTTGACAGAGGAGCCTGGTGGGCTACAGTCCATGGAGTCACAAAGAGTCGGACGTGGCTTAGTGACAAAACAGCAAACGTGGGCTACCTTCTAAATAACCAGAGATGGACTGAATAATTGGGACTGATGTATGGTAAAGTGAGTAAATATAGAAAGATAAGATGAGGAGCTAGAGTGATCATTTGCTTAAAGCCTTATGAACCCATTAATGACTTTATTGGTAGCTAGCCTAGGCCAAGGGCTTCCTTGGTGGCTCAGTGGGTAAAGATTCTGCCTGAAATCCAGGAGACACAGGAGATGTGGGTTTGATCTCTGAATTGGGAAGATTCCCTGGAGGTGGAAAATGACAACCCACTCCTGGCAGGCTACAGTCCTAAGGGTCGCAAAGAATCAGACACATACTGAATGATTAAGCACAGCAGTCTAGAAACATTATTCTATTACCCACTATGCATATAAAACTCTATATGGAATCAAATAGCTGAGATGAGCAGAAAGTTTTCTCTGTGCCAGGAATGAAGGTAAGCATTTTCTTTATATTATATCATTTAAACTTAATGACAGAGTAATGAAAATGCAAGTCCCTCAGTCGTGTCTTACTCTTTGCGACCCCCATGAACTAAACAGTCCATGGAATTCTCCAGGCCAGAATACTAGAATACAGAATACTGGAGTGAGTAGCCATTCCCTTCTTCAGGGGACCTTCTCAACCCAGGGATCGAACCCAGGTCTCCCACATTTCAGGTGCCTTCTTTACCAGATGAGCCACCAGGGAAACAACTCCATATGAGATTATCATTATACTGCTGCTGCTACTGCTGCTAAGTCACTTCTCTGCGACCCCATAGACAGCAGCCCACTAGGATGCCCCGTCCCTGGGATTCTCCAGGCAAGAACACTGGAGTGGGTTGCCATTTCCTTCTCCAATGCATGAAAGTGAAAAGTGAAAGTCAAGCTGCTCAGTCGTGTCCGACTCTTCACAACCCCATGGACTGCAGCCTACCAGGCTCCTCCGTCCATGGGATTTTCCAGGCAAGAGTACTGGAGTGGGGTGCCATCGCCTTCTCCGATCATACTATTTTATATCAATTTAGCAGATGAGAAAATCAAGTCTTAAGGAGAAACATAAGCAATGTCATACATTTAGTAAGTGGCAGGGCCACAACTAAAGCTAGATTTTCTGACTTCAAAATCTATGCTTCTAATTGTGGATCCCCTCCATACAGTTTTCCAGAATGTAGAAATGATTGCAACACTGCTTTCCTTTCATACATTAGTCTCACTATAAATTCAATCACTGATCTTTCTAATTGGCCTTGCTCTCAGTGTAGAGGTGTTTAATCAGAACAGAAATGTCCTGAGATGCTTGCTTAGAATCATCCTGATTCACTTGGGCTTTGGTGATAAGTTCTTGCCAGTTGCCCTTGCACAGGAGGCTGTCTTTGCCACCACCTTCTATTATCCTGAGTTCTATTTCCTATTGAACAGGGACACTTTCTCCTGAATGTTTCGATTTTGTAGCATTGTGTTAATATAGAGGATTTCTGTTATTTTGACTGATTTCTGATCTACTGCTCCTGGATATAGGGAAAGAGAAAGAAGTGAAGGTTTCAAGGAAAGCTCAGATCAATGAAAAATATTCAGTATTCATGGCAAGTAAGCATTGCCACAAAATCCTCATTTTCACAAGAATAATTAACATGTGAAATGTTCAAGTCAAAATTGAAAGAAATAGAGATCAGAACAGGGAAACATTACGAGAAAGAAGAATGAGAGAATATTTTTGCTTTGGTTTTGTTTTACATTTATGCTTTAGTAGAAAATACAGCCCCTTTGAGCTTACATGATGGAATCAAGACATTTCTCTTTTTCAACATCCTTCAAGAGGAGACGGGGGAAGGAAGGATCTGCTTGGCACGAAGGACTATTGTATTCCTGACATTGTTTAGAATTGCTGGTGCATGATGATAGTAAAAACAGACCTGTTTTTAGTAAGGTTTCCTATTGTTTTTAAATTCTCTACAGACAATGTTACCCCCTTATTGCCTGCACAGGAGTGGCTCACTCCCCGTAATCTTTCCACCATATGCCACTGCCTGTTTAATGCTAGAAGAGGTCAGGACCTCAATATCATGTCCTAAGATTGCTTGAACAAGCAGTTCTACATCTTCTGTATAATACAGGAGAACCCAAGGGAGACGCATATAACAAAAATGTCCAGTATAGGCAAGCACTTAATGGTATGGAATTCTCCAATTTTTATATATATAATATATTTATTCATTTCTAATATCTCTAAATGCTTTTCAAGATAATATATAATACATTTAATATATATAAATTATATTTATTATATAATATATAAATGCATATTTATATATATTAAATGTATAATGTAAAAATATAAATATGTAAATCTTGAAAAGCATTTAGAGATATTTAGAAATAATTTTCCATTGGAAATCTTAAAGTAAATGCCCCAGGATTCCAGTATTTTCTTATAAGTCACTTTATCATTGAGTCTGCTTTACTCCAGATGCTAGAATAAATGGAAACATCTTTGGCAAAGTGTAGAAGGCAAGGTTAATCGCATATTTCTTTTAGTAGAAAGATTCGGAGAATTTAGGGAGAGAGAATGTGAACATAGCAACACCCCCCACCCCAACCCCACGCACTGTTTCTGATCAAAATTAATGAGTTGTGATCACGTTGGATAAATGAGTAGCTAGCTAATTAAAAAAAAAAAAAGTTTTCACTGTTTCTTCCAAGTTGGAAAATACGTTCTACTTAAAGTTCACTAACTCTATCCAAGAAACTGTCAGCCAGGATTATCAGAATGGCCTCTCAAGACTTGACCCATTGCCCGGGAGTCCAAAGCATGACCTTGATCTCTGTGGTAAAACAACATCTATAAATAATGCATTAAGCATTTTCACATGAAGCCTGAGTAACAGTCTTCATATTTGCTCATGGATTAATGCTGCTTTTTATGGTGTTGTGTAGCTTTCTGTGTAGTAACCTTTAAGAGGTGATTACATGATTTTTTAAAAATCAGAGCATAGCACCTATGCATTCCACAGCCTGGGGCTGTACCCTGTGAGAAGGAAGAAATAACATTTAACATTCCTGAACATCAAGTTAAATGTTTGACAAGTTTGTTTTGATAAAAACATTTTACCTTTTTACGACTTTACGTGCAAAATGAATTAGTGGAATCAAAGTAGAGCCGTATCTCGCATACTTTTTCTCAAATGGCTCCCACTCAGTAAGGTAGTCTGGGGCTCTGGATTAGCTGACCAAGAATATTTTACAAAAATTGAATGAGTCTCCCTCCAGAGCCTCAGCAGCTCTCCAGATTTACACAAGCACAATGAAAAGAGGTCCTTATTGTATTAGGAGCTTTTGCTTTGGTGTCTTTTCTCTTCCAATCATTCTACTCACTGTTAATGGGCAATACACAGAGGACTCTGAGCTGCATCTGATGGTCTCTGTCTAGAAAACCCAGGTTAATGTTGCATAAAAGCAGAGCCAATCTGCTGAAAGAAGCATAGGATTTGAGAAAACATAAGCAACTGGCATGGCTGAATTCTTTTCTCAAAAATACACTTTTACCTTCTCATATGAGCTTAGATGTTTGGCCCAATAAATTCCCTTTTGTAATTAAACTAGATCTGAAAACAATAACAAAGAAACAAATCACAGGATCCCCACCACCAGCCCACCCCTCCACGGGGGTTGGGGGGGAACACAGCACGTGGGTTTTCAATACCGTTTAACATGTTGTTGTTTTTTTTTCCCCTCGCCAGTTCTAATTGCATATCAGCTTTTCTGAATGAACCTTGTACAAAATGAACGGATTTTACTTGCATGTTTTATTCCATATTATTTTGGACAAGAGAAGGTTGTGTGTAGGGGGAGGGGAGATGTAAAATGGACTTCCAAACTGAGGTATGACTGCCATCTAGTGTGGTGTGCTGTACCCCAGAAGACAGGAGAAAGGGTGTCTGAGATAATTCTGTGTGAAATTGCAGAGGCTGGAGGAGGGACAAGACCACTGCTTGAAAGAAATATCCCCCACACCAGTGCATTCACCATATAATGAATTCCTTTGCTACAAACGCATTACTATGTGGTCAAACAATACAAAGTAGTCTATTTTCTCCCAGCAAAATGGAAAAACTCTGGTCAAATTTTAAAAGCAAGTCCTTTATGAGAAGGCACGTCCCAACTGTAAAGGTTGTTAAGCAGCAGGAATGATTTATTCAAGGGAGAAACAGCCCCATGCTTTGAAAACAGTCCAGACACTCATATGTCCACAGCTTTCTGAAAGGATGGTCACGTTTGCATACAGCGAGGCAGATTGTTTTGAAGACACCTGAGTTTCCCTTCAAGCCCTCTGATTATATGGAAAGAAAATAATGTTTGTCACTCATGCCCAGAAAGAATTCATAACATATCTGTTGCTGACAGATGTAAGACACTGGTGAAGCCTCACTGTACAGGATTCCAAAAGTTAAACCTAACCACGAAACAGAGGACATGATACACGAAAATCTGGCTGAATATTTTTATTTATTTTTGCTTCACATGGCTCAAGAATATATATAAAAAGAGAGATGAGAGTACAAACATTATTCTCCTATAACCTATTTATAATTCTCCTCTCTTTTCAAAAATCTGTCCTGTTCTGATACAGATTCAATCAGGTATTTAGCTGGTGCTTTTGTAGCTGTTACTCAGCACCATTTCTTCTCATCACAGGACAATTCTTCAAGCCTTTGTTTCATGAACTGTAACTCTCCCAATACCACTACCATACACACACACACACACACACACACACACCCTATCCCACCCTATCATACGGCAGTTTGTGACCTTATAAACTAAAGACTTAGGTGTCCTGGCTATATCAGAAACTCATGACTCTAAAAGCTCAAAAGGCAGAAACCTTCAGGGACACAAGAGCTAATTTGGAGAGGACTAAGTATAAAATCTAAGCTCAGAGGATCTTTAAGTCATTACCTATGTAGAAGTAACCAGAATTGCAGGGTATTTTTTCTGGTTAAAAAAGTGACCTGTAGTTCTGAGTATCTTGAGCTAAAAATACTGCTATCCTATACTGGGCCCAGAAAGGCTGAAGGAGGAAATAATATTGCCATCCATGTTCTTGGCAAATTAAATGTATCCAGGAGGACATGCTGACATCATAGCCTAAGACTGGCAGAATCTCCAATTTCTCAGGCCGTTTTTTAGAGAGAAAAATGTATAGGGGATTGTGCTTATGACATTCTCAAGTTTTTGTAGCTACCTGTGTGTGACAGGGAAATTCAGGTTAATTTCCTATTGGTGTCCTCCTGCCTATGAAACAGGAAACCAGTAGAAAAATGGGGAAAAATCTAAGGAAAGAGGACATGGTTCCTGGGGAGTGGGTTTAATGCATATCTGATAACATGCATAAAAATCAAGGAGCAGATTTAACTGGTCTGAATATTATTTATAGCAGTAGTATAAAGGTTAAGCTCCTTTTTATCGGGCAAGTAGCTGCTGCTGCTGCTGCTAAGTCTCTTTAGTCGTGTCCGACTCTGTGCAACCCCATAGACGGCAGCCCACCAGGCTCCACTGTCCCTGGGATTCTCCAAGCAAGAACACTGGAGTGGGTTGCCATTTCCTTCTCCAATGCATGAAAGTGAAAAGTGAAAGTGAAAGTGAAGTCGTGTCCGACTCGTAGCAACCCCATGGACTGCAGACTACCAGGCTTCTCCGTCCATGGGATTTTCCAGGCAAGAGTACTGGAGTGGGGTGCCATTGCCTTCTCCGATCGGGCAAGTAGAGAGAAGTACAAGTAGAGCTGTGTGACTTGGGTCCCTATAACCTAATGACCTGTCCCTTCTTTAGATTCAACATAATATTTGTTAATTTATCATTAATCATAGATCAGAAAAAAATTAACATTGTAATCCTACCTATCACAGGGTTAAAATCTACCGGTTTCCTCAGAGACCCTCAAGTTGAAAGTTGAAACCCCTGAAAAAAATCTACCCCTTGTCTTCTAGCACCAAAGCTCAGGCTCCCTGTTTCCTTGCCTCATTTTTTTCCTGCCGCTCTATTTGTCCATTTGCATCTGACATGAATAATGCTACAACCTGGAGAATACACAGCCCCCTGGTAAGGCACTCACCCAGCTTTTCTAGGATTAATCGCAGGCTAAAACCCTAAATAACATTCTGATATATTAACTCCATTAAAATCTAATTCAGTGGCAATAACTTTTAGAAAACCAACAACGAGCTTATGAAGAACAAAGTGAGAAAAGACTAAGAAAAGGTAAATCAATGCTCTAACTGGAAGTAAATCAGAATTAGAGACAAGAGTATGAATTAAAAGAAATCAGGCTAGTCTCAACCCTTGCTACAAACTCATATATTCTCACAAGGTTTACCTTTGAATTTATCTATCTATAGCAAGTAATACTGATGAGTTCTTAGACGATAACAGGCTTTCAAATGTTCATGCTCATGCTCAGTTGCATTCGAACTCTTTTGTGACACCATGGACTATACCCCACCAAGCTCTTCTGTCTATGAAAATTTCCAGGCAAGAATACTCAAGTGGTTTGCCATTTCCTACTCCACGGGATTTTCCCGACCCAGGGATTGAACCTGAGTCTCCTGTTTCTCCTGCATTGGCAGGCAGATTCTTTACCACTGAGCCACCTGGGAAAGACAAATGTTAGCATGTCCAGCTCAATATTGAGGAGCTGTCAAAACACCAAAGAGTTTCCATTTGAACGTCCAATTCATTGTAGATATTCATTAGTCCATTCTTTTGAACCCTTCTCCATGGAGGGCCCTCTTCTAGATTGGGACAAGAAAAAATGAAGAAAATAGGCTATCTCCCAGGTTTCATAAAAGTTGCAGGGATAAAGAATCCATGGAATAACACTGGAAAAACAAACCGGGGTAGCTGAGATGAAGGCATTCAAAGGGAAGATGATGTGAAAACACAGGGAGAAGACAGCCGTCTTCTAGGCAAGAAGAGAGGCCTGGAGAAAATTCTTCCCTTGCAGCCCTCAGAAGGGATCAACACTGCTGCTGTCCTGATCTCGAACTCCCAGCCTCCAGAACTGTGAGACAATAAATTTATGTCTGAGTCACTCATTTTGTAGAACTCCATGACAGCAACCCTAGATTGGATCTGGCATCTAATACATAAAATACAGACCAACACTCTACCACTAACCCAGGGAAAGACATTCCAGAAAGCTGAGACAAGATGAGCAAGGGCCCTGGAAGGGACCTGTGAGGGCTAACTCAAGAAGGCCAGAAACGTTACTCTCATCATCCCCATGACCCCAGCATTCCCATTCCTCTGGCTTCAGTCTTGATTTTATACATGATAGAAAACCTTCAATCCTAAACTCTTTTCTACTGGAAATCGACATCCCCACACACACGTGTGTGCTGTGCTTAGTCACTCATACATGTCCAACTCTTTGTGACCCCATGGACTGCAGCCCACCAGGCTCCTCTGTCCTTGGGATTCTCCAGGCAAGAAAACTGGAGTGGGTTGCCATGCCTTCCTCCAGGGCATCTTCCCAACCCAGGGATTGAACCCAGGTCTCCCACATTGCAGGCAGACTCTTTACCAATTGAACCACTAGGGAAGCCCACATTTGGTATTTAAAAGAGTTTTTGACATGGGCAAAAATGAACATGAAAAAAATGGGGTGAGATATATATTTTTGAAAAGTTTTTTTTTCCCCCATTATATATGACATTTGGTGGGATATAGCTAATGCCAATGGGAGCTTCCTTGATGGTTCAGCAGTAAAGAAAGCTGTGGTACATATACACAATGGAGTATTACTCAGCCATTAAAAAGAATACATTTGAATCAGTTCTAATGAGGTGGATGAAACTGGAGCCTATTATACAGAGTGAAGTAAGCCAGAAAGAAAAACACCAATACAGTATACTAACGCATATATATGGAATTTAGAAAGATGGTAACAATAACCCTGTGTACGAGACAGCAAAAGAGACACTGATGTTTAGAACAGTCTTATGGACTCTGAGAGAGAGGGAGAGGGTGGGAAGATTTGGGAGAATGGCATTGAAACATGTAAAATATCATGTATGAAACGAGTTGCCAGTCCAGGTTCGATGCACGATACTGGATGCTTGGGGCTGGTGCACTGGGACGACCCAGAGGGATGGAATGGGGAGGGAGGAGGGAGGAGGATTCGGGATGGGGAACACATGTATACCTGTGGCGGATTCATTTTGATATTTGGCAAAACTAATACAATTATGTAAAGTTTAAAAAATAAAATAAAATTAAAAAAAAAAAAAAAAAGAATCCACCTTCCAATGCAGGGCATGCAGGAGATGTGGGTTTGACTCCTGGGTCAGGAAGATCCTCTGGAGTAGGAAATGGCAACCCACTCCAATATTCTTGCCTGGGAAATCCCATGAACAGAGGAGCATGTTGGGCTATAGTCCGTGGGGTCACAATGAATCGGACACAACTTAGCGACTACACAATAACAGTTAATGCCAATGGTCTAGATTTTAAAAATGAGAAATTTTGTAAAATAGGCAGCATTTGATTTCATTTATCATTGCCTCTATTTTGGCATTTCATCAGGAAACAAAAATTAACATAAGTAGTTAATGTAGCAAAATTGAAAAACTGGAAAAAGAATATTGCACTTTCCTGGTCCCACTAATTGTCTATGTGTGTGCACATGTCTCTGTGTGTGTGTGTATGTGTCTGTATAAAACTGCACTAACTTTTCCTGGTCTGATTTAGTTTCTGATACTACCAATCACAAGTGTGCAAATTTGCTGCACAGACATTGAAAGAACATTTGTGTAAGGCTCACACATGTTCAAGTTCCCACTGTACCATCCACTGATATTGTGACTTTGGGTCACTGCTTTCTCTAAGCCTCAGTTACTTCATCTGTACAAGTATGAATTTAAAATACCCATCCTGCTTATCTCAAAAGTTGATTATGAGATCCAGATGGTATTCTGTAATTGGAAGTGTTTGGTAATAGCAATAATGTGATATTGATAGCAAGTCACTGGGTCACTATCCTTTTGAAGCATATTAAAAAGTGCTGTCAGTTTCAATTTTCAAGGAGCGGTGCATTTCAATATCCTTCACGTTGATGGTATCAGAACCATTGTTTATGCTGAGCTCTGCATTCTTCAAGAAATGTCATGATGTAAAATTAAAAAAACAAAACAAAACATTATCTCCATACATATAGTGCTCCATGCTATTCCAGAGTGGATCACCAGCTTTGGGTAAGTATTAGAAAGCTCTGTAGTCATCAAAAAACAAAACAAAACCAACCCACAAGTGTTTTGTCCATTAAGAGCACCATTACTTGATTTTGCATCTCCCGCAGGAGAGGTATGAGTGAAGAGCAGACAGAAGGTTATAGTACCAGCCTGCCTGGAAGTCCCTCCACAAGAAAAAAAAAAAGTTGAGGTGTTTCCCCTGCTCCCAGATAGAAACTGTAATATGTATTTGAAATGGATTCAACATAAAGAAAATGACCAAAAACAAATTGTTTGTTAACACTCAACCTGTTCCTCTTCTAGCTCTCCCCATCTCAGTCGTTGTCAGCTCTACGTAATCAACTACTCAAGCCAGAGCTCTGGAAGTGGTTCTCAGCATGCTTTCCTCCTTGACCTGATGGGTTCAATCTATCTCCCCAAACTGTTGACTTAATCTCAAAGTCATATCTTGATCTGTCTTCCTTTGTTCATCTCCATGCCACTGTTACGGTTCACTGTGATGAGCCTCCCATCATGTTTGAACTACTGAAGGAGCCCTAACTGCCCTTTGGTTCCTACTCTTACTTCTCTCCAATCTATCCGTCACACACAGCAAGGATGAGTTTCAAAAATATAAATTGGATTATGTTATCTCCTGATTAAAATCCTCCAAAGGCATCATCCAAATCCCAACCACAGCTCGCCAAGCCCTCAGTCGCTCATGACAAAGCCTTCCGTATCTGTATTTTTGTCTCCTACCTGTTATTCATAGTGACACACCTACGTTGTTCTTCTTCTCTTCTTGGAGCCAAGCTCCTCCTGGCCTTCTGGGTCTGCCACTTCCTGCTTCCTTTAAGTGCTTTTCATTCATGAGTCTTTATGAGATGGAATCTTTTCGGTAATTTCTAGTTTCAGTTCAAACTCCACTTTCTCAAAAAGACCTCCTCATGATCTCAAGTAGTCCCCTCCCCACCTGTCATTCACTCTTCTATCACCTGATTTTATTGTCTTTAAAGAACTTAGAATGTGAAAGTTTCTTGTTTATGAACAGGCTAATTATTGGTCATTCTCCCCCTGGAATCCCTCCCCTCCCCTCGCAACATACTGGAAATTAAATTGCACCAGAGCAAACATTTTTGCTGTCTTGTG
This sequence comes from Bubalus kerabau, assembly GCF_029407905.1. Classification (NCBI taxonomy): domain Eukaryota; kingdom Metazoa; phylum Chordata; class Mammalia; order Artiodactyla; family Bovidae; genus Bubalus; species Bubalus kerabau. The sequence goes on from NC_073626.1 coordinate 18,324,920, forward strand.
CCATGTCTGGTACCTAAACATAAATTAAAAGAATAATGTAAGATGGAACAATCTTTACCCAGGTAGAGCTACCTGGGTAAAGGTATGGCCCAGCGGCCGGAGGGGAGACATCCTGTGCAGAAGAGCATAGTACAGGTACATTGCTGGATGGGGCTTCATACATTTAAGGAGGTAAAGGACTGAATAGGAATCAGGATTTATCCTGAGAAGACAAGATCCAGCTCGTCCTTTCAGATGGAAGACATGGCCTTAGAAATCTGCTTTCCATAAGAAGAAGTGATCAAATTTTGCTATGTTTGAAAATAACTTTAACCAAAAGAAGTTTTTTTGTTTGTTTGTTTGTTTTTTTAATTTTATTTTATTTTTAAACTTTACAAAATTGTATTAGTTTTGCCAAATATCAAAATGAATCCACCACAGGTATACATGTGTTCTCCATCCTGAACCCTCCTCCCTCCTCCCTCCCCATTCCATCCCTCTGGGTCGTCCCAGTGCACCAGCCCCAAGCATCCAGTATCGTGCATCGAACCTGGACTGGCAACTCGTTTCATACATTATTGATTGGGAGGTTTGATGTCCCTGGGATCAGGGTGTCCCTGATATTGGCCCATGTGGTTAAGAATGAATCATAGCAGAGAAGATAACTTTACCTCTTTTTTGATGACACCTTTAAACAGGATCCATGCACAGAGAACAGCTGGATCAGGGGTGAGCTCACTAGCATGGTTCAGCTGTTAAGACCAGGGATGTGCTTTCAATAAGAGAATTACAGGATTTTTCTTTTAAAGAAGAAACTTTAACAATCATACAGGCCAACCACTACCCATACTACAAATAAATCAACCAACCCATAATTCAAAATGAGGAACAAAAGTCCAAGAAGTTGATTAAAAAACTCTTTCTGCTTCCTAATTTAAGACTGTTCCCATACTTCATTCCATGAAGAAAAAGCCAAAAACCTTGCTCATCTTCCTTCTCCACCTAAGATGGTCCCAAAGTGTGACATAAGCTGGCATATGACATGGTGGAAATCACTTCTGTGGAGGTCTGCCAAATGACTTGAGTGTTTCACTCTAAATTCAGCCAAACCCAGGGAAATTCTTAGCCACGTTTCTCAGGCCCCAGCCCCTATTTTGCTGCACTGAGTCACACCTTTCCAAGGCTGCTCAGAATGCATCCCCCAGCGAAGGCACACAACACTGTCAGGATGGCGAAGCCAATCTTTCCATACATAAAGTGCAGTAATAACTCTCTCTCTTTCATTTTCCGTGCTTCATCCAGCTTTAAGGCTTTTCAGATACAACAATTTCTCTTTGTTCTCTGCAGTTGAGGTTGTGCATATGATAGATCCAACATTAAAAAATATCACTCAGACATTTCCTGTGTCACCTGCACAGACTGTTTGGGAGATCAAGGCTTCTGCCTGAGCCCTGGGGAGTATCTCTTCTCTCCAAGAAAACACATCAAAGAGAAAAGCCCCCTCCTCCACAAATAATCAAAGCAATCCGAACATAAGCAGAAAGTGAAATGGGAAAGTGAGATGCTGCTCAATGCATTAGTCACATGCTGCTTTCAGGGCATCCCATTTCCTGCTTTGTCTTCTCTCCCTGGCTGCTGCCCACAAGGTGACTAATACTGAATAGTTACACTGGTGTGTGACGTACTGGGCTGTCCTATTTGGCAGCTTTCAACTGCCTGGTGGAAAAACTGAGTTGTTCATCCCTTCCATCATCCTCCTCCCTCTCTCCCTTTCCAGTCTTCTCAGAATACAGGAATTTCTTATTATCTTAGGGGTCCTTGTTGCCTCTTTCTCATGGTGTTTTGTCCACTAGAATCTGCTTGAAAAGTGCTCTGTTCCTCCCCTCATTGGAGCCCCCAGAAAACTGGCAGTCTCGACACTTTTCTGACATGTCTAAACAAGTCAGACTCTTTCTGCCAACTCCCAGTTGCTCTCTGAACCTTTTTAATCCTGTAGAATGCAAACTAATCTACAGAGAGAAAGGTGCCAGGCCTGGTCTGGCAGCTGGAGCTAGGAATGTCAGAGTGGGGAATATGATAAATACACCTGCCACAGAGAAAGGGAGAGACGTAGCCAGACTCAGCACCACAATGAGGTTATTTAATGTACAGAGATAGGCAGGACACTCTCCAGTATCTTCAGCTACAAACTGCATGGAGGTGATTTGTTCAGAAAGAAAAATGACAGCTATTAATAATGTGTACAGTCTGGAGGTGGCTGTGTTTGGGAAGATGGGGAGATAAGGAGCAGAAATCCTGTGTCCCCTGAGATCATTCTTAGCTTTTCTCTGTTTGATCCAAGACTACGGTATAGATCACAAGTGCCTCGTGATCTATACGTCCATGCTGCGGAAGAAGAGGCATGGTTGCCTCCTACACAGAAGCAACTGGATTCAGTTAATATCGGGCTGGTCCAGAAGCAAAAAGTTAACACTGGGGAAGAAGGTGTCTTTCTGTGTTCTCAACTTCTCTCTGGGTCTGGAGTGGTATGCTGGGCAAAGCCTTGAGTTTAGTTAGATTTGAATTGAAAAATTGTGGAATTGTTTCTACCATCTTTTTTCTTAAGGCAATCAAGCTGTCAGGTCTCTGGACTAATAAAATATTTCCCTTTAATTAAGATATGGATCCGATACTTTATGTATACGTGTGTGTGTGTGTGTGTGTGTGTTTGTACATGCACTAACCTTCTGCTCTTTCAATTAAAGGCAAATCTGGAGATAGAGACTTAGAAAAGTTCTCAAAAAATCACAAATGAACGTCTGAAGTTTGCCTTAACCAATTTTTTCTAAGATTATAATCTCCTGGAGGGCAAAGACTATATCATTTTACTTAATATCAACCCCCCAAATATGGAACCATATACAGTTAAGTAGTTGGAAAATTATTTGGATGACCATGACACTAGTGAAAAGATAGCTTAAACTGTTAAATGAAATTATGACATAGGCTATTTAATCAGTTTCTTAGAGCAAAGTAAGATTGGTTGACATATAAATAGATAATGGCAACTAGAATATTGGGAGATAGACTCTTAGGCACCACAGAAATATTGAACTTAAACACAAAATCAGTCTTTCCTTTCCCTCAACACAGACAAACCAACTAGCAGCTAGATCTTCCTAAGGAATCAGATTCTAGATCTTTTTCCTTCGTTTCTTATAAAGGACTATGGCCTCAACTCTATTTACCTAGGTTGACAAAAATGTAGCCTGATGAATAATATGCATCCATTTTCTTTCAAAATGTTGGCCTTGTAAGAAGCTACTTAAAAAAGTCACCTGATTTTCTATAATACTTTTGTTCATGGAAAAATCACAAGTATTTCCTAAGGTGCAAAAAGCATAATTGCAAGTTATTCTGAAGCTTACACTATACTCTTAAAGTAGTAGATTTTATAGAACATATTGTAACAATGTAAATAATTGGACACTGATAAAATTTTCATTTACTATTTTTTTTTTGACACTAAGGTCAATATTTGTCACTGTTACAGCCACAAACCTCAGAGGAATTATGTGTGATACGTTCTATTTCTCAGCTAAGCAGTCAGGGAAACAGCCAACTGGCCACTGAGTTCAACAGTCAAACTCAATTTAGAGTTTATAAACACCCAAATTAAGTACCCAGAACACCTACATTAAGCCTTGAAAATAAAATTACACCAAAATGCTTTAGAATCATCTTGATACCTCAGATAAATGTCTGGTGAGTCAATATTTAAATATCCAAGCAATATATACTAACCTTCCACAAATCTATATCAATAATATTTTCAGAAATTAACTAGAAAAAAAATGCACTTTAGGGTGTCTAAATAGCTCAGTGGCCTTCTGTCTACTGAGAAAAAATTTTTAAAGTCATTAATAAAATTTTTTATCCAAGTGAGAGATACATGACCTTTACTGCAGAAATGATAGTAGTCTAGGAACTCAGACAATTAGCAGAATCAAATACTTAGTTTTGATTTATGAGTTTAGTTCAGTTCAGTCGCTCAGTCCTGTCCAACTCTTTGCGACCCCATGAATTGCAGCATGGCAGGCCTCCCTGTCCATCACCAACTCCCGGAGTCCACCCAAACCCATGTCCATCAAGTCAGTGATGCCATCCAACCAGCTTATCCTCTGTCATCCCCTTCTTCTTCTGCCCTCAGTCTTTCCCAGCATCAGGGTCTTTTCCAGTGAGTCAGCTCTTCGCATCAGATGGCCAAAGTATTGGAGTTTCAGCTTCAACATCAGTCCTTCCAACGTACATCCAGGACTGACCTCCTTTAGGATGGACTGGTTAGATCTCCTCACAGTCCAAGGGACTCTCAAGAGTCTTCTCCAACACCACAGTTCAAAAGCATCAATTCTTTGATGCTCTGGTTTCTTCACAGTGCAACTCTCACATCCATACATGACCACTGGAAAAACCATAGCCTTGACTAGACGGACCTTTGTTGGCAAAGTAACGTCTCTGCTTTCTAATATGCTGTCTAGGTTGGTCATAACTTTCCTTCCAAGGAGTAAGTATCTTTTAATTTCATGGCTGTAGTCACCATCTGCAGTGATTTTGGAGCCCAGAAAAAGTCTGTTACTATTTCCACTGTTTCCCCATCTATTTGCCATGAATACCATCTCTACCTGTTTCTTTAGTTTTATATCTCCTGCAGACTCCATAAATTTCCACTGTACTTTTATTGAAGTGATTCTGATTAGTTAAATATTATGAAAAAGAGCAGAGCAAATAATCATAAGACAAAGTAGTACTTTAATTGAGTCAATGCTTCTATCAACACATGAATTTGAGTATAAATTTATTTATTCATATTAAAAATAAATCATCCCTTGTGTAAGATACAAAAGTTGAAGTAGAGGCAACAACAATCCATGTAAACTGTTTGAAACTTACAGAATGTTTGATCTTGGAATGTCCACTACAATGAGCAAGTATTACATGGTTTTATTTGAAATTCAGTTACATTCATAAAATACGGTTCTATGAAACCTGAGATTATACTGAAATGGCCTCTTCAATTCACCCTAGCACAGTCATTAAGAAAACATATTATCCTTAGTAACATATTATAGGAAGCAACAATAACCATCTGTATGAAATTCATAATTTTATAAAACCAGTAACATAATTATAATCATTTTCTATTAAAGGCACAGGTCAATCATTCAAAGACATTTTCCATATCTAGATAATACCACAATAGCAGCAATTATTTACCTTGCCCCAAACATCAGAACCAAATGCTAAAAATGAAAATATCTAAATATGTTCCTGAAACCAAAGGGCAAGGTGATAAAGAAAGAAGATCAACATCTCTATAGAAGCTTCAGACCTTGAGAGAGACAGTCCACTTTGCCATAGAAACAACTGCAGAATAAATAAGCAATCAGAGCAGCATTATGGAGAGTCAGTTCTGCATTTTAAAATCATGGTGTGATAATGCTAATTCAATATGAAAATCTTCCCAATTAGCCATTTCAGTAAACTAGCAAATTAACCAATCTCTTATTATAGAAAGTGCCATTTTCACAATTTAATAAAACACAAATCTATTATGGCAAATAAGGTTAATGTGGGAAAATGCCATAGACATTTTAAAAATGAGACTTTGTAAGGTGCTAATGAGCCCTTCTAAAAAAGTAGGTCATTTTGGCTCTGCGCTGCCATTGTTCTGAAACTAGTCTAGGAAGAAATATAGAGTAATAACATTGAAAACATAGAAATAAACTCTAATTTGTGAATTCACTTAGACTCACAAACCTCTCTGCATATTCTTATAAAATATTTCTTTCAAGAACAAAAAAAGTTGCTCCCAGCCTAGGACTTGGAGAGAGAATGGAAATAGTGTCTTGTCACCTCTGTATTGAGGACTTCTTATCAACCTACATGAGAATTAACTCTCTCTATCTTAAAATCCAACCATATTCTATGCCCTAACAAAGTCTAGTCTCCAAAGGGAAGGGATCCACCAGAGGTCAAATTCGAAGCCAAGTCCAGACAAGGGAATACTGGGACTTCCCTGGTAGTCCAGCCATTGAGAATCTGTCTTGCAATGCAGGAGACATGGGTTTGATCTCTGGTGGGGGAATTCAGAGATCTCACATGCCACGGATCAACTAAGCCCATGCACTACAATGAAAGATCCCACATGATAATTAAGAACTGACACAGTCAAATAAATAAATAAATAAAAATATTTTTAAAAAGAAAAGAGAATCCTGCCCCAATTCCAGCTGTCTCACTCAGGGGAAGGTATGTCAACAGGGAACCACATGTCAAGTAAGAGGGTTAGAGACACTGCAGTCAGAGATGGGAGTAGGAGAATGAGATGGGACTACATTCCTGGAGGAGAATTAGAAACATTTGTGTCACCTCAGGAGAAGGCAATGGCACCCCACTCCAGTACTCTTGCCTGGAAATTCCCATGGACGGAGGAGCCTGGTGGGCTGCAGTCCATGGGGTCGCTAAGAGTCGGACACGACTGAGCGACTTCACTCTCACTTTTCACTTTCATGCATTGGAGAAGGAAATGGCAACCCACTCCAGTGTTCTTGCCTGGAGAATCCCAGGGACGGGGGAGCCTGGTGGGCTGCCGTCTATGGGGTCGCACAGAGTCGGACACGACTGAAGTGACTTAGCAGCAGCAACAGCAGCAGCAGCGTCACCCCTGAGACACAGGCTCACAAAAAGGCCGAGACTTGGTAAGATTTTAGAATGCCCCTCCCCCTCCACATTTTACAACATCAAAAGTTTCTAATACAACAGCAGTGGATTATAGCTGGAAAACACATAGTTATAGTTGGAGCTTTCAACATCCCTCTGTCAGTAATTGAAAGATCAAGCAGGCAGAAAATCAGTAAGATTATTGATAATCTGAAAAACACTATCAATCAACTTGATCTAATTGACATTTATGAAATATGCTAAACAACAACAGAATACACATTCTTCTCAAGCTCACATGGCATATTCATCAAGATAGACCACATTCTGGTCGGTAAAATACAACTTCATACAGAACATGTTTCAGACCAAAACAGAGATAAAGCAGAAAGCCTTCAAGGACCTATAGTAGTTTCTTCTAGGTCTTTTGTTCTTTTGAAAGACAATAAAATTGAAGGATTCACATTGCCCAATTTCAAGACTTATAAAGCTACCAGAAACAAGATAGCATGGTCCTGGCAAAATAAAAGGCATATTGGTGACTGGAACAGAATGTAGAGCCCAGAGATAGACCCAAACAAATATAGTCAACTGATTTTTGACAGAGACGCAAAGTCATTGCAATGAAGAAAGGATAGTCTTTTCAACAAATCTCCCATACAGAAAAATTCCAAATAATTTTGGTAAGTGCTGACCCCTCAAAGTGTTGGCACATAACTAACTCTCCATCCCTTAGTTTGCTCTGCAATATGGCACCTTCCTTCCAAAGAGTACATTATTGGAAAGGGGTCAAGAGGGACTTTATTTATTTATTTTTATTGGAGGCTAATTACTTTACAATATTGTGGTGGGTTTTGCCATACATTCACAGGAATAAGCCATGGGTGTACATGTGTTCCCCATCCTGAACTCCCCTCCCACATCCCTGCCCATTCCATCCCTCAGGGTCATCCCAGTACACTAGCCCTGAGCACCGTGTCTAATGCATCAAACCTGGACTGGCGACCTATTTCACATATAATATACATGTTTCAATGCTATTCTCTCAAATCATCTCACCCTCACCTTCTCCCAAAGAGTCCAAAAGACTGTTCTATACATCTGTGGCTCTTTTTCTGTCTCTCATATAGGGTCATCGTTACCATCTTTCTAAATTCCATATATATGTGTTATATACTGTATTGATGTTTTTCTTTTTGACTTACTTCACTCTGTATAACAGGCTCCAGTTTCACTCACCTCATTAAAACTGATTCAAATGCATTCTTTTTAATAGCTGAGTAATAGTCCATTGTGTATATGTACCACTGCTTTCCTATCCATTGGTCTGCCGATGGACATCTAGGTTGCTTCCATGTCCTGGCTATTATAAACAGTGCTGCAATGAATATTGGGGTACATGTGTCTCTTTCAATTCTGGTTTCCTTGGTGTGTATGCCCAGCAGTGGGATTGCTGGGTCATAAGGCAGTTCTATTTCCAGTTTTTTAAGGAATCTCCACACTGTTCTCCATAGTGGCTGTACTAGTTTGGATTCCCACCAACAGTGTAAGAGGGTTTCTTTTTCTCCACACCCTAAGAGGGACTTTATACTGGCAGAACGGGACAAGCACTACCTTAGCCAAATGATAAAGGTTAATAGCAACAGTGATAAGTCCTGCTGAGAACAATTACCACTGATATGCTAAAAGAAGGACAACCTTCCTCTGTGATATTTTCTCTCTCCTGTTTAACCAAGAGAAACATCAGAAAAAAAAAATTGAGGAATATTCCACAAATACCTGGCCAGTAGTCCCCAGAACTGTTCAGGTATTCAAAAATAAAGGAAGTCTGACAAACTTTCACAGTCTATTGGAGCTTAAGAAATATTATGACTAAATGTAATCTGATATCCTAGAACAGAAGAGGGACAATCAAGAAAAAATAGTGATGTTGGAATAAATTGTGGATTTTAGTTGTAATAGTATAACAAAATTGGTGCATTAGCTGCAACAAATGTACCATAGTAATGTTAACAACCGAGGAAACTTGCATCTGGGAATACAGAAATTCTGTAATATTTTTGCAACTTTACTAAAAAACAAAAAATATAGTTCATTTGTTTTTTGGAAAATACTAGCCTGACTCATACTGGCCTGTTCAACTCAGCCAGGTTTTTTCTTTTTCTCCTAATGTGTCAATATAGCAATCTATATTTGTGTGATATTACATTTTATTCTTTCCTGAGTATTGGGTACCAGTAGTCACTCAATAAACATTTCCTGAATGGTAACATATCGTTCTTCCTTAAGTTCCCAGACAAAAATATTATTTTAAGGAAAAAGAAAAGCTTCAGGCATCAATAAAATGAAACCTCTTTATCACTGGATCCATTTAAAAGCATTTTTTTTTCAACACAGAATCTTTTAATATGTTAATCACATTAGACAACCCATACAAATACCTAACCCAAATCCACTTTACCACTATAATGGGATTTGAAATACATATTTTTTAAATTTTATTTTATTTTTAAACTTTACAATATTGTATTGGTTCTGCCATATATCAAAATGAATCTGCCACAGGCATACACATGTTCCCCATCCTGAACCCTCCAAAAAGTCCTCTTTTTTGAAAAAAGAACAAAATTAATCTCTATAAGAGAAAAACTCTATAGAGGACAGAAACCATGTTATTTCATAAAACTTTTCTGTCTTTTCAGAACCAAAAAAAAAAAGTCATAAGACATTTTAAAAGAGAAGAAAGCCACCCTCCCCCCCACCAAAAAAACAACAACAACAACGTGAGTTTTCAAATCTGCTGAGTTGTAGGCTTCATGAATCTCTTTAACAAGTGGTGCTGGGAAAACTGGTCAACCACTTGTAGAAGAATGAAACTAGAACACTTTTCTAACACCATACACAAAAATAAACTCAAAATGGATTAAAGATCTAAACGTGAGACCAGAAACTATAAAATTCCTAGAGGAGAACATAGGCAAAACACTCTCTGACATACATCACAGCAGGATCCTCTATGACCCACCTCCCAGAATATTGGAAATAAAAGTAAAAATAAACAAATGGGACCTAATTAAAATTAAAAGCTTCTGCACAATAAAGGAAACTATAAGCAAGGTGAAAAGACAGCCTTCAGAATGGGAGAAATTAATAGCAAATGAAGCAACTGACAAACAACTAATCTCAAAAATATACAAGCAACTCCTACAGCTCAACTCCAGAAAAATAAACAACCCAATCAAAAAAATGGGCCAAAGAACTAAATAGACATTTCTCCAAAGAAGACATACAGATGGCTAACAAACACATGAAAAGATGCTCAGCATCACTCATTATCAGAGAAATGCAAATCAAAACCACAATGAGGTTCCTTTCATGCCAGTCAAAATGGCTGCAATCCAAAAGTCTACAAGCAATAAATGCTGGAGAGCGTGTGGAGAAAAGGGAACCCTCTTACACTGTTGGTGGGAATCCAAACTAGTACAGCCACTATGGAGAACAGTGTGGAGATTCCTTAAAAAACTGGAAATAGAACTGCCTTATGACCCAGCAATCCCACTGCTGGGCATACACACCAAGGAAACCAGAATTGAAAGAGACACGTGTACCCCAATGTTCATTGCAGCACTGTTTATGATAGCCAGGACATGGAAGCAGCCTAGATGTCCATCAACAGATGAATGGATAGGAAAGCAGTGGTACATATACACAATGGAGTATTATTCAGCCATTAAAAAGAATACATTTGAATCAGTTCTAATGAGGTGGATGGAACTGGAGCCTATTATACAGAGTGAAGTAAGTCAGAAAGAAAAACACCAATACAGTATATTAACACATATATATGCAATTTAGAAAGATGGTAATGATAACCTTCTATGTGAGAGAGCAAAAGAGCCACAGATGTATAGAACAGTCTTTTGGACTCTATGGGAGAGGGAGAGGGTGGGATGATTTGGGAGAATGGCATTGAAACATGTATAATATCATATAAGAAACCAATCGCCAGTCCAGGTTCGATGCAGGATATAGGATGCTTGGGGCTGGTGCACTGGGATGACCCAGAGGAATGGTATGGAGAGGGAGGTGGGAGGGGGGGTTCAGGATGGAGAACACGTGTACACCCCTGGCAGATTCATGTTGATGTATAGCAAAACCAATACAATATTGTAAAGTAATTAGCTGCCAATTAAAATAAATAAATAAATTTAAAAAAAGACTTTTTCATTACAAGATAAATCTTGGGGAAGAAAAGAATACCAAATTCTTAGAAATCATGTCTGAGAAACTTATTTTTCCCTGGAGCTCAATTCTTAAGGGGTCTCAAGGAATTAGGACTTCAGGGCTTACAAACACAGAATCACTGAATAATTCAAGTTGTGAAGCTCAATATGCAGATATTATACGTTCCAGGAATATTTGTCCACAAATTTCATATGGACAACAGAAATAATCATCTATTGTTAAATATTCAGTTCAGTTCAGTTCAGCTCAGTCGTGTCCAACTGTTTGCGACCCCATGAATCACAGCATGCCAGACCTCCCCGTCCATCGCCAACTCCCGGAATTCACTCAAACTCATGTCCATCGAGTCGGTGATGCCATCCAGCCATCTCATCCTCTGTCGTCCCCTTCTCTTCCTGCCCCCAATCCCTCCCAGCATCAGGGTCTTTTCCAATGAGTCAACTCTTCACATGAGGTGGCCAAAGTATTGGAGTTTCAGCTTCAACATCAGTCCTTCCAGTGAACACCCAGGACTGATTTCCTTTAGGATGGACTGGTTGGATCTCCTTGCAGTCCAAGGGACACCACAGTTCAAAAGCATCAATTCTTTTGGCGCTCAGCTTTCCTCACAGTCCAACTCTCACATCCATACACGACCACTGGAAAAATCATGGCCTTGACTAGATGGACCTTTCTTGGCAAAGTAATATCTCTGCTTTTCAATATGCTGTCTAGATTGGTCATAACTTTTCTTCCAAGTATTACTTAACAACAATTAACTCCTGAAGACTTTACATTTTGCCAACATGGAAAAAATAGAAAACAAAAGTAAAAATGACCTTCACTATCTTTCATCTGCAATAAAATGTGGGCATACTGCCCTTTGGATGGGGCAAGAGTAAGAAAGAAGTTACAAATCTCTTTGTATCACTAATGATATCAGAACAGCTTGCTTCTATTTTAACCTCAGCAATCTCACTGGGATCTTTTTCCTCCACAGCTTACTTCCTTTTATCCTCATTTTCTTTATGAGAAGAGGATATATATTGAATGGACCCAAGCATGAAAGGTAGTTCCCAGAATGGATTAGAAAATTCCCAGTTTATATTATACACTGTATTTTTATTTCCTAGTTATATACTTAAGATGCTTATATTTAAACATTTTATAGCTTCCTTTTTGAAAGCCCTCTCTTTTTCAGTGGTTAAATACCTTGAAGCCAAGATCTTACATTAAAGGAGAATCTAATTAGACCTTTCAATTCAGACAGGCTGCTGAACTCTTTTAGCTCCACTATTGAAATGTACAGTAAAACTTTTTTTTTTTTTTTTTGTCTTCATGGTGAAAATAGCAGTTATCTTCAAGAAAAAGACATGAATTATCCCACCTCAATTTAAGCATAAGGCACAAGCAGGTGACCCTGCCTCTTTGTCCTTCTACATAAGAAGGAAGGTGGTTTTCAAATTTTGAGACTGCTACTGGGAGTCGGGATGCAGAGAAAGTGTGTTGTTGCTGCTTTAAACCCTTAAATACATCACGTCTAAAATGCCTTCACGTTGAAAGCATGAAAATTGCAGTAACTACTTCAATAAGCAAGTAGTTTAAATATAATTTCTGGCACCATGTATATGTTCACAGAGAAAATGAGTTAAGAAAGACAGAAAGCAGTTTTACAAAAATGAAAGCATAAAATTCTAAATATGCTTGCAAGTGTGTATCCATGAAAGTAATGTCATTAAAAAAAAAAAAAAAAGAATTAGCTATTGACAAGAAAGCATATTTCTTCCTAACTGACATTTGGCATTAAACTAGCTTTGAGAAAGAGGATAGAAAAACCTTATAACAGAAATTGCTATCATCAATATCAAATGAAGCATGTCAAGCTTACAACCAGGAACTAAAAAGGATTTGGGATGCAAAGAGAATGGGGGCGGGGAAGAAGACAACCTCTATAAGGTTAAATCAGAATAACTTACATCACTTCTGAATGAAAAACACTCGAAGATGATGCTCAGAAAGCTGATCCAGTGGATAAAGAACAGCAGAAAGGATGCCCCACTCACACATTAACAGACCACCAGAGCTACCATACAAATTTTGCACCTTAGCCTGTGACCATTTGCAGTATTTGGGGGCAAAATAAATATAAATGCTGGATTCTGCCTTTACTTGGGGTGACTAATGCAGAATGTTAATAGACTAAGGTCTCATAAAACAACTCTGTAGTCATTACCTCCATTACTGTGTTGGGCAGTAAATTCCTTGCAGAGTGTTGACAAGTTATGTTTTCTCTTCATCGTATACTTGAATGCTGGAAAATTATGCTTCTAAAAGTTATTCATCATTGTTTCAAAGCAGTTGTACTTTTAAAGGGCAGAGCCACCCTTCATTATCTAGGCCAGATACTTAGAAAATTCTCAGAATCAAATCACTTTCAGTGCTGGATGATCACCCTTTGAAAAATAGTTATATGCCTTTGGGTTAAAAGTTCTCACTTTGGCAAATTATTTCTGTATTTCCTCACCTGCCTAGAATTAGAGGATGAACTAAAGAGATAAGAAGGAATCTGGTATAAGAATGTAGATCTATCATGGGTAACAGGAAAAGCCCAATCAGGAAGATACCAGGAATTCTTTAATGATCACTCAACCCTTTCCTTAATCCTCTCATGATTTGCAAACTTTCATTTATCCAGAGACCTTATTAAAAATAAATCTTACTGGAAGTTTGCCATATAGAACAGATAAATAAGAAATTCATTTGATTAAGGTGAAATGGAATGTTTAGAGGGTGGGGTGCTGTGCTGAGGTGAAGAGATGCTTCTTAAGATCTGGAGATGAGTATAGAAGCATATAGCAATATGAAATGAAATATAAAATATAAGCAATATGAAAACTACTTCCAGTTCCACCCTAGCAACACACTCCCACCCTTCCATTTCCTGTTAGGAATCAGCACCTACATTGGTGCCACAGGTTCCTTGCTCTAGAATGGTCTATGGAAAAAGGCTCAGCGATAAGCTCCAAATACTGATACATCCCAAACTATTTCATTCTGGTCCCAAATATTTTGTTTGGATGTTAAAAGATGCTGAAGTCCTAAAATAAAATTCTTCAAGCAGCACTGTACCAATGAAGACAATCAGATATGTCCATTGTCTGCAGCCAGGTTCTCTCCTGGAGCTCTGACATTTGTGATTAACACATGACTGGAATTCAGTAGTGAATATTTGGATCAGGAATTTCAGACAAAAGTGAAGAGGAGAAGACAATAGTTATTTCCAGCGGGGGCTAAAAAGGTGCCCAATTTTTAAGCTGTCTTGATGCAATAGAAAGAGCACAGGATTTAGTCAAAACACCTTGGCGACCTGATGTGAACAGACAAATCATTGGAAAAGACCTGGATGCTGGAAAAGATTGAAGGCAGGAGGAGAAGGGGATGACAGAAGATGAGATGGTTGGATGGCATCACTGACTCAATGGACATTAGTTTGAGCAAACTCTGGGAGATGGTGAAAGACAGGGAAGCCTGGTGTGCTGCAGTCCATGGGGTCTCAAAGAGCTGGACACGACTGAGCAACTGAACAATGAAAACAACCTTGGTTCATGTCCTGATGTCAACATACAGTGGCTGAATGATTATTTACAAGTCATTTATTTAAAATTCAAAGTTCTTACAAGATGAAAACAAGAGTAGCACCAACCTTTTAACACTGTTTCAAGGATTCGTGAAATAGAGTAACCAAGGTCTAGGATTCTGTGCAAAGTATACATTCCTAAGGACCTTGCATCCTTTATTGCTCACATCATATAAGACTAATACTGACAAAGATGATCTCTATCTTGAGTCGTCTCCTAGCGTGCCGAGCTGATGTGGCAATGGTACAAAACAGTTGAAAATTCACTTGATCCAAATATTTGGAACTTCCTGATACTTACTGGATTTTCAACATCGAAAGATTTACACAGTTTCAAAATTTTTGTATGACTTAATTCAGTTCAGTTCAGTTTAGTCGCTCAGTCGTGTCCGACTCTTTGCGACCCCATGAATCGCAGCACGCCAGGCCTCCCTGTCCATCACCAACTCCCAGAGTTCACTCAAACTCATGTCCATCGAGTCAGTGATGCCATCCAGCCATCTCATCCTCTGTCGTCCCCTTCTCCTCCTGCCCCCAATCCCTCCCAGCATCAGAGTCTTTTCCAATGAGTCAACTCTTCGCATGAGGTGGCCAAAGTACTGGAGTTTCAGCTTTAGCATCAGTCCTTCCAAAGAAATCCCAGGGCTGATCTCCTTCAGAATGGACTGGTTGGATCTCCTTGCAGGCCAAGGGACTCTCAAGAGTCTTCTCCAACACCACAGTTCAAAAGCATCAATTCTTTGGCACTCAGCCTTCTTCACAGTCCAACTCTCACATCCATACATGACCACAGGAAAAACCATAGCATTACAAAAAAGCAAAATAGCTGTCTGGAGAGGCCTTACAAATAGCTGTGAAAAGAAGAGAAGCGAAGAGCAAAGGAGAAAAGGAAAGATATAAGCTTCTGAATGCAGAGTTCCAAAGAATAGCAAGAAGAGATAAGAAAGCCTTCTTCAGCGATCAATGCAAAGAAATAGAGGAAAACAACAGAATGGGAAAGACTAGAGATCTCTTCAAGAAAATTAGAGATACCAAGGGAACATTTCATGCAAAGATGGGCTCGATAAAGTACAGAAATGGTATGGACCTAACAGAAGCAGAAGATATTAAGAAGAGGTGGCAAGAATACACAGAAGAACTGTACAAAAAAGGTCTTCATGACCCAGATACTCACGATGATGTGATCACTCACCTAGAGCCAGACATCCTGGAATGTGAAGTCAAGTGGGCCTTAGAAAGCATCACTACAAACAAAGCTAGTGGAGGTGATGGAATTCCAGTTGAGCTATTTCAAATCCTGAAAGATGATGCTGTGAAAGTGGTGTGCTCAATATGCCAGCAAATTTGGAAAACTCAGCAGTGGCCACAGGACTGGAAAAGGGCAGTTTTCATTCCAATCCCAAAGAAATGACTTAATTAGGAGTAATCAATTATTAATTAACATTATGTCAATTTTTCACAAAATTTGATCACACTGAACCTAAGCATGCTTTTTAATTGTGGCTGCCATTATCACTATTATTACAGGTATGAATTCAGGTGAGTGAATGCTGTTTTCACTTGCTCTCTTTCCTCTAGACATGACATGCTGTGGTTTCTTACATTGCGAGGAAAGAGGATTAGGCTACGTAGTGGTGGTTTCCCGATAAACATTAATGACTGTGGATATAGTATTTCTTATATTAGTTCAATCCATGTAAAAAATTCTTTCCAAAGGCAGAATTTCCCTGTGCAAAGCCCAAAGTGGGCAAACTAGTGCTCCTGGAGATGGAAGCAGGGGAAGACAAACAGCGTGTAAGCCTGAATGTTCCCCTGATGTCCTGCAGAAGTGTCTTGCGCCCATGTGTCTGCTTCAGCTGTCAGTTTGGCAGACCACTTGTGGAAGGCCTTGCCTTAAGCATGGAATCTTTAAAAAACCAGAAGAAGGTTGCTTGTTTTTCCATGTGTTTGTCTTTGTTGTCATGGTTATTTCTCCTTCGTGGCATTATAAGACACTTCCAGAATGGAAGTGGGTATAGAGAAGAATAAACTAAAAAGAACATGCGGTTCTCAGAAGCAAGAAGTTGAACAACATTGTCACATGACAGCAATTAAAGCACCACAAAGCCCGTGCTGTTTAGCAACTTATTTGGCAATGATTGGAGACTCTGGAAAAAGTCTAGACACTATAAAAGAGAAAGTACTAGAAAGACAATGCTCAAGTGTACCAGAAAATTATTTTTAAATGTGTCGTCTAATTTTATGAGGCCAGTGACAAAAATCTTTACATTCTTTCAGAAAGCACAATTTATTGCTTCAAAAATGTTCATGTGATTCCTGAAAAGAAATTATTAATGCATTCATCCAAGTACCAACTGTGCATTTCATCCCATGGGAGGGGGAAATATATGTATATTTCAGCAGAATCTGAGAAAATTTGATTTATTTTTAGTAAGGAAGAAATTATTTACCCTAGAAAGCTAAATCATAAAACCACATGAAGGTAATAATTCAGTCAGAAGGGATAGTAAAAATAAGAGGAGATAGGCTGAGTGGTAAAATTATAAATATATTGTGGTTAATATCACTAGAGATATTTGGCATTTTAATTTTCTTTTTCCAATTTTACAACATATATCCATTTTCCTCCCATTTTAGATTTGGATTACAAGGTCAGCTCTAGAGAAAATGATTCTATATCTTTCAAGGGTTTATCCTAAAAATGATTATAGTGAACCAGTTAGAATATTATTAATGGAGAAAATACATGCTCTATTCTCTAAGAGGACCCTCCCCATTCACTCTCTGACTCTTCTGCTCTTCCGGTTCCTCCAGCCTTACCAGCCTCTTTGCTCTACTCAAACACTCATGCTATGTGTCATGTTAGAACTTTTGCATTGGTTCTTTCATTTTCCTGCAAATATCTTTCCCCAGGAAAGTTCAGGCTTAACTCTCTAATTCTTGTACTTCTCTGAAGTCATCTTTCAGTGATGTCTAAACTGAGCACCCTGTTGAAAATTGAGTCCCCATCCCAAGGACGATGGTCTCAGTCAATTCTAACCATCTTCAATATCGCTTTATTATCTATAGGTTTTCTAACCTTCTGACATACTATATAATTTATTATGTGTTGTGTTTACTGTATCTGGTTCTCTCATCTGGAATGAAAGGTCTATGAAAAAGGTAAAGGACACTGTAATTTACCATAGTAATAAACTAAACAAGAGAAAACATACAATCACTTAAATAGATGTAAAAAATCACTTGACAAAATCCAACATCCATTCTGATTTTTAAAAAAAGTTTCAAAAAACTTGAAATAGAAAGGAATATCCTCAATCTGAAAAAAAACAATTATGGAAAACCTATAATTAATATCATATTGAATGACAAAAGATCTAATTTTCCCATCATTAGGAAAAAGACAAGAATATCCTCTTCTGTATTTAACATTGTACTGAAGGTTCCAGCCAGTTTGATAATGCAAGAAAAAGAAACAAAAGGCATTGATATTGGAAAGGAAGTTGGAAAAAAAATTTTTTTAAGAATAAAACATTAGGGCCTATGGAAGGATAGCAAAACATTTAATGGCTGAGTGAATGGAATCCTAAGAAGAAAGAAGAGAAAGGGGCAGTAAAATATTTAAAGCAATAGTGGCCAAATTTGGGGAGAGACATAGATTTACAGACTTAAGATGTCCCCCAAATTACAAAAAAAATAAATAAATAAAATGAAAACCACACTTAGATATATTATCCCCAAACTGCTACACACAAAATAAAAGGAAGATATTAAAGTTGCCTGGAACACATAATAACAGGTGACCAGTGATGTAAATATTTGGTCTTCCTAACTGAAACACTGAAGAACAGACATCTTGGAAGAGCAGAAAGGAAAAAAACAGAAAAAGAAAAATCTTTGATAATCCAGAATTCTCTACACCCAAAATGTTCAAATGTTAAAATAAAGACATTTTCAGATATTGAAACTAAAATCATTTATTGCCAATAGATCTGCAAAAACAAGCTGTGATAAAGGGAGTTCTTCAGGCTGATAACAGATCTCCTGAAAAGACTGAAGAGCACTGGAAATGATAAATGTATGGCTAAATGTAAGGTACTATTGTTTTCCTCTTAATTTAAAATATGTATTTGTCATAGTTTACTCATATGTTTACTATGAATAAACTTTCATTTTATAAGATGGTCTTTCTGCTTTTCTGTACAGCCCAAACAGCCAGGAGTAGCAATCTGCGCTGTAAAAATCTTTTCATATTTTTTTGTAAAAAGCCCATTCCTAGACTAGTCGAGGAATGATTGATAATTCCCGCAAGACAAACAAACAAAGAAGCAAACAGATAGCATCCCTATTCAAAGTTATGCATGTTTGTGTGTTTAAATCCCTTTAGCAATATAGTTTTCCCAGAAATTCTTCAAGGCTTTTCTTTATGGACTTCAAAAGAAAGAATAGATTAAAAAATTACAGAGGTACAGGTCTCTACTATCTACTGGTTTGTAATGCTGGCTGCTGTAATAAATAAGGCCTTAAATCTCCATGCCTTAACACAACACAACTTTATCACTCAGTCACTTAAAGTCCAACTGTTTGGGACAGGGAAGATCTACCCAATTATTAAGGAAAGCAGGCTGACAAGGGCTTTTTCATCTTCAGCTGGAAGCTTCTAAGGTCACCTTTGCCTTCACATTCAGCTGGAAAATAATATGATGAAATGCAGGTTGTTCTTCCTCTAAAGTCTCCACAAAGTCATGATTTGTTTTTTTCTAAGAAACTAAGGAAAAGTAAATAAAAAATAAAATGAAAGGCACAAGGAAGGTTTGTTATAAATGATGGAAGATGTCAAGTTTTATAAACTGCTCTAGGCCAGAATTTCCCTAATAACCCATCTCATTCATATTCTTTTTTAATACCAACAATGCTTTCCCAATCCAATTAGTCTACATAATTGAAAGTGCTCACATATATGAGGTAAGCAAATAGTTGATGGACAGTGACGAAGCCAGAATGATTAAAATAAAGGGCATAACATGAACAAAGCAATAAGTAAAGGACAAATTAGACCAGGTCTTGGATAGGAAGACAAATAATAAAGCAATAAAGAAGAAAATAAAGCATGAATATATTAAATAATGGTGAGATTTTAGAGAAAGGAGACTTTCATTAGGGTATAGATCAGCTAAGGCTTTGCAACTTAGGATTCAATAGATTTTTTTTTTTTAATGTAAAATAGTTGACCTGTATCAGCTGTGTTCCAATCTTCAAACTCTTATTTTTTTTTTAATCTCTCTTTCCCTTTTGACAGTCTTTTTAGTAGCCTCTAAGTCCGTAGGGAAAATGTAAGCTTTCAAGGGCTCTGTTTAAAAACCACTGACTGATATATAACCTGAGGTCATCTCTGTAAATAATGCCCTTATCAGAATGCCTATGTCCACCATTAATCATTTCATTTTTCATAAAATCCCACTCACAAGGACCCACTCTAAATATACTCCCTCTCTGATGCATCTCCAAAACCCAGGGAGAATTCACCACTCTCCCTGTCATCCTATCGCACCAGGTGTGACTCACCAGTATGACAACATTGCTTTGTGTATCTGTCGGTTGCCTAATAGACTTTTAGCTCCTTTACCAACTTTATTTCCTTCGTCACAAGCACAGCATGCAGTTTCTATAGCTCTGTTTAAGTGGGAACTGAAATGTCTGAAACTTACCTGAATTGATTTGAATCGACTTGAGTTGCATTGAGTAGAACTGAGTTGACTAACTGGAACAGAATATAAAGAAGAACTAGAAAAAGAAAACTAATCTGCCTAAGAAAGGGCATAGGCTCAGCAGGAGAAGCAGTGCAGAACTGCAGTGACAGAGGTTTCTGAATTTCCTCGGTAGTCCAGTAAGGAAGCATTTAGACGGCAAGAGAAAATGGACAGAATTTTTTTAATTAATTTTTTAATTGAAGAATAATTGCTTTACAGAATTGTGTTATTTTCTGTCAAACCTCAACATGAATCAGCCATAGGTATACATATGCCCCCTCCCTTTTGAACAGAATTTTGACTGGTACAAATCCCAACCTGTGCCTAACTTGTTTTAGTATTAACTGTTTGAGCTGATGAATGGATATTTGTATGTAATTTTTATGCTATAAAAACATCACAATGAGAACTGAAGTTCATTCTGTGCACTGAAGATTACAGATCTCAGAATAGGGTAAGATTGGTGCCTTGTTATTTGGCAGAGTAGGAGGGTGATGAGAAACTTGTGTCAAAAGTGGGGAAAGACCACATTTCCAACACAGATACATAAGGGAAAAAAAGGAATACTCCAGATAATGTATTATAGTACCAAAAAAATGCAGGGAAGGAAAAATAAAATGATAAATTATAGAACACTTCTGAACACCCTCTATGCAAGGCATTCTTGCTAGATACTTTGAATACAAGATTTGATTATTTGTCCCAACAACATGGACATTTTAGAAAAGAAGAAAACGAAACTTGGAACAGTTAGGAAACTTGTTTGAGATTTCGCATCTGGCAGTTTGAACAGAGAAATGTTCAACTTCAAATCCCATGCCCTAGCTAGAAAATTAAACATCAATCTGCATATCTCTCCACTGTTCTGTTACAGGGAAATGGTACCTGTGCTGCCCAGTTTCAGACACCAGGATCCTAGCTACATTTTTCAGTTAGCTTTAGCTGTTTCAGGTAACAATTGTAGATAGTTTTTTGAAGCTATATAATAATTTGTTTGCATATCACTTGGGAACATATTCTATATTAAAGGATTATGATATAACCCAGGTAGTTTCAAGCCATAGTCAATGCATAATAACTTCCTCAAATCTCCTTCACAACAATAAGAAATAATTTCATGTATATGAAAATTTAAAACAAAACTACACTCAAAATTATTTGAATGTAGAAACAGAAAAATAATCACACATAAGAAGAGAAAAATAAAGAAAGACAAATTCCATTTCTCTGCCCTCTTTATGGCCAGCAGCACAGATTGAGGTTAAAAAAAAAAAAAAAAAAACAAGATCAGAGGAGAAACACCAGTTATGGAGCCTGGGTGTGAGCTGCTATGATCACCAGAAATAAATAAATGCACTCTAAATCTTGGGGATAAAAGTAACTGGGAAGATCAGAGCAAAACCTGCACAGAAGGGATTTCAAAAACAAGAATGTTAAAGGGGATGATACCAAAAAATTGAATAAAGCAGTTACCATCTGTATGAAGCAAATATTTCAGGAAGTTTAGAGACATTAGAAAACCTAGCTAGACTAGGGAGAAACATGTGAGAATGCAGTAGAGTTCAATAAATATCTATAAGGTCTACACTAATCAAAATGAGTTTAAAAAAAAAAAAAAAGAAAATATTGCTCTGGGAAAGGAGAGGAGACGGGGTGGAGAGGTGCTGTATCAGAATATCCAAGGGGAAATATGTAATTTGAAAACAATGATATATAATTTCTTTTGAATTTAAAATAATATGTTAAAGAAGTGCATGAAATTGTTTTTATGCAAACACAGAATGTATTAAAAGCTATCAAAACACTGGGCATAAATGAAATTTGTGTAAGAGGAGTGGTGTATTCTTTCCCAAATTTATTTACTTAACTGAATCTGGTTGAAATAGAATGTATGCTCTTGAAAAAAAAAAAAAAAAAAAAACCATGATGACTAAATATAAAATGTTAAAGACAAGACCTGACTCTTTCGCTTATACAACCTTGCCTCACTCACATCATTATAATCCTGGCTGAGATTCTAATAAAACTTTATTCATAAAAACACAAGGTTGTCCCATAGGTTTTAGTTTGCTGATTTGATCTTTTAAAATACTGCTTTAGATACTATTAATATTTATCTTGATCACATAGGGCTTCTCTCTGTGCTCAGATGGTAAAGAATCCTTCTTCAATAAAGGAGACCCATGCTCCATCCCTGGGGCAGAAGATTCCCTGGAGAAGGGAATAGCAACCCATTCTAGTATTCTTGCCTGGAGAATTCCATGGACAGAGGGGCCTGACTAGCTACAGTTCATGGGGTTGGAAAGAGTCAGACATGACTGAGCAACTAACACTTTCATCTTGATTACTAAGTTTTTGGTGTTTCATGAAACTTCGTGTCTAAGGTACCTCAGTCACCTCCCCTTTGTCTGTCTGCTAATAGAAGATTGTAATACACCCTTCTCAATATAAGACACATAAAATTCACAGAAAATAAGTAAAAAGACCAACATAAAAAAGGGGGAATTATTCAAGTAAAAAAATTTTTTGAAAGAAGAATAAATCTGATACCTAAACTATGTAAAAACAGTAAAAAGACAGAAAACTGCAGATGGATATTACTCCTTGCTGCTGCTAAGTCTCTTCAGCCATGTCCGACTCTGTTTGACCCCATAGATGGCAGCCCACCAGGCTCCCCCGTCCCTGGGATTCTCCAGGCAAGAACACTGGAGTGGGTTGCCATTTCCTTCTCCAATGCGTGAAAGTGAAGTCGCTCAGTAATGTCCAACTCTTCACGATTACCCTTTAACATTAATTCAAACGCTCTAAAGAAAATGTTAGCAAACAGAATCAAATATTAATTCAGTAGTTCTAAAGAAAATATTGGCAAACACTCTCCATACCACATTAATAATAATAATAATTCACATGATCAAATATCATTTAGGCCAAAAATACAAAATAGGTTCTATATTTCAGACTTCTGGCTATCAGAACTATGAGAGAATAAATCTGTTATTTTAAGCCACTAGATTTAGGGTAATTTGTTGCAGCAACCCTCAGAACCTAATACAGTTAGTATGCAGGTATTTCCCAGCTGGGCTTGCTATGAGGACCTAAAATGCTGACACTGGAGTAGCACTGAGTTCTAGGTTTCCAAGTACCATTCTCCCAATAAAGGAACTAGTATTCTTTAGAGAAATGACTGACTCCAAGGGTAAGGGCATATAGAGATGAGGCTAAGATATGCAAGGTGAGTCTGGGACATCCTACAGTATCAAGCAGTAAGGATGTACTCAAACAAGATGAGGACTTCTTTAAGGAAAAGGAGCCAATCTGCAAGAACTCTCAATAGACAAACCTGGAATAATTTGAGTAACAAAATAAATTATAGTAGTGGTAGAACTTAATCCACAGACTAAATTTAAGTAAAAAATTATTTATCATTATAAAAAGTAAGCAAAGCAGAAGGGATAGTTATTACTTATAGTAGAACTCCAATTAATAAGCACAGAAGCGAGGAGGAAACATAACCCATCAGGCAAATACCACGATAGTAGCTGTTGCAGAGAAGGTCTGGGAATGAGTGGGTAAAAGTTTGAGGAGAAACAAAATTTGTATAGTTTCAAAGGATCTTCCCCAAGTTACCTATTAACTACAAAGTGTAGAAGAGTAACTTTACAATGGGAAAATCAGCAGAAAATATCTTAAACAAGTCATCAAAATCACTGTCACCAGAAATAAGACATCTGAACATCATGGACCTCATGATAGGCTGCACTGAGAAGGACATAGCATCATTTCCTGTGATATTCTTGCCAAAGAAGTGTAACCTCAGCCCAGGGATTAGAAAACATTGAATACAAATAAGGAAAAAGGGAAAAGGATGTATCTTAGCTATGAATTAGGCAATATGTTTCAGTTAGTCTAAATTATCTTAACTCCAAATTAAAGAACATTTGAAGTGATCAATACTGTTTAAAGGTTTCAAGGTCATGAAAGACAAGGGGAAACTGAGGAAATCTACAGGCGACAGGAAACTAAGGCAAAATCACTAATCATGAGATAAAATCCTGGATAGGATCTTGAAACAGAAAACAGAATATTTAAAGAAAGACTGGTAAGATTCAAATACAGTAGTTAGTAATTATACAGCTTCCTGAGCACACTTTAAAACACACTTGCCAAATCAAATCAATAATGCTATTGATTTGGTGAAGGTGAAATCCCTTCTACACTCCTTTCTTTCCTTTCTTCCTTTCTCCCTGCCTATCTTCCTTGCTTCCATAGTCCCCTTTCTCTCTTTCTCTTTTCTTTGATACTTGATGAAGAAACACATCCCACAGCAAGACATTTGTAACCTTGTTGTGGTTTCAGAACCTTTTTAATGACCTCATTACAAGGGTTCTAGAAAGAACTGTCTGATTAAAATCAAGCCTGGAAGTAATTTGTTTGCATAGGATGAACAATTTTTTTTTTCCTCTGAACTTGGTTTAGCTCCGTAGCTCAGAGTGTTTGGGGGCAATTGTAATCAATAGCTATCTACTCCACTAGGCAGAGGAAAATAGGAAGGGGACATAAAATAGAATGTTGAAATGGGGACAGGTTTTCAAAAAAAAGGGAAATAGAGAAAGCCAGTAAAATTTATTTTCAGAAACATTTCTGTTCTGGTATTGGCACTTTGCAAAATGGGTAATTTGCAATAATTAGCGTAGTTTGGCTTTCTTATTGCAAAGGGTCTTAAAAATACACTATCACTGAAATGAATATGACTACCATATCTTGTCTGTCTTAACTTACAAGATTTTTTAAAATTTTTAATTGTTTGCTTTGGCTGTGCTGGGTCTTCTTTGCCATGCGGGCTTTTCTCCAGTCGAGGCGAGCGGCAACTGCTCTCTCGTTCTGGTGTGCAGGCTTCTCCTTGGCCCTTCTTGTTGTGGAGCACAAGCTCTATGGCACTCAGGCTTCGGCAGCTGTGGCATGTGGGGCTGGTAGTTGCAGCCCCCCGGGCTCTGGAACACAGGCTCAACAGTTGTGGCCTACAGGCTTCTTCACTGCTCCACAGCATGTGGAATCTTCCCAGGCTGGGGATCAAATCCATGTCTCCTGAATTGGTAGGCAGATTCTTTACCACTGAGCTTCCAGGAAGCCCTGCCAGTGTTAGAGGGTCTCCTGCAGGGGCGTGGGGTGGCAGATATGGGGCACTGGCATCAGCAGGTCTGGGAAGTGCCCATTGGTTAACTTGCAAGATTTAGAACAACATCCATTATTCCTTTTTTATCTGTGGGTGTATCTGTGTTTTGTGGGAAATACTGAGGTCAATTATCAGTGTATTCCTCCCCTTCTAAAACTGCTCAACCACCTCACCATCACCACTATCACACACAAAAAATTCTATATGTCATTAACCCATCACCCACACCACTCTAACCACAATCACATAACCAGGACAATGCCATGGTCATTAAAAAACTAAAAAAAAAAAAGAGGAGACTGTTCTTTGTCTTGAAGAAAAGAAGAATCTATGTCAAATGGAATATTAAAAACTAATCCATCATATCATATAATTATAGTGTAATGTCAGGCATTTTTCATGAAGGGAAGCAAACTAGATAAAAGAATTAATGGAAAATTATTTGAAGGCCATGTGCCGTGTAGTGAGGGGAAACATTGTACAAATAACCAGAACAAGGC
Organism: Bubalus kerabau; assembly: GCF_029407905.1. NCBI lineage: Eukaryota > Metazoa > Chordata > Mammalia > Artiodactyla > Bovidae > Bubalus > Bubalus kerabau. The sequence continues at coordinate 18,350,882 of NC_073626.1, forward strand.
AGTGAGTGGGTCCTTAGACAAGTTAACTTTTTCAAATTTCATTTTCCCCTTCTAAAATTAGGAAGTATAATTGTATTGCTAAATTTTGTCCAGACCTGTACATTTATGTAATTTCAATTTCTATTGAATTTGACTTTAATGTTTGTGATCATTTACTCATTCACTCAATTCTTCCCTACCTCAAAGCTTTTTTTATGTCTATGATTCAATGCACATACATATACTTTTTTTCTAATCATCATACTGTAGTTGAGAAATTCTGTTTCTAAATATAGAGAGAGCATGTATTATATATAGTGCACTTACCTAGAGTTCTCAAGAGTACAAATTATATGGCTAAAGTTCTTCAAAATCAGAAATCGTAGCTTTTGATGAGTTATCAGGGAAAGAAATGATCGGCAGGGAAAACTGATATCCATAAATAATCTCTCACCTGGATTTGAATTCTACCATGTCTATGAAACATTTGTTAATGTCATTAGCAATAACTTCATTTTGCAAATCTGTGGATATCTTTTCAGTCCATGTTTTAACTGATGTGGTTCAGTATCTTTATATGAAAATGATGGTACTAATAAGGCCTAGCTCTCCTGATCCTTCTCTTGTTAACTCTATACCCTGATGTTCTGATGCCACTATTTCCCAGGCTTCTCTTTTGCACCTTGCTTGCTTCTCACCTTCTCATGGACTGCTTGTTTCAAGATTTATATCTGGGATTTGTTTTAATCAGTTAGATGACAAGCACGAAGACAATTGCCTCTGAAGTAAAAATGTATTATTTACATTATCCAGTAGAAAGGGGCCTGTCACCCTGTGCAGAGTCACACAGTGAAGCCCCAGGCTCTGCAAGGAGAGAGAGATAGGAGTGTGGAGATTAGAGTTTTATTTGGGTTATTCATGAGCTAAATGACTTAGGGTTGGTTAGTTTCAGGAATTCTGGTGGGACTTTTTGGGCATGGGGAGTTGTCTCCTGCTGTCTGTATATGGCCCTGGGTTTATTCAGGGCAAGGGAAATAGTGCCTTAGCATGTGAGTTAGATAAGGAAGAGGTTCAGTGTATGGGCTACAGAATACAGGAGATGGAAACATCTTTAGCTATTAGCTTGCACTTGTAGGTAATTAAGGGATGCGAAATAAACATAGCATCTAAGAAAGCACAGTTAGAGCACTATTATCCTGTCTACTCCAATTCTTTAAAACAATTTTTACACTTAGACTTATCTCTTAAATCTAGACCTTATTAGATTCTGCATGCCCCTTCTCTTTCTCCCCCTATATATGTATATGTGTATATATATATATATATGTGTGTGTGTGTGTGTGTGTGTATGCCAATTAGATGTCTGTTTCTGAATATAAATTAACAATTAAAGAATTCAAAACTGGAATTGCTCTCCATGCCCTCCAAACCTGAGCTTTGTCCTCTATTCCTTACTTTGTCCTCCATTCCTTACTTTGTCCTCCGTTCCTTACTTGTCCTCCATTCCTTACTTTGTCCTCTATTCCTTACTTTGTCCTCTATTTCTTAGTTTATCCTCTATTCCTTACTTTGTCCTCTGTTCCTTACTTTGTCCTCTATTCCTTACTTTGGTTGTTGCCATCATTATGCATCCAATCACCCAAATCATAAATCTGAAAGACAGCATTGCCCTTTCAGTCTTCCTTATATGTGCAAGCAATCATCAATCCCTTCTGTCTTTATCTGTTAAATATTTTTGGATTCTGTACATTGCTCCCAATTAGTGATCCTCTAATTTATTTGCATATTACTTTGTAAGCTTGGCAAAGGTCTCTTTCTTGGTTCCAGAGGCTGTGGACTCTGTTATGTCCCTATTTACCATTTTTAGGGGATCTTCATTACCTCCAGGGCAAGTCCAAGCTGCTTAGCATAACACCCATAGCCTTTCATGGTAACACATGTAATTATTTTTCCGTCTTATTTTCGACGAACTTTCCTTTTGTACTTTATGCTCAATAGTTAAATACTTCTAGTTTCTTTAAAAACAAAACAAAAAAACACTATACCACTCTAATGCTAATCATTCTGTCTCCTTGTTTTAAATGTCTCCTACTCCATCCCATCAGTTTGGCACATTCTTTTATTGAAATGTCCTTCAAACCCAGCTCAGGTGTTAATTTCTATTGAGAAGCATCCCTAACTCACTGCTTTCCTCTATATTACTTCATCATTTTGTGCTTTTTCTTGCAGTTCTCCTAATGTATGGTTAACCTGCTTACTGCTTTGTACTCCCAACCCACTTATCTGAATCTTCCTAAGCGCAAGGCTGCTAAACGTCTATATCTTACTGACTCCTGTCCATGGATAGTTTCCTGAACCAAACTGAAAGGAATTTGAAAAATTCCAGAGCCTCTTTTTTAAGGGGCTTTCAAAAACAAAACTTATGGAGCTGTTTTGGCCTCACAGAGAAGCAGTTTTTCCTGATAAGTACATAGATAGCTGCTGCTGCTGCTGCTAAGTCCCTTTAGTCGTGTCCGATTCTGTGCGACCCCATGGACTGCAGCCCACCAGGCTCCCTCGTCCCTGGGAGTTTCCAGGCAAGAGTACTGGAGTGGGTTGCCATTGCCTTCTCTGACATAGATAGCAGTCAAGTTCAAATATTTTTCTACTTTATATGTGTTTTTTCTTTCTTTTCTGGTTCTACTCTTGGACAATGGTGGGACCATGAACAGTTTTTGCGGAGTAAAGCTATGATTATTAATATGCAGTACATTTTATGCTAAACCATAGTACCCAAATATCTCCCTCTTAGTGATTGTATAGGGAATGAGAAAAAAATGCTGAGAAAACAGTTTATGTGAATAATACAAACAAGGATTGAAGAATAGAGTACTACAGTGGACTCTAAAATCCCCTCAAAGCATAATTTTATGCTTTAAGAATCCTTTTTAAGAAAAAAATTAGGAAAAATTCTACATATACAAAGTAATCAGGTTTGAAAAAAAAAAAAATCCCACAATACTGTGGAGTTTATCTATTTATATATTAAATGCATTTAACAATGTATTTTAAACTACAAGCATCAGTTGTATGTACTTACTTCTTTGGAGTAACAAAATTTGCTTCATATCCTAAGCTATATTGGGCATCCCTGGTGGTTCAGCTGGTAAAGAATCTGCCTGCAATGCAGGAGACGTAGGTTTGATCTCTGCGTTGGGAAGATCCCATGGAGAAGGGAATGGCTACCCACTCCAGTATTCTTGCCTGGAGGATTCCTTAAGCTATATTATAAAATTAACATTAGGTAAACAAGTTAAGTATTTTTGCCAACAATAAATTCCTTGACCCAGTATTCCAAAAGTTGCCTTTCTTATTTATTTTCCTGTTGAGTAATTTGTCATCCCCTCAAGATGGATATTTCTTAAAAAGATTGACTGTAGGGAGCAAAGTGTTTTTTAAAATGTATATAAGACAAAATCAAGACAGGTAAATTGACATCTGATAGTAAAAAATAAAGTTGGATAGTCTTAATATCAAGATTTTTTAATATTACACAGAAAACATGGTAGTAAATCATGCTTTCTAGATTTCAAATTCTGCTAGTTATTAAAAATGATAATAACTGTTCAGTATTTATACTATAAAAACAAATGGAGACATAATATTTCTAATTTTTATTTAAAGTTATTACCCCCCATATATCATAATACTGATTCTGGAAAGAGGCAGTCTACTTATGCTAACTAAAAGATTATTTTAAAATATATTCATTTCACTAAAAAACAAGTGACCAGTTAAAATTGTTTTAAAATTTAACAAACTTCTTAAGAATAAGAAAATGAAGTAATTATTGATACAGCTATCCACAGCCTTGCTATTGCTAAGTCACTTCAGTCATGTCCGACTCTGCGTGACCCCATAGACGGCAGCCCACCAGGCTTCCCCATCCCTGGGATTCTCCAGGCAAGAACAATGGAGTGGATTGCCATTTCCTTCTCCGATCCACAGCCTTACATTCTGTAAAATTAGGGAAAAAAAATAAGTCACTAGATTTTGGTAATAACAAGCCAATTCAGAATGTCTAATATCTTAATGGTAACAGTTCCTTAAGAGAGAACAACAGGAAAAAAAAAAAAAAAAAGAAGTGGAAAAATCATTTGAGAACTTTTCTCACAGGTAGTATATCATCGAAATTTTAGAATTCCAGGAATAATGAGAATAGATTTCATAAAGTTTTAAAACAAAGTCATGATCTAATTTTCAAAAATCAGAATGACCAGATTTTACTGACACCAGTGAAAGCAAGAAAACTACCAAAATGAGACCATAAACCAAGACTCGATATATAATGGAACAATGATAGCAAAAAGAGAGATGCAACCAAGAAAAATAGGAAGAGAATGAAGGAAAGTTACACAGCTCAAAATAGCCTGGAGTTAAAACTCCACTCCGGGTCCTCCCCACCATTCTATGCAAAACAAAGAACTCTCTCACCCAAAGAAAAAAACGGACGGTAAGGCTGATTACACCCAGCTCCCAGCCAGTCTAGCCTCTGGCCAATCTCCAGAATTCCTTGCCCCAGTCATTTAAAAGATAACTACTCTGAACAACCTTGGAGAAAAACAAGCCCCCTTAAGACAGTAGATTTCCACATATATGCCTATATATACTTACTTTTCTCTTGGGTTAGTGTAGCAGCTGCTCATTAATCTGACTGCTGTCCCTTCTTGCCTCATAAAAGGTGATCTGTTCCTATAAAGTGCCCATCTCGATCTTTTTCTGAACCTCGCCTTCTCTAACCTCATACCCTACAGATAATATCTAGTACAGGAAAGATAGGAGAGCCTGCGGTGAGTCCTGAACACTAGGTATGGAGGACACCCAGTTGAAATTGGAGCTGCTGCTGCTCTTGCTAAGTCGCTTCAGTCGTGTCCGACTCTGTGCGACCCCATAGACGGTAGCGCACCAGGCTCCACCGTCCCTGGGATTCTCCAGGCAAGAACACTGGAGTCGGTTGCTATTTCCTTCTCCAATGCATGAAAGTGAAAAGTGAAAGTGAAGTCGCTCAGTCATGTCTGACTTGTAGCGACCCCATGGACTGCAGCCTAACAGGCTCCTCTGTCCATGGGATTTTCCAAGCAAGAGTACTGGAGTGGGGTGCCATTATAACCCCAAAATTAGGCATCATTATGTCCTCTGCTTGTCCTAGTCTTTTTCACCTGATAATGCTACTGCAGAATGAGCTTGGCCAATATACAAAACTAGACCGGTAAAGAGGATGGTATGAAAGTCCTTCATTAAAGACACTGACAGAGCAAGATGAAGGACGGCAGCGAAAGAAGTCTTCACACATTGCTACGCAGTAGCCCTGAAGAGCAACCAGCCCAAATATGAAAAAGGTAATTGATGTTTCCAGGAAAGACATTCTCAGTAAAAATAAAAAACAATAGCCTAGCCAGTATAATTAATATTGTGGTAAATTATAGTGAGAGGTAAGCTGTAGCAGTATATACAACACAATATCAAAAGACAATGGTTTAGTCTAAAAAGCAATGATCCAGAATACTCATCACTTTAAGTGTAGAAATCGAAGTGAAGTGAAAGTGAAAGTCGCTCAGTCGTGTCCAGCTCTTTGTGACCCCATCGACTATACAGTCCATGGAATTCTCCAGGCTAGAATACTGGAGTGGGTAGCCTATCTTTTCTCCAGCGGACTTCCCCACCCAGGAATCAAACCAGAAGCCAAATGCAGAAAGGCGATAGGCACACTTTCTCAGGTAAGAATATCTCTCAGGGAATAGAGCATATGGAAGCACTTTGCAAAAAATTGCAAATAGGGAGTTGATGAAACTCATCCAAGCAATGTGTGTGTGAAAGTTGCTCCCTCATTTCCAATGCTTTGTGACCCCATGGACTATATAGTCCATGGAACTCTCCAGGCCAGAATTACTGGAGTGGGTAGCCGTTCCCTGCCCCAGGGGATCTTCCCAACCCAGGGATCAAACCCAGATCTCTCTCATTGCAGGCAGATTCTTTACTAGCTGAGCCACCAGGGAAGCCTACATAAAAATATAAAGAACATACAGGAATTGAGAAGCTGGAGGGGAACATTAAATATTTTTGCTGTGTAATTGTATTAGGTAAGTGTGAATTATAATCATAGAATAGAATGTTACAGATACAGGTAGAAAAGCATTTTAAAAATACTAATGTCAGAGGGCTGATGTCCCAGACCCTACTTTCATTTCATTTCTACTAATTAAAACTAAATGATGTGTAAAAAATAACATGATTTCAATGTATTGATATTTGCCTAGATCTTTACTTTTATAGAAATAATATCTCTTGCAGCACAAAGAAAAGGAAAAAAATGTTAATCAGAATTTGGAGATCCTAGCCCTTTTATGGTCACTAAGAGTCGGACACGACTGAGCGACTTCACTTTCACTTTTCACTTTCATCCATTGGAGAAAGACACGGCAACCCACTCCAGTGTTCTTCTCTGGAGAATCCCAGGGACAGGGGAGCCTGGTGGGCTGCTGTCTATGGGGTCGCACAGAGTCGGACATGACTGAAGCAACTTAGCAGCAGCAGCAGCCCTTTTATATGGGGCTTCCCTATTGGCTCAGTGGTAAAGAATCTGCCTGCCAAGCAGGAGAAGAGGATTCAATCCTTGGGTTGGGAAGATACCCTGGAGAAGGAAAAGGCAACCCGCTCCAGTATTCTTACTTGGGAAACCCCACAGGCAGAGGAGCCTAGTGAGCCCCAGTCTATAGAGTTGCAAAACAGTTGAACACAACTCAGTGACTAAGGAACAACAGTCCTTTTATTATATCTTTATTTTTCTTCTGTTAAATGCAAGCATACTGATATACACCATATTTTATTTTTGTATAGTATGTGTATTATCCCTTGTTTCTATGAAGTTATTTCTATCTCTTCATCCATCTGTTTAGCAAAACTCTCTTCATGGAATTATGTGTTAACAGTGATTACGTCTAGAAACTTGGGGAAATATATTGCTTTCTTTGTGTCTTTCCATATTGCTTAATACAGGGATCATGGGTCATTGTTATAAAAAGTTAAGCCCCTATTTAAAAGTTTTATTTTACAAGTCTTAGCTTGTAGAATGTAGTGTAAAAAGTGAACTCTTAAAATGGAAAGAAAGCAGAAAACTCATATACTCTTTTTTTTTTTTGAAGAGTGATAAAAGCTGTGTGATATATGACAAGGAGCAGGCAATACAAATTTCAATGAAATCCGTCACTTTGGAAAGGAAGTCTCTGTAATTAGGTAGGACTTGAAATATGTATACAGCATTGGTTAGGAAATTAGTTTTTCTCTACTCATGCTTCTCTGAAGTATATGTGGGGCACCCACCTTGAGCTACGTTTTGAAATATTCAGAGTTTGATGGAAACTAATTTAATAGGTCCCCACTGCCATCACGAGCTGTCAACACGAAACCTATCCACTAGTGAGGGAGAATATTTTTGACCTTCTCTATAGAGAATGAAATGTTTCTGGAATGGCAAAAGGGCACCTATTCTTAGAGAAGCCCTGTCAATTAGAGTCCTCCTCTGACAGTGTTGAGAATATGTGAATTCAACAAAGTTCCCCAAGACTTTATTCTGAGTAAGTGTGTCCATATGGTGAGGTCATATCAGTCACACAGATAAGAGACACAGCTCCTTATTTCCATATGTTCTAACTGAAAGAGAGAAAAAGTTGACCAATAACCACTGAAATCTCTACATGTCATTAATTTGAAACAAATTCCACTTGTGTTGACAAGGACAGAAAGAAATTTAACAGAATCACACATACCTAAGCAGGAATGTGTTATCAGTGTGTTCTATAGGGCCCTGTTTCCAGTTATCAATGCATCGTTTATACAGCTGAGATATTATGCTGTAGTTTATTTGCCTTGCCTGGAGCCTGTTTGGTAAACTAAGCTACTGCATTCTCTTTCCTACCTGTATATATATTCTCTTTTCCACCTCAGATAGCATCATTCCATTTCCCCCCAACATGGAATATACTCTTCCTTTCTGCTGCCTAATTAAATCCCATCCACTTAAGGCTCTGCTTAAGTCTCAGGCAATTATTTTATTTTCCAGTTCCAGCTAAGACTGATACCTTCCGCTTTCTGATTCCACATTATAACAGCTGTCAAGAGACAGTATGGATTCTGTGTTTGGGCTCTGCAGTTTGATGGCCTGGATTTAAATGCCAGCATCTTTTTTACCATTGTGGTGACTTCATCAAGTTATTTCATGTATTGGTGGTTGTTTCCTCATCTGTAAAATGTAGCCCAGAACTGTAATGATTAAATGAGATGATATCTGTTAAGCACTGCTGTTGTTACTACCATTTTTAAATTGACATACAATTGACATAAACATTGTCTAAGTTTAATGTGCACAGCATATTGATTTGATATATTGCAATATGATTAGGTAACACATCTATCATGTCACATAATTATCATTTCATTTTGGGGGGAAGAACAATGAAATGAGCACCCAATATTTGGCTTTCTCTATCTGACTTATGTCTCTAAGCATAATGACCACAAAACCTATCCATATTGCAAATGCAGGATTATCTTATTTCTCATGGCTAAATAATATTCATATATATATATATATGCATTAATCTTACTTATTTATTCATCCACTGATGGACACTTAGGACCCTTCCATATCTTGGCTGTTGTGAAAAATACTGCAATAAACATGGGAGTCGGGGATGCCATCACTGGCATCACAGGATGGCATCACTGACTCAATGGACATGAGTTTGAGCAAACTCTGGGAGATGGTGAATGACAGGGGAGCCTGGCATGCTGCAGTCCATGGGGTTGCAAAGAGTCGGACATGACTTAGCAGCTAAACAGCAAAACATGGGAGTGCAGCCATCTTTTTGATATCTTGTTTTTATTTCCTTTGGAAATATACTCCAAAATGGGATTGCTGGATCATATGGCAGTTTTATTTTTAATTTATGAAGAATATCCACACTGTTTTTCATAGTAGTTGTACCCAATATACATGTCTAACAACAGTGTCCATGTGTTCCTTTTTCCCCATATCCTTGCCAAAACTTATCTCTTGCCTTTTTTTTTTTTTTTTTTGGCCGCATTGCACAACTTGTGGGATCTTGGTTCCCTGACCAAGGATCAAACCTGTGCCCCCCGGTGGAAGCATGGAATCCTAACTACTGGACCTTCAAGGAATCCCCTCTCTTGTCTTCTTGATAATAGCCATTCTAAAAGGTGCAAGGTGATGTCTTGTGGTTTTGATTTGCATTTCTCTGATGATCAGCAATGTCGAGCATAATTTGATGTGTGCCAGCTTAGTTTTCCATAAAGGATTACAAATTCCTGGTGCCAAAGCCATTTCTCATGTCTAGCATAATGATAGGCACTAAGTAGGTATTAAATAAATACTGATTCATTTATTTCAGCATGTTTGTTTCAAAAGAGTACAAAAGAAAAGAGAAAAACAAGGCTTATTTTTCACCTAGGTTGTCATCAGAATCAATGATTTTGAAAGAGTATCTGCCTTTCTGGACTCAATTTCCTTGTTGACAAAAATAAAGGAAGTCTAAATTTTATAAGATTTTATACATAGCATGTCCTCCTCTATTTATTATATTTTATATACAGAAGAAGGCTACCAGAGAGAAGTCTTTTTGGTGTCTCTTTTGTCTAAATTTAAAACTGTATCTTCTTTTTTACAGTAAAAAAAAAAAAAAAGTAAGCAGTTTAGGTACTAAATAACAAAGGAATACCTACCCCCCAAAGACAACTCTTTCTCATCAAGTAGAGCTGAGTGCAAAAAAAATTTAACATATGTCAAAACATGTCTTGGAGACTGTCCAGAGCAGCCTGTAAAATTCTGTGAGCTCTCAGACTCTAGGCAGCAGTTTCTACCATGGTATGTTCTGGCTATATGCATCTCATGCATTTTTTAAAGCTTTGCTTTAAATGCAGGTTTATCAATAAAAATGCCACCAGAAAACAGCTTTGAAATTTTAATCTCTTCCTGAAATAAAAGGTTTCCTCAAGGCAGGCCTGGAATTGATTGTGTCTGAACACCATCCACTTTCATCATACAAGAGATTGTCTTAGAGCTGCTAAATCCTAATTTTGCAAAAGGTTAAAAAAAATGCAGCTCTGCATCTCTCATCATCAAAAGCAGCATAATTTAAGCCTTTATTGTGTCAGTCATGAATTGTCTCTCCTGTAAGCTCACAATGTCAAAATATTCTTTCACATTAATGAGGATCCCTACAATTACAGAGTAGAAACCGTCAGGGTGCACGGTTGAGCCTGTCTAATGGCAGAAATTACCCTGAATGTTAATGCATTAGTCAAGAACTACAAGAGGAATTACTGCTGCCACCAAAGCCAAATGGGCCCACAACTGGAGGATGGACAGCTCCGCCACTTCTCTTAAGTTTTTCTGGCTAGAAGGTGCATCCTGCCAGGGGATCTTTTTATTTCTTTTTTTACACATTGTATTGTAATACCTTAGCCTGCCTGGGAATTAGCACAAATATTTTTTAAGAGACTTTAGTCTTCTACAGAATGCAATGTTTTTACTAACTAGTTTGCACACACAGAATTGAAACCTGTACCCGATTCTCTTCCATAAACTCAGCACAGTTTCCTCGTCTCTCATATTCAGATACTTGCAGTGTCTGGCACATGCCATATAGATTCTTAGCAGGGAACTAGAACAAGAAATTGTTCTGGGCTTTCCCTGCTTCAACTCATCGTCTGTTCTGTTTCCAAGTCAAGCTAGCTTTTAAAAATAAGGATGATTTCACTTATCTGTGGGATCTAAAATGGTCATACTCATTAAAGCTGAAAGTAGAAGAGTGGTTGCCAGGGGCTGGGAGCAGGGGAAATGGGGAGATATTGGTCAAGGGAACAAAGTTTCAATTATACAGGATGAATGAATTATGGAAGGACTTCCTTGGAGGTCCAGTCGTTAAGAATCTGTGCTTCCAATGCAGGGGATGCGAGTTCAATCCCTGGTCAGGGAACTAAGATCACACATGCCACAGGGCACAACCAAAAGAGTAAATAAATAAATTGTGGAGATCTATTTTACAGTATGGTAACTGTAACTAATAATACTGTATTGTATATATGAATTTCACTGAGAATGTATGTTAAGCTCTCACCACACACAAAAAAGTGGTAAGTGTGAAGTGATGGGTATATTAATAATTAATAGTTTGATGGCGGTAATCACTTCACAATGGATACTATTATTAGACCATCATGTTGTACACCTTTAACATGTACCTTTAACATGTACTTTTAGGTATTAATTATACCTCAATAAAGCTGGGAAGAAATAATATGAATTTTTTACTTTCCTCTTTTACACCATGGGCCAAATTCAAAGTCTCCAGCACAATGACTGAGTTATCTATAAGTCACTTCTGCAGCCTCCCTTCTTCTGGGACCATGTGCGCTAGATGTTATATGACATTTCCTTCTATCCTGTGCCTTCATGCATGCTATTTTCAAAGTAGAAAGCCCCTCTTCAACCTGTCAAAGCCCCTCTCCTCTGTCAGTGTTTTTGTGACTCTGTCTGACTGTGTGCGCTCAGTCGCTCAGTCGTGTCCAACTCTTTTGTGACCCCCTGGACTGTACCCTGCTAGGCTCCCTCTGTCCATGGGATTTCCCAAGCAAGAATACTGGAGCGTGTTGCTACTTCCTCCTCCAGGGGATTTGCCCAACCTAGGGATCGAACCGTATCTCCTGTGTGTCCTGTGTTTCCAACTATGTCTGACTATTTCCCCCCAAATTCTCATAACACTCACTACACTGAATTAATGTGATTGGTGTCTGTCAATTTTTCCTGTAGAACTGTTCTGCCCAACACAATAACGTCCAGACACATGTAACTATTTTAATTTAAATTAAGATAAAAAATTAAAAATTCAGCTGCACTAACCATATTTCAAGTACTTAATAGGGGCACATGCCTAATGATTACCAAATTGGATGGTGTAGACAGAAAAGATTTTCATCATCGTAGAAAATTCTACTGGAAAAAGACATTTTAAAACGAGAGAGTGGGGGCCATTCTGTGTTTCTTTCTGTGCAAACAGAAAAACAGGAGAAAGCCTGTAGAGAGTTGGTAGTGACCCTAAAGTGATATATCCAAGTCCTAACTCCTGGTTTCCATAGATGTGACCTTATTCAAAATTCGGGTCTTTGCAAATATAGTTAATTAAGGCTGTCAAGAGGAGCTCATTCTGGATTTATGACAGATCTTTAATCCAGTGACTATTGTCCTTAAAGAAAAGAGAAGACGAGTAAAGACAGAGAAACATGGAGGAGAAGGCCTTGTGAAGAAGGAGGCAGAGACTGGAAAGATGCATTTATGAGTCAAAGAACGCCAAGGATTGTGGGCAGTCACTAGAAGCCAGGAGAGAAGCATGGAACTGAGCCTCACGCACACAGAGCCTCCAGAAGAAACCAGTCCTGCTGACACCCTGGTTTCAGACTTGCGATGTCTTAAAGTGTCAGAGAATAAACATCTATTGTTTAAAACCACCCAGTTTGTGGTGGTTTGTTCCAGCTGCCCTAGAGAACTAATGCATCTACCTTTCTTAAAACAAAGGAATGCTTTAAGACTGAAGTTGTTGCAGAGGGAATAAAATGTAGGAAATTGGAAACCGTTTAGACAGATGGTAAGAGTGGCTGAGAGTCAACAGAGAGCCGTGAGGAGCTGTAGGTCAGCAGTAGCAGGAAGCCACCGCCACACCAGACTGGAGAGATGAAGAGGAGAGAAAATGACTAAGAAGTTTCTGGAGCCCAGGAGCTGAGAGTTCCTGCCTCAAGCAGGCAGAGAGCAATCCTGAAACCATGGAGGAGACGTGTTGGCCTTACTAAAATATGACCAACTCTAGGGAAACATGTAGTTACCCAGCATTTCAACGGACTTGATACAGAATAGATTTTCATAATAACAATTTTCAAATACAGTTGTTCTTTTCTTTGTCCCTCCTTCTTAAAATCCCTGTAATTAAGGATGAAAATATATTTTTCTTTTATCCTAATTTCTCCAGGTGCTCTCTAAAGTTCAGATCAAAGGACATTCCCACCACCTTAGAACATTCAGAGCATTCAGAGTGTGGCATAGTTCTGGGTTTTTTTTTTTTTTCAATTCTTCTAAAAACAAACAAGCAAACTTTCTCGTCCTGTACACTCAGTCCCGAGCCAGTTCTTGTGTGGTCTGACTTCATGGCTTTGGAATTTGATGCCCATTGACCATCACTGCCTTTCCGTCCCCCACACAGACCCTTCAGCCTGTATCAAATCACTTTACTTTTCCACCCCTCTGCTCCACTTAATATCACTATGTTCACACATTGAAAACTTTAGTGTTTTGCGAGTTTTCCATCTTTAAAATTGTAGCCCTCATCATGTTTCTACAACTTACCTCTTCCCTTCACCACTAGTGATTCTTGTCTTAATTCTTAATAATAATAGTAATGATAATGAAAATTGCAAGAATAGTACCATAGATGACATTAGTTAAACATTTACTATGTTCTACGTATTATTTACAGAGAAGGCGATGGCACCCTACTCCAGTGTTCTTGCCTGGAGAATCCCAGGGATGGGGGAGCCTGATGGGCTGCTGTCTATAGGGTTGCACATAGTTGGACATGACTGAAGTGACTTAGCAGCAGCAGCAGCAGCATATATTATTTAAATATTATCTGGTTTCATCTAAGCAATCTATACAAGAGACAAGTACTTTAATTATTCATGTTCAGAGATGGAAAACGAGGACAGAGAGAGCTTAAAGAGTTGTCTGTGAGTCTTTGGGTAGTAAATGGCAGAGCTGAAATGGAGTCCAGGGTAATCGCTCCACAGACCCCATATCCTTCATAATGGTGTTACTTCTGTGTTACTACTCAAGGATAGCTTGAGGATCTCACATCTCATGACTTTAAAATTCTTATGCTTACACATTGCAAATGATCTTCAAAGTTCAACCATCAAAATAGATTGGGTGATAGTAGATTGGAAAAAAATCATTCTCTCCCCTGTATCCCCACTTACCTAAATAAGCCCTGGTCCATGATCATATAGATGATTTTAAATGGAAATAAGAGCTTTGGGGGAATTTAAAGTTGCAAATCTTGGTCCATAATTAGAAGAGTGTCTCAGAGCAAAGGCAAAGATCCCTGACAGAAAACTCACAAAAGATGTGAAGAAAAATACCCCATAATACCTTGGTTCTGAGATATAGACCTTAAAGAAGTTGAGGAGATCTAACTTAATCATGTATAAGGCCCTACACTAAGGTATTTTATTTTAAAAAATGTTATCACATGTGATCTTCACTACAAGCCCATGAGGTATAGCTTCGCACTCTCATTTCACACATGAATACACTGAGGTTCATAAAAAAGTAAATATCACACAACAGAAAACATGGGGCTTTCTATCCAGGCAAGCAAAAAGTTTTATCCTAAATCCACTATTCACCAGTCATGCGGTGTTGAGCGGCTCAAGATAACTTTCAGGGTCATACATTTTTCATGTGTATGTTGTTAATAATATTAGTACTCCCTATACCAGAGTTCTGTAAGAATTCAAGGTACTTATATGGGTCTTTGAACAGTGCTTTTTCACATAGTATAGCCTCTCAGTAAACGAAAGTGATTTTCATTGTTATAATTTTACAATCATTAACACATAAGCTAGCTTGCCTGGTGTCCTGGCTAAGAGGAATCAATTACATACTGCCACAGAATTCTGAACTTCTCCTGCATAAGATTATATTTAGAATCACATTTTTTCCTCGCCAGAAGAAAAGCTCCAAGTGGGCAAGAATCGTATTTATCCTATTCACTATGCCCATCTTTTACATTCATGGGTTGAAAAATTAGTGCATATCGGGCTGGCTGGCTTTCAGAGCCATGACCTGATCAGAGAAGAATGCCAGCTGCCTTATGGCCATAAAATAAGGCACAGAGCAAGCAGCGCTCACCGTGAAAGTCAGTGTCATTGGGAATTGCTGTACATCTTCCACCGTGAGCAAAATGCAGAGATTTCAGAGGAAGAAACTGAGCACATAAATGTCAAGGAAATTGAAGCGAAGAGATCCATCTGGAAGTGTCAGTGTATATTTTAAGACTTTTTTTTTAGAATTGTTTACAGTTCTTGATTTCTTCCATCTTTCTTCTCTGTGTGTCTGTCTAACTCAATAGTTTATCACTCTTACCACATCATGTTTCTACTCTCAGGGAGGTCTTCTGTTCCCTTAGGTATAATTAGCAATCCCACAAAGGAAATATCTGCTCCATAACAAATGCCATATCGTGTGTTTGTCTCGGTAGGGAGTTGACCGTGAGAGAACTAAAATTTAGAGCAGACCTTACCCAAGCAAGCTCCACTTTCACAACCTAAATAAAGGCTTTGCAACTTCAACCTATGATTCATTAAGTTTGGCATTTACAAGGAAAATACGTGCACTCCTTAGAAGCAGGTGAGCATATCCCCTGGTTTAACTGGGATAGTCCATGTTTTCTGAAATACTTTCAGTTAAACCTACTGTTCGAGAGTAGTTATTAATGGTGCCACTTTTTGCTCTTAAAAGTATCCCAGTTAGGATGATAAAATTTGTAGTCTCCTATTTATAAGGAAATTCATAACCAAGTTTTCCGAAATCCATTCTAATTTATCTCCTCCACATTGTGATATAAAACCCTGTGATCATTCCTTTTCTGATCTCCATCCCAGTTTGTGTCCTTCTTAGGTTTGCACCTGATTTGCACACACTGGAATATCCCTTTATTTCCTTCATGGCTGTGCATCTTTTGTTCATCTTCATTGTCCTTCTTTTCCCCTCATCTTTTCCCACATCTTCCCTATTTCTGTTCCACTGACTCTCTTTGACAATGTGTTACAGTAATTTTTGTTGGTACCATGCAATTTGCTTTTGATTACACATGGTTTTTCACTGTTCTCTACTTTAGTCTCTCCAATCAGTTTGCAAATTTCTCAGCAACTTAGAATGATCCATATATTTTGACTGCATTTCTTCTTTTTTTTCCCTTATAGAGTAAGGAAAATTCTGATTTCTGAAATAGCAGAGGTTAAGAATCAGAAATATGAGAAGGGCATTCGAGATTATTTGATTTAGCTCCTCCAGTTGAAGAATGAGGAAATGAATTCAGAGACACTGAAAGATTAGCTCACAGTCAAGAGTTTACCACAGAAAGAGTTTAGCTTAGAGCATTATTCTCCCAGTTTTCATTCCAATATTTTTTCCACTTTACAGTCTTCTTCTATTTACTATTGTTAACTGATTAAATTATCTCATACATGTTTTTAAATATAATAGTATTTTTGTCTTTCAGTTTCTCAGAAAGAGAATCAAAGCTTCATCTCCAGGACAAATAGAACAATCAGGCCAGTCTCACAAGTAAATTTAAAAAGTACACGTTGTGAGGTCAATAGTTTCAGCTCCCTCCTCATAGTCCAAGCGCATTCTCTGTGGCTTCCTAGCACGTAGAGATATGCTAGCCAACAAAAGTGCCCATGAGAAAGACAGCAAATTAAACCTTACTCTGCATTCGTATGTGGCAGCTCTGATTACTGTATTTAATTCTTTACTGAAATTTGGAAAGATCAATGAAAGAAGAGATCAGAATAACATTAGGGCTCCATGAAAGTAGGCTCCCTTTCTGAGGAATCAAAGGGCATCAAAAGGGGAAATCTGGGCACATGGATAACAACCTAATACATTTATTACAGGGTCCAACTATGAAGATAAGGATCCATGTTATTTAAAGAGCAACTGTCCTTTTTTTGCATTGATTTCTAGGTTAAGCATATTTCTCCTTTGTTAAAACAGATTTTCTTATTAGTATAACTCTCTTCCTAAAAAGGAAGAATGCATTAAATTTAAAGTATCTTTTAGACCAATTTAGAATTAGCAAAGCATGACCCAGTAACAAAATGCCTGAAGCTAAGCAAATAAACAAACATTTTGCACTTCCAGATTTAGAAAGCCCTACAAACCAAATGACTTGGGAAAGATTAATAACTTTGGGAACAGCAGATTTCTGAGATGCTTAATAACCATGGAAGACTATACAAAGCCACAGAATCAGGATGTGGGAAAAAGTGAAGGGAGA
Organism: Bubalus kerabau; assembly: GCF_029407905.1. NCBI lineage: Eukaryota > Metazoa > Chordata > Mammalia > Artiodactyla > Bovidae > Bubalus > Bubalus kerabau. Next base: position 18,368,026 of record NC_073626.1, read on the forward strand.
AAGGGCTTAAGTAATAGGCAACATTTCATGGTAGCCTTCTCCTTTATGGAATGCACTGGTGCATTTTTTTTCTCTCTTTTCTCCATCTATTCAGTAGCTACTGATCTCCCTTTAGAGATGTGGCAGACACTGCTGTTTGCCTACTCAAAACCTTTCCTTTACCAAGAGAATTCAAATTTTGTTCAATTATTAGAAGGTCGGGGAGGCCCTGTGTTCAATAAAGGTAGGCTCAGGAGATGAGCATATTTAATCGAAGTCAGTCATGTGAGTCCTGTTTCCTTTTTCCAGCTATGGGTTTGCAGTGAGCACATGGCTGGTTTTGAGCGATGTGACTGCAGGCTATATGCTATGAAGATGCTCTGGGAAAGATTTTCTTTCCCAATCAAAAGAGAAAAGTCCGTCTCTCTCCCCTTCTGTCTCTTCCCCCCATTCTCCCCCCTCCTCTGCTGACTGCACGAGCAGAACCCTGATCTCCACTTGCCTTCAGAGCTCAGGCCTGCAGACTGAGCCACTGCCCTCCTGGGGCTCTAGTTTGTACAGAGGAGACTGTGGGACTTCTCAGCCTCCATAGTCCCATGAACCAGTTCCCTTTAATAAATCTCTTTCTATGTATGTGTGTGTATGTGTGTTTGTATGTGTACACATACATATAAATATATAGATAAAGATGGGGATGGAGACAAAGAGAGATGTCCCAAGAATTCTGTTTCTTGGAGAATCCTTATACAGATGTTGGTACCAGGATTGGTTCCAGAGAAACAGAATTTTAAGGATGAGTTTTCTGAATTGGTTCTGCAGTTTCTAGAACCAACTTTCTTATTTCATGAGATTTAAAGGTGCTAATGACTCTATTTCTAGTAGTAGAGAGAGCACTGAAAAAGAGAGAGAGAGAGAGAAGAAGTCGCTCTTTCCTTCAGCATTTGGACTTTGAAATGTAACGATGTGATGCTTGGTGCTCTGGTGACCATCTTATAATTGTGAAGAGAAAGCCAAGAAAATGACTTCTTCTAAAAAACAAAATCTGACTTGGGATAAAGTAATTCTAGTTCAGCATGACTAGTCTTTAGTTGACAAAATGTGAACCCTGGAACTGCTGGATACATTAGGCAAATGCCACTCTTCTGCCTAAAGCATGCTTTCCTAACTCATCTGAGTAAAAACCAAAGCTTCAACATGACTTGAAAGACCTTACATGACTTGGTCACAGAAAAGAGTCAGACACAGCTTTGTGACTAAACAACAACAACAACCCATTTAATCTCAGCTCTCATTTGCCTTCCCCTTGCTTACACTGGTTCAGTCAGACAGAATTCCTTGCATTTCCAGAAAGCAAGGCTCAATGCTTCTATGCTTACTGTTACAGATACCTGCATGGCTTGTTTCTTCACTTACTGATGTAGAGACCTTTCCCTTAATGATCGTAAATAAATCATCTTGTTTTACTATTCTCTTATTCTGATGCGTATAGTTTTCTTCTTAAAACTCATAATCAATTGACATCATATATGTAGATATATTTATTTCTGTACTGTTTTCTTCTCACACTGTTATAAAATTCATACAGTTGGGACCTTAGTACATAGCTACATTTTTGCCAGGCTTCCCAGATGGCACAGCAGTGAAGAATCCACCTGCCAACGCAGGAGATGTAAGAGATGTGGGTTTGATCCCTGCATCAGAAAGATCCCCTGGAGGAGGAAATGGTGACCCACTCCAGTATTCTTGCCTGGGAAATTCCATGGACAGAGAAGCCTGGTGGGCTACAGTCCAGGGGATGCAAAGAGTCGGACACAACTGGGCACTGCGCACATTTTTGCTAGTGCCTAGAAGAATGCACACCCATGAGTGTCTACTGATTTATCTGTTGAATGAATGAATACATGATTGAATCAACGAAAACCTCTCTGCCACTCACTTGATGACTTGAGGCCAGAGTTGCCAAAGTCCATTCTCCAGCCACTGAGATGCCTTTAGCCAGCTGTAGGCAGATCAATAAAAACCGTCTCCCATTCCTCCCTTCCTTTTCTATTTGTCAGATAAAATGAGTAGGAGGGAGAGAAAGGAACAATAAAGACACTTAATCCGCCTCAAGTCTCTGCATAATTTTACTTTTGATTCTATTTGCAACTAGCCTCTGGGTCAAAGCATTAACTGCAAAGAAAATCCAAAGAAATTTAATTGGCATTTTGAAACTTTTTTTCCTGAAGCCATCCACTTACTATTTCTCTGGATCATGTGGAAACCACTTTGAATCACCACTTAGGCTGCTGTGTCCATCCATGGTCTAATACATGGACCCCAAACCCCAAGTGAGGATAAAACCCATCAACCATCCTTGGTATAAGCCCTCATGTTTGTCTTCAGTTTTATAGAGAAAATTCAATGAAATAATGACTGAAGATTTTACTTATACTATAGTGCTTTCCTTTGATGCTTGGTACCTTCTGAATGTTTGTAGCCCTTCAGAATTCATGTGTTGAAAATCTAATGCCCCAAATGATGGTATCAGGAGGTGAGGACTCTCTGAGGTGGGTATGTCATGAATGAAGAGCCTTCATGAATGGAATTAGTGCCTCATAAAAGAGGCTCCAGAGAGATCCAAGGGCTCCTTAGCCGCTTCTGCAGGGTGAGGATACAAGAAGTCTGCATCCAAAAGAGGGTCCCCACATGACCATGCTGGTACCTCGACCTCTGACTTAAGCCTCCAAAACTGTGAGAAATAGATTTCTGTTGTTTATAAGCCAATTAGTCTACAGTATCTATAATACCAGCCTGAATGGACTAAGACAGCAGTCCTTTAAACTCAGGAAGGATTTCTTACAGGCTGGGTTGGAAGAAATGAATGAAAGATTCTGGGCTCAATAACATCAAAATCACCACTAGCTTCTGATTCTGAAACTTTTATAACTGAACCATGCCTGATCAGTCTTAGGCCGTACATTAGATGACCTCTCTGTCTAGATAATCAAGCTTATTTCCAAGTCATAGTTTTGAATCTTGAAATGAGAACAGCAGTGATTTTCAAGCAAGAATCCTTTCTATATAGTTATGGCAAAGTCTTTTGAATCTGTAGTCATTTGCTAGGAAAACATTAGAAACATTTAGAAGTCATTTTGGCTAGTCAACAGGGTTTGACTAAAGGGGAAATCCACCTGGAAAACTTAATTAGCATATTCAAGAAATGTTTGGTTTGGGTTAGAAGTTCTGCATAACCAAGGAATTCAAGCTCTGAGAATTTCTAAAGATAAAATAAACCTCTATCTTGTTTTAACCCATGTCTCCCAAACGTACTTGACCACAAAACCCTGTTTTCTTGTCACACATGAGAAATACTGAGTTTGTCCACTTTATTGCTTCTGGAAGGACACTAAAAATAATTTAATCTTTCTTTGACAACTAAGGAAAATATGTCTAAAGAGTCATCACTTGTGAATATTGATAATTATACTATTCAAGAACTATATATTTTCAAGTTTTGAAGAATGAGTCAAATTCATACTTCAGGGCATGTTATGAAAGTTGCTTCTTAAAAAACTGATTTGCATTTTAAGATCTTGATCATTCTATTTAAATTAAATAAAAAATAATTGTTAGGTTAATGCTTCTGTGCTAAGTCACTTTAGTTGTGTCCTGACTCTTTGTGACCCTACGGACTGTAGCCCACCAGACTCCTCTGTCCATGGCATTCTCCAGGCAAGTATTCTGGAGTGGGTTGCCATGCCCTTCACCAGGGGATCTTCCCGACCCAAGAATCCAACCCTACTCTCTTTATGGCTCCTGCACTGGCAGGCACATTCTTTACCACTAGCACTACCTGGGTTAATAATTAGATTTCAATTAAATTGAGATTGTTATTAAAATATCTTAGCCTACTGTCACTTTATACATAAGGAAAAGAGGTATGTTAATACATGTGCAAAATAAAACTTTTAGTATGAAGGAATGCCTGCAGAAGTAAAGTACATTTATAGATCTCCAAGGAAAGATAGCCGTAATGGAAGAAAGCAATATGAGACAAGTACTCATGAAGGAAGCAATGACATATCCCTATAGACATTGTATCAAAACTTGTTTCCAAAATAGCAGATAAGACTAGTAACAATTGGACATTCCAGATTTTTCTCTAGCATATTCTGGCAGAAAGTTAAGTTGTCTTCTTCTAAAACTGCCTATCTTCACGCAGTTAAGTCCCTATCCATAATGTTCAGAAATTCTATTTCAGAAATTTTGATGTATAGCCTTGGAGCTACTTTCAATGAAACTTTGTACAGTTGAATACTACTGACTGATCTAACCTTGTGAAGTAGAGCAGATAGATAAAACTTAAGAGGGACATAACAGATGTTTCTCATCACCCATAGGTGGGCCTGGGCAAAAATCATTGATTTTGAAATACCAAGAATTTTTTTCCTGGTACCGCAAGGAAGTCTTCCAAAACCAATAGAAAACTTGTAGGTGGAAATATAGGTAAAAAAGTCTACTCATTTCTATGAGGAGGATTGAAGCCAACTTTTAAAAATCCACCTTTAATAATTATATAGGATTTCCTGGTATACATTTTGATGATTAAGTTTATCATTTCTTTATTATCCTTTTTGCCTTTACAACATCCTTACCTCTGTTGTTCTATCATATTGTATCAAGATTGTTATCAAGTGTCTCCCATCATTTTTTATATAATTAGGAAAATAAGTACACTTATTCACTTAAGACTTCATTCTATTTGGTTGTTCTATTTTCAAACAACAGATTTTTTCTGACAAGTATTTTAATATGATTATTTATTTACATGCTTATGATATATTCAAACGTTATACTTAGTAGTAAAAATGTAAAAAGAATCATCCTTGTTATAAATGGCATATGCTCTTTGAAAGGGATAAAACATTTCTATACATATTCAGCTCAATGGATATTTTTACAGATAACTGTAGCAGGGAATAGGGAGAAATAAACCTTCCCTGAGCTTGGAATGTACACCAGGTACTTGACATGTTTATTTCATTTAGAATTCAGAGTAACCCTTGGAGATATAATATGGTTTCCATTTTAAAAATTAGGAAACAGAATCAGAGAAGTTCAATAGCTTTCCAAAATCACTTAGCTCATTTCCTAGTTAAAAAAGTAGCTTGGATGGGCACTAGGTATGTGAACTACACAGCTCAAGCTCTTTCCCTTACATTTGCTGATAACGACACAAGGTGCTCCTTCATTAGGTATGACATTATTTTGTATAACAAAACAATGGTTTTTCACTGAAAACAACCAGTGTGGAGAGACTTTATGGGTAGAAGTGGGATTTGAACTTTTGAATTTAAAGGATGGATGGGATTTGAGTAGGCAGAAGAAAGCCAAAGACCTCAAGGTAATTGTACCATCATAGGCAGACACAGAGATACGGAAATGAGCATAGCATGTTCAGTGGTCAGTGAGGGGTCCACCTTTGTGAAAGGAGTCAATATAATGGGAACCTATGATTCTAGGATTATTTCAATGCTATGTTAATGTACCATCAGTTGTGAATGACAGAGATGAATAAAAGCAATAATAGCTGCAATAGATTCTTTGCAAATTAGTACACTAAGCAGATGCACCATTTCATACAATCGTCACAACAATGGTGAAAGACAGTCCTATTACATGTGTTTAATAGTTGAGGAGACTAAGGGTCACAAATCTTAACTAGGATCAAGCAGAGAGCAAGTTGCTATGCTTACCCAACCTATAGTACTACCTCATAATGAGAGTTGACTTGAGAGTTAGATCAAAGAGATGGAGTCAGACACAGTTGTTAAAACACACCAGAGTTTACAGATTTATAAAATAAAACTAAAAAAGAGAATTTTTAAATGTCTTTGGTAATCACATAATAAAATATTGGCCTCTTTTATAAATGAGAAGTTCAGTTTAGTTCAGTTGTGTCCAACTCTTTGTGACCCCATGGACTGCAGCACACCAGGCTTCCCTGCCCCTTAACAACTCCCAGAGCTATAAATAAGAAGACTGAGGTCCAAAAACGTTAATTGCCCATGTCATAGGGCAAGCCAAGAATATAATACTAACCTCTGGGTTTCCAACCTAATATTCTTTTCATTTTTATATGCTGAGTCAAAATAATATTTTAGAAATATTTTTTCTCTCTCCTATTTATTATTATTTTATTGCTGTTTTTCCAGTCAAAAATTACAGAGTACAATAATGTTGTTACATTCCCTTTTATCAAAATCACACTAATATTCCAACAAAGACTAGTTGTCACTCTCCAAACAATTAATACTTGCGATCATCTGTATTAATTAAGTAAATCACACTAAGATCTGATGCCTTTTCCCAAAACAGATAAATTACACAGATTATAAAATTAAGTAATATTTTGCTAGTTTAGTGTTTAATAATTTTAGTTAAAAATAGTGAGAACTGCCTTGTGAATTTGCCTTAAGTGAGAAAACTAAATTATGACTGGATGATGTGATTAATAACATCTGGACCAGGGAAGGAACTTGTAAGAGTCACAACACCTCTTCCTTTTGAAACAAAAGAAAATCTTAGTCTGTTTTCCCAAAAGTAGGGATCTAGACAGCTATGTGGGAGAAAATAGAACACAAACTAATAAAAGATAACTCAGGAGTAGATGGATTGATATTTAATTTTTAAATGTTGTTTGGGGAAAAGCAAAACAAAGCAAGAAGCAGAAACAGTAAGGAGAAATAAAAGAAAAAGATAGAAACTGTTCACTAAATTAAATGCCATTTTAGCCCCTGAACTCTTAACATGTTATTTCTTTTTAGGCAAACTGTATTTTCTTTGTCCCAGGAAAGTACCTTTTACGTATATTATCTTGAAGTAGTTATGAATAACATCCCACTTAATTCAGTGTATTTGTTTGGTCAATGAATTATATGGTTACCCTTCTTATTCTGAGAGAACTCCACTTAAGCATATAATACATAAAGCAACCACCTTCACTTTCCCTGTGCCCCAGGGAGTAAAAGAAAAGAAGGATAAAGATGTTAAGTCTCTAAGCCTCACTTCTCAGTTCATTTCAGATCATATTAACCCTGAGAAAGAGTCCACCTGTTTCTACAGTCACATCATCAATACTTTATTGCTATTCTTATCTGAGATGAAGAGCTTTGTTTTGGGTTCACAAGGTAGGCAGTAAGTAGTTCTCATACCTCTATTTTAAGAACAAGAAAACTGTCATCAAGCTCTGGTCATTGTAACAGGTCAGGGGAAATTTTTCGTTAAAGTGGAAACTGAGTCCTCTTCACACTTTCTGAGGGGAAGGAAAGTGACTGAGGAAAGTGGACATGGATTTAGGAAGTGATGAAATTCTGGAAGAGAGACAGAGTTAAGATGAGAACAGAGTAAGCACATGAAGACTTAGATGAAGGAATTGAATAAATGATTTAGGGTCCGAAGCAGAGGGATGAATATTTTCAATATTTAATAAACCAAAGTGACCTGAAGCCATATGATACTGTGAATGGATGGTCTAGAATGAGATCTCTACCGTATACAAAAACCGGTGTGCTCTTGGACAAGCAAAATATAAATGGAGAATATGGAGGAAGGTTGCTGATAATGAAGGAAAAAGCCATGAGGAGTCGCTTTTGCATTCACCGACCCCTCTCCCTTTTGTTTCCCTTAAATCTGGGGAGGAGAGACAGTGGCTGTGAAAAATGGCCCCAAACAAGCCAACAAGCTGAGAACCAGCTGGGGCAGCAGCATTTCAGGGTAGCCCTAGAGGTGCCATTTAATTACAGCTCATTACACAAATAAATGCTAACTGGAGGGAGCTTAACATTTCAGTGTTTTTTTTTGTTTTTTTTTTTTTTCTCATGCTAACCAAACCAAATGCTGGGCACAGCTGGAAGGTGACTGCCATCCAGGAGGTATCCTCTTCCTTAGTCTTTAAATACTACCACATAAGGTTGCTCAAGTAATGGTCACTAGCAACTACTCCAGAAAATTCCTAGACTGAATTAGATAGTGCCTGATTCTTCCCCTTCCTGAGATATATATACTAGTGGCCTAATTAAATACATTAGAAATCAATTAGTAGGATGGCTAAGAGTGTGAGCTTTAGCAACAGACCTAAATTTTCATTTCAGCCCTGCCAGTTTCTTGCAATCTTATATCAGTAAAAATAGCAAAAGTTCTCAGATTCACTTTTTCCACACTTAGGAAGTGCACTTTAGGGGTGCTGTAGATATGAATTAAATACAGATAGAATCTTTAGCCCAAAGCTGGATCATGCACTCAAGAAATGATAGCTATCACTATAAAAATTAATTTCAATTATTATACTTCATTACATGAGTCACTTTAGTGATTTGTTATTATACATGGGAAAAATCCATGTAAGTCCAAATCCCTAGTAAGTCCCTTCATGCCTGGTACCCCACATATCTCCCTCAATGAGCCGCATTATTTTTTCTGTTTCTTTAGTGTAACAACTCCTTTTCCCTTGTGAGGGTCTTTGCATAGTTCTGTTTTTATTTTCAGATCAGTTCCTGACATTTTTTTCTGGAGAGCTGATCCTTCACCTTTAATTCCCATTGAAATGCCACTTCTCCACAGAGGTCTTGATTATCCGAGTCAGTCTCACATCACCCATCACCCCATTTATCACTGTATAAAAATACATGTAATATCTGTAGTCTTTAAAAAATATATACACCTATCATGTCAGCCTGTAAGTTCTGAGAAATCCAGAACTTTCTTCCCTGGGCACCAGTGCAGTTCAGTTAGTTCAGTTCAATCACTCAGTCGTGTCCGACTCTTTGCAACCCCATGGATTGCAGCACACCAGGCTTCCCTGTCCATCACCAACTCCCGGAGCTTACTCAAATTCATGTCTATCACATTGGTGATGCCCTCCAACCATCTCATCCTTTGTCAGCCCCTTCTCCTCTGGCTTTCAATCTTTCCCAGCATCAGGGTCTTTTCCAATGGGTCAGCTCTTCGTATCAGGTGGCCAGAGTATTGGAGTTTCAGCTTCAGCATCAATCCTTCTAATGAATATTCAGGACTGATTTCCTTTAGGATTGACTGGTTGGATCTCCTTGCAGTCCAAGGGACTCTCAAGAGTCTTCTCCAACACCACAGTTCAAAAACATCAATTCTTGGGCGCTCAGCTTTCTTTATAGTCCAACTCTCACATCCATACATGACTACTGGAAAAACCATAGCTTTGATTAAAACAACTTTGTCGGCAAAGTAATGTCTCTGCTTTTTAATATTCTGTCTAGGTTGGTCATAGCTTTTCTTCCAAGGAGCAAGCGTCTTTTAATTTCATGGCTGCAGTCACCATCTGCAGTGATTTTGGAGCCCAAGCAAATAAAGCCTGCCACTGTTTCTGTTGTCTCCCCATCCATTTGCCATGAAGTGGTGGGACCGGATGCCATTATCTTCGTTTTTTGAATGTTGAGTTTGAAGCCAGCTTTTTCACTCTCCTCTTTCACTTTCATCAAGAGGCTCTTTAGTTCCTCTTCACTTTCTGCCATAAGGGTGGTGTCATCTGCATATCAGAGGTTATTGATATTTCTCCCTGAAATCTTGATTCCAACTTGTGCTTCATCCAGGCTTGCATTTTGCATTAGGTACTCTGCATATAAGTTAAATAAGCAGGGTGACAATATACAGCCTTGACATACTCCTTTTCCAATTTGGAACCCGTCTGTTGTTCCATGTCTGGTTCTAACTGTTGCTTCTTGACCTGCATACAGATTTCTCAGAGGCAGGTAAGGTGGTCTGGTATTCCTATCTCTTGGAGAAGAAATACAGCACCTGGCTCCCAGCAGTCACTCCACAAGTGTGTGCTTAGTCAACAAGCTCACTGACCCAGGTCACTGAAGTATAATTCAGGGAAACACTTTGCTGTAACTCTTATGGTCTGAAGGCTTACTACAGTGTATGAGTGCCTGAGTATAGTCTATTATAGGTGAATTCAGGGGGAAAATGCATTTTATTATGCTTTGGACAAGGCACATCCCAAGCATCCATTGATTAAAATTTTGCTCACTGTTGGCTTTTGTGTATTTAATATTATCCTACCCTCCAAAATCTACTAAAATATTTTATATACTTTACTCAGTAGTGTCTTAACAAATACGTATATTACAGTTTTGCATATGTGTGGGCAGCGGAGAGAAAGAAAAAGGGAGAGAATGTGTGTATACGTAAAACTCTCAAAAGCCACAAAAATAAACAAGAAAGTGGTTCTCATCACATTTATTTTTATTTTAAAGGGTATGGAATATCTCCTTTCTCTCTATTCTACTCAAAACACACTGTGGCTGTCTGTAAACACTCTTTATTTGGTCAGCATTAGAATCTTGTGACACATACCAGGCTGTAATGCACTTTCATATAGCTTCATTTTCTTGACTTTATATGAATGACCCATGTGGGAGGGGGGTGTTATTTTCCATTCCTAAATGCCACATGCACTGTACTAAAGAACACAGTTTTGAACGCATCTCCAGAGAGACCCTCTCATCTCCTTTTTTTTTTTTTTTCCCCTTGCTTAGTCAAACAAAATTGCACACCCAGTTGCAAAGTGTCAGTGATTCTCCTTCTCATCCATTAACGACAGCATATCAAAAAAAAAAAAAAAAAGATGTTATTCCTTTAACACAGAGCAGAACCATTTCCCAAAGCAAGAAAAGGAGGGCAGACAAGGGAGTAATAATGCTAATCCAAAGGCATATTTGACATGAAGCAGAAATCGTACATAGATGGTAAATAATAATGGGGACAAAGTAGCAGTTAGTTCAGAGAAGGGAGTCAAAGGATTACACCAGTTCAACATACTGTCACAGAATTAATCACTGAAGATTGTCAAAGATGCTGGCCAAGAGCCCGAAAGGGCTTCCCAGGTGGCATAGTGGTAAAGAACCTGCCTGCCAATGCAGGAGACAGATGTGGGTTTGATCCCTGGGTCAGTAAGGTCCCCTGGAGTAGGAAATGGCAACCCACTCCAGCATTTTTGCCTGGAAAGTTCCATGGACAGAGGATCCTAGCAGGCTATAGTCCATGGGGTTGCAAAAGAATAGGACATGACTGAGCAACTGAGCACACAGCACATAAGAACCCAAAGTCCCCAGTCCGCTGGGTTACTTAAAATCCGTGTCAAAACTGAGAAGCAAGAGAAGACGCTGCTTGGTGATATAGCAGCTTGGGCTTCCCTGGTGGCTCAGAGGTTAAAGCGTCTGCCTCCAATGCGGGAGACCCGGCTTCCATCCCTAGGTGGGGAAGATCCCCTGGAGAAGGAAATGGTAACCCACTCCAGTATTCTTGCCTGGATAATCCCATGGACGGAGAAGCCTGGTAGGCTACAGTCCACGGGGTCGCTAAGAGTCGGACACGTCTGAGCGACTTCACTGCAGCTTAAACGTTAGTAAATGTTACTACTTCTATCAGTACTGTATTACCAGACGTCTACTACTGTTACTAATACTACGGCACTATAGCCATCGTGTAGTGCCACGTACACAAAGGGTGCTCAGTTCATGAAGGTGATACACACACAGGTAGGTATATTTGTGTGTATGTAGCTAACAATATTTCCCCTGTCCACTTTCTAAAAAGGCATTTACAAGATAATCATGGTAGCTTTGGAGAAGGAAATGGCAACTCACTCCAGTGTTCTTGCCTGGAGAATCCCAAGGACGGGGGAGCCTGGTGGGCTGCCGTCTATGGGGTCACACAGAGTCGGACACGACTGACCCGAGGCAGCAGCAGCAGCAGCATGGTAGCTTGGGTTAGCATAACGGTTTACAGAGCATAATGATTACCTTCTATGAAGCAGAAAATGCTGATTTTATGCATCTTTTATAATGAAGGAAACAGAAGGGACATCCAAAAATAAGACCAGGATATTCTGGCTCCAAGTTCTGTTTTCCTGTTGTAACTGATTCCCTCCTTTTGAAGAGACTTCTTTTATGAAGAAGGGAAGAATTCAGGCTGAAACGTATTATTTTCCCTCTTCCAAATACTTATGAAAATATAAACACAAATACTTTCAAATTCGCTTTTTATCCTCTACTCTAAAATTGCAAAAATAGATGTCAGCCTGAGAATTGTGTTTCCTGACATACTTTTAACTCCAGTCAGATAACAAGATAGGTAGATGCAATAAATAAGAAATTAAGTGCAGAGAGAGAAAAGAGCAAGCGAAACAAAACATGAAGCAAAGAAACATACCCATATGTTATGTGAAAACTTGAAATATAGTGGAGGTGAAATTTAGAAATAATAGGAAAAAGATATATGTTGTCAAGACAATTGGTCCTATAGATGGAGCAATTAAAAATTGATTCCTACCTCAACCATACAAAAATTGTAATTTAGGTGGCACTAAAACTAAATGTGAAAAGCAAAGTTACTCAGCTTTTATCAGAAAATTGAAAAAAATATTGTATCTATGTGGCTAGGAAATGATATGTATGTATATATCTTTCAGAATCATGTATATATACACAGGGAGACATGTATAAGAAAATCTACAGCAGCATAGCCTGTAACAGGAAAAGTAATGAAAGTACTCTTTGTAACCCCATGGACTGTAGCCCGCCAGGCTCCTCTCTCCATGGAATTCTCCAGGCAAGAATACTGGAGTGGGCTGCCATTTCCTTCTCCAGGGGATCTTCCCAACCCAGGGATCAAATCTGGGTCTCCTGCATTACAGGTAGATTCTTTACCATCTGAGCCACCAGGGAAGCCCAATTTAAAGTAATCAATGATAATTTTAACATCTCTGATACAAATAGATATCTTAAAAAACAAAATTGTGGCTCAGTTATGTTACATGACTTACTGAAGGAATGACAGTGTTTTGATTCATGTGCAGATCTCATAATATTCAGTTATCCGGAGATTCCTTTATGCTAGACCACTCATCTTAGAGGATAACAAGCTGTTCTATCAATCTCTTTAGGCTTTTAGGAGACTCACAGGCCAAACCTATACAATATTATATCAATGAGAACCACAGAAATCATGTATTTTAATCATCTAGTATTTTACCATTTTTTAATATTTTTATTTTCAGCTTGCAAATATTATACAAAGTTTAACTACAAGTGCTACATAAATATAATTTGAAGACAAAAGCCTCTGAAAATTTCCCTGATCAGAAATAACCACTCTAAGTAATTGGATGCACATAATTACAATACTTTTCTTGAGTATTAGCATATTTATCATTACTATTAGTTATCTTTACATAAGAATCAAAAATATTATTTTGCAACTTGAAATTTTTCAGGTAATTTAACTTGGGCATATTTCACTTGTCCATACATTATCTAACTTTCTTTTATTTACAAGGACTGTATAGGTTTTCATTATTTAACCAGTTTCAAATTGATGTGTATTTACCTTCCTCTCATTGGTTCCTTTACGAAGGAAACTATAACAAACTTTCTTGTAGGTGTCTTATCAAACACTTTATATAGAAAAAAATCCAAAAAGTTGAAATGCTAAGTATGAAGGTGTAGACATTTTAAATTTTTATAAATATTACTAAATCACCCTAAGAAAAGACTAGTCAGTCCCATTAATATTATACTACTAAGTTTTAACACACTTCATCTTATGAACTTGAACACCAAAAAATTTTGCAGCTCACAATCCTCAATTAAAAAAAGACAATAAAAGTGTTTGGCAAATCATGTCACAACATTATTATAAAGACCAGATAGAATACTATGCAGGAAAGCATTTAATACAAGTCTTTATTTCAAAACTCAATCTTTTAATTAAAATAGAGTTACTGCCTATGGTAAAAAAGTACCTGCATATGTGTAAACAATACAAATGAGTTTTATAATCAAAAGTAAATATTCCTTCCACACCAGATGCCCCATCCGTTTCTGTGAAGGCATAAAAATGTTCTGTTTAAACACAACATAATCATGTATATGTTTATGTATATATGTATCTCTGTGTATATGTGCATATAAAGAGGGGACAAATTAGATGATGTTTTTGATGAGTGTGGCAGATTGTTCAACATCCATTTTAAACTCGTGATGTGCAGATGTGCAGAAGCTAGAAAGTGAAAGCTTATATCCCCTAGAACTCCATACAACTAGCCTTCCAGATCTGGTTTATTCCCTATGAGAATGATGGAGTGGGGTGAGATTTCTAAGGAGAAAGCAGGTCAGAGGTGAAGCTTTTATGCTTTTGTGTTTGCTGCTGCAGAGCAGAGTCATAGAGGCCTTTGGTTTTTCTTGGCAGCGTTAGTAGAGATGTCGGTACTAAGTCACTGCTTCATAATTGTCAAGAGTCAGGGCATGGGCCAGCTGTCTTCTTGATGTGGCCTGGTTCTGGAACTGGTAATAAAAGTGGAATGCCATTCTCATTGCCTTATCCTGATCTCAGTGGGGTTAGAGTCATATGGGTGCACCACTGATTTCCAGGGTAACAAGCCAATGGAACTTTTCAAGTCCTTATCATTTTTTCTTCATGTGCATTACACATAACCTCCCTCAATGTTTAATACTACTCATGGTTCTATGTGACATTTTTTTCACAATTTTAATAGCCTAATCTGCTTTAATTTAATCTGCACTGATATAACTCTCTCCATCCTTTCATTTTCATAGTTACTGAGTCATTTGATTGTTAAGGATGCATTTTTATAAATACACTATAGTTCCTGATGGTTTGTTTGAATTATATATAGTATTAATTTTCTGTTACCTCTGTTACTCTTCTATTCATCCATGTACTGATTTTACAAATCAGCAATTACCTTTATTTTAAGATCTCTAAGAACTGCTTGTTCTTTTTTATAGTCATTTTAAACTAAATATTATTCATTTATTTATATATTACACTGTATTTGCAGTTTTCTCCTTATATCCTTAAGATTTGTTGTCTTGTTTTGTATTAAAATATAATTTACATTTGAGTCAGTTCTAATGAGGTGGATGAACCTAGAGCTTATTATACGGGATGCAGTTGGGGGAAGAATAGAGTGGGATGAATTGAGAGAGTTGCATGGAAACATACATTATCATATGTAACATAGACAGCCAGTGGGAATGTGCTGTTTGACTCAGGGAGCACAAACTGGTGCTCTGTGACAGCCTAGAGGTGTGGGATGCAGTGGAAGGTTGAAGAGAGAGGGGACATATGTATACCTATGGCTGGTTCATGCTGATGTATGGCAGAAACCGACACAATATTGTAGAGCAACTACCCTCCAATTAAACATAAATACATTAAAATAAAATATAATTTACATTTAGTAAAGTTGTTCACTTTTATAATGAAATTCTATAAGTTTTGACAAAAACTTAGTCATATAAGATGTCCATCACCTCAATTAAGATACTCATTACCTAAAAAAATTCCTTCTTCTCTTTTTGAAACTAATTCTTATCCTCATTCCTGTTCCCCAATAGTTTTGCCTTTGCAAGAACATCATATAAGTGAAATCAGACAATTTTGAGTATGGTTTCACTCACTTGGGATAATGCATTTGAGATCCATTTACATTTTTAATGTATCAGAGATGTATTGCTATTTATTGCTGAGTAGCAGTTCATTGTATACCACATAGTTCATTGTATTTCACTGCACAGTTTGTCTCCTCAGTCTCCAGTTAAGGTTAATCATGCAAGAAAATGTGATTGCTTTGCATAAGATTATGATGTTTGTACATATTAAAATAATTAAACACTAAAAAATATTTAACACTTAGATATTTTATTTCTACAGATGAACAGACATTTAGCTAAAAGAAAAAATATCTGAATACTTGATTTTTGCAGCTTTTATTGAAAAGAATGGAGAGAAAACTTGTCTGATTATCATTTAATAGTTCTGTGTAGCAAAAGGAATTTTCTCTACATTAGAGCACCCAAAAGAAGTTTTGAGATGTCAGAACAGGTCTAAATAAGTTTGCCAACATAAGCAAACCCGTGCATTGTATCCTAAGGAGAGATGCAGGTGAACACTTCACATTTGCTGGGATGGTTAAGAAATCCTACAGAACATATACACCAAGTTTCAAAAATTTTACTTTTTCAGGAAAATTCCAGTCACTTGAATTAAGAAACCAAAGTGAAAAGTGTTAGTCCCTCAGTCGTGTCTGACTCTTGGTGACCCCATGAACTGTATGTAGCCCATCAGGTTCCTCTGTCCATGGAATTCTCCAGGCAAGAACACTGGAGTGGGTTGTCATTCCCTTCTCCAAGGGTTCTTCCCCACCCAGGGATCGAACCTGGGTGTCCCACATTGACAGTGGATGCTTTATTTTCTGAGCCACCAGAGAAGCCCATAAGAAACCAAAATGGAGAGCAGTTAAGATTTCTTCCTGAAAGAGCTCAAACATTCACAAGTGCAACTAAAGCGGGAGTCAGAGAGACTACGACAGCAATAGCTGAGATGATGATCTGCCTTTTTTGGCCTGAGGGTCTGTGCCATTAAGCCACGTGTCAACGACCTCATATTCTGAGTGAGAGATGAGAGAATTCCTCCAACACACCGCAAAGAATGGACCTGAATTAACTTCCCCCAGCAAAGAATACAAGTGTGAGATTTGGAAAAATATATTCCTAGTCCTGAACTGCAAGAACTTAGAAATGCTCTTACTGGTGATGGAAATATCCCAGACCTCCTAACTTGATTAATTCCATGTCAGCCTCATGCATAAATGTTTTTCACTTACTTTAAAAAAAAAATCTGCTCTTTGATGTCAAAGCAAATTTTAGTTCAGAAAAAATGCTGAAGGGGCTAGTTCAGATGTTTGCCAATTACTTGAGATAGCTCCATTTTTAGTAGAAATGGCATTTAAAATTATGAATTAAACACTTCAAAAATGTGTCCCCGTGAATCTCAACCCCTCCCTTTTAATTTCTTTTTCCATGCTTTCTACAAACAGAAGTAGTTACAAGTGCTCTTTGTATTTAGTTTCAGATGGTGATTATTACTATTATTATTACTATTATTACCAATAACTAATCTCTCAGCAACTACCTCATCCTTCAGCAAAGTTCCCTTGCTTACATCTACATTTAGGTTTACATTTTATAAAACTAATAACTTCAAAAATTTTTTTGACCCTATATTATTTTTATTCTTTCACAACAGCCTGATTACTCATTCGAGTTCATCAGAAGATGAATACTAAAGATATACTTGTTTCATAGTTAGAAAAAAACCTGTTTGCTCTGCATTTCTATGAAATGAGGATTAAAATACAAAGTCTTCCAATAAAAGCAAAAAAAAAAAAAAGGCTTTGAATTAACAGAGAGATGGAACTTTGTTTTGTAAGATTTAACATCCAATTACTGTTATGGTCATGTACTGGTAAATAGACAAAGAAGTAAGATTCACAGTGACAGATTGGGAAAAGAGGAATAATCCTACAAATTCAGAAGACATCTGGGCTTATTCAGACAACAGCAGTCAACATTTAGAAAATGTATATGAAATTCTCAGAGATTTGTCCAGCTCCATCAGAGTGCTTGTTTTTACTGAAGACATTTTAAACTTTAAACTGTACAGTAAGCTTCTTAAGAGTCAAATTCTATGTAACTGACAAAATCTATTCATCTAGATTGCATTTTTAAAAGTAAATAAACAATTATGGTACAAAGATCAACTGATATTTGAAGAGCAATCAAGTTCCTCAAAATATCATTAAATGTGTATGAATGAAAATTGAGTACTAATTCTCTTTAAAGTTAAATTTGAAGTCAGTATTTCCTTTTTTCTCAACAGTAAACTTAGATGTTTTGTTATCATTTGGAACCTGAGCACTTGAAAATTACAGATAAATGACGACTAGTTTGACAAATTCTAAAAGAACATTCCCTCTGATATCTCATGCAGTTTTCACTGAAAATCTCATCACTGGTCATACACTATCGTACCCATACTCTCCAAGCCTGAGTGAAGGAAGGAAGGGCTCTGAGAGGAAAGGGGGTAGTTCTAACATTCTGTTTAGGTCCTAGGCTCGATCAAAGTATTTCATTCCATGCCAGGAATTCACAAAGCTTGCCAGTCTCTCTACTCTCTTCCCTTTTCTTTTTTACTTTCTTTTTTTTTTAGGTCCAGTTTATTCTTAACATCTCCTAGTTAGGTTAATTTGGCTGTCCTGAGTGATTAATTGTTGTAGTCAGAAGTAAATACCCCGTGCCACATCAAATTTCCTTCTCTGTACTCTGTGTGGTCTTCCTGCCTTTGTCTACGGATATATATGTGTGGTGATTGAGCAAAAACATACTCTCTCCCACTCCCTCATTTTTTCTTAATCACAAAAACAATTCCAAGTGAGGATGTACTCCTGGAACAGTATAGCTGCAAAGAGGAGAGATTCAATGTGTTACAAAAGCATCACAATTAATGGCATGTTATACTCCCCAAAAGTGTTTTTATCTGAAAATGTTCCTTTTGTGTGTTGTCAAAATACCTTAATTAGAAGTTGAAAATAAGAGAATAATCTGGCAGTCTTTCTTCTCCTTTCACATTTTTAGCCAGCCTTTTGAACATTCAGTAACTGCTGAAAAAGTATTTTAAACTAATGGACAGAGTTAGACCATTGCTAATTATCGCCACCAACACAAATATTGTTAATTATATTGATATCCATACAGCTCAGGGAACTATAACAGATTGAGAAGGACAGGATTGTCTTAATAATTCTGCATTGACTCAATGGGAAAGGAAATCCAAGCTGGTGTCTTGACTGTAAATTATTATTCATCACAGAATAGAATAAATTAAAGGCATACAGGAGTAATTCCCCCTATATCTAGTTACAGATGTGAATCTTATCTGTTTACAATGAAATGCACCTGTTTCTTTGCACAAAAAAGCTTCGTCTTGCACAACAAGTAATGTGACAATAGCAAGAAATCTAACTACTATTGGACAAAGAAGCATCATTTTGGAAAAACAGCAAGTCCAAATTCTCTCCCAAGTCCATCAAAGAAATCTAATCTTCAGTTAAAAATACAGAAAAGGTTTGTAGTTAGGAAAAGGACATTGGCCTACATTTCTTTACCAAGTCTACCAAAATGTGTGTGTATGTGTGTGTGTGTGTGTGTGTGTGTGTGTGTGTAGTCTTAAGTTAAAAAAGATTTGCCATTGGGACGTGTGAGTCTATATTTGAAATGAAAGATTAGTAAAATATTAATTTAAACATTTCACAGACTGTATCATCTTATCAAAATGGAGAGATGGAGAATTTATCCTGGGCCTGGAGAATTTTAAGGGTGCAAAATATCTCTATTAGCTGTTCACAAAGATTGCATGCAGCATTTAAAAATTTGAGGCTCTACTTCATTGGTCTGTAGAGATGATTTTTCTATCAACATCCTAGAGACTGCTCAGTTACTCAATTGTGTTCGACTCTTTGCAACCCCATGGACTGTAGCCCACAAGGCTCCTCTGTCTGTGGAATTTTCCAGGCAAGAATACTGGGGTGGGTTGCCATTTCCTACTCCAGGGGATCTTCCTGACCTAGGGATCAAACTCCTGTCTTCTGCATCTCCTGCATTACAGGCAGATTCTTTATCACTGTGCTATCTGGGAAGCCCCCAGAGACTACATACAGCGAAAGAACTGTAGTAGTAAATTATGCCATCAGATATAAGTTCCATGGGAAGGGGGAGATTTTTTGCAATAACTTTGAGTAAAGGAAGTTATGAAAGTATAAATCTTATATCAAATGAGTATCTTATAATACTGAGAGATTGATACAAATGCAGACTCTACCTTAGACTGTTAATGATCAGTTAACTTGAAAAAGCTGAAAAAATATAAAGAACCAACAAAAACAGATCTTTTATGAGAGTGGGAATAGGCAGTAGCAATAGCAGGGCTATCAGTTTAAGACATACGCTTTAGTTTATTTGTTTGTTTTCATTTTCATTTGTTTTTCTCCTTGATGATATAAATTAGCCCAAGTAATCCCATTCTCGTAGGATTAACTAGCCACGAAAACTAAACCACAGTTATTACTTCCTTGTTGATATATGAATAGCAATCTGTCTCACAGAATGGGGTGAGCAGCAGGAACAAGAATAAAATACAGGACCATGGTTTTGAAGTGGTGCATTGGAAGTGTCCAACCAAATCTTAGTTGAGTTGAGAGAAGTTGGCATCTAAGCAAAAAACAAAGGAGGGGAAAAAGTAGTTTTAAAACTATGTTTCAAAAAGAACTCTGTGTATACTTACTGGCCCATAAAACTGAATAGATGCAAATAAGTCAGAAACCTACTAAGTTTCCAGGGGGGAAATAAACTATTTTGCCAAAGAAATCACAAGCCAAAATATGCATTCATCATACATATACATAGGCATACAATCCCTTTGACACTTTGAGAATGGAAACAATCCATAAGCTCTTAATATTACATGTGGGAGAAGAAGGCTGAGAAATTTTGTAATTTGCAAAGTGGTCATATTCCCCAACATCTATTTCACATTTTGCCAAAGAAGATAATGGAAAAATAAAAAGAGCTGAGAAGATACAGCCTGGGTTCCTGGAAAGAAAGGGACCAGGGAGGGAGCTCTTCCAAGAGAGAGGAGTAGGACATAATCAAGACCTCTCTCATGCTCACAGGGAAGGAAGGGGTCTTTAGAGTTTATGCCCGGAGTGATTTCATAACCTCCAAGGGGTACTGACAACTCCATCTCGTTCCTCCTCCCTCCCGATGGGATTTGTGTCTTCTGTTGCCTCTATCTCATCCCCGTTTAAAATATATATACATTTTATAGTGTAACAAGGAGAAGCACAGACATTTTGCTATATTTTATTCACAGCCCCCAGGAGCCAAAGTAATAACATCTGGACATGATGAAGATGATATGGGACCACCCAGAGATCTGGGACTTGAGGCGATCACAGTTACTGAACAAGACTGGGTTATCTCCTTTCAGGGTGGGGAGCATATGGACTCTGTGTGTGGGGAGAGAAAGTGAATGAGTACTGAGTAACCAAAGCACAGACTGCCAGAGAGGGTTAAGGCTGACCAAGTATCTCTGTGCTTCCCTATATTCCCAGCCCTTCTGGAAGTTAGGTTGGAAATATGAAGTAAGTCATTTTTGATCTCAGAGACCTAAGATATAGTTTGTCCTTTCTTCCCCATCCTCTCCAAGACAGTTAATGGCTTTGGAGGCCATCTGTTCTGCTGATATGGCCCAAGTCCCCTCTTGGATGAGAACTACCCTAGGAAGGGGCTACACCAGAATCAGATTCTGACATGACTGAGAATTAAACTTCTTTGGTGCTAAACTGCTGAGATTTGAGTGCATGCCTGTTGCATTAATTGGCCTAATATAATAAGGGGGCACAAACTCAAGTTTTTAGTTTGAAATCCCCTAATTTTTCAGTCTTAGCAAAGCATCACAATTCATAATTGAGATTAGATACCTATTTGACATCTATTATCTTTCAAAGACCATGATTCTGAGAAAGATTTAAGGCAAAAGGAGAAGGGGGTGACAAAGGATGAGATGGTTGGATAGCATCATTGACTCAGTGGACATGAGTCTGAGCAAACTTGGGGAGATAGTGAAGGACAGGAGAGGCTGGTGTGCTGCAATTTATGGCATCACAAAGAACTGGACACAACTTAAGGGCCAAACAGCAACAAAATCCATTTTTCTATGTATTCACATTTCAATCATATCTTATTCAAAGATCAAATTTCTACTCTGTCCACACAATCTTGGCCAAAGTACACTTGAGCCTCAGTTAGGGTTAGCAAGAGTGGCTTCATACATAATTATATTCCTGACACCCTTCTTCTCTCAGGAGCAATGGCCTCTCTTGTGTTCCTCATTGACCATTTAATCTCAAGCAAGAGAAACCAAGGAGAAGGGGACAATAGAGGATGAGATGGTTGGATGGCCTCACTGACTCAATGGACGTGACAAAGCTCTGGGAGATAGTGAAGGACATGGAAGCCTAGTGTGCTGTAGTCCATGGGTTTTCAAAGAGTTGGACAAAACTGAGCAACTGAACAACAGCAACAAGAGAAACCAACTGTAGCTAGTTTATTCAGAAAAATAATATGTTAAAGTGTACTGAGCTTCTACTGGATCCTTTGGGGAGACAGAACAGTTACAGAGGCTGCTCAGCAAAGACCAAAGCCCAAATCACATGGTGGAACTAGTTTCATAGAGATACCACCGCTGCACCCTTGAGCACAGACCTTCCATCTTCTACCACCAGCACTGAGAATGGTGAGCACGCAAAGGTGCTCGACAACCCTCTGCTGCTCTGGAGCTTAGAGCTGCCACCACGCACACAATGCTTGATTCTTTGCTTCACTGGCTTTGTCAGCAAACTCTATCCTGTATCCTCCCTGAAATGTGAGGCTGGAAAAGTGAGTAGACGCCCTCCCCAGAGCGCAGCAGGGAGCAGACATGGGTTTGGGAAATTCCCCAAACCCATGAAGGTTGTCCAGGGGCTGGTGGCAAAAGAAAAGACCAATTTCTACTACAGCCACATACACACCACTACTGCGGACTCTAACACGATATAACAGACACTTAATAAATATCTGTAAATGGATGAAGTTACAAAGGGTGACCAGGATTGAAGCATTCGGTTATTCCTACTCACACAGCATCATTTCAAATGGCACAAGAGTGATTGGATGGCATAGCATGACCGCACAGCTCCCCTGAGTTCAACAGAATTATTCTTTCAGTCCCATCCAGTTCAATAGCAATCAAAGCCAGAGCTCCAGAGAACGAGCTCCAGCTGACACACTCAGCCCCGTCCTATAGACTGAGAAGAGGAGCCCAGAGTTTAATAGGATGCTGAAGAAAACCGACTAGGCCTCCACTAGTGAAGTGGGGAATTAGAGCAATTTTGCTGACACTCCAGGCAAAAGTGGGCAGTTTGCCTGGATTATCTAGGTCACTGCCTCAAACTCTCAGATTCATTTTGCCCGTGGAGAACTGTTCTATTAGCTCCAGTTACCACAGAGTAACTAACTGAGAAGCGTGCTCGGGGTAAAAACAGCCTGGTTCCTAACAATCTCCTTTACACTATGCTTAAATGTCCACCATTTTTGATCCTATTGATCTAGGCTGGATTTAAAAGAGCAACTCTTTGGAGATGGATTGCAAATGCCACACGCTCTTAACTTGCTATTATATGTAAGGCAGAATGTGCCAAATCAAACAATAAAAAATGAGGAGCTGATTCTCTTTCAGGCTTCCTTGTAGGTTTCCCCCATGAGCATGATAGGAATGAATCACCCGAAATGATATTTAGGTTAGTAATGCCATTATAATAAAGTGTGTAATTTAGGTTAGTCTCCATTATGTCAAGAGAATTGCCACATATTCACCTCCTTCTCTAACTTCTCAGCTTTGCCCCTGTGGCTTACTCAGGGCACTGCTAATTGAGACAATTAAGAGGGAAGACTGATTTAAAGGACCCAGAGGAGCCGCTGGGAGAGTGAGGTTTATGTACTCAGAAGGTTTTATATACTTTGTAATGACTTCCTTCCGGATACCCCAATTCTTCCCTCAATCAGTGAAGAAACCAGGATGGGGTGCAGGGGGCGGATAACCAACAATACCAGTGTTATAACTTGGTTTCACTCATTTTATTTAAATCAACACCATTTTAGGTCTGGCTCCCTTTAGAGGTGGGGATATATCTGTAGTCTTGCTTAGTTCTCATCCACTTTTCCATTAGTTTTTTCCCTCATTATTTTTTGATACTGTAATAAATTATAATAAAGTGTCACCCCAAACCAAAGTATTCTCAGAAAGAGTTTTCCCATGCTGAGCAAGGAAAAAGATAGCATGAACTAAATACAGTTTCTTCATTAGGTAAGGAAAATTCATGTCCATTCCCGTTAAGAGAATTTAGCTCACTGTTGAAATTTTTATTTACCACGCAACCACTCGATCCATCTAGCTTAACATCTTAACTAGAGAAATGAAAAGAGCCTGGAATTAAGTGGTTGTTTTTCACATGCAGAGTCAGAGAACAAAAACAGGGACCCACATCTGTACTTATTTTAGTTCTGTAAGTCTTGCATCTCTTCTTAGGAGATCAGCACTAGCAAATTGCTGTTAACTGGGATAATTATACAGTTCTCTGAGCAGCGAGCATAATAACACTGCGAGTGTCCAAGGGTTTGAACAATTTGGGCTGATTTTGTATAGTGTATAATTTACAGTAAAGATTCAGAATGCCTTTTTTTTAAAGAACAGCTTTCATCCTTTTGCTCTGGATCATTATACATGGAGACACATATTCACAGTCAAATTTGATACAGATAAATCTAAACATCTGCAAAACTAGGATAATTTTATTGGCATTTACACAGTGCTGTCTTGGGCCATTTCTGGTTGTGATTGGCAGAGCCCTAGAAGTTAGCTGAAGCTCACCCATGTCTAAAACGACATTTAAAATGGGTAAACTGACTTCAAGGCCTCAATATAATTGTTAAGAAATAAGTCAGGAAATATGAATGAGAAAGACCAACTGAAAATGTTATAAAGAAATGCTCAAGTGTATAAAGTAATTAAATGTATAACATATTGAGCTATACGTAAGATGTGGTTATAGGGTGTAGTGGTGCCCACTATAGGCCCAACTACTCTAGAGGCTGAGGCAGAAGGAAACTGGAGCCCAGGAGTTCTGGGCTGTAGTGCTCTCTGCCAATCAGGTGCCCCCGCTAAGTTCAGCATCAATCTGTGACCTCCCTGGAGAATGGGACCACTATGTTGCCTAGGGATGAGTGAACTGGCCCAGATCGAGCAGGTCAAGATGTGATTGTAGTTTCGGTTAAAGACAAGGCCAACAATTTTTTAAAAAGCATGCTTCAATAAGCTTTTTTCACTTGCTTATTTGTTGAGTCATTCAACAACAACAACAACAAAAACATTTACTTTGAGGAAAGGTGCATGCATACAAGTCTCTTCAGTCATGTCGGGCTCTCTGCGACGCTATGGACAGTAGCCCCCCAGGCTCCTCTGTCCGTGGGATTTCCCAGGCAAGAATATTGGAGTGGGGGTTGCCATTTCCTCCTCCGCAGGCCTTCCCAACCCAGGGATCGAACCCACATCTCTTATATCTCCTGCACTGGCAGGCAGGTTCTTTACCACTAGTGCCACTAAAGAGTGCTGGACACGACACGACTGGACCACACTATCAGTCTTCAGGAAGCTCACAAATTATCTTCTTGGTAAATATACATAAAAGGCAAACATAATAGCAATCAGTATTTCTAGGATAAAGTAGAATTTCACCCCTTTCATAACTAATCAAGTAATATTATTTTTCTATTAGGTAATGATGCTCAAAGAAATCCAAGTCACATAGAAAATATAGTATTATAGATAAAACAAATGACAAGAATATTATATTGCCTGTAATTAATTCTATTAATTACACTATACCTTTGTGTTAATCATAGCAACTGTTTTAGTGGTCTAGCCCACTTACTGAAAAAGAACTAGATGTTAGTTTCTGATTCAATTTCTTTAACAGATACAGCCTTATTCAGATCATCTATTTCTTCTTGTGTGAGTGTTTGCAGGTTGTGTGTTTCAAAGAATTGGTCCATTTCATTTAGACTATCAAATATGTGGGCATATTTGCATAGAGTTGATCACATATTCCTTTGTGTGTCAAACTCTTCGCCGCGCTATGGACTGTAGCTCTCCAGGCATGCTCTTTACCACTGAGCCACCTGGGAAGCCCAGATATTCCTTTACAACCCTTTTAAAGTTAATAAGATCTCTGGTGATATTCCTCTCTCAATTCTGATATTAGTAATCTGTGTCTTCTTTTTTCCTTATTTGGCCTGGCTAGGCACTTATTGATTTTACTGATTTTTTCAAAGAGGCAGCTTTTGGTTTTATTTCTTTTCTCCATTGATTTCCTATTTTCTGTTTCATGGATTTCTATTCTAATTTTTATTATTTCTTTTCTTCTGCTTATTTTGGATTTAGTTTGTTCTTCTTTTTCTAGATTCCTAAAGTGAAAACTTAGTTTAATGATCCTAGATCTTTCTTCTTCTTCAGTACATGCATTCAATGCTGCTGTGTCCCACAAATTTTGATAAGTAGTATTTTCATGTTGTCCAAAAGTATTTTTAATCCTCTTGAGATTTCTTCATTGAAACTGTTAGAGGTGCTTTTTAATGTCCAAGTATATAAGGATTTCCCATCTATTTCCGTGTTATTAATTTCTAGTATGGACATATTTCCATTATGTCCTGAGAGCAGGCACTGTATGATTTCTGTTTCTTTTTTTATTTTTTATTTTTTGGGGGGTGGGGGGTGATTTCTGTTTCTTTAAGTGTGTTAGGGTGTTCTTCCTGGTTAAAAGTGTAGACTATTTTGGTGAAGGTTCCATGTGAGCTTGAGAAGAAATGTGAACTCTGTAGCTGTTGGAGGAAGTAACTGAACAATTATGTTCAGTTCATTGATAGTGCTACGTGGTTCAGCTGTGTCCTTACAGATTTTCTGCCTTTAGATATGTCCATTTCTAATAAATAAGTGTTGAAGTATTCCACTGTAATAGCAGATTCATTTATTTTTCCTTGCAGTTCTGTTGTGAGTTTTTTTGCCTCACATTTACTGACTCTCATGTAGGTGCATAAATGGTAAGGACTGTTGTGTCTTCTCGGAGTAGCGACTACTTTACCATCATGCTGTACACATCTTAGGCTTCCCTCATATCTCAGTTGGTAAAAAAAATCCACCTGCAATGCAGGAGACCCCAGTTGGATTCTTGGGTCAGGAAGATCCCCTGAAGAAGGGATAGGCTACCCACTCCAGTATTCTTGGGCTTCCTTTGTGGCTCAGCTGGTAAAGAATCCGCCTGCAATGCAGGAGACCTGGGTTTGATCCCTGGGTTGGGAAGATTCCCTGGAGAAGGGAAAGGCTACCCACTACAGTATCCTGGCCTGGAGAATTCCATGGACTGTATAGCCCATGTGGTCACAAAGAGTCAGACATGACTGAGCGACTTTCACTTTCACTTTCATACCACCTCTTATCCCTGGTAACATTCCTTGCTCTGAAGTCCGCTCTATCTGAAATTAACATAGCTATTCCTCTTTACTGTTGACTTGTGTTAGCATAGTATAATTCGTTGCATTTCTTTACTTTTAAACTAGTTGTATCTTTAGATTTACATGAGTTTCTTGCAGACAACATATAGTTGGGGCTTGTTTTTGGATCCATTCTGACAATCTTTATTGATATATTTAGACCATTGATATTTAAAGTAATCATTGATATAACTGGAGTAACATCTACTTTATTCATTACTCTATTCTATTTGTTGTCCTTGTTCCTATGTTTGTCTTAACACATTTTTCCTGTCTCTTGTGGTTTTAGTTGAGATTTTTATATGGTTTCATTTTCCTCCTTTCTTAATATAATTAAATTATATATATTATACATATTATTATATTATATCAATTATAATGTTTTTTAAAACTTTTTTAGTAGTTGCTCTAGAATTTGCAATATGCATTTATAGATGGTCTCTGATTTATGATGGTATGGCTTACAATTTTTCAACTTTATAATGGTGCAAAAGTGATATGCATTCAGTAGAAACTGTACTTCAAATTTTGAATTGTGATTATTTTCCTGGGCTAGTGATACGTGGGTGCAATACTTTCTCACAATGCTGGGCAGTGGCAGCAAGCCACAGGTCTCAGTCAGCCATGCAATCATGAAGGTAAACAACCGATACACTTAACAGCCATTCTGTAGCCATACAATCATTCTGTTTTTCACTTTCAGCCATTACAGTGTTTATAATATTCAGGTTACTTCTAGCTTTTACTATTATAGTACTGCAATGATTGTTTCTGTCCAACTATCTTTATACAGAAAAATGAGCATTTTTCTATGAACGGCTCTTTAGACTTTGGTAAAGATACCCTTAGGGTTATACACAATGTCTCCACGAGGCATGTGAGCATAATTGCTTTGAATTAAAGTAATTCATTTCAACTTCCACATTATTTTTTTCTTAAAGTGATCTGCCTGAGAAGGTGTTTACAGTTGAGGTATCGCACGGCTTCTCCTTTCCCATCTCTGCTTTCAAAATCACCCTATTCTCACTTTACACAAGCCAATTAGAACAAGTAAGAATGACAACACAAACATTATCAAGTGCTAGTGAGACTGGAACAACGGGAACTCGCATAAATTCCTAAATGTGAAATTGTACTGTCACTCTCAAAAATGGTTTGGCAGTTTGTTAAAACATCAAACATATCCTTCACATGAGACCCAGCAATCCCATTCCTATGTATTACCTGCGTAAAAAAAATATATATGTTCACACAAAAACCTACACACAAGAGTTTATAGCAGGTTTACTCGTTATTGCACCAAAGTGAAAACAACCCAGTGCCCTTCAGTGGATGAATGGATAAACAACGGTGGTACATCACAGAATTGAATACTACTCAGCAACAAAAAAGAATGAACTTACATAAATCCCCAAGGCATTAGGCTACGTGACAAAATATCTCAAACGTTTACATATTATATAGAATCCATTTATATAACATTCTGCCTGGCAAATAACTAGTGATGGGGACCAGATCACTGCTGCCAAAGGTGAGGTCAGGCATGGGAGAGAGTGTGTGATCCCAAGGCATCAAGGTGACACAGAGATGTTTTGAAGGGGGGAAGGGGCTGAGGCAACTATTCTGTTTCCTCACTGTCAGAGCCACCAGGGAAGCCCACATAAATTCATAGCTGTGTTAAAATTTAGAGAGCTGTACCCACAGATAAGCAAATGCATCTGCATGCTAATTTAAGGCAAAAATAAAATAAATACCTGTGTATTCATTCAGAATCTCCTGTGGAACATTGCTCCAAAATATAAAACTCCCTTGAGTATCAAAAGGATAGTTTGAACCACTGCAGTTCTTTAGAATAAGTCAATAATTCTAAAGACTATTACATAACTTTAGGCAGGTTATGTAGTTCATGATACTTTCAAGAAAACTTTAGTGGAATCTAATCCTTTTGCTGAAACTCCATTACTTTGGCCTCATGCGAACAGTTAACTCATTGGAAAAGACCCTGATGCTGGGGAGGATTGGGGGCAGGAGGAGAAGGGGATGACAGAGGATGAGATGGCTGGATGGCATCACCGACTTGATGGATGTGAGTTTGAGTGAACTCCGGGAGTTGGTGATGGACAGGGAGGCATGGCATGCTACGATTCATGGGGTCACAAAGAGTCGGACATGACTGAGCAACTGAACTGAACTGAACTGAATCCTTTTGCTAGCTAGTTTATGTCTAAGAAAATTCAGTGGTAGATCTCTATGTGGTTTTTGATATGTAATAGAGGGAGTTTCAGTAATTAAGATCTACAAGGAAATTTTTTTCCATTCTCATCTACTTATTTACGTGAGGAAAATTTCTTAGCTCTTAGATCTATAAAAACGAAAATGAAAAAAACAACTCATATAAGAATAGAATTGATGCTAAAGCCTGGCTTAATTGAACACCTGCTCTTGTTTGCTGATGTCTTTTCATATCTGTCTGAGGTCTGTTCCTTGATATCCTTCATCCTTTATGTTCATGGAGCATTAAGAAGACAACCAAAAACTTTGTGTATGTTCATGGATCGTGGCGATTTTATTAGCGTAATGAGTTGTATCATGTATACTCCAGCCTAAGTATGTTGTAGCCTTAACTCCCAGTCCTTCACGATGTGACCTCATTTGAAGATAGGATCTTTATAGAGGTAATCAAGTTAAAATGAGATCATTAGGGTGGGGCTGACCCAATATGACTGGTTTCCTTATAAAACAGGAAAATATGGACCCAGAAACATGCATAGAAGCTGTACAGACACAGGGCTCTCCCTAAGTCACAGAGAAAAGCTTGAACCAGATCCTCTTCTCATAGACGTCAGAAGAAACCAACCTTGCCAGCACCTTGAGTGCAGACTCCTAGACTCCAAAAATGTGAGACAATAAATGGTTTTTGTTTAAACCACCCAGTCCGCGGCACTCTGTGGTCCTCCTGCCTACTGCCAAAGTGTGGGAAGAAGTCTGGGGCTTCTATTTGCTTCTCATGAAGATTTCAATACTCCATATATATTTATTCCCTAATTTGTCCCAATTACTATGTACCTGGTACCGTTAAGTCCCGAGCCTTTTGCAGGCCGGACTCTTGTGGCATAAATAAAGTGATTTCTTGGCTTTCCTCACTGCCAGCTTCAAACTCAGCTTTTTTAGGGCTGCTAATCCCATTATCACAAGTGTAATGTTTCCTGGCTTTCAAAATGTTAATGTTGTTTTTCCCTCTTCCATTTTCCTCATCCTAGTACGCTTGTGTCTTCTTTTAAAATACATTTTTAATTAGAAGTATTGAGTTCCATGATTTCATATGACCTCAGCTACACATTGGATAAGATATTTGATATATTTTGGTGTATGTTTTGAATCAGGAGATATTTTTAGGATGACTACTCAGGCATATGGCTGGAAAAGGCATATTGTAACCATAATGCTTGCTTATGTTGATTAGAAGATATTAAATCATCTCTGTTCTAGAATCTGTTCTTTTTTAAGGGGCTAGGGTTGATCTAATGATAATTACATTAACCAGGGTTTGCAATTAGCTGTGCTTATTTTACTCCAATACAGGTTGAATTACTAGATAGTAACATATCTAGACATCCACATGGAGATACATAGATTTTGTAGAATAGTTTATACTTATATCTTTACCCATAGATTGAAAAAGAGTGTCAAAATGTGACTTTTATTGCAGGTTCTGCCGTTTACTAGCTGTGTGCTGTTATTGCATTCAATTTATCTAAAGTCTGCTGCTTCTTCCATAAGCTATGTATATTGGTTACCAAAAATTCTAATAATTCTGTACTTTTAACTGAAATAACAGTCGTCCTTCTTCAGGCTTAATTATCTAGCATCTAAAATATAAATATGTGTATCTACATCAATTAAAAAGCAGCTTGCTGTATAATTCAGGCTAAATAGTTCTCTTATTTTATTTTATGTTAGAAAAGATAGAACACTCTACCTGAAGATCCCTCCACTAACAAAGAAATCTTAAGTTTCTTTCTCTTTCGCAAAGAACTCTTTAATTGTGGTAACAGATTTTAAAATGGTGATTTTTAACAACTTCAAAGTATTATGATTCAGTGATTTGAGGCACATTCACCATGTTGTACAACAATCATAGAATGGGCCCGTAGGCTGGGAACCTATGTCAGACAGAACTGTCGGTCAGTTCTCTTGGACCACAAGGTTACCAGCTTGGCTCTGCAGGGCCAAGTGTTGTTGTTGAGCATGGCAGATTCTTTCAGTGAACCCCACCAATCTTGAACACAGTGGGTCCTCCAAGAAGCATCCTTCAATGATGAGAAAGCATGTATCCACCCTGGGTCCTCTTTCCCACTGGAGAACCCACAGGTCTAGACAGTGGGGTTCTCAGTGCCAGGCTGAGCCAGCCTGGTGGAGGGGTAATGCAGGAAAAGTCCCTCTCGGTCTCTGTGGTCCAGGGAACTGCTTCAGGCTCACCTCCAGAGTTCTGGGATGTTCTCAGTAGGGTCATGTCTATGGGGAGTTGTTCACTGGTCTTCTTGTGAGGGAAACTGAAGTCAGGAACAAGCTATGTCACTGTCCTTATGACATCACCTCCACTTTAGTCAATTTCTAGCACCCTTGCACAGCTATATATTTGTTCTGACACACAGACTCCCCTTGTTCCACTATGTCTATCCTTTCACAAAGCTCCATTTACATTATATTAAAGAAAAATCATGTCATTTCCATGTTAAAAATCTTGAATGGCCCCACATATTACCCTGGAAATAAAACCATGACCCTTGTTTCAGCTTGTAGGGCCATATGTGATCTGACCCATTCAACTTCACAGACCTCACTTCCTACACTTGGTTCCTTGGTCACTATGCTCCAGGCACACCTGCCATTTTGATTTTTCCTAAACACTTCAGCTCAGCTCCTGTCTCTGTAGTGTTTGACCTCCAGATAGCCACATGGCTTATTGCTACACTTCCTTCGTATCAGTTCAGTTCAGTCGCTCAGTCGTGTCCAACTCTTTGTGACCCCATGAACTGCAGCACGCCAGGCTTCCTGTCCATCACCAACTCCCAGAGCCTACTCAAACTCACGTCCATTACGTCAGTGATGTCATCCAACCATCTCATTCTCCGTCATCCCCTTCTCCTCCTATCTTCAGTCTTTCCCGGCATCAGGGTCTTTTCCAGTGAGTCGGTTCTTCGCATCTACTGGCCAAAATATTGGAGTTTTAGCTTTAGCATCAGTCCTTCCAATGAATATTCATGACTGATTTCCTTTAGGATTGACAGGTTGGATCTCCCTGCAGTCCAAGGGGCTCTCAAGAGTCTTCTCCAACACCACAGTTCAAAGGCATCAATTCTTTGGCTCTCAGCTTTCTTTTCCTTCATATATCATATATATCTTTATATCATGTATATCTTTTCCTTCATATGTCAACCTAGATATCACCACATAGAGGACTTAGCACTCTCTTCATTCTCTGTTCCCTGCTTAATCTTTTGCATAGAACTTATGATCTTATGTAATATTTCTTTGTTATCCATTTACCTCCATGAATTTGACTAATTCATGAGAGTAATTCTCAAAATATATTTTGGAAATAATTAATAATTGGAAAGGAATGATAGGCTTAGTTTTAATTATACTGAACTGGACATGATAATTGCATATAGCTTTTTTTTCTGAACTCAGGAGAAGACTAGCTGGATACAGATTTAGAAGACATTAAGGTAGGTGACCATGAAGCCATAAATGTGGGTGTTAAGTACATAGTCTGTCATTAATAAAACCATTAGCTCAAAGTTAAACAATTGTAGACCTTGGCACTGACCCTAAGCAGTAAGATTCCTTTTATGGACATGCCTGATTAACTTGGCAATTGAGAGCATTGATGCTATAGGACCTGTAGTCAAGAGCTCTTGGGATTATTGAGATTGAAATGCATTTAGATTGATACCCATCTCAAAATGCCTATCCTGCTAATGTCTGCTAGCAGTGACAAAACACACAGAAATTTAGAATTTCCAAGAATGCTAAACAAGCTGTCTTTTATTTTATTCTATCTTACAAACAAGAAAAAAAGAGATTTAAAACAAAAGAATTGGATCTTGTATCTAAGAGATTTTGATGTGTACACTTGTAACAGAATGCTGAGTTCTGTTTCTTGTTGCCTCAGAATTAGTGAAGGGGGTCCAAAGAGGAATACAAGAGATGATACTTTTACATTTTAAAAGCAATCAACATTAAAAAGGTTCAGATAGTTCCCTAGGACTTAAATACAGGCAGTCAAAATTATTGTTTTGCAGTCATTTACACATTAATGACTGCCTTTGCAGTCACTGCCCATTAATCTCTTCCAGCAAAAGTTCTAAAGCAGGAAGAAACTCAAGGATATATATAGAGTGGTGAGACACTGACTTAGAGGGACAGTCCTGCAGCTTTTCTCTCTTTTCCTACTTGGTACTAAGATGGAGACATATTTTTATCCCCTCTTTACAGCCAACTAAGAAGGCTTAAAAAAAGACTAGCAGCTCATTCCTGATTGTTCATCCACTTAGGAGGAGACTTCTGATCTGTCTTGTCCTTTTGAATGGAAGAAGAGGTAAGGGGTGAGGATGAATGGCTGAGCAGAGAAAAGAGGCCACAGTGAAATAACCTGCAGCTTGACAAGTTTCAAGTAGTCAGGTTGAGAGATATTTTGCGTGGTTTAAATAGACATAGAAGAAAGAAAACAGTCTTGAGCAGCCTAGTGAAGTCTAGAGATGTGCAGTCCTATATTTTATAAAACCCGGGCAAAGAGGTTTTCCCAGAAATATGTAGTTTTTAGAATATCCAGCTGGAAAAGGTCACTGAGGAGGTATCAGTGAATGTCAAAAATGAAGAGTTTCCTTGGAAAACCCATCACAGACCCAGTCCATGAGATGCACTGCGAAATGGATCAAAGGCTCCAGGGAATGACCAGGCTCTGAATTCTTGACCAAAGTCTGCATACCTGTGTCAGAAGCCACCAGAAAAGATAATCACAATACTTGCTAATCAAAAGATCTTGTATGCTTTTTAAAAATTTTCCCTTTCTTTTGACACATAGAGAAAGGGAAAGAGGAAAGAGAAAGAAAAGGAATAATTGAACAGGCCACTCCTAGTTGTCAGCTAAAATGTCATTCGCAGGAGTGGAAGGGGAAGACTGAATGTTAATTAGATATGAGATTAAGAAGTCAAGTATGTTGAAAGAACTATTTTTTTTGTTTTAACTGCAAAAGAGTGGCTGAGAAGTCTTAGAGTCAATAGGGTAGACTTTTTTTTCAAGCATAGTTGAAGACAGTGATGTAGAAAAAAATTAAAACATTTAATTTTTGCATTTGGTTGTACAAATTTTTCAAATATTGCATTATTTTGGATTGTAAAAAAAAACTTTTGGGGGCTCTTTATTCCTTCCTGAGAATCAGAGCTTCCATCTGGCATCCTTTTGCTTAAATATGAAAAACTTTCTTTAGAATTTCACGTAGTACAAATCTTTTGGCAACAAATTCTTGGAGTTTTCTTTTATATGCAAGTGTCTTTATTTTTGCCTTCATTCTTCAGAGGTGTTCTCACCTGAGATGGCATTTCCACTAGTTTCAGGACTCCATTTTCTTGAAGATAAATCCAAGATCATTTGACTCATTGCTCCCTTTCATGTGATGTTTCTTCTCTGGAATCTTTTAAGACGTTAGTGTTTAGCACTTGACTGAGATTGCCTAGGTACTGTTTTCTTTGTATTTATCCTACTTGGGCTTTGCTGAATTCCTTGAATGTTTAAATTTATGTCTTTCAACATACCAATATCAACAATACCAAAACACTTTCCTATCAAGTATTGCCCAGCATTGAGTTTTAAATATTTATTCTTTGGATTACTATTAAAAATATCTGTGAGAAAACTGGACTAATAAAAGTTATGTAGCCACTTCCAAAAGGATACTTTATTGATTTTTACATCCTGTAAATATTGTAATATAATGTCAAAGAACAAATATTTAAAACTCAATACTTGACAATGCTGTATAAGGAAGTATACTGGTATTCTACCTAATAAAGATTATTTCAAAGCTTTCCTTTCAAAATAATGATAATTATAGAAATAATCAGTCACTCCGTTTAGTTGCTCTGATTCAGACAGACAGACTGACAGACAGACAGACAGTCTGATTCTTTGTGACCCCATGGACTGTAGCACGCCAGGCTTCCCTGTCCATCACCAACTCCCGGAGCCTACTCAAACTCATGTCCATCGCTTCCGTGATGCCATCCAACCATCTCATCCTCTGTCATCCCCTTCTCCTCCCACCTTCAATCTTTCTCAGCATCAGGGCCTTGTCAAATAAGTCAGTTCTTCGCATCAGGTGGCCAAAGTATGGAGTTTCAGCTTCAGCATCAGTCCCCCAGTGAACATTCAGGACTGATTTCCTTTAGGATTGACAGGTTGGATCTCCTTGCAGTCCTCTCAAGAGTCTAATTATTATATAAATAATAATAATTATATAAATAATAATAGCAGTTGATTTCCACTGTATACTTTGTCAGGTAGTATTCTAAATACTTTATATGTATCTATTTACTGAATACACAAAAACATCACAAACAAGCATATACTATTATTGACTCAGTTTAAGAGATGAGTCCAGACCCAAGATCATCAGGTATTTAAGGACGAGAAATTCACACTCAGGTGGTTTATATTAACAGGATCTATATTTAACCAATAGCTTTCATTGCCCTGATATTTTCCCAGCAAATAATTAAACATTTAATCTCAAAGGAATTTTAACTCATATTGTTTTCAGCATAATTTGACAGTTTTAAAGATTTCCCCCCTCAACTTCACTGAGGACGCTAGTCTAAGACAGAAGTGGGGAAACAGAGGCTGTCTGCCTGTGTATATTTTCCAAATGGTGGGATAAATGGCTTGTCAAGAGTTAAAATGAATATTAGAACATTCTTACTTTAAAGATCAGCTTCATCATCAGATCTTACTTTTTATGAACACCAATTCACTGCTCTATTCCCTTAAACCAAAAGAATTGTTTAAACCTCAACAGATATTGTTGTAAAAGAGCTGTTACAGATGGTGTGCTCCTAGGGTAGGGAGACACTGACTGTGATTTTGAATGGTCATGTTGTTTTGGCAACTAATTTTGAAATATGTTTGGTGGTGGTAAGGAAACAAGTTAGTAGAAGTCTACTGAAACAGAAACACCATCTTGTGAGCTATGTTTCACAAATAAGAAATTCAGTCTAAGGGCAACATAAATATAAGGACTCTGATCTTCCTTATATCCAACCCTTTTTCAACCTGAGACTTATGGCAAAATAGTTTTTAAAGAAAATGCCTTTATCATTAAGAATATAGACAATACAAGTCATGTATAAACCCTCATTTCTCCAAGATTAATAGCCACTGGTGAAAGGTGAATATACACTTTTAATAACAACAAAAATGTAGCCCACTTTGCTCTACTCCAAAATACTTTGAGATTTATATTTGTAGCAACTTGGGAAAGGGCTTATTTTAGTATCATAGAACAAGAAAAAAACTTGTCCATCAAGATATTTAATTTTAGAGGTGAATAAATCTTGGTCAAAGTCTTATTAAACATTAATTAATCTACTCAACAAACATTGGCTAAGCTTCAACTATGTGCTGGACACATATAATCATACATGTTAGACTGTGAAATTCATGAACAAAGCAAACAATTGATTCATAGAATAACACAAAGATAGGCTAAGAATTCAGATCTGCATCTTCTGCATCACAGACAGATTCTTTCTTTACTGCTGAGCCACTGGGGAAGTCCTGTAGGTGTCGAGTCCAGAACTTTCTCCAGAATAAAAGTGGCTAAGGGCTTCCCAGTGGCTCTAGTGGTAAAGAACCTTTATGCCAATACAGGAGACATAGGAGACTCAGGTTTGATCTCTGGGTTGGGAAGATCTCCTGAAAGAGGGCATGGCAACCTACTCCAGTATTCTTGCCCGGAGAATCCACAGACAGAGGAGCCTGGTAAGCTACAGTCCATGGGGTCACACAGAGTCAGACAGGACTGAAACAATTTGGCATGCATGCAAGTTGAACAAATGGGTATCAAGAACTTTCCACAGAAAGATAGGTAGGACTTGATTTTATTTTACTACCTGAATTAAGCTTTGGTAATTAAAAGATGCTTACTCCTTGGAAGAAAAGTTATGACCAACCTAGATAGCACATTGAAAAGCAGAGACATTACTTTACCAACAAAGGTCCATCTAGTAAAGGCTATGGTTTTTCCAGTGCTCATGTATGGACTTGAGAGTTGGACTGTGAAGAAAGCTGAGCGCCGAAGAATTAATGGTTTTGAACTGTGGTGTTGGAGAAGACTCTTGAGAGTCCCTTGGACTGCAAGGAGATCCAACCAGTCCATTCTAAAGGAGATGAGCCCTGGGATTTCTTTGGAAGGATTGATGCTAAAGCTGAAACTCCGGTACTTTAGCCACCTCATGCGAAGAGTTGACTCATTGGAAAGGACCCTGATGCTGGGAGGGATTGGGGGCAGGAGGAGAAGGGGACAACAGAGGATGAGATGGCTGGATGCCATCACCGACTTGATGGAGGTGAATTTGAGTGAACTCCGGGAGATGGTGATGGACAGGGAGGCCTGGTGTGCTATGATTCATGGGGTCACAAAGAGTCAGACACAACTGAGTGACTGATCTGATCTGATCTGATTACCTTTTCAAAGCAGCAGAGAAAAAGGCATCCATTTTGGCTTTTAGTAAATACTTCTAGGGTTTCAAGTATCCTTGGTTAAGTAAAAGCAGTTACTTCTTTACCATAAAATCATGTCTTATCATTTCCATTCATTCTGAAGGCTTGCATTATTAGGTTCCAGAAAACAGTTTAAGATGCTAGTCATTGTTTTTTAAATGTTAGATAAATGGCAAATGCTCTATATATTCTACACAATAAGAAATAACATTTTTCCACAGAGCAAATGAAAGGTATTATTTAAATTAAATGATCAAACCACAAAAGACAATAGAGGTTAACTTTGCACAGTGTATTTCCAATACCATTTGAAAGCTAATGCAAGTTCAAAGGACCAACTTGAACCTGAAAATGTTCCCAAATACTCCATTTCCCAAATATATACACAAAGCTATTGAAATCAAAATAATTATGAATCCTGAAACTTTTTAACTGTAAGGATATTGATTCTTTAATAATAAGCAATTAATAACAGGATACATCTTAGTAATATTTGCTCAATAGAACCAAAGATTATTTCATTATTCTGCTATAGTTTATGGCTATGAACAAATAAGAAAACTAGCATTTTTCTCAAAGTTGATGGACTGAGGAGACTCACATGGAGTTTTACCACAGAAAGAAGCTTCAGAAAGTCACACTGTACTCGCCATTCTCTAAAGTCATGAATATGAAATTTATTTCATTGAATCAGTAACTTAACCCATATTTATTTATCTCTATCTGAAAAATATAGTGCAACGTGCTGTGGAGGGTAAATTGATGACTCACATATAAATATTTCCTTCAAGATACTTAGAGATTAATAGTAAAGATAGAAAATATATGTAAATTAAAATCCCAGTATACTGGGGGCCCCATTGCTATGTAAACAGCAACAAATCATTGGGAACAACTGTGTTAGAATTCTGCCAGGAGCTATCAGTTACTGAGTACAGAATTGACTTCCTAATTGCTGCTAAGGGAAGAGAAAGTTTTTAGGGAAGAGGAAATGGTTACCTCTTTTTTTTTTTTTAAAGAAACTTTCATAGGGGAATAAAATTGAGAGCGAATGTAATAAAACTTACTTGACAGCAGTATATTAGGGTAAGAAAGAGGGTGTCTCTTGAGAATAACTATGAGTCAACTCTGATATAGGTGGTCTGAGGTAAGCTACCAATGGTGTTTATTAAATCCCAGCATGTGGTAATGGAAGAGGACTCTCTTCAGTGAGGGTTTCACGCTATGCTCAAGATTCATGCCAATGTATGGCAAAACCAATACAATATTGTAAAGTAATTAGCCTCTAATTAAAATAAATACATTTATATTTTTAAAAAAGAACTATTCTGAGCTCTTGGTTAGGAATTGTCAAGAAGGATTTCTTCTCTAGTTACCAAGTATTCTTGATTTAATTGAGTGCTCTATCTTTGTAATGATTCTTCTCTACTTGGTGAAGGTATGCATGTTACTGAGGCAAGAAGAGGGCACAAATTCTTGATTAAGCAAGAATCCCAGAACACCTCAAAGCAAGCCTGATATGGGTGGCTCTGGGTTAGCAGATTACTTGAGTTTGAGAAAGACCATCATCTTCACTGCCCTAAAGAAAAACCAAAAACACACATGTCTCCTGGCATTCCTGGAACTGACCAAATTAATGACAGAATATAAACTATTGATATTATGGATAAAATAGATTGGAAGGACTGATGCTGATGCTAAAGCTTCAATACTTTGACCACCTGATATAACGAGCCGACTCATTGGAAAAGACCTTGATGCTGGGAAAGATGGAAGGCGAAAAGGAGAGGGGCAGGAGAGGATAAGATGGTTGGATGGCATCACTGACTCAATGGACATGAATTTGAGTAAACTCTAGGATATAGTGAAAGGCAAGGAACCCTGGCATGCTGCAGTCCATGGGGTCACAAAGAGTCAGACATGACTTATTAACTGAACAATAAATAAAATAGATAACTAATGAGAATCTACTGTATCTGTATAGTACATGGATCTCTTCTAAGTGCTCTGTGGTGACCTAAATGGGAAGGAAATCCAAAAAAAAAGAGGCTATGTATGTATATATATAGCTGTGGACTTTGCTGTACAGTGGAAACTAACACAACATTGTAACACAACTATACTCCAATTTTTTTTTTTTAAAGAAACCAGAGATTTCAATAGACTATTCTATCTGCCATTATTGCTCTAGACACTCACCTCAGGATCAAAGTCTCTTGACAGCCCTTTGGATTAGATTAGAAACAGAATCAGGATTTCATTCATTACTGTTATTTTAGCCTATAAGCACTTCAGTGAGTAAGTGAGTGAGTGAAAGTCACTCAGTCATGTCCAACTCTTTGCTACCCCATGAACAATAGCCCACTAGGCTCCTCTGTCCATGGAAATCTCCAGGCCAGAGTACTGGAGTGGGTAGCCATTCCCTTCTCCAGGAGATCTTCCCAACCCAGGGATTAAACCCAGGTCTCCTGCATTGCAGCTGGATTCTTTACCGTCTGAGCCACCATTTACTTTGGAGAAATTCCCAGAGAAAGTGGCCCTTCAGCTGACTTTTGAAGAATGTGCAAAAGGCAGCTGGATTTTGTGGTGAAGAATTTCATATGGAGTATGGTCATGGGAAATGCATGATAAATTTAGGAGACCACAGGTAATCTGATAGGTTTTGAACCATAGCCATGTTGTATGTATGTGTATTGGTTACAGAAACACCATGCCATGATGGGCCTTACTGCTATGTTAGAGCTTGGGTTTTCTCTTGAAAATTAGAGACTAAATGATAGAGATTAACAAGTGAGAGGCAGGAACAACTTTCCATTTTAGAAAGAATTTCTCTAGAAAAGCCTGAACAATAATTGGTGTGTGTGTGCATGCTCAGTCATGTCCAACTCTTTGCCACCCTATGAACGACAGCCCAACAGGCTCCTCAGTCCATGGAATTTTCCATGCAAGAAATACTGCAGTGGGTTGCCATTTCCTTCTCCAGGGGATCTTCCTGACACAGGGGTCAAACCCGCGTTTCCTGCACTGGCAGGCAGATTCTTTACCACTTGCACCACCTGGGAATCCCAGTAACTGTTGCTCAATAAATAATAGTTGAATGAATTAATAAATGATGAGGGTCACAACTAATTAAATAACAAAGAGATTAAAAAAGACAATTACAAATATAATAAAACAATACATTTTTTAAAACTTGTAAAAAGACTGAATTGTGGTTTGAAAAAAAAGAAAGAAATCAATTATGTCTATATGAAAACAAACAAACCCTGGACTTATCGTTTAGGACTTTTCAACCATACACACCCTTATGGACAAGATTGTATTTTTGGATACATAAAACTAAGATCATGGCATCTGGTCCCATCACTTCATGGCAAATAGATGGGGAAACAGTGGAAACAGTGTCAGACTTTATTTTTCTGGGCTCCAAAATCACCACAGATGGTGATTGCAGCCACGAAATTAAAAGACGCTTACTCCTTGGAAGGAAAGTTATGACCA
Organism: Bubalus kerabau; assembly: GCF_029407905.1. NCBI lineage: Eukaryota > Metazoa > Chordata > Mammalia > Artiodactyla > Bovidae > Bubalus > Bubalus kerabau. The sequence goes on from NC_073626.1 coordinate 18,409,372, forward strand.
ACCTAGATAGCATATTGAAAAGCAGAGACATTACTTTACCAACAAAGGTCTGTCTAGTCAAGGCTATGGTTTTTCCAGTGGTCATGTATGGATGTGAGAGTTGGGCTGTGAAGAAAGCTGAGCACCGAAGAATTGATGCTTTTGAACTGTGGTGTTGGAGAAGACTCTTGAGAGTCCCTTGGACTGCAAGGAAGTCCAACCAGTCCGTCCTAAAGGAGATCAGTCCTGGGTGTTCATTGGAAGGACTGATGCTGAAGCTGAAACTCCAATATTTTGGCCACCTCATGCGAAGAGTGGTCTTTTCCTCATTGGAAAAGACCCTGATGCTGGGACGGATTGGGGGGCAGGAGAAGGGGACGACAGAGGATGAGATGGCTGGATGGCATCATCAACTTGATGGACATGTTTTTGGGTAAACTCCAGGAGTTGGTGATGGACAGGGAGGGCTGGCGTGCTGTGATTCATGAGGTCGCAAAGAGTCGGACATGACTGAGTGACTGAACTGAACTGAACTGAATGCCATCTATCCATAAATATCATTTATTGAAGCTACACGGGGATCCCGGGTACTATAGGACCTTTGGCCTAGATAGCCCTTATACAATATCTTAGATGGATTTGCCATTTAAATCATGTCCTCAAAATTTCTAGCAAATTTGGCATATTGTCTCAGCAAAAACAGCTGCTTTGATTCAAACAGTTCATATTAAAAGCAACAACACAAACTTAGTTATAGCACTGAAAAAAAACAAAAAAAAAGCCACAAACAACCCACAAGTGGTAAGCAAGGCTCTTTGTCTATTTTTAACATTTGCTTTAATATCAATGGCAATGCATTTTTAAACAAATAATATTCTTTTTTCCCTAAGTTATTTTCAAATGCAAATCTCTAAAAACACTCTGAGGCAAGCCTTTGGAATCTTTCAACTTAATAAACTCCAGCTGCCTTAAAAAAAAGCGATTTAATCTTACGCTATTTGCCTGAACCTTTTCTGATTTTAAGATGTAATTGAATTGGTCCAGAGTCATATTACAAAAGAAAAACTCTATGAGGATTCTGGGAAAGGCAGATGAAATGTTTAAAATTATATTTTTAGTTCATTTAGAGGACAGCCATATAGACTTGAAACTGTCATAGCATTAAACTCTGAAGAAGTAATCTCAGAATATATTTGCAAACTTGGAAAAAAAATCCTACTGCAATCCATTTTTAATTTTGGAGGAGATGGGAATGGAATATGTTTAGTTATTTATCAAACTTTTTTTTAAGCATTTTACCAAAAGTTATCAAATCCTGTATTCTTATATTTTGTAAGGTCAGGTTTTATCCGGTGTAGGGGAGATTGTTAAACATGTGTACAGAGAAACTTCAACCAAAATTTGGCTAGACAGAAATTTAGTACTCATCGATAGATTATCAGGCCCCACAATCACCTTCCTTGTACATGTTACTAATATTTTGCACTGATTAAAACTTTTTATTTTGAAATAATTTTAGATTTATAGGAAAACTGCATAGTACAAGAAGATCTTGTATATCCTTCTATCTGTTTCATCTTATGTTAAAATCTTATATAACCATGTCACAATTAATAAGAAAAGAAAATTAATGCTAAAACATCATTAATTAAATTACAAACCTTATTAAAAATTTTACTAATTTTCCACTAATGTTATTTTACTGTATCCCATACTGTGTTTAGTTGAAACCATCATCAATAATATCAGTAGACAGCATGATCCCTTGATATGATGTACAACAAAAGACACATATCATTTTAGTGGATTATTTTTTTTTTTGAGAAAAATACATAAGCTCAATCTAGGCAGAAGAAAACATCATTCTTACCCAAGCTGAGGGACATTTGAAAAAAATAACTCTTCAAATTGATTTTTTCAAATTTATTTGAAAAAAATAACTCTTCAATGCTTTTCAAAAGCATCAGGGTCATGAAATACAGACTTTTATGCCAGTTGCATTCTCTCTCTTAACCTTCTCTCTCCTAACTTCCCTGAAAGTCTGAGAGTTATAGCGATGTCTGTGCTGCAGTTTGAAAAACTGAGGTCCAAAGATGTTCATTTCATTCCTGAACTGCAAAGCTAATAAAAGGTAAGGCCACAATTAGCATCCTGATCTATAAGATTCCATTAAAAAAATTTTTTTTACATATAATTTAAAATATAATTTTAAAATATAATTATATTTTTAAAAATTTTTAATATAATTTATTTTATTTTTTTATTTTGACTGGGCTGGGTCTTCATTGCTAAGTGGGCTTTTCTCCAGTTGCGGTGAGCAGGGCTACTCACTAGTTGCGGTGTCCAGGCTTCTCATTGCAGTGGCTTCTCTCGCTGCGGAGCACAGGCTCTAGGGTGTAAGGGCCTCAGTAGTTGAAGCTCCCTGGCCCTAGAGCACAGGATCAGTGATTGTGGCACATGGTCTCAGCTGCTCCGTGGCATGTGGGATCTTCCTGGATCAGGGACAGAACCTGTGTCTCCTGAATTGGCAGGCAGACTCTTCACCATTGAGCCACCAGGGAAGCCCCTAAACCATTAACTTTTAAATTATGCCATACCATTCATAGAGAAAATATTTTATTAAGATTCTATTTTAATAAAAAGAAAACAAATGCATCCTACTTTATACTATAAAAGTTTTACTTTTCAATGATTTTAGATTAGGGGAAGTTTTCTAATTGCTTCATAGCTATGAATAAAACAAATGTATTTCAACAGCCAGCCTTGAAGGAAACTGATCAGTTTTCATGGTTATAAATTTTCCAGCTTCCTCATCCAAAACAATGATACAATCCTTTATTCCAATTTCTCTGTTGTACAAATGCTACTGATGGAGCTACTTGAGATCAGCTACTAATCTGCTTGGGGACAGGCTTATCAATTGTCAATAGCACTGAACCCTGGGCATTCTTTTCTCTAAGAAGTGCCGTGTTCCTGAATTCAAAAACACTCTTCTCCTGCATCATTCTGAAGTTTTATTTTCAGAATGAATGAAGTTTTATTTTCAGTGAACTCTCTTTAAAATTTACAGTCTACATGTAAATTTTGAAAGAAAATATTTAGATGGTAGATGCACAGAAATAGATTTGGAAATAAGAGTATTTACAACCGATTCTTATCCCTAAATCAAGTAATTGCTCATTTGCCCTAATCTAGGGTTAGATCCATCGGAGAAGGCAATGGCACCCCACTCCAGTACTCTTGCCTAGAAAATCCCATAGAGGGAGGAGCCTGGTAGGCTGCAGTCCATGGGATCATTAAGAGTCGGACACGACTGAGCAACTTCACTTTCACTTTTCGCTGTCCTGCATTGAAGAAGGAAATGGCAACCCACTCCAGTGTTCTTGCCTGGAGAATCTCAGGGATGTGGGAGCCTGGTGGGCTGCCGTCTATGGAGTCGCACAGAGTCGGACACGACTGAAGCGATTTAGCAGCAGCAGCAGCAGCAAGCATACTCATGCTTTTTTTAATTAATAAACTTTATTTTTAGAGTAGTTTTAAGTTCACAGCAAAATTGAATGGAATGTATAGAGATTTCCCCCACACATGCAAACTTTCCCAGCTACAGACATCCTGCACCTCAGTGGTACATTTCTTATAATCAATGAACCTACATCAATACATCATTATTACATATAAGTCCACACTTTCTTTACTTTAGGGTTCATTTTTAGTGTTGAAATCATATGAGTTTGAAACAGTGCTTAATGGAATGTATCCATCCCTGTAGTATAGGACAGAATAGTTTCACTGCCCTAAAAATTCTGTGTTATACCCATTCACTCCTCCCCAATCATTAACTGATCACAAATCTTTTTACTATTTCTACTCTTTTGCCCTTTGGAATGCAATATAGTTGGAATTATATACTAGGTAGCCTTTTCAGCTTGCCTTCTTTCACCTAGTAATAATGTTCTTAGGGTTTCTTTAGATGAAAAGAAAAAGCCATCTTTTCATGGCTCGATAGCTCATTTCTTCTTAGCACTGAAAAATATTTTATTGTCTGGATTTATCCACTCTCCTACTATAGGATACCTTGTTTACTTCTAACTTTTGGCAATTATGAATAAAGCTGCTATAAATGTCTGTGTGCAGGCTTTTGTGTGGACATAAGTTTTCAATTCATTTTGGTTAAATACTGGAGAGCACTATTACCCGAATCCTATGATAAGAGCATGTTTGGTTTTGTAGTAAATTGCTAAAATGTCTTCCAGAGTGTCTGTACCAGTCATGATCATATTTTAAAATAACAAATGTTCTCTGTGATAATTATTTTCTCATTTTTAAGATAATCCAAAAACTAACAATAAATATATGGATTGCTTTCATTTAAAGTATATAAACACCCAGCCTCACTCAACATCCATCAGATGAGAAGGGTGACATCTAGGCGCTGATACATGTCTTCAAGGTTCCTTGATTCTGTTAGGCAGCCGGGACTGAGCGTCCTCGGTGTTAGTTATCTGGGCAGCTACCTAACTATCCCACAGCTCTACACGAATACAGTGCTGTCACGGCATTTGTGTTTCTACTTCTATTTGTGACTAATGCTCTATTAACATGATGATATTTAACTTCGCATGCCTTGCTGAGTGTAACTGGCTATCATTAAGCTCCTCTGTTCTACTACAAAACCGACAATTGCATAAAGGCAGCCATTTATTCATGTTGAATTACTTTGCCAGTTGTAAAAATAAAACTTCTTTTGTGCTAGTCATTCACAGCTAAAAAATAGTTTCATGCAAACCACACTGGAGTTTAACAAATGACTTGTAAAAAAAAAAATTAGGCTTGTAATCACAAGAACAACACAAAGTAAATATATTGCTCTTTAATTGTTCCTGGCAATGGAGAAAGAAATGGAGAAAGATTTAATATGAAAATGAAGAAATGTTGGCAAGTGAAGTCCAAATGACCTTTTGAACATGCTGTACTAACAATATTTCACAATATATGAAAGTGGAGGAGAACTGAGTTATTGAACATCTCTTGGTTATACAGGCGTCTCTACCTAAAAAAGATCCTGTTTGTTAGTAGCTAGTACTATCGAACTGAATGCAACCTATCTATGCATTGATGTGTAATAATCTGTTACTAGTGAATGCAAGAGTAGACCACAAAGATACTAGTAGGAATACCAAGAGGAACTCTAGGGCAGGTTCCTTTCTGAGACATCAGGAATTCTCTAATCACCACATTTAGCTCACAGACTTCTCAGTAGCTTTGGAAACACTTCCTTAAGCTCCCAGCAGTCTAGAATATTCAACCAGCCTTCCTCCCATCCTTCCATCACAAAAGGTCAAACTGCTATCACACTTCCTGGCTCTCTTCCCATTCTTTCTCACAGGTGTTTCTTCTAATAAAATTCTTTCCTGTGTCCATCTTGTGTTCTGCTCCTCAGAGTACCCAGACTAACACATGGGTAAAAAAAATTATATAGCTTGAAAATGTGATTTTTCCTTCAACAAATATCATTTATCATATTAATTGGATGACAATTTTAACATGACTGTTGATTTTCTTTACTTATAAGTAAAAATGTTTTTAAACTATTTTATGTCGCTACTAAAAAGAAGGAAGGGTTTTATATTTCTTTGAAAACTGGTGTGTATGTCATTTGAATTTGCAAAGCTGGCCTAATGAAACATTAAATCATTACAATTCTCTGTAGCTGAGGGGTCTAAGGGGAACAAACTTCCATAAGTTAATCAAACTGACTTCAAGCAAATTGTTTTCCTGTAGAGCTATGTTACCTCCAGAGGCAAAGCCATGGAGCATGCTGAATTCTCTCCCTGAGTATTATTCTGAGCTGTACATGCACACCCCTGCTGCTGCTAAGTCACTTCAGTCGTGTCCGACTTTGTGCGACCCCATAGACGGCAGCCCACCAGGCTCCGCCATCCCTGGGATTCTCCAAGCAAGAACATTGGAGTGGGTTGCCATTTCCTTCTCCAATGCATGAAAGTGAAAAGTGAAAGTGAAGTCACTCAGTCATGTCAGACTCTTCATGACCCCATGGATTGCAGCCTACCAGGCTTCTCCGTCCATGGGATTTTCCAGGCAAGAGTACTGGAGTGTGTTGCCATTGCCTTCTCCAATGCACACCCCTACTAGGAAACAAAACCACCATTACTGCTAATGTGTGTTTTTACTAAATGCATCAGCTCCACCCAGTCTTGCTCATTCACCACAACCCAGTTTTTAAACACTGCTCAGATTCCTGCTTCAACCACTTGTGCCCCTTCTTGGCTTCCTTCTCCAACAATTTAGGAAAGCCTAGAGGCCAATAAACAAGTAAACTTGGACAGCCACAAACCACAGTGCCCCAGCTCTAAACTACTGAGTTTGCTTACTTAGCATACCTCAAGCTGGGGCAAATCCATTGCCAGCCTTAGCTGGAGGCCTTTCTGACAACCTCCTGAGAATGCTGGGGCAGGGAACACATGAATGTGTGTAAAAATCATAGCTTCCCTTATTTAAGGATACTGCAGTGAACATTAGGGAGAGATTCTTTTATTGCTCCAGAACTCTATTATCATTGCTACCATCCTTAAAATGTCTTCTATACTTCTGGGATCTAACCCACTTCATTTTCTAGGACAACTGCAGGTGGGGAAATGGATAAAAGGAAACATAAGATTCTTGGCATTTCTTTCCCTATTACTTACTTTTAAAGTGAGGCTTTCAACAAACAAGTGAATAGAAGCAGAAATGCAGACACGGTTTCAGTCTTCTCCATCACTGAATAACTCTGAATAGTGTTCAAAGTGCCATTAGGGGACTGGGCTCTTGAAATCTTTACATGCTATAGAATCACTTGAGAGGAATGTGCCATTAGGGGACCAGGCTGTTTCAACATTTACAGGCTATAGAATCACCTAGGGAGCAGAGGGTGGCAATTTGCAAAACCAGAGGGCAGTATCACAACCAGGAGACTGGTGTTAGTTCAACCCACTCTCCAGATCAATTAAAAGAGAATCTCTGGCAGCAGTTTATAGTATCTGTCACCCAAAGGTGACTCCAATTTTCAGCCACATTAAAGATCCATTACTCCAGGTCTAAGATATTTGTTCTCAAACTTTATCAAGCATCAGCTTCCTCTGGACACTTGTTAATACAAAGATTGCTGAGACCTATATCACATTTCTGATTAACTATCTCCTAGATAATGAATCAACTCTAAAATAGTCATAGGAAGGACTGTTCTTGAAGCTCCAATACTTTGGCCACCTGATAGGAAGAGCTGACTCATTGGAAAAGACCCTGATGCTGGGAAAGGTTGAAGGCAGGAGGAGAAGGGGATGACAGAGAATGAGATGGTTGGATGGTATCATCGACTCCATGGACATGAGTTTGAGCAAACTTCAGGAGATAGTGGAGGACAGAGAAACCTGGTGTGCTGCAGTCCATGGGATTGCAAGGAGATGGACATGACAGTGATCGAACAATAACAAAAACAAATAAATTTGCATTTCTAACATGTTCTCAGGGTATATTAAAGCTAATGGTCCAGGCATTTTGAAATCCAATACTCTAGGAAATTCTGCTCTGCAGAAAGTCCACCTAGCACACTTCTGCTACATTTTATTGGCAATGACTCAGTCACCTGGACCATTGCTAGCAGCAACTAGAATAGTAAATATTTAAGTTGAGCACAGTACTTCCCCAAACAATATCAGAATTATTAATATCTTAAGAAAGAAGGGGAGAAGAGATATCTGGGAGGTCAGTACTTTCTAAAAAATTAATGTCATATGAACATAAAAGTGATTTTGTTTTGTGTATTTGAGGCACATAGAATAATTTAACATTTATGGAGCCTAGACAGCAGCCAGCATCTTCTGGTCCAGGCTCTGTCTATCCACCAGGGGATCAGAGTTCTGTACATGCAGATAATGAAACTCTGGATTAACCACTGGAAATGTCTGCTACAAAAAATGTACCAAGGTGAACCACTATACCCAAATTTGTATAACCAACTATTCTTTAAAGGGAAAAAATTTCAGAGTCAGCAACTTTAGCAAGTCAATTTACATGGGAGCAGGCATGATAAAGAATTAACTTCTAATGGCTACGATGTCTCTTTCTTCAGCAGATTACATTCAGAGAATCATTAGTGAATTTACAAACATATAGGATATGTTAGCACTTTAATCTGCTCTGGCTTCAATCATTCTTTCTTATATACAATTCCCTCCAGATTTTTTTTCCTGTGAAGAGATCTTACACAATTCCTGGCTCAAATCATGTAGCTTTAGCGTTTTAGCATCATTGCGGCATCTTAGCTGAGTGACTGACCAATAGAGGACATACCAGTATAAAGAGTTCTAATACCTCTAATTCTCCTCTTACCTTCTGCACACTGTGCCCATTTGGCATGATTGCAATGCTTCCCATTTTTGTAATGGTTGAATCTGAAAGGGAAGTGGGCCCTGGGATGCCTTAGTGCAAAGCCATTTTCAAAGATTTAAAAGCTTTTCCCTTAAAGTCACAAAATGTTCTAAAAGCTTCTGACCACTTGACTCTCTTCTATCCGACATAGATCTGCCAAGTTGCCATCTCATCAGCCCCATAGACATTGAAAAATATCTGTCTTTAATCATTAAGATGTTCCCTATTGCTTCAAATGATTCTACCGCTCCTATAAAAGCTAAAATTATTTTCACTTGAGAAGGTCCAAGCCAGTGAGTTCCTTTGCCAAAAGGATAGCGTCCATCAGTAAAAATTACATAAAAGCAATAGTTTTCATTCAAAATATGTCTTAGTGTATATAAATAAAATGTAAGGAACTCCTATGTACCTTGGTCCCCTTTGCTGGGAAACAGGAGCTTTAGCAGTTGCCGCAATCTTGATGACATTACAGCTGTTACATTCTGGCTGAGAGTAGAAAGCTCAGCTCATTGCTGGGATGACAGTCACAAAGCCACACCCTTTGGTCTGTGGTTACTGCTGTAATTTCCAAAATCTATTATAGGGTAAAGTGCTTTTTTGTTTCTCAGACTGCTTAAATCTTTGCTCAACATTGGCTACATTGGGTACAATTACCATCTACTGAGAGGGCTCCTCCAACTGCTCTGGGCTTTTATAGGGTAGCAGAGGCTTTTTGGTAAATGTATTCCTAATCAAGGATTAGCAGATTCTGTAGGACTGTAGATCTCCAGGACCACACAAAGTTTAAAGCAGTTTTCTAACTGTGATGGTGAAAAGTAAGCAACAGAAAATAATCCTTCCCTCACATACTGAGTGTCCTCTTCTTTCACATCATTTTTACTTTCTGATCTTTGGTCCTCAACTCAACATAAAGAAGTTAGTCAACTCATCCCTTATTTCTGTCTACCCCCTCACTAGATGGTGAGATCCTTTCTTGAGCACAGAAGAATGATTTTCATGCATAGTCCCTTCCCATCCCTGATATTCTTCCCCTCTCACCCAGCAAATACAGGAGTCCCATCACTCAAGACACGCTGGACAAATGGACAGATAGATGGATGGGTCTCTGGATGCCCAGGTCTTCCCCTGAGAGTGTCTATTGGATTCGTACTTTACTAAAGTGACTACCACAGCTTATTTAATCCACACAGCTCCCTCATAAGTCCAAACTTACTTCTTCAGAGTTTAAAAGATTCTGTCAAAGCAAGTCTTATGCCATGTTACAGACAGAAAAGTTAAAAAAAAAAAAAAGTCAAGTCACTCAGTTGTGTCCAACTCTTTGGGACCCCGTGGACTGTAGCCTATCAGGTTCCTCTGTCCATGGGATTCTCCAGGCAAGAATACTAGAGTGGGTTGCCAATTCCTTCTCCAGGGGATCTTCCCAACCCTGGGATCAAACCAAGGTCTCCCGCCTTACAGGCAGACACTTTGCCCTCTGAACCACCAGGGAAGGCAGATCATATTTTGCCATGAAGAAAAAAACTCTTTACAGAATCTGGAAGGTATCACAGAGAACATGATTTTCCTGTTTCCCATGATTTATAGATGAGAAAAGGAAAGGTGAAATGGTCTACTTGAGCTTATTTTGCTGGTTAGACATAAAGCAATGACTAGAACCCAGGCTTCTTTAATTCCAGCCCGGGGGTCTTCCCAGTGCATAATATGGACCACACTTGTGAACAAAACAAAACAAGGCCGCATCATGAGTGTCTTCAACAACTCACCACAGGCTAGAATGGACAGATGCTTGACCATGACTCCTGGATGCCAGCCAAAGCTCTGGGTGGGAGGACAGGGCACCTTGAATTTATATTTGCTTAAAAGGCTACAGGATGTTTACCCAGAATGTGTAGCAGATGCTGCATCTTTCTGTCAGCTGGTTATGATGCTGAGACTGAAATTCTGTGCAGCCACATCTTATGTAGCACTTCAGTTGTGTTTCGTGCCCACTCAAAGAAAAATTTTAAAAACAAAACAAAATAATAACCCTAAGAAAAACTTGAGATTTGGGAAAATCTAGGTATTACTGAAACCATGCTAGATATTCCTTAATTATAACATAAGCACAAGTTTTAACACAGTGGGGTGTTTAAAATAAAGAGAGCAATGGTACAGAAAAGCATTAAGAAGAATTACTGCCTATGTTAATGAAAGGTATTCCCTTTATTATCTAAATTAATAGTGAGATTGTATTGGTTTATGTTGCTGGTCACTCAACATTATCACCCACAGATGGAGTAGTTTGTATAATCTAAGAGGCAAATAGGAAACTCTGGCAGCCTACAAGCTAACTTATTGCAGCATAAGAAGTAACTCCCTTGCGTTTAAAAGGCTGACCTTAAAAGCGCAAATAATTTGGAAGTTATGTCAGAAAATGACATAATTATACCATCAGAGTTTATAACTTAGTGAACACACCTTTAATGAGATGGCAAAAAAAAAAAAAAAAAACAAAAAAAAACTGCCAATTCTCTCATTGGTAGAGGAGGCTTCTTGCTGCTCTGGGCATGCCTGACGTCTCCAGCTCAGTGAATTCCACACTGGGTAATATAGAACACCACACTCTTTCTTTTCTCAGATAACTCTTAAGATGCTTCCAGTTATAAGTAAAAGGATGATATCTAACTCAAACAGCTTTTTGCCTCTATGTTCATCTCAGATGTTGGTCTTTGTAACCAAAAGGTGAAAAGGGTATGCAAGCATCTTGTTCCCCATTCTATCCCTGAGTAAAGTCAAGAGTTGGCTCTTATTAGGCCAAATTCTAGGCCACTGGAGAAGGAAATGGCAACCCACTCCAGTGTTCTTGCCTGGAGAATCCCAGGGACGGGGGAGCCTGGTGGGCTGCCGTCTACGGGGTTGCACAGAGTCAGACACGACTGAAGCAACTTAGCAACAGCAGCAGGCCAAATTTCAATGCATGACCTTCCCTAAACCAATTACTGTGGCCCCGGAGGATGGACTGTTCTGATTGGCTAGAACTAATTAGGGCCACACCTAGAACCAAGGTGATATTACTACAGGGAGGCAGAGATAGATGTTTGCTGCCATGACCACCACAGAGTGCACCTTATTCCATGTTGTTAAGAGACAGGAGTTTTCATGGTAGACGGGGGAATAGGAGAAAAGATAGTCAGTTTAGAACCTGGGGCAGTGCCTGAAGAGGAAGGCTATCCTCAGGCTCTAAAATGGGAGTTCTATAGTGCTGGGTTAATGCATCTCTCAGTGGCAGAAGAAGGGTAGGTAGTTGAGAAGGGTTCAGAAAAATATTTGACAAGGGCATGCATTTTCTTAAAGCACAAATGCAATAATTTATAGAAATGTTCGGTAAATCTCTTGCTCGAAGTTATCAGACGTGGATGACAAGTAACAAAACATTCACATTTCTCATTTCTTTTCTCTTTCCATATGAACACAGATCAAATTCAATAACAATAAGATTCTATAAGCTATTCACAGCCTTCTGGGTGGGAAAAAAGCATATAGAAAGAGAATTAAGTGCCTTTCAACCTACTGACAGCACTCTGATGCTTATTTTACTCTTCAGATATAACTGTTTAAGATCACAGTCATAATTTTCCTTAAAACTAGAGGTTCATTTGTTTGTTTTGTGTCAAAAATCTTTAGAGTGTAAATGTTGAGTCTTAAAATTATTCTTCCTTTCTTTCTTTTTGTCCTGAAAGGTCATCATGTATTCCTTCTCAAGTCTTTCTACAGTGAATCTCTTAATATACCATAACGTGATAGCATTTTTATGAGGTTAATTCAGTGTAATAAATGCTGCGGACAGAAATTAGCAGCACAGAATACTAACAAGTGCGCTGCATTTGGAAAATGCAAAATCTAGAATTCTACTATTAACTGTGAACTTTGGTCAAGTCATTCATTTCTTGGGGCTTCGGTAGTGATTTCTGTCCAAGATGAGGTAAGAATTAAGACCTTACCTGTCTAAAAGCAGAGAGGTGAACAAGATGATCTCTTGATTCCCTCTCAGAATGAAAATATCTATTATTCTTGGGGAAAAGTCAACAAATGACACTTGCGAATGACATGGTAATAATCCCATGATATTTTGAAATGTTAGTATTAACATAAGTGGGCTATTGCTGTATTCATTGACAGTAAACAAATATGACCGCAATGTAAGTTAGTAAAAGGGCAGCTTTCATTTTGAGATTTTGTGTCCTGTGTCTCAATCAATCATTCTTCAATTTAGAGATCAGTTTTAGCTGTAAGTTTTTTGTGATGTGTCAGTCTATGAGATTAAAAAAAGGCAGTTGTTACCAGGACCAAAACTTACACCAAATTGACGACTTCTCCACTACTCTATAAATGCACTGAATATTTAAAATTAATATGTTAGAGGACATTACTATTAGCTTGATTACTCTTTCTAGAAACGTGCTTTTGTATTTAACTGTTTCCTTCATAGTCCTAAAACAAGTATTAGGACTTATTGTAGCAGCCTGTTTCAAGCAGATTATTTTTTTTTATTAATAACAAATTTGAATAGAAAGTCTTTTACTGGAGAGGGCTGAGGGCAATGGACCTAAATAAATGTGTGTCAGAAAGTTGTAGGGATTCTCTGGTGAGACTTGTGGATTGCTTTAAAAGCCACCAAAATGCCTGCACTGAAAGCTACTTTATAACACGTGTGGTGGTGGTGGTGCCCAGGCGCTCAGTTGTGTCTGACTTTTAACCCCACAGAGGCTCCTCTGTCCCTGGAATTTTCCAGACAAGAATACTGGAGTGGTTTGGAATTTTCTTCTCCAGAAGATCTTACAGACCCAGGGATTGAACCTGCGTCTCTTGCATCTCCTAATTGGCAGGTAGATTCCTTATCACTTTGCCACCTGGGGGGCCCCATAAAACATGTCAGTTCAGTTCAGTTCAGTCGCTCAGTCATGTCCGACTCTTTGCTACCCCATGAATTGCAGCACGCCAGGCCTCCCTGTCCATTACCAACTGCCAGAGTCTACTCAAACTCACGCCCATCGAGTCAGTGATGCCATCCAGCCATCTCATCCTCTGTTGTCCCCTTCTCCTCCTGCCCCCAATCCCTCCCAGCATTGTGTACATGTAGATAAACATTCATTCACATATGCATGCATTATTCATATACACTGAATACTCATTATGTGCCAGGCGCCATGTTAGGAACTGCTTACAGAAGAATGAATGAATGGAGGCTTCCCCTGGCTTCATGGGGCTATGAGCAAATGTCAATGACAGCACAAAGGAGAACATGAGTATTCTACCCAGAGGAGCCTGGAAGGACTTCACAGACTTGGGTGTGTATCTACCATATATCTATGATGTCTCAGTGGGTGACATTTCCCAGGAAACAGTGCCAAGCTGGAAGATAAGAAAACAGAGTACATAATATAGGGGGTAACCTAATTTTAAGGAGCTAGTGGAAGAAGAGAGCTAAGGAAAAAATGGTGAACAGTATGGAAATGCCAGACTATCACATAACAAATACATAACATTTTATTTACAGAATAAATCCCTGGCCTATAGAAATCATGGCACAAATGATATCAAAGGAGATTGAAAAGCTAAGGGACACTATAGTACCTATAACTTTATAGGCAATTAAGATAATCTAGCCATGGCATTCTCCAGGTAAGAATACTGGAGTGAGCAGCCATTCCCTTCTCCAGGGGATCTTTCCGACCCATGGATCAAATCCAGGTCTCCTGCATTACAGGCAGATTCTTTACCATCTGAGCCATGAGGGAAGCCCAAAAACTGTGGGAGAGATATATAGGCCAAACAGCCTCTATCTTGGAAGGAAAAGGGAACACAATTTCTTTCTTTTCCCTCCACACTGTGATATCAATCTTTGGGTCTCCTACCTTTTATTAGCCTCAGGTCACACTGCACACAGATAAATCATCTTATGCTCATTTGGCCCATGAGAGAGGAAATCTGCATATTTTCTCATTTATAGCTCTACACTCCCCCCTGCAGAAGAAGAACCTATGTAATTTTATTCCAAATAGGGGAAGAAATAAATCCACTTCTGCTGAAACTTCACTTTGAATGATAATAATTATATAATATCTCAGCAAGGTGTATTCTTTTTGTTACGTTCATGTAAAGTTGATATTCATAATCTGAGTAGTAAGCATCCTTTGTAAATACCCTTGCTTCTAGCTGCATCCTCATAAAGCCATTTTAATGCATTTCCCCAGGGCTCTAGGCAAACAATACAACTCATGCTTTTGATAGGGCTATGAAAACAGGAACAAATTATGCTGTATAAAACCAGAGGGCAAAGTGAAAAGCAGGAGAATGAAAATAAATACTCAGTTGTATAACCATCAAGGTGTTTGTGTTTTGTTGTGTTATCTTTTAATCTTTGACTTACCTATTTAGAGACGAGGGCTGCCTATAAGATTGATTTATTCTTTCATTATTTTTATTAAAGCACAGTGTATTTTCCATTTTTATCCTTCTGCTACAGGGAATGTTGAAGGTAACCTTGAATTGTGTTCTGTCCTTTAAGGAGAGATAGGGAACTTCCTGTGAAGGTTTTGTGAGCGAAAATAACCAGTCTTGTTCTGGTAGCTTGAGCCGTCTTAAAAAATCCACATGTACACGATGCTAGACCTTACTATACCTAACTCACATAAGCCCCGCACACATCTCATTCTCGGTCCACCGCTTCCTTCCCTCTGCTTGCTGCTTGGGCTTCTGTAGCATCAGGTAGCACTCTTTCGAGCTGTAAGTCATTCCTTGGAGCTTCCTGACCATGTACTTTTCTTCCTCCCTCCTGAACCTAGTTCAGCTCCAGTGTGAGATGTTTGGTCTCCCCAGGTACCCTAAACTCAGCATCTGCAGAACAGACCATATCCTTCCATCCACCACTTCCACCAAGCAACCAATTCTGCGTCTCATTGGCTACCATATTTCAAACCTCAGATATCCAACTTTCTCACTGAAAAAATTCTAAAGCCTGCCTGATAATGGATGGCATCCTAAAAATACTGTTGCAGGGCAGAAGTCTTTGAAAGATGATTTTTGAATAGAAGAATTTAGTCCTAAATGGCCATATGGCTGAAGAGGCTTACCTTGCATATTATCTCTGTATATGAAGTAGATATATTCCTCAAAAACGGACTCTAAACTACAGGATAAAATACTCCCATTCTCCTGTTAACTTACTTGAAAAAATAAAGTCACATCCAATGGTACATCAAAGTCATTCTAAGTATATTTCTAATGCAAAACCAATTTTAAAATTAAATGTTAACATCCCAGGAAAAGTCAGAAGATAAAAATACTTAAACTAAATATACGATGATCAGCAGATGAGGAAGGGGAAGTAACACATCCTAAGCTTTCATGATTTGACTTCAGTTTCTCACCTGCTTACAAACCACATTTCCACTTCCAATTTTAGTAATTACTTTGTGCTCTGATTTTGCACTGTCTGCTATCATTGCCATTTGGCCTTCCTCAGACTATTTTGACCTCAGTTAATCAATCAATCTATCAATCATTCAATATCTTTAAAAAATCTCAACAGCTAATCAGGGCATTATACAAGAGGCCTAGATCAACCCAAGAAACTCTTAACTACTCCCACGCTCAAGATGTATTTTAGATTCTTAAAGAGATAAGTTATAAACACATTCACATCTAGCATCCCAGCCCACACATGCAGATGCTCAATAAATGTCTATTGCATAATAGACATTTTATTGACAGATAATGACAGCAATACACTAATCCTAACAATAAAATACATCGTGTGACAATGTCACATGAGCACTGTAGATCTCAAGAACTGTTGGCTTTCATAAGAGGGAGACATGTCTATAGGCTGACCTTATCTGTGGGTACCTGTGCTCAAGGGTGAAGTCTATGACAGCCCATACATACAGTTTGTTTTTGCTCATTTGGAGAAAGCATCCTTTCGTATAGGTAGATGCACCCCTAGACTGTGCTGCTTACCAAACAAAGCATACGCTGCATTTTAGCCCCTTTCCCACACACTCGTCCAGATGGTCTTGTTCAGTAAGCATCCTGAACAACTAACTATTCACAGCAGCACCGAGAAGAGGACAATATGTACCTGAGAAACAATACTTCTCCTTGATTAAATTTGCTTTTCCAAATCCCTCTTCCCTTCTCGCAATGGACATAATCCTTATGTACTTAAAAATGTTAGTGTTAGTCTCTTCATGTCTGGGTCTGTCTCACTCATGAGGTAGCAACATGCTTTGAAAGTTATTTCCACTTTGAAGTCATGTTTTGCCCCCCACTTTCTTCCTAATCGACTTTAAAAATCATTGCTGTCTCTCCAAGGAGAATATAAAATCATAGTAAAATATGGATTAAAACAGGCACTTCATATCCAATAATTCACCATCTGCGTAAGTATTCATTATTATCTCCTTTAATCTTTTCAGCCAACTAAGAGGTAAGTATGACCAGGAGTCCCAATTTACAAAAGAGAAAAGTGAGACCTGAGAATTTCTCTGACAATTCAGGTTCTTGCAGGAGCTAATGGGGACTGGACATGAATCAGGATTCTGAACTTGAATTCCTGAAGGTACAGTCCATGAGAGTAGACCCTGTGTATGTCTCCTCTACTTTCAAAGTCCTACGTCCTGAAATATTTATCAAATTCATATGCATTAAAAAGGCAATACATTTAATGCTTATTTTTTAGCCCCTACTATTTGGCAGTTATTATTTTAGACACTAGAGATATAGCTGTAAATAAAATCAATAAAAAACCCTTAACCCTCCAGAAGGGAAGATAATAAATAAATTAGCAAGTAAATTATCTGGCGTGCTGGATGTTGGCAGATGTTATGGAGATAAATCAGAAAAGAAGGAAAGAGAATATGGGATGGGAGGAGGGAGGTGGAGGTGGTAGGAGACTTGCTATTTAAATAAGGTGGTCAAGAAATGTTTTAACAGTTGCCTGATACTTGAACAAAGACCTGAAGGAGGAGAGAAGCAAAATATATCAGGTCGGAGCTTGTCCTGCAGAGGGAACAACCAAATCTAAAACCCTGATGAAAACAACTCATTGAGGATTTCACTTTGCATGTCTGAGTAACAGCAAAGGAATTACTTTTGCTAGAAAGAAACAAAGAGCAAGAAAGAGAGATAGGAAGCTAAAAGGAAAGGGTGAGACACACTTTAGACCACGGTTAGGACTTTGCCTTCCACCTCCAACGCGATGTGAAGCCACTAGAGATTTCAGCAGAACAGTGACAGAATCTCCTTTCCATTGAAACAGGGTCAATCTAGACACATGCTTATAATAGACTCTTGAGCAAGGATGAAAGTAGAAAGATTAGTGTGGAAGAGTAATCATGACAACAGCTTTGACACACTTGGAGACAGAGTTGAGAGAGTTTGCAGATAAATTGGATGTGGAGTGGGGGCAGAGGGAGAGAGAGAGAGGAGTCAAGGATGACCATGGAAAAATGTTCAGCCTTGCTCTTTACTATACTTTACCTGCTGTTAATAATGACAACACTTCTATAGTGTTGTAGTTTATAAAATAATTTTCTATACATTATTTTATTGAACTGTGAGTTGGGTTCTCAATATGTGTCGCCTCCTCCCAATTGAGGTTTATAAGTTTCCGGGTTTTTTTGTAATTAATTAAGTTGGTTTCTTTAATTAATAATTTTAAATGAATAAAAAGAATAAAAATTAAAATAGGGAAACCTCAGGAGACTGATCTACATTGAAACATATGATTCAGATATTTCCAAAGTTGAATAAAAGATTCAAAAATTTATAGATACAAAACTACCTAATGTTTTGTTAATAACCTGTCTTATCTTTTTCTGAAAGTTTTTCATACCATAAAGAGCTCATATATTTTAATTTCTTTCCACAGAAAGACTGAATAGTGTTTTTCGAGGATTGTAATCAAGAGTATTCTTCTGTTTTTGAGAAGTTGGATACTTGGCTTTCACATTATGGTTTTACATTTACTTTTATTGTCTAAATGATTTACTTAGCTTATTTATTTCAAACAATGCTGACAAGGAAAAGTTAATGTATTGTTTTAGACTATTACCTAATTTATGTCCATAAGATTTTGAAAATATTCCTGGAATCACTGACCTAGAAAGAACTTTGGTGCGTACTTGATTCAGCGTTTCTCAATTATTCCTGAATTACTTTTAATCCACAGTATTTTTAACTTTATAATACTTTTTAGTATTACAAGACTACCTGAGTCATGATAATGTGTCCTTGAATATGTGGATTTTTCAGGAATAGGCCTAATAGGAATATATTTTTTAAAGTCTGGAGAACTAGAAGAGGGTTACCAAGAAAATTAAATGAGTTCATACACATTTATTGTTTTAAACATCAACTAGCCTTACCCAGAACTGAATCTTTCTATAATTTGGGGAGTGATCAACTAATCCTTGTTTCCTAGAATTTTCCCCTTTTGCTTTGAAAGTCCCAAATCCTGGGAACCCCCTCAGTTTCAGACAAACTGGGACACTTGATCATCCTCTTGCAGAGACTTCTCCTCCCATCCCCATGATCACTGTTCTAACCAGACTTCTTTGTTTTTCAAAATCACAGAGTTTGCCCTAGATCCTGGGTCTTTTTACTCAAAAAGAAACCCACAG
Organism: Bubalus kerabau; assembly: GCF_029407905.1. NCBI lineage: Eukaryota > Metazoa > Chordata > Mammalia > Artiodactyla > Bovidae > Bubalus > Bubalus kerabau. Next base: position 18,428,442 of record NC_073626.1, read on the forward strand.
ACAACGAGAGTTTAATGATAGGGAATGTTCAGTGAATAAACACTTTGTGTCACCTCTCCTACTTTGAAACTGCATATGTATGGGTGGTTTGTATGTTTGTGAGCATGTAAATTACATTTCAATCAAATATATGCTCTTAAAAACAATAAAGTCAAAATGGAATTATATCATAGGTCACCAATACCATCCTGTCTTCACTACTGTAGCCTCACAATATTAAAATTAGATGGTATGATTCCACCAACTATGATCTTCTTTTTCAAAATTGTTTACCCTTTCTTATGAATTTAGAATCAGCTTATCTATATTTATGAAAAATCTTTCCAGATTTAATTCACTATTCTTTCCCTAGTTCCCTAAATCAGAAGTTTAGAATGTGGACTTAAGATAGCTTTTTTCTCTGTTATAAATGCTTAATATCCTAAATTTCCTTTTCAGCACTACTTTAGCTGCATCCTACAAAATTTTAGTATTTTCATTTTAATTCAGTTTGTAATAATTTATAATTTCCCTTGAGATTTCTTTCACCCTTGGATTATTCTGAAATGTATTATTTAACTTTCATGTGTTTGGAGATATCTTTGTTACCTTTCTTTTATTGTTTTATTTCCATTAGAATCTGAGAACATAGTTGGTATGACTTAAACTTCTTTTACATTTCTTACGTTTTATTTTATGATCCAAGTTATGGTCTATGTTGGTGGATGCTCCACATATGCACTTAAAATATGCACTCTGATATTTTTGAGTAGTGTCTGTAAATGTCGATTATATAAAATAGGTTGACGGTGTTATTCAGTTCTTCTACATTCTTGCTGATTTTTTTTGTATACTGATTCTATTACTGAGAAAGGAGTGTTGAAATCTCCAACCACGGTTGTGGGTTTGTTTATTCCTCCTTTCAGTTTTGTCAGTTTTCCTCTCTTGCATTTTGACAATCTCCTTAGGGGCAAACAGGTTTGGAATTGTCTTACTAGATAATTGATTATCTATTATGCTTTACCTCCCTTTGTCTGGAGGACAGGATGAGATATGATTGTAACCAGTGAAGACCTCACCGGTATTCTTAAAGTCACAGTTATCTCTACCTAGCAAAAAGGAAAGATCATTCTCCATGGAGTTTTAGCTCCTAGCATTTCCTGTAACTAGCACTGCCATTTCTGACCCACGTAATAGAGAAAAAAAGAGAGAGAGAGATGGATTTCTTCAGTATGAAAGGAATTTTCTTTTTCATTTCTTTTCTTAAGCCACAGCTAGGGGGCTTTCCTGGCCCTCTCTGTCTGCACCATTGTTAACTTCTGGTTTCCCAGTTGCTTTATCTTTAGGACAGAAATTAACAGAGTGAGAAAAACTAGTTAATTCACCAATTTGGTGGTCCTTCAAATTCTGATGTTCTTCCTGATCTGTCTGTTGCTATTTCCTTTTCACAGTACTCAAAAAGCTCTTCCCTGCATTTTGCCCATGTTTTATAGTTGTGCTCAGGACAACTCGGTAGGTATGATAGGAAAAAGTGTGCTTAGTCCATCTTACCTGGAACCAGAGCCCTATATGTTAGTCCCCTCTTAATGATTCTGGTATCTACTAGCACCAGGGATGTAATAGTGTTTTCTGTAATATGTGTTGAATTTTTTTAAAGTAACATTTCATTAATGGTAAATGATGTAGAGTCTAGAATATCAGGCAAATGCCAATTCAAATTAAAATTTCTTGGTAAAATTATTATTTTTTAAAAAAAAAACAAACTGACTAACACAGTGGCCAATAAATGTGGCCACAATAAATGTGGCCAATACATTTATTTATTCAACATGTAAAGTAACTCTTCTCACCTAATGAAAAGAAGGACAGACTTCCCACAATCTTGGAAGACTGCATAAGGGTCTAAATATGGAATATTGACTCTAAGAACTCACTAACATTATTTCGAATGCATAGAGCAATGGTTTTGTCAGAAAGGGAAAAAAATATTATATCAGAAAAGAAATAGATATTAACGGCTGATATCACTGGTTAGAGGGCTTCCCCAGTGGCTCAGTGGTAAAGAATCCACCTGCAATGCAGGAGCCACAGGAGATGCAGGTTCGATCTCTGAGTCAGGAAGATCCCATGCAGGAGGAAATGGCAATCCACTCCAGTATTCTTGACTGGAGAATCCCATGGACAGAAGAGTCTGCAAGCTACAGTCCATAGCATCGCAAAGAGTCGGACATGACTGAAGCAACTTAGCATACATGCACGCATGCATCACTGGTTAGAAGAGAAGAGTCATGTTAAATCAGCTTACCATAAAGCTGAAAATGCATTCTTATTAAGTATTATAGAAGAGCACGTCATCTTAAATGTGGGTTAACTATTGCCTAGCCAAGTCGATCGGGTTGGAACCTTTCTGATTATATAAAAGGCTACATCATGAAAAGCTGGCCAATTCTGTATGATTACTTCTATTAGGGTGTCATCCAGAAAAGAGTTTTTATAGTGAATCATTTAGAAGCAAACTAAAGTTTACTAAACATGACAATCATATGGGACATTTTAAAGTGTCTAAAACTAAAGTACTGACATAGCTTCATAAATTCCTAGTTACCTAGTACACATTATTATTTATGTCTCTGATGACATTGTTATTTCTCTGAATATATATATACTGAGCTTACAGAATAATTCAGAAGTGGTTTCTTTTAAATTGAATGATCAATAGTTATTCATTTGTATGCTCACTTGAAGTTCCAGATCACACTATGAAGAAACACTAATATATAAAATGAATTAAACATACTGTTCCTGAAACTGTCTATTCATGTATTCATATATTCAATAATTTTAAGTACCAACACATGTAATAAGAAAAGTTTGAGATAAAATATAGTTCCTTTTAGGATAAAAATCAGAGAAGGCAATGGCACCCAACTCCAGTACTCTTGTCTGGAAAATCCCATGGATGGAGGAGCCTGGTAGGCTGCAGTCCATGGGGTCACTAAGAATCGGACACAATGAGCGACTTCACTTTCACTTTTCACTTTCATGCATTGGAGAAGGAAATGGCAATCCACTCCAGTATTCTTGCCTGGAGAATCCCAGGGATGGGGGAGCCTGGTGGGTTGCCGTCTATGGGGTCGCACAGAGTCAGACACAACTGAAGCTACTTAGCAGCAGTAGCAGCAGCAGGATAAAAATAAAACCAAACTATGTTCTTGAACCCATCTCTAGGAGTATATGTCACCTTCCCACAAGTGAGGTGTGCAAAATGCAAAATATTCTCACCCTTCTCCTCGAGGATGATCATCTTGTAAAGAAGGCCCACATATCAGTCATACCAGCTCATCTAACAAGGTTTTGCAATTCACTCTCCCTCAGATTAAATAGGAAAGTAAGATTACACATGCATGTGTGTGCATGTGTATGGGCATGGGTGTCCAAGCGTGCACATCACCCAACCCTCCACTGAATAACAGATGCCACATCAAAGATTCAGCTTTGTTATATAGCTCTCATTACCAGGCACTTTCATACATATATATATATGTTTTGGTAAGATCAAATGCAAGGAAGATTACATAGGGGGGAAATAAAATTAGGGGCGAGGTTTGGTGGTCTGGAGGCCCAAAATCATTATTTTTTCATGCTTGTTGCATGAGAGATTTAACTGCAATCTCAAGTTTAAAGTACAGTGGTATAAATTACATAACAGAAGTTTGATATTAAATGAAACACATAGAGAAAGACACTGTTATAGCTCAAACTCCTTATCTTATAAGTGACAAAAAGAAAACCCTCACCTTATCTAGAGATTAATTAAAATAAACTTATATTAAAATAACCTTAAAATAACCTAACAAAATTAGAAAAAAAAAAGTGTGCTGAATCTAAGTGGATTTGTTGAGTGATGGAAGAATAGCATTAGAAGCAGGTTGGGTTTAAATTCCTACTGTGTTACCTCACCAACATCTCTTCTTCTTCACAGAGAAATTAAGGATAATTATACCTCCATCAACTGTCCTAAGGTCTTTGCAAGGTTTAAATGAGAAAGGCAAATAAAGCTATTTTCAACATATATGTCACATAAAAGCACTCAGTAATGCTAATTGCCAAGATAGTGTCTAAGAAAAAAAAAGGAAAGGAAGATGTTGGTAAAAAACAAACAAACAAAAAAACTCAGAATTAAAATATCCCTATTTACAAGAGGATGGAGTGTTAGCACCCTCGTCTCTTACATGTAAGGTGGCTTAGTCCCTTCTGTTTAGAAATAAATATGAGTTCAAACTCTATGAAATGCACTGGGAAGCTCAAATAGAAGTTCCAACCACAAAAATTAAAAAAAAAAAAAATTTCCCTTAAAGTTAGGGGAATAAGTGGGCTGGCTCTAGTAAACACGTATTTTCAGAGTCAACTTTAAGGTTTAGCTGTGGGATTAGCATTCCTATTTGGTGGCAGATGCAAATAAGAAAATAATAGCACACATCTCTAGAGTTGGGATGGGCGACAGTTCTAGTTCTATTTTTTCCAATCTCTAAACAGAAGTATGAAAGGCCTCTAAATTATTCCACTTTAAATTACTAATTTCAGAGTTTAAGCCATCAAACTAAGATCTAAACTAAATCCACACACCCCTCCAGAAAGAGATTGCCATTTCAGAAAGGACCATGTAACAAGGCACTGCCCTGGGAAGTCTCCCTTCCCTGAAACGTCTAATATTCATCTTTGACAACCACAAAGTATTAGAGAAGTTGCTAGCTTATTCTCTGCAAGACTCTTGGAAGAGTTTGCTGGCACATCGTGTCCTATCTTGAGGTTGCAAAAGGGAAAGGACAGTTTGACAAAGCCATGTCAGGGAAATGTCGTTTTTACCAGCAAGCCAAAGGTCAGATTGTAACTTAAGCAGCAGTTGGCTTGTCAAGGGTTAGAATACGCCCTTGGTTTCATCTCACAGACAGGGAGGAAAGCAATCCTTTAGCAGTCTTCAAATGGAAAGTTTAAGTCAGGACAAAAAAGAACTCAACTTGTTTTGCCTTTTTTTTTTTTTTTTTCTGATTGGTCAGCAGACAGCTTTGTAATTGTTCTGTTGATGACACAGGGTTTTTTCATATTAGTTTTTTTTTTTTCTTTTTTTTTTTAATGTTAGAAACATTAGATATCTGATTTTGTTTGATGTCCTTTTTTTTCTCTCTCTGGTCTCAAAATACATGGAAACCTAGGCAACTGAAGGTTCACCTGGATGCCAGGAAACTAGCAATCACTACCCAGATGTTGATTTTAATGAGTCCAAAGTTCAAATACAACCCAAACGATTTGCATACAAAAAAGCCCATAACTGCTTACAGAAAGACACGATTACAGCTGACTTGATTTGATTAAGAAGCCATGATTTGTGATGCAGTTTCTTTGGAAAACACAGCCATAATTTCAGTGTAACACTTTGGGAGGATTTGAGGGAAAAGAGTTTAGAACTCTGAGACCCACCTCTGGTTCCTAGAATTCGAGTTGACTCCACTTTCAACTTTAACCCCGCTGAAGAGAGCTGCAACTCTGCCTGCTGGTTTATTGTTAGAATTATCTTTTGGCCTACATGATTTTGCTGTTGTTGTTGTTTCTGCTGTTATTTCATATACTATTAACCTGATTTTGCTTGTCAGCTTAGTATTTAGCAATGTTAAAATACTGCTTAAGTTTGTTGACCTAAATTATAAAAATGCTACATTTCCATTGCAAAGGAAAGAATCTAACCATGCAAAAAAAAAAAAAAGCCTACTTCCCAAACAGCAAATCTTAGTTATGTTGGATTCAGTCTCATTTTAACACCTTGTCCTTGTGGAGTGCCACGTTACTCCCATGGACTTCAGCAACAGCGTCGTACCTACCTCCCTGGGGCCTCTCAGACCCTGGGCTTTTCCCTTTCCACACAGCAGCCAGAGTGATCTGTTCAAATCTAAGTCAGATTGTGCTACTGTCTGTGCTCAAACATTCCCATAGCTTCCCACCGCGTTGGGATGCAGTCTAAACAATCCTGAGATGAACAGCCCCTTCCAACTCTCTCTTTGCTCTCTTTCCTCCAGTCACACTCACCTTCTTGCATTTCCCTGATCTCACCCACACTTTCCTGGCCCAGGGTCATTCCCCTTGCTAAACCCCTCACTAGGAACACCTTCCTCAGGTGTCTGCGCAAAGAGGCCCACTTATCCAAAATAGCAATCCCTGACACCCTCTCTTCTCTTATCTTGCTTAATGTTTTCCTGACACCATTCATTATGGAGACTGTATTTCATATTTGTTTGTTTTATGCCTCCTTCCTGAATATGAATTCTACAAGAGCCAGGACTTGTTTATCCCCTGCACTGGGTTATCCAGCTGAGGAGGAGGCATTAATTATTGACTGAAACTCACTCCACTAAAGTAACCACTGTTAACACTTTAGTGTAGATGCTTCTAGATATTTTCTACCTTCTCACAAGCAGGTTTTCAGAAACAACTGTTTTCAATGACATTGCTTTGAAAATGTCTATGTATGTGCATGCATGCATTTTCAAACACTCTTTTTATCTAGATTTCCCCAAGTCCCTCTCTGGCCATTTCACATTAAGTCGTCTATCCTTCTCATGATTCACCCTTTCATCTGCCATCTTCCTTAGGACTTGCTCCATCTCCTTTTGACATTAACTTTGTCAATATTCATTGTCTCTTTTCTATTTCCTGTTGATATGCTTAGATCTTGGCTTTCTTTTAAGAGAAACAATGTGTTTTTCCTCAAATCATTTCTCTCTGCTATTGTACCACTTTTCCCCTGTAACTACACGTGTATCCTACATTTTCGGTCTCCTCTTTCCCACAACTCAATTGCTCCATAAGTGCCCCTACACTCTGCTTTCTGCTCATAGGATTCTAATAAATCTGTTTTCCAAGCGCACCGATTACTTTCTATTTGCTAAATCCAAAAGCTTTTCTTAGTATAATTTTCTAGATATCTGATGAGCACCTAAAAATAATTACTATGACAATTCTTTTCTGGCCTCACGGCAGGCATTGCACTCTAAGATGACCATGATTGAGGGAGCCTTACCACAGCTCTCTTCTTCAAAACAAAGATTCAATTGCCTACAAGTCAGTTCACTCTTTTCCTCGAAAAGTGGTAGACTCTAGCTAATCATATACCAGAACCATTTGACCCATAATTCCCTAGAACTTGGAAATAGTTCTAGTGCATCTTATACCCAAAAGGACCAGTAACAAGTTATTGAACTAAACTATACAAACAGCAACTTTCCCACTTCTAATTAAATAGCCTTGTGATAAAGACTGATCTACTTGATCCCTCTAGTTGAAGTCTTTAGGGGTTTTGGACAGGGGTTTCTCTGTGTCCATCCATAAACACTGATGTTCAATAGTAAGCCCTAACTTATATCCTAGCTATTTGGGCCCAGCTTCCTATTTTGTTTCTATTGGCCCTGGTCTGCTGTAGAACTGGGTTTTGATCCATTTCTGGCTTTTGCATATAAGTGGATTCCACTATTACATGAAGTATGCAACTGTCTGGGCGGCCCGGGTGGCTCAGTGGTAAAGAATTCACCTAGCAATGCAGGAGACAGGTTCAATCCCCGGGTCAGGAAAGTCCTCTGGAGAAGGAAATGGCAACTCACTCTAGTTTCTTGTCTGGGAATTCCCATGGACAAAAAAGTGGGACACGATTTAGTGACTAAACAGCAACAATAACATTCTCAGCTTCACTAAGCTTCTGCTGGCCTCTGGCTTATTCTCCTTTCTTTGTTTCATTTCTACTTTTGTTGCCCATGTTCAGCATGGACAGCTTCATCCTGTGAGGTCCTCTAACTCCCCTTCAATGCTGATTCTCTGTCAAAAACACTGAAAACAATTAGAAAGAGTCACATCTATTATTGCCAGGGATGGTTTCTTACGTTTTGATGGAAATAGGCAGTGTTACTGCTTTGGGAAACAATCAAAGAACACCAATTAAAATTAAAGAACATACTCTCAAACCAGCGGTTCCAATGTGGGAATGTCTGCCATAGCAATAAAAGTAGCAATATATAAGATGTCTATATAAAGGGGTATTTACTGAAGCACTGCTTATAATGGCTTAGAAAACTAGAAATAAATGCCCATATCCTAGGACAAATGACTTAATACAGGAACATATATGCACATCACAGGATGACCATGAATTAGTGCTACTGCAGATTACTTCAAGGGACTGTTGCATGAGAGAAGCAAGTGGTAGAAAAGGTTTTACTTAGGATGATATCACTTCTGTAGAAGGAAACTATTACCAACTTTTCCCTATATAAACATATATATATATAAATATATATATATATGCATGTATATACACACATGCATATATATGCATATTTTATGGAATGATGTAAGTACAGAGAAAATATGTTTAAATTCCTATTAAATGAGCACACTGAAGCATGGGCTATCTGGGGTATGAATGGGCTTGGGAACAGTGGTCTTGATGTGAGTGGAGGAGAAAAGTGAGAGGAAGAAGAGAACAGAGTCCTTTCCACAAAGTAAGACTGCTTTTTAAAAAACACAAATGTTCACATTCATCCATTTCTATAAAAATAATAGCAAATATTTTGATAGCTCCTACTGTATTCCAGGCATTGCCTTAGTGCCAAATATATTAAGTGTACTTAATCTTCCACCAACTCCATGAGGGAGATACTATTATAAACCTCGGTTTTACAGACAATGAAACTGAAATACAGGAAAATTAAGAGACAAGCTAAAGTCACACAGTGAGAAAGAGGAGGTTTGAATCTAAATCCAGACAGTCTGGCTCCAGAGATCACATTCTTAACCATATGTGATGATGCCTCTCTGGGTATATGCTGTGTATAACAAATAGAAAATTAACACAGGTATACCTGTGGCGGATTCATTTAGATATTTGGCAAAACTAATACAATATTGTAAAGTTTAAAAATAAAATAAAATTAAAAAAAAAGTAATTCTTAAAGATGACCACACAAAGAGGTAATTAAAGGAATAATATTGCTTTTAAATTGTGCACTTTAAAAAACTAGATGAATCTTTTCCTTTATTTGGAACTGACTGCATTTTTGTAAATCTTATATTTAACTATATTTAATATGAGCTAATATTACTTTGCAGCTCGTGACTTCTGTTCTGAAAGGATTACCTTCTCTTGGATGGTATCAATTACACCTAAAATGATCTTGATCCCAATAGTCATCAAAAATCTAAGTACCAAGGATCTCATTTCAAGAGCTGTTGATAGAAGTGATTAACTGCTTGTTACAAGTGCTTTTTTAGATATGATTCTCTTCTGCAGTGAAATATGGATTAGCTAAAAGGTGTTTTGGGTCAGAATGAAAGAAACTTCTTGTGATTAATGCAAGAGTCTACAATATGTAACCTATTTGGTGGGGAAGGACCAATGTGAAGGAAACATTATTCTCTGAAATTGAAATTAGTAAAAATAAATTCCCATCACAAGAAAAGACTTTCTTACTACAAGAAAAGAACTTGGGGCTGGAGGTACAGGTTTAAACTTGACTCTGGTTTACCAGTCAGAGTCTGAGTTCTTCCCATGGAGAACCTGCCTGCTAAGTGATACTCTTCAAGTTTTCATTCAGTCAAGCAAGCTTCAGAGCTCTGGTTATTTTTGTTTGTTTTGTTCTTATGTTTTTCCTACCAAACTCATTCAATCAGCAGTTTCTTCCTGACCAGAGGAAATGAACAGATTCGGCTTATCTTGTGCAAAGTATCTTCCACTTCAAATTTATACTCTGACATCCTGGTTTCCAAATCAATGTTTGTGTGTGTGCGCTTGTTTGGTCTGAATTTGTGCTCCAAACTTTAGTCACCTCTGAGAAAGCTGATTAATGGAGACTCTGGACTTGCAGCAAGGAGAAAACTTCATTCCCATGTCGCCTCCCAGGCCTTGTCCTGTATCCAGGCTTCTTCCCACAATTTGACATCTGTGAGCTGCAGTGCCTCACAGCGAAAGGCCTCTGACCATGAAACCGTCTGTCTTTAAAGATACATCTTGATCTTGACATGCATCAAAATGCATATTCAGGCTTTACAAGAGTGATGCCTAAGGTGATTCTAAATGATGGAATGGAAGAGGGACAAAATGAAAGATTCTTTCATTCTTAAATAGATTTGAGTATGCATCTGAATGCCTGGAGGCGAACTCTGATTGACAGAGAAGATATATATTGGGACAGAGGTTAAAGGTGGACAGAGAGGTTTCAGAATTGTCAATGTAGTCATTGTCACTAAAGCATTCAGCCAAAAGAGGCCACTGAGATACGTGGAGAAAGGGAAGGAAGCTAGTGGGTCAAGGACAGACTTTTCTGAAAAAAGAAGAAAAATGTGGCAAAAGAAAGAAGATGAATAGCAAGAAACAGCATTTAAAATGAATGCTATTGCTAAATAGGAAGGTCTGGGATTTGTAGGATAGTTGGAAGAATGGGAGGGTTGACATTAGGTGAAAATCAATGGTTCTTAATTAACACCACCCCAAAAAGCAAGGATGATGGAGGCAGAGAAATAGATGATTTACACAAAGTAAGGTCAATCTCAGTTAGAATAAATTACAGAATTTGTAGATGGTCACAGACACTGTGCATTTTTTTAAAAAAATTCTAAGTATTGAGTTTATGAGTAGAGAAGCATACGAGTATACAGAACAGAAGCTATTCACATCCAATCAATAGCCTGCTCTTACAAATAAAGCAAGCTGCCATTACTAAAACATGAAACAATGAATAGGTGACCTTATGTCCATGATCCAGAGGTCAACTCACTGAAAGGCTCTTCACTTTACAGACACTCATTGTAGCCTGACCCTGTTTCATCTGTCATGACTTCACTCTGTACACTGAGTTTTCTCCTACAAGTAGAAACAACAAACCTGAAAAGCTGAATCTATAAATCCATGTGTAGAAACAAATCAAAAATATAAAAAGAGAAAGGTTTAGCCTGTTTAAGGGGAGAACTATCAGAGATGTTAAAAAAAAAAAAACTTCACACATGTAATGGAAAGAATACGAATCAGCTTTTTATGAAAAGGACAGAGTAGTGAGGGATATAAGAAACAAAAAAGAAAAGGAGCTTTCACCACTACCTTAAGCTGGCACTCGGTTCAACTCAATTTAGGCACTCAGACAGCAGTATGGAGACGGGATGATGAGGTCATCGGAGGGGCTAGAACTAGATAGAACAAAGAGGGAAGGAAAAAATGTAAGACTGTCTGCAGAGTACATGGTTTTCCTTTTCTGATCATTGGGAAAGGAAAAAGAGATGCTGAATATTGAACGTCCTAGGAAAGACAGTATAAAGTAGAAAAGACCCAATCTCAATGTATTTAATAAACTTTGAGTGTGTTGTCAATTTCAAGGCAAAATCTTGAAGACATTTAAAAAGGTTAAAGTTTGAAATCACAGAGCTACTAAACTGACTTACATGAATTGTCCTAGCTATTAAAGCTTAGAGACATTTAGATATGAAAATTATAATTAGATTAACTCACATGGTATTGGTATGAAGGGAAACGGTATTTATTTTGTACCTTGTTAGTATACTATTTTATATCTCACTCTTTGTTAGCAGTGAGCTAACCAGTATTTCTCCAGTGCAATGAACAACTCAAAGAAGGGTTCTGATATTTCTATTTGCATCGTTTGCATTATTTGCATATTGTTTTAGAAAGGGCCTTTAGTGTGTAGAAGGAGGTTGATATTATTTTCCATGATCTTTCTGGTTTGGGTTTTGTTGCTTTTTTTTGTTTTTAATCTCCCTGACCTAATTTATTTACTTCTGAATTAAGTTCCCACTTTGCTCAAGCACCCTGCAATCATTCCACCCTTAACACCAGTACACCTGGTGATAGCTTCCAAATTTTAGGCAGAGATTTTCAGCAAGAAGGAACCAAGTAACAAGAACCAAACCTAAGAATTCATTCTTTGAGGGTTATGCACTAATACACAACCAAAAAATAGAAATTAATATTAGAACTATTTCCTGGAAAAAGGCCTTGAAAACATAACAGTGCCTTTACCCATCCAGAGTAAACTCCCGTTGCAGGAAAATCACAGTATAAGATTAAAAAGGCAATTCAAAAAAATAAATCATTAGTGACCAACATTTCTTTTAAGTTGATTTCTGCAAGAAATAATGGACTTGGAAATGGCATAATAGGCCTATTGGGGTGTGCAGTCAGGAATAACCACCACAAGGGAGTGAGAAGAGAGAACAAGACCCCTTCCCATCCCAATTCTCAGCTGCTGCTCCTGCCCAGTCAGAGCCCTCACTTAGCAGAGCAGACCTCTTGGGATTAACTTTCTCTAGGACACTGTTACCCTTATAATTGTGTCCTGGATCTGATCTTCAGATTTTCCTGCCTCTTTCTCCAGAATATGAGACTCTTTTTGTATACTGCTAATGAGCTCCTCTAGCTATTACTCTTTGCTTTAATTGATTCATCTTCTTTATCCTTATTTCTTCAATGCATTCAACCCCCCAAAACAGCCGTCTAACCTTGTAAGCACTCTCTGGAATTTCTCAAATGCCTGGGATATTTTTTACACACCCATGCATCACTTTCTCCGGTCTCCCAGCTGAGTTCATCAGTTCAGCACTAGTGACAGTTTGTATGAAATATCAGTACTTTCTAGGAGTGATCAATATTCTATTTACCTGGAGTAAGAGAGTCCCTGTTGTCAGCAGGCTGGCAGACAACCCAGCTCCAAACTCTCTTTTACGAGTCTGTTTCCTAGGACCACTCCTGGCACTCTGTGTCTCTAGTTGTTTTCTGGAGAAACAAATACTGAGATGCAGATTTGCATTCAGAGGGTTTATTGGGCTGAGCTTTCAGAAACATGTGTAACAGGAGGAGGGAAGCAGGACTGCCCAGAGAGAGGATGTAATTGCCACAGAGGACTCAGGGGCTCTTATAAGAGGCCCTGAAGCTGCACGCTCCTACTGAGATGTTTCTAATCGAGGCAATGGGTTGCAGAATTATAGTCCTACATTGACCACTGAATGTGGCCTGCTCTTGAAGGAGGCTGCAGTATTAGGCAAAACCACTTCCTTTGGCTGAGGGCAACTCCCAGGGTAGGAGTTAGCTGTGAACTGTCGCCGCCTGCACCATTCTTTAGCCGCTGGGAAATGAGTGTTTCATACCTCAAGAGTGGCCCTCGGAAGAACAGCGGATTATCCACTACGGCATCGAAGACACAGGTGACATCCTGCAGTGAAGGAAACCAGGTAATCTGTGCAAACTGTGTCCCAGACTGACGCTGTAGCCTGAAAGAATTTTCCCATTCAAATCCTGTATGACATCCCTCTTAGTCAATCAGTCAGACTGAAGTGCCTTGACCGACATCTTTTCATAGAAGACAGTTGTCAATAATTTGCCTGATCAGGGTATATTTTCTTCTGTGGTAAGATTCTTCCACAGTCATTAGAATCAGCATGGCATAAATTACCTCCAAACCATGGTTCTAAACACATCTTGATATATTATGAGTAACTACCCAGTATATCGCAGGACTAAGTTAACATCCTTGCTTCCTCTGATCTGGGAGACATAATGAATTCCAGGGGGTTCTGGTAGAGTTGAAAGCCTTTAGCAAGCCAAATGCTCCACATAATTAAATGTAGATTGGGGAGAGTTCTGCTTGAAAATCAGAGTGAAACAGCATAACATATGGCCCGGGTGTCAAATTTAAAAGGATATTTGGAGAAAGAAGTGTGCCTATCTGGAGGCAAATGGCCATAAAGCCCAGGAAAAGAAAATCCTGGAATCATTTCAAGGTTAAAACTCAGTGCGGCAAAGATGATCCACAGTATTAATGTTGAAATTTCTCTCTTCCTTTTCGATCACCTTTAATGCTTCCTCTGTGAATCCACATAAGCCTCATATGTCGATTCCATGAGTTTAAATCTTGAAATTTGGAATGAGTACCCCCATAAGGAAAGGGAAAGAAAAGCCAAGTTTTCAACTCAAGGTTGAGTATGTGCTTATTTGCAATGCAAAGTAACTGATAACAGAAGATGGAGACGTGAAAAAAAGCATCGCACTCAGATTTAATGCAGATATTTTTACTCCTGTGAACGTGTGCTTATCACACGTCTCATTAATAAACAAACAAACAAACAAAAACGTTCAAATTTTTAAGTAAAAACTCTCAAGCACACATGGATTTTTCTCATTCATTGCAAGCAGGGTTAACCCTCTTATACAACATAAAATGGAAGGCCACTGTCTATCCACTCCTGAAGCTTCTGAATTCAGTGCTTCCTTACGCACTCTCAGAAGATGACATCAAGCTTATACAGCAACTTTTAAGGGAAAAAGAAAAATAGAAGCTACTGACTGGAATTTCCTCAACTTCTGGTTACTAAACCTCTTTTCCACCTGTTACAACAAAGGAGAGTTCCTCCAGGTACATACCACCAATCTTTCAGCCTGTGGTCCTATTCTATCCCCACAAAATTCTCAGAAAGTTTCTGCTCGTGATTATGCTTTTTTCTTTCCTGTGCTCTTTTTTTTTTTCTCTCTCTCTTTCCCCACTGGAACATTTCAATAAGCCAGGTAACATGTGTAACTTGCACTATGCTGCTGCTGCTGCTAAGTCGCTTCAGTCATGTCCGACTCCGTGCGACCCCATAGACAACAGCCCACCAGGCTCCCCCACCCCTGGGATTCTCCAGGCAAGAACACTGGAGTGGGTTGCCATTTCCTTCTCCAATGCATGAAAATGAAAAGGGAAAGTGAAGTCTCTCAGTCATCTCCGACTCTTCACGACCCCATGGACTGCAGCCCACCAGGCTCCTTCATCCCTGGGATTCTCCAGACAAGAACACTGGAGTGGGTTGCCATTGCCTTCTCCTTGCACTATGCTAGCTGCTTCTGTATCTTCCTCTTAAGTAAGACTTTCCAGCTTACACTCACATAGTTTCCATTCTCACCACTGAAAAGGCTCTTGCTGATATTACTAATAATTTCAATGTGGCTAAATCATGTTTTCTAAATTTGCAGTAGAAGTTTTCCCTGTTGAATAATTCCTGTGTATGTTCAGACCACCCGAGATGGCTGTTCTCTTGCTCTCTGTACATCCCCACTTGACCAGTACCTGCTTCATCTATATCCTACTCACATAAATGACTTTCTCTCTTAATCACAGAGCCCTGGCCAGACTAGTGACTGTTCTCAGTTCAGTTCAGCTCAGTCACTCAGTCGTGTCCAACTCTGCGACCCCATGGACTGCAGCATGCCAGGCTTCCCTGTCCATCACCAAATTCATGTCCATTGAGTCAGTGATGCCATCCAACCATCTCATCCTCTGTCATCCCCTCCTCCTCCTGCCTTCAATCTTTCCCAGCATCAGGGTCTTTTCCAATGAGTCAGTACTTCACATCAGGTGACCAAAGCATTGGAGCTTCAGCTTCAGCATCAGTCCTTCCAATGAATATTCAGGACTGAGTTCCTTTAGGATGGACTGGTTGGATCTCCTTTAAGTCCAAGAGACTCTCAAGAGTCTTCTCCAACACCACAGTTCAAAAGCATCAATTCTTCAGCACTCAGCTTTCTTTATGGTCCAATTCTCAAATCCATACATGACTACTGGAAAAACCATAGCTTTGACTAGATGGACCTTTGTCAGCAAAGTCATGACTCTGCTTTTTAACATGCTGTCTAGGTTGGTCATAGCTTTTCTTCCAAGGAGCAAGCATCTTTTAATTTCATGGCTGCAGTCACCATCTGCAGTGATTTTGGAGCCCAGGAAAATAAAATCTGTCGCTGTTTCCATTATTTCTCCATCTATTTGCCATGAAGTGATGGGACCACATGCCATGATCTTTGTTTTTTGAATGTTCAGTTTTAAGCCAGCTTTTTCCCTCTCCTCTTTCACTTTCTGTAAGAACTATCTCTTTATCAAAGGGACAGGTCCCTCTGCTGGTTTTCCTGGCTATCAATGAGCCAACCTGACCAGTTCTTCACCTTCTTCATAGAAAAGAATGTCTCCATGTCCTGTTTACCCTCTGTCACATATGGTGGGGCGTCACTCCAAGACCTTGCTTCAGATGTGTAAGATTCCCAATATCCATTAAACTGATGTCTCTGTCCCTGACTCACAGCTCTTTCTTCAGTCTCAAGGATGAGCAAGTACAGGGCGTGCAGGCCTGTGGGGTGCAGCTCAGCACTTACTTCTTTGATTATCATGAACTTCCAAGCTCTCAATCCTTCCTTTTCTTCTCTAGCTACTTCTCATCTCCCCAGACTTTAAGTGTTGACATTCTCCGAGATTTCTCACTAGTCTCTTTTCTTATCTTACCTTTTATTTTCTCCTTAAGTGAGCTCATTGTCCTAGAAAACTATTGCTGCATAATATATAACAATAAAATATCAGTGGCATATATCTTGCCAATGAATCTATGAGTTGGATTCTTGTTAATCTAGACTGGATTTGACTTGGTTTGTCTTCAAGGGACAAGTTAGGTCCAGGTCGGTTCACATCTTTCATACTCCTTGTACCAGCAGCTCACCAAGGCTGGTGAAAGGCTATCACACAATAGGGAAAGCCCAACTGCATAAGCACAAATTGACTATGTCACACTTGCTAACATGTTATTGGCCAAAGTCACGTGGTAAGCCCTAAGTCTGGGAACGGGGAAGTAAATTCTTTTCATGGTGGGGGGTAGGGGAGGAAATAGATGTTTTATGAATAGTGATTTAATCTCCTATATTAATCATATATTTAGGACAATGATTCTCAAATATTTGAGAATCATTGTCCTAAATATATATATATATGTATGTCCAGTTCAGAATTTCCTCTTAACATCTGATCTATATATGAAGTTGTCCACTTGACATCTTCAACTGGTTAGTCACAGATACTTCAACATTAACATATTCAAAATTCATTATCTCTCTTGTCAGATTTTATCTTCCTTTATGATTCCCTAATTCAATACATAGCATCATCATGCACCAAGTTGTATGATCCAAGTATCTTTAATACCTTCTTCTTAACTACGCCCAAGAAAATAGAATTAATCAATAATGGACATTTACTTAAAATCCAAGATGGCTCTTAAAAAAATATCCAGACCCACAAACAACCTAAAGATACTGTCATTTCTTGCCTAGACTATAGCAATAGCTTTCTGACTATTCAACCCTACATCCACTTTGTCCCACTAAACTCAAATCCATTCTTGACAATGTACTCTGATATTTTTTCAAACAGGACTTACTTTCAGTGATGCTGCCCACTGACTATACACACACCTGTACATACACACACAGTGACATCCCTTCAATAATTTCAACAGCCTTCTCTTGTGCCCCTTCCTTTGTTTTACTCCGTGTTCCAGCCATACTAATCTTTCTTCTATTTCTCAAAAAATTAATCTTCCTTCTCATTCAGGGCCTTCAACCATACTATTTCATCTTTCAGAATGACTGTTTTTCCCGTCTATTTGTTCATGTATCACAAGTCACCTCGTAAGTCATTCTATTTACTGTATAATCTCATAGCATTCTGTACTTCTTTAAGACTCTTAGAAAAATTATAACTAAATTACCAATTATGGTGTTTATTCCACCTCTACCCATCTGCATTCTTCTCCCAGAAATAGAATGTAAGCCTCACGTGAGCAAAGACCATGTATTATTTAGTCATTTCTGTAATTTAGCACCCAGTTCCTGGTACTTTATATATAATTAATAAATATTTGCTGACGTTCTGAATAAGCAAATAAGTTATTTACTAGATTATCACTGAACATTAGTATTAAAATAATCCTTAAGAGGACCTTACTCTTCTTTAACCCTCAGTCTTACAACTGAATTCTCTGTGAATTCATCACCCCACATAATTCCAACAAGATTAAAGAAAGTTTCCAATATCACTGAAGCAGTGTTTGCACATTTAGAGGTTAGAAACACTGATCTTTTTAAATGTTTCTGTCCATACAACCCACAAAAAATTAAAACTCATATGCCCTTAGAATATAAAAATTAGGATCAATGTTACAAGCATAAATCCTATGTCCATGATATACTTAGAGCAGTAGTGCTGCATATATTAAATGAAAAAAATAACATCACTATGAGAATCAGAAGACAGCCACAGACTGGAAGAAAAATAACTGATAAAAGACTGGTATTCGCCATATACAAAGAACACTTAAAACTCGATAATAAAGGAATTCCCTGATGGTCCAGTGATAAGGACTTTCACTGCCATGGCTCAGGTTCAATCCCTGGTCAGGGAACTAAGATCCTGCAAGCCATGCTGTGCAGCAGAAAAAGAAAAACTTAGTAATAATAAAATGAAAAAAAAAAACAATAAAAAATGGGTAGAAGATATGAACAAACACCTCACCAAAGAAAATAAACAAATGGAAAATAAGCATAAAAAATGATGCTAAACCGCATATGTCATCAGTGAATTTCTAAATAAAACAAAAATGATACCACTACATACCTATTATAAAAGTCAAAATTCAAAACACTGACAATAGCAAATGTAGGCAAATATATGGAGAAAAAGGACTCCCATTTACTGTTGGTGGGAATGTAAAATGACACAGCCATTGTGGAAGATAATGGCATTTTTTAAATGAAACAAAACGTTATATTAACCATACAAGTCAACAATCATGTTAGTATTTACCCAAATGATTTGAAAACGTGTCCACACAAAAACCTGCACACAAATGTTTATAGCAGGCTTCCTCATAATTGCCAAAACATGGAAGCCTTCAATCAGCAAATGGTGAAACAAACTGGGGTATTAATACATCCATAAAATGGAATATTACTCAGTGATAAAAATATATATGCTATCAAGCCACAGAAAGAAATGGATAAAACTTATGTCATATTGCTAAGTGAAAGAAGTTAATTTTAAAAGGTTGTATCTTGTGTGATTCCAATTATATGACATCTAGAAAAGGCTAATCTATGGAAACAGTCAAAAGAGCAGTGGTTGCCAGTTTTTTTTGTTTTTGTTTTTTTTCAGAAAGGGGAAAGAATGATTAGGTGAAGCATAGAGGATTTCCAAGGTGGTGAATTTCTTATTTCTAATACTGTAATGGTGGGTATATACCATTATATATTTGTGGAAACCACAGAATGTACAACACTGAGTAACTGTTATGTTTATTATAAACATTAGTTAATAATAATGCATCCGTGTTGGCTCATCAGTTGTAGTAAGTGTACCACATTTGATATTAATAATACAGAAAACTGTGCCAGTGTGATAATTGAGAATGTATATGGGAATTCTCTGCTGTCAGCTCAATTTTTCTGTAAACCTAAAGTGGTTCTAAAAAATTACCTATTAATTCTTAAAGGAAAAGGGATACAGGAAACATTCATATTGTAAATAGTCTGTGGTTAACATAGAAAAAAAGAAAAATTTTTTAGCATCTAGCACTATGATTGTTGTGTACCAATTGGGCTTGATAAGTTAGTAGTATACTAACTTATGAATAGTGGATGTGGGAAAACAGTGCGATGAAAAGCTGGTTAAAAATAAAAGTAATAACTTTCATTCTCTACTGTTGATAAATAAAGATAGGATACTGAGAATTTGGTCATGAATTTACTTTTCAGATGATTGCTTACTTTCCTAGTAGCAGTCTTCAACCAGTTTTTTCTTGCTCCTATTAAATTCTTTCATAAGACAGTGGACAGATGCTTAGCAGCTGTTGCTGCACGTCAGGAAGCAGCTTTATAACTCTGTCTCCCAGTGAAATAAATACAAAATGTAGGTTATAGAAGTTCCAGTTCTCACATCAGTGGTATGTACTGGGAACGCTATAATGGCTACCACCTGATACACGCAGAAGGAAAGCAAGCACAAAAAATGTTCCATGCACCTCATGCTTTTCTGAAAAATGATAGCTTTCCCCCCAAGACATATGGAAACAACTGCTTTCCTGAATGTGTAATGTCTCAGGGTACAGACGAAGCCAGTCGACTTGACAGATAACAGCAAGGAGAGAAATATATGAACATTTCTCTTTGGGCCAAGAAGCAATAATGTGTCTTACTAGAGTTACTGCCTCTATTAAAACGAGATACAAGATATTAATTGTACGACTACAGGAGATAGAAACAATGGCTGGAGCAAAGCTCCAAAACAGCATGGAAACTGTCACTTCCCCAGTTTCTCCTTCTCTAATTAAGTCCCAATGGGGTCTCCTGTTCATTTCAGTAGTGGGCACTTCTCAGGATAAATGATATTTAAACACACAGAAAAATTCCTGCATCCAAATTGGTCACCAATTCAAATTCTTTAGCGGGCAGTGACTGCAAATTGGAACACACTCCTCCAATGTCTGTTTGTTTACCGGCAAGCAATTGTGAGTTAATGAGCAATTGTGAGTTAATGCCTCTTCAGAGCAGACCATGGCTATAGTTATGTCTCAAGTCATCAAAGGACAAGAGAGACCCAAACACCAACAATATGGGGCAATATAGACAATTCAGTTTGGCAGGAACCAATACCAGAACCAGAACGGCAGCTGTTTGCAAATTTGTAGTTTTCAATTTAGCTGAGTTGAGGGATGGTTTTCTCTTTTTCTAGAAAACCTCCAGCCACGGCTAATACGTTTTCTGTGAGCGCTCATAGGAGAGCCAGAGGGAATACGCATGCGCACCCTGCACTGGCCCCGTGTGGCTGATAGGCGAGCCAGAGAGCATACGCATGCGCACCCTGTGCTGGCTCCTGTGTGGCTGTGCCTCTTTGCTCATTCACCTCTGCCTTTGTTTCCTATGCTTGCATTTCTCTACCCGCTTTTGGGCTGACTCTAGTCTTTCTCCACACCAGTGCTCAGGCACCTTTGAGTGCTCATTTCGCTTTGCCTGGACTTTCTCTGATCTTATTAAAATTTTCAAAGACAGGAAACAAAACTAAGTCTCAAATTGAAAATCACAAAAACTGGCAAAACCTATCAACATGGATATTTATTTGTCCCTTTTTTTCAAATCTTGAATTCCTAAAGGTAGAAATTATTTTTTTTCCAAATGAAAAGTCCATGAGCATATAGATGCAGAGTTAAAAGTAGCTAATTAGATGATTAAGCAAGTTGCCAGTTCCAACAGCAAACAGGCTCTGAGGACTGAATCTATAACTGTGATGTACACTTGGGGCCCTATCTGCCTAGAGCCAGAGGTGAGTTGCTGATCTAGAAGGAAAACCAGCACACCCCATTCACCTGGTCATTTTCATTCCCTAGAGCCTTGCATACTCACTGCTGCACTATTAATAAAACCAGTGAGTCCCAGGAGGACATCTATTTCACTATGCTATTATTCCATAGGGTGTGTCCTAGGTTAATAAAGCCTCATTAACAACTGCCAGCAGAGCCCCTCAAGCTTTTCAAGAATTCATTTTTACAATAATGGAAAGAACATCACAATTTCCCCGCATATCCAATTTCAAATGCCCTACAGCAAAGAATAAGAAGTTACAAAACACAAAAAGGTGTACCCTATCTTTTGCAATGTCAAAAACAATCAATCTAGGGGTCACTGTTAGTTACTGAACAACCAGTGTGGGATTAAAAGTGCTGCCATTTTAAAAGTGCATATTATGTTTTTCTTGGTCCTGCACAGCACGGCACTATGTCAGACAGCCTATGGGAAGAATCCACAGCTTTTGTCTCAGATTTTCTAAATTTCCACAAAGGTAACAAGACATTTTTTTTTACCTTGAAGCCTCCTAATATAAGCAAAATGGGGTTGTTGTGCTCTATTATATCGTTGTCATTTTTTTTTAATGTCGTTACCATGTTTCTTAGGGTGAATAAAATACACGTTTGAAACTTCCATCAAGAGACTTATGATTATTAACACATGTTGTCTCAGTAATTAAGAGGTAACTAGGTCATTAAGAACTCATTAATTTCAGTTTTTTTATCCTACAGGATTATGTGAGAGGGTGAAACAAGAGGAAAAAAAAATGTGCTTTGCCTTTCCATTGGAAATAAAAGGCCATTATGATGAAGAGCCTGGATTGTGGATCTCTGTTTCATTCACTTCATATTTCAACTGCAGAAACTACATTATTTTAGAGTATGTATTTTGATTTTCTTTTAAAAGATATATCTTCTAGTGGTCCAGATATAAGTGTTTTGTTATACATGTGTCAGATTCGGCAAAATAGTTATAATTTTTCTTGGTTTCATCTGTACTGGAGTAATAAAAACACTGTCTTCCTTGTCAGCTCCTGGTCATTCTTCAGAGGCTCTTCACCCTTGCATGCTTTTGCCTCCTTTCCCTTTTTATGGAATCCCTTTCCTTCCAATTGCTCACTCTCTTTTTAATTCCTGACTACCTCCAACTTCTCCAAGATGTAAGGCCATTGTATTGCTTTAAAGTATAAAATCGTATTTCCTGGAGCACTGCACCACTAAGTCAAAGATTTCTTAGCGTCAAGAACAAAGACTCTCATTTTGTAAAACAGTCCTGAATGATCCTCTTTCTTAACGGAGAGTTTCAGCATTTTGCTGAAGGCTCAAAGCCATTTAAGCCAGGCAGTGCAATAGAAAGAAAAACTCACAGTATTTTCCCCTAGAATGTCTTTTATTGAAATAATGATCTTGGAAGATGGGAGCCTGACAGCTCAAGAGACGGAGAGATTCTGATTAGCCAAAGGGTGAGCATCACATGGGTCAGCGGCAGGACACCAGGCTTACTTCTCTGGCTTGAGGCACATCGGGCCGAGTCAAAGTGCAGGCTGTCTCTTCACCCGACTGCGGAGCCCAGCCACGATTAGTACCAGCTGTGAGGGCGGGCTTTCTGATGGAGAGAGGGCTCAACTCAAAGCTGCATCAGCTCCCCAGCCTGCTGCCACAAAGCACCATTCCCGTATAAAATTGCTGCGCGCCTACGTCCTAATCAAGCCCCAATCAAAGATACACCCAGCAGCACATTACATATTTCTTTGGCATCTCTTTTGCCCAACATCAATAATGAACTTGTGAATCAAGTCTGCCCAGTGTGCTGTTTTGATCAAGCCAAAAAAATAAAATAAAATCCCTTGTGCTCTTATACTTCATAGTTCAAATTTGATTTCTCAAAGAGACAATGTTCTCTAATAAACATGCATGACTTTACAAAGATTATTGAGAAATCAGTGCCCAGTGATTCCTTAGTGCATACATTAAACAATAGTCTATGGAAATTAATTTTTACAGAAAATGTATTAAAAGCCCCTGTTATCTCCCACCTCGATCTGAACTTCCAAGGAAAGCCAATGAAAAGAAACATAAGGACATATACAAGGTCTCTGTTTAACTGCCATGTGTCTCACACCACATACAAATCATATACAGTAGTAGTAGCCACCTTTCCAAAATAAGACCAAGTTTGGCATCACCATTGTTTTCTTAGGGTGAGAAATATACTGGCATTAGCATTAAATAAACAATGAGTATATCTTACTCGGAAGAAACCCTGAGGCGGTGTCAGATGACAAGCAGTAACTTCAGTGTACAAGAAAATGATTGTAAAACATAAATACAGCCCAAAAGACCACCACATCGGTATTCCTAAATGAATTCCTTCTTATTTAGCTCTTCCCAAGATGTGTACTGCCACCCCAACACTAGCCAACATGATGGGAAATGTGGTGGAAGGGAATTCAGAACAGAAATCAACTTCTATGTGAATACATGACCATGTTAAATTTCCAGCACCCTTCTCAAGGCTATAGAAAGGTGTGATGTAACAGAAGTCCTTGAAGCTTAAACTTCTTAATTTTATTGCAGATTTGCTTCCAGTTTTATGATATGTGGGAAGTTCTGTATGAGGTCATTCCAGAAATTCAATCCAAATGTGACAAATCTGTTGACCTTTCAGTTGTGCCAAAAATGCTCATTATGCCAGGCTCTGGTCTAGTTACAAAAACCCTAACACTTACATTTTATAATCTAGTGAAAAGGCATACAAATATGAATAAGCAAAATCAATCATTTCAGACAGTGGTAAGTGCCATGAAGAAAACAACAGCAAAAATATAGTATGCATTCTCAGTGAGTGGGGAGTGGGGGTTACCTTCTCTAGGGTGATGGTGAGGGAAGATGTCTATAAGGAGAAAAGTGTGGAAAAGGAGGTATGGCGTCACATTGGCCTTGGAGTCCAGTGGTCTCTGATTTGGATTCTGTCCTGTTGTGAACCAGGCTCAGTCTGACACTGCAGAGGAATTCCTGGGTGGCCAGAGAACCAGTAGATGAAGGACTTTGAAAGGTAAAATGCTGACTGGCATCTGTTCCCCATCAAGAATTCTGGCAAACCCAAATTTGTTTGGAGGGAGACAGGAGTGATTTCTGTTTGGACTTCCAGACAAATGTGACATATCCAAAGATCCTTACCTAATGCCAGAGGAGGGGGTCAGTGGCTTCCACATATAAACTGTCTATTAAAAAGCCAAAGTGTAAGAAAGTCCACAGAAGAATGCAACTACAATACACATCAATTCATATTCTTTATTTCAAAATATGTCTCAGAATCTTGCAATAGCACATTGTTTGTTGCTCTTCAGTCGCTAAGTCATGTCCAGTTTTTTGCTATCCCATGGACTGCAGCACACCAGGTTTCCCTGTCCTTCACTCTTTCCTGGAGTTTGCTCAAACTCATGTCCATTGAGTTGGCGATGCTATCTGTTTAATCTTCTGCTGCCCCCTTCTCCTTTTGCCTTCAATCTTTCCCAGCATCAAAGTCTTTTCCAGTGAATCAGCTCTTTGCATCAGGTAGCCAAAATATTGGAGCTTCAGCTTCAGCATCAGTCCTTCAGGGTGGATGTTCTTTAGCATTGACTGTTGGATCTCCTTTCTGTTCAAGAGAATCTCAAGAGTCTTCTCCAGCACCACAATTAAAAAGCATTAATTCTTTGGCACTCAGCCTTCTTTATGGTCCAACTCTCACATTTGTGCATGACTACTGGAAAAACCATAGCTTTTGACTATATAGACTTTTGTTGGCCAAGTGATGTCTCTGCTTTGTACTACACTGTCTACATTTCTCATAGCTTTCCTTCCAAGGAGCAAGCGTCTTTTAATTTCATGGCTAGAGTATCACTGTCCACAGTGATTTTGGAGCCCATGAATATAAAACCTGTTGTGAACTAGGCCTAGTTCACAACTTTTTCTCCTTCTATTTACCATGAAGTAATGGGACTGGATGGCATGATCTTAGTTGTTTGAATGTTGAGTTTTAAACCAGCTTTCTCATTCTCCTCTTTCACCCTCATCAAGAAGCTCTTTAGTTCCTCTTCACTTGATGCCATTATAGTGGCATCATCTGCATATCTGAGGTTGTTGATACTCTTCCCAGCAATCTTGATTCCAGCTTGTGGTTCATCCAGCATGACATTTCATATGATGTACTTTACATATAAGTTAAATAAGCAAGGTGACAATACACAGCTTTGTTATATTCTATGTAGCACATAGCTTTCATTATAAACTTTAGTGTCAACTAAAAGAAGGCTGGGTTCATGGAAATGCATAACTATGGAATTCACATGCGTGTATGTTTACCCGTTTAGTCGTGTCCGACTCTTTGCAAGCCTTTGGACTGTAGCCCACCAGGTTCCTCTGTCCATGGGATTTTTCAGGCAAGAATACTGGAGTGGGTGGCAATTTAGTTCTCTAGTGGAGTTCACATGACAACCAACCAAACAATTCTTAGATATTTGTACAAATAAACTGTACTTTTTCAAAACAACTTCTCTGGGATTCACAGAAAATCAAAAGTTCTGCTGATGACTGCAAGGGAAAGAAAATGAAATGTTTTTGTCCACAAATTTCATATGGAAATAAAATAGATTGTAAAACCTTAAAAAAAAAAAAACCCTAGATTTGGGGGTTCTGGTTGTGGAGCATGATTTAGTCTTAACAAATTACACACTTAATAATACAACTGGAAAGATCACATTTAATATATATCAATAAGATGTAAACTTTGTTCAGAGATAGAATATTCAGCTCCAACCAACAAAAACCAAAAGCCAAATTAGAGCTGAAGGGCAAAAAGGCAAAATGTAGGCTCCCTAAAGCCAGAGTGGAGAATTGGGTTGAACAGTATGTATAAAGAATTGATGTTTTATACTCTCTGTACAGCAAGTTAATCCTATCAGGAATAAGTATCGATTTACATTTCACATCTAACTTTCCTAGCTTCTGTCAAATTTAATGAATGTTGATGCAGATATTGATTTCTCTAGCAAAAGGAAATTAACAGGACAATGTCCAATTTTGACCTTTACTTAATGAGCCATGTATACATCAAAAGCCTTTTAGAACATGTTGTTGATCAGCCACAGACCTGCAAAAGCAGTATTCTGTACCAAAAAAAAAAAGAAAGAAAGAAAGAAAATATTTCAGACTTTTAATGATCCCTCAAACTCATAATTACTGTTGAGACAGGGCTCAACAGAAATACAAAAGAGGGCAGTCGCCTTGCCACAATCTAGGCAATGAGATGTCTTTAGTGGCTTGCAGAAAGTGGAAAATGGGATATGTCTACTTATAATTCAAATACCATCTTTTACAAGGCCCTGAGGGGAGTTTATTTAATAGCAATCCTGAATAAAACCTCTGGCTGTGTACCTTGATGTCTAAAAATAAGTCCCAGTGCATGTTTGTTTAAATCAGTGCTACTGGAAAAGCTTGACTTTAGTTTTGATGTTCTTTTGGACAAAAATTCAATTCCAGATTACTGAAAAGAAAATCATGTGTGTGGGGTGGGGGAGGGGTGTATTCTGTTGATCTGATGCTTCTAATTATTTCATTTTTTTTCTCCAATGTGTGCTTTGTCTAAAGGATTGGGATGCGTGGACATAATCAAATCAATGTCTAGATCCTCTGAATAAATGTTCTTAAGTAGGTATAGAAAGTAGAGTTTTGATCAAACGTTCCAAGTAAGGTCATATCTTGTTAATGTAGACTCTAAGAAACTTCTATATTTTATAGTATATTGAAACACTGTAGTATTTTATCAAATTGCACAAAAGCAATAGCTGCTACTTAGTCTTGAATATAAATAGTTCATTAGGTAAATATGTGTGATAATGGTGTTTCTTGTAAGAAGATTCCAATAGCCCCAAGTGTAAGTTATTGATATAAGACTGTAAGGAGGCCTATACTTTTTGTTGAGTCAATAAATTTTGAAGCTCCCTGTAACTGTCTGCTTGACAATCTTCCTTGTTTAAATTAAGGATTTCTCAAATTCAACAGGTTCAAGGAAGGGCAAATGGAGCTCAGAGGCATTATGAAACTGGCCAAAGAGAAGAGAAAAAGGAAGTAAAAAGAAGACCAGATCCAAGTGAATTGTCACATATAATGCAGGAATACACCAAGCATCTTATAAAGGAATGGAGGGGTATTGTTATCTGCTTGTGGAAGTGTTCAAATGAATTCCTTGACTATTGAACAACTGTAGTTTATTTAAAAGTCATAAAGAAAAATACTAATATTGTATATGGTTTACAGATATATATCCTGAAATTATAATACTGTAAATTAAACTGTGCATAAACATGCTCTGTCTTTAAATCAATCCATTTGGTGAGTGATTATATATATTATTCTAAATCCCAAGCTACAATGGAAAGTGGCCTAGTGAGCCTTTTGTATGAATAAATATTCCTGATTACATTATAAGCCTGATTATATTAAAGAAATTATTCCAGAAATATCTTTATTAGGTTCTTGCAAGTATTTTTCCCTAATATTTTAGCTCAAGTCCAATCACAACTCTTTTAAGTCTGAATTTTAGACTATAATCCATAAAAACATGCAAATACAATGAAAAATAGAATGCAGGAGAAGGACATCTTTTGCAACTTCACATAGCAAATAGATTTTTTAAATCTTATAAGAAAATTCCCTTAAATAAAAGATTTACACATATATACCTGTGGTGGATTCATTTTGATATTTGGCAAAACTCATACAATTATGTAAAGTTTAAAAATAAAATAAAATAAAAATAAAATAAAATAAAAGATTTATAGTCAACACATTGACCTGATTTCAGGGTCAAATCCCATCTCTGCCCACTCTGTATCCACCACTTACTGCAGCTGTGTAAAATAGTTGAAGTCAATAATTCTTGGGGCTTCCCAGGTGGCACTAGTGGTAAAGAACCGATGTAAGAGGGATTGTCCCTGAATCAGGACAACCCCTTGGAGGAGAGCATGACAACCCACTCCAGTATACTTGCCTGGAGAATCCCTTGGACAGAGAAGCCTGGCAGGCTACAGTCCACAAGATTGAAAGAGTTGGACAACACTGAAGTGATTTAGCACACACCCACACAATGATTATTGACTAAGAAATTCCAGTCTCCATCTTGAATCATGTTCTTTTCTATTAGATTCTATTACATTTTCTAAAACAGAGATTAAAAGAATATTTTTCTGTAGGTGAGAGATATTAAGCAGTAGAAACAAATTATCAAATGAAGTTGTGGAATGTTTCTCTTTAGTCACATGAAAAAAAAAAATGTAGGGAAGTCATAGGGATGATGGGACTGTGGTCTCTCCTGAATCAGAGAGTGGGCCACATGACTTCTTAAGATTCTTTCCAGCTCACTGAGTCTATAATTTTATTTCTTAAATTCACTAACAATGTGTAAAGACCCTTTTAGAGCTATGGGATTGGGAATGATTTTATTTTTTTACTAATGATAAATTGTAGTCACATGATGTTCTTTCCTCTAAGGATCTGGGAGAACTTTTTTGACATTTTCTAATTACCTTTTTTGCATTTTTCAGAAGCATGCATAAGGCATATGTTATTATCCACTTTGAAGGCATAGCAAAGATAAATGCCTAGGATAAAAAAATACAGTGAATCTATACTTGTAAAGTGCTGAATACTCAAATTAAAAAAAGATTCACTGTACTTCTACTAAGGCAAAATTTACAGAGAAGGTGCAGATGCTCATAATCATATTTTTTAAGAGAAAAATAAAAAACACATCTTTGAAGAGAGCTATCTAGATTGTATGCAAGACATCAGCTCACTGTATTAGAACAAGGATCTGAGATTGGTTCTGACGGCAGTTTTCAGGAGAAAAACCAAACTCAAAATTGATGGATGGTCCAAGTTTTATGTAGTATGGATTCCATTTATCTTAACTAGCCATTTTGATGTGTATATATAAAGCTATATTTTTTAAAGTCCTATCAAAATGTATTAAGGAGAAATGAAAGCTAGAAAAATGTAAAGAAGGATCCTTCTCAAGAACCTTAAGAAAGAGAAAAACCCTACTAACACCTAGATTTTGAACTTCTGGCTTCCAAAATAAGTTTCTTTTTTAACATGCCATGTATAAAGTAATTTTTGTGGCAATATTAGGAAACTGGGCTTCCCAGGGGATGCTAGAAGTAAAAATCCACCTACCAATGAAGAAGACATAAGAGACATATGTTCAATCCTTGGGTGGGAAGATACCCTGGAGGAGGGCATGGCAACCCACTCCATTATTCTTGCCTGGAGAATTCTACAGACAGAGGAGGCTGGCGGGCTATGGTCCACAGGGTCACAAAGAGTCAGACACTACTGAAGTGACTTAGCATGCAAGTAATACGAAACTAATGGGGGAATGATCTTGTCTATATTTCTTCTTTTCCATCTTTCATTCTGAGAGTACTCTCCAGGACTAGATATTGGATAGCTCTAATTCCAGTAGAAAAACCTCAACATTGCTGGATTGATGAATCAGAATAGAGTCTGAATCAACCATATCCCTCAGAAGTGAAGGCATTAAATGCTAGAAAGGAAAAAGTCAGAGAAAGGAGCCTCAAATTCTATATATACACTCTAAGTTTCTAGCTGACCCTTGTGTGATTCAAATACATGCACTGTGCAAGCAACAAGCAGCCCTGGCAAGACTAAATAAACAACTGCAAGGAAAAAAAAAAATAGCTTCAGTTTGAGTTAAGCCAAGTTAACAGTCTGTAAAGAAAAACATGGAACTCTTTGGCAGAACATATAATAGGCACAGAGTCTCAATGACATGTCATTCATAATGTACAGGATACAATCCAAAATGACCCAACATAAGAAAAAACAGGAAAACCACTGTACAGAAAAGACAGTGAATAGAAATCAACTCTGTTAGTAGATGTTGGAATAGCACAAGAGCAGCTATTATTAGTATGTTCAAAACTGTAAAAGAAAATCTGCTCCTATTGACAGAGGATCTCAGCAGAAATATAGAAACTATAAAAAGAATCTAAAGTAAATTACAGAACTGAAGAATATAATATTTAAAACTAAAAGGTCACCAGATGTGATTAACACCAAAATGAAGATTTTATAGGAAAGATTTCATGAATTTGAAGTCAGTTCAATAGAAATAAAGAACAAAAAGAGTAGGGGGAGACCAAAAATGAGCAGCACTTATGGGACTTGTGAGATGATTCAAAAGAAAAGAAGAGAGAAATAATGGAGCAATATATATATATATAATGTCAGAAGAAATAATGGCTGAAAACTTACCAATGAAACACATAAAGTTACAGATTCAAAAAGCTGATTTATCAAAGCAAAATCATCAAAAGGAAAACCTCATTTAGACACATCCTAATCAAACTGCTGTATTTATTTTCAATATAAATATTAAATAAATATTTCAATTTCTATTTAAAAATATACCTGGATTTTGATTGTGGTCACTTTAAGTTTTTAGAGATAACTGAGGAGTTAAATTATAACAATTTTGAGACTTACATGAACAAAGCACACAATTTCATTTATTTGGATTTTATTTAATTTCTCTCAGCAATATTTTGGAATTTTCAGTTTCAAGGTTTTTTAGGTGCTTTATTCGGAGAAGGCAATGGCACCCCACTCCAGTACTCTTGCCTGGAAAATCCCATGGACGGAGGAGCCTGGTGGGCTGCAGTCCATGGGGTCCCTAAGAGTCGGACACGACTGAGTGACTTCATTTTCACTCTTTACTTTCATGCATTGGAGAAGGAAATGGCAACCCACTCCAGTGTTCTTGCCTGGAGAATCCCAGGGACGGGGGAGCCTGGTGGGCTGCCGTCTATGGGGTCGCACAGATTCGGACACGACTGAAGCAACTTAGCAGCAGCAGCAGCAGGTGCTTTGTTAAATTTAATCTTAATTATTTTCTGTATTGACATATTTCAAAGTTCTTATTTTCACTTCTATTTCCAGGATATTGGACACTGTTAACGTATTGAAATGTAATTGATATTTATATGCTAAACTGGTATCCTGTCACCTTGCTAAAAATCACATATTATCTCCAGGAAGTTTTTTGTAGATACTTAATGATTTTTCTAATTAGAGAATAATATTGCTGCGAATAAAATTTCTCCTTGGAAGAAAAGCTACGACCAACTTAGCATATTAAAAAGCAGAGATGTTACTTTGCCAACAAAGGTCCATCTAGTCAAAGCTATGGTTTTTCCAGTGGTCATATATGGATGTGAGAGTTGGACTATAAGGAAAGCTGAGCGCTAAAGAATTGATGCTTTTCAACTGTGGTGTTGGAGAAGACTCTTGAGAGTCCCTTGGACTGCAAGGAGATCCAACCAGTCAATCCTACAGGAAATCAGTCCTGAATAATATTGATTAGGACTGATGCTGAAGCTGAAACTCCAATACTTTGACCACCTGATGTGAAGAGCCAGCTCACTGGAAAAGACCCTGATGCTGGGAAACAGTGAAGGCAGGAAGAGAAGGGGACGACAGAGGATGAGCTGGGTGGATGGCATCACTGACTCAACGGACATGGGTTTGAGTACGCTTCGGGAGTTGGCGATGGACAGGGAAACCTGGTGTGCTGCAGTCCATAGGGTTGCAGAGAGTAGGACATGACACTGATTGCTGCAAATTAAATGTTTTCTAAATTGGGTACCTTTTCTTTTTATTGTTTTATAGAACTAGGTAGGACCTCCAACACAATACTGAATACTAGCGGTGAGATACCTTGATTGTTTCTGAAATAAAGATGGAAACATTCTGTCTTTCCCTATTATATATAATGTTAGCTCAGTTTTCATACATACACTATCAGGTTAAAAAATTTCCCTTTATTTCTTGTCTGCAGGGAGTTGTTTTTGTTTTTTTTTTTAATCACAAATGTATGTTGAATTTTGTTAAATAATGTTGCTGTCTGTACTAATAAAAGTATTCTTTCTGAATGTGATGAATTAAATTGATGAATCTTCACATTTAAATTTGCATTTCTGGGATAAATCCTACTTGAACATAAAAAGTTATCACATTTATATATAGCTGATTATGATTTGACAATTTTTAAAGAATTCTGATTTAAAATCATTCTGCTTGTGGGATAGTGGTCTGTAGTTATCTTTTCTAATAATATCTTGGTCTCATTTTGTTTTCTGTATAATTCTGGACTCATAAAATGAGTTGCAAAATTTGCCATTATCTTTTACATTTTGGAGAAATTTGTATAAAATTATATTTTTTTATTTTAAAATATGAGATAGTATTTAACAGTGAAATTATATAAGCCTGAAATTTTCTTTTGAAAAAGTTTTAAATTATTAATTCAGCTTACTTGGTATAGAGATATTAGTACTATTTATTTTTTAATTTTGTATAAATTTATGAGCTATGTATTTCTTCTTGAGTAAACTCTTTTGGTTTGTGTCTTTTAATTATGTATGTGTATGGTGATGTGGAAAATTCTTCAAGA
Organism: Bubalus kerabau; assembly: GCF_029407905.1. NCBI lineage: Eukaryota > Metazoa > Chordata > Mammalia > Artiodactyla > Bovidae > Bubalus > Bubalus kerabau. The sequence continues at coordinate 18,461,167 of NC_073626.1, forward strand.
GATGGGAATATCAGACCACCTGATCTGCCTCTTGAGAAATTTGTATGCAGGTCAGGAAGCAACAGTTAGAACTGGACATGGAAAAACAGACTGGTTCCAAACAGGAAAAGGAGTTCGTCAAGGCTGTATTTTGTCACCCTGTTTATTTAACTTCTATGCAGAGTACATCATGAGAAACGCTGGACTGGAAGAAACACAAGCTGGAATCAAGATTGCCGGGAGAAACATCAATAACCTCAGATATGCAGATGACACCACCCTTATGGCAGAAAGTAAAGAGGAACTCAAAAGCCTCTTGATGAAAGTGAAAGTGGAGAGTGAAAAAGTCGGCTTAAAGCTCAACATTCAGAAAACGAAGATCATGGCATCTGGTCCCACCACTTCATGGGAAATAGATGGGGAAACAGTGGAAACAGTGTCAGACTTTATTTTTGGGGGCTCCAAAATCACTACAGATGGTGACTGCAGCCATGAAATTAAAAGATGCTTCCTCCTTGGAAGGAAAGTTATGACCAACCTAGACAGCATATTCAAAAGCAGAGACATTACTTTGCCAACAAAGGCTCCTCTAGTCAAGGCTATGGTTTTTCCTGTGGTCATGTATGGATGTGAGAGTTGGACTGTGAAGAAGGCTGAGCACCGAAGAATTTATGCTTTTGAACTGGGGTGTTGAGAAGACTCTTGAGAGTCCCTTGGACTGCAAGGAGATCCAACCAGTCCATCCTGAAGGAGATCAGCCCTGGGATTTCTTTGGAAGGACTGATGCTAAAGCTGAAACTCCAGTACTTTGGCCACCTCATGCGAAGAGTTGACTCATTGGAAAAGACTCTGATGCTGGGAGGGATTGGGGGCAGGAGGAGAAGGGGACGACAGAGGATGAGATGGCTGGATGGCATCACTGACTCGATGGACGTGAGTCTGAGTGAACTCCGGGAGTTGGTGATGGACAGGGAGGTCTGGCGTGCTGTGATTCATGGGGTCGCAAAGAGTCGGTCACGACTGAGTGACTGATCTGATCTGATCTGATCTGATGGTGATGTGTTAGTCTCTCAGTCATGTTGACTTGTTGCAATCCAATGAACAGCAGCCCACCAGGCTCCACTGTCCATGGAATTCTCCAGGCAAGAATACTGGAGTGGGTAGCTATTCTCTTGTTCTGATGGGCCTGGCCATGCTCAATAAATTCTTAATCCAATTTGCTGCTGATGGGTAAGACTGTGTTCTCTCCCTGCTATTTGGCAAACTATGGTAAGGGTAATGAAGGTAATGGTGATCTCCTTAAAAAGGATTTTTAAGGAGGTTGTATGCACTATTGTGCATAATAGAGTTTTGCCAAGAGAACGCACTGGTCATAGCAAACATGCTCTTCCAACAACACAAGAGAAGACTCTACACATGGACATCACCAGATGGTCAACAGCGAAATCACATTGATTATATTCTTTGCAGCCAAAGATGGAGAAGCTCTATACAGTCAGCAAAAACAAGACTGGGAGCTGACTGTGGCTCAGATCATGAACTCCTTATTGCCAAATTCAGACTTAAATTGAAGAAAGTAGGGAAAACCACTAGACCATTCAGCTATGACCTAAATCTAATCCCTTATGATTATACAGTGGAAGTAAGAAATAGATTTAAAGGACTAGATCTGATAGACAGAGTGCCTGATGGACTATGGACTGAGGTTTGTGACATTGTACAGGAGACAGGGATCAAGACCATCCCCATGGAAAAGAAATGCAAAAAAGCAAAATGGCTGCCTGAGAAAGCCTTACAAATAGCTGTGAAAAGAAGAGAAGTGAAAAGCAAAGGAGAAAAGGAAAGATATTCTCATCTGAATGCAGAGTTCCAAAGAATAGCAAGGAGAGATAAGAAAGCCTTCCTCAGCGATCAATGCAAAGAAATAGAGGAAAACAACAGAATGGGAAAGACTAGAGATCTCTTCAAGAAAATTAGAGATACCAAGGGAACATTTCATGCAAAAGATGGGCTCGATAAAGGACAAAAATGATATGGACCTAACAGAAGCAGAAGATATTAAGAAGAGGTGGCAAGAATACACAGAAGAACTGTACAAAAAAGAACTTCACGACCCAGATACTCATGATGGTGTGATCACTCACCTAGAGCCAGACATCCTGGAATGTGAAGTGAAGTGGGCCGTAGAAAGCATCACTGCGAACAAAGCTAGTGGAGGTGATGGAATTCCAGTTGAGCTATTTCAAATCCTGAAAGATGATGCTGTGAAAGTGCTGCACTCAATATGCCAGCAAATTTGGAAAACTCAGCAGTGGCCACAGGACTGGAAAAGGTCAGTTTTCATTCCAATCCCAAAGAAAGGCAATGCCAAAGAATGCTCAAACTACCGCACAATTGTGCTCATCTCACACGCTAGTAAAGTAATGCTGAAAATTCTCCAAGCCAGGCTTCAGCAGTACATGAACCATGAACTTCCAGATGTTCAAGCTGGTTTTAGAAAAAGCAGAGGAGCCAGAGATCAAATTGCCATCATCTGCTGGATGATCAAAAAAGCAAGAGAGTTCCAGAAAAACATCTATTTCTGCTTTGTTGACTATGCCGAAGCCTTTGACTGTGTGGATCACAATAAACTGTGGAAAATTCTGAAAGAGATGGGAATACCAGACCACCTGACCTGCCTCTTGAGAAACCTGTATGCAGGTCAGCAAGCAACAGTTAGAACTGGACATGGAACAACAGACTGGTTCCAAATAGGAAAAGGAGGACGTCAGGGCTGTATATTGTCACCCTGCTTATTTAACTTCTATGCAGAGTACATCATGAGAAACGCTAGGCTGGAAGAAGCACAAGCTGGAATCAAGATTGCCAGGAGAAATATCAATAGCCTCAGATATGCAGATGACACCACCCTTATGGCAGAAAGTGAAGAGGAACTCAAAAGCCTCTTGATGAAAGTGAAAGAGGAGAGTGAAAAGGTTGGCTACTGGAGAAGAGTGGAGAACTAACTCCAGAAAGAATGAAGAGATGGAGCCTAAGCAAAAACAACACCCGGTTGTGGATGTGACAGGGATGGAAGTAAGGTTCAATGCTGTAAAGAACAATATTGCATAGGAACCTGGAATGTTAGGTCTGTGAAGCAAAGTAAATTGGAAGTGGTCAAACAGGAGATGGCAAGAGCGAACATCGACATTTTAGGAATCAGTGAACGAAGATGAACTGGAATGGGTGTATTTAATTCAGATGAACATTATATCTATTAGTGTGGGTAAGAATCCCTTAGAAGAAATGGAATAGCCTTCATAGTCAACAAAAGAGTCCGAAATGAAGTACTTGGGTGCAGCCTCAAAAATCACCGAATGATCTCTGTTCATTTCCAAGCAAACCATTCAATATCATAATAACCCAAGTCTATGCACCAACCACTAATGCCAAAGAAGCTGAAGTTGAATGGTTCTATGAAGACCTACAAGACCTTTCAGAACTAACACCAAAAAAAAGATATCCTTTTCATCATAGGAGACTGGAATGCAAAAGTAAGAAATCAGGAGATACCTGGAGTAACAGACAAGTTTGGCCCTGGAGTACAAAATGAAGCAGGGTAAAGGCTAACAGAGTTCTGCCAAGAGGACAAACTGGTCATAGCAAACAACCTCTTTCAACAACACAAAAAAATGACTCTATACTTGGATATCACCAGATGGTCAACACCAAAATTGATTGATTATATTCTTTGCAGCCAAAGACGAAGTTCTATACAGTTAAAAAAACAAGGCTGGGAGGGACTGTGGCTTAGATCATGAACTTCTTATATCAAAATTCAGACTTAAATTGAAGAATGTAGGGAAAACCAGTAGACCATTCAGGTATGACCTAAATCAAATCCCTTACGATTATATGGTGGAAGTGACAAATAGATTCAAGGGATTAGATCTGATGGAATGCCTGAAGAACTATGGACAGAGGTTCATGACATTGTACAGGAGGCAGGGATCAAGACCATCCCTGAGGGAAAAAAAAAGGCAAAATGGTTGTCTGACAAGGCCTTACAAATAGCTGAGAAAATAAGAGAAGCTAAAGGCTAAAGAGAAAAGAAAAGATATATCCATTTGAATGCAGAGTTCCAAAGAATAGCAAGGAGAGATGAGACAGCCTTCCTCAACAATCAGTGCAAAGAAATAGAGGAAAAAAATAGAATGGGTAAGACTAAAGATCTCTTCAAGAAAATTAGAGATACAAAGGGAATATTTCATGCAAGGATGAGCACCATCAAGGACAGAGATGGTATGGACTGAACAGAAGCAGAAAATATTAAGAAGAGGTGGCAAGAATACATAGAAGAACTACACAAAAAAAGTCTTAATGACCCAGATAACCATGACAGTGTGGTCACTCACCTAGAGCCAGACATCCAGGAATGAGAAGTCAAGTGGGCCTTAGGCAGCATCACTATGAACAAAGCTAGTGGAGGTGATGGAATTCCAGTTGAGCTCTTTCAAATCCTAAAAGAGGATGCTGTCAAACTGCTGCACTCAATATGCCAGCAAGTTTGGAAATTCAACAGTGGCTACAGAACCGGAAAAGGTCAGTTTTCATTCCAATCCCAAAGAAAGGCAATGCCAAAGAATGTTCAACCTACCACACAATTGCACTCATCTCACAAGCTAGCAAAGTAATGCTCAAAATTCTCCAAGTGAGGCTTCCACAGTATGTGAACTGAGAACCTCCAGATGTTCAAGTTTGATTGAGAAAAGGCAGAGGAACCAGAGATCAAATTGCCAACATCCTTTGGATCATCAAAAAAGCAAGAGAGTTCCAGAATAACATGTACTTCTGCTTTAATGTCTATACCAAAGCTCCTTTGACTTCATGGGTCACAACAAACTGTGGAAAATTCTGAAAGAGATGGGAATACCAGACCACCTGACTTGCATCCTAAGAAATCTCTATGCAGGTTAAGAAGCAACAGTTAGAACCATACATTGAACAACAGATTGGTTCCAAATTGGGAAAGGAGTCCACCAAGGCTGTATGTTGTCACCCTGTTTATTTAACTTATACACAGAATACATCAAATGAAATGCTGGGCTGGATGAAGCACAAGGTGGAATCATGATTGCCAGGAGAAATATCAATAACCTCATATATGCAGATGATACCACCCTAATGGAAGAAAGCAAAGAGGAACTAAAAGAGCCTCTTGATGAAAGTGAAAGAGGAGAGAAAAAAGCTGGCTCAAAACTCAACATTCAAAAAAAGGATGATCATGGCATCCAGTCCCATCACTTCATGGCAAATTGATGGGGGAAAAATAGAAACAGTGACAGACTTTATTTTCTTGGGCTCCAAAATTACTACATATGGTGACTGCAGCTGTGAAATTAAAAGACACATGCTCCTTGGAATAAAAGCTATGACCAACTTGGACAGTATATTAAAAAGTAGAGATATTACTTTGCTGACAAAGATTAGTCTAGTCAAAGCTATGGTTTTTCCAGTAGTCGCATATGGATGTGAGAGTTGGACCATAAAGAAGGCTGAGTACCAAAGAACTGATGCTTTTGAACTGTGGTGTTGGAGAAGACTCTTGAGAGTCCCTTGGACTGCAACAAGATCCAACCAGTCAATCCTACAGGAAATCAGTCCTGAATATTCATTGGAAGGACTGATGCTGAAGCTGAAGCTCCAATACTTTTGGACCTGATATGAAGAACCAACTCATTGGAAAAGACCCTGATCTGGGAAAGATGGAAAGCAGGAGGACAAGGGGACGACAGAGGATGAGATGGTAGGATGGTGTCACCGACGCAATGGACATGAGTTTGAGTAGGCTCTGGGAGTTGGTGATGGACAGGGAAACCTGGTGTGCTGCAGTCCATGGGGTCCCAGAGTCAGACACGACTGAGCAACTGTACTGACTGAGCCAGTCCCTTCTCAAGGGGAATCTACCTGACCCAGGGATCAAACCTAGGTCTCCTGCATTGCATGGAGATTCTTTATCATCTGAGCCACCAGGGAAGCCCTGTCTCTCAATTAATTCATCCTTCTCATCTTAATTATGCAATTTATTTGAAAAAGATTGCTTATAATTCTCCAATATCAGCCTTTTAATATTTATATTTTCTATAATTATTCTTCTCATTCCTTATATTGGTTATTTATGTTTCTCTCTTTTTTCCCTCTTCATTAATTCAGGCAAAAGTTTTCCAATTGTATTGATATTTTCTCATCCAACATGACTTACTTTAATTTTTCTCTATTGTTCATTATGTTTTGTTTGTTTGCTGTTACCTTTATTATCTTCCTTCTGCTTGATTTGAACTTAAGCAATTTGCAAATTTCTAAAGGTATTACCTTAAGTAATGTTGTGAAATATTATTTGTTTTCTTATACATTTAAGCTTATAAATTTTCCTCTAATCACTGCTTTCCCCTAATCACAATTCACATTTGAATATTTTAATTTTTATTTAGTTCAAAATGTATTTTCTTTAATGTGTTGTGTGTATGTGCAGCTCATGTATCATTTTAACATTTTTATGGTTTTTCCTTTTAGTGTTATTTCTCTGGAGTCAGAAATAAATGTTGCATGGTTTCAATGTGTTTCAGTTTATTGAATTTTATTTTATAGTGCAGTTTGGACTCCATTGCATTTAAAATGAATTTGTATTCATCTACTGTTGAGTAAAGTGTTTTATAAATGTTAAAAAGGTCAAGTTCATTGATAGTGTTTTTAAAGTTTATATTCTTGGTGATTTTTTACATACTGACCCTATCAATTACTGAAATGTATTTCTTGAAATCTCTATACTTATGGATTTCTCTATCTTGTTTCATTTTTGTTAAATTTTATTCTGTGTATTTTAAGGCAGTTTTTATTAGAGTCATACATATTTTGGATTACGATTACTCTTGATATAAACTTTCTATATAATAATTGTGTAATGTCCCTAATTAACTTTAGCAATTTTCCTTCTTATCTAATTTTCTTTTTAAATATTCATATAGCCACTTACCATCCCTGGTGGCTCAGAGGTTAAAGCGTCTGCCTGCAATGCCAGGCACCTGGGTTCAATCCCTGGGTCAGGAAGATGCCCTGGAGAAGGAAATGGCAACCCACTCCAGTATTCTTGCCTGGAGAATCCCATGGATGGAGGAGCCTGGCGGGCTACAGTCCACGGGGTCGCAAAGAGTCGAACATGACTGAGCGACTTCACTTTCTCTTTCACTTTCATAGCCACTTAAGTTTTCTTTTGATTAGGAATTACATGGTGCCCTAAACTGAACCTCCAGAGATATTATGAACTAGTCTCTGGACCAGCAAATGTCATTTTACATGGCAAAGACTTTGTAGATGTAATTAAGAGAAAGAGAGAGAGATTATCCTGGATTATCTGGATGAGTCCTAACGCAATCACAATTGTCCTTATGAGAGAAGCTGAGCAAGCTTATACAGAGACAGAAGAGATGAATGCAATATAACATGGAGGTAGTGATTAGAATGATGCAGCCACAAATCAATAAATGCTGGAAATCACCAGAATATGAAAAAGGCAAAAACCAAAATCATTATTTTACTTAGAAAAGAAAAAAAAAAAAAAAAGCTGATGAAAAACTTAGTAAAAGTCACTTCAGTTTCAGAAAGGTTACTCAACTCTTGTCCCACTTCTAGTGAGGAAACTTTACTTTGTGGAAAGATAAAATAGGCTCCTAAGAAAGGATCAGAAATTTAGGTTAGAAGTAAGAAAAATCTGTCAGCAATGGCTTTTAATCCTGGCAGTGAGTTTACAAAGAAACTTTTGAATTCCATTCCTGGAGTTTTTAATACTAAGATATTATCTGTTTGAATTCTTTAAGTATTATCTGGAAGGGATTCTAGCCTTATAAGACAAGATCCTTTTTTATTCAAATATTTGATTTTCTTACAGAAAAAATAATAATGCACAGCTTGCTTTTTAATAATGCTTTAAAAGTTTTTAAAAATTTATTACAAACTTTAGACAATAGGTCTTCTCTTCTTTTGCAAATAAGGAAAACATAAATAAAGTTTCTTCTCCGCTTTTACAAATAAGCAAACATAAACACAGAGTTTATACAGCCAGTAAGGACATACATGGGGCCAGAATATGTTCTCTTTCAAAACAACAACCCTGACTCAGTCCTTCATTGTAGCACATGTACAGTCTGCTGTTAAAACTGGGAAACTGAAGAGAATGTTATCGATACAAAAAAATTCTAGTCGTAGTAGAAAGTCTTTTGACCAAAAGAAATACTGGCTCTGTACAGTGTTATCCCAAATACCATTTCCACATCATAGGCTCCACTGAGAAATGTATCTCTGATTCTGTATTCAAGTGTCTTCCTTTCTAGCCTCAAAGATTTCCATCCCACACATTTGAACAAGGACCAAGAGGGTAAGCTTGGAAGAAATAATTGCTAATATTTTTCTCAGGATTTAATCAGACAGCTTAGTGGATCAGGCAGGCCCTGAAAGCTCATCACCTCTTAAATATCTCAGTACATTATTTTAAATCCATACTGTTATTTATATATTTGCAACCTCCTAAACCTAGATTTCATTGAATTAAACCACAGGAGAGCAAGTTAAGATTATTTTCCTCTTTTCCACAGGGTTTACAACCTTAAAATAACATCTCCCCTTATTTTTTTTTCTTTGCTTTACCTAAAAGCAAGAAACTTAAACCAAAAAAAAAAAAAATCTGAATATAAGACTTTGTGTCCTAGCAGAAATTGAGTGTGGTTGGACTGGAAATACTGCCTTTGCCCTTACGGTGTTTGTGTATTGAGTTCCTGGCAGGATAATCCTGGCATTAGAAAAAAAGAATTCCATCTATAGAGTATTTTTTTCAGGAATTATCAGTGCCAGCTATGGTTTTAAGTTACATTTTAACAGTGAAGTGGGGAGACATTGCCCCAGATGGTGGATGTAAAATGTGCCATAAATTTTAATGAAGCAAATAAGTCACTAATAACCCTACTGCTAACACTGCTATGTTTGAGGCCGACCTTAATAAAGGAAAATTAAAAAGGCACATGCAGCCCTTAAACAAGTGCCTGAGAAGCCTAATATGATTTACTGATTCAGCGATTCACACTCTGATTGCACAGCCCCTGGTCATCTGCTCAAGTACAGCTGCTTCATGCAAAATAAATAAATAAATAAGTTTATTGACCACCAGATGTCCCAGCCTGTAATGTGTGCTAGTAGATTTCAGGTCACTCAAAGTTCAAGCAGATTTCCTAAATATACATATGTTTTTGGTAGTGACACTACCTTGGAAACCATACATGTATAATTTTGTTTTTAGCCAGAGCCTGGAGATAACTTCATGCTTCCTTTAAGTCATGAGATCTCAACCAAAAGATTTCTTTTTGTGAAGCAAAGTGTAACAGATAGGCTATTGGTTAAGGATTCTGGGAAAGGGCATATGGGACTTTTTCACTTTTCATTAAAACCCTGGCAGAAGATTCCTGAAGCTAAGCATCATTAAGTCTTTACCAACCCAAACAATTAACTTGGACATGGTAACTGAGCATCATTTTCTAGTTGAGGTAAGTGATGCCCAGGGAGGTTTATATGATTCAGCCAACAACACATGGAGCATGGAGGAGAACTAACAATCAAATGCAAATCTCTTAGACCAGATAATGTACATTTGTAGGATGCAGATTTAATAACATACTAATCCATCTAGGTATTATTATCTGCATGCAAAAATAGGGAAAGTAAAGCATGAGATAAAATGAAATAATAATATTTTTAAGTAGCTTGCTAAGTGTTATAGTTTCACTATTCTTAGCTAAAATCTTGAGGCAAAATATAGTTAAGACAAGTTTCATCATTAACTATGGTGGATAAATATATTCTAAATAATCATCTTTGTAATATTAATTCTAAGGTACCAATTTCTTGTCGGATATAATTATATCATCTTTTCCTCCTTCTGAAGTGGTTGATGAAGGGCTCATAGGAAATGGACAATTGTCAGCTCTACCATCTCATTATTTGCTGCAATTACATTATCTATATTATTTTTGACCCATACTTACTCCTCAGGACTTTTTTTAAAGCCACTTGCCCATTTCATGAGGAATTAGGTTAGTTAAAAGGGATAATATCATTTAAAATCCCACCTAACTAAAGGCATGCAAGTTGCAACATGTCACACAATTTTGAAAGCCAACACCTGCATAAAGAAATAACTGTTGGTCCCCCTCTAGGGGTGCACACTTCCTCCTACAACCACACCTACTCTGAAACACACAAGGCACTCAGCAGATGGATGGAATGGGGACCCAGAGTAAATAAGTTCATATATTGTATACATTTCCTTTATTAAACTGTATTCCTTTCTTATTTTTAAATAAGAATATACATTGAAGCTCTATTTTTTTCTGACATTCAACATGAAATATTATCACTTCAGATCATTAACTATATCAAGGCATCATTACAATAATCAAGACATTCACAGTCCTTAATGAAATGCCTGGTATCTAATGTTCTGCCTCTTCTAATAAAATGTTCTTGTTTCCCAACATGCTCCAGTTATTCTCCGAAAATATTCCAAAATGTCATGTGATGTTTAATGACATATTCCTGAACTATTTAACAGAGATGAGAAACAACATACTCACAGAAAAACATGAGCATTATTATGGCAGATTTATATAGAGTTTGGTCATTTATATAATTTATGTAGGCCAAAATTTTAAACAAATATAATGAAAAGTTCAAATGCATAAATGTGTATGTTTATATGCCTTAACTTCAGTTTCTACAGTAGGAAACTCCAATAGAATATTTATTAAGGACAATTTTTTTTTACCCATATGACTTTGTATCTTGACTGTAAACTTATTTATTAAGATTGATTTACCTTCACCTTTGGACCTGAACAGGAGAAAAAGTCATTTTACCCACACAAGAGAATGATCCAAACTGAGACCCTACTCTACCCACATCTATCCACAGACTATGAGACTAAAGAAAGACTGCTTCTCAATAAAACTTAAAACAAAATTCAGAACCATGTTCTACAGAACATAAGAGTGTCATGCTTCAGACTTCTGTCAGGGTCTCTATGGACTACATTAACCCTCAGTGTGGAAAGAGATAGACAGTTTCTACCATTTGATAATTATTTTGTATATTAAAATACTACTTTCAATTATTTTCAGTCTTTTCAAATTCTCCAACCAGTCTCTACAAAAATGTTTCCCTAAAATATTCCAGTTAAATTTCACCACAGCACAAAAGTCCCAAGATCCTTCATAACTGTTTAAATAAAGATAAAAATATTATTTGTTTCTATAGTATGCCAATGAATATTCAGAACAAACTCTGCAGTTTTCTAAAATGTTTCATTTCAAACACAGATATTTCAAGGGTGGTAGATGAAGATTTATACTATAGTTTCAATGTAAAAGTAATTTGTAATGCAAAAGTTATTTTAAAATAATTTTAATAAAATTAATTTTAAATCTGGGTGATGGGGGACATGAAAAACATGTTAAAAAGAAAACTCTCCTAGTTTGAGTATGAAATTTTCAGGTTAATGTTTCAATTACAGATTATCTAGTCTGTCACTTGCTTTATGCGCAGTCAAAAAAGTAAGGAATACAATGCATTTCAAATAAAACTGTACTGAAAATCCAAACATCGCTGATCTAAACAGAACAGCTATCAGAAGCTGCAGGGATGCAAAGTTTTATACATCGTTTAGAAATTTTTCTGAATTTGGAGCCGGGTGAAGATGACCCCACAGAACCGGGGGAGAGTATGTACTCAGGCTTATTCACAGGGGTTTCTCACACCTTCCCCTTAGACATGTTTAATTAGCCAGGGCCTGTTGTGTTTATTTGGTAGATTTGGATACAAATGGAAAAAAGGTCTTTTCATCTCTTTTTATCAGTAGTCCCCCAAAGCCAAGGCAGGTGTCTGTGGGATTAAACATAATTACAAAGGAAGAGGGTGAGAGAAGAAGGGAGCTAGATAATAATTCCCAACAGAGCTGGAATTTGAGAATGGGAGCAGGTGCTGCAAGAGGCCCCATGTATCCAAGTAATTTAAGCGACGATGTTGTGTGGAGGCCCACATATTCATCCTTTCAACGGGGAGGGCGCTGGCAGCGTGTGAGTACAAAGGCAACCCCGTCGGAGCGATGCCAAGATGGCCGGCTTCAGCACTGCGGCTACCAGGGTAACCAGAGCCTGCTTCTCACTGCCGCCTTTGTTGGGTGGCAGCCACGGGAAACAAAGTGCCACTTCTTACCATTGTACAGGCACATGCATAATCATCCTCCTTTTGGCTTATCATCATGAATTAGCAATTACTCTATTATTAAGTGGAAGAGCAGCAGCAGGTGACAAAGCACCACAACTTCTAGTTTATATTTCTGAGCTCCTTCATTTAGTTTTAGGGTTTTTTTTTCCAGTTTTGGATTGACCTCTTCAGCTAGTGTATTCCTATTGTGCAGAAAATTCTATGATCCCATAGAAAAGCCGTTTTCTTTCTCAACTTGGAGAGTCTGACCCATGATTCTACTGGAGGGGGAAAGAAAGCCCTGAAAGAATTATGGACAAAAAGGTCCTTCTTCAACTAAGAGAACACCTGGACCATATAAAGGAGACACAAACCTTAGAGCTCCCACCCCCCCACTGTGCCAGGGCAGCTTCCCATCGTAGGCTGACTCATCCAATCCCCTGAGCCTCTGTCTGGACTCTTCATTTAAGATCCATTATTCACTGAAACTTTTGAGATAATGCCACTTTTTATCGGGTTGTACCCACAGTTCTCTAACATTTATAGAAGGAGAGGGGAACTGGGAGATTTTAGTTCTTATGATTCTGAGCTTTCCAAACCCAATGACTGGAGAAGAATTTTAATAGTAACTGATAAATTATTTCAATGAGTCTTGAGAGAAGGGTGTTTTTTTTTTTTTTGTAGACTTCAAAAAGAAGAAGAAAGACCTATTTTTAAAGCTGGGTACAATTTTTTTCGGGCCTTGGAGGAATTCTTGAATGCCAGTATTCTAAATTGTAATAATAAAGCAGAGGGAATAAAGTTATTTTTCCAACATGTCACTGGGTACCATTTATTTTATATGTAATATGTACTCCTATGTAATAGGAATATTTTGCTTACACAAGCAAAATAACCGTTTTGGTATTTTCTTTCCTGTGAGCTAGGAAAAATGAAGTCAAAAGATTGATAGTTTCAATGTATAAAATTATTAAATGACTTTATTGTCTAATTGAACATTTCATATAGACACCCAAGTACAGTCTTTTTTCTTTTTGCATGTCATCTAGTACATTGTAAATTACCTGAAAACACAGTTCTTGGCTGCTCTAAGCCCAATGGTATTGTCAGAATATACATTAGTATATTTGATGAACATATATATTTAGAACTCCAGGAGGATGTCTTAATCTGGACGTATTATTAGCACTTTGGCATCTCATATATGTCAGGGACTGCTAGGAAAAATGAGGATAAATCTCTAAAGAGTTAAAGAACATGTCTGAGGGTACACAGTAAAGGTAGACTTTTTGGAAAGCAAGTGCTGAGAATAGAGAGTAAATTAAGGGTATCTTTGCACTTCTAACAAACTGAATGGAGAAAATATTCATTCTGAGAAAACTGTTAGGATGTACTGATTCTATTCAGGGATACTAACTGGATATTGGTAGGAAGAGAGGGAGACAGAGAAGAGATTATCAAGAAGGAACTGTTTCAAACTAGCCCCTGGCAGATTTTGTACCAAGATTCTAAGAAGTATTCTATGCAATAAAATGAAAATGAGTCAAATGATAGAGTACATCAGCTACTTGGAGATCTTAAAAGAAATAAAGTGAAAGTCATCTCTGTTTGGGGCCTGATAAAACACTGTAATAATGTTGGGAGAGGGTCCCTCTATTATTTTAATGATGCCATCACTGGGGGCTGGATCAGGCCATCTGTGATAACAGCAGCGATGAAGAGAAGAGTGAAATCTTACTTCAGCGATGGATGGGAGCAGCAGCAAGACTCTGAAAGGTCAATTAACACAAAGCTTGGAGAAGCCCCATGAGAAACGGAAGTAGCAACAGGATGAAAATATCAGAAACATGGTACAAAGGAGCTGGCCACAAGGAGTTTTGTTTGTTTGCCTGTTTTTTTGTTTGTTTGTTTGTTTTAGGAAGAGTTAGTTTAAGATTCCAGCAATTAATCTAGAGGGGCTTAAAGACAGGGCGATTTTTGTTTTTAATTTTGCTCTGTACCTATGAGGTTTCCCTGGTGGCCAACAATAAATAATGCACAGGAGATGTGGTTTTGATTCCTGGGTCAGAAAAATCCCCTGGAAAAGGGAATGGCAATTCACTCTAGTATCTTTGCCTGGGAAATCCATGGACAAGGGTGCCTGATAGGCTACAGTCCATGGGGCTGCAGAGTGAGACAAGGCTTAGTGACTAAACAGCAACAATTGTACCTACAGCTTGATCAGTTCTGAGAAAAGTCTGGTACCTAAAACTGCAATACTCATGTTAAATAAATATGCTTAAATAAAGTATAAATTATTTATGAAAGCTTTCAAAAAGGAAAGAATTGGGCCTTGTCTTATTCTAGAAGAAATCATTTGATAGGTTTAATATTTAAATATCATGATCATTTTATTTTGAGTCTTTGCAAAGCATTTATCTCAAATCTAGAGTAGGCAGTCTTCAGAGGGCTTCCTACAGAAAGAGATAGCATTGTTAAATTATTTCAACCCTTATCACTGAGGTGAACTAGGTCTGGGCGTGAGTCTCAGACTTGACCAGCTGGCAGGGAGCTAAAGAGAAGGCAGGACTTTGAAATGAGAGGGATGAGGATTTTCGGAGGTATTTAGCCACCCTCAATTTACCCATTTAAATCAGAAACTTGAATTCAGTGACAGTTTCAAGCTTCTTGGCTAAGTGGCTATCAGGCCTGGGTCTGGAAGGCAGAAGCAATGTTAAAAAGAGTTACTTGGGGCCAAGGCTGTAGGAGTCGGCTCTAGGAACACTCTAAGATAACCCTGTTCACTTGAAACACTTCGGAGTCGGGGGATCTGGTACACACGTGTGCACCCTGAGATAAGATGGTTCCTGCAGAGAAAGCAGGGGAATGACATATATCTAGTCACCATGGAATCATGAAGGCGAATTCAGGGAGTGGACTATGTAAAGCTTTTGCCCCCGAGTAGCTCCATCTGTGTGGATCAGCAGCTGCCATCTGAGGGTGGGCCTAGGGTGGCTGTTACACAACAGATCAGGAGAAGATCCAGAGATGAGGCAGAGGAGACTGAAGGCAAGCTGGGATTTGCAGGCTACCACCTACCTGCTCGGGGCTTCCCTGGTGGCTCAGAGGATAAAGCATCTGCCTGCAATGCAGGAGACCCGGGTTCAATCCCTGGGTTAGGAAGATCCCCTGGAGAAGAAAGTAGCAACCCATTCCAGTATTCTTGCCTGGAGAATCCCATGGACAGAGGAGCCTGGCAGGCTGCAGTCCACGGGGTCGCAAAGAGTCAGACACGACTGAGTGACCTCACTTCACCTACCTGCTCACCACTGTATCTCAATGAAATAACCTTGCTTTAGTGATAACTCCTTCCAGATCTGGAGTAACATCCCTTGATTATTTTTTACTTTTTACTTCTAAAGTAGAACCATGCAAAAGATTCTAGAAAATGTAGTTCACAGCTTAACCACACTGATATATACCACAACTGAGCAGAGTCCATTCCCTGCCAGCATGACAGAGCACACCTCTTTTAATCATAGCATCGTCCCTCGTAGCTCAGTCAGTAAAGAATCTGCCTGCAATGCCAAAGACCTGGGTTTGATTTCTGGGTTGGGAAGATCCCCTGGAGAAGGAAATGGCAACCCACTCCACTATTCTTGTCTGGAGAATTCCATGGACAGAGAAGCCTAGCAGGCTACAGTCCATGGAGTTGCAAGAGTCAGACACGACTTAGCAACTAAAACACCAAATAAAGAGGACACAAAATCCAACTCACATAGTGTCATTCCTACTACAACCAAAACACATTTACCTTCTACCCAAAAGCACAAAGTCAAATTTATCCAATTTGGATAGTACTTTCCTAGCTGAGTCACATGCTAGTTTTGCTATCTTGTAAATTAAATACTGAAATATATGTTAATTGCTAACACACCTTGACTTGATTAGTCATCTTTTCTACAACTGACAGTTATGTTGGTATTTATGATGTTCTTCTTTCAAAACCCATTCCTTATTCACTTCAGCCTCAGGAAACAGGAGCTGGACATGCTCTGTTCGCTGGGTGGGATGACCTAAATAAACCTTCATTGCTAACGTATCTGGCCATTTACTGTACTGCCTGCCTTGGATTGTAGTTTGCAATGAACTTTTATCACAAAGCATAAGAGGTGTTTCAAAGACATCCCTTTATTGCAAACATATCCCTCCTTATGTTGTGTAGCAGCAACTGAATCCCCCCTTAGTAAGATCAATCGTCCCAGCCTCGTTCCTCATAATTTAGTGGTGTGGAGAGCCCAAAATAGCCAGGTGGTACACTCAGCTTCCAGTCTAATAGAAACAGTATATATGCCCTCTGGTGAAGGCATTTCTTCCTTGAAAACTAAGAGTTTTAAATCAGTACAGCCCAAAATTGTGGGAACAGGGGGCAAAAACTTTTTTAGTTGTTGATTATCAGTAAGAGTGAGAAGGAGTCACTCACATTCCAGTTGATTCCCAGACCAAGGGTTCTGGCTATGGGAGAAACAGCACCACAAATAGGTTCCCAATTCAGAACATGCTCTTCAGCCTTGAGGACATTCCCGGAAGAGCTGGCACTGTAACCTAGTCTTTAAAAAGCTATTTCATAATTCCGACTATTCAGCTGATCCAGGTGATGGAAGGCATGGAAAAATCGATGCCTTCCATCAGCAGAAATCCACTGCTGCACTTTAGTCTTGTTGCTGGTCAGAATCAATCTTTGTGGGATATCATGACAGCAAGTGAGGTACTCTGTAAGTCCAGCTTCCTTGGAGGCAGGATTTGAACATGAACAGGAAAGGCAAATAAATCCATATTGATGGTAAGAATCTATTCTAGTGAGAATAAATGCTGCTCCTTCCATGATAGAAATCATCTGATGTAATCAACCTGCCAACAGATGGCTGGCTCATACTCTGTGTGCCATATTGGGGGCTCAGGGCTGATCTTTGCTGTTGGCTGTTTGGAAATTCACCATTGCCTGTAGCCAGAATAGCATAGTTGACTAGTTGCTTTATGTTGCTGAGTTTATACAGTCTCCATCCCTTCTTTCTTGGTCACTTTTTTCCACAAGCTCATTGTACAAGGATAGGGGTGAGTGAGGAAAGATGCTGACATTCACAGAATGAGTTGCCTTGTCCAGGATGCTCAACCATCTTGTGTTGACATTCCTAACTTTATAAGCAAATACAAGGGAACAAATACCTTCAGAGTCTGTGCCCATTTGAGGAGACCTAGTCATATACTTCCGGAGAAGGCAATGGCACCCCACTCCAGTACTCTTGCCTGGAAAATCCCATGGATGGAGGAGCCTGGTGGGCTACAGTCCATGGGGTCGCTAAGAGTGGGACATGACTGAGCGACTTCACTTTCACTCTTCACTTTCATGCATTGGAGAAGGAAATGGCAACCCAGTCCAGTGTTCTTGCCTTGAGAATCCCAGGGACGGGGAAGCCTGGTTGGGCTGCTGTCTATGGGGTCGCACAGAGTCGGACACAACTGAAGCGACTTAGCAGTCATATACTTCGGAGAGGGCAATGGCGCCCCACTCCAGTACTCTTGCCTGGAAAATCCCATGGACAGAGGAGCCTGGTAGGCTGCAGTCCACGGGGTCGCTAAGAGTCAGACACGACTGAGTGACTTCACTTTCACTTTTCACTTTCATGCATTGGAGAAGGAAATGGCAACCCAGTCCAGTGTTCTTGCCTTGAGAATCCCAGGGACGGGGAAGCCTGGTTGGGCTGCTGTCTATGGGGTCGCACAGAGTCAGACACGACTGAAGCAACTTAGCAGCAGTAGCTGTCATATACTTCTTCTTGAAACCATGCTCCTTCCTAATTTTTTAAACTATTCAGCATATGGTTAACTATTGCCTATGAATTAACATGGGTCTGGACAGCTCGGTAACCCTCCTTCCAAGTAAAGTGAGAAACCATGTGAAATGCCAGAATCTTGGACCATTGGAAAAAATTACCTTCTCTACTATCTTTTAAGACCTCCCTAGTAAATGGCTGCTGCTGCTGCTGCTAAGTTGCTTCAGTCATGTCTGACTCTGTGCGACCCCATAGATGGCAGCCCACCAGGCTCCGCCGTCCCTGGGATTCTCCAGGCAACTTGCTTCAAATACGGACTTTGCGATAGATTCAGTATATCATGCAAAATCACGTGTAAATCAGACCCAACTTTCTCATCTTCAGTCAACTCATCCCAGGGAACTATCCATGAAGCCATGGGTGGTTGTTGGGAGACACAAGGCAAAGCGGCAAGAGCAGGGGCATTGGGAATCTGAAGCACTTCAGAGCCTTCAGGAACTGTTCAAGCTCAGTCTCACTGTGAGAGTGGGGCACGGCCCAGTCCACACCCAACTCTAACCCTTTGAATTTCAGTGGGATTTATTTCTCTGACTCAGACACACGCTTCTTTCATTCCAAAATATCCAAGATAGTGGCTACTTCCTAATTTTGATTCCTATCAACCTGATATTGATGGAGTGTCTGATAGGAAGTCTTGTTCTATGGAGAGGTGATCAATGCTCAAAGAGTGAGATTAAAACAGAGGACTGGAGTATTGATGTTACTCTAAGGTAAAAAGGTGAAAGTGTATTTCTAGCTTTGTAAGTGAAAAAATAATATGCATTTTGTGATCTTTTACTAACATAAAAAAAAAATCCAATTATTTAGTAATTGGCTCCCAGCTATCAGGAATTCTGTTCTTTTGCTTCAGTAAAGAAGCCATGTATGCCTTAAAAATCTAAAAATAGAGTTACTATATGATTGAACTATCCCACTCCTGGGAATATATCCAGAGAAAACTCTAATTTGAAAAGATACACATACCCCAGTGTTCATAGAAGCACTATTTATAGTAGTCAAAACAGAAGCTAACTAAAAGCCCATAAACAGATGAAATGAATAAAGATGTGGAATGGAATATTACTCAGTCATAAAAAAGAATGAAATCATGTCATTTGCAGCAAATGAATGGAGCTAGAGACTATCATACTAAGTAAAATAAGTCAGACAAAGACAAATATCCTATGATATCACTTATATGTGGGATCTTAAAAAAATTATACAAATGAACTACTTCACAGAAACAGACTCACAGACATTGGAAAAAAAAAAAAAAAAACATAGTTACCAAAGGGGAAAGGACAGAGTGGGTGACAGTTAATTTAGGAGTTTAGGATTAACAGATACAGACTACTATATATAAAATGGATAAAAAACAAAGACATACTATATAGCACAGGGAACTATACTCAGTATAATAACATATAGAGGGAAATAATATGAAAAAGATCTGGTATCCTCTCGATTACCTCCTCCAGCAGTTCAATAGGAAAGGAGGACCTGTATTATTACTTTCCAGGTTTACCACCATCTGTTGTATATATAACTTGAATTTTTTTGTGTGTTTTCTTTAAAAAGAACTATGCTATCAAGACTTCAGCACTGTACCTATAGCATAATGTATTCAATAAATTTTTATGAAATTAACTTAAGACATTTGTGAAGAGGAAGGATGAAGTGTGTCTATAGCGGGGCAAATTCAGAGAGTAGATCAAAATGCACTGATGATTGCTTACTTATTAAAATACAGTGAGGCACAGTCAGTTCCAGAGTTAGGGTAGACGCCAAAAGAGCCAAGCAGAGACAAAGTAATTGTGGATTTACAAGTTCAAGCCTTATTTCTACCTAAGCTATTCCTATATAGGAGTCACAGAAATGCAAGAAACGCAGTAGGATCAATTAATAAGATAAAACAGAATTTTCAGGGCTACATTAAGAACATTTGACTGACTCCTCTTTATACACACAAACGAACACACTGAACAATGTAAAAAACAATAAAGCATGCAGAGCCTAATTACATAATGCCTTATGTAGACACAGTTAGAGTGGCGGGGTACGCCATTAATAATTATGTTGGGACAGCATGCATGAACACAGGCTGCCCCAGGTCACCAGGACATAAGATCCTGAGGTACCAATCGCCTGTGATAACACCTAGCATGCTCAGACTTATCAGGTTATATTTGCAGTATGGGCCTTGAGGACTCACAGCCAGGAAATAATCCATTCTGTGTGATTCACATATTTATCCACATCCCTCAAGGCGCACTATTTATATTGTGTTTGAGAATTGCATCCCTTTTCCTCCTTACTTTCCCCAACACTTTTACCTGTATCTCTCTTAATTTACTTCTTATTAATTTTCCTTTATTCACCATTGTTTCATTTTACTCCTATGCTACCACAAACTCAATTTACTACTCCATCCCTCCAGGTATTCTTTAGAGCTAAGACTGAGACTCTTTGGGAAGAATCCTTATCATCTGAAGTATAAATTTGCATCTTAAAAAAGCAGACATAACTTTAGAATCTTTTATTTGCCAGGTATAAGACTATGAAGAAGTGACGTATATTTTCCAATTACACAAAAGAGAAAACTACTAGATGTTCTGATATCTTGAGTTAGTTGGATTTGTAAATAAAAAAATACTTTTGGAGCTAACATGAAACTTAGACGTTACCATGTGCAGCTTTTTAAATAAAATTTCACCCACTTTTGGGATAGTACCTTAGAAATGTCATTCAAAATGGAACCATGGTTTAAAAGAGCAGCTTTTTCAACTGACAAAGCATGTTTGGAGGAATTTCTGAGCATGGACTGTTTGCTTAGGGATTGCCTTGGTGTCTCATTACCAGCGGACTGAAATTCAGATCAGACTTGGGGCACAGAAAATAACAGAATTATACCGTTATGGGGAGGCAACCAGTCACTTATGGGAATGTGCAAAGGTAAAATTTACTTCAGGGATTTTCTGCATATCAAGCATATTCACCTGCCATTCTTCTGTGTAGCCTGGGATGACTGCTTAATCTCCAACCTGCTAACTAGTGGTGACACGGAATTGGCAGACCTAAAGGGCAAAATGAACATGCAAAAGTTCAGATGCAAAATGCATCATTTCCTCTTCTTTTTTACTGAAAGTTTTCACTGCAAGGGATTTTAACAGCCCTATCATATGTGACCCTCAATGTTTGAAAGATGCCTTTTTAAATTAAAGTCACGGCCAAAGACAAGCTCCAACTAGTAAATTTTCCTTTTAAAGTAAAAAATATTATAGATTTTTTTTCCCTCTTATGATTTGGTGGATGTCTTTTTTTTTTTTTTTTTTTTTAGTTTCTGTTCAATTTGCTTTATATGTATATATATTGTTTAAGGAGTTCCATGAATAAGCAAATTTTTACTATATATTAAATACCTCTTTTTTTCTGAATCACTCAAAGTGATTACACTGAATCATTATCTATAAATGTAAGATACCAATATCTGTTTTTCTTGACATGTTAGATTTTTTCCTACACTTACAGTAATTAAACTGCAAAATTTGTGAACCATTACAGCATATGAATTGGGTTAGACTAAGAAATAAATGGATCTTTTTATTATTATAGATGTCCACTGAATACCCTAACAAATATTTTCATTAGTATGCCCCACTGTTTTCTAGCTAAAAAATATAGTTAATGCAGCTCAAACCCATTCATGACACTGAAAAATCAACTTACAATACATATTCTACTAATACTGTATTATTGGCATTTTAGTCTATAAATAATAGTCTCATTTTTAACAGTTTAGTCTGTTTTTAGACTCTATTCTACCAATATAGTCCTACACTGAAATCATAACCATTTCAATTTTAAATATATTTACAAGTTATAAAAACTATACAATAAATTAAGTATATTATCAAGTTCCATAATTGCTTAAAGGTACATATATTCTTTCATACCTGAATAAAATTCTTAAGAATCTACAACTTAACCAACTACTGTATATAAAGATATCAAAAGGATTTGATTATTGGAGTATAACTAAGCAACTATTCTCTCTCTTTCTCTCAGAAAGATTTTTCCCCCTCAAAGGGAAACTCTTAATGTGAAAAACTGTATTTAAATATAATATGAATTGGTTATACTTTTTAATTTGTTATAATTATAAAGCTAAACCAAATAAACCGTTGGAACATTTAATCATTTCTCTGAAGAATTCTTCATTAAAATAACATTATTTTTAAGAATGTTTCATTACTGAAAATTTAAATATATACCAAAGTAAATAGAATAGTATAAAGAATTTTCTGGCATACTAAATATTCCATGCCTATATTGTACCTTTTCTGCCCTAGCCCTGGAATAAGCCTTTTCTTGAAAGAGCACTGGTTCTTTTTATTCCTTTAATTGTAGACTATAACCTAGAAATCAAAATACTAAATTTCATACGGAAATGGGTCCAATTTTAGATTTTCTCTCCTGATCCGATAGTTTCTCTGACTATTCCAACACTAATACCAAACTGATATAACCATAGAGGCTTTATTATATGTTTTAATTTCTGGTAGGTCTAGATGGATCTCTTCTTTTTAAAGGTTTTCCCAGATATTCTTGCATGTTTGCCTTCTCAAGTAAATTTTAAAATTAACTTTTCTGTCTCTAGAAAATGAGTGTCATTTTTATTCAGATTATATGCAACTAGTTCATTAATTTATGCAAACATGCATCTTTATGATGATGTTTCGTCTTCCTATATTCTTCCTAGACTCCGCAGACTCCTGTGGACTATATGCCATTTTCCTATACTCTTTCTTATATTGTCATTCATGAGGCAAAGGTTATATGTTGTCCATAGTATCCTGTTTTATGGATATGTCTTTTTAACTAAATTCTTATTCATATTTTATGGATATGTCTTAACTAAATCCTTATTTATATTACCCACCCCAAGAAACAATCAATATTTTGCTAAATTTGTAGGCAGTTTAACCTTGTTTAGCCTATCTTCATCTTTCTGAATATGTATTTTCTTTCTAGTGCTAGAAATAAAGTTAGGCTTCCCATATTTAGAAAAATACAGATAAGGCGGGGTATTGATATTTTTTATGCTTGTATTACACCAATAAGCAATCACTGCTTATTTCCTAGAAGCTTGACCATTTAAATTGTGCAGTTATTTTCTCCTTGATAAGAAAAATGCATTTTGGTAACAACAATGGTAAGTACCATCAAAAGGTAATTAAAACTAAAAAGAAAAAATATTTTTATTTATTAAGTTTAATAAAATTTAAGAATGAATCAACTTTCACTTCCACTTTTTACTTCATAGTAAATAGTATCAAAGAACTCTTTAAATTGAATATTTCAATGGCATTGTTTTTTTCTATTACCATAAACACAAAACTTTATTGTTGTTGATTACTTGCCTTGTTTCCATGAAATGATCACAGCCTTCTCTATCCCAGTGTGCCACACACTATTTTGTGCCTAGTAAAATCAATATGGTCACTACATATTTTTTAAACTCATGTTTTGTGCCTATCTCTATATACAGGAGGGAAGAATCAAGGTGACCTACAATATGTTTATTATATGAAATTGCCAATACTTTACCATATGAATTTACTATTAGACCATATTTTACCTAAAAAAATGAAAATACAGGCTTTGGACTAATACACACATATCAGTTCAGTTCAGTCGCTCAGTCATATCTGACTCTTTGGAACCCCATGAACCACAACACGCCAGGCCTCCCTGTCCATCACCAACTCCCGGAGTCCACCCAAACCCATGTCCATCGAGTCGGTGATGCATAGATGCATTCAAAAATACCTGAAAGGAAAATATGAGTTTATATGGAAAACAAGGAGATGGTTACTCTAGGAACCAGAGCCAAGTTATTAATATTTATTGAAATAGAGTATCCAATTTGACTCTGAGCTTCCATGAAGCTAGAGCATATGAGAGAAAAAAAAAGATAAGCCAGCCAAAAAAAACCTCTCACTGTTAGAACTCTCAACTATACATTTTCAGATGCCCTTTGCACACTAATCAGCACAAATATTTTCCATCAATTAGTGTTCAGTAAGATTATTTATACCATTTAGTTCTATTTCTAATAGAAGGGTGAATGAGATAAAAATAATATTAGTTATTGTTGAAAATATTTCTAAATCATTTTAGTTCTTTGTCCTAAAATTAATTAAATACTTTGAAAAATTTAAATCTTTGACACATTTCTGATAATCCTATACAAACACCAGTTCTCTTTGTAGAGTAAGAGTTTTAAGGGAAGACATGTCAAAACTCTTTTTCATCTTTATTTTAAAAAGCATAATTACCTCTTAAAGACCTGTTGCATCAAAACTGCACTTTAAGTTGAATTTTTTGAACCACTAAAATGAAACAAAATATAGCCTGTGTCCAAAAGGTGCATATCATTGCAGCTCTCTGGCTTCCTAAGAGTTCATAGAAAGCACGTGAACTTATAGCAACAGCTTCTTGGACAGTCCACATTGCTGGTTTCATTTACATGTTACTCCATATCTCAAAATACCTCTGTAATTGAGTTTTTTGATTAATTCATTCTAGTTATTTGATGTCTCAAAAGATATTTCATCAAGCTAGGATAATGAACTGTCTTCTTCTAAGTACAATCCAGTGATTCTTGAAAATTTTATGGTAATATAGAAACTTAATGTACATTCCACCATATATAATAAACTCATTTTAACTTTAATATATGCCAAATGCATTTAACTTTTATGTATGTATGTATTCTGCACAATGAAAACATGCTGACGAGAAGGCTGCAGTCCCTGCCAAAAAAAGAACTTCTGTTCTATTTGGACAAACAGTAACAGAAACATTAGTCACAATCAAAGTGCTTGGTAGTTTCCTAAAAACAACAATAACAGCCTTACCTCTAGGAGTGAAGAAAACGTCCCAGAAAAGGGGACATTTAAGCTGTTTTTTAAGAAGTGGGAAAACATGGAGAAGGGTATCTGAATTAGAAGTCATGAAAAATAAAAAGAAATAATAAGAAGAAAGAATATGAGTTGGAGCAAGCTACAGTCAATATGGTGAATTTTCCAATATGGAGTTTAAGGCAAGGTGGAAATTGATTCTCAAAACGTCATCAGTACTTGTGTTGATTTCATACTGTGTCTGCAGAACTGGACTGGAATAGTATTTGCTATAGTTCTGCTCTCTGATAGCTGTGGGTTAAGGTTGCTCTCTAAGGCAAGGTGGATGAGATTGGAATGCAGAGCCAGGGGGAGAGCGCTAGGTTCTCCGGTTAAGTTGGAGTGAGAGCTGCTGCTACAGGTCAAGTACAGAGCAACTGATCATTTGTCATGGGGCACATCCACCTCTGTAGCTCCTGCAGCTCCCACGTGATCTCCTCCTTTAAGACCTCAAGCCCTAAATCAGGTCATGTGTAAAACGCTGTGGCGTCTTTTGACCTTTGCTGTTGGGACTGGATGTGGTAGGAAACACCTGCAGGGTTCAGCTTCTCTTTGTGAGTTCGTCCGTCTTTTATCTACCCCGGTTTTTCCCCTGCGCTGCTGGTTCCACTAACCCGCACTCTTCAGCCCCACCACCACACATAGAGGCAACAGCTTCTCATAAACTGTTTCACAGGCTCCCGGTATTACATAACCTCTAAAATAAAGACGTTATACCACATTACTCATGCTGATGCTTCCCTGGTTGAACTCCACGGGATGCACAGCACTTTCTATTATTTAAAATTAACAAGTAAATTAAAAAATAAATTTAAAAAATAAGTAATCAAAATATCACTTTTCTTTCTGAAAAAGGCCATAAATCAGGGTGATTTTTTGTGTATATTTACCAATCTGTGGTGGAAGTAGTGAAAAAACATCAGAACTCATTCTAGTTAGGGAAATAAAGTGCTTGATTTAACTGGAAGACCATCTCCATGGGAAAAAAAAAAAAAAAACCTTCCTCTTTGCAAAGAAAACAAAGGGGAACAGCTTGAAATCAGATTTGTTCACACTGATCAAGACTGGAAATGCTCTTTTTTCTGGGTTAGAATGGAACTGGGGTTTTTAAATTGAAGACTAATCCTCTTTTCATGAGTATTTCCCTTCACATGTATAAAATAATAAGTTATGCTATTAACAATGCTGTTAAAATGTCATTTTTGAATCCCATCTACTGTGAGGTCCCAGAATATTCTGCCAAATTTTTTGTCTCAATCCAAGGCTAACTAGCAAACTGTGCTGTGCAAATGTTTGATAAATTTGATAAACTAGTTTATCTAATGTAACAATTGAGTTTTGAGGATTGGATATTTTTGATACTGGATTGAAACATCTGGCTTTCTGGTACACAAACTTCACAAATCGCCAACATCCAAACCTACCTTTCTGTTTCAGAGGTTTATTTAACCAAAGAGTGAAAGATGAGAAGACTACTTTAAGACATCTGTTTCAGATTTAGAACAATATTTACCCACACTTGCTTTATACCTTGAGAAATAAATAGCTATTTGAATTAAAGAAAGACAAAAACCCAGCAAAGCGCTCCTGATAAGGCCATAGCATGGTGGGGCTGGGTCGGGGGAAGGAGGGTAGTGAATGACAGTCTCTGGAGTTTCAATTATTTGTCCTTGGCCTTCAAGCTGGAAAGAAATAAACTGCTTATAGTGATAATAAACATACTGACAACCTAGCTAAAATGATTCCAATCAAATTTGCTGCCCTATTTTGCCAAGAAAATATCAAGAACACAATTAAGAAATCAATGATGATTAGTGTATGACAAAACAGTGTCTCAGGAAAAAAAAAATCTGAGAAAAGAAAAACTTAATTTAGCAATGGTCATAACTCCCTTAAAGCTAAATAACGTAACAAAATACAATTTTAAGGCCTCTCTTATAAATAACCAGAGAATTTCATCCATTCCCAGCAGAATAATGTCTCTGCCGTAGAGGTAATAGTGTCTAGCTTCTTTTTAGATAAACATTTCCAAGCAGAGTATGGGGAATTTCAAAATTAAATGATGTGCCCAAGACTTTGTTCATTAGCAGTTCATACTTTACCCCCAAAGAATGGGATCCATTGAACTAATAATCATGAAACAATGGAATCAGAGGTGGAAATATATGTTGACTGCATGAATATTCCGGCATAAGCACATGAAAGCACTTTCTTTTTTGTACTCTCTGTGCAAAATAGTTTAAGGATAGGTTGATGAAGTTGCATTAGGACTAATAGGGTGTAAGAACAGCTCTGCTCATCCAGTGTAGTCTCTGTGAAGAACATGAGGTTGGATGCTTTTCAAAAGCGATATATATGAAAAAGAAACGGCTTCCCTAGATCACAATAAATATCAAAATATTTTGAAATGTACACTGTCTTTTACTTTAAGAATTCTACTTCTATTCCTTTGCCATAAAAATTTGGAATGTAGCTGCAAAGATTTCTACTCCAATGTTATTAAAAACATCCAAAAAAAATTGACATTCACAAAACACAATTACAGGGGATTGTTTAAATAAATTATGATATACACATGTAAAATTACAGCCATATATTAATTAATATTTGTTACTAATACAATATGTTCAAAACATACTGTTAAAGAAAATATGTCATTGACTCAGTGAACCATATTATGTGTGTATATGTGTGTGTGAGGATGAGAGAAAATCTTGAATTATGCACCCCCAAACTGTAGGGGTTTTCCTTTTCATTTGTTTTCAGTTTCTAAAAATGTTTTACAATAAACATGTTGCTTTTGTAATTAGAAATAAAAATAATAATTAGAAATAAGTCATGTAGATTTTTTTTAAATGAGTAACAAGAATAGAGGATGATCCATGCAGAATTTTAGATTTGGAAGGAATTTCATACCAAGAGGTAATGTCTTTCATGTTCCCTGTTTTAAACAGAATGTCTCTCAATTACGCCTTGTCAGTTTATTTCCCCCATTCTCCTCTCTGGGACATTCTTCAGTTTGTTTTTGCCCAAGTACTTTGTTTCATAGTACAGTATGATTCTTATCTCACGGTACCACGAAGGGGCCCTGGGATCAAGGCTGGCTGAGCCTGCTGACATCTTTTGTAAAGGCAACACGGACTGACCAGGTGGGAAGAGGCAGCTCTTTGGGGTAAGGGACTGGAGGAGGAAGGTGAAGAGGGAACTTTTGAGGGCTTGGAGGGAAGCTAGTCAAGAATAAAAACACAAATGAAAATAAAACATTTCAAAGAATGAAGGATAAAGGAAACCTGATTTAAAATAATATTGTCCCTGAGCTCAGCCAGTTCTGGGTGGCATTCTCATCCAACCACCAGGGAACTGGGGTTCAAGGAGTAATCAAATTGAAGACAATTGGCATTCAGCCTTGGCGAGGAGCAGGCACAGAAGGCTCTTTGTTGAATCAGGCAGCCAGAGAGTACCTTGTGCTGAGCAAGATCTGGATTAAGGGCATGCATGCTCGCTTGTCACAAATGTTTTATTGTGTGTCTGGGCAAGTCATTCTCACTTGTTAAGGAACAGCAAGGGTTTTGTTCTACATGGGCTTAAAATAAACCAGAAAAATCAGAGGGGCTTAGGGAAAGCGGGGAAGGAGGAAGAAGAGTTCATGTTTATGGTTTATTTTTGTTTGGTTAGCTCTTTAAGCTCTTGGAATAGGCAACTTCCTGGGGACTTTAAGTCTTAAAGTCTTCACTAACTCTAAATTTAAAGTAACTTTTATGCTGATAATTTAAACAGACTACATTAGAATAAGAACTGTATTTATCTCAGTATAAATGTCATCTTGGTAAAGTGCATTGTATACTATCAACGTATCTTAACCCTGACAAACTGGATGAGCTCAATGAAGACAATGGGACTAGTGAGAGAGACTATTTTGAGTACATTTTTCCCTAGGTTTTTTTTGCTCATATTCTCTTTCGAAAAATATAAAAATCTCACAGACTCCTTTATTTGCAATACCATGAATGCAATGAAAAGCAAATCAAAATACTAGAAAACTGTTTTTTTTTTTTCAATCCTCCTATTTCCCTTCCTCCATTCTATTATGTCCCCACATCCACCATCTCTTCTCAGAGCTCTGTAATCCCTTTTGAAAACCATTCATTGTTTGCAGATAATCAGAAAACCGAGTTTCTAGCCCCAGCCCTGTTTTCACTTAACTGCCATCTGTACTTGTGCAAGTTACTTATTCTCTCTGGGCCCTGCTATCCTTATCTGTCAAGTGTGAATACTCTAACCTGTCTTCCTGTTTAAAAGAGTTATTGAGATTCAAAACTGATAACCAGTTTTAAGACACTTTATGAATAAAGAATAAGTAATAGTAGTATTATGAAAAGCCTTCAGCTTTGCTATTGAAGTATAGCTAATATACACAAAAGCACACATATAAAAAGATGTCAGAGGGAAAAACTGTGAAGATAATTACTTCTGAAGAAGCGTTTGCTTTGCTGTGAATCCACCTCCTGCCCCAGGAAGGAACAGGGGGTTTACTATCTCCTTTCTCTCTGGACAGGTAAGAAGAGAATCCCAGGGACAACTCTGAACAGCTTAAATGTATTCACTGCTTCTGTATTCACAGGATCTGATGCCTGGCTTAAGCCTAAGAAAACCAAAGCATTCTGTGGAAGAGGAAAGAGATGTCTGCATTAAGTTTGGCAGAGTTGTGCGGTGATTCCAATGAACAGAGGTGGGCCAGTATTGAAGAAGAGAGAGACAAAGTGGGCTGCTTTTGCTTCCAATAATAAGACCATCTAGAAGGATGGTATGCAGGAAGTGTATGCTACTTAACTGGAGGTTTGTATATGTTACATTTCTAAGAGTTGCAGAAAGAAACAAAGGATCCACTGGAATAGAGATGTACTTTCCAAATCAAGGCTCTCTTTGACTTGCAAGGCTCCCAGGACTGACCATCACCAACGACCAATGAAAGTAGGAGGCAAGAGGTCAGTTTCATCATATATGAGACCCAGAGAAAAGAAAATCATCCAGCCCAGTAACACTGCCCTGTTTACGTCTCAATGCTCTCTTTCCAAATCTGACACTGGGGGGATCTGTTATGTCGAATAGCCAGAGTCAGTTGGAAAGGGAACACAAGGCTGAAATCTACCCCAGCATCTTTCTGGAAGCCAAGCAAACACCAGCCAAATGTTAACAGAGGGAAAATTCCTTTTTTAAAAAATAAGCACTAAAGCACTTGTTAATATTAAAATTTTGGCCTGGAGAGATCTATACATGGAGACACACAGTCAGGAAGATGGGAATCATTCTGCTGCAAAACAAGACATTACCAGAAGCTATAAGAAAGATCCAGAACAGATGCTTTCCTAGAACCCAGAGGCAGCATGGCCTTCCTGGTGTCTTGATTCTGGACTTCCGGCCTCCAGAGCAATAACACAATAAATTTCTGTTGTTTAAGCCACCTGCTGTGTGGTACTTTGTTACAGCATCCCTGACAAACGAATACACCCTTTCTTAGCATGAGTTCAATACATAGGCTATAAGGGTATACTTTAACACAATAATAGAATCTAATCACTAAGGAAAAGGCAGGCATATTTAACCTGTATCAATACTTCAAATTCATGTCAGTAGAAACTAAAATAAAAAGGATGTCTTCAGCTCTGAAGTGTTATGTGTTTATGACACCACATTCAAACGTTTTACTCACTCATCTGTCTTCCCTACTAGTCTGAACATGCCTTAATAGGAATTCTGCCTAATTTATCTTTATAATCCTTGCACCTTGCACAGAACCCAAAACAGTTCAGTCAGAATTGAACTAAAGAGAATAATCATTATCAGGAGCCTGACCACTAACAAGGAAGCATTATTTCAGTTAATCTGACCTTAAACCCTGTCTATATACACATTTCCTTGTGGTCATTTAAATTCTAAACATGTGGAATGGGTATGGATTTTAATCTAGCATCCTCGGGTGCAAAATAATTTCGCACTTCATACTTTATTTTCTAAGTAAACTTACTTCTGACTCTGAAATCCTGCCTCAGTGATGGACAGAGATTCAATCACATTCAAGTTTGAAGCACATTCAGGCTTAGCAAAGTCATCATTATTGTCATACCATGAGCGAGAGGCCCTGAAATCCATCTGCCATGGTTCCCTCTGCGTTGCTCCTGGCCCAAGCCCTCAGGTGGCCTCTAAAGCTGCTTCTCATAAATCAGTTTCTCATTAATTCACCCTGTTACATACTTTGTATATATAGTGCTTTCACCACTAAGTAAATCAACATTTTCACAATGACACAGTCTGGAATATTCTACTGGACGGTGAGACAGATTTACCTTAAGAAGCAGTAGAGACCTCCAGTCCCCCTCCTCAGTCATTCTAGTCTGCAGCTTCCCTGAACCAGGCCCATGTATGTCTTTCCTCGTTGTCACATTCTTTGAAGGAAGATGGGAGCATGGCCTTGGGGACACACATTGGGAATACCTTCCACAGTCCCGACCAAAAGCTGCCCTCCAGATGTCTGCAGCCCACGAGCACACCCCATATAAACAGCAGCTGCCTTGGGTTCACACAAAGTAGGAAAATCAATTAAAGGAGAGTCAAAGCATAACTTGGAGAAACCCCTCCAGTCTCTATTTACTATTTCTACCCTTTTCCTTCTAATGTAACCAAACTTTGATGAATCTGGCTAGTGTTTCCATACCATTTTACTGTCCCGGCCCATGTGGTCAAGCCAGGGAGAAATAAAAGTATAAAACCTCTCAGTCGCTTGATTTCTCAAAGGAGTCCAGCAACACAGCAATGCTCATTATACCTTGACAGCTGACCTTCCTATACATCTATGGCTTATTTAAGAGTTTTCAAGAATGACCACCGGACTCTTTTCAAATTCTGTAAAATCATGTGTGTGTATGTGTGCATACAATATGCATTCATACAAATATGCCCAGGCACACAGGCTCCATTTCAAGAGTGGTGGGCAAAGAATCGGCCCCCATCGACCATTTTATTACTGTTTGCACATTTGGTACAGAACAGCAATGAAGGCCCCAGAGTCTGCAGCAGCTCCGGCAATTAGCTCCGAATGAAACAGTCATAAATAGTAATTAGCCATTCCCTCAGTCATGTCCCAAAGCCTTTAAAAAAAAATCCGCAGAGAAATCAATGCATTCTTTTCTAAAGACCTATTATAGGCACACCACCCACTCACTCTACCATCATTTCTCGGAAGCTGAGAGGAAGAGCAGGATTCCTGCCACTCCCAAGATGTCCATGGGTCCTATAGGGATCAGTGAGGGAAAGAAAGCAAAATCTGGCAGAGAGACAAGGTGTTACAGAATCAAAGGTCTGAAGAATATTGATCAATGCAGGGAGATGTGGGTCTGCAGGAACCTAGAATATTCAACACAGGACACTGAGACAGGACCCTAGTAACACAGAATTACATCCTACGTGGTTCAATCTCTGCCTCAACTGTGCATCTGCAGGAGAGCTTCAAGAATTCTCCTTCACTCTGCAGTGAAATCTCTCAGCCCTAGGATGAAGCTGGTGGCGTCACATTTTTCCTTCGGTGGGGATACTAAATCAGAGAACCTAGGACGAGGTCTCATATTGGTGAGCCTCCATCCCCTGTTTTAAAAGTGTAGATTCTGAGACCTGAATCCCTGTGTTTTTAGGGAATTTACGATCAGGAAAATTAAGGCTTGTCATCCAATAAGCAGACACAGTCTATTCTGTGATATGCTGAGTAGCCTTGATCGGATCGTTCTAATTCTCATAATTGGACGTCTGGAATGTGCCTTGAAAGCTTACCTGGCTTATTACCTTGGCTTCAGTTGTGTCCCTTCCATTCCAAACAGATTTCTGTATAGCAAAACCATGATCTCAGCCTTTTAGTATCAGCCGTCCAGACCCCAGACTAACCATTCATGGAGGACACAACTATAGTGGAGAACCTTGGTTCAGGCATTACCAGTGGCCTGAACAAATACTTGCGTGTTCCCTCCATTTCTGAGATGCTACAGTGTCGCCTGGCATGAAGACTGAAGCATCTTTTCCAAACTTATTTCACACCTTACATTGTTGGGTCTAACAGCTAACCACACTGGGGTACCCAGTGCAGAGAATCCCCTCACAAGGCGCATATCCCTTGTTCACAGTACTCTCAGGGCATTTCATAGAACTACTCCACCCATCTAGGGGCAGCCTGATGGAATTACAGAGGTTCCAGACAGACCCACGTGCTCAAACCCTGACCTTGCTACTTATTAGATGCAGGAACTTGGAACTGTTCTTTGGTTCCTCTAACCCAGGAATTCTCACCCCTGGCTGCATATTAATATAAAACGTGAGGTTTAAATAACCAAAACCATAACCACAACCACACTGCCATACTCAGACCCTACTGCAGGCTCCTAAAGTCAGAAGAGGTGTAGGGGAGGGTCATGGTGCAAATACTTTTTAAAAGGTATTTTGTGTGATTCTCTTCTTATAGGCACTTAAGGTCCTAACTGTAGTTTGAAACCTCAATTTTGCTCTACTGTATATCAGTGATAGTACTGACCTATTTCTGAGGGTTATTATGAATTTTTAATTCTGCAACATGAGTAAAATGCCTAGAAAATATTAAATATATGATCAGTGAACTGTGATTATATTACTATTATCCACTTTGCTTCTAAGGCATTTTATCTGGGACCTCTGAAAGCTCTGTTACAGTCCAGCCTAAGTTTTGCACTCGACTCTGAACTCAAGGGCATATCTATCTGCCTACCTAGTGCTCGGCCCATAATTCAGCCCAGGAGAGCATAGGCATTATGAATGAACCATTCTTTCACCTCGAATGTTGCCTACCTTTGGTCCAAATATCCAAATCCCTCAAGGCCTATGTGAAATTCCACGTCTCTCCTCAACAACTTTTTCCCATCAAAACTCAGAGCTCTGATAGTGTAAATCATTCACCTGGCAACTGGTTATAACAACCCTTCCTTCATGATCTTATTTTAATTTGCTTTGCTGTTTTTTGTTTATATCTTGTCTCTCCAAATAGACATTCTATTTATACCTTTTTCATATCCCTCATAGGGCCTAATATGGCATATATTATACATGGCACATATTAAGAAAAATAAAATATCTTCTGACAAGGGGGAAAATAATTTTACTTTAATTTTAGTACAAACTGAAATGGGACAGAAATGGTAATATTAAAAAAAGATTTTAATTTCATGGTAACTAGTTATGCATTTTGTGTTGGTAAACACATATGGATGTCAGTTGCCAAAAATGATACTAAAATCATACAGCAAAAGCTACAGAGTTTGAGACACGGATTCTAGTTCCAATGTTATTAATATATAACTTGAGACCTTGAGCCAGTCAAGTCACTATTATGGTTTTCAGATTCTGTAAGAACCAGGGTTATTCACCAATCTGTAACGTAGCTTTCAGCCCTCACATTCTACATTTGTCACTAAGATTTTTAAATACAAGTGTGCTGAGTTACAGGCAATGAGGACCTCCCAATAGATAACACTATTCCCCTGGGAATGGAGGATAGAATTTTGAGAAAGTAAGAATTCAGGGAAAGAATGAAAACCCAGCCTGAATAAAGAAGGAAACAAAGAGCTTGGAATGAAGTGCGATTTGTGGGTCTCTACTGCCCTCCTCAGAAAGAAGGGGCTGTCTGCAGTGGGGCTGTAGGCACTTCAGACCTGGGGAGGGAGAAAGAAGCTTTTCTGCAGTCAAGACACAATGAGCAAGACTTT
Source organism: Bubalus kerabau (assembly GCF_029407905.1). Classification (NCBI taxonomy): domain Eukaryota; kingdom Metazoa; phylum Chordata; class Mammalia; order Artiodactyla; family Bovidae; genus Bubalus; species Bubalus kerabau. Next base: position 18,496,018 of record NC_073626.1, read on the forward strand.
CTTAGCAAAACAGTATGCAGGGTGGATTAAAGTATTATTGAGATAACAATATGCATGAGAGTCAGATGTACTAATTTGAAAGCTAGTCAAATCATCTTGATAATTATTCAAACCAACATTGATGAAGAAATTGCTATGCTTCTGTCAAAAGTGAAAGAGCTTCTATTTGGGGACACTATAAAACCTTATTTCTCCCCCTCAGATAAGCTGTCCCATTTCCCTATCTGGTGACTCTTGCAATAAGTGATTAAAATTTTTTATTGAAGCCACCACTGGCTCCTCATGTTTTTTTAAGCGTGTGTACAATGTAATGGTTCGGGGTGCCATCCACAGATGCATGTAACCGTCACCACCGTACTGGGTCATTAAGGGTCCTCCTGGTGGAACTCAGCCCACAGATGCATGCGCATCTCTCTGTCTCCACTGGAGGACGGGAGGCCAGACCCTTTCCTGCATCTTGTGCTTTGCATCTGCCACACTGTTTGAGTGAATTTCCTTCTTATCCCAGCTCTCTGTACAAAAGTAAGATAGTTGCTGGGTTGGTCAAAAATTCATGTGAGTTTTTCCATAGGACATTACAAAAAACCCACTTTTTGACCAACCCAGTCCAAAGAACCACCTCTAAAGTCACGGGTCTATGAGATCTTCTCCAAATCTTCCTGTCAAAATCAGCTTTGGAGATACTCAGTTCAACTGTTAAATGTCGAGGACCGAATAAAAATATTCCCAACCTTTTCAGCACTGTCCTCAAACCACACCAAAATGAAAGTAAAGGAATAAAAAGTCAAAAGAAGAAAGAGGACAGAATATAGTATCATCAGAGAAATTCTGACTTCAATAAAAGAAGTGACAGTTCTGTCAGAAAGTTTAGTAGAAAAAACAGCAATAAGGAAAACATATAAAGTGGGGGAAATATATATATATATATTTTTTTTCCTGTTCTCTGCAGGAAAAAATAATATAAAGAAACTAAACTAAATATAAAGAAACTAAAATGGTAAAGAAACTAAGTATAAGAAAATATAAAGTAACCAAAGAATAATAAACAATGATAGTATGTAAAGGCAAGAAAAATAAATCCTAAAATATCATAATAGGTGGCTTAAAATTTTTAAAGTAAATCAAGAAGTAACTGTTATGCATTTATCTTTAGAGATACAAAATAAATGCCAGAGAATAAGTAGCTAACAAAACAAAGAGATTGCCTTGGGGGAGCCAAATGTTGATGTTGCTTTCATTGTATGACTTTATATGAGATTGAATTAAACTAGCTGCCTGTAATATTTAAGTTCAAAAATTTATTTTAAAGGTAGATTGAAAATCAACTCATCACTCCCTTCTATCCTCTTAGACTCAACCAGACCTTGTTGCTACCTTCCTTGTATATTATGAGCGTCTACTTTGTCTCACTAACTGATTATAAGTTCTTTAAAGGGAAATGTCATGCTTTTATCCTGTGGTCCTTCCACACCTCCACCCAGTGGCTATTGGAAAAGCAAGCATACATTTGGGGAGTTGTCATATTGGGAACATACCTGTTATTGAAGGTGTTGCTACTCTAGACATCCTGCAGTATGTGGGGTGTTTCCACACCACAAAGAATCATCCTGCTGCAAACACTTTGAGAAATAGCAGGTAGCATGATATTGGACATGGTTTCCAGTCAACATACCAAGATGCTGAAAGGATGAAGATTTTCAAGCCAATGGTGTCATCTGTAACTTATTGTGAAAGAGCTGAATCGGTCTTTCAGATAAGGTAATGCATGTGTTTTATTAGAACTCAGGGTAACAAGAAAATAAGGAAAGTACTCTGAAATATTTCACTTCTACCCCCAGAAGACTCTGAGTCAGTCACTTTGAGTTACAGCCACAGAATCCATATTTGTGTAAAGGTCATTAGAATATTCTACTGCTGTCAGGTCTGGAAATCCCAAGGTTAGAGGAGGATGAAGTAGAAAATGAGATAAAGAAGAGAATTTTGAGTTTCTAAAAGAAAAATTTCCATCCTATTCTGTTTGTCCAGAGATAATACTCGCTGTCATCTCAATTTGCCAATAGGCATTTTTTTTTTCCCCAGCATTGGAGTTTGCCTCAGTTAAACTCAGAACAGTTGTATTCACGTAGGGTCTATAGCAAGTTTCACAGATGAACTTAGCTAGAGCAATATTTGACATCAACATACCTTATCTATTGAGACAATAAATTCACTTTCAAATTGCTAAGAAAACATGAATTTTTCTTACATGTAGGCCATCAGCCTACAGATTTTATAGCTATCTGGGGACATGGACACTGTTAATCCATGAATAATTATGTCTGTCTTTTAAATAAGCTGTTTCTTAGAGTTTTATAATAAAGTCTGTAACTATCAGCCCTAAAGAATTTGCCAACAGGTAATAATAAAATAAAGCTCAAAATGAACTCCAGCCTCAGATGTGAGGACCTATGTGGTATTATTAAATATTATGCTGTCTAGTCACCAAACAGTGACCCCATGGCCAAATAAACATTTGAAGAACTGCTCAGTTGCTCTATCAATCAAACTAGGTAAAGTTAAAACAGCAACCTAATATTTTTACCTGGCAAAATAGCCAATATCATTAAAATCAGAATGCCTTGTGTCAATTACATGCACACAAAAAAGATTATACAAAAGGATTTTTTCCCATTAAAAAGCAATCTAAATATTCCACAATAGGAGGATGATTAAATGAGTGAACGGATAAGTGGGAGAGGACATGGGTAAACCTGTGGCTGATTCATGCTGATGTTTGGTAGAAACCAACACAATGCTGTAAAGCAATTATCTTTCAATTAAAAATAAATACATTTGAAAAAATGAGTAAACAGTCAATTATTTAGAGATTAAAATCATGTTTTCAAAGACTATATATAGACTTGCAGAAATAGTTATCATAAAATAATTTGTTAAGGTATAAAAATCCATATATAGCATCAGTTTCATAACTCATACATAAACATTCACATATATATACAAATGTGTGTTTGTATATATACACACACAGATATATATACAATGTACCAATCAAGTAGTGTTTCTGTATGGTTGAGATTATGAGCATTTTTTATTTTCTTTTTACCTTCTTATTATTTTCAAATTTTGCATGATGAAAATCTGTTTCTCATATATATATATATATATATATATACACACACACACACACATATAGTATATATATGTGTATATATGTATAGTTGAGTTACAATATTGTGTTAGTTTCAGGTGTACAGTAATATGATTTAGTTAATGGCACCCCACTCCAGTACTTTTACCTGGAAAATCCCATGGACAGAGGAGCCTGGTGGGCCGCAGTCCATGGGGTCGCTAAGAGTCAGACACAACAGAGCGACTTCACTTTCACTTTTCACTTTCATGCAATGGAGAAGGAAATGGCAACCCACTCCAGTGTTCTTGCCTGGAGAATCCCAGGGACGGGGGAGCCTGGTGTTCTGCTGTCTATGGGGTCGCACAGAGTCGGACATGACTGAGGTGACTTAGCAGCAGCAGCATACTATTTTTTGCTTGCTTCTTTTCCATTATAGTTTATCATAAGATATTAAATAGAGTTCCCTGTGTTATACAGTAAATGCTTGTTGTTTACCTATTGTATATACAGTAATGTGCATCTATTAATCTCATATTCCTAATTTATCCCTCCCCCTCCTTTCATTTTGGTAACTGTAGGTTTGTTTTCTATGTCTGTGAGTCTGTTTCTGTTTTCTAAATAAGTTCATTTATACTGCTTTTTAGATTCCACATATAAGGGATATCATATATTTGTTTTTAGCTGATTTATTTCACTTAGTACGATAATCTCTAGGTCCATCCATGTTGCTGCAAATGGCATTATTTCATGTTTTGTTATGTATCTTTTTAATCAGAAAAAATAAACAGAGTTGTGTTATTTGCTCAGCAACACTTGCAACCCCATGGATAACACTCGCCAAGTGGGGGAGGTTAGTTGCTCAGGGCAAAAGGCTGCAATTCCAGAGAGACTTGAAGGACTGATTCAATTAGAGAAGAAAAAAAAAATCATTACATTTTTTTCCCCATCTAAGATGTTTTTAATACGTTTTCAGAGTTAGAAGTAGAATAAAATATACCACGTGGAATACTAAATCATGAAGAAATAGATCCCTTTTGCAAGGGTGTGTTTTGAAATTATCATTATAAGTGAATTTATTCACAGTGCATTGGGCTTTGTAATAAAACAGCACCCTTCTCTCTCTGTGTCTCATGGTTCCTCTGCTATCTCGCCACACTTCTGAACTAAAATAAATCAAATTACCCCAACAAAAAGCAGAGTATTCTCCAAAGAGGGGCCTTGTGTCCCTCCCTTTATTCTATATTGTGCTTGAATAAAACACATGAGACCCTCTCATTGAATCCGTTTAAATATCAAGCCTTTAGAAAAACCAGGCATCCTCTTCTTCCCAAATGCACGTACAATTTCCATTAATGTTAATAAGAGCTATGTGAAGGGATGAGGAAAACCATTCCCATTATGTTTTATTACATTTTTATTTTATGAACTGGTCTCTTGGATGATAAATCAACGCTACTGCAAAACCATAATTCTTTGGGGAAAACCTCCATGAAATTTCCCTTCTTTGTGCTATTCTGCTGCTGTCAAAAAGAAAAATCCCAAAAACTAAACACAAGCTGAATGCTTTTGATCTGTGATGACTAGTGTACTGTAGATGACACCCCAATAAAATGCCAACTGCATTGTTCATAATTAGCAGCAACGGCAGTTTTGCTAAAAAGAAAAAGAAAAAAAAAAACTGCCTGAGATAATTATTGCATTTTACAAATATCCACTCAGCAGCTGGCAATTAGATAACCCAGAATCAAATTATGCCCACCATTAGATAAGTCTCAGGCACCTAAATGCTTCAGAGTTCCATTTGGCAGAAGTCTAATTATGGTGACAAGGCCCAGCCCTGTGGCTGGCCACACAGAAATGGCCTTATTTGCCTTTGCTCCAAGAGGTATGGATACAGGATTCAACCTCAGTTCACTAATCTTTACCATTTCCATGTGGCGGATACTCCACTGGATCTGTCCATTTCAGTATACTCCTTTGTGTTTTGTGCCCAGCCTTACCTCTGCTCAAGGAGCTCCCTGAAATTAAAAAAAAAAAAAAAAAAAAAAAAACAACTCTCCTTTCCTTCTTTCTCACTTGGGCCCCTTTCTCTCCATAAACACTTTTCCCCAAAATTCTGGTCCACGTGGTTCTTTTGTCTTTTGGGAAAAAAAAAACAAACTTCATTTTTTAGAGCAGTTTGAGATTCACAGCAAAATTGAGCATAGAGTTTCCATATATCCACTGCCCCATGCAGGACAGCCTCTTCCACACCATAGTACAAGTGTTACAGTCGACGAATTGACACCTTATTATAACCCAAAGTCTGTAGTTTACAGTAGAGTTTATGCTTTGTGTACCTTCTATGGATTCTGGCAAATGTATAATGATTTGTATCCACTATTACAGGATCATACAGAAGAGTGTCACTGCCTAAAAATCCCCTCTGCTCTGCCTATTTATCCCACTCTTTTCCCTTAAGCCCTGGCAGGCATGGATCTTTTAACTGTCTCCCTAAGTTTTGCCTTTGCCAGAAAGTCATATAGCTGGAATCATAGTGTTTAGCCTTTGCAGATTGACTTCTTTCAATTAATATGCATTTAAGTTTTCTCCACATCTATTCATGGATTGATAGCTCATTTCTTTTTAATGCTGAATAATATTCCATTGCCTGGGTGCTATGAGGTTTTTTTTTTAATTATTATTTTATCACTAATAATTTTTCCAGATTTATTGAAATATAATTGATATATAACATTTTGTAAGCTTAAGGTGTATAACACAGTGATTTAATACACATATATACTTCAAAATGATGATCACGATAGAGCTGGTTAACACATACATCACCTCATATGACTATTGTGTGGGGGTGGAGGTAAGAAAATTTAAGATCTACTCTCATAGCAACTTTCAAGTGTGTAATACAGTATTGTTACAATAGTCTCTATGCTGTATATTACATTCTCCAGGGCACCACAGTCTATTTATCCATTTACCTACCGAAAAACAGTTGCTTGCAAGTTTTGGCAATTATAAAGTATATATAAACATCCACGTGCAGATTTTTGTGTAGACATAAATTTTCCGTTCATTTGAGTAAATACCAAGGAGCACGACTGCTGAATTGTTCAGTATGTCTAGTTTTCTAGGAAACTGCTGAATTCTCTTTCAAAGTGGCAGTAGCATTTTTGCATTTCCTCTCTTTGACTGAGAGTTCCTGATGCTCCACACCCTCCCCAACATTTTGTGTTGTCAGTGTTTCGGATTTTGGCTATTCTAACAGGTGTGTAGTCATTTCTCATTGTTTTAATTTGCAATTCTTTAGTGGCTCATAATGAGGTATCTGCTCAGATCTTTTCCCCATTTTAAACTTTATAGTACCTAATTATTTCCTCTCCTTCCCAGTATTCAGCTAAGACCAGTGAAGCCCAAATCATGACTTACTGGTGAGGGGAATTAGTAGGCGTTGAGGGAGAGTAACTGGCAATTAACTTAACCTTTCTGAGACTTAGTTCTTCATGTCTACAACTGTAATTATACTTGCCTTATAGGGTGTTTATGAACATTAACTGAGGTGGCATAATATAGTAGCTACTACAATCCATGGGATAGCACGTGCTCCAAAAAAAAATTTTTTTCACTTTTCTTATATCTTGAACTTTGAATTCACTTTCAAGAAAATAAATTGTCTCCTTAGATGAATGTATATGTTCTCTGTTGTCAGAAACCAGACAACACTGTAATTCAACATAGTTCCCATCTCAGGTTTAACTGGGAGCCAAATGCATTGGCCAAGTGTTGTTTTTTTTTTTTTTCTACTCAATTCTTATTCCTGCAAGACTTCACTTCTGCATTTTTTATATAGCTGAGAAATAATTTTCAATTAAATAATCTCAATTATCTCAAAATGTTAAATACAAAAATGCACATATCAATTTAGTTACAAATTGTACATAATGGAAAAGCATTGTATTAAAACATACAAAAATTTGAGGGTTACTCCTAGCTTGGGCTTCCCAGGTGGCACTAGTGGTAAAGAATCTTCCAGCCAATGCAGGAGACATAAGAGACACACGTTCAATCCCTGGGTCAGGAAGGTCCCCTGGAGGAGGGCATGGCAACCCAGTCCAATATTCTTGCCTGGAGAATCCCATGGACAGAGGAACCTGGTGGGCTACAGTCCAGGGGGTGGTAAAGAGTCAGACACAACTGAAGCAACTTAGCACACATGCCCGCAATCCTAGCTCTAAAACTAACTAGCTTATATGCTTAGGCAGGTGATTTAATATTAAAAGGTCTTAGTAAAACTAAATGATTTGTGAGACCATTTAAAATTATAATATGCAATTATTCTGATCTTAAATAGACATACTCAAAATAGACATTATGCTCTATATAATTTTCTTACTGTGTCAAATTTTTAGGACAAAAATTTAATGTACATCTTAAGAAAATGTCTACTACTATCTCTCTCTTTAGCATGCTTTTACATACATGAAACTAGGGTAGAAAAGACACTTAAGCCTCCACAACTAATAGAACTTAATCTTTAAATGAAGAGAAAGCTTTCTTAAAAATCTTTTGAGAAGATCTGAATTTCCATTTAACTTGTCCAATATCTGTGTTTTGGCAAAAACATTATACAATGGAAGGAACAGAGGATTAAGTAGCAAATAAGAAAGTACACCTGTAGTCAGAACAAAAAAAATACGGTCTCTAAGTAAACAGCTAAATATTTTTGCATACTTAAATAACTTCATATTTTAAAACCTAAGCTATTTAAATTTTAAATTACAATACTATTAAGTTATTTTGTGAAAATAAGTAATAATCATGTTTTATAAAAATGGATAGTAAAATGATACCATTTTAGCATTAACTGATATATGTTTCTAATGCAGTGGTAATTGAAGAAAATTTATCCATATTCTTCCATATTAATGTATAACATATTTTCATGTATTGACATAGTTCCCTTGCTGCTGCTAAGTCACTTTAGTCATGTCTGACTCTGTGCAAACCCAGAGACGGCAGCCCACCAGGCTCTTCTGTCCCTGGGATTCTCCAGGCAAGAATACTGGAGTCGGTTGCCATTTCCTGTTCCAATGCATGAAAGTGAAAAGTGAAAGTGAAGTTGCTCAGTCATGTCCGACTCTTCGCGACCCCATGGACTGTAGCCTACCAGGCCCCTCCGTTCATGGGATTTTCCAGGCAAGAGTACTGGAGTGGGGTGCCATGGCCTTAGACACTTATTAATCCCATCTTGTTAATATAGGTTTGTTCGACTTGTTATTCTGTCCTGTAGTCATTTTCCTTTGCTATTGCTATTGTTAGTTATGCAGGAAAAAATGAAATTAACTTACCAGGGCAAAAATGCATTTATTTATTCAGTTCCGTATGTCAGCTCTCCTAACTTAGTAAGGAAAGCAAACATTTCCAAACAGTGTACCTTAAGCTGTAGATTTTTATTTGTTATAACCTGCTAATTGTCTTCCACGACCAGTGTAAGACTAAGTGCCCATGTATCATTTCTTCCCTTTAAACTGAGACCAGTACATAGCAGTCCTTTAAACAGAACATCTGTCTGATAACCTCTCAAGACCCTTTCTAGTAGACATTTTTCTGGCTATAAAAGCAAAGGGTCATTCATTATGACCCTGGTCTTCCTATTGTAGGTAGGCCATTCATACCTACAATATATTTTCTCTTAATAGAACTTATTTACTCATTAGGTGGCTATTTACTGGGATTAAAATATATTAACAGCCAGAGAGCCCTCATAAATACTCAAGGACAATGGCTTTTCTCACATGCTACCTTAATTTCATAACTTTAGTCTTTTAAAATCATTATACTTGTCTCATCTTCTCAAAACATCCTCTAATAATATTTTGAAAACTTTGGCAGGTTAACTAGAATTAAAAGCACAGAAAACACCAGACAGCACATCATGTTTTACCAGAATAGGCTAATTTCAAATCTGACTTTCTGAGAAAAAAAAAAAAAAGATAAAAAATATTTTAAAAGAATGATCCTTTTTCTTTAATAGGTATTATGCTAACAATATTTCAAGACACTTGAATTGTTCCAAATATAAATGAAATGCTGGCAACATTGAAGTATGTAAATTCAGAAAAAGGAAACCCAGGGTTAATTCATAATCCAACCCAAAATAATGTTTTTAAGGGGTCCATATGCTACTTCCTATGCTAAATGTCTTCCTTTCACATGTGCTAACATCCTGTTTTCATTGCAGGATATCAAATGCAGGAAGTGAGTTGTATCCATTTTCTTCCTCATTTGATATTAAGAAGTTAGGAAAAGCATATTGGAGAACACTGGCTTAGAGAGTCAGAAACTTGGCTCTACCAAGACTCTGGCAGTAACACTTTATAATGCTAACACTTCACTTTTCTAAACAATTATAATTTACTCAATGCTTTATGTCTGTAAAATATAAGCAGTGCTTGAAAAAAGTAAAGGACAAGCAGGATAGTTTCTCCGATTAAGAAAGAGAAGCTCTAATGAAAAACGAGTTCAGTTATATAATTTTGGGGGAAGTCAAAGGCCCCCACCAGAAGGAAAGGCAATCCTAAAAAACATCCTTCGAATTCTCAGCACAGATGGCAAACCACAAGAACCTAGCCTGACACAGGTTTTGCATGAGAATGTCAGATCTGATTCCTCAAGCTGATGTTCCCAAATCAAAATGTATGACTGATGGTCTTTGTTTTTCACAAGATCAGGGAACCCTACAATGGAGATTTTCAGGAAGTTATTGAAAAGCGGGTTGTGAGAAAAGTTAACAACATATCTCAATATGCCTAATGACTTTCCCAAGTTTGGACTGAACGTCCTATATTTCAGGAAACCTAATTTCCTGTTTTGTTTTTGTTTTTATTTTTTATTTTTTTATTTTACCATGTAACCCAGAAGAGTAAGGACCTAGATCATTCACATTTTATTGTTATTTTGCTTCAGTTCAGCCGCTCAGTTGTGTCCAATTCTTTGCGACCCCATGAATCGCAGCACGCCAGGCCTCCCTGTCGGTCACCAACTCCCGGAGTTCACTCAGATTCACGTCCATCGAGTCAGTGATGCCATCCCAATTCTGCATGTGCTATTGTCACGTGGCTCCTCTCAGGCTCAACATCTAATTTTTTGCCATTAAGAATATTCTGCCCCATTCTGTTTGCCCCCCAACCTCACATATACACATCACAACCCTATACCTGCATTCCTAGTTGACCATGAATATACAAAATGACCAGGAATCTTAACTGAGGAGGAAACTTGCATCCTGGCTGAACACACTGAACCTAATTTTAAGTATTAGATCATAACGGATTTAGGAAAAACATCGAGAGGCAATATTTACTATTTTAACTTTTTAAAGCCTATGCTAGTCCATTTTGAAATTATATAATATTATATCTGAAAACAGAAAAAAATAGGTGACTCCACATAAGATGAAAAGGGGAAATGAAGGTGTCATTATCAGTTTTTACTACTACAAGTTTAAGCCTTCTGACAGTGGCTTTACTATCTTGTTAGCAAATGAAACTGAAACGATGGCTACAAACTGTGATGACAGAGGCAAGAACTGAAGCAATCGATATGGTAGGATGAAAAGGGGTGTCCCCAAGATGTTCAGCTCCTAAGCCCTGGAAGGGCTTCTCAGGTGGCTCAAAGGTAAAGAATCCACCTACCAAGGCAGGAGATGTGGGTTTGATCCCTGGGTCAGGAAGATTCGCCTGGAGGAGGAAATGGCAACACACTCCAGTATTCTTGCCTGGAAAATTCCATGGACAGAGGAGCTTGGCGGGCTACAGTCCATGTGGTCACAAAGAGTCAGATATGGCTGAAGTGACCATTATTGTTCAGTCACTAACATGGACCCAGCACACCAGGCTTCCGTTGCTGTTGTTGTTCAGCTGCTCAGCCATGTCTGACTCTTTGCAATCGCATGGACTGCAGCAAGCCCGGCTTCCCCTGTCCTTCACTATCTCCCAGAGCTTGCTAAAACTCTTGTCTGTTTAGTCAGTGATGCCATCCAACCATCTCATCCTCTGTCATCCCCTTCTCCTCCTGCCTTCAATATTTCCTAGCATCAAAGTCTTTTCTAACGAATCTCCACTTTGCATCAGGTGGCCAAAGTATTGGAGCTTCAGTTTCAGCCATCAGTCCTTCCAATGACTATTCAATCTTTATTTTCTTTGGGATTGATTAGTTTGATCTCCTTGCAGTCCAAGGGACTTTTAAGAGTCTTCTCCAACACCACAGTTCAAAAACATCAATTCTTTGGTGCTCAGCCTTCTTTGTGGTCCAACTCTCACATTCATACATGACTACTGGAAAAACCATAGCTTTGACTAGATGGGGCTCTGTCAGCAAAGTAATGTCTCTGCTTTTCCATATGCTTCCTAGGTTGTTCATAACTTTTCTTCCAAGGAGCAAGCATCTTTTAATTTCATGGCTACAGTCACCATCTGCAGTGATTTTGGAGCCCAAGAAAATAAAGTCTCTAACTGTTTCTATTGTTTCACCATCTGTTTGCCATGAAGTGATGGGACCAGATGCCATGATCTTACTATTTTTAATGTTGAGTTTTAAGTCAGCTTTTTCTCTCTCCTCTTTCACTTTCATCAAGAGGCTCTTTAGTTCTTTTTCGATTTCTGCCATAAGAGTGATGTCATCTGCATAGCTGAGGTTGTTGATATTTCTCCTGTCAATCTTGATTCCAACTTGTGCTCTATCCAGCCTGGCATTTTGCATGATGCATTCAGCATGTAAGTTAAGTAAGCAGGGAGACAATATACAGTTGTTACAGAAGAACTGTACAAAAAAGATCTTCATGACCAAGATAATCACAATGGTGATTATCTCACCTAGAGCCAGACATCCTGGAATGTGAAGTCAAGTGGGCCTTAGAAAGCATCGCTATGAACAAAGCTAGTGGAGGTGATGGCATTCCAGTTGAACTATTTCAAATCCTAGAAGATGATGCTGTGAAAGTGCTGCACTCAATATGCCAGCACATTTGGAAAACTCAGCAGTGGCCACAGGACTGGAAAAGGTCAGTTTTCATTCCAATCCCAAAGAAAGGCAATGCCAAAGAATGTTCAAACTACCACACAATTGCACTCATCTCACACGCTAGTAAAGTAATGCTCAAAATTCTCCAAGCCAGGCTTCAGCAATACGTGAACCGTAAACTTCAAGATGTTCAAGCTAGTTTTAGAAAAGGCAGAGGAACCAGAGATCAATTGCCAACATCTGCTGGATCATCAAAAAACCAAGAGAATTCCAGAAAAACATCTATTTCTGCTTTATTGACTATGCCAAAGTGCCAGGAGCCGGTGAGGCTTTCCACTCATGACAAAGGTCATGAGGAAGGAGGCTCGGCATACTCAAAGGCGGGATCGAGCCTCAGGAGTCCCCCTGGATATTCTCAAGCATCTACCCCCAAAAACCAGAGTCTGCCTACTTTATTGCTTTGTGCTCTCACCTCTGACTTTACTGGGGGCTGTCCACCACCACCATCTCACTCTCTCTGTCAAAGAGTTAACTTACAGCTCCAATTAATAAAGTTGCTGGGCAACTAGGAGTGTTTAAATCTAAACCCCTCAGATAGCTCTCTAACTCGCCTGACAAGTTTACCCGGACTCCTACAGCTATGCATACGATTGTTTACAGTCTCCCAGCCTCAAGAGGCATGAGAAGCTTAAGATATTCAAATAGCTTAGAGCCTCTCAGAGAGTTAGAAACTGTCAAAATAAAATTAGTAAAAGATTTCATTGATGAGCCAATGCTTGTTGCCAAGTTTTCACATCCCCTGTATTGTATCCTTGAATATGTATTAATTAATATAGTTAGTATGTAGAAAAAATAAGTAGTGGCCTTGGTGTTAGCAACTTTAGACCCTTAAGGTAATAAATTCTTTCCTTTGTTGTAAACCCATTGCACATCTGCCCTATAGGAATGCAATTTTATCTAACACCTTCGGAAGATGGCACCAAACCTTAAAATAATTACTCTTGGAGAAAATAAGTCTTACAGTTGACAAACCATTATCAAGAGTCATAAAATGTTAATAGGCCTTCTGGCCAGAAGATGATGTAAATCACCTAAACCATTTGTATACAATAAATTTGCAGGAAAGAAACCCTGGTTTTTGATAAGGATCAAAGACTGCTGACTTTGCATCCCCTATTATCCTCTATGTGTAACTTAGGGTATAAAAGCCCCTGTTGAAAATGAAGCTACAGGCCTTGCTCACCAAAGCTTGGTCTCCCCATGTCATTCTTCCCCTCAACTTCCAGCTGAGTCTCCATCTGGAGCACGGAAATCCTCTGCGACCATTTATTTGCCTGGGCTTCTAAGACCCACTCGAGAAGGTGTCTGAGGTGGGGCACCTTCCGCTATTCGAGAGGGCGCCTATGGCCTCCATGGTCAGAGCTAACCTGGTGTCACAGGTTATATTGATTTTCCACGTAAACCAAGCTACTCAGCTTCTTTTCTCCACTGAATTTTCCTACTGAGCTATCCTCATGCTATTACTCTTTATATCTTTGATAAATAAATAAATAAATAGGTTGCCGAAGCCGTCTCTCCTTCAAATACCCTGGATCAGCTGGGGCTGGACCTCGGCACCAAATCCTTTGACTGTGTGGATCACAATAAACTGTGGAAAATTCTGAAAGAGATGGGAATACCAGACCACCTGACCTGCCTCTTGAGAAACCTGTATGCAGATCAGGAAGCAACAGTTAGAACTGGACATGGAACAACAGACTGGTTCCAAATAGGAAAAGGAGTACGTCAAGGCTGCATATTGTCACCCTGCTTATTTAACTTATATGCAGAGTACATCATGAGAAACGCTGGACTGGAAAAAGCACAAGCTGGAATCAAGATTGACGGGAGAAATATCAATAACAGATATGCAGATGACACCACCCTTATGGCAGAAAGAGAAGAGGAACTAAAAAGCCTCTTGATGAAAGTGAAAGAGTTGAGTGAAAAAGTTGGCTTAAAGCTCAACATTCAGAAAACTAAGATCATGGCACCTGGCCCCATCACTTCATGGGAAATAGATGGGGAAACAGTGGAAACATTGTCAGACTTTATTTTTGGGGGGCTCCAAAATCACTGCAGATGGTGACTGCAGCCATGAAATTAAAAGACGCTTACTCCTTGGAAGGAAAGTTATGACCAACCTAGACAGCATATTCAAAAGCAGAGACATTACTTTGCCAACAAATGTTCATCTAGTCAAGGCTATCGTTTTTCCAGTAGTCATGTATGGATGTGAGAGTTGGACTGTGAAAAAAGCTGAGCGCCTAAGAATTGATGCTTTTGAACTGTGGTGTTGGAGAAGACTCTTGAGAGTCCCTTGGACTTCAAAGAGATCCAACCAGTCCATTCTAAAGGAAATCAGTCCTGGGTGTTCTTGGGAAGGACTGATGCTAAAGCTGAAACTCCAATACTTTGGTCACCTCATGCGAAGAGTTGACTCATTAGAAAAGACCCTGATGCTGGGAGGGATTGGGAGGCAGGAGGAGAAGGGGACGACAGAGGATGAGATGGCTGGATGGCATCACTGACTCGATGGACATGAGTTTGAGTGAACTCCAGGAGTTGATGATGGACAGGGAGGCCTGCGTGCTGCAATTCAAGGGGTTGCAAAGAGTCAGACATGACTGAACGACTGAACTGAACTGAACTGACAATATACAGCCCTGACATACTCCTTTCCCAATTTGGAACCAGTCTATTGTTTCATGTCCAGTTCTAACTGTTGCTTCTTGACTTGCATAGCGGTTTCTCGGAAGGCAGGTAAGGTGGTCTGGTATTCCCATCTCTTTAAGAATTTTCCAGTTTGCTGTGACCCACACAGTCAAAGGCTTTAACATAGTCAATGAAGCATAAGTAGAGGTTTCTCTGGAATTCTCTTGCTTTTTCTGTGATCCAACGGATGTTGGCAATTTGATCTCTAGTTCCTCTGTCTTTTCTAAATCCAGCTTGAATATATGGAAATTTTTCATTCACGTACTGTTGAAGCCTAGATTGGAGAATTTTTAGCATTACTTTGCTAGCATGAGAAATCAGTGCAATTGTGTGGTAGTCTGAACATTCTTTGTCATTGCCCTTCTTTGGGATTGTAATGAAAACTGAACTTTTCCAGTCTTGTGACCACTGCTGAGTTTTCCAAATTTTCTGGCATATTGAATGTAACACTTTAACAGCATCATCTTTTAGTATTTGAAATAGCTCAGTTGAAATTCCATCTCCTCCACTAGCATTGTTCATAGTGATGCTTCCTAAGTCCATGTGACTTTGCACTCCAGGATGTCTGCCTCTAGATGTGTGATCATGGTTATCTGGCTTCCAAGCTTCCCTGCCCTTCACTATCTCCTGGAATCTGCTCAAATTCATGTCTATTGAGTCCATGATGCCATCCAACCATATCCTCTGTTGCCCCCTTCTCCTTTGTCCTCAATTTTTCCCATTTCAGGGTCTTTTCCAATGAGGTAGCTCTTTGCATCAAGAGGCCAAGGTAATGGAGCTTCAGTTTCAGCATCAGTCCTTCCAATGTATATTCAGCATTGATTTCCTTTAGGACTGACTTTTTTGATCTCCTTGTTGTCCAAGGGACGCTCAAGAGTCCAGTACAATTCAGAAGCATCAGTTCTTGGGCTTTCAGCCTTCTTTATGGTCCAGCTTTCACATCTGTACATGACTACTGGAAAAACCACATCTTTGACTCTACAGACCTTTGTCAGCAAAGTGATGTCTCTGATTTTTAATATGCTGTCTAGGTTTGGCATAATTTTTCTTCCAAAGAGCAAGTATCTTTTAACTTCATGACTACAGTCACCATCCACAGTGATTTTGGAGCCCAAGAAAATAAAATCTATCAATGTTTCCATTTTTTCCCAGATGCCATGATCTTAGTTTTTTCAATGTTGAGTTTTAAACCAGCTTTTTCACTCTCCTCTTTCTTCTTCATTAGGAGGTTCTTCTTTTTTGCTTTCTATCATTAGAGTGGTATCATCTGCATATCTGGGCTTCCCTGATGGCTCAGATGATAAAGAATTTGCCTGCCAATGCCGGAGATGCAAAAGACACAGGTTCAATCCCTTTGATGGGAAGATCTCTTGGAGGAGGAAATGGCAACCCACTCCAGTATTCTTGTCTGGGAAATTTCATGGACAGGGAAACCTGGGAGGCTACAGTCCATGGGACTACAGAGCTGGACAGGACTGAGCGACTGAGCACATCTTCACACATTGGCATATCTGAGGTTATTGTTATTTCTCCTGGCAATCTTGATTCCAGCTTGTGACTCATCCAGCCTGGCAAGGCACAAGCCCTGGAAATTGTAAGTGTTACTTTAAACAACAAAATGACTTCCCAAATGCAAATAATCTACGGATTTTTAGATGGGAGGATTATTCTAGATTATTTGGGTGGTGCTTAAGTGCAATAACATATGTCTTTATAAGAGAGAGGCAAAGAAAGCAATGTGACACAAAGAAAGCAATGTTACCCTTCAGGCTTTGAAGATAAAGGGCCCAGGGGAAAGGAATGCAAAAATGTGGCTTTAGAAGATGGAACAGAAACTCAACAAGAATTACCAAGGGAATACCTTGATTTTTAGCTCAGGAAAACTGATTTCAGTCTTCCAGAACTGTAAACACACAATAAATAGATGTTATCTTAAGCAACCAACTTTGTGGCAATATGTTACAGCAGCAATAAAAAAAATAAAATAAAATAGAACATGCAGTTAAATAAGGTTATAATGTGACAGAGCTTGGGAGAAGGCAAATGAAACAGGCCAAGAGTTTTCAGACTGAATAAAATAAGACACCAAAATCTATTTTCTGGACAATGCTGAATTGAATAGAATAGTAAAGTGAATAAATCAACTTCCAGTTGATTTGTTTGGACAAAGAAATTAACAGAAAAGCAATGGTCTATGCCACAGAGATATTGGCAGTTAGATTTTATTTGGAAATATCTAAAATGTCTAGACCACAAAAATAAATGAATCAAAGTCATTCATGATACATAAAATATATATCACAATGATAATGAGTAATTTTGCATAAGATCATTAAAGACAAGGAAAAATCATCATTTTCATAGATTCTGGGCAGATCCTTCATAAAAATAAATCAACAAAGAAACAAATAACAGAACTCTTTTCCACTGAAGTACTCACTGAAAACACAGCACATATGCAAAATATTAACAACCACAAAAACAACAGACACGATGGCAACAGAATTCTCTTTATTGGCAATATCATACTAATTGACTGGAAATCTTGCCCCTTTCAAGAAGGTTTGTGTTTTTTTGATAAATGGATCAAAGGCAAACATAAGGAAGGATAAAAGTATACTTGGGCTATGCACTCTGCTCCATCATGTCTGACTCCTTGCAGTCAAATGAACTGTAGCCTGCCAGACTCCTCTGTCCATGGAATTTTCCAGGCAAGGATACTGGAGTGGGGTGCCATTTCCTACTCCAGGGGATCTTCCCGACCCAAGGATTGAACCTGGGTCTGCCTGCATTGTCAGGTGGATTTTTTACCACTAAAGCCACCTGGGAAACCCTAAACTTGGGCTGCATGTGTGCTTAACAGAAAGAAACACATTTGAGTAAGAAATCTAAGGAAAGACTTCCTTATTGCTGACCAATATGGATGAAGTACACATTTGTCTAGGGCTCATTCTATGCTAATAATAATGCTTTAATTCTCTATTGTATACCATAATGGATTAAGAAAACATCTGAAATCTCCAATAAAATATAAATTTCTATTTCAGATACTTTTTCATTTTCTACCTTCCTCTTTCCCAGTCTTGTCTGTTTCAATATGACTGGTTAGATACATCCTTCTGCTAAAGACAATGAAAATCCCAGGCTTTCAAATAAAAAAATAAAGAATTTACTAGACAATATATAAGCAAAGCTGAACATTCAGGGAAATAAACAGATTTTTGAAGTCAGATATAGTCTAAAAGCAATTTTCAAATCTAGATAAATTTAGTTTGTATTTCTACAGGCCTTCATAGTACTTGAAGGAGAAGACAAAGTTTAGTGTCCTCCAAATGGTGGTTCTAACAAGAGATACCCCATTATAAAGCTGAAATCACAAGAGCTATATACTTATTGTAAGTGTGATGAAGAAGTAAACCTAGATGGAAGTCCATTTTCAAGAACAACAAAGAAAACTGCCCTGGAACTAAAACATGGTGTAGAGTCTAGCAGACAGGTTTCAACATGAAAGATCATAATTACAAGCTGGCCCTCAAAAGGATTAGAAGTTTTAAATTACATAGCCTGTATCATCCAAGATAATCTCAAGTCATTAAGTAAGTCAAGGATATACTATAACTTTTACCACCCCCAAAGTACCAGTCAGAAACAAGTGCAGTATCATCTGCAGAAAATATATCACAATAGCTGTGGAAAAGACTCAGAAATATTTTTCCAAGAAAAATGAGTGGCTTCTTAATTAAAAATCAGAAAGAAAAGGAAAAAAAGTTGCCTTGACTGACAGTCCACAGAAACAGTAGACAAAAGGAGGCCCTGTAAAGATTTTAAATATTGGAATAATCAAGGATAAAATACAAAATTATTTTAATTTATAAGCTCTAAAGAAGTTAAAGCCAGTTTAAAATAATTTTAATGAATTAAAAGTATGCAAAACATAACAAAATAGATCCTATAGAAAGGAACAGTGTAATAACTGAAATTTAAAAGTGAATGGATAAATATATAGCCGTTAAATAGATATGAAGAGACAATAAATTGGAATGTTGGTTTAGTAAGAAGTTATCTAATGAGCAACATTAAAAGAACAGAAAGATAAAAAAGAGAACAGAAGTTGAAACACAAAAGTTGAAGGACAAATGTGTAGTATACACTTCAAAGAAGTCTAGATGGGAATAAACAGTAAGTACAGCAGAGGCAATATTTGAATACTGGTTACTAATTTATGAAAGACACCATGAATATGGAGAAACTGATGAATCCCAACTAGGATATTTAAAAAGAAACCTACATCAAGACTTATTATAATAGAGTTTAAGAACAATAAATAAAAATGAGAAAATCTGAAAAGCTCCCAAGTGAAAGGTTACCTTAAAAAAGTGACAGATATACATCTGTAATTCCAGCAGTCATACTGTAAACTAGAGACAGTATATTGATCTTCAATGAAAGACAAAGTTACTGCCAACCCTAAAATTTTATGCCCAGAAATACTGATTTCATGAATGGAGGAAACATGATTACCAAAAAAGAAAAACAAAAAATTTACCACCAATAGACTTTCAGGAAATTCTGAAAGATATATATCAACAATCTACAAACAACTCAGGGAGCTTAATATCATCAAAACAAAGAACCCAATCAAAAGATGGGCAGAAGACCTAAAAAGACATTTCACTAAAGACAACATATAGATGACCAAAAGGCACATGAAAAGATGTTCAGAATTACTAATTAGCATTCAGTTCAGTTCAGTTCAGTCGCTCAGTCGTGTCCGACTCTTTGCAACCCCATAAATCTCAGCACGCCAGGCCTCCCTGTCCATCACCAACTCCCGAAGTTTACCCAAACTCATGTCCATCGAGTCAGTGATGCCATCCAGCCATCTCATACTCTGTCGTCCCCTTTTCCTCCTGCCCCCAATCCCTCCCAGCATCAGAGTCTTTTCCAATGAGTCAACTCTTCCCATGAGGTGGCCAAAGTATTGGAGTTTCAGCTTTAGCATCATTCCTTCCAAAGAACACTCAGGGCTGATCTCCTTTAGAATGGACTGGTTGAATCTCCTTGCAGTCCAAGGGACTCTCAAGAGTCTTCTTGCTGCTACTGCTAAGTTGCTTCAGTCATGTCCGACTCTGTGTGACCCAATGGACGGCAGCCCACCAGGCTCCCCTGTCCCTGGGATTCTCCAGGCAAGAACACTGGAATGGGTTGCCATTTCCTTCTCCAATGCATGAAAGTGAAAAGTGAAAGTGAAGTCACTCAGTCATATCCGACTCTTCGCCACCACATGGACTGCAGTCTACCAGGCTCCTCTGTCCATGGGATTTTCCAGGCAAGAGTACTGGAGTGGGGTGCCATTGCCTTTCCACAAGAGTCTTCTTAGAGGCATGCAAATCAAAACCACAATGAGATATCGCCTGATACTAATCAGAAATGCTATAACCAAAAAATTCACGAAAAATAAATGCCCGAGAGACTGTGGAGAGAAAGAAACCCTCCCAACTCTATTGGTGGGAATGTAAATTGTACAGACATTGTGGAGAACAGTAAGGAGATTCCTCAAAAACTAAAAATAGAGCGATCATATGATCCTGCAATCCTACTCCTGGGAAAAGATGGTCAGAAAGGAACAATGAATCCCAATGTTAATTGCACCACTGTTTACAACAGTCAAGACATGGAAGCAACCTAAATGTCCATCAACAGATGAATGAATAAAGATGTAGTCCATATATATGATGAAATATTACTCAGCCATTAAAAACATGAAATAATGCCATTTGCAGCAACACAGATGGACCTAGAGATTGTCATACTGAGTGAAGGAAGTCAGAGAGAGAAAAAGAAATGTTATATCCCATATATGTGGTATATGGCACTGGGTAAGCTGGGTTTCATCATCTCAGACAGAAAGCACAGGACAGGCTGCACTGGGGCTAAAGAATCAGCAAAGAGGAGGTCATGTGCTGACTCCAGCAGAAGTATGATGGGATCATCCTTCCTGGCAAATAAAGTGTCATGTCTATCCAAAAGGCCAATAAAATATTGTCAATGACATGTGGAAAAAAATGATACAAATGAACTTATTTACAAAACAGAAGCAGACTCACAGACTTAGAAAATGAACTTATGGTTACCAGGGGAGAAGGCCGGGGTGGCAGTGGTAGTGAGGGTGGAAGGGATAGTTAGGGAGTTTGGGATTGACATCTATACACTGCTATATTTAAAATGGATAACCAACCAACAAGGACCTACTGTATAGCACAGAGAACTCTGCTCAGTATTATGTAACCATTTAAATAGAAAAATGTATAAATGAATCACTTGTGGTACACCTGAAACTGTTACAATATTGTTAGTCACTATACTCCAATATAAAATCAAAAGTAAAAAATATATATATATATATAGTCATACCAGATACATACAAACATGAATAAGAAACAAAGAAAATCTAAAGTAACACTACATTTTAAAAAATCTAATGTGAGTTTGAAAGCAACAAGACAGATTTAAAATACAAAAAAAGCAGCAGCATACAATAGGGGAAGAAATAAATGGATTCAACGTGTAATAAGGTCCTTGATATTATTAATAATATAATAACTTTAGACTCTGAAATGTTAAATGTGTGTGTTCAATTTTAAGATAACAATTGAATGAAGAAAAAGTGTGTAAAACCTCCAAACTAATAAAGAGGGGAAATGGACCAGGAATAATTAATACAAAGCTTAGGCACCCCTGACTCTCTAAGTGGATGAAGGTGAGTTTTATCTTTAAGTTTTATGACCACCTGCTGATACCCACCTTGCTGCCCTCTTTCCAAGCGCAAGCAGACATTAGTTCCATTGTTCCATTATTTTGTCTGGTTTGACTCTCTTGTCGCTCTTTTTAACCTAGTGCTCCAGTTTCTCCAGTATGCCAACAAAGTCAGAATTGAGTCCATCACAAGTTACTTTGTGAAGACATTAATCCTTGTTCAAGATTGTATTTTCTAAATTAACTCATTCTGCCCAGATATGAACTTGATCTTTCTACCCAAAAATCCATGTTTCCCAGAAATACTATGATTTTACATAGAAATACATAGTTTCCCAGAAATACTATGATTGGCTATAACACTAGAATGTTTTTCCTAAAAATTCCATGCTCTACACTACGGCCTTACCTATTTTGTTCAACCTAGAAAGCCCACGATCTTACCTACAATTAAATCTCATTGACTACTGACACTAACTGTTCTCTTAAAATGATGAAATGATAGTTTAAACGTTGTAGTTATGTTGACATACTAGAGTAAGCAATCTTCCCTGGTGGTTCAGACAGTAAAGAACCCGCTGGCAAAACAGGAGACCCAGGTTCAATCCCTGGGTAGGGAAGATCCCTGCAGAAAGGAATGGCAACCCACTCCAGTATTCTTGCCTGGGAAATCCCATAGACAGAGGAGCCTGGCAGGCTATACAGTCCCTGGGGTTGCAAAGAGTTGGACATGACTGAGTGACTAACACAAAGAGTAAGCAGGTCCTCATTAAAGAGTGAGATTCTGTCTACTTTTAGTTAGGCAGAACTAAATTCATATGCTACAAGCCCTTCAATCTGTGACATCTTTCCTACCTCCAAGGCTATAGAGGCACTTACACTCACAACCACATAAAGTCCTGTGCCATGCTCCTTCCATTCATCTTCCATCAAGTGTATGAACCCTGCTCCTGATTCCTTCAGAGCTGCCCTAATCGCTGTCAGCTAATTCAAATCACAGTATGTGCATTAACTCTCTACTGCCTATATGACATTCATTCTGGAAGCTTCAAAGTTGAGCAAGATGCAGCTTCTGTGTAATCTCTATTCTATGCTCAGAAAATTCTCTGGCATACTCAGTCCTGCCGGACAAAAGCAGACTGTCATTATACCGCCAGTCCTGAATCAAGTGAGTGAACACAAAGCTTGCTTCATCAGTTCAGCTGTCTTTCCAATGTATAGATATTGGTTAGTAGACAAGATAAAGCAATATGGCCTCACAGGTGTTAGTATTAGTCACTCAGTAGTGTCTGACTCTTTGCAACTATGGACTACAGCTGGCCAAACTTCTCTGTCCATGGGATTCTCCAGGCAAGAATATTGGAGTGAGTTGCCATTTCCTTCTTCAGGGGATCTTCTCAACCCAGGGATCGAACCCATGTCTCCCGCATTGCAGACAGATTCTTTACTGTCTGAGCCACCAGAGTCTGTGAGGAGCAACTCATCTTCAAGTAGACTCAGGTTACACTCCGGGATTGAGTATGTTTGAATTATGTACGTACTTGAATTCTTTCCTTTGTACCTGCACCTTTTGTCCGCACAAATCCTTCCCAAACACCAGCTTGTACCTCTGCTCAGGTAGGTTTCAGAAGACCATTTGGATTCTATATCTAAAGTTTGCATATGGTTTTCCTTATTATAATGGCATTACTATAAGGAGACTCAAACTGCCATGGTTTTTTTTTTTTGGTCTGTTTTTTGTTTTTGTTTTTTAAATTTTTATGGGGTATAGTTGATTTACAATGTTGTGTAAGTTTCTGTTGAATAGAAAAGCGAATCAGTTATACACATACACATGTCTACTCTTTTTTAGATTCTTCTCCCATGTGGTCATTACAGAATATTTAAATAGAGTTCCTTATGCCGTACAGTAGGTCTTCCTGCAGATTCTGCCCAGTGCAGTCACGACTGAAACTTTCATCTTAAACTGTCCCTTTGTTTTTAAATTCAAAAAATGTTGTGATTAAAAGAATGGAAATATTCTACCCTTGCTAAGTGGTTTCTGTCTTGTTTTGTTGCTGTTATTATTGTTCTTGATGTATTTTTGCTTTATTTTGAGATTTCCCTTTTCTATTTTTTTTTTAGGATGGGGCTGAACAGTATGTTCTCTTGAATTTATTAATTGTTTCCACCAGATAACCTTTATGCCTTTCATTCTCCCATAAAATATTATTTCCCTTCTGAGTTCACTTCTGAATTCGCTCAATTCAATAAGCCTCAATCTCTTAAAGCATCTTTTTATTCTTTATTGTCTCTCCATAAGAAAAGAGTATATAGTTTTTTCTCTGCATCTCCTTGCCTCATTACTTTTTTCACAATATTATTTTGAAACAATAGTTTAGTGCTAGTAGAAAAAAATATATTTTATCATTGTAATCCACTTATTAAACTACATAAACTATCAATCCCCCAGTTTATTCTTCCAATATATAGTATACTCTTAACAAGCCCCATGTGTTTCATTGGGACAAAATATTTTTTAAACCCCATATATTTGACCTACTGTTTCTGGTTTCTATATGTACCATGGTTTTTCAGTGTTTTCCAATGTCTTTTCCATTGCAGAATAAATTCAAGCTTTCTTGCTGTTTGGTGGATGAAATGTAGTTTCTACTTGGACGTGTTCTCTGAGTATGGACAAAAATATCCTACAGATTAAACATTTTGACTTCTTCTTTAATTAGGATTTTACTGGTTTTTTAAATATATATGTTCAATCTGCTGGGCCCCAAAAAATAGTAGTCATTTTTTTCCGACCCAGGATCTGGACAAATTATGAAATAAGACAAAGAAGCAGTAGATGAAAGAACAAAGCATTGTATTTCTTCAAATCGAATATCTCATGGATTGTAAGGCATTTTGGAATTCCAAGAATAACAAGTGTGAGAAGTACATGACAGTTGTTGAAATACGCTGGCACCTGTATTCCCGATAAAGGACAGACTGTAGAATGTGATTTCTGTCTTTGGACAGGTGTTCCTACTAATAATGAATCACAGAATCAGGCTGCCATGCAGTCATAGCCAAGGCTGGCCCAGAGCAGGCATTCCCCCACAGGGATGTCACAGCCCCGGGGAAGACTTGTACACTGAGGAGCAGGTACCGCCCATACCTTACTGGTAATCTACTCCTTAGAGTGGGATGCAGGCAGAAGAGGCTGGGCTACACATGCCCATTTCTCCTTTCAATCTCAGCAATCTAATCTATACCTTCCCCTGCCCCAGGCAAAGAATGATTGAAGGGCAAGCGAGGCCAGGGATGTTTCAGCAAGAATCGCTCCCCTTCCTATGCAAGAAATTATCATGAGTGAGGAAAAAGCATTTCCTCCTTGTCCCAGCACACTCCTCTTCCTCCCCCAAGAAAAAAAATCCTCTAATTTTCCATACAAGCTGCCCCCAAAGAGTCTCAGCAGCAAGGCAGACACAAACCAAACCAGTCCCTAAAAGAAGTCTTGAGGTTGCAGTGACCAAAGTTTGTTATTTAGAGACACAACTCCATCTCCCCATAGACATGCATGAAAGGCAGTTACTCTTTCCCCAAAAAGGGGGCATACAATATAACTACCTTCCCTGATTATTATGTCTTTGCCACACCACAATCTTGGGCTCAGTTCTCTATATAAACTTTCATTTCCAGACAACCACATGACATTTCACAACACTATTAAATTTTGTCTCATGGAGGACAACCACAATTTTACAGGCTGTATAAGTTATTATACTAGTCCAAAAAAAGAGCTATGATGATTTCGTTACAAGAAACACTGAATGAGGCGATCACTTAATGCAAACTTCTTTCATATTTTACATGCCTTTCTGCATTTCCATTTTCTGTTTAAAAAAATCCATCTATATATTTTATAATCTTTTGATTGACTACAGTCAAAACTATAGTGCCTAATACTTGTCATTTGATTATACCATAAACAGCATCTCCTATAGATAACATTGAGCTTTCCAGGTGGCACGGTGGTAATGAATCTGCCTGCCAATGCAGAAGACGCAGGAATCGCAGGTTTCTGGGTGGGAAAGACCCCCTGGAGTTGGAAATGGCAATTCACTCCAGTATTCTTGCCTGAAAAATTCTGTGGATAGAGAAGCATGGTGGGCTACAATCCAGGGAGTCGCAAAGAATCAGACATGATTGAGCAACTGAGCACTCAGGCACACACACAGATAACATTAGAAACTCAAGTACATTACAAATACTTTTTATCACTTTGTGTTAGTTTCCCCATTTTAGTGTAAGCATAGCCATGTGAAAGTCGCTCAGTCTTGCCCAGCTCTTTAGGACCCCATGGACTATAGAGTTCATAAAATTCTCCAGGCCAGAATACTGGAGTAGGTAGCCTTTCCCTCTTTCAGGGGATCTTCCCAACCCAGGGATTGAACCCAGGTCTCCCACATTGCAGGTGGATTCTCTACCAGCTGAGCCACAACGGATGCCCAAGAATATGGAGTGGGTAGTCTATCCCTTCTCCAGATGATCTTCCCAAACAGGAATTGAACTGGGGTCTACGGCATTGCAGGCAGATTCTTTACCAACTGAGCTATCAGGGAAGCTCCCTAAGCCACCTAATCATAGCCACAGAGCTTCTTTAAATTCTTGTCTGTTCCAATTAGCTATAATTTTTATCTTTCTGATGCTCAAATTTTGGGTTTGGCCACTAATAGACTTCTTTTGTGCTAGCCTCTTAGTCCTTTTTCAACACAACACGCACCAAACATTTCTGAAAATATCTTTGCTTTCTTGCAAGAAATTATTTCAGGTCCATGTGTATTCATTCTACCTTAAGATATAGTATTAGCTATTCTCCCAGAAGTTCTAGCTGCCTTAAGTGAAATTAGTGCTCGATAACTGAGGGTCAAGTGTGGCATGAAGTTGAGGTTCCTCAAAAGACTAAAAACACAACTACCATAAGATACAGAAATTCTACTGCTGGGTAGATACCTGGAAAAAACAAAAACACTAGTTTGAATAGTTACATGCACCCCAATGTTCACAGCAGCACTATTTATGATAGCCAAGATACGGAAGCGTTGTGTCTGTCAAGAGATGAATGGATGAAGACGAGATGGGATATATCTGCATGCATTCTAATTCATTTAAGTTGTGTACAACACTATGCCAGCCCACCAGGTTCCTCCATCCATGGGACTCTTCAGGCAAGAACACTGGAGTGGGTTTCCATGTCCTCCTCCAGGGGCTGTTCCCAACCCAGGGATCGAACCCCCATCTCT
This sequence comes from Bubalus kerabau, assembly GCF_029407905.1. Taxonomy (NCBI): domain Eukaryota; kingdom Metazoa; phylum Chordata; class Mammalia; order Artiodactyla; family Bovidae; genus Bubalus; species Bubalus kerabau. The sequence goes on from NC_073626.1 coordinate 18,522,955, forward strand.
TACATCTACCTGCTCTGGCAGGTGGGTTTATTACCTCTAGTGCCACCTGGGAAGCCCATGGGATATATATATATATATTCCACTGTATGTATATATATATATATACATACAGTGGAATATTAGTCACAAAAATAATAAAATTTTGCCCTATGTAGCAACATGGATGGACCTAGTCCTTAGTGAGCTAAGTCAGACAAAGAAATACTATATGATATCACATATGGAAAATTTAAAAATAAAGCAGACAAATGTCTATAATAGTAAAACAAACAAACAGGTATAGAAAACAAACTATGGTTGCCAGTGGGGAGAGGAAAGGGGGGAAAGGGCAAGATAGGTGTCTGAGACTAAAAGATCCAAACTACTAAAACATTTCTTCTGACTTGGAAAGGAAATGAACCCAGGGAACAAGAACTAGTTTGAAAGCAAAAGTACCTAATGACATGCATAGAGTTCCACTATTCATTTAATGAACAATGAAAGGGAACCACAAAATACAGAGCAATATCAGCTCTGAAAGTTTTCTCCTTGAAGCTCCACTCTTTCCTTTCCTTTTTTTCCCTCTTTCATTATTATACTTTGTCAACAGTATTTTGATTATTGAGGTCAGTCCAGTTACAATTCCATATTTGCCTTTTATTTAGGTATCTGCCATTTCCATTGGAGTTATTTCAGGTATTTTTAATGCATCTGCAAAGTTTTCTTTCTTTATATGTACAAGCAAAAGGAACTTAGAACATTACAGAAGTAGATTATAGTGTAAACATAAAGATTTTAATGATTAAAACATGCCAAATCTAAGGTTACTGCATACTTGCTGCAGAATTAAAACATACAGACATCTCAGAAAAGTTAAAACTATGGAAATACAACCCAGTTTGTCAGGAAGGATACATTGGAAAGACTCTGAATTGTAGCATCAGATAAAGAAGCATGATGTTCCCTCTTGAGTAAACACTGACATCTCTGAAAGCTAATTATTTTTGCACCAAGTAACTAGAATATATTTGGAAAAATCATAGCCCTTCAAGGTCAGAACATATTACTGTAAGGAAAACTATTTGTCATGTATGCTTCAATGCAGAGATACTTGGCCCAAGCCTCTCCTTGGTGAGGAAATGTGCCAAAGTTAGGAGTTAGGGCTGAAAGAAGGGTGCCTCCTGTCGGGTATGTTTTTTCACATATGCATATTATTCGGGGCCTCTGGAGAGGATATTAACTCAGGTCATCATATTCTCCATGTGACCACAGATGTGGTAACCTGGACACGTTCATGAGTTATACATGGTGAGTATGGGTGGTGATTAGCGCTTAAAAGTATTTCTCTTCAGCCTCTGCTCAGCAGTGCAGAGTGATTGGCTCCTATGGTTTCTCTTCACTGCAGGCAGCCCGTATTGGAGGGGATGGCATGCCCTTCCATTATGCAGCTCCACCACTCCTAACATTTTCTGTATGTAGGAAATCTCAATATACTCCAGGAGTTACTCTAAATGTCTAAGACTTGCCATTTTGAGTAAAAGATTAGGTATCAGACTCCTGCCACAACGTGAAAACTGCTTGCTGTACATGTAGGCATGAATCCATGCTTATTGTACTTCTGAATGGTGTCTCTGCCTAAGCAGGTTAAAATACTACTGATATTAAAATCAGTAGATCAGGCAAAAATTCGATATAATCTAAATCATCCTTCAAAAACCCCCATTAGCATCCTTCAGCTTTCAGGATAATGAACCCTTGGGTTCTTAAAGGAGCATGTTTGACTGTGTTTTTCTCTGCATTTGAACATGTCCTCCTTTCCCCTTGGGAAGTGGAAACCAATGGGTTTGATCCCTGAAACCAAGAGATGTAGCTTGAAGGAGGGAAAAGCAAAGGAATATGAAAAGGATTTTTCTCCTACTTGAATGCAATTAAAAGAGCATGTGATGCTACTACAAACAATAGTCCATTTATTTGACAAATGGTGATCACTCTTTAGGTTCTGGGGATACGCTGGTAAACCAAGCAAATGAAACTCTCCTTCCTTGTAAAAGTTATATCCCATAATGGCAACAATGGATCCCTAGTTATATTAAAGGAGGTTTTGTATTTTTTGTTTTTGTTTTTTAGCTTGTTTCAAAAAGGAAATGAGATAGAAATATATATATATATATATATATATATATATATATATATATTGCTATCTCTAGTAAATCACTTGTGATGTTTGTTTTCCTGCTTCCTTTTAATGTAAATCTATGTTAAGTGGACTATAAAGCAGCCTAGTTTATCCAGGTTATACTTGCAGACTACACACTGTGAGTATCCTTGGGTGCTCAAAGTTCACAGTACTCAGTCCCCAGCTTTACACACATGGACACCTCCACATACTGTTCTTTTTGATGTTCAGTCTCTCAGTCATGTCCCACTCTTTGCAACCCCATGGACTGCTGCACTCCAGGCTTCCCTGTCCTTCACCATCTCCTGGAGCTTGCTCAAACTCATGTCCATTGAGCCGATGATGCCATCCATCCAACCATCTCATCCTCTGTCATCTCCTTCTCCTCCTGCCCTCAGTCTTTCCCAGCATCAGAGTCTTTTCTAATGAGTCAGTTCATTAGGTAGCCAAAGTATTGGAGCTTCAGCTTCAATATTAAACCTTTCAAAGACTATTCAGGGTTGATTTCCTTTAGGATTTACTGGTTTGATCTCCTTGCACTCTAAGGGACCCTCAAGGGTTTTCTCCAACACCAAAGTTCAAAAGCATCAATTCTTCAGCACTCAGCTTTCTTTATAGTCTAACTCTCACATCCATACATGACTACTGGAAAAACCATAGCTTTGACTAGATGGACCTTTGTCAGCAAAGTCATGTCTCTGCTTTTTAATATGCTGTCTAGGTTGGTCATAGCTTTTATTCCAAGGAGCAAGTGTCTTTTAATTTCATGGCTGCAGTCACCATCTGCAGTGATTTTGGAACCCAAGAAAATAAAGTCTGTCACTGTTTCCACTGTTTCCCCATCTATTTGCCATGAAGTGATGGGACCAGATGCCATGCTCTTACCATTTTTAATGTTGAGTTTAAAGTCAGGTTTTTCACTCTCTTCTTTCACCTTCATCAAGAGGCTCTTTAATTCCTCTTCAATTTTTGCCATGAGTGATGTCATCTGCATAGCTGAGGTTATTGATATTTTTCCTGGGAATCTTGATTCCAGCTTGTGCTTCGTCCAGCCCAGCATTTCACATGATGTATTCTGCATATAAGTTAAATAAGCAGGGTGACAACATACAGCCTTGACATACTCCTTTTCCTATTTGGAACCAGTCTGTTGTTCCATGTCTGGTTCTATCTGTTGCTTCTTGACCTGTATAGAGGTTTCTCAGGAGGCAGGTAAGATGATCTGGTATTCCCATCCCTTGAAGAATTTTTCCACAGTTTGTTGTGATCCACATAGTCAAAGGCTTTAGTAGTCAATAAAGAAGAAGAAGACTATAAAGAAAGCTGAGCACCAAAGAATTAATGCTTTTGAACTGGGGTGTTGGAGAAGACTCTTGAGAGTCCCTTGGACTGCAAGGAGATCCAACCTGTCCATCCTAAAGGAAATCAGTCCTGAATATTCATTAGAAGGACTGATGCTGAAGCTGAAACTCCAAATACTTTGACCACCTGATGCAAACAACTGATTTATTTGAAAAGACCCTGATGCTGGGAAAGATTGAAGGCAGGAGGAGAAGGGAGATGAACAGAGAATGAGATGGTTGGATGGCATCACCCACTCTATGAACATGAGTTTGAATAAGCTCCAGGGGTTGGTGATGGACAGGGAAGCCTGGTATACTGCAGTCCATGGGTTCTCAGCAAATTGGCCACGACTGAGTGACCAAACTGAGCTGAACTGAAAGCTGAAGTAGATGTTTTTCTGGAACTTTCTTGCTTCTTCTATGAGCCTACAAATGTTGGCAATTTGATCTCTGGTTCCTCTGTCTTTTCTAAATCCAGCTTGTACATCTGGAAATTTTCAGTTTATGTACTGTTGAAGTCTGGCATGGATAATTTTGAGCATTACTTTGCTAACATGTGAAATGAGTGCAATTATGCAGTTGTTTGAACATTCTTTGTCATTGCCCTTCTTTGGGACTGGAATGAAAACTGACATTTCCAGTCCTGTGTCCACTGCTGAGTTTTCCAAATTTGCTGGAATATTGAGTGAAGCACTTTCACAGCATTGTCTTTTAGGATTTGAAATAGTTTAGCTGGACTTCCATCACCTCCACTAGCTTTGTTTGTAGTGATGCTTCTGGAGGCCCGCTTGACTTTGCACTTCAAGATGTCTGACTCTAGGTGAGTGATCACACCATCATGGCTATCTGAGTCATTAAGATCTTTTTTGTATAGTTCTCTGTGTATTTTTGCCACCTTTTCTTATATCTTCTGCTTCTGTTAGGTCCATACTGTTTCTGTCCTTTATTGTGCCCATCTTTGCTTGAAAGTGAAAGTGAAGTCATTCAGTCGTGTCCAACTCTTTGCGATCCCATGGACTGTAGCCTACCAGGCTCCTCAGTCCATGGAATTTTCCAGGCAAGAGTACTGGAGTGGGTTGCCATTTCCTTCTCCAGGGGATCTTCCCAACCCAGGGATCAAACCCAGGTCTGCTTTGCAGGCAGACACTTTACCGTCTGAGCCACCAGTGGCCTTGGTTTCTCTAATTTTCTTGAAGAGATCTCTAGTCTTGCCCATTCTATTGCTTTCCTCTATTTCTTTGCATTGTTCACTTAGGAAAACTTTCTTATCTCTCCTGGCTATTCTTTGCAACTCTGCATTCAAATGGGTATATCTTTCCTTTCCTCCCTTGCCTTTCGCTTCTCTTCTTTTCTCAACTATCTATGGCCCCCTCAGACAACCATTTTGCATTTGCACTTCTTTTTCTTGGGGGTGGTTTTGATCACCACCTCTTGTTCAATGTTTCCATAGTTCTCCAGGCACTCTATCAGATCAAATCCCTTGAATCTATTTGTCATTTCCACTGTATAATCATCAGGGATTTGATTTAGGTCATACCCAAATGTCCTGGGGGTTTTTTCAACTTTCTCCAATTTATGTCTGAATTTGGCAACCTATCCAGGTTGCCAAATCACAGGAAAGAATTACTACCAGGATATTTATTAATAGACTAGCAGTCTTCATCAGCTCTGTTCTCTCTCCTCGATTCAAAAAAAATTTTTTAATTGATATTATATTTTTACCATCAGAATTCCTCTAATTCAGCATCCATTTCTAAAATTGCTCTGAGACCTGATTTCCAGGCAGAGAAGCTAGTAGCTCAATGTGAATAACATAGCAACTGTCATTTATTATAGTCTCTGAAGTTAATTACGCATGCCTCTTCTTTATCAGAACAGTGCCCATTTCTGCTATAAAATTCTTATGGTCGTCCTCCATTTCTGCCCAGACTGTTTCCGACAGCAATATGTGCTTTGCTTCTGCCACCATCCCCTATGAATTTGCCACACCCAAAGTTTGAATTATCATGCTGAACAAGCACAAGACTATATTTCTTTCATAATTGCCTTTCATTCAGCAAACGGTGGGATAGGTAAGACCACCATAGGTCATAAAAAATACCTAGGACTCCTACTGAGATAAAACATTTCTGATAAGAACTTATTTTGCATTCTTTCCACTTAGACCATGAATTACTACTAAATACATTCCTGTTACTAAAGTAATTGATTTACAAAATAGCTTTTATGTAGCACATACAAAACACACTCTTTTGCCAAATATGAAAGATTTTCAAATGCTACAATTTGGTGGAACAGAGAGCCTGCTGAGCTGAAAAGCAAATACATCTATCTGATTAATTGATTCTGACCTCATAAATATTATACTTTGGGGGCTCTAATGGAACTTCCTGAGGGTAAATCGTATGGTTCACCTCATTCATTTATATCTCTGGCTGACAGATGTACATTATAAAATGTCACTGAATATGCTGGCAATAAATGAGGTATAACATTAGCATCTTGATTCTGTGGTGGGATTTTTATGGAACACTTCTGTTAAATGATTCCAACAGTAGTAAAAATATTACAATATTATTCACTATGCATCGTCCTTTCTATTTTAATCACTCTCCCAACAATTCATATTGATCTCCTTTGCTCATAAGTAAAATTTCAGCGTTTAGAAAGTAGGTTTCTCTTTTATGGTGTGCTATCTGTCCTGCATAATTAACAAGTGTCTACTGCTGGTAGCAAGTTTTAGGCATACTGGTTGCTGTACTAGTAATAGTCTTTATTAATAAATAATAAATTACATAAAGATTAAATAAATAAAATAAAATTTCAAACTTCAATATGAGGCAAAAACTTGAGAAGTATATCACAAATTAATAAACTTTCTTAGAGCTTAAAATTTCAATCTTATAATAATCATGTTATTTCATTTAAGAAACATTTATAAATGCAAAAATACAGATAATAAAAGCAAAAAAGAGGTCACAAAAATATGACCTTTTTTGTTTTATTGAGAAATAGCTGGCATACATCACTGTGTAAGTTTAAAGCATAAAGCGTGATGGTTTGATTTACATGTAGTCTGTAATGATTACCACAACAGAGGCAGCTAACATCCAAATTCTCCCCAAGTGATGAAAACTCTTAGAATTTACTCAACACCTTTGCAATGACCTGGGGAAGGAGCAACACGGTCAGTGGGTAGCTGCTTCTCTTACTCTCAAAGTCTCAGTCTCTGCGGCCCATAAGGTTGCTTCAGCCTCACCCGCATGTTCTAGGATTCTTTCAGGGGTAACTTGTTCTTAAATAGCTGTTAGTTGTTCTCTTTATGAATGGGAGCAAAGTCAGGAATGACCTATTTTGCCACCTTGATGATGTCACTCCAATAATACATTTCAATGTAACAGTATGTTTGCTGCTATTGTACTAATATCTCCCTGAGAAAAATGTATATTACATATACTGTGAACCTACAAAATATGCAAATTTCAGTGAACATTAAACTTGCCAATGAAAGGATGATTATTTTAAAGACAACTCAGCTTTAGGAAAAGGCTAAAAAGAGAACTAGCATATCAGTCAAATGGAACAATTTAATAATATACTCGAGGTGTTATTATTCCTTTTTGTTTTGGGTTCCTGAAACCCAAGAAAATTAAAAAAAATTCATTTCCCAAAGTAAAATAGAAAAAACATTCAAAGATTTTCATGAATAAAAGATTTATAAATTTGAATAGTATAAAGAAAATTTCTAATTGCTAATATCGTTATCACCACTCTTAAAAAACCTCAATTTTCTTTGTTTTGTTATAGTTGCCTATATATTGTTATTTCATTACTTTTGCAAATCTGGGAACAAACATATTTAACCCAATTCTTCAAGTGAGAGACAGGAATAAAGGAAAGTTACAAAGCTTGACTATGGTTTAAAGAAACCAGCGGTTGTACTGGTTATTATCAAAATTCAGGGTCTAATTCAGATAAATGAATGTGTTCAGTCCACTCTTTTATGTTAATTGAAGTGCAGCTAAACAAGTTAGTATAACCCTCTGAAAAACTTACAAGTTGAAACGCAAATAATTGCTAACAATATCATTAGTAAATTTACATTTTAGGATCCCTTGATAAACAGAAAACGGAAAAGCATGTAATGTTGGCCACAGTAGAAAGAGCTACATTCATTAAAAATCCAAATAAACGTGGCAATGAAGTTCCCAGACCCTGCTAATGTAAGGATTTAAAACGAACTAAAATTTATGCTAGGTATGTATTTCCAGACTTCCTCAATTAACTTTTATACATTCTTCAGATCTTTATTTCTGTCCCTTCTGCAGGGAAACCTTCCTTGATCCTCTCTTCTCTTTATGTGTTACTTCCTTTCTTTTTTCATTGATGCTTTTACATTCAGGAGTGTGACTATTTGGTTAAAATCTCCCCTTCCCACTGGACTTTTAGGCAATGAAAGCAGGGACTAGGTCTGTTTATTGTATATCCAGAATGTTGGGCTAATCAGTAGAAAAATTTATAAATTTACATTACATTTAAGTAAAAATTTATTTTTTTCAGATATTTATGAATATAAATACTGTGCACCATAATTATACTAGGTTTTAAATTTTTTTTAGAAATAGCTCAAATATTTTCATTCCTTAAAGTTTCCAGATTGGAAAAAAAAATTGTATCTCATGTAGGAATTTTTTATTTTTTATGAAATTCTGTTACACCAGTATGTTCATGCTTTTTTTATAGCCCTTTGACTAATTTCTCTCACGACATATATAGTTTTTGTTAATATTTTTTAAAAATGTATATTTTGATGTCAATCCTTTTAAAGCTTTTAGGTAAAATGTGTAATTGACATATTTGATAAAAAATCAGCAAATTGATCATTAGGCAAATTGTCTTTCAATGAATTGATTTGAGAGAAATTAACCTACTTCTTATTTCTAATATGTAGCACAAATCCTAGCAAAATAAACGTATTTCATTTTCTTTTGACTTGTAAAGTTATATATAAACAATGGTTTATATGACCTAGAGAGATATAGGTAGGTACTAGTTGAGTCACTTTGTGAAAGTGAAAGTCGCTCAGTCATGTCTGACTCTGCAATTCCATGGACTATACAGTCCATCAAATTCTCCAGGACAGAATACTGGAGTGGGTAGCCTTTCCCTTCTTCAGGGGATCTTCCTAACCCAGGAATCAAACCCAGGTCTCCCGCATTGCAGGTGGATTCTTTACCAACTGAGTGTTAACCACTTTAGAAAGATTTATTAACCTCCCTCAATCTCTCTTTGTTTGAAAACATATACTAATAATTCCCTTCATCTCTCTCAAGAATTTGGGGGGGATTAAATAATGTATATAAAGGACTCTATAAACTGTAGAATACTATAAAAATATAAAGGAGTCACAAAGCAGATGAATCCAAAAGGTCATTTTTATGACCCATCTATCTTTGTAAAAATGTTCCACACTTATCTGTAAGTCTGAATGGTACATTCATTTTTGAGGACTTTGGGAGCTAATCCACCAGAGGTCCAAGATTTTAATGGTTTCATGAGTATTTAAGGCATTTATCACACCCCTATTTTCAAGAAAAGCAAGCATATTATTTCTTTCTAGAATTCCTCTAGGATTGTAACCTACAGAGGGTAACCACTGCAAATCAGGACCAGCCAATTTGCAATCAGGAGAAATCAATTTGTCAAGCATCAGGAGGAATATTGAGAGCCAAGTTCACTAGAGAAGCAGAGATCAACGGGCACATTTAAAAAAAGGTTGTTTTTTTTTTTTTTTTTTTTTTCCTTATACAGTCCCATTTTTTAAACACTTACAAGGAGGGAAATGGCATCTGAGGATTCCTCTCCTTCAGAATGTTGCAGACACCCTGCTTGCCTTCTGTTAGCCCCCTTAGTAACTGGTCTAGAGATTTGAGCTTAAACAGCAAGATAATAATTATTTTCTTATCTCTAAATATGACAATGAAATAAAGGATGTCCTAATTTCTTGATCTTCTTTGTGAGTGGATATCATCGGTTCAGTTAAGTTTAGTTCATTCGCTCAGTCGTGTCCGTCTCTTTGCAACCCCATGAATCACAGCACGCCAGGCCTTCCTGTCCATCACCAACTCCCGGAGTTCACTCAAATTCATGGCCATGGAGTTGGTGATGCCATCCAGCCATCTCATCCTCTGTCGTCCCCTTCTCTTCCTGCCCCCAGTCCCTCCCAGCACCAGAGTCTTTTCCAATGAGTCAACTCTTCGCATGAGGTGGCCAAAGTATTGGAGTTTTGAATGCTCAAACTACTGCACAATTGCACTCATCTCACACGCTAGTAAAGTAATACTCAAAATTCTCCAAGCCAGGCTTCAGCAATACGTGAACCGTGAACTTCCAGATATTCAAGCTGGTTTTAGAAAAGGCAGAGGAACCAGAGATCAAATTGTCAACATCCGCTGGATCATCGAGAAAGCAAGAGTTCCAGAAAAACATCTATTTCTGCTTTATTGACTATGCCAAAGTCTTTGACTGTGTGGATCACAATAAACTGTGGATATCATTGGTAGCCTTATGGTATAAGGACTGGAAAAAGATCAATTCAGTCCATTTAATCTTCATTTTACAGATAAAGTTAGTGAGTTTAAGCAGTTGGTCAATGGCTGAACAATTAGTAAACCCTGGAGATGGGATTCAGCCCCAGGACTGTGTGGCTTGGAAGGCTGTGCCCTAGCTCACTGTAAGAAGTACGTGGTTGGTGCGTGTGTGCATGCTGCCTTTTCAGTCACATCTGACTCTTTGCCACCCTATGGACTGTAGCCTACCAGGCTCCCCTGTCCATTGGATTCACCAGTATTCTTGCCTGGGTTGGCATTTCCTTCTTCAGGGTCTCTTCCCGACCCAGAGATTGAACCTGTTCTCCCACACCACAGGCAGTTGCTTTACCATCTGGGCCACCAGGGAAGGCTACTGTAAAGTAAAACTGACTACTAATTGATGAAAACCATAATTCATCCCAGCACCATGTTTTGATTTCCACTATGACATTAGGTCAAACAGAAAGAGAAGCGTTGGAGATAGGAGAATGGATTTGATCCCAATGGCAAGACAGGGTATAACAGAAAGAGAAGGGTGGGAGATAGGAGAATGGTTTTGATCCCAATGGCAAGATAGGGTGTAACAGAAAGAGAAGGGTGGGAGATAGGAGAATGGTTTTGATCCCAGTGGCGGGACAGGGTATAATGCCACTCCAGCTACCTTCCAAAGCTCTTCATCTACTGAGGTCACTTTGTCCAATTTCTGAGACTCTACACTGGAGTCCTCGAACACGCAGATCTCCTCAGTCAGTTCTATCAATATTTCTATTCAATCTGTGTTCTTGGGCTTCTGGTTTCTCATACATAAGATAAGAATAATAATATTAAATACTGTTAGGATTTCTGTGAGGATTAAATGTGTTGAAATAACAGTGACTAGCACAGGAAAATAATGAAAGCAAATGAAGAGAGAGAACTCTGTGTTTTTGTAGATAAGTAAGAGACAGAAGTAGATGTTTAGTAAAACATCTGCTTCTGCTTTATTGATCACACCAAAGCCTTTGACTGTGTGGATCACAACAAACTGTGGAAAATTCTTCAAGAGATGGGAATACCAGACCACCTGACCTGCCTCATGAGAAACCTCTATACAGGTCAAGAAGCAACAGTTAGAACCAGACATGGAACAACAGACTGGTTCCAAATTGGGAAAGGAGTACCTCAAGGCTGTATATTGTCACCCTGCTTATTTAACTTATATGCAAAGTACATCATGAGAAATGCCGGGCTGGAAGAAGCACAAGCTGGAATTAAGATTGCTGGGAGAAATATCAATAACCTCAGATATGCAGATGACACCACCCTCATGGCAGAAAGTGAAGAAGTGAAGAAAGTAAGCTAACGAGCCTCTTGATGAAAGTGAAAGAGGAGAGTGAAAAAGTCAGCTTATAACTCAGCATTCAGAAAACGAAGATCATGGCATCCAGTCCCATCACTTCATGGCAAACAGATGGGGAAACAATGGAAACAGTAAGAGACTTTATTTTGGGGGGCTCCAAAATCACTGCAGATGGTGACTGCAGCCATGAAATTAAAAGATGCTTGCTCCTTGAAAGAAAAGCTATGACCAACCTAGATAGCATATTAAAATGCAGACACATTACTTTGCCAACAAAGGTCCATGTAGTCAAAGCTATGGTTCTTCCAGTAGCCATGTATGGATGTGAGAGTTGGACTGTGAAGAAGGCTGAGCGCTGAAGAATTGATGCTGTTGAACTGTGGTGTTGAAGAAGACTCTTGAGAGTCCCTTGGACTGCAAGGAGATCCAACCTGTCCATCCTAAAGGAAATCAGTCCCGAATATTCATTGGAAGGACTGATGCTGAAGCTGAAACTCCAAATACTTGACCACCTGATGCAAAGAACTGACTCATTGGAAAAGACCCTGAGGCTGAGTAAGATTGAAGGCAGGAGGAGAAGGGGATGACAGAGGATGAGATGGTTGGATGACATCACTGACTCAATGGATATGAGTTTTAGCAAGCTCCAGGAGTTGGTGGTGGACAGGAAAGCCTGGTGTGCTGCAGTCCATGGGGTCGCAAAGAGTCAGACATGAGTGAGCAACTGAACTGAACTGAACTGAAGAGACAGAAGACAAAAGGCAATACTTGGTCTTCCAGGTGTTGCCCCTTTCCAAGCTCATCTCCTGCCATTCTCTTCTCAGATCCCTATACTCTAGCCATACTGACCTGTTTTTTCCAATTTACACCTTGCTTTCTAATATTATTAGTGCATTCCTTCTCCTTGAAACAATGTAATTGTCCATTTTATAATTCATGCAACAACTACTTTATAAACTTTGACAGGTTTGACAAAGTTTATACAGAAGTGTTTTTATTTATGTGTTACATTTTATCTACTCTACTAGATTTTAATCCCTTAGAGATTCTTACTGCTTTTTGAATCCTGTATGGCACCTACAAATGTTTATTAAATTGAATCAAATTTCCATAATCTTGCTTAATTTCTTTTTCAGTTCAGTTCAGTTCAGTCGCTCAGTCGTGTCCGACTCTTTGTGATCCCATGAATCGCAGCACGCCAGGCCTCCCTGTCCATCACCAACTCCCAGAGTTCACTCAGACCCACATCCATCGAGTCAGTGATGCCATCCAGCCATCTCATCCTATGTCATCCCCTTCTCCTCCTGCCCCCAATCCCTCCCAGCATCAGAGTCTTTTCCAATGAGTCAACTCTTCGCATGAGGTGGCCAAAGTACTGGAGTTTCAGCTTTAACATCATCCCTTCCAAGGAAATCCCAGGGCTGATCTCCTTCAGAATGGACTGTTTGGATCTCCTTGCAGTCCAAGGGACTCTCAAGAGTCTTCTCCAACACCACAGTTCAAAAGCATCAATTCTTCGGCGCTCAGCCTTCTTCACAGTCCAACTCTCACATCCATACATGACCACAGGAAAAACCATAGCCTTGACTAGATGGACCTTTGTTGGCAAAATAACGTCTCTGCTTTTGAATATGCTATCTAAGTTGGTCATAACTTTCATTCCAAGGAGTAAGCGTCTTTTAATTTCATGGCTGCAGTCACCATCTGCAGTGATTTTGGAGCCCAAAAAACTAAAGTCTGACACTGTTTCCACTGTTTCCCCATGAAACACTGTTTCATGTTTTCCATGAAGTGATGGGACCGGATGCCATGATCTTTGTTTTCTGAATGTTGAGCTTTAAGCCAACTTTTTCACTCTCCTCTTTCACTTTCATCAAGAAATTTCTTTTTATGGGGAAGCAATTAACCAATATCATGATTTTTTCAAAGTTTTTCTTAGAGTTTTTAAAGAAATACAATCTTCTTTTCATTCTTTTAGCCAATATTTATTTGCCAATACAGTTGTTTTGGAATAAGACACGGCACTTACTTATGTAATGGAAAACTCATTTCACAGCTCTGGATGCACTTTGGAATCATGTAGGAAGCTTAACAAAATCATGACGCCTAGTATACACCTCAGAATAAATAAATCAGAATTTGCCTTTGTGTTTGTTTGGAGGAAGTGGGCAATGTACAGACATGGATTTTTTTTTTTTTTCCAAGTTTCACAGGTCATTTTAATGTTAAGCCAGAGTTGAAATACTGGCTTAAATCTACAATCTTATAATTTGAAGAGAAACAGGTAACCAAGCATTGCCAGTCTGTATTCAGAATATCAACTTCTTTAACCTCACACAGAGAATTACTTGGAGCCTATCCCATCAGCAGAACAAAGTGGTAGAGCCAGTAGGCCGAACTCTGATGTGATTAACAATCTGTGGGAGTTGTGGTCAATGACACATTTCCCCAGACACAGAGATCACCATCAAAACCAGAGTAAGCAACCTGAGGGACAAATCTCTTTTAGTCAAATGATGATTAACAGTGTGGAATAAAGAGTTTGGCTTTGAGGTCAGGCACAATAGAATTTGAGTTCTAAGCCTGCCACTTATTTTATGGGCAACCTCTGTCTATATGAACCTTAATTTTCTCCCATATAAAATGAGAACAATAATTCTAACTTTAAAGAGTTGGTACATTTTTAAGAAATATATATATATATATATATAATTTCCTTAAACTGTGGTCATGGCCTCTGAGAATCAGCGTCCTTCAAATCCTAAAGCACAGCAGACGATTCTTAACAAATACACTTACTCAGGGCTACAGAGAAATCATGCTGACCTTATTCTACACAGGCAACAAATCATGGCTTGCTATTAGTGAGTTTTATCCTAGAATTCTTGTTGTGTTAGCCAGAAACTCCTATGTTTATAGGTCGGCCTATAAAAGACACAGAATTACTCATGTCCTTAAAAATCCTGGACTTGCATCAGCCAGAAACTTTGAGATTCACTTCTTCCCACATGCACACCCATCTTCATTTTCAGTCTTTCATCCCCTATTCCCTTATCCATGACACCTCTGGCAGGATGCCTGGAAGGAAACTCATGACCCATTAAGTTAACTTACCTCAGGGGTAGTAGACAAACAGGCTTAATTTAACCCAGAAGACACCAAGAAAGAATAACTTGGAAACAGAGACCAGGCTGAGCTAATACACAGGCAGCCTTGAGAACTATCATTTATAGTAGGGTGTAGAGTGTTCAAGCACAGATAAGCTCACTCTGAAGGCAGTGAGCCAGGAGCCAAGTTTCGATGTTAATTATAAGATAACTGGTAAGTCTCTGCTCCACATATTGCAGGGAATTTGATCAGCCGAAAGAGTGTATATCCGTTCTGCTCCCCCACAAGCCGCCAGGAGCAAATTTGTGACTCAAAGGTAATGAACATGTGCAGCTATACATCCAACACCTCCCCACCAACTTCCCCCCAAAGAGGAAGTCATAAAATGTTATCACCTTTATGTAAGTTTGAATCCTTAATTACCTCCAATCTTGATGAGTTATTTTGGTGTGTGTGAGTATCTGTAAAAATCTTTTTAAAAAAATAGGGAGGAACTCAGATTCTTTCTCAAATATGTTGCTCCAGTGACTTGTTTCTGCTGCCCCACTTAACGCAAAAACAGAAAATGAGAAGAGTAAGAACTATGAGTGAAGTGGAATCTAAGAGAAACCACAGAATCTACTAACAGGCTGTCATTTCCAAGTCTTTCCATGTCACATATCTGCATCCATCACTCCAGTGCTGGATGGGAATTACTGTGAGAAAGAACTACTTGGGAATCTTACTTTGTTCATGTAACACCCAAAACCACTGTCTAGTAATAAGCATGGCCAGACTTGACCTACTGCTTTCTTTCTCTTCAAACATCCTTGTACTGTAATTAAGTTTTCTTTGATTCATTCTTGCTCTTAAATAGTTCCTAGGTAAGTGGGAAAGCAGTCTTGGAGGCACAACCACTTTGAAGGGAAAAATGTCCTTTCCTGAATCAAAAGAGGCTGCCATAGGGCTAGAGAAAGGCAGGGGTGGGAAGAGGAGGACACAATTTCCTCTTTCTACTGTTAACTTACAATTAACTATCATTTTTCAGAAAACAATCTTTTCGATAATGGCCATGGGTCTTACATGAATTGTTGCCCATAAATATATGACAGTTTTCAATTGTGAGTTGTAGTTGTAAAAAGTGGAGGATATTCATTCTTTCATTTAGCAAGTATTTTTTCAGTCCCTGTTATGTGTCATGGATTCTGTTGGATGGTAACAGTATGAAGACATAGAACATGTAGACCCCTAAAGAGCTCATAGTTCAGAACAGAACACACAGATGCATAAAAATGACTCCAACATCATGTGATATTTTTATAGCAATGTGGTGTTATGTACAATTTTTATCGAGACCACACTAAAGTAGAAGAGAATGTAAATCTAGCCGCAGGCATGAAGGAATTCATATATAAAAGTTAAATATATCGAGCACTTGAATTGAGATTTGAAACAGAATAGGAGTTTGCCAGACAGCTCAGGGGAAGGTATTATAGGCCAATAAAGAGTATGGAAATGAGTAGATAGGTGGCAGCAGCAAGATAAACGTTGAGGGTTAAAAGATGAGGCCACAGCAGGACAGGGGCCAGGATTTCAATTTGATTTTCTTCTCTGGATGATGGACAGTCACCGAAGAATTTGAGGCAGAGAAACAGCAAAGGCAGATTCACTGTAGTCAAGCTTAAGTTGGAAGCAGAGGAGAATGCTGACTGGAGGAGAAAGAAACGGAGGCTGTTGCAGTGGGCCAGATGGGAGGATGTTGGTAGTGCCACTGGAGATGGAGAGGGGGTAGGACTAAGAAAGGATGCAGGACACAGGAAACATTTGGGCATTAGGGCAAAGCCTTTTAACTTGGGCAAACCTAAAGAGAAGCACACTAATATGAGAAAATTCAATAAGTAGTTTACAGCATCATATGGTCCAACAATGGACTAACTGAAATAGTACACAACATCCTACATATCTCATGAGAGTATTATGAGATGTACCTATATACCCAAATAGACAAATTTAAATATTAAATGTTCTCATCATTTAAGTTCCAAATCATAAGAGAATTCCAGAGGGCACTTGAGTTGGGGGCAATGGAATAAAGAGGGGCGCAAAAAAGTTAGAACAGTTTGACTCTCTCCCTTTTCCCCCTATAGCCCCTGATATCCCTTTTAAGAGAAAGTGTTTGTGTAGGGGGAGGTTACCATCAAAAAACCTGAGTCAAGGGCACTACTTTGCACAAATTAGCTCTCTTCTCCCCACACATACTTTATAAAGTTTATGATGAAGTGAATAAGTCTTCCTTTCAAGGAAGAAATTATCAGCAACTTGTCAAATATTATAAATTATACTCAAAATGTAACCCACATGTGTTTAAACTAGGCCTTGTGGAAAGAAATATAAATAAGGTATTATGACTAGTATTAAAAATATAAAAGTAAAGGCACTGGACTTCAAAGTAAAATATACCATTTGATAGATCTTAAAGACTATTTGTATCACATGGAGAATTTCCCCATGTACTGATATGCATGCTAACATTTCCCACCATCAGGACTGTTTTTCATCAAACCATGATGTCTTCTCATAGCCTATGCATACGACACATGTTTCTGTTCCTAAGATATTCCTCATGTTTCCTGGAACCTAAAATAATCTCCATTTCTATATCTTTATGGCATCTGCGTGTGATGATGAATTTTGTGTCATTCCAGTCATTCAAGGGAGTTTTTAGATGAGATTAACATCTAAATCTGAGTAAAGCAGATTGCCTTCCATAATGTGTTTGGGCTATACTCAATCAGTTGATGTCGTGATAGAACAAAAAGACTTGTCTCCCTAAGCAAGAGGCAATTCTCCAGAAAGCTCTCTTTAGACATCATCTGCACCTTTGGCTTTCCTGGGTCTCTAGGCTCTAGTCTTCCAACTAGACCTTCACCACTGGCTCTGAGCCTGCTGGCCCACTCTGCAAATTTTGGAACTGCCAGGCTCCACAGTTGCATGAGCCAACTCCTTAGAAAATATCTCTTTCTATATATAGATACGTCCTATTTGTTCTGTTTCTTTAGAGAAAACTAATATACCACCTCAAATTCATTATTTTTCCTAATACATCCATTTTCTCTTAAGTTAGCAAGATATACCTACATCACAAGAATGGCAAACAACACGTTAAAAAGTTGTCACAAACAAACACAAACATACACAAACAACATGACAAATATCTGATCAATTTAATTTGCCATCAAATTACTGATTTACATATGAGAGACAAAATCATTCACAGTCAGAGTTACAGTCATTCCTAGTCACAATGCAAAATAAAGGTTTTTTCCAGCTTTTTTTCCATTTTTCTCCTTCAACCTATCCCTACTAACCATTACTCTTCCTGTCCATAAATTCCTGATAGCCCCTATGAAACTTCAGCCAGTTGTTCACTATAGTAAGAACTCTTAATCATGTCTTCCTACTCCATAACCCTGAATCATCTTTTCCTCCCTACTCTATACATCCAAACAGTCATCAGATCACATTGATTTCTCCTACTCCTCTATTTGTCACTCTTTTGTACAGCATTGGAAATCCAGAAACATTTAATCCCAGGCTCTGAGTCCACCACTAGAGATAACACTAGCTTTGATAAAACCAAAGACCCTTTATGGCCTGGGTTTGGTTGAACTGAGCAGTGTATACATAGGTGGATGTATATGAATGTGAATATGTCTTTGTATATGTGCTACATATATGGTGAACTTGAATTTCATATCATGAGTAGGTGAACAAGGAACAATATAACATGGCTTGTTCAAATAAAGCAAATATGAAAGCATTTATATAATTCTGTTAGGAGCTATGCATACAGAAGCTGCTGCTGCTGCTAAATCGCTTCAGTAGTGTCTGAATCTGTGCGACTCCAGAGACGGCAGCCCACCAGGCTCCCCCATCCCTGGGATTCTCCAGGCAAGAACACTGGAGTGGGTTGCCATTTCCTTCTCCAATGCATGAAAGTGAAAAGTGAAAGTGAAGTCCCTCAGTCGTGTCCGACTCTTAGCGACCCCATGGACTGCAGCCTACCAGGCTCCTCCATCCATGGGATTTTCCAGGCAAGAGTACTGGAGTGGGTTGCAATCGCCTTCTCCGCCATACAGAAGAAGAACAATTAAGGATTCATGCAAAAGTGAGAATAGCTTTGATCAGGATCATGGATGTTCTTTCAAATGTTGTAATTGTGTCTAAAAGGAGAGCATTTCAGATCCTGAGAAACTTTCTCAGGTTAACACAGAAAAAAACGCTACAAAAGGCCCCTTGGTATCTTTTCATAACACAGAAATGTTGGCATATGAGTCCCATGCCCTCCTTTAGGCACCACCATAAATCAATGTCAATTTCAGGCAAACAAAACCAAAGAAGCACCTTGCCTCCCTGTCCCCAGACTGTTTTCTTAACAATGCCACCTGCATTGCTTCCTTAACTTCAGCTGACCTCTGGGATCCAAGTCACACAGAAAAATATATTATGTGATGTGGAGCAAATGGAGGGAGGGAGACCCAACTAAATCCCTAGAAAATAAACCTGGCAGCAGTTTTTGTACTGTGAAACACAGAGCATTGCTTTTCCCAGAGACCTCAGGAGTCCTACTCGTGTTTGGGCAGGGCTGCAAGGAGTCCCCAGACCCTTCACCCCAACCCAACCATAGAGATTCCACGTTTTCTGTTTTTAAACGTTGTGACAATAATGGCAATCTCCTTCTAAAGGTCCCATGCACGCAGTGCTACACTCAGTGGCCCCAACCCTGCAACAGGCCACACCAACCCATGCCTCTTCCAGAGACTCCTGGATACTCCCAGGCAAGTCTGGATCAGTCTCTTATGGGGTCACTGCTCCTTTCTCCTGGGTCCTGGTGTGCACAGGGTTCTGTTTGTGCCCTCCAAGAGTCTGTTTCCCTAGTCCTGTGTAAGTTCTGGTGGCTCTCTGGTGAGTTCATGGTGACCTCCTCAAAGAGGGCTTATGCCATACCCAGGTCTACTGCACCCAGAGCCCCTTCCCCCACAGCAGTCCACTGCTGACCCGTACCTCCTCAGGAGACACCAGACACCGTTCTGTGTCAGCCTCTGTGGAGTCTCTGGGTCCTGGTGTGCACAAGGTTTGTTTGAGCCCTCTGAGCATCTCTGGTAGGTATGGGGTTTGATTCTAAATGCAATTTTCCCCTCCTACTGTCTTGCTGGGGCATCTCTGCCCTTGGTGGGGAATCTCCTTACAGTCGCTCCAGCACCATGCAGCTCCAGTAGCCTTTTGAAGGAGGTCACCATTATCTTCATTACCTCCATCATAGTTTGGCTTAGGTCAAATAACAGGGAGGGAACATAGCCCTGCTCATCAACACAAAATTGGATTAAAGATTTATTGAACATGGCCCCACCCATTAGAACAAGACCCCGTTTACCCCTGTCAGTCTCTTCCATCAGGAAGCTTCCATAAGCCTCTTATCCTTAACCATCAGAGGGAAAACAGAGTGAAAACCACAAAGAGAGTGAAAACTAACCAATCAGATCACATGGACCACAGATCAGATCAGATCAGATCAGTCGCACAGTCGTGTCCCACTCTTTGCAACCCCATGAATCGCAGCACACCAGGCCTCCCTGTCCATTACCAACTCCCGGAGTTCACCCAGACTCACGTCCATCGAGTCAGTGATGCCATCCAGCCATCTCATCCTCTGTTGTCCCCTTCTCCTCCTGCCCCCAATCCCTCCCAGCATCAGGGTCTTTTCCAATGAATCAACTCTTCGCATGAGGTGGCCAAAGTACTGGAGTCTCAGCTTTAGCATCATTCCTTCCAAAGAAATCCCAGGGCTGATCTCCTTCAGAATGGACTGGTTGGATCTCCTTGTAGTCCAAGGGACTCTCAAGAGTCTTCTCCAACACCACAGTTCAAAAGCATCAATTCTTTGGCACTCAGCCTTCTTCACAGTCCAACTCTCATGTCCATACATGACCACGGGAAAAACCATAGCCTTGACTAGACGAACCTTTGTTGGCAAAATAATGTCTCTGCTTTTGAATATGCTATCTAGGTTGGTCATAACTTTCCTTCCAAGGAGTAAGCGTCTTTTAATTTCATGGCTGCAGTCACCATCTGTAGTGATTTTGGAGCCCAGAAAAATAAAGTCTGACACTGTTTCCACTGTTTCCCCATCTATTTCCCATGAAGTGGTGGGACCGGATGCCATGATCTTCGTTTTCTGAATGTTGAGCTTTAAGCCAACTTTTTCACTCTCCACTTTCACTTTCATCAAGAGGCTTTTGAGTTCCTCTTCACTTTCTGCCATAAGGGTGGTGTCATCTGCATATCTGAGGTTATTGATATTTCTCCCTGCAATCTTGATTCCAGCTTGTGTTTCTTCCAGTCCAGCGTTTCTCATGATGTACTCTGCATAGAAGTTAAATAAACAGGGTGACAATATACAGCCTTGATGGACTCCTTTTCCTATTTGGAACCAGTCTGTTGTTCCATGTCCAGTTCTAACTGTTGCTTCCTGACCAGCATACAAATTTCTCAAGAGCCAGGTCAGGTGGTCTGGTATTCCCATCTCTTTCAGAATTTTCCACAGTTTATTGTGATCCACACAGTCAAAGGCTTTGGCATAGTCAATAAAGCAGAAATAGATGTTTTTCTAGAACTCTCTTGCTTTTTCTATGATCCAGCGGATGTTGGCAATTTGATCTCTGGTTCCTCTGCCTTTTCTAAAACCAGCTTGCACATCAGGAAGTTCACAGTTCACGTATTGCTGAAGCCTGGGCTTGGAGAATTTTGAGCATTACTTTACTAGCGTGTGAGATGAGTGCAATTGTGTGGTAGCTTGAACATTCTTTGGCATTGCCTTGCTTTGGGATTGGAATGAAAACTGACCTTTTCCAGTCCTGTGGCCACTGCTGAGTTTTCCAAATTTGCCGGCATATTGAGTGCAGCACTTTCACAGCATCATCTTTCAGGATTTGGAATAGCTCAACTGGAATTCCATCACCTCCACTAGCTTTGTTCGTAGTGATGCTTTCTAAGGCCCACTTCACTTCACATTCCAGGATGTCTGGCTCTAGGCCAGTGATCACACCATTGTGATTATCTTGGTCATGAAGATCTTTTTTGTACAGTTCTTCTGTGTATTCTTGCCATCTCTTCTTAATATCTTCTGCTTCTGTTAGGTCCATACCATTTCTGTCCTTTATCGAGCTCATCTTTGCATGAAATGTTCCTTTGGTATCTCTGATTTTCTTGAAGAGATCCCTAGTCTTTCCCATTCTGTTGTTTTCCTCTATTTCTTTGCATTGATCCCTGAAGAAGGCTTTCTTATCTCTCCTTGCTATTCTTTGGAATTCTGCATTCAGATGTTTATATCTTTCCTTTTCTCCTTTGCTTTTCACTTCTCTTCTTTTCACAGCTATTTGTAAGGCCTCCCCAGACAGCCATTTTGCTTTTTTGCATTTCTTTTCCATGGGGATGGTCTTGATCCCTGTCTCCTGTACAATGTCACGAACTTCATTCCATAGTTCATCAGGCACTCTATCTATCAGATCTAGGCCCTTAAATCTATTTCTCACTTCCACTGTATAATCATAAGGAATTTGATTTAGGTCATACCTGAATGGTCTAGTGGTTTTCCCTACTTTCTTCAATTTAAGTCTGAATTTGGCAATAAGGAGTTCATGGTCTGAGCCACAGTCAGCTCCTGGTCTTATTTTTGCTGACTGTATAGAGCTTCTCCATCTTTGGCTGCAAAGAATATAATCAATCTGATTTCGGTGTTGATCATCTGGTGATGTCCATGTATAGAGTCTTCTCTTGTGTTGTTGGAAGAGGGTGTTTGTTATGACCAGTGCATTTTCTTGGCAAAACTCCATTAGTCTTTGCCCTGCTTCATTCCGTATTCCAAGCCCAAATTTGCCTGTTACTCCAGGTGTTTCTTGACTTCCTACTTTTGCATTCCAGTCCCCTATAATGAAAAGGACATCTTTTGGGGGTGTTAGTTTTAAAAGGCCTTGTAGGTCTTCATAGAACCGTTCAACTTCAGCTGCTTCAGCGTTACTGGTTGGGGCATAGACTTGGATTACTGTGATATTGAATGGTTTGCCTTGGAAACGAACAGAGATCATTCTGTCGTTTTTGAGATTGCATCCAAGTACTGCATTTCAGACTCTTTTGTTGACCATGATGGCCACTCCATTTCTTCTGAGGGATTCCTGCCCGCAGTAGTAGATATATGGTCATCTGAGTTAAATTCATCCATTCCAGTCCATTTCAGTTCACTGATTCCTAGAATGTCAACATTCACTCTTGCCATCTCTTGTTTGACCACTTCCAATTTGCCTTGATTCATGGACCTGACATTCCAGGTTCCTATGCAATATTGCTGTTTACAGCATCGGACCTTGCTTCTATCACCAGTCACATCCACAGCTGGGTATTCTTTCTGCTTTGGCTCCATCCCTTCATTCTTTCTGGAGTTATTTCTCCACTGATCTCCAGTAGCATATTGGGCACCTACTGACCTGGGGAGTTTCTCTTTCAGTATCTTATCATTTTGCCTTTTCATACTGTTCATGGGGTTCTCAAGGCAAGAATACTGAAGTGGTTTGCCATTCCCTTCTCCAGTGGACCACATTCTGCCAAATCTCTCCACCATGACCTGCCCGTCTTGGGTTGCCCCACGGGCAGGGCTTAGTTTCATTGAGTTAGACAAGGCTGTGGTCCTAGTGTGATTAGATTGACTAGTTTTCTGTGAGTATGGTTTCAGTGTGTTTGCCCTCTGATGCTCTCTTGCAACATCTACTGTCTTACTTGGGTTTCTCTTACCTTGGGCGTGGGATATCTCTTCACGGCTGCTCCAGCAAAGCGCAGCCATTGCTCCTTACCTTGGACGAGGGGTATCTCCTCACCGCCGCCCTTCCTGACCTTCAATGTGGGATAGCTCCTCTAGGCCCTCCTGCGCCCGCAGCCTTGTCTAACTCAATGAAACTATGAACCATGCCGTGTAGGGCCACCCAAGACAGACAGGTCATGGTAGAGAGTTCTGACAAAATGTGGTCCACTGGAGAAGGGAATGGCAAACCATTTCAGCATGCTTGCCTTGAGAACCCCATGAACAGTATGAAAAAGCAAAAAGATAGGATACTGAAAGATGAACTCCCCAGGTTAGTAGATGCCCAATGTGCTACTGGAGATCAATGAATAACTCCAGAAAGAATGAAGGGATGGAGCCAAAGCAAAAACAACAACAGTTGTGGATGTGACTGGTAACAGAAGTAAAGTCCAATGCTATAAAGAGCAATACTGCATAGGAACCTGGAATGTTAGGTCCATGAATCAAGGCAAATTGGAAGTGGTCTAACAGGAGATGGCAAGAGTGGACATTGACATTTTAATAATCAGTGAACTAAAATGGACTGAAATGGGTGAATTTAACTCAGATGAATATTATATCTACTACTGTGAGCAAGAATCCCTTAGAAGAAATGGAGTAGCCATCATAGTCAACAAAAGAGTCTAAAATGCAGTACTTGGATGCAATCTCAAAAACGACAAAATGATCTCTGTTCGTTTCCAAGGCAAACCATTCAATATCACAGTAATCCAAGTCCACGTCCCGACCAATTATGCTGAAGAAGCGGAAGTTGAACAGTTCAGTGAAGACTTTCAGGACCTTCTAGAACCAACACCTGAGAAAGACCTCTTTTTCATTATAGGGGGGCTGGAATTAAAAAGTAGGAAGTCAAGAAACACCTGGAGTAATGGGCAAATTTGGCCTTGGAGTACGGAATGAAGCAGGGCAAAGGCTAACAGAGTTTTGCCAAGAGAATGCCCTGGTCATAGCAAACACCCTCTTTCAAAAACACAAGAGAAGACTCTACACATGGACATAACCAGATGGTCAATACCAAAATCAGATTGATTATATTCTTTGCAGCCAAAGATGGAGAAGCTCTATACAGTCAGCAAAACAAGACCAGGAGCTGACTGTGGCTCAGACCATGAACTCCTTATTGCCAAATTCAGACTTAAATTGAAGAAAGTAGGGAAAACCACTAGACCATTCAGTTATGACCTAAATCAAATCCCTTATGACTATACAGTGGAAGTGACAAATAGATTCAAGGGATTAGATCTGATAGACAGCGTTCCTGAAGAACTATGGATGGAGGTTCATGACATTGTACAGGAGGTAGTGATCAAGACCATCCCCAAGAAAAAAGAAATGCAAAAAGGCAAAATGGTTGTCTGAGGAGGCCTTACAAACAGCTATGAAAAGAAGAGAAGTGAAAGGCAAAGGAGAAAAGGAAAGATATACCCACTTGAATGCAGAGTTCCAAATAGCAAGGAGAGATAAGAAAACCTTCCTCAGTGATCAATGCAAAGAAATAAAGGAAAACAATAGAATGGGAAAGACTAGAGATCTCTTCAAGAAAATTAGAGATAGCAAGGGAACATTTCATGCAAAGATGGGCTCAATAAAGGAGAGAAATGGTATGGACCTAACAGAAGCAGAAGATATTAAGAAGAGGTGGCAAGAATACACAGAAGAACTATACAAAAAAAAGATCTTCAAGGCCCAGATAATCATAAAGGTGTGATCACTCACCTAGAGCCAGACATCCTGGACTGCAAAGTCAAGTGGGCCTTAGGAAGCATCAGGAAAGGTTGAAGGTGGGAGGGGAAGGGCATGACAGAGGATGAGATGGTTGGTTGGAATCACTGACTCAACGGACATGAGTTTGAGTAAACTCCAGGAGTTGGTGATGGACAGGGAGGCCTGGTGTACCGCAGTCCATGGGGTCACAAGGAGTCGGACATGACTGAGTGACTGAACTGAACTGAATGAAACATTCTGATTCCGCTTAATTTTTATCTGGGGAAAGAAGTCACCCATTTTTAATTGAAAATATTGATATAACATGTAATACACTGAGTCAGGACAGCTGGGTGCTAGTTTTGCCATTGAGACTTCATATTCTGGCACCTTAGATTCTCACTTATATATGGAGATAACACTAGGTTCTTTGCTTTCTATAAAGATCAAATGAGTTGATGCTTATTAAAGGTCTTTGAAAAACTAGAAGATACAATACCAACACAAATGTGGTGTTTGTAGCATGATGCTGACTATATGTTACCTATTTAACAAAAACTATTCAGTTGCTCAGTGGTTAGGAATCCACCTGCCAATGCAGGAGACACAGGTTTGATTCCTAGGTTGGGAAGATGCCCTGGAGAAGGAAATGGCAACCCACTCTAGTATTCTTGCCTGGGAAATCCCATAAATAGAGGAGTTTGGCAGGCTACAGTCCACAGGGTCACAAAAGAGTCAGACCCATCTTACAAACTGCTGCTTCTGCTGCTAAGTCGCTTCAGTCGTGTCCGACTCTGTGCGACCCCATAGACGGCAGCCCACCAGGCTCCTCCATCCCTGGGATTCTCCAGGCAAGAACACTGGAGGGGGTTGCCATTTCCTTCTCCAATGCATGAAAGTTAAAAGTCAAAGTGAAGTTGCTCAGTCGTGTCTGACGCTTTGCAATCCCACGGACTGCAGCCTACCAGGCTCCTCCATCCATGGAATTTTCCAGGCAAGAGTACTGGAGTAGGGTGCCATTGCCTTCTCCGCCTTACAAACTCAGCAGCAACAAATTCCATAGTGATCCTGCAAGCTAACCCTTAGCCTATTTTCCTTCACAATGTTAAGGACATTGGAGACTATGCAGACTCTGTGACTAAAATGTTGTTTCTTTGTTCTGTAGTTTTGAAAAATCTCTGTTCTTATTTTTCCAATACATTTGTTTTAGCAGCTTCCCAGGTGGCACAAGTGGTGAGAATCTGCCTACCAATACAGGAGACACAGGAAGTGCAGCTTCAAACCCTGGGTTGAGAAGGTCCCCTGGAGGAGGAAATGGCACTCCAGCATTCCTGCCTGGAAAATTCCATAGGCAGAGGAGTTTGGAGGGCTATAGTCCCGGGGGCCCCAAAGAGTAGTCATGACTGAGCACTACAACCAAAAGCAGCAAAACTCTTTCTTAAGTGAAGCTCATGTGGAAAAACATTATATTTAAAAATAAAAGAAAGAACAAAAGACATTGAACCACTTAAAATAGGAGGGGAGGCCCAGTGATACAAGCTGACCCTCCTGCCCAAGCCACCCCTGGTACACCTCTGTAGAATCCATGGCTCAGCTAGTCAGAGTTGAATGACTCCCTTATTTGTGATCACATATCTGTGATCACAAATAATAAATATTTTTATTATTTTAAAAATTATTCTAAATATAATTATATTCAATGCTTTTCAATTTTTTTCAAGAGGCAGTGTGGGTCACTTGGAAATTTTTAGTGACATTTTAATTTTAATTAAGTATTTACTTGTCAATTGATTTCAATTTTGCCCTTCTTAACAGCCTGAACTTTGATCTGAGGAATCACTTTCTCTCCTTTGCAAGAAATACTGACAGGTCTAAAAACAGAGGTGACTGCTTCAGATAAAAGATGTTCAGGTAACTCAAGCTAAGTCAATCAGAATTTTTCTTTTAAATTTCAAAATTTTGACAAAAATAACGGTAAAGTACATTCATCTGGGTGATGAATCCAAATAGGTCTCTGGAATCTCCGGTTGTTGAGGCCAGAAATTTTGGGCCAAATTGGCTCCTATTGGGTCTGACTTATTTCCTAGCCTTTTCTCCAGCATTCGTAACCTAACCATTCTATAAGCTCCTTTTTATCCCCCTGGGTAAATCTCTTTTGTTTAACTTAACCAGACATTTTGCTTGCAAAACAAAAACAAAAACTCTAGCTAAATTTATATCCTAAATAACCTTCCAATTATACTAGACCTCATTTAACTAGATAAACTCTTATCAAAGAACCATCCATGTAACTATAATATATTCTGCCATGTGCTTATCATAATGCTGATGTTGGGCAGGGAATTTGACATATATTTTCTAAATTAGTTGCCACAAAATATAATGAACAGATATTATTTTCTCAGTTTTTTGGATTAACAAAGTCAGGGTTAAACAAGTCATATAACTTTTCTAAGTTCATGTATCTAGAGAACAGCCTAGAGGTTCAGTTCAGTTCAGTCATTCAGTCGTGTCCGACTCTTTGCGACCCCCTGAACTGCAGCATGCCAGGCCTCCCTGTCCATCACCAACTCCCGGAGTTTACCCAAACTCATGTCCATTGAGTCGGTGATGCCATCTAATCATCTCATCCTCTGTCATCCCTTTATCCTCCTGCCTTCAACCTTTCCCAACATCAGGGTCTTTTCAAATGAGTGAGCTCCTCACATCAGGTGGCCAAAATATAGAAGTTCAAAGACCAATTAATGTGGCTTCTCAACTCTGGTTCTTTCATCTTATATACTCCATCAAGAGTTGAATTATGGCCGATGAACTGTTTCACTCAGTGGCTTGATTTTGGGGTTGTTACAGTATTCACTCTAGTTATGGAGATAATAAAATATTCTATTAATTAGAGGATAAATTTATTTGCATTTCTATGTTGAGAAGGATGTATGAATGTAAATACATATTTAAAACATTAATGCTGTTGAAGAGTAAGAACAACAGCTAGAAGACATCACATTTTACTTTACCTCCTGTATATATTCTTAGCCAAAATACACTTCAGCTAAATATTCATTGATTAAGCATCATTCACCTCTCCTGGAGTTCAGGAAGTACATTGGTGTTTTATTAGTAATTCTTTTAATATAAACAAAATCATGTTTGGTCTCAGCCTTCAGACAGGAATATTTCATTTATTCCCTTTGAGGTTTTGGCACATATCTGGCATTTCAGGTATAGTCTAATTTTAACTCTAGATCTTTACTTTACTTATTGTGATTGAGGAAACATAATACTATGGACAGAAAGAAATCACCCAAAATGTTAGGGAATGATATGTGTTAAGATTTGATTTGAAATTTCTCTCACCTACTGTCTTACCTCATGTACAAATCAAGACATATAGTGTTCATCTTCCAAATATAAAAATATATATATATTGTGAAAAATGCACCTGCATGTAACACATTTTTTAAATTAAACCTAGCAGAATTACCTACATACACACACAATGAAATGGAATATTTGTGTGTATCTGTGTATATGCATGGGGTTTCCCAGATGGCTCAGTGGTAAAGAATCCACCTGCCAATGCAGGAGACACAGAAGTACACTGAAATTAACTAGCAAACGGTGCAAAAAGGAACTTTCCAGGAGAAACAGAAAAGACCTCTACATTTTAAAAAAATTCCATCAGTCACTACTACTGAATAGTGAGCAAATGGAGAGGGCATTATGAGAGGAGTTGGACAGGGGCCAAATCAGCCGGGGCCTTGATCGGGTGTTGGATTTTATTCTAAGTGCAAGGGGAGGCTAATCAGGAAAGTGAGAAGGTATAATTTATGCTTTTATGTTTACTCTAACTGCTAGGTAGAAAATGCACTGGAAAAAAATACCAGGTTATTGCAATAGCACTGACAAAAACGGTGCTTCTTTAGATGAGGTGGGAGTGATAGAGAAGAGTGATAGAGAAGAGTGATAGAGAAGAGTGATAGAGAAGAGTGATAGAGAAGAGTGATAGAGAAAAGTGATAGAGAAGAGTGATAGAGAAAAGCGATAGAGAAAAGCGATAGAGAAAAGTGATGATAGAGAAAAGTGATAGAGAAGAGTGATAGAGAAGAGTGATAGAGAAAAGTGATAGAGAAAAGTGATGATAGAGAAAAGTGATAGAGAAGAGTGATAGAGAAAAGTGATAGAGAAGAGTGATAGAGAAAAGCAATAGAGAAAAGCGATAGAGAAAAGTGATGATAGAGAAGAGTGATAGAGAAGAGTGATAGAGAAGAGTGATAGAGAAGAGTGATAGAGAAGAGTGATAGAGAAAAGTGATAGAGAAGAGTGATAGAGAAGAGTGATAGAGAAAAGTGATAGAGAAGAGTGATAGAGAAGAGTGATAGAGAAGAGTGATAGAGAAAAGTGATAGAGAAGAGTGATAGAGAAGAGTGATAGAGAAGAGTGATAGAGAAGAGTGATAGAGAAAAGTGATAGAGAAGAGTGATAGAGAAGAGTGATAGAGAAGAGTGATAGAGAAAAGTGATAGAGAAGAGTGATAGAGAAGAGTGATAGAGAAAAGTGATAGAGAAGAGTGATAGAGAAGAGTGATAGAGAAGAGTGATAGAGAAAAGTGATAGAGAAAAGTGATGATAGAGAAAAGTGATAGAGAAGAGTGATAGAGAAGAGTGATAGAGAAAAGTGATAGAGAAAAGTGATGATAGAGAAGAGTGATAGAGAAAAGCGATAGAGAAAAGCGATAGAGAAGAGTGATAGAGAAAAGTGATGATAGAGAAAAGTGATAGAGAAGAGTGATAGAGAAGAGTGATAGAGAAAAGTGATAGAGAAAAGTGATGATAGAGAAAAGTGATAGAGAAGAGTGATAGAGAAAAGTGATAGAGAAGAGTGATAGAGAAGAGTGATAGAGAAAAGTGATAGAGAAAAGTGATAGAGAAGAGTGATAGAGAAGAGTGATAGAGAAGAGTGATAGAGAAAAGTGATAGAGAAGAGTGATAGAGAAGAGTGATAGAGAAGAGTGATAGAGAAAAGTGATAGAGAAAAGTGATGATAGAGAAAAGTGATAGAGAAGAGTGATAGAGAAAAGTGATAGAGAAGAGTGATAGAGAAAAGCGATAGAGAAAAGCGATAGAGAAAAGTGATGATAGAGAAAAGTGATAGAGAAGAGGGATAGAGAAAAGTGATAAAGAAAAGTGATGATAGAGAAAAGTGATAGAGAAGAGTGATAGAGAAAAGCGATAGAGAAAAGCGATAGAGAAAAGTGATGATAGAGAAAAGTGATAGAGAAGAGTGACAGAGAAGAGTGATAGAGAAAAGTGATAGAGAAAAGTGATGATAGAGAAAAGTGATAGAGAAGAGTGATAGAGAAAAGTGATAGAGAAGAGTGATAGAGAAGAGTGATAGAGAAGAGTGATAGAGAAAAGTGATAGAGAAGAGTGATAGAGAAAAGTGATAGAGAAGAGTGATAGAGAAGAGTGATAGAGAAAAGTGATAGAGAAGAGTGATAGAGAAGAGTGATAGAGAAGAGTGATAGAGAAAAGTGATAGAGAAGAGTGATAGAGAAGAGTGATAGAGAAGAGTGATAGAGAAAAGTGATAGAGAAAAGTGATGATAGAGAAAAGTGATAGAGAAGAGTGATAGAGAAAAGTGATAGAGAAGAGTGATAGAGAAAAGCGATAGAGAAAAGCGATAGAGAAAAGTGATGATAGAGAAAAGTGATAGAGAAGAGGGATAGAGAAAAGTGATAAAGAAAAGTGATGATAGAGAAAAGTGATAGAGAAGAGTGATAGAGAAAAGCGATAGAGAAAAGCGATAGAGAAAAGTGATGATAGAGAAAAGTGATAGAGAAGAGTGACAGAGAAGAGTGATAGAGAAAAGTGATAGAGAAAAGTGATGATAGAGAAAAGTGATAGAGAAGAGTGATAGAGAAAAGTGATAGAGAAGAGTGATAGAGAAGAGTGATAGAGAAGAGTGATAGAGAAAAGTGATAGAGAAGAGTGATAGAGAAAAGTGATAGAGAAGAGTGATAGAGAAGAGTGATAGAGAAAAGTAATAGAGAAGAGTGATAGAGAAGAGTGATAGAGAAGAGTGATAGAGAAAAGTGATAGAGAAAAGTGATGATAGAGAAAAGTGATAGAGAAGAGTGATAGAGAAAAGTGATAGAGAAGAGTGATAGAGAAAAGCGATAGAGAAAAGCGATAGAGAAAAGTGATGATAGAGAAAAGTGATAGAGAAGAGGGATAGAGAAAAGTGATAAAGAAAAGTGATGATAGAGAAAAGTGATAGAGAAGAGTGATAGAGAAAAGCGATAGAGAAAAGTGATGATAGAGAAAAGTGATAGAGAAGAGTGATAGAGAAGAGTGATAGAGAAAAGTGATAGAGAAAAGTGATGATAGAGAAAAGTGATAGAGAAGAGTGATAGAGAAAAGTGATAGAGAAGAGTGATAGAGAAGAGTGATAGAGAAAAGTGATAGAGAAGAGTGATAGAGAAGAGTGATAGAGAAGAGTGATAGAGAAAAGTGATAGAGAAAAGTGATAGAGAAGAGTGATAGAGAAAAGTGATAGAGAAGAGTGATAGAGAAAAGCGATAGAGAAAAGCGATAGAGGAAAGTGATGATAGAGAAGAGTGATAGAGAAGAGTGATAGAGAAGAGTGATAGAGAAGAGTGATAGAGAAGAGTGATAGAGAAAAGTGATAGAGAAGAGTGATAGAGAAAAGCGATAGAGAAAAGCGATAGAGAAAAGTGATGATAGAGAAAAGTGATAGAGAAGAGTGATAGAGAAGAGGGATAGAGAAAAGTGATGATAGAGAAAAGTGATAGAGAAGAGTGATAGAGAAAAGCGATAGAGAAAAGCGATAGAGAAAAGTGATGATAGAGAAGAGTGATAGAGAAGAGTGATAGAGAAGAGTGATAGAGAAGAGTGATAGAGAAGAGTGATAGAGAAAAGTGATAGAGAAGAGTGATAGAGAAAAGTGATAGAGAAGAGTGATAGAGAAAAGCGATAGAGAAAAGCGATAGAGAAAAGTGATGATAGAGAAAAGTGATAGAGAAGAGGGATAGAGAAAAGTGATAGAGAAGAGTGATAGAGAAAAGTGATAGAGAAGAGTGATAGAGAAGAGTGATAGAGAAAAGTGATAGAGAAGAGTGATAGAGAAGAGTGATAGAGAAAAGTGATAGAGAAGAGTGATAGAGAAGAGTGATAGAGAAGAGTGATAGAGAAGAGTGATAGAGAAGAGTGATAGAGAAAAGTGATAGAGAAAAGTGATAGAGAAGAGTGATAGAGAAAAGTGATAGAGAAGAGTGATAGAGAAAAGCGATAGAGAAAAGCGATAGAGGAAAGTGATGATAGAGAAGAGTGATAGAGAAGAGTGATAGAGAAGAGTGATAGAGAAGAGTGATAGAGAAGAGTGATAGAGAAAAGTGATAGAGAAGAGTGATAGAGAAAAGTGATAGAGAAAAGCGATAGAGAAAAGTGATGATAGAGAAAAGTGATAGAGAAGAGTGATAGAGAAGAGGGATAGAGAAAAGTGATAGAGAAAAGTGATGATAGAGAAAAGTGATAGAGAAGAGTGATAGAGAAAAGTGATAGAGAAGAGTGATAGAGAAAAGCGATAGAGAAAAGCGATAGAGAAAAGTGATGATAGAGAAGAGTGATAGAGAAGAGTGATAGAGAAAAGTGATAGAGAAGAGTGATAGAGAAGAGTGATAGAGAAGAGTGATAGAGAAGAGTGATAGAGAAAAGTGATAGAGAAGAGTGATAGAGAAAAGCGATAGAGAAAAGCGATAGAGAAAAGCGATAGAGAAAAGTGATGATAGAGAAAAGTGATAGAGAAGAGTGATAGAGAAGAGTGATAGAGAAAAGTGATAGAGAAAAGTGATAGAGAAGAGTGATAGAGAAAAGTGATAGAGAAAAGTGATAGAGAAAAGTGATAGAGAAGAGTGATAGAGAAAAGTGATAGAGAAAAGTGATAGAGAAGAATGGCAGGAGAGATGGAGAGAGGAAGGGAGAAAGAGGAAAAGAAAGGTTTTTCTCGCTTGCAATAAGTAAAATAACTTTTGTGCAACTTTATATTAATAATTCATTCTTCTGTGTGTACATATCAGACAAAAGAATAAGGAAGTAAAAACATAACCCAAATTCTACCTCCTTGAATCAGACACCTTTCTCCACACTCAAACAATCACACAGAAACATTTGCAAACACTCACAAAGACACACAAGATAATATTAGATACACATTTCCCCACTTTTCTTTCTTCATCCCTCTTACCTTATATACATTTGGCTCATTCATAATTAGGTACATAGTTGTATCATCTGGTTGTATTGCGATTGATTCATCCCTTCCCCATAGATGGCTTTTAGCTTTATTGATAGTTTTTTATCACTAAAAATAATGCTGTTTTAAATATCTTTAATTATATATTGGTGTTTTAATTTCTATATTAGAGATTCTCAGTGGAACTGATGAACAAATAGTTCCATATTGCTTTCCAAAAAGCCTATTAAAATTCCCAATTCTACTAGCAATATATGAGAATAAACTCCCCACAAATCCACCAACCATCACTATTGTGTGTTATTCTTTCTTGTCACCTACACCTTCTTTATATGTAGGAAAACTCTGTATAACAGCCTCTGTGCACCAAATACTGCAAAGCCAGGCATTCAATGAGAATCTAGTGACATAAAGACTGGATAATGTAAAGATTCCATTCTGGCAAGGGTGGGAAGAGTTCTGTCTAATTTTCACAGACAGCAATGGGAATAAAATTCAGGGGAACTCAACTCTGAGTTTGGACATGTTAAATTTAAGAACTCTTTGTCACTTTCAAGTAGAGATTTCCAGCAGGCACTTGAATATATGTCTAGAGTTGAGAGGAAAAGTGTGAACTAGAGGTGAGAAAGCCAACAGATGGAGGATATCTACAGCTAAGGTAACAGAGGATAGGAGTATGTTGAGGACAGAGAAGAGGCAGATATCAAACCTGAACCTTGAGGAAACCCAAATTTAGAAGTTAATCTGGAGGGGAATCTGAGAAGCAATCACCAGGGAGAGGAAAGGTTAAGAAGGCCACGTTGAATTTAGGGACGATAACCACCGCACATTCTTTTAGCAGACCCCATCAAATAAAGCTGGAAAGGTGTTCACTGCCTGTGACCAAGAGAAGGTCTTGGAGAAATTGGCAGAGAGCAGTTTCAGGTAAAATCTGGAGGAGAAAATAGTGAAGTGTACCAAGCAGGGGCTACTGGAGGGCAGAAAGTGAACCATTAAAGGAAGGATTCATTGAAGGCACGTGCCTTTATCTCATCATCCCAAATCTTTAAAGTCCAGGAGAGAGGATGTACAGAGAACAAGATTAGAGGAAAGTTCAGGTTAAAGGGATTCTTATTCTACCCAGTCTGGGTTTTTGGAGAAGACTCCTGTGACAGGTGACCATGTGGCACCTATGAGCATGGTTAATGGCATCATGATACAGTTGGCCTCCTGGGCCTTTTTCAGCCCCACTGTGTCAGGCAAGGTGACTCTGGGGTTTGCAAACCTGCCATGGGGTCAGTGAAGTTGAAAGAACAGGGAAGAGTGGAAGGTTCCTGTCTGGTCAAACATCTAGACCAGGATTTGGGTTAAAAATAAGGCAGAAGCTTTAAGAGATCTGTAATCTCCATGAGAGCTGAAGAAAAGGCAGGTTTGAAGGAAAGGTAAGCTGGACCCTAGCCTGGCCTAAATAGTTTATATAGTCAGCTTTGCTCTAGAAGACATATGTGTTCCTAATAATCACCATGCTTGGCAAAATAGCACAATAAAAACCTCAGGGCTTACTGGGAAAATGAGGTTTGGAATAACACTCAAAAATTTATCAGTGACACATAAAAATAAGTCCTGGGACCCAGTTAAAATGAAAGCTTTATTTTATAAATGTTAAGTAGTTAAGAAATATATAAATATGACAGTTTACCTTGAAAATGACCTGAAATTTGTCTTTGGAAGTGGACACTGGAAGAGTTACAGCTGAGACTTACTGGGAAGTAGTGCAAAAAGAAAGTTACAAACCCAGATGAAGATAAGAGTGATTCACAGCACGTGGGATAAAAGGAGGCAGCTGAGAGCTGTTTGAGGCGTTGCATGTACGTGTTTGTATACTCCTCCAAAGGCTCAGTTCTGCTTGAGGAAGTTTTCAGCATTCCCCTAGTGTTTCCTGCTCAAGAAATTGAGCATAGCAAATGGAGGTAGGATTCATGCTCCAATTATTCCCTAATATATCAATCATGTTTTTAAAACAAGCATTATAGCAGAAACTGACAATACCATGAATTCATCAGCTATATACAGTAGCAGACATCAGCAAAACAATTAGAGACAGGAATGGCTTAACCACGCATCAGCAGTTGTCAAGCGGGCATATTCACAGACCAGCAGTAGAGAATAGGGGCCTTTCCCCCCAAGGCCATGTAGACTAACTCATTGGGGTTTTTGGTTTGTTTTTGTTTGTGTTGAGAGGATAAGATTTATCTCTATATTTTCTCAGTTTTTCTAGAATGATCCTGGTATAGAATAAAATCAAGATATACTTGACATATAACATTGCTTTATTGAGATGTAATTGATGTATCAGTTCAATTCAGTTCAGTCACTCTGTTGTGTCCCCATGCCTGCAATACACCAGGCTTCCTTGTCCATCACCAACTCCAGGATCTTGCTCAAAGTCATGTCCATTCAGTTACTGATGCCATCCAACATTTTCGTCCTCTGTCGTCCCCTTCTCCTCCTGCCTTCAATCTTCCCCAGCATCAGCGTATTTTCAAATGAGTCAGTTCTTCGCATCAGGTGGCCAAAATATTGGAGTTTCAGCTTCATCATCAATCCTTCTAATGAATATTCAGGACTGATTTCCTTTAGGATGGACTGCTTGGGTCTCCTTGCAGTCCAAGGGACTCTCAAAAGTCTTCTCCAACACCACAGTTCAAAAGCATCAATTCTTCGGCACTCAGCTTTCTTTATAGTCCAACTCTCACACCAATACATGATTACTGGGAGAACCATAGCTTTGACTAGACAGACCTTTGTTGGCAAAGTAATGTCTCTGCTTTTTAATATGCTGTCTAGGTTGGTCATAGCTTTTCTTCCAAGGAGCAAGCGTCTTAATTTCATGGCTGCAGTCACCGTCCACGGTGATTTTGGAGCCCCCCAAAATAGTCTTTCTCTGTTTCCATTGTTTCCCCATCTAATTGCCATGAAGTGATGGAACTGGATGACATGATCTTCATTTTCTGAATGTTGAGTTTTAAGCCAGCATTTTTACTCTCCTCTTTCACTTTCATCAAGAGGCTCTTTAGTTTTTCTTTGCTTCCGGCCATAAAGGTGGTGTTGTCCGTGTATCTGACATTATTGATATTTCTCCGGGCAATCTTAATTCCAGCTTGTGATTCATCCATCCTGGCATTTCGCATGATGTATTCTGCATATAAGTTAAATAAGCAGGGTGACAATATACAGCCTTGACATACTCCTTTCCCAATTTGGGACCAGTCTGTTGTTCCATGTCCAGTTCTAACTGTTGCTTCTTGACCAGCACACAGATTTCTCAGGAGTCAGGTAAGATGGTCTGGTATTCCCATCTCTTTAAGAATTTTCCACAGTGTGTTATGATCCACACTGTGGATCAAAGGCTTTGGCATAGTCAATAAAGCAGAAATAGATATTTTTCTGGAACTCTCTTGCTTTTTCAATGATCCAATGTATACTGGCAATTTGATCTCTGGGTCTAAATCCAGCTTGAACATCTGGAAGTTCACACTTCATGTACTCCTGAAGCCTGGCTTGGAGAATTTTGAGCATTACTTTGCTAGCGTGTGAGATGAGTGCAATTTTGCGGTAGTTTGAGCATTCTTTGGCATTGCCCTTCTTGGGAATTGGAATGAAAACTGACCTTTCTAGTCCTGTGGCCACTGCTGAGTTTTCCAAATGTGCTGGCATATTGAGTGCAGCACTTTCACAGCATCATCTTTCAGGATTTGGAATAGCTCAACTGGAATTCCATCACCTCCACTAGATTTGTTAGTAATGATGCTTCCTAAGGCTCACTTGACTTTACATTCCAGGATGTCTGACTTTAGGTGGGTGATCACACCATCGTGGTTATCTGGGTCACAAGGATCTTTTTTGTGTAGTTCTTCTGTGTAGTCTTGTTCAAGGTGTACAACATAATGATTTGATATATGTATATATTGCAAAATGATTATACCACAATAAGCTTAGTTAGTTAATATAGTTAATATATCTATCACTTCATATAATTAAAGTGTGTGTGTATATGTGTGAACAGTAACAAATTTTAAGACCTACTTTCTTAGCAACTTTCAAATGCATAATGCAGTATTCAAGCAACAGAGGTCTCAAACAGCGGCACTATAGCAGAACACACAGGTAATTTTTTCCAAGGTTGTACAGAAAGTCAAAGATAAAACAAAAAATGTAATTTAACCCTCCTTAGCTACAATCTAATTTTATATCCTTCCACACACATTACCAAGTTCATGTTCTCCAGAGAGGTTTGGGGTTATTTCTATCCTGCAATCCTGTTTTTAGCTTTCAGTTTTGCTAGAATTCTATAACCAGTGCACAAAAGTAGGACATATTGTGCCAAAAAAAAAAAAAAAAAGAATAGTTCTGTTCTTGTATCACCTTAAGGCACAAATAACAGAGGCAAAGAAAAATGAAATCGCTATGTAGTAGCAAATAGTATAAATGGAATTATCTTTAGACTGGGCACTTGAAAGACAATGTCTCAGGAGAGAAAGTAAATGATTAGCAAATACTAACTGGAGACTGGAGTTGTGTCTAGAGGAACCTTCTTGCCTACAGAAAAATAATGGCAGCAGCACAGCATCAATAACCCCTTTCTCATCTTCCTTTCCTCCCGCTTTGGAATACCCAGCCTGGACCTGGTTCTAGCCACTTCCAGTTACTAATACTGATGGCCAGCCCAAGAGCATTTAAGGTCTGTGCCCTCCCATGGTTATAGACTTACCGACAAAGGACTGAATATTAAGAACTTTCAAGATTCAATAGAATTATCAGTATTGGTATGAAAATCAGAGAAAATGATGATAATCCTCAATATTTACATCATGCTTTACAACTTACCTCTATTCTTTAATGTGACCATCACAAAACATGTGAGTAAGATATGGTATACTATGCATCTTGCCCAAAAACATATTGAGACTTGCCTCTGGGTACTGAACTCTGAGTTGCAAAGCTAGACATTAATTCCAGGAGGCCTCATGGATCCCTTCTCACTTTCTAAACCACACCACCCACTGTAACTATTCATAAAGCTCATCTTGCTTACTTACCTACTCAGCATCCATCTGAATTCATAAATACTCTGGACTATAAAACTATTAACTTTTGTATGGCCTTCTAGTATATTTAATTATTTTATGCAGTTGTAATTTTATAGTATATCTCTGTTGATCTAGTATATATATATATAATTGTATGTAATATAAATAGTATTCATTTTATGTGTTCTATGTACCATTTATAGTTATTTTTCTAATGTCTCCATCATATTGAAGCTAGCATATTTTCTTTTAATTTCTTTACTGTTAGACACTATGGCCACTTCTCTTCATTACAGCTTTTTTTATTTTCTCATTTTCCAAAGCTTCTGTGAATAATTTCACAGACAATACTCTTTCCTTCCTTTTTATTATCTCCTTAGGATACATGACTAGTTATTTTAATAATTTAAAACAGCACATATAATTTTTATAGCTTTTCAGTGTGCGTACTAAGTAGCTTCTGTAGTGTCCAACTGTTTGCAACCCTAAGGACTGTAGTCTGCCATGCTCCTTTGTCCATGGGATTCTCCAGACAAGAATACTGGAATGGGTTGCTATGCCCTTCTCCAGAGGATCTTCCCAACCCAGGGATTGAACTCACATCTCTTATGTCTCCTGAATTGGCAGGCAGGTTCTTTATACCTTGTGCCACCTGGGAAGCCGTGTATCACTAAATATCTTCCCAAAAGTATTGAACTAATTTACATCATAAACAGCAATATATAAAAATTGCAAGTGTATTGTTCATTGTGTATGCTTCCCTTCCATAACCCAAGAGATGAAAATTAATTTATTCACTAAACATATATTCAAAACGAACTATTAGCCATGTATTCTGCTAGACCCTGGAAAGGCAAAGGTGAGTAATAAAAGCACACAGCTTGTTCTCAAGGCATTCTGGATAATTTGCCACAAGTAATTCCAGAGACTCGGGAGGCAGGAATTATGTCCAACCAGAACACATATGTGTTTAGTGTTTAGTGAACAAATTATTTTAATAGGATTTGAGTAGTGATGTATCTTCCAGTTTTGGGTGATTCCATCTTGAATATGTCATTCTTACTCAGCTGTCAACACTCTCATGAAGAGGCCATAATCATTTGTTTATGTTCCACATCAAACTTAAGAAAAAACAGATTCATCAGCTCTTCTTTGTGTATTTCCCAGATGAGTCCATTGATTTGGAGCACAGGCAGTATATCTTCAAATTTCCAGGTAAGGGATGTAATAAATCTTACACCAGAAAAAGCATGTCTATGAGGAAGAAACACTGGAGCAGAATTAGAAAACTTTTTTAGTCCTATATCTGCCACTAAGTATGTGACCTATGGTTAAATATATAATTAGTTTTTCTTATGAATAAAGTGATGAAAAAGTATTTTTTCTGTCTACTTGATGACTATCCTAATTTGACTGATTCTCATCACAAGCTACCGGCGGCTCCCTATTGGAGGCAGCTCCATTTTAAGATTTCCCTAATACCACATCTTAATTCAGGCTTAATCACAATAATGGAGCCCCAGTTCTTCAGTCAAGGTTTAATTCTGCTAGCATCATCTTCAACAAGTCTTTCCTCTATAATTCCAGTCCACATTGGCTTTTTCCCCTTCCACTCCACCCTAAGTATTTGATCATATCAAATTCAGCATTTCATGTGACCTACTTTAAATCATTCTTAAATTACTTACTCATTTTATTTCTTCTCTTCCTTGTCCTTATATACTCCTTCTACCCCAAAAGACCTAAACAGGCAATAAAGTTTTGTTCAATCATATAGGATATGCCCTCATAACAGAAACATATTAGGTACTCAAACAACACTTGTTTAAAAGTGATTGAAAGCAATCAAAGGACTCAAAATTTAAAGGAATTCAATGCTAGAGAAGAATGAACTGAAGGAAAGGGAGGCTAACATTCTGCCTCCAATCTCCCCTCTTGGCATTCTAGGGTTCTCAGCTATGCACCCATGACAGGAGCATACAGAAGCAAGCAGAAAGCATCACAGGGAGAATTAAGAAGTGAGCAGCAACCTTGGCAGTGCTCCACACATCAGGTTGGAATTGTTCAGCCCAAGGGAAGGGTAAACACTTAGGGCTCTAAATCAAAACATCCCAAAAGGGCAACAAAGTATAATTAAGGGTTATGTTTTAGAAGTAAGGGCAGACTATAGAAAAAACAGCCATGACAAATCCTAAAACTCACTCTTGGTTGGATTAGGTGATTTTGCATTAGAACTAGAATGCTGAGAGAGATAGTTAAAAATATATATTATAATACCTCTTAAGAAGGATAATATTATCCACAGAAACCAATGTTCTTTTCCCTAAATCAAATCATAGATGTGTGCATGCTCAGTTGCTAAGTCATGTCCAACTCTTTGAGACCCTGTGGACAGCTGTCCATGGAAGTTTCCAGGCAAGAAAATAATTATTAGTTATTAATCATAGATGAAATTTCTAACATCTGTTGGATCATAGAAAAGCAAGAGAATTCCAGAAATACATCTCCTTCTGCTTCAGTTGAGCTATTTCAAATCCTGAAAGATGATGCTGTGAAAGTGCTGCACTCAATATGCCAGCAAATTTGGAAAACTCAGCAGTGGCCACCAGACTTGAAAAGGTCAGTTTTCATTCCAATCCCAAAGAAAGGCAATGCCAAAGAATGCCCAAACTACGCACAATTGCACTCATCTCACACGCTAGTAAAGTAATGCTCAAAATTCTCCAAGCCAGGCTTCAGCAATATGTGTGAACTGTGAACATCCAGATGTTCAAGCTGGTTTTAGAAAAGGCAGTGGAACCAGAGATCAAATTGCCAACATCTGCTGGATCATGGAAAAAGCAAGAGAGTTCCAGAAAAGCATCTATTTCTGCTTTATTGACTATGCCAAAGTCTTTGACTGTGTGGACCACAATAAACTGTGGAAAATTTTGAAAGAGATGGGAATACCAGACCACCTGATCTGCCCCTTGAGAAACCTATATGCAGGTCAGGAAGCAAAAGTTAGAACTGGACATCGAACAATAGACTGGTTCCAAATAGGAAAAGGAGTATGTAAAGGCTATATATTGTCACCCTGCTTATTTAACTTCTATGCAGAGAACATCATGAGAAACGCTGGACTGGAAGAAGCACAAGCTGGAATCAAGATTGCCAGGAGAAATATCAATAACCTCAGATATGCAGATGACACCACCCTTATGGCAGAAAGTGTAGAGGAACTCAAAAGCCTCTTGATAAAAGTGAAAGTGGAGAGTGAAAAAGTTGGCTTAAAGCTCAACATTCAGAAAATGAAGATTATGGCATCTGGTTTCATTACTTCATGGGAAATAGATGGGGAAACAATGGAAACAGTGTCAGACTTTATTTTTGGGAGCTCCATAATCACTGCAGATGGTGATTGCCGCCATGAAATTAAAAGACACTCGTTGGAAGGAAAGTTATGACCAACCTAGATAGCATATTGAAAAGCAGAGATATTACTTTGCCAACAAAGGTCTGTCTAGTCAAGGCTATGGTTTTTCCAGTGGTCATGTATGGATGTGAGAGTTGGACTGTGAAAAAAGCTGAGCGCCAAAGAATTGAAGCTTTGGAACTGTGGTGTTGCAGAAGACTCTTGAGAGTCCCTTGGACTTCAAAGAGATCCAATCAGTCCATCCTAAAGGAGATCAGTCCTGGGTGTTCATTGGAAGGAATGATACTAAAGCTGAAACTCCAATACTTTGGCCACCTCATGTGAAGGGTTGACTCATTGGAAAAGACCCTGATGCTGGGAGGGATTGGAGGCAGGAGGAGAAGGGGGTGACAGAGGATGAGATGGCTGGATGGCATCACTGACTCGATGGACATGAGTTTGAGTGAACTCCAGGAGTTGGTGATGGACAGGGAGGCCTGATGTGCTGTGATTCATGGGGTCACAAATAGTCGGACATGACTCAGTGACTGAACTGAACTGCTTCATTGACTACATGAAAGCCTTTGACTGTGTTGATAACAACAAACTGGAAAATTCTTAAAGAGACGGAAATACCAGACCACCTTACCTGCCTCCTGAGAAACCTCTATGCAGGTCAGGAAGCAACAGTTAGAACTGGATATGGAACAACAGACTAGTTCAAAATTGGGAAAGAAGTATGTCAAGGCTGTATATTGTCACCTTGCTTAGTTAACTTATTTGCAGAGTGCATCTTGCAAAACGCCAGACTGGATGAAGCACAAACTGTAATCAAGACTGCACAAGCTATAATCAAGATTGCCAGGAGAAATATCAATAACCTCAGATATGCAGATGACACCACCCTTATGGAAGAAACCAAAGAGGAACTAAAGAACCTCTTGATGAAAGTGAAAAAGGACAATTAAAAAGCTGGCTTAAAACTCAACATTCAAAGTACAAAGATCATGGCATCTGGCCCCATCACTTCATAGCACATAGATGGGGAAACAGTGGAAACAGTGATAGACTTTATTTCTTTAGGCTCCAAAATCACTGCAGTTGGTGACTGCAGCCATGAAA
The DNA here is from genome assembly GCF_029407905.1 of Bubalus kerabau. NCBI lineage: Eukaryota > Metazoa > Chordata > Mammalia > Artiodactyla > Bovidae > Bubalus > Bubalus kerabau. The sequence goes on from NC_073626.1 coordinate 18,565,940, forward strand.
TTAAAAGAAGCTTGATCCTTGGAGGAGAGTTGTGACCAATCTAGACAGCATATTAGAAAGCAGAGACATTACTTTGCCAACAAAGGTCCATCTAGTCAAAACTTTGGTTTTTCCAGTAGTCATGTATGGATGTGAGAATTGGACTATAAAGAAAGTTGAGCACCAAACAACTGATGCTTTTGAAATGTGGTGTTGGAGAAGACTCTTGAGAGTCCTTTGGACTTCAAGGAGATCCAACCAGTCCATCCTAAAGGAAATCAGTCCTGAATATTCATTGGAAGGACTGATGTTGAAGCTGAAACTCCAATACTTTGACCACCTGATGCGAAGAACTGACTCATTTGAAAAGAACCTGATGCTGGGAATTATCGAAGGCGGAAGAAGAAGGGGACAACAAAGGATGAGACGGTTGGATGGCATCACCAACTCAATGGACATCAGTTTGAGTAAGCTCAGGGAGTTCACGATGGACAGGGAAGCCTGGTGTACTGCAGTTCATGGGGTCGCAAAGAGTCGGACACGACTGATCGACTGAACTGTACTGAATTGAATTTATATAACAACAAATACACAATTTAAATTATACCACTTGAGTTCATAAATGCATGAAAAGTGAGTGCTAATCACCTAGTCATGTCCAACTCTTTGTACCCCATGGACTGTAGGCCCTCCAGGCTACTCTGTCCATGGAATTCTCTAGGCAAGGATACTGGATTAGGTTACCATTCCCTTCTCCAGGGGATCTTTCCAACCCAGGCATCAATCCTGGATCTCCTGCATTGCAGGCAGATTCTTTACCGTCTAAGCCACCAGGAAGCATGCTGCTGCTGCTAAGTCGCTTCAGTCATGTCCGACTCTGTGTGACCCCATAGACGGCAGCCCACCAGGCTCCCCCATCCCTGGGATTCTCCAGGCAAGAACCCTGGAGTAGGTTGCCATTTCCTTCTCCAGTGCAGGAAAGTGAAAAGTGAAAGGGAAGTCACTCAGTCGTGTCCGACTCTTAGTGACCCCATGGACTGCAGCCCACCAGGCTCCTCCGTCCATGGGATTTTCCAGGCAAGAGTACTGGAGTGGGGTGCCATTGCCTTCTCCACCAGGAAGCATATTCCTGTGTAAATATCATGGTGATCATGAAAGAGAAACATTTCTGTTTGTTCATAAAATTCCTTCATGATGCTTTCCTGTAAATTCCACCCACCTCCACTTCCAGGCAACCACTGAAATACTTCCCTCCATTACGGTTTAGTTTGACCTGTTGTAGAATTTCACATACAGAATAATACAATATGTACTGTTTTGTGTCCTTTCTTTGTTGTCATGTTCCTTTTCATAGCATTTAGCATCTGAGTATTGCACAATTTGTTTTCCTATTCATCACTCTTGGACATTTTCGCTGTTTCCAGTTTGGAGCTATTATAAGCAAAGCCACTGTGAACATCCATATACAAGTATTTTTATGATTTTTTTTTTAATTCCCTTGGGTGAATACCTGAGAGTGGAATTACATTTGCATTCCCCTAGTGACTGATAACGGAGAAGGCAGTGGCACCCCACTCCAGTACTCCTGCCTGGAAAAACCCATGGACGGAGGAGCCTGGTAGGCTGCAGTCCATGGGGTCGCTGAGGGTCAGATACGACTGAGCGACTTCACTTTCACTTTTCACTTTCATGCACTGGAGGAGGAAATGGCAACCCACTCCAGGATTCTTGCCTGGAGAATCCCAGGGACGACAGAGCCTGGTGGGCTGCCGTCTATGGGGTCACACAGAGTCGGACATGACTGAAGTGACTTAGCAGCAGCAGCAGCAGCAGTGACTGATGATATTCAGCATTTTGTCTGGGACTAATCGACCATTCATAGAGCTTTTTTTCTGAAGAACTCCCTTTCCCATTTTTATTGGATTGTTTGACTCCTCATTGAATTGGAGAGATATATGTACTTTTGAGATACATGTAGTTGGGATGTTTGCTTTGTTTTTTTCATTTCTTTAAGGTTGTCCTTCAAAGAACAACATTATTAATCATCAGGAAAATGCAGACCAAAACCATAATAAGTAATCAACTCACTCATGTTAGAATGAACATTGTCAAAAAACCAAAGCACACACACACACAAACAAGAAATAGTAAATGTTGGTGAGGCTGTGGAGAAAAGGAAACCCTTGTGCAATGTTAATTGGATTGTAGATTCATGCAGTCATTATGGAAACAGTATGGAGTTTTCTCAAAAAATTAAAAATTAAACTACCATATGATCCAGCAATTCCACTTCAGGGTATTTATCCAAAGAAAATGAAAATATTAACCTTAAAAGACATATGCACCCCCATGCTTACTGCATGGAGAAAGAAATGCCAACCCACTCCAGTATTCTTTTTTGGAAAATCCCATGGACAGAGGAGCCTGGTGGACTATAGTTCATAGGGTTGCAAAGAGTCAGACATGACTAAGCAACTGAGCACAAAGGTTCACAAGGGCTTCCTTGGTGGCTCAGATGGTAAAGAATCCACCTGCAGTGTGGAATACCTGGGCTCAATTCTTGGGTTAGGAGGATCCCCTGGAGGAGGGCACGGAAACCCACCCCAGTGTTCCTGTCTGAAGAATCCCCATGGACAGAAGAGCCTGGCGGGCTACAGTCCATGAGGTCACAAAGAGTCAGACACAACTGAGTGACTAAGCACATGCTTATTGCAACACTGTTTATAATATCCCAGACAAGGGTGGAAAATAAGTGTTCACATCTAAGGATGAATGGATAAAGAAAACGTGGTGTATAGACATACAATAGAATATTCAGTTCAGTTCAGTTCAGTCGCTCAGTCGTGTCCGACTCTTTGCGACCCCATGAGTCGCAGCACGCCAGGCCTCCCTGTCCATCACCAACTCCCGGAGTTCACTCAGACTCACGTCCATCGAGTCAGTGATGCCATCCAGCCATCTCAACCTCTGTCACCCCCTTCTCCTCCTGCCTCCAATCCCTCCCAGCATCAGAGTCTTTTCCAATGAGTCAACTCTTCGCATGAGGTGACCAAAGTACTGGAGTTTCAGCTTTAGCATCAGTCCTTCCAAAGAAATCCCAGGGCTGATCTCCTTCAGAATGGACTGGTTGGATCTCCTTGAAGTCCAAGGGACTCTCAAGAGTCTTCTCCAACACCACAGTTCAAAAGCATCAATTCTTCAGCGCTCAGCTTTCTTCACAGTCCGACTCTCACATCCATACATGACCACGGGAAAAACCATAGCCTTGACTAGATGGACCTTTGTTGGCAAAGTAATGTCTCTGCTTTTGAATATGCTATCTAGGTTGGTCATAACTTTCCTTCCAAGGAGTAAGCGTCTTTTAATTTCATGGCTGCAGTCACCATCTGCAGTGATTTTGGAGCCCAAAAAGACAAAGTCTGACAGTGTTTCCACTGTTTCCCCATCTATTTCCCAGGAAGTGATGGGACCAGATGCCATGATCTTTGTTTTCTGAATGTTGAGCCAGCCATAAAAATAGAAGAAAATTATGTCACTTGCAACAACACAGATAGACCTTGAGGGCATTATGCTAACAAAATATGTGAGAAAGATAAAGACTGAATAATTTCACTAATATGTAGACTCTCAAAACTCTCTGTACTCACAGATACAGAGAAGAGATTGGTGGCTAACAGAGGGGATTGAAGGAGTGGGCAAAAATGGGCCAAGTTGGTAAAAAAAATACAAAATTATAGTTGTAAACACATTCTGGGGGTGTAATGTTCAGCATGGTGACTATAGGTGACAATACTGTATTGCATATTCTAAAATTGCTTAAAAGCTATCACAAGAAACAAATTTGTAGCTGTGTGAGGTAAAAGAGTATATCTAATTTGTCATGTTACTCATTTTGCAAGATACTAAAATATCAAATCATGCTGTATACCTTAAACTAATACAATGTTATACAATCAATATATCTTAATAAAACTGAGGGAAAATAAAACATCCAGTAACTTTAAAATAGAGTTCTAGATAATACAGATACAGATTTAGATGTAAATATAGATTGAGTGAGTGAGTGAAGTCACTCAGTTGTGTCCAACTTTTTGCAACCCTATAGACTGTAGCCTACCAGGATCCTTCATCCATGGGATTTTCCAAGCAAGAATACTGGAGTGGGTTGCCATTTCCTTCTCCAGGGGATCTTCCTGACCCAAGGATTGAACCCGGGTCTCCCACATTGTAGGCAGATGCTTTACCGTCTGAGCCACAGTCTGAGCCACAAATAGACCATATAGATTATAAAAAGAAAGTGAATGTGAAGTCACTCATTCATGTCCTACGCTTTGCGACTCCATGGACTGTAGCTGGCCAGGCTCCTCCAGCCATGGGATTTTCCAGGCAAGAATCCTAGAGTAGGTTACCAGTTCCTTCTCCAGGGCATCTTCCGGACCCAGTGATCAAACCCTGGTCCCCCACACCGCAGGCAGACTCTTTACCATCTGAGCCATGAGGAACAGAGGAAAATATGTTTAATTGAAAAGGTAAAAAAGGGAGCAATATATGAATAAACAATAGCTGACAATGTTTCTAAACCATCTAAAGACCTTGAGTCACAATTTCAAAGACCTTTATAAATCTCCAACAGGAAAAATACAAGGGGAATCATATCGAGGCATATCATACTCAGACTAATGAACAAGTTAAAACACAACCAGAGATAAAGGAAACATTTCCTTCAGAGGAGTACTTATCAGACACAGAGTAAATTTTCCACCTGAAACTGGAAGCCAAAAGACAGCAGAATGGCATTGTTTAAAGTGTAATAAAATGCTATGCTGTGTGCCATGCTTAGTTGCTCAGTCATGTCCAACTCTTTGCGACCCTATGCCAGGCTTCTCCATCCATGGGATTCTCCAGGCAAGAATACTGGAATGGGTTGCCATGCCCTCCTCCAGGGGATCTTCCCAACCCATGGTTGAATCCAGATCTCCCACATTGCAGGCGAATTCTTTACCATCTGAGTAACCAGGGAAGCCCAATAAAATGCTGCTGCTGCTACTGCTGCTAAGTCGCTTCAGTCATGTCCGACTCTGTGCAACCCCATAGACAGCAGCCCACCAGCTACCAAATGATAATTCTATACCAGCTAGTATATCCTTTAGAAAATAGGAAATATGAAAGGTAAAATGAAGTTTGTACAATAAAATGCAAGAAAATCATCATGTTCTTGCAGTAGTAAAGATTTTTTTAAGCAGGGCTACAAAACAGTAACCATAAATAAGAGGAGGACTCTGAATTGGACTACATTAAAATGAAGACTTCATTGAAAGATATCATTAATGAGTAAAGATGCAAGACATGGGATGGGAGAAGATATTTCCAACACATTTACTCAACTAACACTTATATCCAAATTTTGTGAAACTCACAAATCAACAATAAAAAGGTACATAATTGTCCAATAAATATAATAAAATATTATCCTCCCATTAAACATTGAGAAAATGAAAACTAAAATCACAGTGTAATACCACCCCACACACTCAGCAGAATCCTTGAACAGATAAATACATATGTAGTATACTATTTTATAAAACAAAATACTATGCAGCACATAAATGAGCAATATATTGCAATGTACATAATTTGAATAATTCTCACAGGCATAATGTTGAGTAAAAGAAGTCAAACAAAAAGAAGCATTAATAACTCCATATATAAACTTACACCAGGCAAAACCAATCCACAACAATGTTAAGTCAGATTAGTGGTAATTATGGCAGAGGACAGTATGGATTGGGTACTGGAAGGAGGATGACTTCTGAGGACCTGGTCTTGTTCTATATTCCTATCTGATGTTTATTATGTGGGTGTAGACATATGCAAAACTTAATCCAGTTGTACATTACAATCTACTCCCAACATGTAGGGACTTCCCAAGGTGGCTCAGCAGGTAAAGAATCTGCCTGCTAAGGCAGGAGACACAGGAGATGCAGGTTCAACTGCTGGGTTGGGAAGATCTCCTGGAGAAGGAAATGGCAACCCACTTCAGTATTCTTGCCTGGGAAATCCCATGGACAGAGGAGCCTATTGGGCTACAGTCTACGGGGTTGCAGAGTCAGACAGAACTTAGCAACTGAGCACACAACCACACATGCCTAACATGTATGTTTTGTTTTATTAATAATAAAAATTGCAAAAAAGTGCAAAATATCCAATTTTAATGTATTGTAATCCAACACAGTCAGGCAACAGGAAAAGATTAAAAGCAAGTGAAAGGAATTTGTCAAACACACATTCATTTCCTCTCTGAAGATAAAATGAAGGAAATATGTCACAATAATAGAGGAGAATGTGGTGAGAGTACTTCGGAAAATATTTCATATTATTTGTGAATACCATCTGTTACCACTGTTTTCACAAAAGCAAATGTTATATCTATGAGATAACTCTTCATCCTCCTAAGCACTGACTGTCTAACTTTTCTGAAACTAATACTGATCTATTGAGTGCTTAGAATACATCAGACTCTACAAGAATTTTGAAGGTACTACCCCAATTTCTAGCCTCAAAATCCCCACGAAACAGGTAAAAGTAATATTATTAATGTCATTTAACATATGAGGAAACTGAAATTTAAACAGGCTTAGTAATTTGAGCAAAATCATACATTAATATGCAGCAGAACTAGGTTCTTAGGGCAGTGCTTGTCAATGAGTGTATTGGAAGCACTTAGCCAATAGTCTCTAAAACATGAAAAGGTTTCTAGGTCTCATCTATGCCATGTATGTGTAACAAACCATCTTGCTTCTCAAAGGGAACCCTTAAAAATCTAATGCAAAGTTGGGATGAACTTGAATTGAGGATGATTATTACATAGTTCATTATTTTATATATATTCAATATATTTATATATATATATAATATAGTGTATGTTAGCATATTGGTATCAGTAACTGTTTTAATTTCTTAATCTGTTGACTCATTCATCCTGCAACTATTTACTGAGAATCTGTCATGTACTAGAACAGGGAATATGATGTTTAAAAAATAGACAAAATTTCTCCTCTCACAGAGCTAACAATTAAAAGGAGAAGACAAGTAAGTCAGTAAATAAATAAATGAGTTTAGAAAGTGATACATGCTATTAGCAGATTGAGGGGTTAGCGGTTCCAGGCTATTTTAATGAGGATGCCTAAGGAAAATCTCCCCAGTGAGACAACACAAATGACAATATGGAGCCAGCCAGGCAAAGCCCTGGAGAAAAGGCATCCCAAGAGGAGGAGGCAGCAGGTGTAAAGTGTCCTGCTGTGCGGGTTACATCTGAAGAACCCCGGGAAAGCCAGGATGCCTAATCCAATGTCCTTCAATATTCACATTTTAAAAATATTTGAATTGCATATAGAATATTATCTGTCTTCATTCTGACTTAAAAGTCAAGTTTGCCAGTATTATTAGCAATACTCAGGCTCTGCTATATCATGAGCAACTTAGCTCTGGCCCTAAACTTTACTAAGCAAAGCAAAAGTCCTGAAATTTGCTAAACTCACGGGTCCAAAGAGTCAGTTTAGTGAGCAACTATTTTTACTGGAGCCTGTCTGTTGGAGTATAATTCCGCCTAAGTAGTTTATAAAAATAATAGAGTGAAGTAAGCCAGAAAGAAAAACACCAATACAGTATACTAATGCAAATATATGGAATTTAGAAAGATGGTAATGATAACCCTGTATGCGAGACAGCAAAAGAGACACAGATGTATAGAACAGTCTTTTGGAGTCTGTGGGAGAGGGAGAGGTGGGATGATTTGGGAGAATGGCATTGAAACATGTATAATATCATATATGAAACAAATCGCCAGTCCAGATTCAATGCATGATACAGGATGCTTGGGGCTGGTGCATTGGGATGACCCAGAGGGATGGTACAGGGAGGGAGGTGGGAGGGGCATTCAGGATGGGGAACACATGTATACCTGTGGTGGATTCATGTTGATGTATGGCAAAACCAATACAGTATTGTAAAGTAATTAGCCTCCAATTAAAATAAATAAATTTATAATAAAAAATAAATAAATAAAAATAATACCTCTAACCACACAAATACTATCCCTGAGACTATTTTTCAAACTTCAGTGTGATACTTGGTATCATGTTAAAATGCAAATAAATTCTGTTTCAGCAGGTCTGGGTGGAATCTGAGATTTGCCATTTCTGACAAACTCCCAGGTGATCCTGTCCTGCTGGCTCTTGAAACACAGTTTGAGTAAGAAGACCTTGGGAATCTTAAGTCCGTTCAGTCATGCCTGACTCTTTGCAAGCCTATGGATTGTAGCCTGCCAGGCTCCTCTGTCCATGAGATTCTCCAGGCAAGAACACTGGAGTGGGTTGCATGCCCTCCTCCACAGGATCTTCCCCACCCAGGGATCAAATCTACGTCTCTTTTGTCTCCTGAGTTGGAAGCTGGGTTCTTTATCACTAGCGCCACCTGGGAAGCCACAAGAAGACCTTAGAATATTTCTAATAAATAATAATTTCTTTGTCTTCCAGCAATATTTAAGTGCCATAGATTTTTAGTGCCTGTCAGAATGGCAGTCTGGGGCAATGACACAGATGATCTGCTGCTTAATCTGACTCTGGTTGTGATAATTAAGTTAAACAACATATGTGAAAACACTCTCCACATAGTAAGTGCACAATTACTGTTATTTTTATCTAGTGGAAATTTAATTACCTCAAATAAAAACCAAACTAGTGATGACGGAACTATTAAAATCATGTCTTAGTTAAAATACACTATTAAATGCACTGGACTTCTCTTGTCTTTATGTACAAAAATGGGATGTGTTAACATACAGTGTACTTTCTTTGTGTTAAGCATTATGTTAAACACTGAGAATACATAGACAGTTCTACAGAACAGTCTCTGCCCTGAAGGATCTCCAATACAGTTGAAAGAGTGAGAAAAATAAAGAGAGAATATAATTAGGCGCTAATTAGGTTAATAACATTAATTACTACAGGGGATCCAAGGCAAGTGAGATCAATGAGGTCTGGTGCTGACTCCCTGTTCTGCATCCCACTATGGGTAGACCTGATGAGGGTAAGGAGACTATGCCAAACCCCTGGCCACCTTGATTTCTTCATTCAAGCCCAACCCACAGAGCACAAGGACTCTGAGCATCCATCTTTCTCCACTGTGTTTTTTCCTGCTTGCAGCAATGTCTGGGGAAAAGATGGGGCAATGTAGATGCACAGCTACACAATTCATTGACCATATCGATCTGTCAGAAGGCAGTGGAAGAAGCTACAGGGCTGCAGAATACACACACACACAGACACATAGTATTAAGACTTCATTATTTTGTTCCATTGCTGCCTCCAGCCAGGTTTCCACTCTGTACTGATCTTGGGGCATAGTCAATGCTTCATATTTCACCTCCACTTTTAGTAAAAAAAAGAAAGAGGTTTGATGGTATACCTAGTTCAGCATCCCAATAGTCCTTCTTTGATAATAATGCAAATACTAAATATTTTCATTCTGAGAGTGAGCAAACTGGAATATTGTCAAAATTAGGCCAAAAGTCTGATGTTTAATTTTCATTTATTGCTTGGTTTAAACTGGCCTTTCCAACGTTCTTTTATGATTTGAGTGTGCAAATGTGTATGCACATATATGTACACACACATTTTTCTCCTTGGACTTTTTAAGTGAATCTACTTATTTCTAAAATACTATTTGAACCTTAATATAATTATATATTTTTTCAGTGATATTATTGTTTATCATTTTATCTTCCGCTACCTGGAATAATCAAGAAAGTCTTCATGAAAGATATAGACCTTGGACAAAGACTCAAAAAATAAGTAAGACTTCAAAGAGCCAAACTAAAGATGGGAAGTGTGACAACATCTTAGCTAAGTTGAACAGCAGGTGTTTAGGTACAAAAAGGATATTTAATTAAGACAGATAATATATATTGAGATCAAATAAAGTATAGGGTTTAATAAAACATATGACATTGTGAAGGGGAAGATTTTAATTGCTGACAATGATTTTGACTTGAGTCAGGAAAAAAAATAATCCTGGGTGTTTAATTTCAGGGAGTGACATGACATAGAAGAATACTCCAAACATGGACATCACTAGATGGTCAAAAGCGACATCAGATTGATTATATTTTTTGCAGCCAAAGATGGAGAAGCTCTATACAGTAAGCAAAAACAAGACTGGGAGCTGACTGTGGCTCAGATCATGAACTCCTTATTGCAAAATTCAGACTTAAATTGAAGAACATAGAGAAAACCACTTGACCATTCAGGTATGACCTAAATCAAATCCCTTATGACTATACAGTGGAAGTGAAAATAGACTCAAGGGATTAGATCTAATAGACAGAGTGCCTGAAGAACTATGGATGGAGGTTTGTGACATTGGACAGGAGGTAGTGATCAAGACCATCCCAAGAAAAAGAAATGCAAAAAGGCAAAATGATAGTCTGAGGAAGCCTTCCAAATAGCTGAGAAAAGAAGAGACACAAAAGGCAAAGGAGAAAAGGAAAGATATACCCATTTGAATGCAGAGTTTCAAAGAATAGCAAGGATAGATAAGAAAGCCTTCCTCAGTGACCAGTGCAAAGAAATAGAGGAAAACAATAGAATAGGAAAGACTAGAGATCTCTTCAAAGAAAATTAGAGATAACAAGGGAACATTTCATGCAAAGATGGGCTCAATAAAGGACAGAAATGGTATAGCCCTAACAGAAGCAGACGATATTAAGAAGAGTTGGCAAGAATACACAGAAAAACTATACAAAAAAACATTTTCATGACCCAGATAACCACGATGGTGTGATCACTCACCTAGAGTTAGATATCCTGGAATGCAAGGTCAAGTGGGCCTTAGGAAGCATCACTACGAACAAAGCTAGGGGAGGTGATGGAATTACTGCTGAGCTATTTCAAATCCTAAAAGATGATGCTATAAAAGTGTTTCACTCTATATGCCAGCAAATTTGGAAAACTCAGCAGTGGCCACAGGACTAGAAAAGGTCAGTTTTCATTCCAATCCCAAAGTAAGGCAATCTCAAAGAATGTTCAAATTCCCACACAATTGAATTCATCTCACATGCTAGCAAAGTAATGTTCAAAATTCTCCAAGTCAGGCTTCAAATATGTGAACCATGAACTTCCAGATGTTCAAGCTGGATTTAGAAAAGGCAGAGGAACCAGAGATCAAATTGCCAACATCTGATGGATCATTGAAAAAGCAAGAGAGTTCCAAAAAAAATCTACTTCTGCCTTATTAACTACGCCAAAGCCTTTGACTGTGTGGATCATAAAACACTGTGGAAAATTCTTAAAGAGATGGTAATACCAGATCACCTTACCTGCTTCCTGAGAAATCTGTATGCAGGTAGAGAAGCAACAGTTAGAACTGGACATGGAAAAACAGATAGGTTCCAAATTGGGAAAGGAGTACATCAAGGCTGTATATTGTCACCCTACTTATTTAACTTATAGGCAGAGTATATCAGGTGAAATGCCAGGCTGGATGAAACACAAGCTGGAATCAAGATTGCAGGGAGAAATATCAATAACCTCAGATATGCAGATGACACCACCCTTATGGCAGAAAGTGAAGAGGAACTAAAGAGCCTCTTGTTGGCTTAAAACTCAGCTTTCAGAAAACGAAGATCATGGCATCCAGTCCCATCAGTTCATGGCAAATAGATAGGGAAACAATGGAAACAGTGAGAGACTATTTTCTTGGGCTCCAAAATCATTGCAGAAAATGACTGCAGCCATGAAATTAAAAGACGCTTGCTACTTGGAAGGAAAGTTATGACCAACAGACACCATATTAAAAAAGCAGAGACATTACTTTGCCAACAAAGATCTATCTAGTCAAAGCTATGGTTTTTCCAGTAGTCATGTATGGATGTGAGAGTTGGACTATAAAGAAAGCTGAGTGACAAAGAATTGATGCTTTTGAACTGTGGTGTTGGAGAAGACTCTTGATAGTCCCTTGTATGGCAAGGAGATCCAACCAGTCAATCCTAAAGGAAATCAGTCCTGAATGTTCAGTGGTAGGAGTGATGCTGAAGCTGAAACTCCAATACTTTGGCCACCAGATGCAAAGAAACAACTCATTTTAAAAGACCCTGATGCTGGGAAAGATTGAAGACAGGAAGAGAAGGGGACGATAGAGGATGAGATGGTTGCATGTCATCACCAGCTCGATGGACATGTGTTTGAGCAAGCTCTGGGAGTTGAAGGACAGGGAAGCCTGGCATGCTGTAGTCCATGGGGTTGCAAAGAGTCAGACATGACTGACAGAACTGAACTGACATGACATAAATGTATATATAAAAAATGGAATCTGAATTATGAAAACTTGAATTTTGGGAGTTAATTTAGATATGACATAACTTGGACCCAGAGTAGAGTTTCAAATTAGATACAGGGACAAAAAAAGCAGAACAAAATGAATTATTATACATCCTGATCTATTTCATACAGCTGGTAAACAATGTTATTATGTGATTGACAGATGCCACTTGAGATAATCTAGCAACTTCTCCAGTACTTCCAGGATACTTTTTCTTCCATAATTTTAGGATGAATTATGTTAAAGGTATGAAATACCCAAGTCTTCAACAGAAAACCCATGGGTGCATGCATACCTCTGCGACTGTAGCCCAATCAAACATCTCATTTCTGAAGAATCAAAGATAAATCTGCCATTTGGGTTAGTTACTGAATCAGATTCCCTGAAACACTAGATGCAGAATTCGGACTTAAGGGATTGTCAGTACCTCCTGGTGATGCTTTCTTTTATCTCCCATTGCTAGAAGACCCTCTGCAAGAATGTTGCTTTTTTGTGCATTAGGTTTGTAACCAGGAAGAGTCAGTTTTGACTCTGCCTTGCTAGATCTGTTTCTTTGGCCAATTTTGTTATTATAATCACACATAGAAGCCTGCCTCAGAGAATCCTGCTGCTCTGCCTGACTGTAAAGCTAAAGTGCCTTTGTTCAGAACCCTGCCCACCTGCAGATGGCAGGAAGGAAGAAATTAACACAAGCCTGCTTGAGGCTTGCCATTCTAGGAGATACTTGCAAGATTAAATGGCCTTTTCAACTTTGTTTCCTCAACTCCCCCCTCATCTCTGATTTGTAAAAGAACCTGGCATCCAGATCTCTATAAGATGGCTATTTTGAGACATTAGTCTTCAATCTTCTAGGTCAGCCAGCTTTCTGAATAAAGTTCTGTTCCTTGCATCAATATCTCATCCCTCAGATTCACTGGCCTCTCAAGGGGAGAACAGAGCGAGCTTGGAACTGGTAATACAATTAAATGTAAGATATTTAACAAAAAGTCTTAGAAAGTGTTTACAGTTTACCTGTGAAAAGTAAGTGGTGAATCTAAACTCTTGCCATTTTACCTTAAAATTTTCATAGAACACCACCAAATCATTTGTAACTCACTACATACTCTTCTAGACTCTTTTTCCTCCATACATTCTATCCTGCTCACCCATTTGCCTGGAATTTCCTTCTCCATTGACTTTGTCTGTAGTTCCTATTGAATAATGCATCTTTCCTAAGATAAAAGATACTCTCTCTCTCTCTCTCTCTATATATATATATATACACCTTTATATGTATATATTTTTATATTTATATATTAATAATTAATAATATATATTTATATATATATATATAAATATATATTATTTGTATATATATAAACCTTCTAACTCCTATTGGTCAATTCATCCTTTGGGATTCATCTTAGCCCTGACATCCTCTGACCTGCCCCACTGCATTCTAGGCTACAAATGTTAGTTCTCATATCTATACCTGCACATACATCCATGAAAGCATGTGACCACAATAATTGCAATTACCTCTTTGTGAATCTCCTCCATTGTGAACTCCGTAAGGGAAAACTTTCTCTGTATTCCCAGCATATAATGGGGTACTAAGCATACAGTCAGTGCCCAATAAAGATTTGCTGATTGAATGCCTGAATGGATATGTTCATTGTTATTAGTAAAAATCATCACCATTGTAAATATGACTAGCAGTTAGTTGATTTAGCCTCGTGAGTCAAAAATTGGAACTTCAATCTCACAGTGAAATTGCTTTAATTCTGATCTCACCTTCATAGACAAACTGTATAGGTCTGGCAGAAGTTCCATCTTCTGGGATTTTGAACAACTATGTAAATTACGGTGATCTAAGTATGGACTTCTCCCCGGAAGTATTGTCTAGTAATCTTTGAACATTTATCAATCCCCAAGAATAATTTCAGAAAATTAACAACTTTAGATAGATATGCAGAATAGCGCATACATTTCTGCAGATATCAGAGAGGCAATACAGTGGCTAAATACAGAGGCAATACAGAGGCAAATTGCAGTGGCTAAGATTCTTTCAGTCTTAGATTCATGACTATCTGGATTAGAACTGTCATTCTGAAAAATCACTATATATGTTATATGATCACTATATAAAACAGCCAACAACAAGTAACCTAATTTTTCTGTCTCAGTTTTCATCTCTCCAAAATGGAAGTAGTAATAATACCTAACCCCTGGGGTTGTTATGATTCAATGTGATAATACCATTTCAAAGCATTTAGAATATCTTCTCTTCAAGTAATCATTCAGTCAATATTTTGGGGAGAGAGATTAGTGGTAGTTACAGTAGCATTATTCTTTATGTGGAAAAGTATATTGAAAACCCAGCAATTTGGAAAGCAGAGTTTACCTGTGGGTCCAGGGTCCATTTCTCAAAGAAGGAATGAAGCTAAATACACTGATATTTAATTATCTTCAGACCCTTGAGACTATATATGGACAAGTTATCATTATCTCATCATAGATGAGTGTGAAACCAGAAAGAAGTAAGCATTCTGCCTAATAGGAACATATTTTTAATGTATCAGAAAGCTTATTAAATATCACAAAAATATATAAATACAGTCTTAAATGCTGAGTCATTTCCAAAGTTTGAAGCCAGAAGAATAGCAATATCATCAATGAGCTTTCACAGTAAACAAAGTATTATAATAAGTTGTGAGTGAGATCTTTGAAACAATTTCGATAGGACAGCAGTCAGATTAGAGATTATGAACAAAGTATAGAACAACCAAGTATCTTTAGGACTTGCTTTCCTGATCTTTCTTCCCACTTCACCAAAGAACTATTCTCCACCTGGCCTTCGTATGCTGAAAATTGCTTATAATTTGTCCAGCATTTTCCAGATTTATCATGTTCACATTCCTCTCCTCTACTTGAAGCATGTAAGCTGGGACTACACTGACTTTGCTGAATTCTCATACCAAATGTTGATCTCTCTGAGGTCAAGGACTTTATTTACTTTGCATCCTCAACTACTATAAAGATTTTAAAAACTGTGTATTTGTACTTAGAGTTTTCCTCCTTAAGGCTACATTCCACACTACTTTTTATACATTTTAATCAAGTTGGTTTAGCTGTATGGGGCTATCATCAAGCATTTACTGACTATATTGATCTTTGTGCAATATTTCATGGTTTCCTCCCTTGAGGCTTTTAAAATAATTGAGAAGACAGAATGTATGCAGGAAAATAACTTTGACTTTTCATATAAAATTCTAATTATATGATGATCATTTAGTAAGTTATGATATATCCAATAAAAAGTTAGAAAATACTATTTACTAGGCACTATGAGATTTGAGAATAATAAACAACAATCAGAATTATTGTCTTCATAGAATTTATATGCTAGCAGGGAGGAAAACAATAAAATGAGAACTTTCCACAAAACATCACAAGTACCACAACAGGAAAAATACAGTATAGTAAGAGGAAACATAGAAGGTACAACTAACAAAACCTACAAACAATCATGTGAACATTCCAGTCAGTGGGAAGGATAAAGGAAACAAAAGTAATATAACACTTCCAGTTACATCCCATTGGGCAGTAACATGACACCATCAAGCTCCAAGAGAGATTACAAGTATCAGTTCAGTTTTGACCAGTTAATATTAAAAGTTTCTATCACAAAGGTGCGGTCAAGTTAAGTGTGATTTGAAGGGTATTTAAAATTACAATTGGAAATATTATCCTTTTTAGTTTAAAAATGTAAATATTAAAATTCAACTACAAGAAAACAAACACCCAATTTAGAAAAAGGTAAAAGATTGAACATACACCTTACCAAAGAAGGCATGCAAATGGCAAATAAGCATATTAATATATGTTGGATTATTTGTAATTGGGGAAATGCAAATTAAAACAATGAGATACCACTACACATCTATTAGAATGGTCAAAATCCAAAAATATAGCAATATTGATTGTTGACAAATACACAGAGCATAACTTTCATTTATTGCTGTAGGCATGAAAAATGATATAGCCATTTTGGAAGACAGCTTGGCAATTTCTTATAAAGCTACACAGTCTTACAGTATGATCCCACAATCATACTTCTGGACTGACTGAAAATTCATATAACAGAAATATTCATGTAAAAGTTTAAAGGCACTTTATTCATAATCACCAAAAACAAGAAGCAAGTAAATGTTCTTCAACAAGTGAATGAATAAACAAAGTGTGCTACATCCATGCAATGAAATACTACTTAATGATACAAAGGATTGAACTGTTGCTGTTTAGTCACTAAGTTGTATCCAACTCTTTGAGACATGGATGAATCTTAAAGGCAAGTTTCTATGTGAAATAAGTCAGTCCAAGAACTTATATACTTTATGAGTTTTATTTATATGGCATTTTGGAAAAGATAAAACCACAGAGATAGTAAAGAGGGCAGTCTCCTTTGTTGACCATCTCAATTATGCCAAATGGATAGACCTCACCTTTTATACCCCTTCCTCCATGATCTTGATCACTCCTTGGTACTCAATCTGTGTTGAGTCAGCACTCTTTGAGGGTAATTGACTTTACTGAAGTAGACATCAGGTCCAGCTTTCTCAGTAATGCCATAAACTTTTTGTTTTGTTCACTTTTTCTGTGCTTACTTTGTTGTCTTTGCCTTTGGAGAACCTACACTCAACCATGTGTCCCAGTTCCAGGCTAATAACATCACCAGAGAATTCACTGTATTGAAAAAGATTTCCTTGTCATGATTGGCTGGCTATTTCAATAAATCCAAAGTTATCCTTCCTAATTGCCACATAAGGCTCTTCGACTTAGAATAATGACCTAAAAGTCACACACAAATTCCAATTTCCTATTCAACCTCTGCTTGAATACATAAATGTGTGTGTGTGTGTGTGTGTGTGTGTGTATCAGTTCAGTTCAGTTCAGTCATTCAGTCGTGTCCAACTCTTTGCGAAGCCATGAATCACAGCACACCAAGCCTCCCTGTCCATCACCAACTCCCAGAGTTTACTCAACTCATGTCCATTGAGTCGGTGATGCTATCCAGCCATCTCATTCTCTGTCATCTCCTTCTCCTCCTGCCCCCAATCCCTCCCAGCATCAGAGTCTTTTCCAATGAGTCAACTCTTCGCATGAGGTGGCCAAAGTATTGGAGTTTCAGCTTCAGCATCAGTCCTTCCAATGAACACTCAGAACTGATCTCCTTTAGGATGAACTGGTTGGATCTCCTTGCAGTCCAAGGGACTCTCAAGAGTCTTCTCCAACACCACAGTTCAAAAGCATCAATTCTTTGGCACTCAGCCTTCTTCACAGTCCAACTCTCACATCCATACATGACCACTGGAAAAACCATAGCCTTGACTAGATGAAGCTTTGTTGGCAAAGTAATGTCTCTGCTTTTGAATATGCTATCTAGGTTGGTCATAGCTTTCCTTCCAAGGAGTAAGCATCTTTTAATTTCATGGAAGCAATCACCATCTGCAGTGATTTTATATATATATATATAAACATGTATTATATACTTTACATATATATATATATATATATAATGCCTGTTGTTGTTGTTTCGTTGCTAAGTCATGTCCAACTCTTTGTGACCGCAAGTACTGTAGCCGACCAGGCTCCTCTGTCCATGGGATTTCCCAAGCAAGAATATAGGAGTGGGTTGCCATTTCCTTCTCCAAGGGATCTTCCAGACCCAGGGATTGAACCGACATCTCCTACATTGACAGGAAAATTACCATTAATCTACCAGGGAAAGTGTTAGTTGCTCAGTCATGTCTGACTCTTTGTGACCCCATGGACTATAGCCTGCCAAGTTTCTCTGTCCATGGAATTCTCCAGGCAAGAATACTGGAGTGTGTAGCTATTCCCTTCTCCAGGGGATCTTCCAGAGCCAGGAATCATGCCTGGGTCTTCTACATTGCAGGCAGATTCTTTACCATCTGAGACACTAGGGAAGCCCCATATACTTATATATAAAATAACATTAAAAATGCAATATTTGTTTACATATTACAATATGACATAATTATAACACATATATAATTGCATGCATATACTAACATAAATAAATGAATGAATAATTAAATAAGTGGGAGAAGACAGACAAAGTTCCCATGCACAAGAATTCTAAACTATTTATTCAAATACTCTGCCCTTAAGAAGATGGCACTAAATATCCCACTCTTTAAATGTTGCTGTGCATAATGACTTTCTTCCAAAGAATATCATATCAAAAAAGAGGGAAAAGAAGTAATTTTATAATGAAGGAATTTGACAAACATAATCTCACCCAAATAATCAAGGTTAATATCAACATTGTGAAGGATGTTGATAGTATATACACTTGGTCTGATGTGGTATGAATGACACTGCATCTCTATGTTCTTTCTCCTAGAAACCCATAAATATCACCCACTCTAATCATGAGAATAAAACAGACAAATCCCAGTTGCGAGACATTCGGCAAAATACCTGACCAGTACCCCTCGAAACTGTCTAGGTCATCAAAAATAAGGAAAAACAGGAAAAACCCAGCAAAGAGTTTACTAAGGATACATGAGGACTAAGTATATTATGGTATTTTGAATGGGTTCCTGAAACAAAAAAGGGACATTAGGTGAAAACTAAAGAAATCTGAATAGAATATGGACTTTGTTTAATAATTATCATTATAGTTTCATTAATTGTGACAAATGTGTCATATAGGTAAGATGTTAATAAGAAGGGAAGCTGAGTATGGAATGCACAAGAACCCTTTGTACAATCTTTACAATTTTTATGCAAATTTAAAATAATTTTTAAATTAAAAGTTTATTGTTTAAAAAGATAACTAACAACCTTAAATAAACTACTATTTAAAAATAATTTAAATATTTAAACCACTTAAAGTGAAATGGCTAATTCCTGATGGCTCAGTCCGTAAAGAAGCCACCTGCAATGCAGAAGACCTGGGTTCAATCCCTGGGTTGGGGAGATCCCCTGGAGAAGGACATGGCAACCCTCCAGTATTTTTGCCTGTAGAATCCCCATGGACAGAGGAGCCTGGCAGGCTATCTACAGTCCATAGGGTTGCAAAGAGATAGACCAACTGAGCAAAGTGAAATAATTTTTTCAATATTTTTGAAATAAATATTCAAAAGTGAAATAATTTTGAATTCTCTGTATATCTATGACTCCTATTAAAAGTTCAAAAATGTTTATGAAGTTTTCATAATAGTTATGTATTATCGGAGAAGGTGATGGCACCCCACTCCAGTACTCTTGCCTGGAACATCCTATGGATGGAGGAGTCCGGTAGGCTGCAGTCCATGGGGTCGCTCAGAGTTGGACATGACTGAGCGACTTCACTTTCATTTTTCACCTTTATGCATTGGAGAAGGAAATGGCAACCCACTCCAGTATTCTTGCCTGGAGAATCCCAGGGATGGGGGAGCTTAGTGGGCTGCCGTCTATGGGGTCGCACAGAGTCGGACACGACTGAAGTGACTTAGCAGTTATGTATTATTTCATTAAACTCTATTTAGGAAACTATTACATTAATAAATACAGTTAACAATGATGGCAGGGACATCACCTTGAAGATAATTAGAGAAATTTGGCCAAATTGGCCAAAGGTTTTGTATTAGCTTTCTGAATGGTTATGTCTGAAGCTTATCACACGGTGTGCAATGGTTTCGATTATCATTGGTTGAGGTGTGAGTACTAATATAACCACAATGTAATATTTTATTACAGTCTGTAAAGGAAACATATTTTTTTATAATTGAACATTTTTTTGTGTGTGTGAGAATCTGATACAGCAGGGGAACTGAATATTTCAAGAATGCAATGAAAGTTCCGTGTAAGATTTTACAAAGGACCACACTTTGAAATACAGAAAGGGAAGCATGCTAACTGGGAAATGAATTTCCCATTGGTTCTCTCTCCTGCTGGTGTCATAGGAGAAACTGCAAGCTGAGAAAACCCAGTTATACTCTTGCCAAAGAATCTCATACGTCAGAGAAAAGATGCTCTGTAGGATTCTGTTTCAATGAAAGAGGTCAAAATATACCTTCATTATAAGCATGTATGTATACATGCAGTATAAGGAGGGAAATGTTAAAATGAAAGCATAAACTCAGAACTCTTTCATCTCAGGATATTTTTCTATATTGTACCCTACAAATAAAATGCTCCCATATAAAACTGAAATCGAGACTTTAGTACATCTGCTCTAACAAGATTTATGCTGTTGTTGTTGTTGTTTTTATTGTTTTTGTTGAGACACTCAGTCATGTGCAACTCCTTGTGACCCCACCAGGAGTCTTTAGCCCACCAGGTTCCTCTGTCCATGGGATTTCCCAGGCATGAGTACTGAAGTTGGTTGCCATTTTCTTCTCCAGGGGATCTTCCTGACTCAGAGGTTGAACCCACATCTCCTGCCTGGCGGATTCTTTACCACTGAGCCACCTGGGAAGCAACAAGATTTATATCTGCTATTAACTGTACACCACACAAATATCCAAACTTTCATACAAGTCTAAATATAGGCCCATTTTAAATATGAGTATTACTACTGGATAGTTTACTTACCCACTGGGATAAAGATTTAACATTTTTCAAGTTTTTCAAAGTGAATTACATACTTAAGTAACTTTTTTTGTAAAATTAAATTTGAATTCAATTAGGACCTGACATATTGGTGATGATGGAAAGGGCATAGATACAAAGGAATCATCTATGCAGAAATATTAAGGGAAAATCTAGAATTGGATGGCATCATATTGTGAGAAATCACAGCTAGAAGAAAGCCAAGTATAGATCCTTAGCAAGAATCATCTTTAAATGACAGGAGGATAAGTAAAACCAGAAAAGTTAAAAGAACCATAACTTTGAGAGTAGGAAGAACAGCCAAAATTTAACATTCACTTTCGCGATTTCCTGAGTGTGAACACTGACCCTTTGACTCTGTTTGCTCATCTAAAAATAAGGGGTTGGTGTTAGTTGCTCAGTCGTGTCTAACTCTTTGTGACCCAATGGACTGTAGCCCACCACGGTCCTCTGTCCATGGAATTCTCCAGGTAAGAATACTGAAGTGGATTGCCATTCCCTTCTCCAGGAGATCTTCCTGACTCAGGGATTGAACCCAGGTCTCCAGCATTGAAGGCAGATTCTTTACCATCTGAGCTTTCACCAGTTCAAATATAATATTAATATAATGCATGTAAAGTCTTTAGCTCAGTTTATTTGCTAATTTCCTTACTCATGAACACTTACATTTTTGAAAAAAAAAAGTGAATCATGGAAACCAATACAAACTAATAAAAAGTGTGTTTTTTCGTTTGTTTGTTTTAAGTCATTGAATAACAGAACTCAGGGAAAAAGCATTGATTCTTCAAGAAAGGCATGGTGTTTCCTTGGTGTATTTTATGCAGGCCAAGTTGATTCACAACCCACAAATTTTGACTATATCCCAGTTTTCTCAGGGCCAGCTTTGATCTCACTGAATGAGAGTCACATTTAATGAGGAAGGTGTGGTTGTAAAGGGGGTAGAACATATTATACTTTAAATCCAGAAACTCCTTGGAGTAGCATCTCTGTTGGCAATGACTTCTGGTCATACTGTTGGTCCTATTTGGAAATATACATCCCAAACTAAAACCAACAGGGCAAAGTTTAGAAAATCCCAATATATTAAAAGAATCAAACTAAAGGAACTGGAAAAGAAGTTAAGTAACACAATATGTCTGTATAAAGGATGTAAAAATTCAGCTGCTCTTGGATTTGCTAAATGCCTATTTTCCTTTTAAAATGCTTCTGGGAATAGGCAAAACCCAAAAGGTGTTTTACTAAGCACTTTTTCTGTTCATGTAGAAATGTCCCAGAGGAAATTTAATCTCCATGTTTCTGATACTTTCACACTTAACATCAAAGAATTGTTTTGTAAGAGTTATTTGATATATTAAGAGGATTTTTTGAGCTTTTTCCCAAGACTTTCAAGTTGTTTTTCTTGGAAAAAATGTAGTCACATTTAAGCAAGGGGAAACTAATTCATACACCACTAAGTTCAAATTTAGTTCAAAACTCTGATGCCAAATTATCCAAAGAAGAGACTTTCCTAGTTAAAAAAAAAAAAATAGTAACAATTCCAGCTCAATGCTCCAACTTTATAGCAAATATACTTTCTTTATTAATTACTATACTAATTTCATACATATCATTACAAAAAGAGCTAACTCCTAGTATAATGCAAGTGGGAATATCACATGTTATGCTATGTTGCTGTCATGAATTGAAGACGCATGAATGACTTCACACAAATTTGCAGAAAGTTCAAAGGGTGAATGAAAAAGAATGGGAATTTTATTAGCAATACCTTGTTAAATATATGAAAGTTACTAAAGTTCTCTTCACCAGGAGCAAAGAGATTTAAGCTTTCTTCTTAAAATTCGTTATGACCTTAGGCTTTTCTAATATTTAACCCCAGAAATATCCAGACACCATCATCTGTTATTGAGATTACAGATATATCCTATTAGTTAGTCTCTATAATTTTTATACCCTTTGTTAAGTTCATTTTTCATAAAGCCACCAGCTATCTTATCCACTGCAATCTTCAGTCCATTCTTCATAGATAAGTCAGCATTATTTCCTTAAAATTAAAATCCAATCATAACTGTGATCCACTTGAAGACTATCAATGACTGCTACAGACTGACACTTGTGTTCCCCCCAAAATTCATTTGTTTAAACCTAATCCCTATGTGACAGTCTTTGGAGGTGGGGCTTTGGAGAGGTGATTAGATCATGAGGATGGAACCCTCATGAATGGGATTAGTGCCCTTATAAAAGAAAACGCAGAGAAATCTCTCATCCCTTCCTTAATGTGGGGACAAACTGAATCTTCACAGACACCAAATCTTCAAGTGTCTGGATATTGAACTTTGTGGCCTCCAGAATTGTGACAAATGAAGTCTTTTGTTAATAAACCATCTTGTATGTGGTATTCTGTTATAGCAATCCAAATAGACTAAGACACTGACTACCCAATTTTCCCAACAAAAACCTAGTACAAACACTGTCTTCCTTGGTGTAGCCTACCCTTCTACTACAAATCCTAAGGCTTGTTGACCTTCTCTGGGATGAGTCAGGGGGAAAGCCACTTCCCAGACTGATGTCATTGCATACACTTTTCCTTCTGCCCGGACTGTGCCTCCCCACCCTTTTGCCGCAGTCAAACTCACAATTTGAGCTGTCTTACCAATTCCTGCTAAAGAGCAGCCTTCTCTTATCATTGTGCATCCTGTTTCACACTCACTAAGTATGTTTTTCCCAGAAATAGAGACAATTTCAATTAAATTTTTGATTAAATTTCTTGAGCCAACCACTGTGATGCTCTGCTGTCTTTGAGCTCTCCTCATCCACATTCAAAATCTCACATATTTCTAAGATAGAATTAATATTGGTTAGTTTATTTATTCACTAACAGTTGCCTCAGGGTCTCAGTTTCTATCTCAAAGCTGTATTTACATGGTTTCTTAAATAATGATGGTTTCTTCATTCAAAAGGAAAATGCTTAGGAAAACTGAGTTAACTTTTTTAAAACTCTGTTATCTTATTAATTTCTTTAAATTTCAATCTCTTTAAAAACAGTTTCCTTGACTTTTTTTAACCATTCTACTCATACACACTAGTGCAGTGTCCTGCACTCAGTACATGCTCAAATATTAAACACAAGAATTGGAGCAGTCAACTATTTGGTGGAAAATAGCCTTCATAGACCCTTCAAATCAAACCGTTAGAGTGGATAACTGCTTCTTGCCATAGGACTACTGGCCATTCTTTTCCCTTTAAGGAAGACACTCATGAGCTTTCTCCTCTCAACGTCATAGTCCTCACCTTAATTCTTGCTCATTTTGTTTTGTTAATTTTGAATGGTCAGCCATCATGGCTCCCCTTTCCATCCACCAACTGGAGATATATGAAGACCTTAGGTCTCCACGAGAATGGGTTGAAGTGTATATGTGCTGCTGCTGCTGCTGCATCGCTTCAGTCGTATCTGACTCTGTGCGACCCCATAGACGGCAGCCAACCAGGCTTCCCCTCCCTGGGATTCTCCAGGCAAGAACACTGGAGTGGGTTGCCATTTCCTTCTCCAATGCATGAAAGTGAAAAGTGAAAGTGAAGTCACTCAGTTGTGTCCAACTCTAGTGACCCCATGAACTGCAGCCCACCAGGCTCCTCCGTCCATGGGATTTTCTAGGCAAAAGTACTGGAGTAGGGTGCCATTGCCTTCTCCGAAGTGTATATGTTCATATGCTTAAAAAGAAAGTGACAGTGTTAGTTGCTCAGTCGTGTTTGACTCTTTGTGTCTCTATGGACTATATAGCCCGCCAGGTCCCTCTGTCCATAGGATTCTCCAGGCAAGAATATTGGAGTGAGTTGCCATTCCCTTCTCCAGGGGTCTTCCTGACCCAGTTATCAAACTCAGGTCTCCTGCATTGCAGGCAGACTCTTGACCATCTGAGCCACCAGAGAAGCCATACATATGCATACACTCATGCATATACACACACCATACAGACATACATATTATTATATATATCAGTTCAGTTCAGTTCAGTCGCTCAGTCGTGTTCGACTCTTTGCAACCCCATGAATCGCAGCATGCCAGGCCTCCCTGTCCATCACCAACTCCCGGAGTTCACTCAGACTCACGTCCATCGAGTCAGTGATGCCATCCAGCCATCTCATCCTCTGTCATCCCCTTCTCCTCCTGCCCCCACTCCCTCCCAGCATCAGGGTCTTTTCCAATGAGTCAACTCTTCGCATGAGGTGGCCAAAGTACTGGAGTTTCAGCTTTAGCATCATTCCTTCCAAAGAACACCTAGGGCTAATCTCCTTTAGAATGGACTGGTTGGATCTCCTTGCAGTCCAAGGGACTCTCAAGAGTCTTCTCCAACACCACAGTTCAAAAGCATCAATTCTTCGGCATGACCACTGGAAAAACCATAGCCTTGACTAGACGGACCTTTGTTGACAAAGTAATGTCTCTGCTGTTCAATATGCTATCTAGGTTGGTCATAACTTTCCTTCCAAGGAGTAAGCATCTTTTAATTTCATGGCTGCAGTCACCATCTGCAGTGATTTTGGAGCCCCCAAAAATAAAGTCTGACACTGTTTCCACTGTTTCCCCATCTATTTCCCATGAAGTGATGGGACCAGATGCCATGATCTTCGTTTTCTGAATGTTGAGCTTTAAGCCAACTTTTTCACTCTCCTCTTTCACTTTCATCAAGAGGCTTTTGAGTTCCTCTTCACTTTCTGCCATAAGGGTGGTGTCATCTGCATATCTGAGGTTATTGATATTTCTCCTGGCAGTCTTGATTCCAGCTTGTGCTTCTTCCATCAATTAATTATTTATATCATATACTTTATGTTATGTTATACAGAGGCATATAAAAGGGGCATTCTGAGCCTGAGTTCTGGCTCAACTTTTTCAAGGCACCAAAACAGGAGTTCTAAGAGATGGGTCCAATTAGTAAAAAAATAATTCTAAACAAGCAAAACAATGTTTAAAAAACCAGTTTCAAGTCACAAATAACAGGGGACTACAGTACTCTTTAGAATACTAAAAAGAAGGGCCATGGTTTGACAGCAGATATTCTATTAACATTTAGTAAATATTTAGATTACAATTAAAAGAGAAATGGTCATTTTAAGGTATTTGCAGATCCTTTCAGTGTTACATAATTTAAGCTAATACACGCATTAAAGTGTGCCCAATAGTATTTCTTCAAATTCTAATTAAACTGTCAGTGAAATAAATGATAGGTGGCCCCTTCTCAGCTCTGTTGATCTTATAAGCACTAAATTAGAACTCCACTATTGTTTTTTTGCCTTATTCTTATTAATGCCATTACAAATTCATGATCATAAAGTAGAATTTAATTAAAGATAATAAGACAAAATATTTGAACAAATCACATTTTGTTCAATCAAACATACATAATAGACTGGTGAAATTAAACTTGTAAATTGAAATTTCTTTTTACCTAAAATGTATGTACTATCCATCAAATCTGGAAAAATAATGATAACCAATGGGATGATTTCCTTCAGCCACATGTGAGACATCTTTTCCAATTGCTAATTATATTTTGGCAAATTATGAATCATGCATAAATCCTACAATGACTGGTTTTTAACAGAAGCTAAATCTGACTGAATTATCAATATCCATGCAATTTTGATATCATTAGAGTGGAAACTAGGAGGAAAACATTATGAAAATAAATATTTTAGATATTTTTCTCTCCCTGGGTGCAGTACCTTCACCCAAAACACTTTATTCAAAATATAGGAGGGTTAATATACCATTCAATCCCAACGAGTATTATAATATGGTTCCTTTTAGAGTCTCATAAATATTTTTTATAGCTTATGATACATTTATAAATTCACCCTTTTTTTTAAAAAAAATCAATTTATTTTGGCACTTTTTGGTAATATTTATCTACAGTTATATAATCTATATATCATTTTACTATTGTGTATTCTAATAAATTAAAACACTTATTTGTTGTATTCTTAAGACATCCTATTGTTTTTGATTGGTAATGAGTATCAAGGTATAGAGTCATAGTGAAGTGAAGTGAAAGTCGTTCAGTCGTGTCCACCTCTTTGGTACCCCATGGACTATACAATCCATGGAGTTCTCCAGGCCAGAATACTGGAGTGGGTAGCCTTTCACTGAGTGAAATGAAAGAATTCTAGCTAGATGATTTCTAGAGAAGTCATTCATACAAATCCCTTCCTGCTTCACCTAATAAAAAATAATAAAGTAATAAAATAAGCCTCAATTCTTGGAAATTTCAGGAGAATTAGATATGAATGAATTTTCCAGCTATCTGAGCTTATTCTGAAGTCAAATACATCAAATGTCTCTTTTCGGTAAAACACTGTGTTAAACACACAGAAAAGAAAAAGATAAGATATAGACTCTGCCCTTAGCAATCAGAAGTGTATAAACAAAGATTCATGGTAAAAAGCAGACAAAATTTAGTCTTGAAGTTCTACTATACAATAGCAGGTAAAGAGGTTGAATAGTAAATTACAACTCGGGAATAATCTGAAAGTTTATTTTATTTTTTTATTCATGTTGGTGGTTTTTGTTTTTGTAAGGATCTTTGGAAAGTATTATAATGTATTCTGGAAACAAATGTTTCAGTGGAATCATTATGAATGTCAATGACTGTAATGTGTATTGAAAGAAGTCTTAAGGACCACAGGCAGTTATAGAAATGATCGCCTATATACTAAATGGCCCCCCAGTTGTATAACTTACAAACTATCACATCTGCTTTTGCGATCTCTTTCTTGTCTCTCATTGGGTTGGAAGTATCTTTCTTTTGCTACCAAACAATTCTACTTCCTCCTAAAACCCTTTTCCAGGGGATCTCCCCAACACAGGGATTGAATCCAGGTCTCCTGCATTGCAGACAGATTCTTAACCATCTGAGCCACCAGGGAAGCCCTGTCACAGGCAAAAGTTTAATAAATTTAATAATATATTCTACTAGTTTAGAGTCTCAATTCTAGCTGAGACAGAGAATTAGGAGAGACAGTTTGGGTTGTTTTCTTGTTTTTCATTATGGATTCCCCCTTCTTATTCCAAGTATTTCTGAGTCAGAATGTCCAAGGTAAGGCAAAAGGACCTGTGTTGTGATTTTTTTTTTTTCCCAAACTTTTGGCTAATTCAACTCTGAACCACACTGGAGAGTTACTGCTGTATTATTTTTAAAGGCATCTGCTTTAAAATAATTATATAATATTTAACCAAAAAAAGGAAGCTGAGCTTTTTTGAAAAATCTATATTAATGTTTTCTACCTACTCCTAAATTAGTTCACCATAACCAGAAATGCAGCAGGGGTATTTTCTTTTTAGAAGTCCTTGTTCATAGAATAGCAACCCCATCATGTGGTATTTTGCTGAAATTGCTTCCAGAGGCATATTAGGTTTAAGCATACTTTTGCATTCAAAAGCAAATTTTAAAAAATTATTTATTTACTTATTCAACATTTATTGAGCAGACATTATACTTTAGACATAATGCTAGATGCTCAAAGGAAAAAAAAATCAAAATCAATACTGTAATCTACTCACATCTGTGTTGAAATTTATAGTGTCAAAAATAAAGCTGGTTGACCCCAAGATATTGATTAATACAATCCCATTCAATACCAATCAGATTCTTTTCATAAAGATCAATACAGTTTGTGGCAATTTGAACTCCCTAAAAAGTTTGCTTAATCAAAGCTAGGATAAGACTAGTTGGCAGCTGTATCAAGACAACTTACTACCCTAATTATGAGGCCTCTCCCACTCCTCTCTCAGAACATACCAACTTCCAGAGAACGCATCAGAACAACTTTCAAAACTGCATTTACTGACACTGAAGCCCAGACTAACACTGGGTTTGATTTCCTTTTAACTGAGTTTTTCTCCAGTGTGTCCAAACATTTAAAAATAAATGTTTTTTTAGATAAATGACTTTACAACTACCAAAATCCAGAAATGCAATGTGATTTCATTCTGATATATAGGTCATAAATGCAAAAGGGTTACTCTTTAAAATTAGGCATTTGTGCTCTTCATTAATGCGACATGACCGTGGTGTTTCATGCACAATGACTATTGAGCACAGGCCTCTTTATTAAAGAAATCCAAAGCTCATAGACAAAAATGTTGTTTTAGGAAATAATTTTTGTACGTTTTTGTAAATGCACTCCTTGGTTTTCTTGCTAAAACAAGACCATTCCATAGCAACTTATATTCTGGGAAATTACTTTAATAATTTTAAGGGGGTTTAAGATTAGAAAACTGAAGATGGCAATTTTAAAATTTCCTTTTGTTGGTAAACCACAATTTAAAATTCCCAATAACACTGTTGAATTCATGGTGCTATATATCTTCTTCTTAGCCATTATTTTTAGTGTTTAAAGCAAGACTGTCAAAAAAAGTTGTCTGTAAATTACATTTTACAATCATAAAAACTCAGAGAATGTAAATAAGTATCATGTCATTTTTATTTAAAATTTTCAGGGGTAAATTTAGCAGATATATAATAAATGATTGAACACTAGAGATTTTAGCTATAGTGATATGCTACCCAAATTTTTAATAAATAACTGGTATTAAGACCCAAGAATTCTTTGAAAAGAATTACATATTCTGAAAGTGAAAGTGTATATGAATAGACCTCCCCTCTCTGATACAGTAACCATTAGCCACAGATAGACACTGTGTATTTGAAATGTGGCCACTGTGTTGAAAAACTGCACTTTTACCTTTATTTAATTTCAACTAATATCAACTTTTATAGCCACACATGACTAGCTACTGCCATATTGGAGACTGCAGGTACACATACCTACATGAAAGTGAAAGTGAAATCCCTCAGTCATGTCCAACTCTTTGCGACCCCATGGACTGTAGCCTACCGGGCTCCTCCATCCATGGGATTCTCCAGGCAAAGGTACTGGAGTAGGTTGCCATTTCCTTCTCCACATACATACATAGGTATGTATAAATACATACTGTATTTAGCTGCCATTTTATCTTTAACATCCTCTAATGTGAGCCTTTCTCAGCTTTCTTCTCTTTATGATATTCATATTTTTGGAGCATATTTTTGGTGGACCATGCTTATAGTTCCTAATCCTGACCTGGAAATTCTTTTATAGAACTTGTCTTTATGACAAATTTGTAGGAAAATTTTCCATCTATGAATTCTGAGACCTTTAGTACCAGTCAAGTGGGCAATCAATCCATAATGGGTGTTACAAGAGATACAAGCAGAAATTAAAGGATATCTCTGAATACAGAAAACTTCTGAAGTCAAGGAAGAGCAGAAAAAGAGTGTGAACTTGAAGTGTACACTCCAAGGTCAAGGGAGAAGTAGCTGTTGGTGTTGAAGACAGGCAAAGAAAGGAGCTGTGAGATCTAATACAGTCTTGTCATATGGGTAGGTGATACGGGTAGCCTTAGTGGAAGAAAACAAAAGTAAGGAAATGATACAGTGCTTAATCTCAACAGTTTATAACCTTAATAATGAAGCTGTAAGACCACAACTCTGTTATATGACTTGCTAAGACAGGGAGATAAAACAGATATATAAACATCATCAAAGAAAATGATACCATTAATCATTTCAATAGTATAGAAAAGGCAATTGATATTTCTGTAAAAAACTAGAAAGATGAAAAATCAGGATATGTTACATAAACTAACACTAGGTATGATTTCAAACAAAATATATCATATATATTGCTATACCTGATTCAACTACTGTTGAAGGGGATAGATTATTTAAAAAAAAAAAAAAAAAGAAAAGAAGAAGTGTTACCTGTACAACTCTGTGAATAAACTAAAAAAGACTGAATTGTCCATTTTAGGAGAGTGAATTTTGTGAACTTAGATATTTGAACTTAGATATTATAAGCAATATCTTAAGTTGCAATGAGATAATATATAAAAGTAAAAAATCTGGAGAGGAAAAGAAGCCTCTCTTCACAAGGGAGGATAGTTTGGCAAGTACATGTTGAAATAGACATTTGGAAGAACTACATTTTTTCTGATCAATGAATAAAGAAGAAATAGAGAAGTTAGCTGGAAGAGTCATCATGAAGATGAATCTGAAGAAAGAGGTGAGAGAAATGGGTGAGTCGAGGCCCTGCACAGGCACAAGGGTGCGAAGAGACAGCCCACAAAGACAGAGTATCTGAAAAGGACTTTGTTGCATAAGAAATACAAAGAGGGGATTTTTAAGTCATTTACCATGATGTTTTCTATGCACCTATCTCTTATCTTTTTCTGTCTTATAGTACTTTAATAAATGTTACATTTGTCACTAAGCTTTTTCCATCTATGTTGATTCTTTTGGGGAAAAGAAAAAGGGAACTATGTCTGGGTCGATTTAAGGCAAAAACATGTACTGTGGGAAAGCCTGGAGTGGAGTACAAAGGATATGCTGGAGTATAAATATCTGGGAATTATCAGAAATTCCAGGGAGAATCAAGACTTTCAAAAGTTGTAGAATTGGTGAGGTTCAAGTTGAAATCCCCAAGTGGAAAAGGGGAACCAGGATCATATCTGGGATACAGATGGAATGAACAGAAAACGGCATTAAGCTAAATATATGATACAATGAAAGGATGAATTTGGAAAATGGGAAAGCCCAGAGTTGATCTAGACCCAAGCAGAGTAGACAGAGTTGCTTGGCTGCCTGGAAGATGGAGAGACTATAGACTCACCTCCCCCTTGTCCTCCCCCAATGCTTTGTGAGTGTCCTACAGCTCAGAGATGAGGGTCTAGAACTTCTGACCAGAGTGCATGAGGTGCTTCAGTGATGGAGGGCATAATCAGGTAAGGAAATCCTAGGCTCAAATCCATTAAAAATTGACTCTGTTCTTCTATTTTTCTTTTGACTCTTCTAAATCAATTTTGTTGTCTCTGAAATATACCTGAGATAAGAATAAGCACATCTAATGTGATCAATTAAATTGAGATGTGTTGTGTCAAGTAGAGAAGATTTCAAAGACTTAGCATGAAAAATGTTTTAATTTCTCATTAATAACTCTTATATTGATTATATGTTGAAATGGTAATTGGGCTAAGTAGACTAAATTACCTAAATTAATTTTCCATACTGCTTTATAATTTTTAATGTGACTGCTGAAAAAATTTTAAATGAAATTTGTAGCTCTGTTTTTATGTTCATAGGACAGCACTGGAATAGATGATTTATGAAGTAAAAACTACAAAAAGCATGACAAAAAATTTATCTTCACAGCTAATCTAATTAGTGAAAACTTACATAACCTTTAGTTTTTAGGATAACAAGATACTAAAAAATGTTAGTGCATATTATTAACAAGGACATAGTAAGATAAGCATGCTTACATATTAGTAATGAGGTTATAAATTGTTAAAATCTTTCCAGAAAAAACTGGAAATACATTGAAAAGCCTTTAAAATACCGGTTCCCTTTTAATAAACAACTCTTGATAGCTACAATTTTTCTGTGCAATGATGTTGATTGTGGCATCATTATCTAGGAATGTATTACAATAACCTGAATAGTGAAAGTAAGGAAATATTTAAATAAAATGGCCTTCAGTCACATGATAGAAATATTGTCCATATTCTGGTCACAGCACCTTTCTAATACTAATTTAATAGTAGATGTTTGTGGGCTGAAATACAAAGATATAATCATGTTTTATGTTAGTGTAATTAAGATTTGGTTTTTCTAGAACTTTTTTGGTGTTACAGATTTTCTAAAATAAAAATTAGCATTAATTACAGGAAATAAAGAAAAAAGAGAACAAGATGGGTTCAGTATCTGCTAGCTTCAGCCATCTTCCGTGTTTTCACTTGCACATGCCCTAAACTTAGAAATGTCTTAAATATGTACATAGATGATTTCCATCATTTCCCTTCAACTCATTTCCTTTTTTCCTCTCACTTCTTACCTACCAAACCAAATTATTACTGAATAACATTTCAGCTACAGATAAGCTCTCAAGTGTTTCTTTGAAAAGATTAATGTTAATTTTAAAATAAATGTTTTTCACCTGTCTTATCTAAATGTTAACATTTTCTGTGTTTTTTTCTGATTCATACCAAAAAAAAAAAAATCAGCTCACTAAATTAACATACTTATCTCCAACTTTCCTTTTAATCCATATTCATTTTATTTATCAGTATCTGATAAAATTTAACTAACATATTTAGAAAGCTTTCACTAAAAGAAAACAAAAATCCTGTAGCTTTAGATAAGTATTTAAATATAAAAATAGTAATTTAATTGACTATAAAAACTCAATATTAGCATTGAGAAATAGGTCAGGATTTTTCTGACTTGTCTCTAGTGTTGATCATGAATAAGCTCACAATCTTGGTTCTTGTTTTTTAATTGATCATGGTTTGGCAAAGGGAAAAAAATGTTTACAATCGCCTGGTTTATCCCTCCCATTCTGCCTGTGTTGGTTCTAGCAGAGTTGATCATCATGGCCATATTACACAAGCCTAGACTTAGAATCAACTTACTGGGGCAGATGACTTATGAACTCAAAGTGTTATTTCAAAATGACTAAGATTCCCTTTTGCCCCACCGCAGGCTCCAGGGTAACGGTGTGCAATAGAGAAGTCGGTGACGATCAGGACCCCATTGAGATGGGCCTGTTCACTACCTAAAAAGTCACGTTCATGGTCTGACCAACCAGCAACATGGTAATGAGTGCGGTTCCCAGTGACAACCTCCCTACTTACAAGCTGGGGGCGGGGCGGGGCGGTGAGGGGGCGGGGGGAGGTATGGGCAAGAGCACCCTCACCATTCAGCTTTTCCAGAAGATCTTTGTGCCTGACTACATCCCCACCATCCAAGACTCTTCCCTGAAACATACAGATATTGACAATCAATGGGCCATCTTGGATGTTCTGGACACGGCCCAGCAGGAGGAGTTCAGCGCCTTTCGGGAGCAGTACATGCTCACAGGGGACGGCTTCCCCATCGTCTTCTCGGTCACGGACAAGGCCACCTTCGAGCACGTGGACTACTTCCACCAGCTCATCCTGCGCGTCAAGAACAGGGAGTCATTCCTGATGATCCTCATGGTCAAAAGGTCGATCTGATTCATTTGAGAAAAATCACCAGGGAGCAAGGAAAAGAAATGGCGACCAAACACAATATTCCGTATATAGAAACCAGTGCCAAGGACCCACCTCTCAACGTTGAAGAAGCCTTCCACGACCTGGTTAGAGTAATTAGGCAACAGATTCCAGGAAAAAAAAGCCAGACAAAGAAGAAGAAAACCAAACGTTGGGGAGACCAGGTCACAGGTACCCACAAACTGCAGTGTGTGATATGGTGATGGCCCAAAGCCTGGGCACAGTGACTGGGAACTGGCCAGTCCTCGGGACTCCACTGCCTAACTGCACTGAAGATCATCCTAACCATGACCCTTGGCTTGAGGACTTGGCACAGGAAGGGAAAGAGGGAGGGTGGGCCTGGAGGAGGTAGGGTCTAGCTTTTCCAGAGGGGCACAGGAGATGGGGTGTCTCACCAGAGACGAGGAGGCAATGGTAGACAGAACAGTATCCAAGCCCCTGTGTTGATGGAACCTGGTCCCTCCCTCTCTCAGTGGCTGTGTTATTTCTCTGAACTACAATAAACTGTGGAATATTCTGAAAGAGGTGGGAATACCAGACCACCTGACCTGCCTCTTGAGAAATCTGTATGCAGGTCAGGAAGCAACAGTTAGAACTGGACATGGAACAACAGACTGGTTCCAAATGGGAAAAGGAGTACGTCAAGGCTGTATATTATCACCCTGCTTATTTAACTTATATGCAGAGTACATCATGAGAAACGCTTGACTGGAAGAAACAGAAGCTGGAATCAAGATTGATGGGAGAAATATCAACAACCTCAGATATGCAGATGACACCACCCTTATGGCAGAAAGTGAAGAGGAACTCAAAAGCCTCTTGATGAAAGTGAAAGTGGAGAGTGAAAAAGTTGGCTTAAAGCTCAACATTCAGAAAACGAAGATCATGGCGTCCGGTCCCATCACTTCATGGGAAATAGATGGGGAAACAGTGGAAACAGTGTCAGACTTTATTTTTGGGGGCTCCAAAATCACTGCAGATGGTGACTGCAGCCATGAAATTAAAAGACGCTTACTCCTTGGAAGGAAAGTTATGACCAACCTAGATAGCATATTCAGAAGCAGAGACATTACTTTGCCAACAAAGCTTCGTCTAGTCAAGGCTATGGTTTTTCCTGTGGTCATGTATGGATGTGAGAGCTGGACTGTGAAGAAGGCTGAGCGCCGAAGAATTGATGCTTTTGAACTGTGGTGTTGGAGAAGACTCTTGAGAGTCCCTTGGACTGCAAGGAGATACAACCAGTCCATTCTGAAGGAGATCAGCCCTAGGATTTCTTTGGAGGGAATGATGCTAAAGCTGAAACTCCAGTACTTTGGCCACCTCATGTGAAGAGTTGACTCATTGGAAAAGACCCTGATGCTGGGAGGGATTGGGGGCAGGAGGAGAAGGGGACAACAGAGGATGAGTTGGCTGGATGGCATCACTGACTCAATGGACATGGGTCTGAGTGAACTCCAGCAGTTTGTGATGGACAGGGAGGCCTGGCATGCTGCGATTCATGGGGTCGCAAAGAGTCGGACATGACTGAGCGACTGAACTGAACCGAACTGACATAGTGTAGGTTTGATGTGGGAGTGTTTCTCCATGTACAAAAACAAGCCATGATCAAGCTCCACCCCATCCCCACCCCCAGGCCACAGTGTCTGAGTTTGGCTGTCTTTTGTAGATTTTTAAATTATTTTAAGGATTATTGTTTTATTAAAGGGGTCTGTATGCCCCCCCCTAAAAAAATGACTAAGATTCAAATTTTCTACATGAGATGACCACAGGAAGGGTGTGAGTTTGTTCTCAAGATCCCCAAAGAAGCTTAGAATTAATAAAAATTGGAAAAGCACAGATCAACATGCATTTACACACTTTGTTGACTGTGGTGATGACAAGGGCTCACCTATCACTTTGTGCACAATTTTGTTTATGAATGACATTGCTAATGAGGAATACACAGTGTGGGCTTTGGTACCATCTGCCACTGTATGGCCAAGGACTAGTCTAACCCTGCAAGGCGGTATGTCAACAGCAGAGCCTGATACTAATCATACTGGCATCCTTGACAATTGGCAGCATGTTTATAAAGTAGTAAACACTCAATAAATGCTATTATTATTCATTAACACATAATGAAGAGTCCTATACATAGTCAACAAAAGTATGATATTCAGGAAAGTATTATTGAGCCCTCAAGGTGGTGGAATGTTTCTTCCAAGACTTAGTAGCTATATTTCTTAATTAATTGAGGCACTTTATATAAAATAAAATTCACTCGTTTAAAGAGTATAGTTCAATGAGATTTGACGATCTAATATGCCTGTGCTATATACATTTTCTTCAAAGCACCAACTGAATTTCACTCCAATTACCTTGTCAGGTTGAGATTTTAATTCCATTCAGTTCAAACTATTTTCTAATTTGTCTTGTCATTTTCTCTTTAACCCATGGGTATTTAGAAGAGTGCTTTTTTGCTTTCTAAATATTTTGTGTTTTTCCAGATAGCTTTCTGTCTTTCATTTCTAGTTGAATTTTCCTGTGGACAGAGTATAAACTCTGTGTGATTTAAGTTCTTATAAACTTACTGATTTTTTTATTGCCCTGAACAAAGCCTAGTTTCCCTAATGTTCCATATTACTTGAAAAAAAGAATGTGTTTTCTGCTCTTGAACTTTTCTATAAATATCAGTTAGTTCATGTTGGTAGTGTTGTTTAAGTTTTCTATACCTTAACTGATTTTTCTGTTGGCTCAAACTTCAGTTACTGAGAAGGAGCATTTAAATCTCCAAATATAATTGTGGTTTCATCTACATTTCCTTTCAGCCCTCTTAGTATTACTTTTACACATTTAGAGGCTCTGTTATGGGTCCTTACATATTTAGGAATGTTACATTTTCTTAATGAATTGTTCTTCTTTTATCATCTTATACTATATACTTTATAGTATAATATATTTTTGTCATGGGGTATAATTTACTCTCCAGTCAAACTTTACTGCAGTTATTATTTGGAGATTGTATACTTTTTCCATCTTGCTTTTTATATATAATTTCCCATCGTCTTGCTTTTAACCTTTTTATGTTTTAAGAACGTTTCTTATGACAGCATACAGTTGAACTTTGTGTTTGTTTTTCTATCCATGTTGATAATTTCTGCTTTTTTATTGGAGGGTCTAGTTGCCTCCTCATGTATAAAGTAGAAACAACACACTTCAGTTTAGCCCCTTCCAGATTTTGTGCTCTTGTTGTGACATGTTTTGCCTCTGCACACGCTACTAACTTCATAGTGTATTATCTCCATTTTAGTCAATACTTTTTACTTTTATTTTTTTTCAGTTATATAGTAAAAT
This sequence comes from Bubalus kerabau, assembly GCF_029407905.1. NCBI lineage: Eukaryota > Metazoa > Chordata > Mammalia > Artiodactyla > Bovidae > Bubalus > Bubalus kerabau. The sequence goes on from NC_073626.1 coordinate 18,603,354, forward strand.
TGACTTCATTTTAATTCTTGTGTATCACTGTTTAGATTTTAATACATATGCATTTGTGTAACTACCACCATAATCAGAATATAGAAAACCTCCAGATTCCCACCAAATTCCTTATGATACCAATTTGCAGATATGTACATCCTGTTATGATCCTGTTATGATTAATTTTATACATCAACTTGACTGGACCACAGGCTGCCCAGATATTTGGTGAAATATTATTCTAGGTGTTTCTATGAGGGTGTTTGTGGATGAGTTTAACATTTAAATCAATAAATTAAAGATTACCCTACTTAATATGAGTGGGCCTCATCCTATGAACTGAAGGCCCAGTTAGGACAAAAAGACTGATCTTCTACTTAGTAAGAGAGATTTCTTCCTGCCAAATGGTCTTCTAACTGGGACATCATCTTTTTTCTCCCTTCAGATTTAAACTGAAAACATCTGCTTTTCTGGGGCTCAATCCTGCTCTACAGTTTTCAGGCTGAAATTAATCCCTGGAAACCCCTTATCTGTTCTCCATCACTATAGTTTTGTCTTTTGGAGAATATCATATTAATTAAATAATAGTACATATAATCTTTTGAGATTGACTTCTCTCACATAAAATAAAATATTTAGAATTTAACCAAGTTGTGTATAAACAGTTTATACTTTTATATTGTTCACAATGCATTATTTTATGGATATTAAACAGTTTATCCATTCACTAGGTGAACAGCATTTGAGTCTTGTTTTTTTTTTTTTTTTTTTTTTCAGTTTTTGGCAATCATGAATGTAGAGGCTATGAATTTTTGTGTATAAGTTTTTGTGTAAGGGTAAGTTTTTAGTTCTCTAGGGCAGACACCCACACGTGGGACTGCTGGGTCACATGGTGTGTGTATGTTTAACCTTGAAAGAAGTTGTCAAATGATTTTCCGGTGACTACCATCTTTGTTCCCATTGGCAATGTATGAGAGTTACATGTGTTCTCTATCCTTATCAGCACCTGTTATTCTCAGTATTGTTTATTTTACCCACTTTAATACACGTGTGGTATTACTTCAACTTGGATTTCCAGAATGGCTAATGTTATTGAACGTATTTTTATGTGCTTATTTGCCATCTTTGTATCCTCTTTAGCGAAGTGCTATTCATATTTTCTGCCTGTTTTTAAAGTTAAGTTGTATATTTTCTTATTACTGAGTTTTGAGAATTCTTTAAATATTCTGGATCCAAACTCTTTGTCACATACAAGATTTAAAAACATTTTCTCCCAGTCTGTAGCTTGTCTTTTCACTTTCTTAACAGTGTTTATCAGGAGCAAAAGATATTAAATACTGATGAAGTATAATTAATTGGATTTTATGATCATGCTTTTGATGTCATGATGTCCCTGTTATATAAATTTCTGTTAGATACTAGAAATTCTGAATGCTATGTTTTTGAGTGTTTGGATTTTCTTTCTTTTAAAGAGTGTGGCACTTTGTCCTGGTAATCAGGTTTTAAAGCCTGTTTTCATGATTTTTTCTGTTTTTAAAATACAAATCAGATCAGATCAGATCAATCGCTCAGTCGTGTCCGATTCTTTGTGACCCCATGAATCACAGCACGCCAGGCCTCCCTGTCCATCACCAACTCCCGGAGTTCACTCAGACTCATATATAATGATAAAAGAAAGAAAGGAAAGAAGTTCCATATTTACTTATCTTGACCCACTACATTATTATACATAGTTGCAGGTTTAGCATCATTTTCCTTTGACCAGAAGAATTCCCTCTAACATTTTTTGTGATGCACATCCACCGGTGACAAATTCTCCAAGGTTTTATTTTTCTGAAAAGTTTTTACTTAAACTTCACACTTTAAGACTATTTTCACTGAAACAGAAAATTTTAGATTGGCCTTTTCTTCCCTTCAGAATTCTAATGTTACTTTTCTACTACTTTCTAGCTTGAATATTAAAAAAAAATGTTTACAGAGATTCTTATCTATTTTCCCTTCTATGTAATGTGTGTTTCTTCTCTCTGATTGCTATTAAGAGTTTCATCTTATTACTGATTTTAAACAATTGTTGTGCTCCTTTGGATTCTTCTGTGTTTATGCTACTTACCTGTGTTGAGTTCCTCAGATGTATGGCTTGGTAATTTACACTAAATTTAGAATGATTTTAAGTCAATATTTTAAAATTTTTGACTATTCTCTCTGCAGTTTCAATTCCAACTATATCTGTTATTTTGGCCTACTTCACAATTCCTCATATAGCACCAGGCTCTATTTTTACCCTCTTCTTCTCCCTGTGATCATTTGTCATCCTATTCTCAATTACACTGTTCTCAAACTCACTGAATCTTTTCTTTTGTCTTTAGTGTCTAAGTTTTTCTTAAAACCGTCCAGTGAATTAAGCATTTCTCACATTGCATTTTTCATTTCCAGAAACTGCAACTGGGTTTAACGCTAATTCCATTATTTTTGTCATTTCAAGTCTGTTTCTATTGACTGATTTTCCCCCAGCTTTATGGATACCTCTCCTTGCTTCTTCAAGTCCCTGTTATATAATTTCCATTAGATACTAGAAATTCTGAACACTATGTTTTTGAGTGTTTGGGTTTTCTTTCTTTCTTCTAAAGAGTGTGGCACTTTGTCCTGGTAGTCAGGTTTTAAAGCTTATTTTCATGATTTGTTTAGGCAGTGAGTCAGTTTTTAATACTGGTTAGAGAAAGGTAAGGGGAACTGTTACTCTAGCCTGGCCCCATGACCAGGGTGTAACCCTCTGTTGTCTCTACTGGATGTCCCCACGTGTTCGGTGAGGTGTCTCCATTCTCGCTAGTTGGAACTCAAGTCTCTTCTAGCCCCGTGTAAGCCTTAGGAATGTTTCAACTGATTCTTTTCTAGTACTTTTGTTTTTGCCTGGTTTTGTGAAGTTTCAGTCTTCAGATGTGTAGTGAAATATCCTGAAACATGTTCTCTCCAATCTCCCTCTTCTTCAATATTCTGCCCCATCTCAACCTCCTCAAACACCCTGCCTGGTATCTGGTGTCTGCGAACAGTTGATTCACATATTTTCCTCTATTTTCTAGCTGTTAATGGCAGAAAGACAAGCCTGAGTGACACCAATTACTCCAAGCTGGCTGCAAGTAGCTGCCACAGATAGTTCTTTCTGGTACAAGAAAAATATAAGGCTTTGAGGAGTCCCAGAAAGCATAATACACCTTGTAAGATATATAACCTCATAATCAAACCAAATGAGTCCGTCTCTTAAAAAATTAAAACTGGAAAAACCTAGTTAATTCCTCTGCCTATTCAGATTAAAAAAAATAAGAAAACAGCAATTTGGGAGTTTTTTCAAGAGTTTACCCTTTAAACATGGTGTTCCAACTGGTATGACAGAAAAGAGGGTCTTTGTTAAGTAGTATCAAAGTATTTGGCAAAACTAATACAATTATGTAAAATTTAAAAATAAAATAAAATTAAAAAAAAAAAAAAAACAAAGTCCAGGAACAAAATTTACTTCACCCTGAAGGCACATAATTTCAAACTCCTCTGCAGAGTGATTATTGGGCTTATGTGGTGACTGTCTAAAAGCACTTACACAGTCAAGGTTTGCAAGAATCCTGCACAGCGCAGCAGTCTGTCTCTCTCCACCCCCGGCAAGAATGGGGCTCTGAGTGATCACAGACACATGACGTGGCTGCATTTCAACTAACAGAATGGACACCATGCTTATTTGTTTATGAAGCGTTTGAATGTCCTTCTTACTCTGCTATGTGTTCTGTCTAGGAAAATAAACACATCTGTGGTCACATTGCAGTGTCCTTGGGATGCAGACTGAAGGGAGGACACAGGTAATGTGCAGACTTTAGGCTTCTAAAATGAATGTCATTTACTGCCACAAATATAAAGGTATTTTCCTTTACCAAATTCTTTCATTTTTTTAAATATCCTGTACAAACTGCCTTAAAAATAAATAAAATAAAACTTTCAAATAAAACTGCAAGATTCTGACAGGCTATTTGCAAATCACCAGCATATCTAAGATGTGTGCTTCAAAGTATTTGCAATGATTTTTCTTTCCACCTTTTCTTAATGATAAATTATTAATATTTTTATAAAAATGGTTAATGCTTTCTGGGTTCATAATATAGCTTTCTGTATGGTTATCCTTTCCTCATATTTCAAAAATGCATTAAAATTTAATTTCACATTTGCTATGTCATTGTTCAAGCTGACATGCCATTAAACAGTTTTTATTTATTTGTATTATGGGACTTAATCTGGCTTTCCATTGTGAACATGAAGAAAAAAATTAATGAGATGATTTTCTTACTCCTCTCAAGAAAATAAATTTTCACATGGTACAGTATTTAAGTAAAATAAGCATTTTGCTTCTCTCAAATATACCAATTGAATAAGAATAAATACTTTATCCTAGATATAATCTACAATAACTTTGAACCATTTTCCATTGCCTAAATACTAAAAATGGATTAGTCATGGCTTGGAACTTGGCTCAGTATAACTCAGTTAAGTGTCACAAATGAAGCAGTCTAAGACAAGCCAGCACCTGGGAGTGGCCCAGACCACTGGAGAGGAAAAATTATAAAATTATAAAACAGCATTCTCACTAGAGATGCTGAGAGGATGCTCACTCTGGCAGGAAGCACTATGTCCACCAGAGGCTGTGGAACACAGTAAGCACCAGGAAATCTCGCAGAAAGCCACGGAGCTACCAATGCAGGAGGCGTGTACATGTAGAGGCATCAAAGGCTAAGGAATACAAGAGCAGACTGAACAAATGCCCCACACCTGCCATTAACACTGACTTCATTTTGGAAATTGGATTTGCTATTATCACCAAGAGAAGCACAGAGGCAGAGCTGGAAAGATAAAAACCCAGTTATGTGACCCAGGGCACAGAGTAAGCCTGGAGTTCAAGTTGGAACTGCAGCAGCTATAAAAGTACCTTTATGTTGCATCCTTCAGTAGAGTTGAATAAAGTTGTTAAAATTATTGGCATATAATGTGGCAATTAACTGTACAGACTATGACAATTTAAGGTGGTGTGGCTTTGCTGAGTGCATCAGGGTAAGTACAGTCAGGGTTCTATCGTTGACCTGAAATAAACAGATGGCCAGCTATTTCCCCAGCAAACATGTGCTTGGTGAGAATTGACAGAGAACTGCAATGGTGGGTCTGCAACCATGTGATCCATGTGCAAATCCCCACAGTACAAGCAAGGAAAAACACTTTATAGAGAAGCAAAGGAAGTCAAGAGGGCTATAGTAGACAGAGAGCCATGGCTTTTCATTGGCTGAGTCCTTGAAACAATAGTCTTTCTGTTAGAGACTCTGCTAACATCAGGATTTGAGAGCTCTCCCAGCTCTATTTAACTGACATTTCTGTTTATAAACTTTTTACACTATTGCTTATTAATATGTATTGCCCAGGCCTGGAACATATGGTATCTTTCATTCAGATCCATACAATCAACTGCAAAAGTAACTTACTGGAAAACAAGAGGGCTCGTCACCCACAAGTAAGGTTTGCATGCTACAGAGACATAACCTGCTAGCTGAGGTAGTTGTTAGTGAACTGTGCTTCTAGTTCTGTTGCACAGACAAATAGTGGGATTTTTCCCAGAAACAGAAACTATATAAAAACAACATCGACTTTCATATATGGAGCACCAACTTGAAAAGCCACACACAATGCCACAGAATTTACATTTTTTCAAGATAACTTCAATCCTCATAGCTACTTTTGAAATACAGAGTACTAAAGTCAAAGCATGCAAATGGGACCTAGGGAAGTTAAAATTCTTTAATTAGGAAAGTTAAAATTATCTGATGGTAATAAAACCATCAAAAGTAGACCCAGGATTCAAAGTTTATGTTTAAAATCCAAAGTTGATTCTTTTAGAAATCTATGTTCCTCAATCATTCAAAATGAATGAAAAAGAGAATGAATGATAGTTTCTATCACATAGCAAATTCTACTGAATGTCTTGTCTCTAACACAATCTAAATGAATTTTATATTAAAGCCAGAGCAAATAAATTGTGTCTAGAGTATAACTATTAAAATAATAAATATTACCTGGTAATTTAAAACACTTAAAATATTATAAGGCATGAATGACTCAACCCAGGCATAGCACTATTTCCATTCTCATGTTTTTAAGTAGAACTGAGTCAACTGTCTACGAATTTTGTATTAACTGCCACTAAATTTGAAGTTTCAGAAACTGTACTGAAAGGTCAATGAAGGCAGCATCCATGCTATGTCACCACAAACAGAAAAAGCCAGTGCATCTGAAAGTACACAGAAACAACTCTTCATCACACTCTTAAGAAAGTGCTCACCAAAACATTAAACTCTGTCCCTAAAATACATAACTGTTATTTTTTGTGGCAGCCAGAGTAGAATTGTTCCATCATCAACCCCTCTCTTCATTGATTTGGAAACATCAATGCTCAGAAAAACAATTAAGGAAGAAATTTGGGAGGTCAACAGTGGTGTATTTCATTCTGAAAAGTGTCAACTTCCAAGACATAGTGCTCTAATGGGAGTAGAACAGGAAGAGTTGAAGGAGTACAGTACACTAAGAATTATAGTATTACAATCCTTTTTTGCAGCAATGTCAGAAATCCCAACAATGGAATGAAATAATCAAACTTAAAATTTAGAGAACCTCACTTGATAGAAACATTCTGGAAACTAATGATTCGATGAAGCTATACAACTTAATCTATTGTACAGATCTGACCAACACAGGGTGGAACAAAGTGTAACTACATACTCTTCACTGGCATACAGCGTGCTAGTGTACTGGCACACACTAGGTCTAGAAAGCTATTTTCTCCTGCATGTTTAAGTTGACTAAAAAAGAATAATAACAAGTAGTCAGTGAAAGACTGAAGAAGAGCAAAAAATGGAATTATGAAAAAAATAAGAGAAAGCATAACATTGCACGCTATTTCTTAAAAAAAAAAAAATTTCCATTCTCAGTAAAATGGAAAAAGCAAAGGCAGATGATGAGGAAAATAAATAGTATGAAATTATGATGTATAAAAACAAATATATATTTGGTCTTCATCTCCATTCCTGGCACAGAGCTCTTGGAATTTCCTAAGTAAAGTATAGTATAAATATATACTTTATATATTAAAAACGGCAGTAAAATATAAATTGTTACATCAACAGGTGATTTTGGAAAGCTTCTCAGGATAGAGACTGGTTATTGGGGGAGCCAATATGCGACTAGAGGGTTAAAACTTTCAGTCCCACAGCCCTCCCCTCACCACCACAACCAGACCTCCTTGAAAGGGAGAGAGGATGGATATTGAGTTCAACCTTCAATGACAGTGATTCAATCACACCTCTGAATGAAGACTCCATACAGACACAAGGACAGGATTCATAGTGCCTCTGGATTGATGAACACTTGGAGATCTGGAAAGAGCATCACTCTCAGAGAGCACAGAAGCCCTTTGCCCATACCTTGCCCTGTGTATCTCCTCCATCTGGCTATTTCTGAGTTATATCCTTCTATAATAAACTGGTTTCTTTATAAGAAACTGGTAAGTAATATGTTTCTCAGTTTTGTGAGTCACACTAACAAATTAATTGAACCCAAAGAAAGAGTCACTGAAATTTCTGGTCTATAGAAAGCCAATCCTCAAGAGCTCAGGTGATAACCTGGACTTTCAACCAGCATCTCAGGTGGTGGGAGGGGGGACACTCTTAGGGAATGGAGCCCCCAACCTTGGGATCTGACAGTATCTCCAGGCACACAGTATCAGAACTGAGATGAACTGCAGAACACTCAGCTGGTATTGAAGCATTGCTTCTTGTTTGGAAATCCCCCTCCATATACACATATATTGAAATTTAAATAAATAGATGACAGAAATACACACACACATGTACATGCACACAGACACACACACACACACACACACATACAAGGAGGGGGAGAAGAACAATAAGAACCAATGAATTTGAGTGAGTACCTGACATTCAGGGGCTCTTTGTATTATTATCTTAGCAAATTTTCTGAAAGGATGAAATTGCTTTCAATAACAACTTTTTTGGCTTGCTTTTTAATTAGAAATGAAATTATGGAAACATGCTTGACAAACATTTATGGAAACAAATTATTAAAAATACCTCCCCAAAGTGAACAAAAATTTTAATGTCTAAAAATAAAACAAGAAAGGGAACCAAAAGATTAAAATGTCAGATGTTGTTCCAGTAAAAGCAATCCTGATTCAGTGCAAGAAAATATTTTAAGAGATATGGACTAGTGACTGTTTCTTATAAGAGTGTATTCAGAATGCTTATCCCATCCAACAAAAATTTTTAAATAATAAATTGTTTGTGAGACAAATAAAAGAGGTTCATATAAAATGAATTATGAAGGAAGATTTGCAGAAAGCTTATAAGATTGAAAGAAAGAGATATCCAAATTTAATTGTACAGCAAGAACTTACAGTGGGTAGATAATGTCATCCCAGGTCAGACTGAAGATCTGAGTATATATGAGACACTGGAACAAACAAGCATATTGAAAACAGCTGTCAAAGAACAGTGTTCTCACTGAAAGAATAGCAATTATTTGGAATAAGTAGATACAAAAAAGAAAACTTCATACTGTGGGTCATCTGGGGTCCAAAGTTGATGTTAGAATGGAATTTTCTTCATCAGCATTCTGCATCCATCCAGAATGTTAACTTGTGTTTGTTGAAACAAGTAAGGGTTGATCAATCACAAACTTTGTTTCAAGCAAAATAAGAACTTATCACTACCTAAAGTATTCTACAACACTTATTATATGTTTACGAAGCACCTTAATCTTGAATAATCACTGTTGTATTTACTTTCTGATCCTGTGACACTGATAACACCTTTCACTATTAAAGAAGAGAATTAAAGATTAATGGAGTTAACAGTGGACATTGGGATTTTATTTTCTGAATATTTATCTATCTTTATTTACTGTTTTATGATTTTCCCTTAACATGAAGAATACAGATCCTCTATGAAAATTTAAAAATTAAATCTTAATACAGAACTCTGAGAATCAAATCATCAAATATTTACATACAGTTCCATTCAGTCGCTCAGTCGTGTCCAACTCTGCAACCCCATGAACCACAGCACACCAGGCCTCCCTGTCCATCACCAACTCCCAAAGTTTACCCAAACTCATGTCCATTGAGTCAGTGACGCCTTCCAACCATCTCATCCTCTGTCATCCCCTTCTCCTCCTGCCCTCAATCTTTCCCAGCATCAGAGTCTTTTCAAATGAGTCAACTCTTTGCATGAGGTGGCCAAAGTATTGGAGTTTCAACTTCAATACAGTCCTTCCAATGAACACTCAGGACTGATCTCCTTTAGGATGGACTGGTTGTATCTCCTTGCAGTCCAAGGGACTCTCAAGAGTCTTCTCCAACACCACAGTTCAAAAGCATCAATTCTTCGGCTCTCAGCTTTCTTTATAGTCCAACTCTCACAACCATACATGACCACTGGAAAAACCATAGTCTTGACTAGATGGACTTTTGTTGGCACAGTAATGTCTCTGGTTTTTAATATGCTGTCTAGGTTGGTCATAACGTTCTTTCCGAGGAGTAAGCGTCTTTTAATTTCATGGCTGCAGTCACCATTTGCAGTGATTTTGGAGCCAAAAAAATAGAGTCTGCAACTGTTTCCACTGTTTCTCCATCTATTTGCATAGAAATGAAGGGACCAGACACCATGATCTTCGCTTTCTGAATGTTGAGCTTTAAGCCAACTTTTTCACTCTCCTCTTTCATTTTCATCAAGAGGCTCTTTAGTTCTTCTTCACTTTCTGTCATAAGGGTGGTGTCATCTGCATATCTGAGGTTATTAATATTTCTCCCGGCAATCTTGATTCCAGCTTGTGCTTCTTCCAGCCCAGCGTTTCTCATGATGTACTCTGCATAGAAGTTAAATAAGCAGGGTGACAATATGCAACCTTGACGTACTCCTTTTCCTATTTGGAACCAGTCTGTTGTTCCATGTCCAGTTCTGACCGTTGCTTCCTGACCTGCATACAGAGTTCTCAAGAGGCAGTTCAGGTGGTCTGGTATTCCCATGTCTTTCAGAATTTTCCACAGTTTATTGTGATCCACACAGTCAAAAGCTTTGGCATAGTCAATAAAGCAGAAATAGATGTTTTTCTGGAATTATCTTGCTTTTTCAATAATCCAGCAGATGTTGACAATTTGGTCTCTGGTTCCTCTGACTTTTCTAAAACCAGCTTGAACATAAAAGAGAGGATCTAATCAAGGCTTCTGTATGGAGATTGCTTTGTCTAGATGAAGGACAAAGACTTAAGGGTCAGTTTCTCAAGCATCATTTAAGGGGTGTTGTGATGACTTGTTGTATCTTGAATTTTTAATGCATCCATTCTTTCTCTTAGGAATTCTTAATAGTAACATCAATTTGAAAGAATGAACCAAAACGGTTTTATTCAGGGAAGCAGAGTTCTGGTTGATATTTCAGGTGTATTTGTTTTAGAATTTTGTTAGCCCCTTTGAAATGAATGGAAATACTCTTGGAATCAGCATGGGGTAGGGAAAAGTGAGTAGACACTGGAATCAGACACATCTGGGCGACAAAATTCCAGCTGCAACATTACTAATGGAACATTAACACATGCTCCCTGAGCCTCAATTTTCTTATCTGTAAAGGAGTGACACAGTATTATTTTTCCCCAGAGGAGTGATATTAGGATTAAAATAAGTAAGATTTCAAGTGTCTAGTATAGTGCCTAAGGTTGTCAAATAAACAATGAATGTTTTTAAATATGTTTATCCATTACAGTATTTATTTGAAGTTCAAATTTAACTAGATTTCCTGTGTTTCCATTTGCTGAATCTAGCAACACTACTCCTGGTGCAAGTGGATACCTAAGAAAATTGCTCCTTTCCCTTTACTTTAATGGGCCTCCTAACACTTAGGTCTATGAATTTCTCTTTTACAGAGCATTTGAAGACAGTAAAATCAAAAGAATCCTTGGTCAATATGCCTGGAAATGGGCATAAAATAATAAGAGAATCAGTCACACTGATGAACAGTGATAGACTCCAACATTACAGAGACCTAAAGTTCAGATGGAAGCATAGCACCATCTCACACCCCAACTTTCCCAAAGTAAAATGTAAGCAAATGTTCTGAAACAGTGAAATGATGAAATAAAAAAGATATAAATATAAAACATTTCCATTTTAATTCATTACAGTGGTATTGTAGAATACGTATGCTTATTTGCCCAAAATAACTTCAAGATCAAAAGTAGCCAAAATGTACAATGAATTTGATAAGACACGTTGAGTCACATTCCTAAAGTACATATTCACTTCTGAAGGTCAACCAGTAATACCTTTTCTCTTTTTCCTTCAGGTGATCAATATAATTGGAAAATCACATTCCTCATTTTTTTTCAGCCTTGAAAATCCCTCCAAATCCCAAGAAAGCAGTGTCTCCAAGATAGAAAATGCTTAACAATGTATCTTAGACAACTGAGCAAAAACTTCAGGTCATGAAATTCTTTTCAACCAACACTTGACAACAAAGTTTTGCAACTTGCAAGTCACATAGCAGACTATGTTCTCAGCTTTAAACTGTTGAAAACATCTTCCTTACAAAGGCAATTATCAGTATTAACTAGCAGACCTTATGGAGAAGGCAATGGCACCCCACTCCAGTGCTCTTGCCTGGAAAATCCCATGGATGGAGAAGCCTGGAGGAGCTGCAGTCCATGGGGTCACTAAGAGTCGGACACAACTGAGAGACTTCACTTTCACTTTTCACTTTCATGCATTGGAGAAGGAAGTGGCAATCCACTCCAGTGTTCTTGCCTGGAGAATCCCAGGGATGGGGGAGCCTGGTGGGCTGCCGTCTATGGGGTCGCACAGAGTCAGACACAACTGAAGCGACTTAGCAGCAGCAGCAGCATACCTTAAGTAAAATACATAGCCCAGAGATGGCCCTCAAAAAACTTTGGTTCTCTCTTCACTTGATCTATCTTATTAAGTTCCACCAAGATGCTGGATATAAAGTGATAAACAGGACAGAATACCTTAGCTAGTAATTTGTATGTGATATGTTATTTTTTGTGGTTTCTTTTTGTTTTTTTTGGCTGACAAGGCATGGAAAAACATTATTGGACTTATCTTGCAGAAGAGAGAACAAAGATTTCAACCATGAAAGAAGTTTAGGTATGAGCACGATAGTGGATGCTTGGGGCTGGTGCACTGGGACGACCCAGAGGGATGGTATGGTGAGGGAGGAGGGAGGAGGGTTCAGGATGGGGAACACATGTATACCTGTGGTGGATTCATTTCGATATTTGGCAAAACTAATACAATATTGTAAAGTTTAAAAATAAAATAAAATTAAAAAAAAAAGAATTGTGCAGAAGTGTAATAATTCCCTGAGTTAGCATACTAAAACTGGAAATAAAAAAATACTCTTTAGACTTGGAAAAAATGCATCAGAAGAATATAATCTTATGAGAGGATAAGCTTACAAAGATAGCCAAATAGCCATCTAATCCAGTCTGTCAACCCCTTCTTTTTTGTCCTAGCCTGAAACCCTAAGTTCACTCATACCTTCTCCCCAAGGCCACATCACTACTGCCAAAGAAACAGACAAACTACAACAAGAAAATCCAACAATAACCTCCAAAAAGTCTGCAGCTACAGATGAACAGAAGATGATTTTCTCATGTGGTAATTAATGATATTTTGAATGAATTCCACATAAGACCAACTGTACTAAAGAGTGCTGTGAAGATATAAAAGTCTATGACTTGTTAAGAGCCCTTGACATTAGCAAATATGACTGAGAATGTTCTTCTCTGGAAAAGGAACCAAAAAGCAGAATAGCATTAAGATAAGAGGAAAGGAAAGAACACATATGAACTAGATTTCTATACTAGTTTACACAAGAAGATTTCTGATACGAACAGACTGCTAAAATAACAAATTGTTTTGCCTGGAATCACTGTCTGTATATTTTCTTTGACTAATCTGTCTTAATGAAATCCTTATTTCCACAATAATAGCAAGACATAACAACTTCTTGGAAATCTTCCCTCTATTGTCTCAAGCAAGATTCCAAGACAGCTGAAATAAAAATCCATAGATGTAAGCAGAAAAAAAGCCCTGTGTCAGTGAGCTCTTGGTTATCAGTCTGCTTCTCATAAAGGAGCTCCTGAATTCTGCCACGTTGTTTGGAAAAAATAATATACACAGGCTATGTCTGCAAGCTAAACTGATGAGCCCATTAAGAAGGCCAAGTTCAGTAAAAATAAGGCAAGCCAAAAGAGAAAAACTGACTATTGTAAAGGCTGAACCAGATGTTTATATAGATCCAGTCCAATCACACAGCATAGTTTAGAAATAAGCTTATATGAAGCAGAACGCCAAAATCCTGTCCTCATGTGCTCTGGGTTTTCTGCTTATATTTCTAGGTCTGACTATTCCATATTTTTTTTGTTTGTTTTGGGGTTCTTGCCATTGTTGTTGAACTGACAATCATTCTAAAAATCAAACCAGTTGTGTTTATGAATCTAGCCTTCAGAGAAGACAAAGATGCTAGCTTTGCTCGAAATAGGCATGGTTTGGATTTCTTCTCAGCTTCAGTTCCAGGAACTTAAGGACTATAAGTGACGATAGAGAAAATAAACAGTTTGGGAACACTTCATAATATGGATGAAGGAGTTTTGTGGCAACCCACTCTCAGCATCCTCACAACTATTAAATATTCACCTAGAAGGAAGGAAGGAAGGAGGACGAAGCAGAGACACCTGGATATCAGCCTAGACTTGTGTGTTATTTTCCCTAGGCCCGACACACTCTACCCTCGTTCCTTTCCTGAGCCACAGGAAAATTCCTAATTACTCTAAATCTCAACTCAAGGGTTACTTTCTGGTTGACTTACCAAGCACTCTTTCTGATATTTTCCATTTATGCCATACTCTCTGACAAGCAAACACCTTTTCTTTTGTAATTCTCAGGCTGACACACCACACAGAGTTAATTATTGCTTCCTCAGGCCCTTGCCGGCCCTAATCCTTACTTCTATTACAGCCCTAATAGCAAGGTGATGTAAGATTTTGGTTTGTCTTTCCTAGAACACTGTGAGTTGCCTGAGGGCAGGAATTGTTTCTTTTAAACTTTGTGTCTGCAACTTCTTACACAGAGCCTGCGTTTTAAAAAAGCACTCAAGGAGTTGGGTTTCTGGCAAAGGCAGGCTAATCTGCTTTGGTCCTAATGTCCCTCAGACAGCAACTAGATGAAGAAACACAAAACTTTTTTTCATGTTCAAATGCACTGGAGGACTAAACAATGAGAATTTTCAGGGTCTAGGATATATAAAAATAGAAAATGCAGTGAGGCGAGCCAAACATTTGGAAGAGCATTTGCCTGGGTTAGGGGGTGGGTTGGGAGTGATGACTGATTTCCAAAGTAGCTGACTATCTGGGAATCGACCACAGTTGTTGCCACTTCTGGAGACATTAGAAACACACATTTGAAATCATGGCCTCCCAAGGACAAGAAGGACAGGTAAACCTCCCCAATTTGGGGTTGAAAAGCAGCAAAACTTTAGCCCAGGAATGAGTGAGCTGAAAACAAATAGCTTTCATAAGGTCTGAAGCCCAGTTACAAGCCACCTCATTCTGATTGACTTACTATGATGTATCAAAAGCAGAACTGCCTATTGAAAGCAAGAGTAAATCATCTCTGGAGAAAGACAACCTCAAATTGTTTCTATGCATTTCCATATACAATGTTTAGTTCTCAATCAAAAATAATCAGCCATATGAGAATATAAGAATTTATAGAAAAGTTGAGAGAACAGAAAATAGACTCTTAGAAGGTGAATAAAACAGAATCGGGGCCTCCCTGATAGCTCAGTTGGTAAAGAATCTGCCTGCAATGCAGGAGACCCTGGTTCAATTCCTGGGTCGGGAAGATCTGATGAAGGGATAGGCTACCCACTCCAGTATTCTTGGGCTTCCCTGGTGGCTCAGCTGGTAAAGAATCTGTCTGCAATGTGGGAGACCTGGGTTCAATCCTTAGGTTGGGAAGATCCCCTGGATTTATCACACCAGGACTTTAAAAGAACTATTAATAATATGCTTAAGGAATTATGAGAAGGATAATCATGGTAGACAACTAGAAATTATTTGAAAGAGTCTAAATATATGGAAAGATCCTAGGGAAT
The DNA here is from genome assembly GCF_029407905.1 of Bubalus kerabau. Lineage (NCBI taxonomy): Eukaryota > Metazoa > Chordata > Mammalia > Artiodactyla > Bovidae > Bubalus > Bubalus kerabau. The sequence goes on from NC_073626.1 coordinate 18,618,593, forward strand.
TTTCTGGGAGTCATCTTGATCTTGGTGGTAATTATATAAGAGTAAGCATGGATAAAAATTCAATGGGTTGTTTGCTTAAGATGTCTAATTTACAATACACATTGCAGATATAAACTCAAAAGAAATGCACAGATACATGCACCAAGCACCCATACGTGCACCAAGCACACATATGCAAAAATGTTCAAAGTAACATTATTCTCAGTATCCCCAAAATGGGAATATCCTCTACAGAATGGCTGAATTCCCTGTGGTTTATTCAGACAACAGAATAACACAGTAATAAAAACCAGTGACATAATGTCTTATTTATAACTTGCATAAATCTCCAAAAATAACATTGAATGAGAATCCAGACACATACAAAATACATCCAGGATGAGTCCATGTGTAAACAGTCTAAAACAGGTGAGAGGTCAAAATAGTTACCTTTGGAAGCAGATGGTGATTAGCAGCATGCACAAAGGTGATCTGGGGATGTTGAAAATTTTCTGTTTCCTGACTTGGGTCATGGTGAGTCCATGAGTATATTTATTTTATGATAATTCACTGAGCCATAATTTATGATTTGTGTACCTTTATCTCAGTTTTACTGCATTAAGAACTTACATAAAAATTATAAATAAAGACAGGCATTCAATAATATTGTGGAATGAATTAATGTATGAATGAATAGATCAATGAATCTTGCTTCAAGGATTTATAACCACTAGAGAGAAAAGGTAACGAGAGCAGGTACTAAGAAATGAATAACCTAACAACTTCACCTGGATTTATTGGAATTTATGTCACTGTTAACATTAGGTGGACTACTGGGCACTTGAGATAAATGTCTTTCAGGATATTATCTAATATTTGACTTAGCAATAAATTCTTCCTGTTACTCTGACCTAAATTACTCTTGCAGTTAACATTCTATTTGTCTTAGGTCATATTTTACTTCTCTATTTCTAAAAACCATTCTCAACATAGACCACACTGAATAAATAGATATTTGACAAGGAAGAGCAGTAGAATGGCTTATGGCTAAAACAATCACTAAAATAGAAAACCCATCAGTTTTGTAGTATTCTTATACTTTCTGAAAGAGTCCTGAGATTAACAGATACACACAGTAAATTAATTTTTTAGCTAACCTAGGTAACAATTAGTATACGAAATGGCAATTTACCAAGTGGTATTCTGAAACCTCTAGAAAGCCCAAGGGTGTTTTCCCAAAGAGTTATTCTTTGCTTATAAACAATGCAATAGGAGTATGTGGTTCCATATATCTTTGGTGGCATTTGATTTGATTTTCCACCACCTTATTGCAGATATTGGTTAATTCCTGGCATTCTCCTTCAGCTGTTTTATTAGCCACATCTATTATTTGACACCTCATGCAAATACGGATTCCAGAATATCACAGGGTGCAACCCCCATGTGACCTAGATAACATCAAATATGTGTGTGTGTGTGTGCACTGTGTGCATGTGTGCACTGCGTGTGTGCATGTGCATTTGGGTGGGGCTAGGAAAAGGAGGACATCAAGGCTGTATATCGTCACCCTGGCTATTTAACTCCTATGCAGAGTACATCATGAGAAATGCTGGGCTGGAAGAAGCACAAGCTGGAATCAAGATTGCCGGGAAAAATATCAATAACCTCAGATATGCAAATGACACCACCCTTATGGCAGAAAGTGAAGAGGAACTCAAAAGCCTCTTGATGAAAGTGAAAGTGGAGAGTGAAAAAGTTGGCTTCAAGCTCAACATTCAGAAAACAAAAATCATGGCATCCGGTCCCATCACTTCATGGGAAATAGATGGGGAAACAGTGGAAACAGTGTCAGGCTTTATTTTTTGGGGCTCCAAAATCACTACAGATGGTGACTGCAGCCATGAAATTAAAAGACGCTTACTCCTTGGAAGGAAAGTTATGACCAACCTAGATAGCATATTGAAAAGCAGAGACATTACTTTGCCAACAAAGGTCCATCTAGTCAAGGCTATGGTTTTTCCTGTGGTCATGTATGGATGTGAGAGTTGGACTGTGAAGAAGGCTGAGTGCTGAAGAATTGATGCTTTTGAACTGTGGTGTTGGAGAAGACTCTTGAGAGTCCCTTGGACTGCAAGGAGATCCAACCAGTCCATTCTGAAGGAGATCAGCCCTGGGCGTTCTTTGGAGGGAATGATGCTAAAGCTGAAACTCCAGTACTTTGGCCACCTCATGCAAAGAGTTGACTCATTGGAAAAGACTCTGATGCTGGGAGGGATTGGGGGCGGGAGGAGAAGGGGACGACAGAGGATGAGATGGCTGGATGGCATCACTGACTCGATGGACGTGAGTCTGAGTGAACTTTGGGAGTTGGTGATGGACAGGGAGGCCTGGCATGCTGCGATTCATGGGGTCTCAAAGAGTCGGACAGGACTGAGCGACTGATCTGATCTGATCTGAGGACAGGGCAGGGAGAGGATGGGTTGGGATGTACTAAGTGTTAGGGGTGTCCCATACAATGTAGGAATCAGGCCAGAGCCCCTGCCTCTGTGACGACTTCTCCCAAAGGAAGCAGGACCCTGGAGGAGGATCTCGGAAGCTCAATGGGGTGACAAAACACCCGGGTGCAGAATCCCTGTCTCAGTCTCGGTGAAAGGAATCTGGCTCACAGCCCCTATCACCACTGGTCATTGTCTCAAAATGACCCCAATTAAGTTTCATATTCCTGCAAATAAAGTCTTTTTATTCACATCTGAAAGATAATAAAACAGATACAGAAAATTCAAGAGTGTGAATTGTAGCTACTGAGTGGCCCAGTTCAGTTCAGTTCAGTTCAGTTGCTCAGTCGTGTCCGACTCTTTGCGACCCCATGAATCGCAGCACACCAGGCCTCCCTGTCCATCACCAACTCCCGGAGTTCACCCAAACTCATGACCATCAAGTCGGTGATGCCATCCAGCCATCTCATCCTCTGTCGTCCCCTTATCCTCCTGCCTCCAATCCCTCCCAGCATCAGAGTCTTTTCCAATGAGTCAACGCTAGCTGGGATTAAAACCCACAACTGATTTAGCATGTAAATTCTTTTTCTATGCCTCTTGTCTCAAATTCTCATAAGGTGGGTTTGAAAGAGCAACAGAACTGAGGTAGGATTTACAACAGCATTTTCCAAAGTACAGTACGCATTACATTCAGGTTCTAAGTCGTGTCCGACTCTGCAACCCCATGGACTGCAGCACGCCAGGCTTCCCTGTCTTTACTATCTCCTGGAGTTGGCTCAAACTCCTGTCCATTGAGTCGGTGATGCCACTCAACCAACTCATCATCTCTTGCTCCCTTCTCCTCCTGCCTTCAGTCTTTCCCAGTGTCAGAGCCTTTTCCAATGAGTTGGCTGTTTGCATCAAGTGACCAAAGTATTGGAGCTTCAGCATCAGTCCTTCGAACAGTACATGTTACACTAGTGCTAAATAAGCAGATTTTCAATGGTAAAAGAATTGATAAATGTTTATTGTCACAAAGGTCAGTCTTTATTTCTGAAGTCCTGTAAGGAGGACACCAGGACTGTTCTTAGAACAAGTGGCTCTATGCCAAACACAGCCTGGGCCGTTTCCCTGGACCCCTGACTTTTGCCAGATTCTTGGGCTGTAAGTGATCAAGAGAGTTCAATTCCCAAGTGTGTTTGGAGAACACAATAAACTGTGACAGTTTCATGTTTCAGAATTTTCTACTTAATTTTTTCTTAAACACTCATGGGCTCAGGGCAGTATATCAAATTACTTGAGGCTTTTCTTCAGGTGAAGGGCTCCAGGAGAGGGAAGGGATGGCTTCCTGGAACGAATTCTGGATACCGTGCAGCTTCCAGGAGGAACAGCTGCCCCTAGGATGTGCTGTGGAGCAGCCCCGTACAGTTGTTGCACCCTGGACCTTTATTGAGGAACTCAATAAATGCAAATTTTCTTTTCATTCCCCTTCTCCTTCTTTAATAGGGACCAAACCCTAGATTTCCTGCTATTTGCAATTCACTATGAGCTTTCTTCAGTTCACAGCCAAGAGGCATTAGGAAGTATTATGCAAACTAACAACACACACAGCTATGATTATTTTGTTCTCATTTTACACGTCACTGTATTTTCAAATTAATTGTTCATATGTCTCCCTGTCCCATGAGACTACAAATGCCTTGAAGATAAATTTTGGGGATTCAATTCTACCATCTAAATATCTCCAGAATCTGTCACTTCTTTCCATTTACACTGTCACTGCCTAGGCCAAACCACCATAATTTCTAACAGAGACCCCGGCGATAGTCTCTTCTTGGCCTTTCTCCCTATCTACTCTTGTTCTGATCAATCCATTCCTTCTAAGTGCAAGCAGGAGAACTTTTTTTGAGGACACAAGTCAGTCTTTCCCATTTAAAACCCTTCAGTTACATAACACTACTCTTGGAATAAAACCTTAAAAAACTCAACCCCAAACCCTTGTGTCATCTGGCCCCCTGCCTATATATATTGCCTCAAACAGCATTACTCTCCTTTACATTCTTACCTTTTAATTATAAGGGTCGCTTACTTATTTCACAAGTTACAATATGCTTTGTCACTATGAGGCCATTGAACTGCTGTATTTTTCTGCCTAGGATGCTTTTTTCTAGCACAGCTAAATGTTGTATGGTTCCAACGTGAAATTCAATTTCATAAGAGGTCTCTTGACCATCTCAAGCTTCTCTGTTGTGAGTTCCAAAGTACCTTGTACTTGGACACTCTTGCACAGTGAAGACAGGGACCCCTCTGTCTTTTCACTATTGTGCCTTCAGCAACTAAAGTCTTGGCACATGAATATATGTTTAATGAACACATGAAACATATGTAAATGAACCCATTCATGTACAAAAGTGAAATATTAACTCTTTACTTTTATTACAGAAAACTTACTGACCTAACAATGCACATATATTTAATGACTTAATTCTACTCTAGATGAAATATAATCCTGATATCTGTTTTACGGTCCCCTCTTTGTCATGCTTTTCCCCACAAGATAAATCTACTACAGTTCTACACATATTTCTGCATAAAATCTTCACAAAGAAAGCAGAGGACCTTAAGATGAACAGAGGGCCCCTGACACCCACCTGTGTGAACCTGATGACCTATCCACCTCGGTCCTAATTGGAGCACGCCTTTCTAACCTGTGAAGCTGGTAAGGCTTCAATGGATAAATCTGCCTGTCCACTACTCAGAGGGGAAGGATAAGTAAACTCACAGATAAGTAAACTCTCTGATGATAACAGCAGGTTTGACATTGATGAAGCCTCCCCATCTGGTGTGTTTAGGGGAGCAATAATGAATAAGGGGTGGCAAAATGTGTTTTCCTGGCTCCTGGCCACCACCATATTGAGTTAAGTTTTGTCTTCTCCTCTGTTCTGCCATTCCCATCTCAATTTGATTTGAAAGAACTGTTCTAGAAATGTTTAGCTGCTTTTGAAAGCTTTCCTTTCCTCATTTTGACTAAACCAGGTTATTCCATTTGATGGATTTTTTAAAATGCCTTTCCTTTGTATGTGCTCAGAAAGTTTTTTTTTTTTTCTTTTTTTTTCAGAGAAGAAAGTTTCATGCAGCTTGCATCACATTACTGTTCCCTTAGAGGCCAATATGGTATCTAATGGAGTGGCTAGTTACATTTTAAAAGTCAGCAGCATTCCTAAATTCTTGCTGATGCTCTGTTCAGTGATCATTAGCTGCTTTCCATTTTCCATTCAGATACATAGGATGGGACATGTAGGCAGCCAAGCTGATCTAATGTACCCATGTATTTCCAGGTACCATTTCTCCCTTAAAATGATTTGCAGATTCTGTATTTCTTCACTACAAAGAAAAGCACACACCCATATTGTCAAACGTATAATTACTTCTGGATCGCTCTCACAACTAGCGTCTGCCACTGCTGCCAAGGCTCTTCAGTTGTGTCCGACTCTTAGTGACCCCATGGACGGCAGCCCACCCAGCTCCTCCGTCCATGGGATTTTCCAGGCAAGAGTGCTGGAGTGGGGTGCCATTGCCTTCTCCGCACAACTAGTGTAGACTGATGTTAAACAAGAAATAAAGAAATCTTTTTTTATGGTGTTACAATTTTTATCTCTTGACAAAAAGTAGAAATATCTTTTCACTTATATGCAAGATTTTGCATGATATTAACACAGGAGCACATATTGGTATTTTTCCCTAAATAAGTCTGGAAATGTACAGAGCAGTTAACTTGCCTTGTACCTGTGTGTGTTAGTTGCTCAGTCGTGTCCAATTCTTTGAGACCCTACAGACTGTAGCCTGCCAGGCTCCTCTGTCCTTGGAATTCTCCAGGCAAGAATACTGGAGTGGGTTGCCATTCCCTTCTCCAGGGAATCTTCCTAACACAGGGGCTGAACCCAGGTCTTCTGGATTGCAGGCAGATTCTTTACCATATGAGCCACCTGCCTTGCACCTAACAGGCACTAAAATGTAATCCCTAAATTTTAGAATTAAAGGCCTTTAACTAAGGGCTGAGAAAGAAATATCCTTGCCAGGAGCATAGGCTAGATAGTGAGAGAATCTGAAATAGAATCCAGTTGTCCTAACTCCTAATTATTTCTTGGTCTCACACAAAAGCCTGAATCATTCAATAAAGCCTGTTTATTGAATGAATTAGTGAATTAACTTTTTTCTTTAGCATGACAAGTAGTCCTGAAAATAATAGTCAAACTAAAAGTTTTTTTTAAAAAATTGCTAAGAATTCTCTAAATAGGGATTCCTTGGTGACCCAGTAGTTCAGAATCCACCTTGCAATGCAGGGGACATTGGTTCAATCCCTGGTCTGTGAAGATCCCACATGCTGCAGGGCAACTGAGCCCCTGCGCCGCAATTACTGAACCTACACTCTGGAGCCTACGAGCCACAACTACTGAAGTCCATGCACCTAAAACCTGAGTTATGCAACAAGAGAAGACACTGCAATGAGAAGCCAACACACCACAACTAGAGAGTAGCCCCCACTTGCCACAACTAGAGAAAGCCCATGCACAACAACAAAGACCCAGCACAGACAAAAATAAATAAATATATATTTAAAAAGCAAAAAGAAGAGAATTCTCTACACATGTACCAATTTAGGTATGCTGCTGCTGCTGCTAAGTTGCTTCAGTTGTGTCCGACTCTGTGCAACCCCATAGACAGCAGCCCACCAGGCTCCTCTGTCCCTGAGATTCTCCAGGCAAGAACACTGGAGTGGGTTGCCACTTTCTTCTCCAATGCATAAAAGTGAAAAGTGAAAGTGAAGTCGCTCAGTAGTGTCCGACTTCTAGTGACCCCATGGACTGCAGCCTACCAGGCTCCTCCATCCATGGGATTCTCCAGGCAAGAGTACAGTGATCCATATTCTGTGATTGCTTTTGTAGAAGTTATGATCTTAATCTATAAATGGTATTTTTAATTTCACTATTCTAAAGATTTAGTTTGGCTTTCTTTCAAAGAAACAAATATAGTAACATATTTATATAACATAAACTTTCAGTGAACTGCACAATGGTTGTTTATTTGAGAATTACTCACCCATGGCTAATTTTTAGTTACAGATTGATAACCACCTGTCACCACACACTTCTCAGCTGCTACTCTTTAGATGATATATGTGTGCAGATAAAAGTCTTTTTCACATACTGTAACCAAAATATATCTCTGACTTACATGTGGTAAGTCTTTATTAATATTGTAACTCTTCCTATAAAAGAGATAAGATATACTGCAAAGGCACACTGTAATTAACTTCAGCTTTCCCCCTGCCTCTCCCACTACTTCTTTCCAACAAGAACAACAAAAAACCATGTCACAAATCCTATTGGAATATGGTACTACTTACAGAGATTTATATGGGCATCTGTTATTGATAGCACAGACATAATAAACAGAGTTCTTTATTCTCTATGTATATTCAAAAACTGATTTTGTGTTTCACATGTTTTTGATGAATCTAAAAAGCTTAGTTGTAGTGTATCCCCAAATAGAGGTACTATTTCTAATGGACTCAGAGGCTCATAGGTTTGGAGTAAGCATCACAAGACACAGTGGTCAACTGCATCAGTTCTGTGTCAACACCAGGATTTTATTCTCAGGTCTTCAACCTGACAAGTCTGTGACATTACACAGTGTCTTTAGTCATGCTAAGAAACTGCTTAATATTAAGCAATTCTAAAATGTAGGCAATATTATTACCTAAGTTCAGTTCAATTCAGTCACTCAGTCATGTCCGACTCTTTGCGACCCCATGGACTACAGCACGCCAGGCCCCCCTGTCCATCACCAACTCCCGGAGTTTACCCAAACTCATGTCCATCGAGTCGATGATGCCATCCAACCATCTCATCCTCTGTCACCCACTTCTCCTCCTGCCCTCAATCTTTCCCAGCATCAGGGTCTTTTCAAATGAGTCAGCTCTTCGCATCAGGTGGCCAAAGTATTGGAGTTTCAGCTTCAACATCAGTCCTACCAATGAACACCCAGGACTGATCTCCTTTAGGATGGACTGGTTGGATCTCCTTGCAGTCCAAGGGACTCTCAAGAGTCTTCTCCAACACCCCAGTTCAAAAGCACCAATTCTTCAGCACTCAGCTTTCTTTAGTATATATTATTACCTAAGGCAAAAGATTTTTGATTAAATGAGACTGATGTACTTAAAGTATCTAGAACATGGTACTCAAGAAGCCTCAACTATTATTTTTGGAATTAAGCTCATCAGTCAATCAATTTAATTTCCTCTCAATGAAGATATTCCATCTGAAAACTCCCCAGTAAGTCATAATACAGATTCTGGTAAAATACTTACAATAAAAGCAAACTTGCTAAAATTTTCTCTTCTATTACTTGATACTACTAAGTGCAGAAAGTCTATCATTGTGTTGAGCTCGTATCTGCTTCCTCATAACTACTTTTCTTTATTTTAGTCCTGTACTGTGAGAAAATCTGCATAAACTCAATGGCAGTCCTTTAACTATTATGAGTATTTATCCTCAGTTCAGTTCAGTTCAAATGCTCAGTCGTGTCTGACTCTCCATGACCCCATGAACCGCAGCACGCCAGGCCTCCTTGTCCATCACCAACTCCCGGAGTTCACCCAAACTCATGTGCATCAAGTTGGTGATGCCATCCAGCCATCTCATCTTCTGTCATCCCCTTCTCCTTCTGCCCCCAATCCTTCCCAGCATCAGGGTCTTTTCCAATGAGTCAACTCTTTGCATGAGGTGGCCAAAGTATTAAAGTTTCATCTTCAACATCAGTCCCTCCAATGAACACCCAGGACTGATCTCCTTTAGAATGGACTGGTTGGGTCTCCCTGAAGTCCAAGGGACTCTCAAGAGTCTTCTCCAACACCACAGTTCAAAAGCATCAATTCTTTGGTGCTCAGCTTTCTTCACAGTCCAACTCTCACATCCATACATGACTACTGGAAAAACCATAGCCTTGACTAGACGGACCATAACCTTATATAAATTATCCTTTATGCTACTCTGAGATTCTTATTGATATATAAATAGTTAATTAAATAGTTAGTCTTTTCAAGTTAAACTGAAAAGCATTTGAAAATATTTTCTGTTTATCCACAAACTATTCATTTCCATTGAGTAGATGGTATTGGGAAAGAGACTTAGCAATAATAGCACTGTGGCCATAATAAATATCTTTTCACCTTTTGTTCCCAAAGTTATTATCTTTTCCAAACAAAATTATAAATTAATAATAATTCACATACATCATCCCATTATTTCCTCAAACTAGCACTACATATACTTCCTGGCAGTCAGACAATAACAAAGATGTGGTGCCTAGATTTTTAGTCTCTCTAAATCTTAAAATAATTTTTGTTTGTGTGTTTTCTATTTTGCTTATTTCTATAGCTCTGAATAACAATCTTTTCATGTCTTTAAAAAAAAATCTGATAGGAGGTTTTATTTAACAACTTATTTAACCATAAACATATTTTCTCCTCAGTGTATTTATGGAAATAACATCTATTTTTGAAGGTATGGGAATAAAATTTCTAAATTATAAATTGAAAATTTTATATACAAGTTTTATATTTACTTTTATATTATTTTTTCACTTTTATTTTAATCCTCTTATCACCATCAAATGACACACCTATTCAATAGTTAATTTTTCTCCTTTTCCTATTATTTCCACTTTAAATTTCCCTTTAGCTATAAATCTTTTAGAATTCTTAAGGGAAACTCTATTAGATACTTCTCTTTATGGTCTATCTTCTCAAAGACATTCAATCGTCTGAGCTTTTATTCAGTATATCCCTAAAGACAATCTTTTAGATCCATGGAGCTTAACACATTTTTCTCCAGCACACTATAATCTCTAGTTTTCTTTGTTCATACAGATTTGAAATCTACAGTCTTTGTAGCACAAAGAATCATAGGTTCATTTTTTATTGTGCTGATTTTAGTAGCTCATAGTTACCAATGCCAACCTTGATTTTTCTTTTCTTGAAGCAAATAATAACCACCTCTTATAAAAATACCAGAGCTATTTATATTATGCTAAAGTTCTTTTTATTCTATTTGCTAATAATGCATTGCTGCAGTGCTTTTTTGATAGATTACTGTAACTTGCAATTTATACCAGCCATCATACAAGCAATGCACGGCTGCAATTTTGAAAGTATTTAATAATGTGTAAAATATTGGCTTTCATTTTTAAGTGGTATACAGTAAGTTCCTAATTATGTGCACTACTGCAAAGGAACAAAACTAGGGATAATACTAAATACCAGATAAATCCCAGCATCTAAATGATGCTTAAGTGTATCTGGGATTCTGAAAACTGCATAAGATATAATCAAATCATGCATTGATAATATATTACTGGGATCAGAATTTGAAACTGCACATTTCCCTTATCTTGCTCACCTAAATTTCTCTGTCTCTTAGTGCAGAACTATATCATCTATCTCTCAGACTGATAAAAAGAAATCACCTCGAAAGAGATAACTTCTTTCAAAATTTTCTACAGAACAACAAAGATATAGGTAATTGGGAATGGAGAAGATAAATATCTCAGCAAAAGAAATAGAAAGTCAATGATTATTGGCACAATGTGTAGCAAAAGAGACTTGTTATAACATGCTGGTTTGATTATATGCAAATAATCTTTGTAATCTTCATTATCATGCATTGAACATCCATTCTCTCCTAGACAGCTTGCCTCTTTACACCACTTAATACTCATGGCAACTCTCTAAGCGTATATTACAATCCTAAATTTACACTGATAAAAATTTACTTACCCAGAGAGGGTGAGTAAATTGCCAAGTACACATAGATACTATCTATGTAAGTTGCTGAATGAAGGATTTAAAATAAATTAAATTCAGGCCAAGTTCATGGATTACTGCTATGGATTTCCACAGTAAGTTATCCTATGCCTCCACTATTAGAAATTTAGTCTTATCACATCTCTAAGCAGGGCTCATCTCTTTTCTCTAACGGGGCATTTTCTCCTCTTTTCTCTGATACTGGCAGCACAGAACAATGTCTCCTGATCTGTGCCATCCTCTGAAACACCTCTGAGAGGTCTTCGGAGTCTTCGCTTGAATGCAAATGATGTTTAAAGATTTACTCTCTTTAGTCAAAGAATGAAGCAGGCATTTTATGTTCTCTGAAGAAGTCAGATTTATCACATATGCTGCTGTCCTGAGACCTGCTGTCTTGCCTATGGGAGGGGGCAGCAATTGGTGCCTGTAATCAGTCATGCATTGTGTATGCTCAGCACCCTTCTTACGGTTAGGTCTGGCCATATTTCCCACAGTCTGAAATTTATCCCATCAGCCTGTACCCTAGCAGCAGATAGTTTGTCTCTTTGATATGTTATTGGCTTCTAGAAGCCTGACAGTTTTCCCTGGGTAGTTTTAATGCATACTGATGAGTTTCCTGAACTGTTATGTACCCTCAAAAATCCTTACAGTACCTCAAAGGCCTTTCACTTTATTTACTATTTCCCAATATGGGGGTCTCTGGACTACTAGAGATTCTTCAAGGTACCAAAAGGGTTTGAGAAGCTTATTTTCAAAATTCAAGACACTTAGAGAAAATGGGGCTTCCAGAAAAGGTAAAGTGGTAAAGGTTCCACATAGCACTGAATTCTTTGAAAATGGCACCCCACTCCAGCACCTTTGCCTGGAAAATCCCAGGGACAGAGGAGCCTGGTACGCTATAGTCCATGGGGTCGCAAAGAGCAACTTCACTTTCTTTCATACTAATTCACTCTGATTACCCATTTAATCAGTGCTCATTAGAATCTCTGTTTAAGAGTTGTGAATAGCACTGACTTTTAAATATTAAAAACTAATCAGTCAGTACTTCATAAAAGTAGTTTTTACTGATGAAATTCCAAACCATGGAGTCCAGAAAGAAAAGGTAATTCTATGGCTCCTTGGAGAAGACAAATTTGAGAACTACTATTTTAATAATAATAATATTATTACTAGCACTTTATTATTAACACATTAAATAATGTACTCAGTTTCCATTGAGTGTCTACTACGAATCACACAATGTGTTAAGTGTCTCTTCGTGCACTAATTTTTTAAACCTTGGAACATGTGCAAAATAGATAACATTGCCTCCTTTTTATAGATTGTCAAAGTGTAAAAGCTGATTTATCCACATTTTCAACATTAGAAAACCCTTGTTCTTTGTACTGCCTTACAGAGGCCTCTACTGTAAAAGAAGTAATGGTCTATGTAAGTGTAGGCAGTCAAATTGAATAAACTGATTTTAAAAATTACCCACTTTTAAGAATTTACCTGAATTAAATTTGCCCATTCTGGTCCATTTTAGTTCACTGATTCCTAAAACGTCAATGTTCACTCTTGCCGTCTCCTGTTTGACCACTTTCAATTTCCTTGATTCGTGGGCCTAACCAGGCTAGGTTAGGCCCAGGCTCCTATGCAGGATTGTTCTTTACAGCATCAGACTTCACAGTCACAATCACAACTGAGTATTCCTTCCACTTTGGCTCCATCACTTCATTCTTTCTGGAATTATTTCTCCACTCTTCTCCAGTAGCATGCTGGGCACCTACTGACCTGGGGGGTTCATCTTTCAGTGTCCTCTTTTTGCCTTTTCATACTGTTCATGGGGTCCTCAAGGCAAGAATACTGAAGTGGTTTGCCATTCCCTTCTCCAGTGGACCACATTGTGCCAGATCTCTCCACCATCACCTGCCCATCTTGGGTGGCGCCACATGGCATGGCTCATAGTTTCATTAGTTAGACAAGACTGTGGTCCTTGTGATCAGATTGGTTAGTTTTCTGTGATTGTGGTTTTCATTCTGTCTGCCCTCTGATAGATAAGGATAAGAGGCTTATGGAAGCTTCCTGATGGGAGGGACTGATTGTGGGGGAATCTGGGTCTTGTTCTGATGGGCGGGACCGTGCTCAGTAAATCTTTAATCCAATTTTCTGTTGCTGGGCAGGGCTGTGTTCCCTCCCTGTTGTAATGGCAATCTCCTTCAAAAGGACTTATGCCAGTGTTGTTGTATTCCATGCCCCTGACCCTGTGGCAGGCAGCTGTCAACCCATGCATCCGCCAGAGACTCCTGGACACTCACAGGAAAGTCTGGCTCAGTCTCTTGTGGGGTCACTGCTCCTTTCTCCTGGCTCCTTGTGTGCACAAGGTTATGTTTGGGCCCTCCCAGTGTCTGCTTCCCCAGTCTTGTGGAAGTTCTATAATCAAATCCCACTGGCCTCCAAAGTCAAATTCCCTGGAGCTCCTCAGTCCCTTTGCCAGATCCCCCAGTTGGGAAATCTGTTGTGGGTCCTAGAACTTTTATAACAGTGCAAGAACTTCTTTGGTATAATTGTTCTCCTGTTTGTGGGTCATCTACTCTATGATGGGGCTAATGGTGGCCTCTTCCAAGATGACTTATGCCACACGCCGTGCCTCCCAGGTCTGATGCAGCCAGAACCCCTGTCCCTGTGGCAGGCCACTGCTGATCCCTGCCTCCACAGGAGACACTCAAACACTCAAACGCAGGTCTGGCTTAGTCTCCTGTGGGGTCTCTGGGTCCTGGTGCACACAAAGCTTTTTTGAGCCCTCCATTTGACTGTGTATATCTGATTTTGGATCCGATTTTGATTGACTGTGTGGATCACAACAAACTGTGTAAAATTCTTAAAGAGATGGGAATACCAGACCATCTTACCTGCCTCCTGAGAAACCTGTATGCAGATCAAGAAGCAACAGTTAGAACCCGACATGGAACAAGACTGGTCCGAAACTGGGAAAGGAGTACATCAAGGCTGTATAGTGTCGCCCTGCTTATTTAACTTATATGCAGGGTGTATCATGTGAAATGCTGGCTGGATGAAACATAAGCTGGAATCAAGATTGAAGGGAGAAATATCAATAACCTCAGATATGTAAGTGACCGGAGAAGGCAATGGCACCCCACTCCAGTACTCTTGCCTGGAAAATCCCATGGACGGAGGAGCCTGGTGGGCTGCAGTCCATGGGGTCACTAAGAGTTGGACACGACTGAGCGACTTCACTTTCACTTTTCACTTTCATGCACTGGAGAAGGAAATGGCAACCCACTCCAGTGTTCTTGCCTGGAGAATCCCAGGGACAGGGGAGCCTGGTGGGCTGTGGTATATGGGGTCGAACAGAGTTGGACATGACTGAAGCAACTTAGCAACAGCAGCAGCAGCATGTAGATGACACCACCCTTACAGAGAAAATGAAGAGGAGCTAAAGAGACTCTTGATGTAGTGAAAGAGAAGAGTGAAAAAGCTGGCTTAAAACTCAACATTCAAAAAACGAAGATCATGGCATCTGGTCCCATCACTTCATGGCAAATAGATGGGGAAACAATGGAAATGGTGAAAGACTTTTATTTTCTTGGGCTCCAAAATCATGGCAGATGGAGACTGCAGCCATGAAATTAAGACGCTTGCTCCTTGGAAGAAAAACTTTGACAAATCTAGACAGAATATTAGCAGAGACATTGCTTTGCCAACAAAGGTCCATCTAATCAAAGCTATGGTTTTTCCAGTAGTCATGTATGGATGTGAGAATTGTACCATAAAGAAAGCTGAGGGCCGAAGAATTGATGCTTTTGAACTGTGGTGTTGGAGAAGACTCTTGAGAGTCCCTTGGACTGCAAGAAGATCCAACCAGTCCATCATAAAGGAAATCAACCCTGAATAGTCATTGGAAAGACTGATGCTGAAGCTGAAACTCCAATACTTGGGCCACCTGATGCAAAGAGCCGACTCATTGGAAAAGACCCTGGTGCTGGGAAAGATTGAAGGCAGGGGGAGAAGGGGACGACAGAGGATGAGATGGTTGGATGGTATCACTGACTCAGTGGACATGAGTTTGAGCAAGCTTTGGGAGTTGGTGATTTACAGGAAAGCCTGGCATGATGCAGTCCATGGGTCACAAAGAGTTGGACACGACTGAGCAACTAAACTGACTGAAGAATTTCCTTAATGAATTCAAAGATTTTCTGATTATGTGATAAAGTAAACCATGCCACTGTCATTCCCCTCTCTACTGTATAGACAGAAAACACAGTATAAGTAAATCAATATTTTCTGCACATATTCAGAGCCAGGTTCTCTGTTTTTATCACACTGAAGAGACAGTGAGGAGGCTACTACTTTGTGAGTAGCAGAATAGACTTTGAGTCACGACTCTAGTGATTTGGAAAGGCACCTGAGTGTAACGAGGTACACTCCAAGGTGAGGATTCTTGAAAGATCAGCAGAATCTTACATTTAACAATAGAGTTACATAGTATAAAACTCTAACCTTTATGCATTTACTTATTAGTATAGTACTCACCAAAGGAAGTATATTATTTCTAACTTTTCTTCCTTTTAATCTATATTTATCTGGCTCCCTGGTGTTTGTTGGTTCCCCCCCACTGTAAGTCAATCTGCAGTAGCTTCACTAGTGTTATCAATTTTCAGAGATACTATTTTTAATTTTATTCATAAAACATAATATGATCTGTTAAATCATGTCCAGTGACATGTTAAAATGTCATTCTCCCAATGACATGTTAAAATTTCAGGGAATTTTTTTTTCTAATTATTCTTTCATCAGTTTGGAATTATATTAAAGTCTTACATTGGGTTTTTTCCCTATTTATGATCATCTCCCAAACAATCAAATACTCAGCCTGTCAAATAATTCATAATCTGTATCTAAGTTCATAAATGCTAGCATTTACATGAAAGAATCCCCTATCACAGATGGACTTCACACTGAGAGGCTAAGAATGAGTCTGTCATGCAAATAATTACCTCCTAATTTATGTGTTTCATAATTAGATTTGCTTTTCTATATTGGATTTTGTGAAATCTGGATCCAGTTGGAAGAAAATAAGCAAAAACTAACACTAAGGTGATAGCATAATATTTTATGGACTTCACTGTGAAATACAGGAGCCTGGCTAACCTTGCTCAATTTTAAAGTCCTCCTCCAAGTCACTAAAAATCTAGAACCAGTTGGTGCTGGCTCCACCTCAACCTTCCACATCCAAATTGTCAGCAAGTTAATTAGCATAACATAATCATATAGCATAAAAGAAGAGACAGGATTTATGAAAATATACTGATAGCAGTGAACATCAATATTTCTGTCCACCCCAAATAATGCTTTTTTAATAAAAAAATTCCATCAAAACTGGACAAGTGTAGGGTGTAAATAAGGGCTTTATTCTTAAGCAATGACTATTCAAAAAAAGGCTGACACAGAGAGGTAACATCAGGAGGGCTGAGTCATGAACACCCCTGTTGGTCTAATGGAAAAACTTCAAGCAATATGGCATCATTCTGTAGCATTACCAATTCAGGGTGTGCTGCTGCTAAGTCACTTCAGTCGTGTCCGACTCTGTGTGACCCCATTGACAGCAGCCCACCAGGCTTCCCCGTCCCTGGGATTCTCCAGGCAAGAACACTGGAGTGCGTTGCCATTTCCTTCTCCAATGCATGAAAGTGAAAAGTGAAAGTGAAGTTGTTCAGTCGTGTCCGACTATGTGCGACCCCATGGACTGCCACCTACCAGGCTCCTCCATCTATGGAATTTTCCAGGCAAGAGTACTGGAGTGGGGTGCCATTGCCTTCTCCAAATTCAGGGTGTAGTTACCAGAAAAGGGATTTTTCCACGTGAAGAAATGATTCTCACATCCTATAGAGCAAATAAATAACACACTGATAAGCCAGGCAGGCAACATCTACAACAACAGAGAATATGTCCATGCTCTATTATAGTATCAAGAAATCTATCACGCATCAGTAAATTTAGCCACATATTGTTTTTGTTTAGTGGATCACTCATGTCTGACCTTTTTGTGACATATATTAGCAACTGAATAATAATATCAACACTATGTGCAGTCAGAATCCTTGATCTTTGTGTGTGTGTGTGAGTCGTTTTAGTCATGTCTGACTCTTTTTGACTGTATGGACTATAGCCCGCCAGGTTCCTCTGTCCATGGAATTCTCCAGGCAAGAATACTGGAGTGGGTTGCATGCCATGCCCTTCTCCATGATCTTTTTAGGTCATTAAAAAACATCAGAGTGCATAGGATATAGCTAAAAGGTGGTCGGATTGAGACTAGACTTGATCCTACCCCACACTAGTTATATAACTGTCACCAAAGGATCTCTTTCTTATTTTTTTAACTTGTTAAATTATGAAATTGTTGGTGTTTAGTCACTAAGTCATGTCCGACTCTTTGCAACCCCATGGACTGTAGCGCACCAGGCTTCACTGTCCATGGGATTTCCCAGGCAAAATACTGGAATGGGTTGTCATTTCCTTCTCCAGGGGATCTTTTCAACATCTTCTGCATTGGCAGGCATATTCTTTACCACTGAGCCACCAGGGAAGCCCAAATTATGGAACACCATTTAACTAGATGATCTCTATGGTCCTTTCATGCTACGATTCTATCACCTCTATAACAAATAGGTGTGTGTGTGAATGTGGGAGAAACAAAAACTAAGCCTCAGCTATTAGAGAAATAATCCTTCAAAGAACTGTTCCTAAATTAGAGATATTTCATGAGCTAGTTAATGAAGTTATAATAAATGTAAGTTTTCATATTGACCATCCACATCTACAAATGAGTCCGTAGTACAATCTTCTAATGATCTTAATACAACCACTGGCAGTTACTCAAGCAAATGTTTAAAAATATTTTCTCCTAATAGAGCATAAGCAAATTAATTTTGATGTTTGAAGGGTCTGTAGGACCCTTGTGGTCCATAAATGAAATGAATTTTGGTGATTTCTCTGTTCATGCACAGGATATCACATCACATCCCTCCTAGTAATCAATGGTTCTTAATGATGCCATTCAATATTTAAAGGTCTCACCAGCCTATCAGTAGAGACAGGGATTCATTAAGTAATAATAAACATGTGTTTGGTCTTTGCTCTACGAATTCAAAGACCTGCAGATCAGCTCAAAACATTTCTCTCTGGCCCCTAGGATTTTCTATCCAATTCATATCTATCTTAGTTTCAACCTAGTATTTTTTGTTTTACTTCCTTTCACAGTTCTACATAACTCCTTAAATTCCTACATTTTTAGCATGCTCTATCTTATCTCCTGCTTCTAATCTAATAGTTTAGGAATGAAATATATATCCCAGTCCAATAAGTCAGTCTCTTAATCACTCTTCATACTCATTGCCAGGTTGCTTCCATTAATCAATTCTTGAAGATTTGAATGCCAAACCTCAAATACAGCTGCAGAGTTGAGCTGTATCCTCATGAGATTAAACAGAAAAATTGATAACTGCAAGAAATGAAACTTGGATCAAATAATCACTGCTTGACACTAATTCCTAGGATTGAGGAAGAACAATAATTTAGTTTTATTTAATATCACTTGAACATGAAACTAAAAGAAATACTCAGAAAATATACAAACTTTGAAGAGTACAATGGGACTATTAACTACCTACATCTATGCATATTACATTTAACAATATGTTCTAACATAATGGGGATTTAAGTGATAAAGCAATAATAAGAATAAATTACAGTTAGTTCATAGTCAATTAGAACTTTAATTCAAAATATCAACTGTTGCTGATACTTTAAAACTTATCACTCAGTGATAAAACAAATCTAAGAGTCTAGGAAGGCTGAAGTGGATAGAATTTGCAATATGTAATACCAGGATTAACACTGTATAATGAAAGAGCTTCAAGAAGCTGAGTTCCCTACGAGTCTATTGCTGAATACTAAACTTTTCCCCTTTGATAGGCACAGAGTAGACTCCATTCAGCTACACAGTGGATTGGTGAGCTGTGAGCTGAATGGTTCCCAAGCCACACAGTTCCAAGGTATATTTGAGTTCTAACGAGCCAGAGTGGAGAGTCTTTGTTAATACCAAGAACCCTCAGTAGAATCAACTAAGAAGTCATGCCTTGGCAGTGGAGCTCAACTAGTACTAGAGTAAAGGTTATTCCAAACTTGCCCTAACTAAGACTGAAAACACTTCTGAAAATGTAAACCCAATTTTCAAGTAACTTAACTGACTTCCAGAACAAATGCCAAGAATCTTTAATAGAATACACTACATTAGTTTTCTGGGCTGGGGTAAGAAAGTACTACAAACTAGTGCGGGTCTATCCTGAAGGAAATCAGTCCTGAATATTCATTGGAAGGACTGATGCTGAAGCTGAAACTCCAATACTTTGGCCACCTAATGCGAAGAACTGACTCATTGGAAAAGCCCCTGATGCTGGGAAAGATTGAAGGCAGGAGAAAGGGATGACAAAGGATGAGATGGTTAGTTGGCATCACCAACTCTATGGACATGAGTTTGAGCAAGCTCTGGGAGTTGGTGATGGACAGGGAAGTCTGGCGTGCTGCAGTCCACAGGGTTGCAAAAGAGTTGGACACGAATGAACAACTGAACTGAACTGACTGATGCAGCAGAAATGTATTGTCTCACAGTTCTGGAAGTCTTAGACCAAGGTGTCAGCAGGCTTGGTTGTTTCTGAGGGCTGTAAGGGGAGGCTGTGTTCCAAGACCTTTTCCTAGCATTGTGGATAGTCATATCCATGTCCACATAATATTCTTCCGATATATAAACTATAAGCAAATTCCCTCCTGTTATAAAGACAAAAGTAATATCGAATTAGGGGTTCATTCTACTTCAGTATTACCTCATCTTAACCACGTATTTATATCTGTAATGACCCTATTTCCAAACAAGGTCACATTCTGAGGTACTGGGGGTTAGGTACCTAGGTTAGGACTTCAGTATATGAATTTTTGGGAGGAGGGCATACAATTCAGTTCATAGCATACATCAAATCCCAGCAATCAAATAAGTGAAATTCTAAATATCAGGATGAAAAAAACAAAATTCCCAGTCATAAAATAAGCAGGAAAATCGGATCCATACGTAGAAGGCAGATGCAGTGCAGTGAACACATGTAGCTGGCCAGGCTCCTCTGTCCATGGGATTCTCTAGACAAGAATTCTGGAGTGGGTAGCCATTTCCTTCTCCAGGGCCTCATCCCAACCCAGGGATGGAAGCCAAGTCTCCTGCATTTCCTGCCCTGGCAGGCAGATTCTCTACCACTGGTATCACCCGGGAAGCCCATAGAAGTCAAAGGAAACAAGTATAAAATGACCGAGACAATGAAATTAGGAGAAAAGAACACTGGAAAAGCTATGTTATAAATGCCCTCCTGAATTTAAAAGAAAACATCATCTTGACTAGAAGAGAAATGGAAACTATGAATAAGTATCAAATAAAACTTCCTACAATTGAAAAAAAAATACATTAGGTGAAATATTCACTGATGATATTAATTGATTAGATAAGACAGATGATCAAAATACATGAAGATATAGCCAAAGAAACTATCTAAAATGAATCATAGAAAAATACAGTGACCTATGGGACAAACCAAGCAGTCTAATAAATGCATAGTTGGAGTCCCAGAAGAAAGACAGGTAGAAAGAACAGTATTTGAAAAATTAATGGCTGAAACGTTTGGAAATATAAACTTTATAAATTGACAGACTCAAAGCTCAATAAATCATAATAAAATCATGCTGAGGCATAGCATGACAAACATTTTGAAAATCAGAAATAAAGAGAAAAACTTTAAAGAATCCAGGTGAAGTAGAGGGGATAACATTTATACACAGGATCAAAAACATATATAACTAAACTTCACAAGTACAAATACACATGCCAGAAGGCAATAGAATGACCTGTTCAAAGTGCTAAACAGAGGGGTGGAAAACACTATAAACATAGAATTTCATATTCAGCAAAAATATCTTTTAAAATGAGAAGAAAATGATTTTTCAAACAACAGAAGCGTAGAGCTGAGAGAATTTATTGTCAGAATACTTGAATGACAAGTGTTAAAGTTCTTGAAGCAGAAGTATAGTATCAGACAGTGGCTTGGATCTACAGAAAGAAGAGTTTTAGAAGTGGTAAAAGTAAAGATAAATATGAAACATTTTTCCTATTTTATATTCTCTAAAATAAAGCTGAGAGTTTAAAACAAAAAATATAACATGTATTAAGGGGATTATATACATATGAAAAAGCAGAATGTGCGGCAAAATAAAAAGGATGTGGGGAATGGAATTATAATATTGCGAGGGTCACACATTATATGAGAAAGTGTTATCATATCAGTTGTAGGTAGACTGTGAGAAGTTAGAGATATATTTTGCAGAAGCTAGAGCTATTACTAAAAATGGTAGCTTAAAAATAACTTCCCAAGAGTACTGTAAAACATGTGCTTAGTTGTGTCCAACTCTTTGCAGCTTCATGGATTCACAACCCGCCAGGCTCTTCTGTCTGTGGGATTTCCAGGGCAAAAATACTGCAGTGGGTTGCCATTTCCTCCTCCAGGGGATCTTCCTCACCCAGGGATAGAACCCGTGTCTCTTATGTCTCCTGCATTGGCAGGAGGGTTCTTTACCCCTAAAGCCACCTGGGGAGCCCAAATAATAAAAATACCAGCATAAAAATTAGCTAACAATGGTAATCATATCGGATACTGAAAAACAGTTCAAATAAGAGAGAGCTGGCAAAGACTGAAAAAAGTCCTTGAAGATGAAGAACAATCAGAAGATGAATAGCAAAGAGGCAGATAAAATAGCAGTCGTATTGATAATACTAATAAAATTATACATAAATATTTGAACACATCAATACAAAGACAGAGTGTGTTAAGTTGATTTTTTTTTAAGGCCTGTCTACAGGAAAACATTTTAAATATAAAGACAGAGATAGATTAAAAGGTAAATTATGAGAAAGTTATACTCTGCAAACACTAATCATAAAAAACTGAAGTGTATTAACAACAGATAAACAATACTTCGGGACTAAAACTATTGAAGGAATAGAGAGAGACATTTTATATTGATTACAGGCTTAATTCATTAAGGAGACTTCAACAACTCATCCCTGAGTAACTGACAGAAAAAATTGGCAGAAAGTCAGTAAAACAATAGAGATCCAAACAATAAAATCAGCCAAATTTACCTAATATTTGTAGAACTATGTGCACAATAACAATTCCATATTATTTTCAAGTGCATAGGTAATATCTACTAGAAATTTCTAAAATCTTTTAAAAATTAATTTATCTATTGAAATCAAGAAATGAGGAAAAGGACAATACCATGGAGTAAAAAATATATTTTATAATATAATGTTTAGAAAACAATTGTCTGAATAATTAAACTAAAAAGCAGCACTTTGACATGCCCTCAATTTAAAGCAGTTAGCAAAATCCAGAAAGAGAGAGAATAAAGTCAAATAAAAAATAAAGTTTAAATTGAGTTAATAAACAAATAACATAAAAATTCATGTTGATATATGGCAAAACCAATACAACATTGTAAAGTTAAAAAATAAAATTAAATTAAAAAAAATTTTTATGAGAATATATTCCTCAACTTGATGCACTTCTTTTTGAAAATTTGGATAAATAGGATATATCTAAGGAAGTTATAAATGATAAAATTTGCTTTAAAACAAACACGCACACATACACACACACACAAAATAATATTCTAAAGAGCTATGTCCAAGAATAGCACCAGGTCTAGACGACCTCAAAGCTGATAATTTTTAAACTTTCAAAGAACATATATTTCTGGTGTTATTTAAACTCCTCAGTATGGGTTACAGCGGGGGAAGATATCTTCATGGAAAAATAAGCTTGAGAATATAGACAGGAAAATCCTGAAAATGAAGAATAATAAGAAAGGACAAGCCTTGAAAGCATTAAAATACTTTCATAAACTTACATTGCTTCCAGCAGTCTAACACTGACAGAGAAATGAGTAAATAGAAGAAGATAAGAGAATCCAGATCCCAAAATGTAGGGAATCTAGTTGTATATAATAAATATGGCATTTCAAATCAGTGAGTAAGGCATATTATATAAATGCATACTTTGAAAATCTAATCATTTGGAAGAAAAATTAAGCAGGATTTCTATGTTAAAGTTCTATACAAAATTGATTCCAAATGGATCAAACTCTGTTAAAATGGAAACCATTCAAATTCCAAAAGGGATCTTGGAAATATTATTTTAAAATAAAAAGTTTTGAATAAAAGTAATTAAATGGTATCTTAAGCATGACTTTAAGTCATAAGATACTTAATAAATAGAAAATCTATGATGAAAAACATCATTAACAAAGTTAAAAGATGAATAACTTTCTTGGGAAAAGCTTTTAAATGCCAATGCTTTGTACATGAAAAACATTCAGTAACTTGTTGAACTAAGAGAGTATGTTCTGATAAGGACATCAATTCAGTTCAGTTCAGTCGCTCAGTCATGTCCGACTCTTTGCGACCCCATGAATCCCAACACGCCAGGCCTCCCTGTCCATCACGAACTCCCGGAGTTCACTCAGGACATCAGTAGTATGTAATATTATGGAATTCTGTGTCAATCCATCATAATTTAAAATTATGACCCAGTCATTTTGATTCTGAAATCCATCTTCAAGATAATCTTACAAATGGGAAAAATATTTGATTATAGTATTTTAATAGGAAAATAAAAATGGACCGGGAAGCCTGGCGTGCTGCAGTCCATGGAATCACAAAAAGTTGGACACGACTGAGCAATTGAACTGAACTGAATAGGAAAAAAAGGCTAAAAACACTAAAATTTCATAAACAGATATTAAATGAATTATGCTATATTGATACACTGGAATATTAGGCAAATAAATTTCCTGGTAGAAAATGTATATGTATACATATAAATATATATGTGCTACATAAACACACAAATATACATATACACACCATGTACATACACACACAATACAAACACATGCATACACCCTATTATACCATAATTTTTTGCTACTCATAATACTAGTAAGCATAAAGTGAAATAAGGGCTTCCCTGGTGGCTCACTGGACAAGAACCCCAGTGGCAACCCACTCCAATATTCTTGCCTGGGAAATCCCATGGACAGAAGGAGCCTGGCAGGCTACAATCCATGAGGTTACAAAAAAGTTAGACATGACTTAGGGACTAAAACAACAGCATCACGTGAAATAAATCAAACGAATGTTCTCCTGTTCTGGAAAATAGATTACTAGATAAACGAAGGAGCAACATTTATACAAATTCTGTTCAACTACTACACCATCATTTTAAATATCATTTACTATTTTTATAGATACAGATCTCACCATCTTGAAGGATATATTTGTTTAAAGGTCAAATTCCTTCTGCCTTTGTAAGCACATACAATATATTCTATAAGCATATATCTTAATTTTATGACTATTTTCTCTCTTTAAGAGTATCATAAATGAAATTAAATGCCCTGTATTTCTGTAAGTTAAGTATGTAGAAAGGCTTTTATATTTCTTATATTTCATAAGTGATTCAACACCACCAGGTAGCATTTACTCTTTCACGGGAAAAGAGAGCACATAGTAAGCCTGTGACTATAGTTTAAAAATCAGGAAATGTTTATCATGTTTCTGACAAGCCACAAAGTGGAATTCTTCAGTACTTTCTCAACAATGGAAATTAGGAAGATGCAAAAGACTGACCACAGAAATCTATGCCAGTCTGACTCCCAGGGGATTTTGTAGTCCAATGTAGCAAGCTCTATTTCCCAAAAATCTATCTTTATTATATTTGGGCTGTATATATTAAATTAGAGTAAAATTGTTCCACTTTGCTGAGAAACAATTGAAAATGAACTAGAGCCTGAATCATAACTACTCTTCTTCTGAAAATGTCTAGAATTAATTCTATATAATTTGTGTCAATAAAAAGTTTAAGAATTTCCCACCTATCATATATGATATAACAATACAAGGGTGAAATTTTGAGGATCTTAAATAATAATCCTCAAACTTTGGCTAAATAATTATTAGTAGTAATGTTAGTTGCTCAGTCATGTCCAACTCTTTGTGACCCCATGGACTGTAGCCTGCCAGGCTCCTTTGTCCATGGGATTCTCCAAGCAAGAATACTGGAGTGGGTTTCCATTCCCTTCTCCAGGGGATCTCCCTGACCCAGGGATTGAAGCCAGGTCTCCTGCATTGCAAGCGGATTCTTTACCATCTGAGCCACTAGGGAAGCCCTTAAATTATTATTAAGTAGGACATAAATTTCCTCGAAAGAAATATGTACCCAACTCAAATACATTCTGCTAAACTATTTTTTATTTTAAAATTGATAGTACAAGACAAATGTTTATAGAAGAAGAAAACGGGAGCCAATATCATGCAAAAATATTATTCTCACAGTTATATATGCCATCATTTTGTTTTGCTATTTATCAAAAGAGTATTTCAAGTATCTTACTTTTAAAAATGTAATTACTAAATATTTTTCTGAGGTTTTTAAAAGTTTGTGGTTGCCTTCATAAGCACTTAAAACAAGAAGAAATAATTAATTTTTCTTAACCACCAAAGCACCTACTATAATAGCTGTTTAGTCCAAAAGCAAACCACAGGAGTGAGTGCTGCTTTCCTTGGAAGTGCTTTCAGGAACTTATTATAGCTCTCTGTCATCTACTATAAGCAGGGAAAGGGCATTTGGTTAATCAAATTTATTTTGGTGTTGAGAAATTATCTAAGTACCTAAGACATGGCACATGAGCTCTGACTTTTACAATAGGAGACAATGACATGATTAAATGAGATCTCTCTGGGGAAAGTGATTGGTGAATCTGTGATTATAGGCTTTGGAATGATTTGCATGTAAAATCTAAGCAACTAGAAGAGGTGGTTATTGGATACACACTTAGGAACGTGGCTCTTATATTTAGGGGATTAAGTATCTGGAAAAGCAAGGAATTTCTGTATCAGTCAAGCTTGGAGATAGAAACCTGTGCAGTTAATGTAATAAAGTTCTTTAATATTAACAATGTTCAACCAGATATCAGAGAACATAAAATGTATTGCTTCTACTATTACTCTGACTACTAGTAATAAAAGATGCTAAGGAATCAGAGAAGCAGTTACTGTAGGATGAAGCTGAGGGAATGAAGGGGACCTGAGCAAAAAGGACTTGTACTCCTGGGGCAGAGGTGCTGTCTGGTAACTAACTGGTACCTCAGGAGATGGTCCCATGGAGCTGGGATACAGACTTCTAAGAGAGGGGCTTCAGCCAACTGGTACTGGCATCTCTCAGAAGTCTGGTTCTGGCAAGTGGGAAAACTACAACCTGAAATCAATTTGAATGAACCATTTGAATGAATTTGAATGAACTACTATTTGAAACTACTATTTGAATGAACTGCCACTGCCAAGGTGAAAAACCATTCATGTGATGATGGTGAGAGGCACGGGAAGTATCAAGTCTCCGCCTTCTCCAGTCACATTGTTTCACCTTAACCCCTAACTGACAGAGAATAAGGGGAAACTGCCGGGGACCAGCCCCGGCTGAGCCAGGGTATTCGAAGGAGAGACGGCTAAGCGAGGGTCAGGGAATAACTGCTTAATTACACTTTAATTAAGGATACAAAGAGTAATAGAATAAGGATAGCTCAGTGAGGAAATTCAGTGGAGAAAAGCGGCTGAAATAAGGATAGCTCAGTAGGAAAATTCAGTGGAGAAAAGAAGCTGAGTGGCTTGGTTTACGCGGAAAATCAATATAACCCGTGACACCAGGTTAGCTCTGACCACGGAGGCCGCAGGCGCCCTCTCGAATAGCGGAAGGTGCCCCGCCTTAGACACCTTCTCGAGTGGGTCTTAAAAGCCCAGGCAAATAAATGGTCGCAGAGGACATCCGCGCTCCAGATGGACGCTCAGCTGGAATTTGGGAGAGAGAGTGACATGGGGAGACCAAGTTTCAGTGAACAAGGCCCGCACTTTATTTTCCAAAGTAGTTTTTATACCTTAAGTTATGCATAGAGGATAATGGGGGAAGGGGTAGAGTCATGCAGCAAGCCAGGCTTTTTTCCTGTAAACTTATCATATGCAAAAGTTCAGGTGATAGACATCATCTTCTGGCCCGGAGGCCTGTTAACATTTTAAGAAACTTATCTTTCTCTAAAGGTGATTATTCCAAAGTCAGGCGCCAGCCTTCCAAAAAGCATTGAACAAAGCTGCATTTTACATTTCTATACACCCATTATATCAATCAATACACTGCCAAGGACACAGTAGGTAAGGAGTATGGAGACTTAGCAGCAAACATTGGCCCAACAAGTGAAAAACCCTTCACCAATACATTTTCTAATCAATCTTTTAACTACTCAAAGGAATCTGTGTTTAGGCAGTTTAGAACATCTCCTGCCTCTCACAGTTGGGAGGCTCTGAACAATCACATGTGGCCGGAAAAACCCATTCAGGCAGGCTAGAGGATTTCCAAAGGAGTTTGTAGGTTAAACACTGTCACACCCAGGAATTATTAACTGGAGCTGTGAGCTAACTCTTTTTTCAGAGAGAGGTAGTGGGGGACAGCCCCCCGTAAAGTCAGAGGTGTAGGTGAAAGCACAAAGCAGAAAGTAGGCAGACTCTGGTTTTGGGGGTAGATGCTCGAGAATTTCCAGGGGGACTCCTGAGGCTCGATCCCGCCTTTGCGTATGCCGAGCCTCCTTCCTCATGACCTTTGTCATGGGCGGAGTGCCTCACGCTGGCTCCCGGAAGTGATAGAATTCCAGTTGAGCTATTCCAGATCCTCACTCAATATGCAATGTGCCGGCTCCCAGCAGGAAACCAACTGGCAAAGGAGAAATGTGATTTGGTAAAAGTACCGGCCCCAGAATCAAAAAACAAGATAAGGGTGGATTTGGAACTGAGACAAAAGTTCAATTATTAGCACAGCTCATCCATTCCTATGCTTCCTTTCCTTTAATTGTTTAGATGTGGTCTGCTTTAATTCTCTGACATGTTTATAAATAGCCAATTAAAATTTTTTTATGTAGTAAATTCAGTGCCTAAGCTTTTTCTGGAAAAATTTCTATTGACTGCTTCCCCTCTCTCTTTATCAGATACTTTCCTGTTTTCATATCTCATTTATGGGGGTCTCAAGGCTATGGTTTTTCCAGTGGTCATGTACGGATGTGAGATTTGGACTGTGAAGAAAGCTGAGTGCTGAAGAATTGATGCTTTTGAACTGCGGTTTTGGAAAAGACTCTTGAGAGTCCCTTGGACTGCAAGGAGATCCAAACAGTCCATTCTGAAGGAGATCAGTCCTGGGTGTTCTTTGGAAGGAATGATGCTAAAGCTGAAACTCCAATACTTTGGCCACCTCATGCGAAGAGTTGACTCATTGGAAAAGACCCTGATTCTGGGAGGGATTGGGGGCAGAAGGAGAAGGGGACTACAGAGGATGAGATGGCTGGATGGCCTCACCAACTCAATGGACGTGAGTTTGAGTGAACTCTGGGAGTTGGTAAGGGACAGGGAGGCCTGGCGTGCTGCAATTCATGGGGTTGCAAAGAGTCGGACACGACTGAGCGACTGAACTGACTGACTGACTGAAACTATTCATTTAAAATTATGTAGTGGTGAAACTCTGGAAATTAGAATTCTCTCTGATCCATTATCTGTTGGTGGTTATGGTTTATTGGTGGTAGTGGTAATTGTTTGCATGGTAACTTTTGTGTATGAATTCTGCAAAGCCTTCATGCTTTATCTTGTGCACTCACTTAAGTCTTTTCTCAGTTAGCTTAATGTTCAGTTAATTTACGGACAGAGCTCTTCCTAAATAACTTGAATCAATAAGTCTTACATTCTCTTCTATATTTTCCATCCACTTCTTAATATTTCAATCTAAGTATTTTCTTAAACTTAGTTTCCTTTTCATGCACAATCTCTTCAGCTATATCTAATGTGCTATCAAGCTTACCCACTGTGTTTTTAATTTCTATTTTATTTTCAGTTCTGTAATTTTTATATTTTCTATCGAAATATATTACTTTTATTTTAGATACTATTTTTCTGCTGTATTTCTCAGCCAAGTCTTTTATCTAAGCCTAAGAGGCAGTGGAAACTGTTCAAGAACTCTGGCTCTCAACTGCCTTTCTCATAATTAGCAAATACTCCCAGTAAAAACACAACCCCAGCTATGGTACTCAAGTTCCTGAGTTACTATCCCCTATGAATCTTGGCCTGGAAACTCACTTTTGTCAAGAGGTATCTTGATGAGGGTGAAAGAGAAGAGTGAAAACTGAGATCATGGCATCCAGTCCAACCACCTCATGGCAAATAGATGGGGGAAAAGTGGAAGCAGTGGCAGATTTTACTTTCTTGGGCTCCAAAAATCACTGTAGATGGTGACTGCAGCCATGAAATTAAAAGACGCTTACTCCTTGGAAGAAAAGCTATGACAAACCTAGACATTGCATTAAAAATCAGAGTGATGTCACTTTGTTGATAAAGGTCCATATACTTAAAGCTATGGTTTTTCCAGTAGTCCTGTACTGATGTGAGAGTTGGACCATAAAGAAGACTGAGTGCCGAAGAACTGATGCTTTTGAAATGTGGTGCTGGAGAAGAATCTTGAGAGTCCCGCAGACTGCAAGGAGATCAAACCAGTCAACCCTAAAGGAAATCAATCATGAATATTCGTTGGAAGGACTGATACTGAAGCTGAAGCTTCATTACTTTGGCCACCTGATGCGAAGAGCTGATTCATTGGAAAAGACCCTGATGCTGGGAAAGATGGAAGGTAAAAGGAGAAGGGGCAGCAGAGGATAAGATGGTTAGATAGCATCACCAACTCAATGGACATGAATTTGAGCAAATTCCAGGAGATAGTGGAGAAGAGAGGAGTCTGGTGTGCTGCTGTCCATGGGGTCGCAAAGTGTCAGACACAGCTAAGCAACTGAACAACAACGTGTTGTGTGCTAAGTTGCTTCAGTTGTGTCCGACTCTTTGCAAACCTATGGCCTATAGCCTGCCAGGTTCCTCTGTCCCTGGGATTCTCCAGGCAAGAATACTGGAATGTATTGCCATGCTCTCCTCCAGGGTATCTTCCCAACCCAGGGACTGAACCGCCATCTCTTACATCTCCTGCTCTGGCAGACAGGTTCTTCACCACTAGCTCTACCTGGGAGGCCCCGAACAAAAACAATGATAGTATTTTAATGTCAATAATTATATTTCTGGGCTTTAATCATAGGGAAGTAACTTGAATATGGATAGGTTTACATATAAAGATGTTTAAAGTAAAATAGTTTTAATAGAAAATGTTTGGAGAAAAGTGTTCAATAATTTTGAAATGTCATAGTGTCATTATTAATGACATTTTTCAAAACACTTTATAACCTAACAAAGTGTTCATAATGTAATATCAAATAAATTTTCTAGAAAAATAGAACTACTTTCTCAAATAAATTATTTATTTGTAACATCTTACAAAACAGAAGAAAGAACATATCTTCAAAGTTATGAAAATAGAGGTAATTTTAAATTTCCTCTTTATACTTTCCTAAAATTTCTGCACTAAAAATTTAGTAGAGAACCACAAGTTAAATTCAGTTTAAACTTAATTTTAAAAACGACAATGACTAATTTTTCAATGTGTTTAACATAAGAGTAATTTGTCTTCCTCTTCCTTTCTCCAATATAGTTGTGATGTTATTTTTTCCTTTTCTCTCACCTGTGCTACTGACATATTTGTTTTCAGGGCTGTCAGATTGTTACAACATTTTTTTAGCAGTACATCTTATATCTTTTCATATATCTAAGTACAGTCACAAGGATGAACTAATGATGAGTTTTTAAGCTCTGGGAAAGGTTACAAGCGCTTCATCTTCTGGGTCATGACAACTGACAGCCTATAGTGCATTCTAATGAAAGTGATGACAAACGTCTGGCATACTCTCAATGTAGACTTAGTCTTCCAACATCGTTTACATATACCAGTGATATCTGAATATGAGGTCTTTACAGAATTATTAAAATTAATAGTTGGGTAATGGTATAATAATTGAGACCTACTCTTTTTTAAAATTTTTATCTAGACAACATCTATAAATATTGTCGTCACTCTCTTTTACCATATTCTGGCAAAGTATCATTCACTATCATTCTTTCTTATAGAAGCACTTTTCTTTGTTCATTACATTATTAATGTAATGACTTCTTGTTGGCAAGTTAAATAATTAATCTTCTATGAATAGATCTGATTTAATTTAAACATGCTAATCTTTTTGCACCTTTCAAGTATGCGATGAGACATCACCTAACAGATAATTAGTTTTAGCAGCTCCATATTATGTCTCACAAATGATGGGAAAACACTGACTGTGTATCAGCCAGAAGATATTTCAAAGATTGTGCTGTAAAGAGAAATTATGTCAAGTCATATAGCATAGCTATATTTGGGCAAAGGAGAATCTAAATGTTGAGCAAATTTAAGAACTAGAAACTAAGACTTAAACATTAATGCCAGGGTTCTTTAATTTTGAAACAAGATGGACTATTTAATAAACATGGCTTGGTGCAAGACAAGTTGTACATTAAGCAAATTATTTCTTTGGTTAGTGTGTTCTGCTTTCATTTGGGAAGAAACTTCAGATCAGAGAAGCAAAACATGTTGCAGAAGGGACATTTCTAAAGTAAAGTGTCTTGCTGATGAGCTAAAATTGAGGATGGTAAGGCAAATGCTACAGATCTAGCCAATGCAGACAGCACTGGAAAATTCAAGGTTGTAAGTACTGCAGGAAGTTAAGCAAGTTAGGAACAGGTTTTGAAAGACCGGTTCATTTACTGCAGTACTCCACCTAGAGAGAAATGAAACAGTGGATCCAACAATTTGGATGAAGACCGGGAAGCTGCTGCTGCTAAGTCACTTCAGTCGTGTCCGACTCTAGCGACCCCATGGACTGCAGCCTACCAGGCTCCTCCGTCCATGGGATTTTCTAGGCAAAAGTACTGGAGTGGGGTGCCATTGCCTTCTCCAGGGAAGCTGCTAGGCTGTATCAGAACTAGGTGCAGAACTGAGTTCAACCACAAGAGAAAAACTGAAGTACCAGATCAAGTAAATTCTATATAGAGTAGAAATAGAAGTAGGATCATTATCTCAGAGACAATGCCATTTTATAAACAGGAAGAAGAAGTTTAGACAGAAAAGTAGTACTGTATCTCAAAGATTATATGGACACATATGACTCAGTTATAACACAAGAATTTTCTGGTCTGTTGACACTAAATCCAATTCCAGCACTTCTGAATGGTAGTTCACATATTAGAAAAAGAACATATTCAATATTTGGTAGAGAGGGGAGAAATGGTGAACTTAGAACAGGTGCAAGCAATTACTACTTGAGCCAGGCAAAGAAAGTAGACATGGGTGTAACCTGAAGCCAGGTTTCTACACATCTGTATGTAAAGAAGCAAGTAGGAAAATCACTTATGATAGAAATAATGGTTTTTCCCTTAGTTATAATTCCCATCAAAACCTCTTTCCTATTTCCTATCAGAACCCTTCAAATTATTCTGCACGGAGAGATGGCCACCTCTTCATACATAAAAGCTTCTGGTGGCACACGTGTCCTGGGCGGAGATGTACCAACATAGTCCAAAGAGACTGAATTTTCTCCCATTATTAGGAGAGTGCTGTCTCTCCTATTGCTGAATTCATGGGTCCAAGAATCAGGGGATGGAAGTGGCTCCTCTCATACTCACACCTAAAACCCATTCAGAGAGTTTCTGATTCCTCTCCATGGAATTCTGAATTCTTCTGCTTTGGTTGTGTTTTTCCAGCAAGGCAATGCACTCTCTGTGGGACAGCAAGAAGGCTTCTAACAAATTGAGAGTGAAAGCTGTTATCTGGTCATTTCAGTTCTAAAAGCCACTAAACCTACCTACAGACAAAAAACGTGCTTTATATTACTGGTTAGGATGATTGACCCAAATTAGGCAAGAGAATTATACACAAAAGCCAAGGTTTCCTTGGGTATCTCTTAGTAGTTTTACGTCCAAGAGTAAAAGTAAATGGAGGATCACAACAACTTCTTTTCCCAAAAAAAGAACACCTACTGAGGATTCAGACCCTCCAGAAATGAAATAGGGATCATCCATTTAAGTAATAGAACACCAATTGGCTGAGGTCTTTGGTTGATGGGGAAGAAAGCATAAAATGAGCGGTGGAAGAAAGAAAGCTGTGGGGCACATTCTAAGGCCTTGTCATCAGATACAGAAATGACGTTGCACCGCACCAGCCATGTATGGTTTATTCCTTGCTTTCTACACCCACATGCATTACTAATAACTGTCTGGAATTTCAAGGAATTGATGTGAACATGTCCTCGATGGTTAAACACTAAGTTTTCCTCTGATCACTCGCTTATAAACACTTCTGTATTAAACTTGTTTGTATATAAAACCAAATCTGACCATATTCATGATTAATTCCTAGGATATATAGGAAACAGACATAATTGCTGGATATGAAAAATTTATAC
The DNA here is from genome assembly GCF_029407905.1 of Bubalus kerabau. Taxonomy (NCBI): domain Eukaryota; kingdom Metazoa; phylum Chordata; class Mammalia; order Artiodactyla; family Bovidae; genus Bubalus; species Bubalus kerabau. The sequence goes on from NC_073626.1 coordinate 18,652,517, forward strand.
TCTGAGTAGATACTAAAAATATTTTCTTAAATATTATAGGAATTCAGACTCACCCAGAGATACTTACATCATCCCATCTTTGTCAACACTGAATGCAATCTTTTATGAAGAACATCTATATTGTTTCCATAAGCAAAGAGCTGTATTACGTAGCTGTATTGATTAGTTGATAAGTTTAATTTTATAGGCTGAAACTTGTCAGTGAACTTTCGTTTATATCTTTTGTTAAGTTTAGTGATGTTTTTAGTATTTGCGTAACAACTATAAAAGATATTTACATAACATTGTCATAAACCCTCTTATCAAGTCATTGTAAATATTTTCCATGATTTTATTTGCCTTCTGCTTCTTTGTTATTTCATTTATAAAAGTTTCCATTTTATGTAGCTAAATATTTCTTTTCTTTTGAAATTAACTTTCTTCTTATTCAAGAAGTAGTAGCCTGACTCCTTCAACAAAGGATAAAAAGTTATAGACCTATGACTGTTTCATGTTGAGATTTGACAGAAAACAGCAAAATTCTGTAAAGCAATTATCCTTCAATAAAAAATTAATTAATTAATAAAAAAAGTTATGGATGTTCAGAAAAATACATTTTTTCTTTCATAGCATCTATTACTTTATCCATTTTATACTTACATGTACACATTTTGTCTTCTTTATTAGCCTGAAGTCCTTGAACTTGAATCTATGCTTTATTTTTTCTAAATATCTCCAAAACATATAAAGAGCTCAATAAATGTGTTGTTAAATGAAAAAATATGAATTAATAAACACATACTTTATCAGCTTTACAGAGGCTTTTCAAAAGACCTCAAGGCAATGCACATTCATTTATTAATTCTAATATATTCCTTCTTGCTTGTTTATATTTGGATAACTATATTCTATTTCTTGTATACATCAAGAAAAAAATAATTTTGAGCTAAGAATTGACATTATACCTAAATATTTCAAAAGCAAATTTAAAATAACAAGGAAGTTTCTTGCATGAAGACATTTACTATAATTTATCATCTCATGAATTTGGTCTCTTCAACTTATTTATTTATGATATGCAAGATTCTTTGTAAGCATTTCATAAGGAAATTCTGTTTTGTGTACTCACAGTGTGTGGTTGAAATATTCCACAAAATAAACCAAGGGAATCACCTCAACTGCAAGTCATTAGGCTATATTTCAAGGAGGAGCAAGTAACTGCTTCCCTCTTCACCTTTTGGAAATTCACCCTCGATTAGGCTATTCATGATCAAAGTGAGATTAATTCTCAATTAAAATTAATGCATTAAATTGTGAAGAATGTAGGATATGCTTCTGGAGTTACAGTTGGGATTATAATCAATATTATGTCGATTTCCTTTTTTAAAAAAAACCTTCATGTCTTTGATAAATATCAACATTTTTTGGAAAGAAGAAAATCAAGTAATCACAGTGATTACTGTCTTCATGTTAGTATTTTGGGGCTTTGGGAGCTGGAGAGGAATAATTATTATGTGAATTCTTTCATGCTGATTATAACGGCTCTTAATAGCATTCTCAAGGAGCTACAAAAAGTCACATTTTTAGATGAAAGAGCACTGTGGGTGAGGATTCTTAAAAGAACTGATGTCATTTTGCTTACAAGTCAACAGTCCCAGTGTTTTATATGAAGAATGGTTGACTCCAGGGAGGGGCAGGAGGTGATATTTCCAGTAACAAATAGATTTCATTTAGACTAAAGGGCTGAAATGCCTCATTCTTTTCTGAATATTTCCATATATCTGCATCATAAGCTTCAGGGGCCTTATCTTCCCAACAAATGCCCTAACTTAAAACATAGTTAAAAAGAAAAATAAAATAAGGCCTTTCTGATCTCAGTCATTCATATTTGCCTTTCCTTTATGCTTACCATAAAGCTTTCTCTTTCCCCATCTTAGTCTTGAGTTGGAAGTTCAAGATATTAAGCCATCTTTCTCTTTTATCGGTTCTTCAATGCCACCAAAACCATCCATTCCATACCATAACCTAAATTTGTAAGCATTACACTATATTATATTCCATTATTTATATCTCAATACCTTTTCCACCATTCAGTATCCAAGGCCCCTCCATTTAATGAATTGCTCCACTAAAAGGGAGGTTTACATTCCTTATCATTCATTTGCACTTATCCAGCCTTTCTCAGCACTTCCACGTAGCTCTACTCGTAAGGACTCTGTTCCAGGAACTTTTTCTTCCAGAAAAAGAACAGAACAAACCAATCTGTGCTATTTGCTTTTTATTACCAAAAGATGCATGTTCCCTATTAAAATTTCTAGCCGCATACTGATCTAGGAGCATTCTCTCAATGGAAAGGGTCTTTATTTTGTACTTGTATCTTTCTGACATAGAAATACATTGTAAGAAGATTTTAATATCACTGATTTATTATTCCCCTCTGCCGGCCAGTGCAGTTTTATATTTTCAGCCAAACAATGTGTACAGCGTTTCATCTGCAAATCTTTGCACATGTGCAAAGATATAAACAAACACAGCACTGGGGAGAATAGCGACAGCAAATTTCCAAATGGCCTTCACAAAGCTATTTTACATCTCCCCAAATGTGAGGGAGGTAAAAAAACTAAAATACAAAGTGTTAGCTATGAGGTTAAAGAGATACTTCATATTATAAAATAGATACAGGCTTGTTGTGCAACGAACCTTTAATCCATTTTTTAAAATAAAAATATAAGTGTTTATACATTTCAAGAAAATTTAATCCCTCATATAAAATGCTATGCTTTAATAGGGAATGAGAAGGAGATTAAAAAAAAAACAAGTATTTTTCCTTTGTCATCAATACATGGATATGGCAGATCTTGAAGTTAGCTATTTATCCAGGTTTGGACAGTAATATAGTCATCGAAATAAGATAATGAACAATTAACAAATATTTCTTTATTGTCTTCTACATGCCAGACATTTTGTTAGCTGCTGGAGCTATAGCATGTAACAAGACAGATTAGATCTCATAATCCATGGAGATGGAGCTCATAAAGCTTTCAGTAGGGAAGACAGATAAAGAATAAAGAAAGAAGGAAGCAAGTAAATAATTGAGATAATTCAAGATAGCAATGTAGGTTATTAAGACAAAAAACAGAATAAGATAATGACAGAAACAGTGTGCAGGGTTATGGTAGTCTTGTAAGTCCATACTCAAGAAAAGATTTTCAGGAACAGCTTATATAGAACTTAACTACTCATGAAGTGAAGTAAAAGTGATAGTCACTCAGCCATGTCCGATTTTTTGCAACCCCGTAGACTACAGCCCACTAGGCTTCTCTATGGGATTCTCCAGGCAATAACACTGGAGTGGGTAGCCATTCCCTTCTCCAGGGGAATCTTCCCCACCCAAGGATTAAACCCAGGTATCCTGCATTGCAGGTGGATTCTTTACCATCTGAGCAACCAGGGAAGCCCAACTACTCCATAAACAACCATAAAAATTGAACAATATACATAAAACAGTAGTTTGCAGGCACTGAGCAGGACTAAGATTTTTAAGAGAAAGGATGTGCAGGAGATGATTCCCAAATCTCAATCACCCAGCTTTCTTCCTGAGGGTAAAGAGAGCTATTCTCTGTCAGTGGAAGAAACATGGATCAGAGTCAGGGGCTGCCATGCAGCTTAGACTTGAAGGTTAGGATATTAGAGGTTAAGAGCTTCAGAAAAGGGTGCATTCATAGCAGCATACAAATTTCTATGGTGTCTAAGACCACCATCCTTGCTGCACACAAGCAGGACCACAGGCTAACTGGACCAGCAGAGAATGGCTGCTGGTTGCCTGAAGAATCAGCACAGTGACTTCCGATGCTAGACAGAGCCTGGGGAAAGCTGACGTTCAGACTCAGCCAGCTTGGAGAGATGTTCATACACACGTGTGCCTTTGGCCGAGAATCCACACTAAAAGCATCAAGACTAACCCTAGAAATAAAGGTAGAGACTTTAGTTCATGAGAGATTAATTGTTTTACCAGTTTCTTCTATTATTCTTGACATTACTGTGAAACTAAAGAAGTCACTCCCTAATAAATGATAATATGAATATTCATCTATTTACTTTCCACCTAGGAAAAAATGTTACTGCTTTTGTGTTTAAAATTTTTGGTATTTTAAGAAAATTTACTATGACAAAAAATAAAATGTTATATGAATCTTAGGATTCATAGGAAATACACTTATTTTTAACTTTTTAGTGACTCTTAAGAGTTTACTAGTCAATGGTAAAAATATACCACCTTTAAGAAATAAGGGGTTGATAGGAATATGAAAACCTGCATTGACTCAGGGAATGGTAAATAAATAGATGGAAGTCTCCTGTGTAGTTATAATTAGGGTATATGGAGGGAGAGGGATGAATTAATTTACAGTTGCATTCTTCTGCTGTTCATTTGGCTCTGTATATCACTTACACTAAATGTATTCTAAACTATGATGAATATTGGATCATTGATTAGGAAGATAATGTCTTAAGACAAGAAGATGCAACAATTTTCATTTGTTTAATCATGACTGCCCTTCAACAAATCACTCATATTCATTATTTATAGGCTTCTTTCTTAGAAAACCATTTCCATCTATCAGCTCCTAAAGGTCTACTGAAATGCTTATCAGAACACAGTAAAACAAGACCATTAACATACCACTGAAAATCAAGAATAATAAGTGATATGTAATTAATTTAGTAACATTAATAAATGATAAATCAATAAAAATATTTCTAAAACAAATGGAGCAGGACAGAAAGAAACTTAAACAAAGTAGGTCACAATGCATACCCACCTAGTTCTTTATGAAAGAGAGTTGGTAAAGAGGTGGAAAACTCTTTATGACTCAGAAAGCTGGGGTCTAAACAAAGGAGAGGGCTTCCCTGGTGGTTCAGCAGTAAAGAATCCACCTGCCAATGCAGGAGACAAGAGTTTGATCCCTGGGTCAGGAAATCCATTGGAGAAGGAAATAGCAACCCACTCCAGTATTCTTGCCTGGGAAAGCCCATGGACAGAAGAGCCTGGTGGGCTACAGTCCATGGGGCTGCAAAAGATTGGATATGGCTGAGCGACTAAACCACCACAACAATGCAATGGAGAATGCCTTCCTGAACTTAGGAAAGACCTATAAACATAGAGTAGAAATTCTTGCTCCAGATAATTAGCTATCTCTCAGATAAATGCTTGAAATATAGAAAAATATATGTAGATTTAGAATCCAGAAAAAAATGGGTATAGAAAAATACTACAAGCAAATAAAAATAAAAGTGTCTACAAACGGTTGAACAATTTCTATAGAGTTTTCAGAGGAAGGATTGAGATTAGTAAACAGTAAATCCACACAGTGTGTAAAGGAATGAAGATATTTTCAGGACTGAGAAAGTATTAACCTGCAAAAAGTTTTAAAACTGAATATGTACTCTGATTTTGAAAGGAAAGAATTGCATCCAAAGAGGGGATGTTAGAGTATGAAAGGACAGTGAGCACAAAAACCTGTTAAACAACAAGTTAAGTCAAAGTAATTATTTATTATAGTGATAAAATGAAATGAAAATATAAAAAATGACTTCTCAAAAATAAAACTTGTTACATAAAATATTTAAGAGTAACAATCTGAATTTTAAAACTTATATCAAAAGTAAAACAATATGAATGGGAAAGGGCAAAAAAGCAAATGATATTCCTTGCTCTAAATAGTGAGGACTTAAAAACATATATTTTATTCTTGACTGGCAATGAGAAAAATATAGATTAAAGGAGGCTTTTAAGGATAGAAAATAGATTTTCCACAACATTGGGGAAAAAATTGAAACATGGTTTATAAAAAGCAAAAAAGAATTAAGAAAATACTACAAAATAGCAATAAAATGACCTAACATGAAGAACTAGGTGGCTATGCATTGTGACCTATTTTGTTTAAGTTTCTTTCTGCCCTGCTCCATTTGTTTTAGAAATATTTTTATTGATTTATCATTTATTAATGTTACTAAATTAATTACATATCACTTATTATTCTTGATTTTCAGTGGTATTTTAACTCTCTTGTTTTTACTGTATTTTCATAAGCATTTCAGTGGACCTTTAGGAGCTGATAGGTGAAAATGATTTTCTAAGAAAGAAGCCTATAAATAATGAATATGAGTGATTTGTTGATTTGGACTTGGCTAGAATAAATATAAAATTATATATTAAAAGATACAAATAAATATAAATAAGATGATGAAAGATTAAATTAAAATAAATTTTAATTTAGCAAAAATTTGAATAAAAACCAAAAGAGAATTTTCCCAATTTATGGTTCAAAAAGGTTAAATTCACTATTGTGGAGTCCCTGAACAGGTCTTTGGACTGCAAGGAGATCCAACCAGTCCATCCTAAAGGAAATCAGTCCTGAATATTCATTGGAAGGACTGATGCTGAAGCTGAAACTCCAATACTTTGGCCACCTGATGTGAAGAACTGATTTCCTGGAAAAGACCCTGATGCTGGGAAAGATTGAAGGCAGGAGGAGATGGGGACGACAGAGGATGAGATGGCTGGATGGCATCACCAACTCAATGGATGTGAGTTTGAGTAAACTCCTGGAGTTGGTGATGGACAGGTTCGCCTGGCGTGCTGCAGTCCATGGGGTTGCAAGGAGCCGGGCACGACTGAGCAACTGAACTGAACTGAACTGACCAGGTCTAGATCCAGTGGAGACACTGATTAAACTTTTAAGTACAGAGTTTCACACACTTTCCCATATAGTGTTTAAATTGATACCAGTTTGGTTCCTCTGAAAATTTCTGTATTAGAATTAAGACAAATTAAGATAATGACTATGCACAAAAAATATCATATCAAGATAAACATTTTCACACATAGTTTGAAATTTTAAAGTTCCATGAGAAATGGAATTCACCCATTTAGGGATTTTTGGCAAGGCAGAGCATTCTAAAAATGGAAGACATGATATTTTAGTTAGGTAGATGTTAAAAGGCTTTTCTTACAAGGAAATGGTTGCCTACAACAGTCCACAGAGCTATGACTTTTGTACAAACAGTATATTCCAGAAGAAAAGAGAAATAGAAATTTTTCAGAGCCATTTTAGTTCAGTTTAGACTCCTTAATCCTTCAAGTGTAAAGCATATTAACAAAGCAATACTGATGCTTATATTCTTACCAAACCTCAGCGGCTTTGGTGATAAAACTATGATGCCAGACTTCATAGTTGTCAACCTCTTATTTTCAAGGGAGACAAATACTATTTACTTGACAGCTGTCTTTTGAAAATACTGTTATGTTCTTTTTTCAAAGAGAGAAAGCAATTTTGAATGTTGCTGGTTAACCAATTGTACTTAGATTCATTGGGATTGGCTAGAATATTACAGAGACAATAGTTCTTGCTATGCGAATCACAACTGTGTGTGCCATCTGTCAATAACAATTACTCTGACAACATCCTGCCTGTAATACACATTTTTGATACCTGTTGACATGACACCCAGAAGCACATTTTAAAAGAAATCAAAACGAAGTATGGTTGCCAGCATTTTTACTGTTACGGTCATAGCTGCCTGAAAAATAACAAGTAACTATTGTGTAGAAGTAATTTTGATCTACATAATAGAAGGAAGATTTTTTTTAGACTCAATTTAACGTTCATTAAGATCACTGAAAGAAGTATCACTAACTTTAATCTCTAACCAGAGCGTCTCCATCATCACTCACAACACTAAAAGAAATGTATTCTCTTAATTTTTTACTAAAGCTTAGAAAAATTAAATGTTCCAAAGTCATACAGTTAGCAAAGCTCTAAGTCAAGGCAGGAAAACTCAATGTCTAAGTGAACTCTCAGGCTATATAACCTTGAACACAGTGCTAGGCTTACTTCCTTCCTTATATACTGATATCTACTAGTTTGAATATTTTAGAATTTTTTTCAAAACTACAGTATCTTAAAGTAAACCTTAAAAATATTTTTCATTCCACTCTACTTGTGTCAACTATACTGTTGCTGTTGCTCAGTCGCCCAGTCACGTCAGACTCTTTGTGACCCCACGGACTGCAGCCCGACAGGCCTCCCTGTCCATCACTAACTCCCAGAGTTTGCCCAAGTTCCTGTTCATTGCATCGGTGATGCCGTTCAGCCAACTCATCCTCTGACTCCCTCTTCTCCTCTGACTAGTATAGTCAACTATACTCGTTTTTAGCAAATATTTAGAGTTCTCTTTTGTTTTAACTGTAGAATTTTAGAATTAGAATAAATTTGCAAGACTACCTCAACTATCTCTATTTTCACTAAAAAGAAAAATAAAGCCATAAAAATTTGAGATTTAAATTAGTCACTTAAGTAGTCTGTGATACAGACAAGGAGAGGACCAGAATCTATTTCTTATGAATCCTGCCCAGCCCTTTCTCCATCAGTTGATGATGAATATTAGAAAAAGTTCTTATTCTTGAATTTCTGCAGACTGTGTATGACTAACACTTGCTTTCTATAAAAGTAAGCAAAAACTTAAACATTCCTCTTTTTTTTTTTTGCTTTCTATTAACATGGGCGATGTAGTACTCAGCTGTCTATGTTGGTGCCGTCATGCTTCAGTCAAATTACGAACATGCCAATTATCTCTATGTAGCTTTTCTCTTTAAGTATGTTCTCCTACAACAAAAAGAAGAAAACAATAATTCTCTATGCTATAACTTGTTTTAGGTGGTGTTTACTTTCCCATTAATATTTTTTCAAAAAGAAAGAAAACATACAATATATAAAAAGGTTAGCTGTGATTGTCTTCCTGTGAGAACTTTTACCTCATGAGTATACCAAGAAGGGACTTCCCTGGTGGCTCAGAAGGTAAAGCGTCTGCCTACAATGTGGGAGACCTGGGTTCAATCCCTGGGTCTGGAAGATCTCCTGGAGAAGGAAATGGCAACCTACTCAGTATTCTTGCCTGGAAAATCCCATGGGCAGTAGAACCTGGTAGGCTATACAGTCCATGGGGTCGCAAAGAGTTGGACACGACTGAGCACCTTGACTTTCACTTTTCATACTAAGAACGGGGCTTCCCAGGTAGCGCCAGTGGTAAAGGACCCACCTGCCAATGCAGGAGACGTAGGAGACATGGGTTCCATCCCTGGGTGGGGAAGATTCCCTGGAGGAGGGCATGGCAACCCACTCCAGTATTCTTGCCTGGAGAAGCTCATGGACAGAGGAGCCTGGTGGGCTACAGTCCACAGGATCGCGAAGAGTCAGACACAACTGAAGTGACTTAATATACACACACACACATACTGAGAAGGCTGAAATCAGTTATTAATACTAGAAGACAAATCAAATCATGTGGAAAGCCATTCTTTCAGTAAGCACAAGAACAATTTTTAGCAAAAGTATAAATACAAAGTATGTACATTTACATACTTTCATTATGAAATCATTTTCTTTGGTAATGCAAATTTTAATACTGATATAATTGGTGGTGGTTGTGCTTAGTCACTAAGCTGTTTCCAACTCTTGCAACCCCATGGACTGTAGCCTGAGAGGCTCCTCTGTTCATGTGATTGCCCAGGCAAGAATACTGGCAGTCTTCAAAGTATCTTAAAAGATTTTATTTGTAAAGTCTTTACAGTGAAGCATGAAGTCTAAGGAGGTAGAAAGTTACTGTAAAGATCATTATTTATTAAAAGGTGTATCTAAAGAAGCTGGAAAGGTGTTCTGTTAGCGTCTGGTCAGTGAACTTAATCAGGTGGTCTCCAGACTCAGTTACTTCTGGAATAACTAGTGTTAAAAAATGGTGAAGTCCCATTCAGGCTTGCCTCCCTTTGCTGTCATTTAGCAGTAAACCCAGGGCAAAGGTGCCATTGTTAAAGTTTTATGTGAAATAAGATCTTCCTATTATAGAACTCCAGGCATTGAATAAGATTTATGAAAAATCTTAATGCCTCCCTTGCAGAAATTGAGGAAACTTGGCTCCAGTTTTGTCTCTACCATTTTATACAGAAAACTTCAGGTTTATTTTTATTACTTTCTAAAATCCCTTCACCTATAGCATGGAGGAAAATATTGCTAACATTCTTCAAAAGATTGTCGTGAGAATAAAATCTGATGGCAGCTATAAAAGTACTTTGTAAAGTGCAGAATACAGAAGTATTAGTTTTTATCCTCTAAACACTAATGGTAGAAATAGTAAATGGTATAACCTATATGGAAGTGGTTTTAAATATGAAGCGAGTGCCTTAAACATGCACCATATCCTTTGATTTAACAATGCCACTTCTAAGATTCTAAAGAAATAAAGATATGGCAATAGATATTCATGTATGGCCATTATAGTAAATTTGCTGATAATAAATAGCAAAAACAAACAAGGAAGTAGATAAACTTGGAAACAATCTAAATTGCTGGAAAAAAAAAAGATAATGTCTAATCATTAATCCATCTAGTGATTTAAAAATAAATCCTTGAAAATTAATGATACTATCAAATGTGCATAAAATAATAGGTGAAAAAGCAAAATAGGAAACTGGATGTACAAGACTATTAAATATGCAGTATGCTGCTGCTGCTGCTAAGTCGCTTCAATCGTGTCCAACTTTGTGCTACCCTATGACAGCAGCCCACTAGGCTTCCCCGTCCCTGGGATTCTCCAGGCTCCAACACTGGAGTGGGTTGCCATTTCCTTCTCCAATGCATGAAAGTGAAAAGTGAAAGTGAAGTCACTCAGTCATGTCCGACTCTCTGCAACGCCATGGACTGCAGCCCACCAGGCTCCTCCATCCATGGATTTTCCAGGCAAGAGTACTGGAGTGGGGTGCCATTGCCTTCTCCGAAATATGCAGTATAGTTATACACATATGTGTGTGCATGACTTCATGTGTGTGTGCAGCTGTATGTGTATGTGTGTTGACAAAGATTCTTTGTTTGATCAAACTGGAGTCAGTCTCCTGAACCTTCTTCTAGGCCCACTTCCTTGCAAAATCTAGTTTTAGCAAGAACTCTGAGTACTTTAACCAGAATCCCTTACACTCAATATTTGATCTCCCTTAAAATCTGACTGGGTTCTTCAATATTCAACATCCTCCAAGTGATGGTTAATCATCCTGACTGGTCTTCAGCAAAAAGAATTCTGTTAGGTAAGTTTAATCAGAATTCTCTTCATATTTGATGTTTCCTCTTGGTAATTTTCCACTGATCCCCACCCTGATACCTGGCTATATGTTCCCACCCACCCAGGTAGTACTTGGAACTAAGCCCAATTCAATGCTAAATCTTTTTGCTCTATTGTAATAATCCAGATATGGGGATTTTTCTGATGGTGTGTATGTGAAGGAAATAAGCAAAATGGGAGCAGTTTCCCTGCTTTGGAAAAATTCCTTTAGCTGTATTACCAAGCTGTGGTGAAAGATTCAAGTAAGACATGGCTGGCCCAAACATGGGATTCAACTTCTAAGGATTCGTGATTTAAAGTTATTCCTCTGAGATTGTTTTCCTCTTATCCTATCATCCCACTGTAACCCAACTCATGTGCAAAAAGACAGCTGGTGGCAGACCTCTGCAAATGCATTTCTCCCCATCTAGGCCCCTAGGATTTATCCTGTCTTCAGATTACAAGGATATTCTTTGGTAGAATCCCTGGAGGTATGGAAATGAGAAATTAAAAAAAAAAAAAAAAAAAAGGCAGAAATCTTTGAACTGATGCTGGGAAGAAAGGCCCTTCTTGAAATTCTGGAGCCAGAAAACAGTAAGATAATATGTATTCTTCGTGTATTTCAGAGGTTTACATAGTAAATGAAACACTGCTCAATGACTGGCATGTATAGCTTTGCATTCAGACATCAGTCTTCAGTCTCTGATTTTAAAGAATTGTCAAGGTCTTACTGCTTTCTGGGGAAGAATAGAATTACCCTAAAACTCAACAAAAGGAATTCACCTATGAATATGGAATCTTTCACACATTTGACAACCTAAGATTTCTTTTAAAATGACACAGGAAAAAGTTACCCTCAAAGTGACTTTTATGTTTATTTGATTGCAGCTGCAAAAAGAAAAGTCACATGTTCATCACTTACCCCCCGCAGAGACACCTTCACTTGTTCAGGCCTCTCAGGCCTCTTCCCATGATACCATGTGGAGATGCTAAGTGAGAGCAGCTTTTGCAGAGGGTGTATTTTGTAGAGACAGATGACAGAGAGCAGCCCGGGCAGATGCACTAAGGCCATAAATCAATGGAGAGGTTCTGTGTCCATGCACTGAGACTTAAACTTCTTTCTTCAATTCATGAACTCATTGATACCAAACTTTATCACAGCCAAAAGCAAATCAGATGGAGATACTAGAAAGAAGTTAAAAAGTGATAATAAAGCTGTCAGTGGGAAATACTAGATTTAATCTCTAATGACAGAGACTATGTAGGTACTTAAGAGGATGAACATGTAAAGGGTTCCCAGATTTTAGAAGTGAAAGTTTCACTACTACTTCAGAAACTTTAGTCACATCTGATTGAGAACATTCTGCACATGCAGCTAAATACTCTTCAAGTAGTTACAAGAAGCCTAATCCTCAAGGAAGAGTTCCTTTCTTTGGATGCTTATTAGGTGACTGAAACCAATCAAGCAATTTGCAACGGAGAAAAGAAATTCAGGACTGAAGAAACAAACTGCAGTCCCTCTGTCATCACAGCCTACTTCCCCATCAGAACATTATTGTTGGTATTATTATGGAATCCTACCTTAGATAATATCTGATTGTAGTTTATCTGATTGAAATATAGAGCACTGATTATAATGCACAGATTTCCAAAACCACGTAGGTAATTATAGGCCTGCATAACAAACTCTGTTCTTTATCCCTTCCAAAGGAAGTTTCATTATCCCCGTATTATCTTGCACACAGAAAGAATTTCCTGAAGGTGACCTTTTTATAGGTGGTAACCATAGTAACCGATTTCCAGCCGCTAACATTCTGACACCACTCGCACACTGCAAATGTTACGGGGATGCTGAGGATTGATGTTTTGTGTTGCCCTCCAGAGACAGAAACTGCATAAATAGTTACCAATTTGAGAGGAAAGATGTTATAAGAAATTTAAAGCCATATTTCCCTGCTCTCTTGCTAATCAGACAGCAATCCATTTTCCCCAAGATCTCTGCAATACTCTCACTTAGAGACTATCAAAGTATAAATAAAAGGTGTGGATCTTTAGGAAATGTGCGGGGAAAAAAATTTAAGTATTCCTTACTTTGCTCTTAAATAGGACATTCAGTAGATAAAGGAGGGAGAAACAAACACTCCTTTGGGAACCTATTCTATTTTAAAGTACCTCCTGGAGTCCCCATGAGCTATAATGGGAGTTATACGCTCTCATCAATGGAAACTGGGTTGGCTGTGTAACCCTAGGAAACTGCAGCTTCAGCACTTGATCCCAAGAGTTAGAAAACGTTCAAGGCAGTAGGAAAGTTAGAAGGTACATCTGCCAATTAGAAGCCAGCCAAGAAAATGCCAGAAAGGAGAGAGGAAGTGACTGGTACATAGAGGCCAAATGAAAATTCAGACACTCTTGATGCACGAGTCGTGAGAAAACAGCTTTAATATTTAAGCAAGTACAACACTGTACAGACTCTGCTTCCCTCTAAAAAAAAAAAAAAAGAAAAAATGAGTTCACTTATATGGCTTGTTTCTCTCCTTGGGGAGAGATTTGTTTTTATGTTTTCAATAAATACGTTCACCTCTGGGTTTGTTCTCTAAGATATAAGAAAAGTAATTCTTCTCATTTCTGTTGTATGAAACATTTATTGATGTCAAGTAAGTTTTAAATTGAATAAAGGCTGTGTCTTAAACATTCAGTTGTTATTCAAATTTTTGGTGCTTCTATACTTCTTGTCATTGTCTTATTCATTGTTTGCACTATTTTAATTAATATATTTGTCCATGTATTGTCCTCTTTATCTTTTTTAAAAAATTTTGATATGATTCACATTTTATGTACGGTCATTTATCAAGCTACATTTGCTTTGTAATCATTGACCACTATTGTATCCTACAGACTCTCAGTTCTATCTCACTCTTTTATTTGGCTCCTGTCCAGTCAATGTTTCTCAAAATTTGAGTCATCTGGGAATCCATCTAAAGGAAAAAAATAGGGGGAAAGGCATCCACTAAGATCCTTCTCAGTTTATATCCTTCTTAACCTAGCCCTCAAGTATTAATATAACTTGTCTCTAGTTGACTAATTGTCACTTTCTAAACATCCTCATATCCTGCCCCTGTGCCTTTGCACAGGTCTACCCCATGCCTGGCGTGTCTCCCCCATTTCCTTCTATTCATAGTCTACTCTCATTTTAAGATCCCTCCCCAATATCTCCTCCTTCATGAATTCCTTCCAACTGAGTTGGATTTCTCTCTTCCTTGAGTCCTTTCTCCCTTTATTTTTATTTTATGGTACTTTCATATTCTGAAGTTTTATATTTATTATGTCCTTATCTCACAAGTTTCTTGCACAGGGAGCTATGATATTCTTGCATCACCTACTTTTAATATCTTAAAAGTATATGTATAAATAAACTCGAAGAGTTACTCAATGGAACAGAATTTGTTTTTGTCCTTTATGTTGCTTTTCTTATTCTAATTTCTAGTATCCTTGAGCCACATGCTTTTTCAGTTCAGTTCAGTCGCTCAGTCGTGTCCGACTCTTTTCGACCCCGTGAATCGCAGCATGCCAGGCTTCCCTGTCCATCACCAACTCCCGGAGTCTACACAAACCCATGTCCATTGAGTCAGTGACACCATCCAGCCATCTCATTCTCTGCTACTTTAAAACTGCTATATCCCCCTACTTAAAATCCCCAGTGTCTTCTTCAGGCACTTTCTATGATTCCACTCCACAACACTTTTAGGTGTTTTGTTGTTGTTCTTGTTCATTTGTCTAATAGTTCTTCTCTCAGTTTCCTAAAATATCTTGTGTATTTGCCAAATTAATGTCATTTCTGTCATTTTTTTTTCAGAAACCCTGACATAATCTTCATTTCTGTCCCACTAATATGTCTCATTAAACACTTCCCTCCCTGTAAGTTGGTGTCTACCTGCCACCACCCACGTTCCCTCCTGCCTTAAGTATGAGTCTCATGCTCCTCTTTAATTTGCCTTCCATTTGAGCCTTCCAGTTACTCATTAGTCATTTTTATCATGGCTCCTCTTAATCATCTTACCTCTTCTTCTGAATGTTCCTCACAATTTTCTGCTCTATTCTTTCTTTTCTCAATCATTTTCTTCACTATTTAAACATTTCCTAATGTGCCTGTTTATAAGAACTTGGGCAAATTTAGAAATTCATCACTAAAATCTACTGATATAACAGTAGAATTATGGATATTGTACAGATAAAGCCTTCTGTTTGGCCTTTCAGAGTCTCTTTAACACTCCTTAGAAACTATGCCATATAATTAGGTAGACAGATAGATGAGAGAGAAAGAAAGCAGTCACATGTCTTCCTAAAGTCACATTATGATTTCAGGCAGTTCTCACTGCCCAGTTCCACAAAGGATCTGGTTTGAAACTCAACAGAAATTTCTGTTACAGAAATAATACAAAGATTGAGAACAAACAGTTTTTTCCCTGTGGCTTCCCTTTATTGAACCATGAAAACTGAGTGTTCACCCTGGCTTCAAAGGCAAAGAGAAAACCAGGATTCCCCACAACTTGTAAGAGTCAGAAATGTATCAAATTTGCTATTGAACTTCTGAGGAGATATAGTAGAAACACTTTTATATTCCTCCTACTAGGCACAAGTACAAACTCTGGGCATCACATATAAAACAAATGTAAGAAAACCAGAAAGTTGCACAGACGGCAGACAGGCTAGGCAACTCAGGACCCAAGCAGAGTGAATAAAATTAACAAACAGCTGAGAAAGAGAAAAAGAGGGAGAGAACATACAAATAAACAATCACCATGGATGACTAAGTGGGTTTATTCCAGGGATGAAAAGTAGGTTTAATATTTGTAAATCTATTTAACCCAGCATATTAACAGGATAAAGAAAAAAATGTATTTGGTCAATCAATACAGAAAAAAAGTATCTGACAAAATTCAGCTTTCATTCATGATAAGAACACTCAAAAAATGTAAAATAAAAAGTTTTCTCAATTTGATACAGATCATTTTTAAAAAACCTAATAGTAACCATATTCTTAGTAAAGAAAAGCTGAATGCCTCCTCTCCCCATCCAGCTGGGAATAAGACAAGGTTGTGAGCTCTCACCATTCTTATTCAACAGTGCTGAGAGCTCCTATTAATGCAAGAGGACAAGAAAGGAAAATTAAAAAAATAGAAACTGAAAGGAAAAAGTAAGACTAGCTCTATTTGCAGATGACATAATTGCCTATGTATAAAAATCCCAAAGAATCTATTAAAGAATCCTTTTAGAATCAGTAAGTGAGTTCAGCAAGGTTACAGATTATAAAATACACATAAAAAAAATTGTATTTCATATACTAGCAATAAACACGTGGGCACACAAACTAACAAGAAAATATTATTTATAATTATTTTAAAAATTCAATACTTAGGAGTAAATCAAACAAAACATGTACAAGACTTATATACTAAAAATTTCACAACTGTGTTGAAAGAAATCAAGGTCTAAATAAATGGAAAGACATACCATGTTCATGGATTAGAAACCCCAACATTTAAAAAAAAACATGTAAATACTCCCCAAATTGACATACAGATTTAATGTAATTTCTATCAAAATAACAGTGACATTTTTGTAAATATTGAGAAAAGTATACTTAAAAGCTGTATGGAAAGGAAGAGAAATTAGAATAGCTAAAGTAATTTTGAAAAAAAAAGAATTAAATGGGAGAAATCAGTCTGTCCAAAGTAAACAATTATTATATAATAGCTATAGTAATTGAAACACTATGGGTACCGGCAGAGGGACAAACACTTAGCTCAATGGAACAGAACAGAGAACCCAGTAGTATCCACATGAATACTTTTGTGTATAACTTATTTTTGACAAAGACACAAAACCAATTCAAGAGATGAAAGATAGCTTCCCTTGAGAAAGTAAGTGATACTGTAGCAATTAGATATCCATAAACAAGCAAACAAAAAAATTGGATCTCAACCTAAGTCTCATACTTCATGCAAAAATTAATTCTAAATGGATAACAAACTTAAATATAAGGTGTAAAGCTCTAAAATTTTTAGGAAAAAATACAGGACAAAAGTCTTGGGATCTAGGGCTAAGCAAAGAGTTCTTAAACTCTTGACACCAAAGGCATAATCCATAAGAGGAAAAATTGATAAATTAAACTTCATTAAAATAATAATTTTTTTCTCTGTAATGCAGTTAACACAATGAAAAGACAAGCAACAGACTGGAAGTAATTACCTGCAAACCATACATTTGATAAAAAATTGTTATCTAAGAACTCAATTGCAAAAAACACAGAGACAAAAACAAAACAAGCAAACAAACAAAAAAAATGCAATCCAATTAAAACACCAACAAAAGACATGAAGTGACATTTCTCTGAAGATATACAGATGGCAAATAAACACATGAAAAGATTTTCAACAGAATTAGCCATAAGGGAATGCAAATAAAACTACAATTTAATACCACTACATTCTATCATAATGGCTAAAAAAAAAAAAAAGTAACATCAAATGCTAGCAAGGATATGGAGAAAGTCATACATTGTTGGTGGAATGTAAAACAGTAACAGCACTCTGAAAATGGCTTAGCAGTTTTGTTTTGTTTTCTTTTACAAAACTTAACATAGCATATAAATCAACAGTTACACTCTTCAGCATTTATCCTAGAGAAATGAAGACTTAGGTTCACACAGAACCCTGTATATGAATGAATATATACATATATGAATTAAACCAACTTTATTTTTAATAGTCAAAACCTGGAAACAACCAAGATGACCTTCAATGGATAAGCTGTTAAACCATGGTACTCCAGTACTATGGCATAATATTTAACAATAAAAAGGTACAAATTATTACTACATGTAATAACTTGGATTAATCTCCAGAGAATTGTTGAGTGGGAAAAAAGGGCAATCCCCAACATTACATACTATTTGATTCTTGAACCATATATAATATTTAAGCATTTTTAAAATCTAAAAAATTACAGAAAAGGAAGACAGATTAGTGGTTGCCAGTGGTTAAGGAGAAGTTAAGGATGGAAAGGAAGTAGATGTGGTTATTATAAAAGGGGAGCATATGGGATTCTTGCAGTTGTGGAAATATTCTTCATCTTGATAGTATCAAGGTCAATACTCCAGTTGTGATATTCTAATACAGTTTTGAGGGATGATTTCTATTAGGAATCACTGAGTTAAGGGTACATGAGATCCCTTTGTATTATTTCTTACATCTCAATGTGAGTCTACAATTATCTCAAAACATTCAATTAAGAAATAAAATTTGTATAACTAAAACAAAATAGTTTCTATTCAGAAGATTAAAATTTTTATGCACTAAGTATAACAAACATATTGCTTCAGATACAGATGTCTCCAAATAATGCAAATGTTCAATAAAAAAAGTACCAACCTAGAGAAAGTTTACATTTCAGCAGAAAATCAGGCTCTTACAGTTTCAATGGTGTGATGGGGGGAAAAAATTAAGGAGCTTCTTGAATACTACTCAAAAACAAAGGGGCTTCCCTGGTAGCTCAGCTGATAAAGAAGAGAAGTCGCTCAGTCGTGTCCAACTCTTTGCGACGCCATGGACTGTAGCCCACCAGGCTCCTCGGTCCATAGGATTTTCCAGGCATGAATACTGGAGTGGGTTGCCATTTCCTTCTCCAGGGGATCTTCCCTACCCAGGGATCAAACCTGGGTCTCCCTCATTGTAGGCAGACGCTTTACCGTCCAAGCTACTAGGGAAGCCAGCTGATAAAGAATCTGCCTGCAATGCAGGAGACCCTAGTTTGATTCCTGGGTCAGGAAGATCCACTGGAGAAAGGATAGGCTACCCACTCTAGTATTCTTGGGCTTCCCTGGTGGCTCAGCTGGTACAGAATCCACCTGCAATGCAAGAGACCTGGGTTCGATCTCTAGATTGGGAAGATCCCCTACAGAAGGGAACAGCTACCCACTCCAGTATTCCAGCCTACGTCGCAAAGAGTCGGACAGGACTTAACTTTCACTCACTCACAAAAACAAAGGGCTATTTCCTCATGCCCAAATTGAGCAATACCATAGTGTTTTGTTTGTTTTTCCTCTTGAGAAAGGTATTCAATCTTACCTAGAATAGCAGATCAATTAAAAAGACTTTAAAAGATGCTTTCTTCTTTTCCCTAACTTAGTGAAATAAAATTTTAGAAACATCTTCAAATCTATTTTTTGAATTGTCATTTAGAGAGAGAGTCTTATTTGATAATGTTTTATGCTAGAATAAAAGACTTCTCAAAGCAGGAGATCATGATGCTATTATGTAACTGTCCCAAAACACCTCTATCATTTTGTTCTTCATTATCTATTGCTTTTTTCTCTTTTAACTCCTTAGTGAGAAATGTTTATCTGGACCATTTGCTTGCTCAGATGGAGATTTTAGGAAGAGAGGAAAAAACCAACAATCTAAGAAATTCAGCAACATATCTTCAATCCCTGAGCACTACCTTCTTTAGAAAACTTATTATCTTATTATTTTTCATGAAAGCTGAAAGCACATTATGTAGCTCTCTATTGCCTGTCAAGCATTTCCACCACATTTGGACTTAGTAGGCCTAAGAGTTACCATAGCTACTAATTAACTTCTGTCCTGAATGCATTCACTCCATAGCAGAGATTGTTTACATTACGTAAAAATGCTTGTGCTCTAACTAAATTAAGAGAATATGCTAGATGCATTAAATCTTACTGCAAATAAAATCAATTTACCTCTCTTATTAAACTATTGAAGTTTCTTAATTTAAGCCTCAGAATCTGCAGTATTTTCACCTTTGACTAGTTCAGTCTAAAATATAGCTAAAATGTGGTCTCCCTCCCTCTTTTTTGTTTTTAAAATGTGATATATTGTTTGTTATCCTTATAAACATAATCTAGGTCATGCTTGTAATCAATTTTAATGCATTTTACTAATAAAATAAGGTTTAAATGTAAATATTTTCCAAGTTATTTTGTGACAACAAATTTTAAAAGTATATGCAAACCCTTACAATGGCATATTTTTTCCTAGAAAGAAAGAAATAGTTTCTAATTATATAGTATTTGAGACAGTAGGGAAAAAAACCATAAAGATTGCCTTTTTTCTAATTTCCACCCGATATTTTAATTTCCATATCAATTTATCTGAAATTTTTTTTGAATTCTGTATTATATATATATATATATACAGACATGTTTAAATGCTTATATTTATAGCATAAAGTTATTAAAATAAAATTAGAAAAAATTAAGTATATTTTAGCCTGATAGTTTTTATACTAATTTAACATAAGAAATTATCCTAAATGTCAACAAATAACACATTTATGAGGAAATTAATTTTACAATGATTTTTATCCATTATCCACTTAAATTTGGTTAATCAATTACACAATAATCATATACTTTTGTAACACTGCTACAATATAAATTAAAAATAAGAATAAATTAATGTTTTCAATACCTAATTTACATCATTTTTGTTAGTCCTGATATACATCTTGTAAAATAAATTCTATGTCCATCTCTGAGGAATGCAAGATTCACATGATAATACTGGGACAAACAAGAAGAAGAAGCATTTAACAGAAACAAAGTACCTGTGGCTTCACCTGAATATCTTACAGTAGAAGATGTAAAAGCAACTCAAATCCATATAATCACCACAGTTATCCTTCCTATTAAACCTGTTACTTTTGTGGTATTTCCTTATATATTTATGGAACTTCACCTACCCATTTAAACCAGAATTTAGAAGTGATCTCTTCGATCTAACCCCAACTCCTATCTCACACATTTACCTACATCCAGTAGTTTATAAATGCCTTAAAGCATAACAGCCTCCTGCTTCCCCCACCTCTAATAACAGCTTTATAGGTAAATTGTATTTTTTGTCTTTCTATATTCTCTAATAATTGTGTGTTATGTTTAATAATAAAGAAATAGTATATTTCAAATGAATCAGCAGATTGCTAAGGTGAACTAATCCATCCATCTATCCATTCACCCGTCATTGAAAAAGGTCATTCCAATGGTTTTGTGCAAACATAATTTTAGTTACATCATGTTTCTGCCCCTAATCACTGAAATGAATGGTGCCAGGGTCTCCAATTCTGTCTTATCAGCTACAGAAAGACTGTCTCCAGATAGCTTGCTTTCGGAAATAGGACATGGAATAGAGAAATGTGAGCTCTCTAAACGAATGCACACTGCATAGACTTTGAAAGCTTGCCCTACCAGAGACGTGGGATTGTGACTGCTAATGACCTTCAAAAAACAAGATATTCATTATATCCAGGTCATACTGACATTTTCCTTATAACTGGGGGTGGGGGGAGTCACTTTCAAAAAGCCACTGAAAAGTCACAGAAAAACTTTCAAAGTTCTATGTAAAACCAATCCTCCCTAAATCCTATTGATTTTTTCTCTCTCTTTTACCTTGTTTATTGTTCTTGGGGATAGAGGTTGGTATGTTTAGAGCATAGCAGAGGATGCTGCAAAGCCCCTTGAGTGCTAATGTTGGGTAAGAATTCTTTTCATTTGATATCTGGAGCTCTTGAGCTGTAAAATGAGGGTAATACTCCAAGCCCTTACCATTTTGATGGCAGAATTATAAAGATTACAGAATTGTAAAACTGAATGAGATACAGGAAAGATTTTCATTGGATTTTACTGATAACTAAATTATAATCATTATGTTTGAAGGAGAAGAAAGGCAACAATGAGCATTGCCCACATTAGATAGAGCATCACTCCTGTGGACTTCCCAGATGCTATTTATATGAGAAAACAAAAATTTTTTTTGAGTACTGAACTTTTAGTCACTTGTATGCAAAGAGGTTTCAAGAATGATCACCACTTTGAATGGAACTGTTCTTTCTTTTTCCTTGAGGCCATCAGCAAAGGTCTATAATCTATACCCTGAAACAGAGAAATCTTCAAGAAAAATTGCTAAAGAGATGCACAGAGAAAAATTCTTGCTAAAAAGCAGCTGAGCAGTCAACTTCTTTCAATGACAGCTCCATTATCACACTGATTGACTGTTCAAAAAAGAGAGAGAGAGAGACAAAAAGAAAAAGAAAGAAAAGCTCTTATGCCAGGGTCCAGCCCCGGCTGATCCAGGGTATTCGAAGCGGGGACAGTGTCGGCAACTTATTTAAATATTAATTACAGATATAAAGAGTAATAGAATAAGGATAGCTCAGTAGGAAAATTCAGTGGAGAAAAGAAGCTGAGTAGCTTGGTTTACGCGGGAGACCAATAAAACTTCAAGACAAGAAGCTTGCACCACTTACGTAGGCCGCAGGCGTCCTTCCATTCTCCCGAAGGAGAGGAGACACTGAGGCCTCCCCGGTCGGATCTTAGAAGCCCAGGCATAATTAGTAAGCATGGCGGGTTCCGCGCTCCAGATGGAGACTCAGCCAGAGTTTGAGAGAGAGAACGACATGGGGAGACCAGTATTTCGAGGAACTGATCCCAATTCTTTATTTTCCAGAGTCTGTTTTTATACACTGAGATGTTATACAAAAGTCACGCGGGGACAGCAGTCTTGACTTTTATTAAAGTCAGGTGCTTCATACAAATGTATACAGAGGTCTTAGGGATGTGACATCATCTTCTGGCCAGGGGGCCTGCTGACAATTTATGACCCTCTCCTTGTGACAGCGGTCAGTCAACCAGGACACTTATTTCTCCAGAGGTGATTATTCTTAAAACAGACTCCACCTTCCGAAGGTACTAGATAAAGTTACATTCCTATAGGGTGAGGGTGTAGTGGGTTTTAGTTAAGGAAAGAATTTACTTAGCCTAAGGTCTAACGTGATTTATATCAAAGGTTAATACTTATTTCTTCTATATATTCATTAATGTGTATAAGGGCAGGGGATGTGGAGACTTAGCAGTAAGCATTGGCTCAACAAATGAAAAACCCTTCACCAATACAATTTCTAATCAGCCCATTATACATATACTAATAGTTTTCTAACTTCTCTAAAGAACCTGTTTTTAGAAGGTTTAAAGCATCTCATGCCTCTCACGGTTGGGAGGCTGTGAGCAATCACATGTGGCCGGACAAGCCTGTTAGGCAGGCTAGAGAACCTTCAGAGGAGTTTGTAGGTTAAAACACTCTTGTCACACCCAGGAGTTTTTATTAACTGGAGCTCTAAGTTAGCTCCTTCTCCGAAAGAGGTGGTGGGGGACAGCCCCCTGTAAAGTCAGAGATGTAGGTGAGAGCATAAAGTAGTCAAGTAGGCAGGCTCTGGTTATGGGGGTAGATGCTCGAGGATTTCCAGGGGGACTCCTGAGGCTCGATCCCACCTTTGCGTATGTCGAGCCTCCTTCCTCATGACCTTTGCCATGGGTGGAGGTCCTCCCGCCGGCTCCCCGCACTCTTATTTCTTTTAACAGGCTAAGACACTTCTAAACAGTATCCTTTAGTAATCTTACCAAGAAGCAAAATATTAATAATAACCTTGCAAGTCTTGGTGTCACTCATAAAGAAACTGAAATCCTTGTGGTTTTCAGCATTTTATCACTTAAAGACAGTTGAAAGTTTTTTTCATTGCTCTAGATCTTATTTTCTTCAGCTGTCATTTTCTGTAGGTAGAGCACTGATCCATTGTGTCTGAGGAAAAAAAAAAAAATCCACACAGTCCTTGCCTGCAGCCAACAAACCTCACAAATCTTCAAACTGATTTTCAGAATAAAGTGGTCTACTTCCCAAAGATTCATTCTCCAGAAATGAAGCGTCTGTGAAAGAGTATAGATCCATGGAGATTGAGCATGGCTCTTTCTTTTCCACCTGTGCAGTTCCTCTGAAGACACAAGTTCAAAGCTTTGGTAAGTGAAATACTCATTGCCACTGGAATCCTTGGTCTTCCAAAAAAAGGATAGAAATAGAAACAATATGGCATAATAGTCAAAACAGAAGGTTACAACACTAGCTTGCTGTGTGACTTACGGCTATTCCCTCACCTTCTCTGTTAGCATTTTCCTATATATAAAATAAAAGATATGCTGTATCTTAATGCTGTCCAAACTCAGCAGGGAACCATATCAAATAGAAAATTCCATTTCATGGAGCCTTTTGAAGTCTTTCAGAATAGTAAATCTCAAAGTACAAAAGTACCATTAAAAGCAAAATGACAGCTTAGCAGTCAACTAGAAAGATACAGAAGGAAGAAGTGTGTGGTTTACTCTTTCTGACAATGTTCTATGTACTAAGGCTTTACACAGAGACAACAGGTATGCTTCTGTAGTGAAAAAATCAAAGGTGAAAGTAAAGAATTTTAATTTTGTAAATCACAAATAAGGCATCGGCAGAGCTGCATGAATTAGAAAACAACAAAGGAAAACATACACTGGATCAGTCACTCTCAAATTCCAAAATACCTTACACTGAAATGGTGACTTTTTCTTACAAATGGTTTTTACTAGGTTTTTTATTTTTAAGATTTTTTTTTATCTTTTAAGCCATATTTTATTTTAATTTTTAATTGAATGAAAGACTCATAATTCTATAGTACTTTACAATTTTCAAAAATTTCACACACGTGATCCCACGTAACCCCATTAATAACTTCTTTTTCCCCTTACTCCTTTTTTGTCCCTTTCCCCTCCCTCTCCCCACTGGTAACCACTGGTTTGTTCTCTATATTTGTGAGTCTGCTTTTTTTTTTTTTTTATTCACGTTTGTTGTATTTTTTAGATTCCACATATAAATGATATCATACAATATGGGTCTTTCTCTGTCTGACTTATTTCACTTAATGCCCTAAGAGGTTTTTAATTAAAGAAAATATGCCACCATGGGTAAAAGCTTGCTTTCTTTATTATATATACACACACATATATCTTAGCTTTTTTTTCCTGCCTACATATGATACAGCCCACATTTCATTCTGGAGATATCTACTATATGACTGTCAAAAAGAGGTCCAGGGTCACACTTCTATGTAGATCAGAAATGATAATTTATAACAAGTGTTAACCACCCTTCCAGAACCCATGACAAACACTACTAAACAATCAGAGAAAGTATGGCCAGGCAACTATTGTCAATGGTCCACACTGTTACACAGTTGAAACATGTTTTCCACTCCTATTGATGAAAAGAGCACTGGGATAGTGTCAGAACTCTGGTTTCTAACGTTGAGTCTGTACTATACTCTAGCAAGCCACATAATTCCCCATGCCTTGATACCTCCTGCAAAAACGAGAGTTTAACTAGGTAACCCCCAAACTATAGCCCACTCCAGTTATTTTCCAATAACAAATTCCAATTGTATATATTCCAATATATACAAATGTTTCTGTCGTACTACCAGAAACTCAACCGCCACTGCTCCACCACTACTACTATGTATATTCACATTAATGTATAATATTTCATGACTAGGTTCGGAGTTTTGTGCCACACCACACTCCCCTCCCCACAAAAGAATGCTTTAAGATAGGTAATATGTTAACTGGTCATTTATGGCCCCATTTGAATGATCTTATCAAGTTATTTCTAATCAAGGAGCACATCTACACTTCTCTTTTATATTCACTCTCTATTTTCTTACTAATTCAAAAAGTAATTAGATCAATTAATTGTTTTGGTTACAGAATCAAAAATTACAAAATCAAAAAATTACAGCAAGCATGGTCATCAGAGATGTCTTTTGGAAAATTATGAAATCTTTATCTTCTAATGACTATTTTCTCCCCATTATTTAGTGTTCACTCCTGCCTCCCTGAAAAGACTGATAGTTGGTATCGAAAGGAATACTAGCAACTGTAATAGCTGACAGGATTAGAATGTGGTATGTTAGTGTTAGAGCATTCCATTTTTAGTATCTCCATGGAACAACTAAAAAAAAAAATCAGATTTTATATTATAAGAGAAAAGAATAAAATACAGAACACTGAAGAGATATGGCAATTTTAACTATTAAAGAAATAGTGGTGTGAGGAACAATATTAAAGAAGGGCACTCATGATCGCCAACTCAATCTTCAAGGAGAAAATGACTTAGTCAGGGAGATGAAACCATAGATGTGGTTACTCACTCTCACCTTCAGCCAGGAATCAGACTAGCAATCAGGGAATCACATTCTTTCTATGACATTGGGCAAGTTGTTTCATCATTGAAGCCTACTGTGTACATTACAAAACAACATGAGAGATATTGTCATGTAATCTACAAAGATATGAATCATTTAATGTTATATAATCATCATATATGGTTATATATTAATGAAATTGATCTTTATTCAATATTGGAAAAGTAAGTGATTTTAAAGTTTATTTATACTCTGACATTAAACCCCTTTACATCAGGTGAAAGAATTAATTAGTTCTCTTACTTATAAATAAAAAATTATGATTTTATCTGTTTCTTGGGGCTTTCATAACAAAGTATCCAAACACTATGGTTACAACAACAAATTTTCTCACAGGTATAAAGGTCAAAAATCTGAAATTAACATATCAGCAGGGTTGTTTCCTTCTTGGGGGCTCAGAGGGTGAACTTGTCCCAAGAGTTTCTCCTAGTTTTTGTTGTTTATTGGCAAGCGTTGGTGTTCCCTGGGGAACAGCAACATAACCTAGTCTCTATTGTCATGTGGTGTTTTCCTTGTGCGTGTATATAAGTCTGTATCTCTTCTTTGTATTTTAGTCTGTCTGTACTAGCAAAAAACTGGATAGATTATTGAGACAACTATCATGAGATCATACAGCTAATAAGTGAGGGAGTTTAGTTTCAACACAAATCTATCTGACTGCAAAGTTTGTGCTTCTAACCACCACTAGAAAGTTTTGTCGGAGAAGGCAATGGCACCTCATTCCAGTACTCTTGCCTGGAAAATCCCATGGACAGAGGAACCTGGAGGGCTGCAGTCCATGGGGTCGCTGAGGGTTGGACACGACTGAGCGACTTCACTTTCACTTTTCACTTTCATGCATTGGAGAAGGAAATGGCAACCCTCTCCAGTGTTCTTGCCTAGAGAATCCCAGGGACAGGGGAGCCTAATGGGCTGGCATCTATGGGGTCGCACAGAGTCGGACACGACTGAAGTGACTTAGCAGCAGCAGCATAAAGTTTTGTATTTGTCTGGACAGTCACAGTGTCAAGTATAGCCAAGAAAGAAGGGAGAACAGAATGTACTGAAACTGGAAGACAATGGAAGTTTAACCACTTGCATAACAATGCTTACAACAACTGTGGATTCAATTAAATTACACTCAAAGTGTTCCCTTTCTGGTTTAGGGTGTTCCCTTTCTGGTTTAGGGTGTTCCCTTTCTGGTTTGAAACATTAACACTAGAAAATGGGTCATTACTGGCATGAGTAAAGCTTACTCTTTGCTAGCAAACATCATGGAAGCAATTAGCCCAAGGACAGACTTAAAACTCCATGAGTACAGGGACTATTCGGTTTATTACCACAGCTTCCGGGTCTGGCACTGGGTCTTCAGTTCTGCCACATAACAGCTAAATACCTAATATTTCATAAGAATTTACTAGGGGCCAGATAGTGTAGTAAATGCTTTCCTTACATTATTTCATTTTATTTTCACATGAATGCTTTGAGAGATATTATCCTGATATTATCCTTATTTATACACTAGGAAGCCAAGGCTCAGAAAAAGTTATGAAGCTTATGAGCAGTGCCACAGGAACATCAAGCCTAGTTAATAAATTACTAACCTTCACACTTTGGATAACATAAAGGGTAATATACATTCACCAGCTGCCCAGACATACCACTAACATCTACATAATTAAATCCTTCCAGAAGAGTTGGAAAACTTGGATATAACAGTAACTGTTGACAACTGCCTAGTATCATCATTGAGAATGACAGAAACTAGAAAGCTAATGACTTTCAACCTAGATTTTTCTCCCCAGAGCCATTAACTCTGCAAGCAATCCATGAAAGCCAAGTATTGTTGACATAAACATTTTTAATTCCAAAGAGAACAATAAACCTAGAAAACATAATCAAAAATGTAGATTTCTGTTTCATTAATATGGACATTTTTTGAGACATATGAAAATAAATTCTTTAGCTTTGCTATGTTCAAGGGGATGGCTTTCTCAGAGAATTGGCTCTTCACATTTGGGAAACATGCCTTGAAGAAGGTTGATTAAAACAGAAATAAAAGTAACAACTGGTAACAACAGTAATTCTGATGATCATACAGCAGATGGTAGACTCTTATCAGAGACAGACAAAACAGCATGCCACATGTCCCCCAGCTCATCTTAAACAGAGCGGAACTAGCTACTTCAAGGAAAGAAACTAGGATCAGAGAGCAGCCTTCATTTCTAACGTTTCACATCTAGCTCTTCTTCATCCACATGTTCTACTAACAAAGCCACACCATCCAGTTATATGGCACAATGATGGGCAAATTCTGTCTATTCTACAGATCTACCGATTATTCCAAGTATCACTGCATTTGTAGCTGAGAAATACATAATCATGACAATAAAATGTATTGAGGACTTACTATTTACCAGATAACTAGACTGTGCACACAGTAGTATGTACTGTGCTAAGAATTCTACAAGTGTATCCCATTTAGTCTTCAAAACAAATAATGATATTAATACAATTAAAATCCCCATTTTACAGAGGAGAAAAGTAGCGATTATAGTGGTTCAGTTATTTGCAGAAAATCAAACCCAAGTCTCTTTTATTCCCTTTCATTTGCTCTTAAACCCTACATTCGGCTTAATTCTACTTGTTAGTCAGGGACTAGTCAATAACAGATAACTCTATAGTCACAGAGGAGTTGCAGAGAACAAATCCTGCAATCTTGATATCATACAATTCTTGTATCAGACACAGTTGGCAACAGGAAACAATATTAAGCCCACACTGTAAGACTTAAGTGAAGAGATTCTTTACAGAGGTGTTGGCAAGGTTAATGAAGAGAGAAAGGATGCAGGTTGATGTTTACAGAGATTAGCAACAGAAGGAAACCAAGGCCAAAAGAAGATGGGAAGAAAATAGAGTGCAGAGGAGCTGTAGCTGTTTAACAAAGTCAAAGCACTAGAGCAAGGACAAAATACCCCGATCTCTTTCCTGCCTTTTTCCAATATTTGCCAGTGCTTCCCATTGGCAGACTCAACTGAGAGCCATTCAGCAAGGGAGCCCAGATGAGAGAGTCTTTAGAAGCCAAGGGACATGCCCAGAAACAGGAGAATGCATCCAGGGAGGCACACCAACACACTTGTTATGAAAGATTTTGAGACCATGCTTCTATCTGTATGCTGAGACTGATGTCAAGGTGAAAGTCTGAAATGAACCTGATGGATAATCAAAAGCAGTTATCACTTTTCAGTCTGTGGCCTTTTAAAATTACCATACCCTACTGCCCACACAATTTCTGCCCCCTTAGATATGCTCTTTT
The DNA here is from genome assembly GCF_029407905.1 of Bubalus kerabau. Classification (NCBI taxonomy): domain Eukaryota; kingdom Metazoa; phylum Chordata; class Mammalia; order Artiodactyla; family Bovidae; genus Bubalus; species Bubalus kerabau. The sequence continues at coordinate 18,682,071 of NC_073626.1, forward strand.
ATTTGCCAAATGCCACAGGTTAGCATTATTTCAAGAGGACCAAAAATCTGCTTATAGCAGAAGAAATCTTCCTCCCTTGAAACTGTCACCCTTACAGTCATTGGGCTGTGTTCTTTCTGATAAAGGCTAGACAGGCTATTGGTTCCATGGTTCCCTGTGGAAGTCAACTATTTTTCATGTTTCATAACACCCAGAAATCTAGCTCTACAAAAATATGTGGAATATAGTGATACAATCATAGCAGAAACATGAAGACTACAAAGAAGTTCTACAAAGAGGGTTGGCAGAGGGTAAGAGGAAGGATTTATGCTTTAAGCAGACTAGGGAAAGTGATGCTTATCTACTGTGACTTGATTCAGTGTGGAAGCCATGATACTCTAGAGACAAAGATTAAACCAAATGAGACTGACAAAAGAAAGTTTTAGGAACCGATCCACCAAGATTCAAGTCAATTAATATTAAAATAGTGCTCCCATTTTCAAAAGATTTAAAACTAGTTTAAATTGGTATTTAGTTTTTGCTTAGCAGTTCTAACATTTTAAGTTAAAATAAGCAATAAATCAGTCCCTGGGACAGGTATTCAACTAAGTATTTCCAAAATATCCTCAACAATGATAGATTAAGAAAACATACTGCCACCTTATTTTATCATATCAGGCTGGCTTTTTTTTTTTTCTTTAATCTTGAGAACAGCCCAAAGTTAGTTTTCACTGGTAAACTGAGAAATACAGGCCGTGAAGCAACAAAACCGTGTAAATAAAGCAAAGCAAATTGCTATTTGTAATATTACTTACTTCATTATTTGAACAACTTTAGAAAAATGCTAAGAGCCATGCATTGAAATTACACATGCCAACTAGGGCATTTTCTATGATCCATTAGGCTTCCTTCAATAGAAAAATTAATTATGTTGCCATTTCATAATTCTCTCCTGAAACATTTATGTAGGTGTCAAGGATTCATTTGACACAATTTAGAGCCCCATGATTAAAACATTTTAAAACATTTAAAATGTGATGTATAAGTGGAGAAATTTTGTGGATCGAAATGCCTAATAGAAGTGAAAGTGGGAACTTTTGAGAAACAAAACATTAAATATACTGGTGGGACTTACAGCTTTTCCAAGGATGTATTTGTTGTTGCTTTTCTTTTTCTCTGGATTTAGATTTGTCCTAAGATGCTGAAATCTTTTCTGATAGATCTTTGAGAGAAAATTTGAAGACTAATGTGCCAATGTTCTCTTCTATTTTGAGGTTCAATAGAAAATGTACAGCAATATAATTTGCTATCCTCACATTATATACTCATATTTATTCTTCATAAACTCCCTCAGAGTAAAAAACATCCATTTTAAATTTTCAAATTATTATTCACATTTCAGTGTCTTTCCTCTTGGACCTATTTCTCTTTGATATAAATCTCTATGTAGTTTCTCAAGTCAACATGGTAAAGGAAAACAATTTATAGGAATTTGTTAGCTCCTCTATCACAATTAATTTTGAAATGTAGTATCATTTTCCAGCTGCTATTATTCTAACATATACCATTGAGAATCCAGAAGAAAATGTTTCCTGGTTCCATTGTTACATCCTTCTCAGATCTTCTTTGTACTAGTATACTTAGAGTCCAGATCTTCTGTTAAAAATGCATATTTTTCAATCTCATGTTATTTTAGACCTTGAAATAGTATGTCAGGTGTGGAGAGTGTTATGAACCACCTACTGCCTTCCAGGTGGCACAGTGGTGAAGAATTTGCCTGCCACTGCAGGAGACACAGGAGATGCAGGTTAGATCCCTGGGTCAGGAAGATCCCTTGGAGGAAGAAATGGCAACCCACTCTTGGATTTTTACCTGGAAAATTCCATGGACAGAGGAGCCTGGCAGGCTACAGTCCACAGAGTTGCAAAGAGTCAGACATGACTGAGTACACACGTACGACTACCACGCTCTGCCTTCTAGGGTGCTTCCATCAGTCTTATGGGACAGAAAGGGAAGGTGGTATGATCTCATTCTGCTGTTGAGGAACTGCAATTTAGTGAGGTTAATGACCTATTCACTGATTCAATCAAGCTGTGGTGGAGAGGACAGGAGACAATCTGGGGTACCTAGCTGTTTGTTCCTTGATTGTACAACATGGCTTCCTGGCAGGATGGATCTCAATTTAGAGGAATAGAGGACTCCAAACATCCCAGTCTCCTTAGAACATGAGAAACTCATTAGTCAAACTGCACTTCTCTAATGCCCTCCATGGTGGTCACCTCAATCTCCTAGGCCAAGACTGTAAGGAACCCTTTGGGGATTATTCTTCTCAGGTGCTCAAAAAGCCATGGAGTCTTCTGCCAGTCTTTCTTTTCTTTTAAATCCACTATTTTTTATTGTGGACTCTAAAATTAGGACTCGAGGTTTTATGTGTGGCTGGGCCACTAACTTGCTATCTTATCCTGAGAGACGAACGTGCCCTCTCTACTTAACTAGCTGCAAAACGACTATAATAAGGGTTATCTCTCAGGAGTGGTGTGCAAATTCTTTTATTATAATTGCTATATTCCATCATGCAGAGGAAAATGCTATGCCAATTACAGATTAGGACTAGGTTAGATGCCAGTAAATCTTAAGCAGGATAGAAAGGAAATTTATCAAGAATGACTTTCTTAAAAAGATGTATAACATCAAATATTTATAGCATTAGAAAATGAATTTCAAGGAATGTCATCAGTATGATAGCCTTCTCTCTGAAATGTTAACACCTAACAATGACAGAAAAAATTCAAAGTTGCTACTGAGCCTAGAGATTTCACTCAAGAACAAAAACAAAATGCAAAACTGCAATCTAGGGAGAAAAGCAGCAGGCAAGATTTCAAAGGATATTCCAATTGCCCAAATCAATGCTTCCTGCTCAGCTTGGTTAACCATGTGGCTTTGTCATTATAATCTCTTATTATCCTCTCCCCACCAACCAGTTATTTACCAGATCAAATAATCTCCATTATACATCAAGTAAAAGCATTTGGACGCCCTGTGCTTTGTCGAATTCTAGGTGGGCACAGTTATGAAGAAACAATTTAATATGTGGGGATAGAGTTAATTTCCAGTGGGTAATGAAGGTGTTGCAGAGCCTTTGCCAATAATAGAGTATGGATAATTTTACTGCAGACCATAGGGAATGATTTATGAATGATGCCTGCAGAAAAGACCAGGGCTGGCCTCCCAATTAATCAAAACCTAAAGCATCTTAACAAACAATGCTGTTCTGGTCACTGGAAGCTCATTAGTTGAAGATGACCCCCAAGTCTTCAAATAGCCTTAAAAGAAATCGTATAATGAAAATAATCTATCAGCAAGGAAGGGATGAGTACTATCTCTTAATGAGACAAACCCAATGGTACGTTTAATATAAGTAAATAAAGTCCACTCTAAATATGCATAATTTGTGGAGGAACTTTAATATATGTTTACAAAAATAAGAAATGACCTCCTCTAAAGAAACACTAAAACTAAATTATTAGTTTCCCAGTGACTCTCCACATCATTACCTGATCTAAGAAGCATGTATTCTTACCTTTTGTTACAAAAATTAATTTCATTGTGTGAAGACAATATAGACAGTCTTTTTGGTTTACTGTGTATACTATAAACAAAACTCAATCCAGAGTTTTGATTGGTTAACTGGGTGCTATAATTCATTAATGAAGGTGGCAGAGGCAATGCTACAAAGAAAACTGGCAAAAGAGCTACTCACATAGATAACATGGCAATCAAGAACTATAGCACCCACATCTCATGTGGTTTAATGCTGAACATTTTACCACATATCCATTTGATCTTCTTCTGACCTCCAATACAATAAACAGCTACATCACCATCATAGTCTCAAATTACCTATAGAACACCCACGAAGAGCACTGAGTCTCCTTATTTTTTGTTTTATTTAGTTGCTAAGTCATGTCCAATTCTTTTGGGACCCCATGGACTGCAAACCACCAGGCTCTAGTCCATGGGATTATCCCAGGCAAGAATACTAGAGGAGGTTGCCATTTCCTTCTCCAAGGGATTGTCCCAACCCAGGGATCGAACCTAGGCCCCTGTATTGAAGGTAGCTTCTTTACTGCTGAGCCGCCAGGGTAGCCTAGGTCTCTTCATGGCCATTGCTAAATGGCATCCAAGAGATGAACTCCAAAATTCTTTTCATTAGAGAGAAAAGATCTGGTACAAATCATTTAAGTAAGAAAAAGCTCCAAGGGAAAACTGAAGGACTGTGAAGTGCAACAAAGTACTAAACAGCACAAAGTGAGCATTTGTGAAGACCTCAGGAACTCTGCAGAGAACATCCCTCCTCCACCCTCCAAAACATTTTCTCTTTAACACTGATGTCAGATAAACTAAGACCCTCACTATTCATTCCACAGTGAATGCCCCTGTGAGTAGAGCAACTAAAAGCAGCTTTGGAAAACCCTGAAATGACTCTCAAACTGTTCCTGGGCAATAATTATCCTTTGTGCTATGTTCTAATATGATTACACAATTCCCCACCGGTGTCACACTGAGCTAATATGTTCTTTTACCAATGGGCCGCCATGGCTTATATTAAATGTCTAGTAATGAGACAGCTTTGCCCTATTACTGTCACAGTTATTTTTAATATGTCAGATAAGATGAACCCTTTATGAAAATATTTCATCTTGAAATTTGTCCAGAAAAATTCATCATACTTCCACTTTTATTCCTCCAAATTTTTCCCACATTCCTTCAGGAAGGATGAAAGAAAAGTGAAAGTCTATCAGATCAGAACAGATCAGATCAGTCTCTCAGTCGTGTCCGACTCTTCTCAACCCCATGAACTGCAGCATGCCAGGGCTCCCTGTCCATCACCAGCTCCCGGAGTTCACTCAGACTCACGTCCATCGAGTCAGTGATGCCATCCAGCCATCTCATCCTCTGTCGTCCCCTTCTCCTCCTGCCCCCAATCCCTCCCAGCATCAGGGTCTTTTCCAATGTGTCAACTCTTCGCATGAGGTGGCCAAAGTACTGGAGTTTCAGCTTTAGCATCATTCCTCCCAAAGAAATCCCAGGGCTGATCTCCTTCAGAATGGACTGGTTGGATCTCCTTGCAGTCCAAGGGACTCTCAAGAATCTTCTCCAACACCACAGTTCAAAAGCATCAATTCTTCGGTGCTCAGCCTTCTTCACAGTCCAACTCTCACATCCATACATGACCACAGGAAAAACCATAGACTTGACTAGATGAACCTTTGTTGGCAAGTAATGCCTCTGCTTTTGAATATGCTATCTAGGTTGGTCATAACTTTCCTTCCAAGGAGTAAGCGTCTTTTAATTTCATGGCTACAGTCACCATCTGCAGTGATTTTGGAGCCCAGAAAAATAAAGCCTGACACTGTTTCCACTGTTTCCCCATCTATTTCCCATTAAGTGGTGGGACCCGATGCCATGATCTTCGTTTTCTGAATGTTGAGCTTTAAGCCAACTTTTTCACTCTCCACTTTCACTTTCATCAAGAGGCTTTTGAGTTCCTCTTCACTTTCTGCCATAAGGGTGGTGTCATCTGCATATCTGAGGTTATTGATATTTCTCCTGGCAATCTTGATTCCAGCTTGTGTTTCTTCCAGTCCAGTATTTCTCATGATGTACTCTGCATATAAGTTAAATAAACAGGGTGACAATATACAGCCTTGACAAACTCCTTTCCCTATTTGGAACCAGTCTGTTGTTCCATGTCCAGTTCTAACTGTTGCTTCCTGACCTGCATACAGATTTCTCAAGAGGCAGATCAGGTGGTCTGGTATTCCCATCTCTTGAAGAATTTTCCACAGTTCATTGTGATCCACACAGTCAAAGGCTTTGGCATAGTCAATAAAGCAGAAATAGATGTTTTTCTGGAACTCTCTTGCTTTTTCCATGATCCAGCGGATGTTGGCAATTTGATCTCTGGTGCCTCTGCCTTTTCTAAAACCAGCTTGAACATCAGGAAGTTCACAGTTCACATATTGCTGAAGCCTGGCTTGGAGAATTTTGAGCATTACTTTACTAGCGTGTGGGATGAGTGCAATTGTGCGGTAGTTTGAGCATTCTTTGGCATTGCCTTTCTTTGGGATTGGAATGAAAACAGACCTTTTCGAGTCCTGTGGCCACTGCTGAGTTTTCCAAATTTGCTGGCATATTGAGTGCAGCACTTTCACAGCATCATCTTTCAGGATTTGGAATAGCTCAACTGGAATTCCATCACCTCCACTAGCTTTGTTCATAGTGATGCTTTCTAAGGCCCACTTGACTTCACATTCCTGGATGTCTGGCTCTACGTCAGTGATCACACCATCGTGATTATCTGGGTCGTGAAGATCTTTTTTGTACAGTTCTTCTGTGTATTCTTGCCATCTCTTCTTAATATCTTCTGTTTCTGTTAGGTCCATACCATTTCTGTCCTTTATTGAGCCCATCTTTGCATGAAATGTTCCTTTGGTATTTCTGATTTTCTTGAAGAGATCCCTAGTCTTTCCCATTCTGTTGTTTTCCTCTATTTCTTTGCATTGATCGCTGAAGAAGGCTTTCTTATCTCTTCTTGCTATTCTTTGGAACTCTGCATTCAGATGTTTATATCTTTCCTTTTCTCCTTTGCTTTTCACTTCTCTTCTTTTCACAGCTATTTGTAAAGCCTCCCCAGATAGCCATTTTGCTTTTTTGCATTTCTTTTCCAATGGAATGGTCTTGATCCCTGTCTCCAGTACAATGTCACGAACCTCATTCCATAGTTCATCAGGCACTCTATCTATCAGATCTAGGCCCTTAAATCTATTTCTCACTTCCACTGTATAATCATAAGGGATTTGATTTAGGTCATACCTGAATGGTCTAGTGGTTTTCCCTACTTTCTTCAATTTAAGAGCAGCCGTGAAGAGATACCCCACGCCCAAGGTAAGAGAAACCCAAGTAAGACGGTAGGTGTTGCCTGAGGGCATCAGAGGGCAAACACACTGAAACCATACTCACAGAAAACTAGTCAATCTAATCACACTAGGACCACAGCCTTGTCTAACTCAATGAAACTAAGCCATGCCCCTGGGGCAACCCCAGACGGGCTGGTCATGGTGGAGAGATCTGACAGAATGTGGTCCACTGGAGAAGGGAATGGCAAACCACTTCAGTATTCTTGCCTTAAGAACCCCATGAACAGTATGAAAGTCTATCACTTTCAGTGATATGTAGTTCAGTATGCTGTACAATAGGGCTTTCCAGGTGGCACTGTGAACTGTGAAAATTACTCAGACATGTCCAACTCTTTGCAACCCCATGGACTGTATAATCCATGGAATTCTCCAGGCCAGAACACTGGAGTGGGTAACCTTTCCCTTCTCCAGGGGATCTTCCCAACCCAGTAACTGAACTGGGGACTCCTGCATTGCAGGTGGATTCTTTACTAGCTGAGCTACCAGGGAAATTTAGGAAGGACAGGTGGGATTATTTCCATTCCAATTTACATCAAAGTAAAAAGGGTGGGGTGGGGGGGGATCTGAGCTGTTTGGGACTGAACCAGGCATTTTGACAATATTGCCTGGTCAGTTCAATGAAGTAAGCAGTTGAATTAAGTCCTATCGGCCAAATCAAATCTCTGTGATGCTGTTGCTAAATCAGTCCTGGTGAAGACATATAGGCATGTGTCATCATCGTCTGTGAGGAGTACTGCAAAAAATTTGTTACTTACAAAAATTAAACCATGAAATATACAAAACACAAAATAATTTGCTTTTTTCATTATAGAGCAGAGTCAGATTCTCTTTAACAGTGACCCTGTCTCTCACTGAATATCTGATGTCTCCTCTTAAGGGAAAAGGTTGGCATTACAGCTGGAATACCAGAAATTTATAGAGTATATATACTGAATTATCAACAACTGCTTTCAAATGTGTGAAACTATGGGAAAAAAGTGAAAAACCATTCATTTCAATTTAATTATTAGGTTGTATCCATCTTTTTAATGTCAAAAGCAACCAGGTGTTCATTGAAAAACCCCAGATTCTATCACAATTCTCACAGGCTTTGCCACAAGGCAAAGTAAAATCCTACCAGTGGCTGACAATTTGCCCAAGATCACAGAACATCGACATGATGGACTCCAAGTCAAGGAGGACTTTTTTCACAGTGACGTGATCTAAACTAGAGCAAAATGTGTTGTTTAGTAGCTTAGAGTCTGAGGTCAAATTCCCTGGTCTAAAATCCCATCACTACCTCTTACTAGCCTTATAACTTTAGGCATGTTACTTAGCTGCTCTGTGTCTCAGTTTCCACATCTGTATACTGGGCATTATAAGATAAGGTTTGCTCTACAGAGTTTTATGGATATTAACTATACTCTTGCCTGGAAAATCCCATGGATGGAGGAGCCTGGTGGGCTGCAGTCCATGGGGTCGCTAAGAGTTGGACACGACTGAGTGACTTCACTTTCACTTTTCACTTTCATGCATTGGAAAAGGAAATGGCAACCCACTCCAGTGTTCTTGCCTGGAGAATCCCAGGGATGGGGGAGCCTGGTGGGCTGCCCTCTGTGGGGTCACACAGAGTCGGACACGACTGAAGCGACTTATCAGCAGCAGCAGCAGCAGCATGGATATTAACCCAGTCAGTATTTGTAAAGTGTTATGCAGTGGCTAGCCCACAGTACACACTCAATAAAGCTCAATAAATTCAAGTCATCACTATTATTCCCTATTCTGAGTAGTCACAAGAATCACCAAGGACCTTTGCAAACTTTATTCATGCTCCACTCATATTTACTGAATCAGTACACTAGGGATCATCTAAGAAATTTGTTTAATAAAAGCTCTCTAAATTAGTCTCCTGACCGACTCAGTTTTAACACTATTAAAGCACTAACAAATCTTAATGACTACCTCAAATAGTTATAGACTTCTCAGAAACAATCCATGTCTTCAAGACTAATTGCTTTCACATGCGTTACTTCACACATTTGCACTTATTTATATGCATATATGCCTGTTCACTACATCTAATTTATATTAATTATTCACCATGGTTTATTATAATTACTTCCATGTTGCTATAAGGAAATATGTTAAATGAGAAGACAATATATCTTACTAAAACGTAAGTACCATTGATGATAACAGACCTAAACTTTAATCTCTCCACCTTTGGGATATTGATTTACTAATGTTCATTATCACTATGATCTGCCTGCTTTCTTGCATCCTTCCCTCTAAATGGTAACTGCTAGCTCATTTAACTATATACAGGGTATATATTTTAAATGTAAGAAATTTCATCAACAATGATGTATTCAATAATATTTCATTTTTTTAGAGAGAGATAAAAAGAAAAGCACTGAAAGCAGAGAAGTGATCTCCTTATTGAAAAATTGGGCTTTATGGGACCAAATCAAGTAACAGGCAATACTGCTCCCTCAATGTATGACTTTTTGTTACCCACAGGCCCCAGAAACATTTGCACCACAAATTGCTTTCTAAAAGTAATAACACAGAAGACAAACGTTATTCATTTGGACCTAAAATCTATGGGGGACTTTCAGGGGTTTAGATGTTGTAGCCTGCAGCAGACAAGATAAGAAATACTTCAATAAAGATGCACTCAAAGGACTGTTTCCTCTTTCACTAGGAGAAAGGATTATATGAAATAGTATCTAAAATTATCTTAGAAAATTATTTTAATATGCACAGACAGACACCTATAGACGATGACCTCTTTTTTTTCCCCCAGACAAACACTATAATTAGAGATCTTATCAGAATAGTTACTCTTTTCTGCACATTTTGATGGAAAGAGAATATGTTTAGTACGAGAGACACCTTCTCCCAGTCCCTAGGTCCTTCACTGACCCCCCCAACTGACCTCCTCCAAGGTGATTAACCTCTCCTAACTTGAGCTTTTTCACATGCAAAACAGGGAATTATTCCAAGGATTACATTTGATAATGTAAGATTGACTGAATCCTTACCTAATGCAGAGCAGGTATTCAGTAAATATGTGTTTTAAAAATGTTTCTTCTATCAATATTAACCATATTTGAGTGTTGAGAAGAAGTGAACAGGAGAGGGACTGGCAGAAGGTAGAGAGCAGAGAAAGATAAAAGACGGACTGTTACACAGTAAAAAAGATTTACATCATCTTTAGACAAAAAGTGGCATAATTACTCAGCATTACTGTAGATAAATTCTTTTGTATATGTTAGTCACCAAGCTGTTAAACTAAATGAATATTAACCTCCTTTGTTCATTCAACAAGTTTCAGACAATGCATTAGGGTAAGACTTTAGGTTATGGAAAGACACAGAGAGACAAATCCATATGTATATATAAGCTATACATTGATAAAAGTCAAGCAATATCGAAAAATAAAATGACCAAAGCACATACAATGGCAGATGTCTCACTGTGATTATTTAGTATATAGAAATTTTAAAACATTGTCTTATGGTAGAGAGAAAGAATTTAAATAGAGAATCACTTAATACAGAACTTGGACCCAAACATAATGCCAAATAACTACACAAATTTAAGCAAGTCATTTAAATTTTCTGGCATTTGATCTATAATTATAAAGTGAGATGATAAAAATAACTTTGCCACCTATTGTACATTGCCTTTCTAGAAAATAAAGGTGAATGTGTGTTTGTTTTGAAATAAACAAAAATGTACTATCAATATTTACTACAAATTGCTATCAAACATCACACATGTCGCATTTCACATATGATGCCTATCAATAGCATATAGATTCCTTTACAATGAGAATAAATAAAAATTAAATGATGAGTCATGTTCCTACATACAAAGATTTAATATTATAAAAATGCTATTTTTCAAATGATAAAAATTTGATTATCCTTCATGATTATCCTTCAGTGAGAATTTTTAACAAAAGTTCAAATGGAATGAAAAACAGGTGAAAGAAACTAGCTAAAATTTTTAAAGAAAGGAACACTTAAATTATTGTGAAACTAGCATTTAAAACTTTTTTATAAAGTACCAACAAGTCAGTTCAGTAGTTACTGCCTAAATCTGACCCTCACCACACACGCTCAAAAAAACCCTTACAGATCAACTAGAGGAAGACAGTTCCCAGACCTTCAGCATGACTAGAAAACAAAGAACATCAGAAATAAATGATAATTATCATAAGCAAACTCACAAATACCTGTGAGCAGAAAAATAAACAGGAATTATCAGAATATCTATGTTCTGAGACCCCACTCAAACCTTGCAGAAAGCAGGAAGGAATCTAGACAAGCTGTGAAGAGCTATGAGGGAAACAGAAGACATAAAATGAACTAAAATCACCCGCAGAGGAGGAAGTCCCCCCTATGTCTAAAAATTCGGGGGAAAAAGTCCCAGTAGATCAGCACACTGACTTCAAGGAAAGGACATAAAGGTGTGCAGGATTCAAGCAGGCAGCCTTAAAAAGGAGTGTTTCTGGCATTAAAAAGGATAAAAAGAAGTACCTTTAGGAGTCTAGGTAGTGAAGGGGAAAAAACAAAAGGAGGAAATGTATATATGCAGCAGGGGGAAAAAAGGAACCATAAAATAAGATGAACAAGTATCTCCCCTCTCCTCCCAAAAAGAACAATGCACTGGAAACACAGGACTTTGCTAAACTGAGAGAAAACAATCATGAACTATAAGCCCATCCACCTATGCAGAGATGTAAGAAAGCATCATTCATTACACAGTGATTAGCACACCAGGCTTCCCTGCCGTCCACTCTCTCCTGGAGTTTGTTCAAACTCATGTCCAGTGTGTTGACCCAACCATCATGTTCTGTCGCCCCCTTCTCCTCCTGCCGTCAATATTTCCCAGCATCAGAATCTTTTCCAACTATGTAGCCCCAAATAGGCATTCTCTGGTAAAAGGAAAACATTATTGTTGTTGTTTAGTAGCTAAGTTGTGTCCAACTCTTGCAATGCCATGAACCCACCAGGTTCCTCCGTCCATGAGATTCTCCAGACAAGAATACTGGAGTGGGTTGCCATTTCTGTTAAATCAGAAATACAAAGACTAAGGCCAAAATAGTAAACTGGGAGAAATGAAATTAGAGCTAACAATTCAGGAAAGACATGGGGATGAAAGTGGCCATTTTAATCAAAAGGAAATTTATGGCTATACATTAAATGGCATTGAGATTAATGACTAAACATTTGAAAACAAATGTAGTTATATCTCCACCTCACTTCTTATACTAAATAAGTCCCAGATAGATTATTACTTTAAGTGTTCATAAACTTATATTAAAAGGAAAGTTGTAGATGTTACTTCCTAAATATCTGAATAAAAAGATTTATAGATTAATGTAAAAATGAAAATATTTACTTAAAAAGCCATAAATGGAATCAAAAGGTAAATTATAAACCAGAAAGATGTTTGTAAAACATATTAGTATATCAGTGTTCCTTTGTGTATATCATATCATTGTGTTGAGAGACCCATAGCTGGTGAATTAAATTAAGAGTATGAAGATTCCGGGGGCTTCCCTGGTGGTTCAGCGGTAAAGAATCCACCTGCCAGTGCAGGAGACTCGGGTTCAACCCCTGGGTTGGGAAGATCCCTTGGACAAGGAAATGGCAACCCACTCCAGTATTCTTGCCTGGGAAATCCCATGGAGAGAGGAGCCTGGCCGGCTGCAGTCCATGGGGTTGCAGAGAGTCAGACACAACTTAGTGACTGAACAACAACAACAAAAAAGGTTGAGATCAGTCCTGGGTGTTCATTGGAGGGACTGATGTTGAAGCTGAAACTCCAATACTTTGGCCACCTGATGCAGAGAGCTGACTCATTTGAAATGACCCTGATGCTGGGAAAGATTGAGGGCAGGGGGAGAAGGGGACGACAGAGGATGAGATGGTTGGATGGCATCACTGACACGATGGACATGGGTTTGGGTGGACTCTGGGAGTTGGTGATGGACAGGGAGGCCTGGCGTGCTGCGATTCATGGGGTCGCCAAGAGTCGGACACGACTGAGCGACTGAACTGAACTGAAGCAAGAGTAATATAACATAAGCATTTTAGGGGAAAAAAATCACACAATATAATGTGGATGATAAATTATCAGGTTGGGGGCCAGCACCAGACTAAAAGAGAGAGCTGTAAAGAGTCAATGGCAATAATTGCAAGTAAGGAATGATACGGGGCAGAGATAAGTCAATAGTGTTAGAACACAGCATTCTTAGTGATTTTGCACTGTGGGCTCACACTAATATAAACTATCATCTACTTCACAAATAGTTGGGTCAATATAAGGAAACATCAAAATGTATCTTCTGTTTTCATATGGTTAATTTAAAAAAGAAAAGGTTAGAATTTTGTCCATGTAGCAGAAAACAGAGGGCCTTATGCAACCAGACTAGAAAAAAATATAGTATGTGGCTCTTGCTAGTCCTTCATACCTCCTCCTTTTGTAATGAATGAATTATTTTGTACAGAAACAAATTCAGTGCTGCTTGCTGATACCATCAGTTGAAGTAAAGGAAACCATACATTTAGCAACACCAAAGGCAACTGTATTTGGTCAGAAACAGAAGTGGAAACTACTTTTTGTAAAGCTTACAATATTAATAGCCCAACCTCGAATTGCATATACATTTTTAAATGACAATCTTGACACTATTTGATTAACCCTTCTTAACCCCTTAGATTTTTTTTCACTAATATTCACAACAGACATTTATTACATTGTATAAACCATACACTTAAACCAGATAATGGAAAAGAAGAAAAATTAACTAGGTTTTATAAACAAAGACAAAACATAAATAGCAGTGGCAGCTGCACAATTTGGGGGAAACATTGTGAACATATTCTCCAAGATGTATTTTCAACTATTTGCTGTTATGCCTTCTGTCAAATGTTTGAAACATCCTTTATTTCCTAGAACAACAATCAGTGTCTGTATTTATACTGTCCTCCTTTAAGTAAGCTTAATCTAATAAATCAAGAAATGATTTGCTCACACCTAACTTTATTCAACTCATGACTACATGTGGCACACAGAAACATCTTAGAAGTTCTTTTCTTCATTCTCAGACATTGTCAACTGTTTCAAATCTGCTCCCCAAACTCCATCAAATCACCTGTTTATCCAGCAAAGATCAGTTTATTAAGCCGGCTGCAATAAGAGAGAAGACCATTACTCAAAAATGTCTCAGAAGGTTCATGTCAGGAGCAGATTTCCATAGGACTCTTGGATCTGGACTCACATGATTAAAGGTAGGTCTTTCAGTGTGGGGCCTGGCTCCATCTGGGACCGGGATACACCCATGATGCAATATTTTAGGTAGACACAGTGAGGTTATGGTCTTGAAACAAGCCTTGATGTGTAAATAGGTGTTTGTTAAGAGAGCTCTTTGCCAGGTAAGCCATCCACTGTCCCGTGCATGGCCTGTTTACCCGGATGAGAGAAGTGTTTGCTCTGATAAACTGGTTTTCAGGAAGTTCCCAAAACATACAGTAAATGTATTCACTGGTTTCATCGTTTTCTTCCTGGGCAAGAATTTCTTGGAATACATGCTAAAGCTATGTTGACATTGGAGGCCTCAGTTGTCATAAATATCATGGGCACATTTCTAGCAGTTATTTATTTCCTTTTAAGAGAAAAGAGAAGGGTGGCAAACTTCTCTTAGTTCTTAAAAACTATTGGATCCAAGAGACACAGAGAAGAATTGGCACTGCTCCCTCTTGGACCAACTCCATCTGTCACATTTCACATTTCATGTCCCAAACATAACAGACATTATAAGGCTCAGTATGTCAAAAAATTGTAATCATGAATAGGGACAGAACTGGAGAGGAAAGTACTAGGGAGCTTGATATAAAATTCAGACTCCTAAGAAAACAAATGAGATTTCTTTTATTGCAGTACTCTATTGCCCAGCTTCTAGCATGAGATCATCATGCTTCCAGGGATTCATCCATAGACATCTGGGGAATCATTATTCTGCCTACCCCAATTTACCCTCTGATTTTCAAGATTCATAAGTAAAATGCATTCACCCTATCACAGCATCCTGAGTCTCCATCTGTTCCACAATCAATATTACCACAGTGTGTGCATGTGTGTGTGCGTGCTAAGTCGCTTCAGTCATGTCCAACTCTTTGCACCAGGCTCCTCTGTTTAAGGGATTCTCCAGACAAGAATATTGGAGTGCGTTGCATGCCCTCCTCCAGGTGGGATCTTCCCTACCCGGGGACTGAATCCACGGCTCTGCACTGGCAGGCAGTTTCTTTACCACTAACACCACTGCGATAAATGCCGCCTTAATTGTTTAAGGTAGCTACTTTCCTCTCTAAAGCAACCAAAAATCAGACTGTTGACTAATCAATAGAAGAGGAGAGAGAATGGAAGAGGAAAACATTTTTTTATATATAGATTTTGAATTTAGGATTTTCAAAGAATCAAGGAGTGAAACCATCTTCGGTTTCCTCCACAATATTGCAATGTTTTATCAGAGTGTTTTTCTCTTAATTTCAACAGTACATGGCACCCTAGCAGGTCCCAAGAACCTTCACTCTTACAGAGGGATCAATGTGAGTCTTTATAAACCTGTAGGAGCCAAACAAGTTAAAAATTAAAATGAAATTACCAAATCACCCCCTTTGATAACACTTCAAAATTCACAAAAAGATAGAGAAAAATCCACTGTTCCTCCAATGTTTAGCAGATTATAATTTCAGCTAATATGTTAACTGGAGATCAAATTCTGTGGTTAAATTGTGTGTTGCTTCTATTTCTCTCTCCTTTCTTTTTTTAATCTTCTTTTTCCTTCCAATTCTACATTACAGCATCTCTACTTATCTTGTCTTTTAGTTCTAATTCTCCGTGGCTCTGTTCTCATACTCGTTTAATGGCTGTCATATAAATTTTTGTGAGTAAATAAGCCTATATGTATACTTGGATCCGAGCTCATGATGTTTCCAGTCTGGTTATATAGAAAAACACTGGCAAAGGCAGGAATGAAGCTAATTTTTTTTTTTCCAGAAAATGTTGGCAGACCGTAAGTTTCTCTTTTTTTTTAACTTATCTACAGTTAGAAATATGCTTGCTACCCATGTGCCATACAAAACCTATCTAGGTTGTTCCAATTTAAAAAAAAATGTATAAAATCCCAAATAAGAAAGATTTATAGCAGCACAGCTAAGTGTCCAAACACATCTAGAAATTAGCATTATAAAATAGCTTACACTTCTAAAGCATTTTGCCGTTCACAAAATGGTGAGCACAACTGTGAGTGTTATTAGTTCCCTCTGGATGTGTCAGACGTGCATTTGCTAGCTTTTCCTTTGGTTGGACTTTTTTCTCCCTAACAGTTCCTCCTTGCTGGACAGTCCTTAAAGAAAAGTACCTCGGACTACTTTGGTGATTCTTCACTTCCAGTGGTTGCTTAAAATTAACTCAGTTACCAGATTTTGGTGGTCAACCCCAGATCTTTTGTGTTACCTTCCTCCTCTCCAGGTAGTCTCCTTAAAAGGATTCCTTTTAAAATGATCCCAGGTAGTTCCCCTTTGGAAGTGTCTTAAATTTATGGGGAAAATCACACATCCCTACACCATTATCAGTAGAAGCACAGTTCTCCTTTTCTTTGCTCTGCTGCTTCAAGTCCAAACTCCAGGAGAAACATATCAAGTCCTCCAAAAGTCCCCTTGAAACTCTTCTCACCTGCATTGGTTAAGAAAATGTTACTTGTTCCATACCGTGGAATAAGGGTGAAAATATTTGCATTTCTAAACCTTAACATATCTTCCACACTCCTTCACAGTCTCTCTTCCCTTTCACCCCTGAATACACAGGCCACATGTTGCAGGAGACAGAACTCTATGATGGAAGAATACTGGATTCCTGTCATCACTTGAAGAGGAATCACCCAGGATAACCAGTCTATCATGAACACGCATGTTAGACTCTGAGTGAATTACACAATTGTAGTGTCTGTTAGAGCAGGTAATCTACCCAAACTAATACAGACCTATATCCAGAAGTAGAAAGATGCTATAAGAAAAACATGAGATTTGTGGCTTTAATTTATTAGACATGCAGAAGGAAGGCAAGATTGCTAATATACAGGATATAAAAGTGATCATTTAAGTTATCCAGTGACAAAAATGTTGGTAAAAATGTTGCTTATCATACCTTCAAAAGCATACTATGTGCCTACAGAGCTTGCATCTCTAGGTCAAGAGGATGAACAAAAGAAAATTGTGTTTACTGATTGGTATTGGTTGTTTATAGCAAACATTTCATGAAAAATTTAAGTCCCATAAAAATAAAATGGGTTCTTTGAAAGGAGAAAGGAAGTAGAGTCAAGAAATTTAAACCTTCGTATCATCAAAAAATCTAATTCTTGGCTTCAAAGAATAAGGAACAGGATTTTTAAAAGTTTTGAGAGAAAAGGTCTCAGACATTTTAATAGAACAGAGCGATTCAACCTACTGGTAAACTCATTAACAGTACAATCTTCCCAACAGGTTATTTTAGATAGCCTCAAGGTACCTGCCAGTTAGTTGAGAAAGAGATATGAGGGAAAGACAACAAGGAAATCAAGCAGGTTTGCAAACTATGTCTTTGAAAGAACCTTGGGTGTAGCTATTAGTACATATAACTGCTAAAGAAATTAGAGCCATAAAAAGATCAGAATCAACTGTTTTTCAGGAAATTACATTGCCAAAGAAATCACAAGCCTAGACTTTAAAAGGTTTTTGATTGTTTAAACTGCAGACAACTTCACCCTCCAAGATTTCTCGACCAGCAAGCAGTTGTTCAGTTCTCTTATATCATTCCTAATTTTCTGTCTGTTAGGTCTATCTGCTACTTGGAGAGAGAGTAGAAAAGTACAAAAACATGGTTAAGGATTTGCCCATTTCTCCTTCCAGTTATGTCAGTTTTTGCTTCAGGTATTTTTACTCTATGTTGTTAGATGTATACACATTTAGGATTATGTCTTCTTGGTGAACTGATCCCTTTATCATTATATAATGCCCTGCTTTAACTCTAGTAATTTTCTTTTTTTTAGAAATCTATATAAAAATAATACAATTATGTCAGCTTTCTTAAGATTAGGATTTTCTTGACACATCTTTTTATTTTTATGTGTCATTATATTATAAATGAGTTTCCTGTATACAACATATGTTTTGATTACTTTTTTTCTTTATATCCATCCTGACAATTCTTACTGTGTTTTTACTATTTATATTTCATATGATTGTCGATATGTTTGGACTAGGGCTACCATTTTGTTGTTTGTTTTTGCTTATTTCCTCTGCTTTTCATTGTTTTTCTTACATCCTACTAGTTTATTCTAACATTTATTATAATTCATTTTAATTTATCTATTGCAATTCTAACTGTATTTCTGTGCATACTTTTGTTTGGTGGTCCCTCTGGGATTAATTTTTTACAATAAACTTAGTATTCTAACACTTTGTATGGAATGTAGAAACATTTATCACTATAAATATATATACTAATATAGAAGTATCCTTTTATTCTCCACCTTTTGCTATAGTTGTTTTATAGATTACACCTACATATATTAAAAAAAATCAAACCATGTTTTCAATTTTGCTTTCAATAATCATAAATACATATTTTTCAGCCAATCCCCCTGGATATATGATTATGCTTTTAGTAATCATATATATTTTAAAGAACTTAAAGAATAATTATCTATTACATTAACCTAAATATTTCCATTTCTATTGTTCTTTATTCATTCCTGATGTTCCAAGCTTTTTTCTGGTATCATATCCTTTCCATCTGAATAACTTAGCAATTTTTAAAGCAGGTCAGCAGGCAATAAATTCTATTAGCTTCTCTTCATCTGAGAATGTCTTTATTTTCTCTCAATCCCTAAAGGATATTTTCACTAAATATAAAGTTCTGGCTTAACTGGTCTTTTCTTTCAGCATTTTAAAAACGTCTGCAACACTTTCTTCCAGCTTCCCTGATTTCCAATAAGAAGGTTGTAATCATTTAAATTGCTGGTTGTGCCTATAGGTAATCTATCACTTTTTCTCTAGCTGCTTTCAATGTTTTTTGTTATCTTTAGTTTTAGCAGTTTGGTTGTAATTTGTCGAGGTATGCATTTTTGTAGATGACCCTATTCCATTTCTTGAACATGTAGATGTATGTCTTTCTTCAAATTTGGAATTTTTCAGCCATTATTTCTTCAAATATATTTTCTCCAGCAATAAAATATTTCTCATTTCCTTCTAGGATTCCAATCTCATGAATGTTACACCTGTTGCTATTTCCCAAAGGACCTTGTTGTTCAGAATAGATTATTTTAGTGTCCTCAAGGTCAATGATACCTTTGTCATTTTCATTCTGCTACTGAACATATCAAATGAGTTTGTATTTGTTACTATATCGTTTTCAGTTCTAAATTTTTCATTAAATTATTCTTCATACCTTTTGTTTGATAAGTCTTTCTATTCTTTTCATATGTTTCAAGAGTGTTGAAGCATTTATGTAATAGCTACTTTAAAGTCTTTGTCAGATAACTTTAACCTCTGTGGCATTTCAGTGTTGATTGTTTTAGACTTTCCTGGCCATATATAAACTGAATACGTTCATCCATGATTTTGAGATTCTTCCATTTTGTTGAGTATAACAGTAATTAACTTTTTTTTTTCTTTGCTAAGCACCTTTCCTAGCCACCCTCCCATCCCAGGATATCTTGTTGCATTACCTTATTTAACATTCTTTATTGTCTGTATCACTAACTGAAATCATCCATTTATTTTTAAATTTTCAAATAGAATTCATCATTATTTAGAATGTGTGTTTTTTTTGATGTGTGCTTAGTGAATGATTTATTGATTTTTCTTAACTCAAAACAGTTGATTTTTTTAATTTAAATTTATTTATTTTAATTGGAGGCTAATTACTTTACTATATTGTAGAACAGTTTTATACTTACAGAAAAAAATGAGAAGAATGAACCTATTTGCAGGGAAAGAACGCAGATTCAGATGTGGAGAATGAACTTGTGGACACAGTAGGGGAAGGAGAGAGTGGGATGAATGGAGAAAGTAGATCACCATATATACACTGAAAGTAAAAGTCACTCAGTCGTGCCTGACTCTTTCCGACCCCATGGACTATACAGTCCATGGAATTCTCCAGGCCAGAATACTGGAGTAGGTAGCTGTTCGCTTCTCTCGGGGATCTTCCCAACTCAGGGATTGAACTCAGGTCTCCTGCATTGCAGGCAGATTCATTACCAGCTGAGCCACCAGGAAAGCCCATTACCATGTGTAAAATAGATAGCTGGTAGGAAGTTGCTTCATAAAACAAGGAGCTCAGCCTGGCACTCTGTGATGACCTGGGGTGGCAGGGAGAGACGGGGGTAGAGGAGGGATGCTCAAGAGGAAGGTGATATATGTATTATTATGACTGACTGCATTGTTGTACGCCAGAAACCAACACAACATTGTAAAGCAATTTTCTGCCAATCAAAAATAAGTTAAAAATAATAATAACAATAAACCCTTCACATATATTAAGCTAAAAACAAAGCAAAATAATGAGAAGATAGTACAGACAGTTCCCATATACCCATCCATTTTATTGATCAGTGTCTTACCTTGCATGAATATAACATAATTTGGTAACCCAGTCTCTTGTTTACAGGTATTTGATACCTCATTCCTTTATATTGCTGAGCTGTGTCCCATTGTATGGATGTACCACAGTTTGGTTTTCCATTTATGTACTAAAGGATATGCTGGTTTGGTTGTTGTTCAGTTGCTAAGTCACGTCCGACTCTTAACAACCCCACAGACCACAGCCTGCCGGGCCCCTCTGTCCCTCACTGTCTCCCAGAGTTTGCTCAAATTCATGTCCATTGAATTGGTGATGCTATCTAACCATCTCAACCTCTGCCCCTTCTCCTTTTAACAATGATGAATAAAATTGCTATAAACATTCATGTGAAGACTTCTGTGTGACTATACATTGTCCTGACTGTTCCAGATCTCTTTCTTTTCCATATCCACTTTAGAATCAATTTGCTAATAGTCACAAAATAGCCTTCCAGGATTTTGTTTAGGAGTACACTGAATCAATAAATCAAGTTGGAAATACTAGTCATATTTATGGTATTGAGTCATCAAGACAGTATATCTCTCCATTTAGTTAGATCTTTTATGATTCCTTTCCTTAGAGTATTGTAAACAAATTGCTTGTCTGAAAACAAATCCTATATGTATTATGTTAGCTAAATATTTCATTTTTAGGTATTACTGTAAATAGTATTTTTTAATTCCAATATTTTAGTGCTAGCATAATGAAAAGCAATTGACACTTGTATATAGATCTTGTATTAATCATTTGCTATAATTACTGTGACCTTACTATAATTACTTATTCTAGAAGTTTTTATTTTTTTATATAAATTTATTTATTTTAATTGGAAGCTAATTATTTTACAATATTGTATTGGTTTTGCCATGCATTGACATGAATCCACCACGGGAGTACATGTGTTCCCCATCCTGAAAGTTTTTAAATAGATTATTTGAGATTTTTCTACATAGACAATCATAATGTCATGTGCAGATAAAGATGGCTTATTTTCTTGTGTTGTTTCTTCCCTGCCAATCTATATTTTCTTTTTCTTCTTCTCTTCCTCCTCCTCCTCTTTGTACTTTGTGTGTGTGTGTGTGTGTGTGTGTGTGTGTGTGTGTGTGTCTTGCTACTCCATCTATGACTTCCAGTATGATGTTGACTAGGAGTAGTGAGACAAAACACCCTTGCTTTCTTCCCAATCTTGGGCAGAAAACACTGAGTCTATAAACTGTGTCAGTTTGAGGAGCTGCCTGATATTCTTAGTTTGCTAAGATTTTTTTATCACAAATATGTTGCATTTTGTCAGATGCTCTATAAATTGATATGATCACATGACTTCTTTGTTGTTGTTCAGTCGCTCAGTCGTGTCTGACTCTTTGTGACCCCATGGACTGCAGCATGTCAGGCTTCCCTGTCCATCACCATCTCCTGGAGCTTGCTAAACTCATGTTCATAGAGACGGTGATGCCATCCAACCATCTTGTCATCCATTGTCCCTTCTCCTCCTGCCTTCAATCTTGCCCAGCATCAGGGTCTTTTCCAATCACTCAGCTCTTCACATCAGGTGGCCAAAGTATTGGAGCTTCAGCTTCAGCATCGTCCTTCCAATGAATGTTCAGGATTGATTTTCTTTAGGATTGACTGTTTGATCTCCTTGCAAACCAAGGAACTCTCAAGAGTCTTCTCTAGCACCACAGCTCAATGGCATCAATTCTTGGGCACTCAGCCTTCTTTATGGTCCAACTCTCACATCTGGACAGGACTACTTTCTTCTTTAGCCTGTTCCTTTGGTAGATTATGTTGATTTTCAAATATTCATCCAAACCAGCCATACATATCTGAAATAAATCCCACTTAATAGTAGCACACACTTCTCTTAGTAGTAGCACAGTTCTAATTCTCCTGTTTGTGGAGGACACTGCGCTATGGCAAAGCAAAGAAGTGGGCCTGGTGGGTTTGTTCTACGGCTGAGACTTGATATAAACAGCTCTAACAAACCATGCAGCCTCTTTCACTCAGAAGACAAGGAAAGATTCACGAGCCAGTTTTAGGGTGTGTGTATTCCCTTTTGTCTTCTACATTCTTAAAAACAATGTCCTCTTCTGCAGAGAACAGTACACACGGCTATTTAAGCCCTGGTCCTCTCTCAACACACTGGAAGGCTGGTGGATGTGGCTTTTCAGGACACTATGTACAAAACTATCAGCTTACAGATGACAAAGGAATAGAACAAAGGTAAAACCTGAATAAAAGGAGAACCTTTTCAACCAAGAGATTCTAAGAAAAAGATTGCTATCCGGGAATTTTAATGAATTGGTTTCATCACTGACCCCTGGAAAATGTCAAGTTCCACATTTATATGGAAATGGAAAGACACACTGAGGCTTGTTAGCAGCAGTTTATCACACTGAGACTGCTGATATTGTGCTCGTTCTCTCTCTCTTCCTCCCTCTGAGTCTATCTATCTATACATATATACAAACACTCAACCCTTATACCCTCAGATCTGTTTCCTCTGAATCCTGGCAGATGACAAGTCTTGAAAAATGTGGCCAGGTTGGGCTTCAGAAGAGGCCCTGTGCTAAATCATATATGAACCAGCTGAAGACCCACAATGAGGAGCAAATTTGGACACAAGATTTACCGCTTCATTTTTAAGTGCTCTCAGTAAAAGTTCCATCAACAGTTATCAAATAGGACCTTGAAATAAGTTAAGCTATCCACTGCCTGTTTATTGGAGCCTTATTGCCTAATAACACTAGTATTAATAATTATACAAATATTACTAATAATACAAGCAGAAATTGTCCCAGTAGACTGCTTCTAGGTCCTAGTCAGCTAGTAGTGGCTCATCACAGTAATTTTCTCTCTGTTCAGACACCTCTTATCTCTCTCGAAGTTTTCTTTTTATATCTTGCTTCCCCCCCGCCCCATTCTTCCAAGCCTTCTTAATGAAGATTTCACAAGTTTAATAAGGATATTATCATAGAGCAGGAGGTTTAAAATGAAAGTTTTAAAACCTGCTTCTGTATGCCTGGGCATTTGCATTTTATCCAGACAAAACGCAGCAGTAATAATAGCTACAGGTAAAAGCAGGGGATCTTTCACTATCACTTTGCCTTTTAGGGGCTTTTAGGATTCCACGTTGCTAAGGCAATCTTCATCCCAGTGCATCATAATGGGAGAAGAAGTTGTAACCAGAGCTTGGTCAGTCCAAACAGTGTATAGTAGTGTGACCCCAGGTCACATTCTCTATCAGCTGAAGAGAGAAAGTAACCAAAGAGGAAGAAAACACCCCCTTGGCAGCTTTGGGATACTATATGGGCCCTTGAGATAAAGTGAGATGAATTTGGGTGGCTCAGAGACCTGCAACTGAGATGTGGGCAAAGCTATAATGCAGTCTACCCAGGTCCATTAACATTAGGACCATTAAGAAAATATTATGATTAAAATAAAAATATACTGTGCCCAGCTTAGCTTCATCAGCTTCCATGCTAGCAGGGACAGACATTGTGACTTGTAAGTGGCCATTCAAATTATTTGAGGAAAGTGAGGTCTCCACTTGTTAACCAGAACATCACTTTAAGAGATATCTGGCAAGAAATAAACCCAGAATTTAAAACAATGATAACAACAACAACAACAAAAAACCCCTATAGATATAAAAAGACATCTCCCAATCTTGTTCTTGACTGTTCATCTCAGAATAGCAGAGTAGAAAGGCTTTTCAAATTTATCTGCCACTTATTTTATGTTCCAATACAGTTGAGGCATAGAGAACAGAAGTGATTTGCCCAAGAATATAAGGCCAAATCAAGCTTAGAATCTAAGTCTCCTAACTAGAAGGCCAGATATTTTCCTATTTGATGATGAACCATATTTAAAGAATCTGCATGCTGATTCTTCTGAGTTAGAAATAAAAGCATCTTGATCTTATGCCCACCTACAGACAATCAGGGTATCTCAGAGACCAAGAAGGATGTTAGTTCCCTAGCAGTATAAATTTCCTTCTTCATATATCTAAAATCTCCAGGACACTGGATTCAAAGTTATTAAGGGTCATGTGGTAATTTCTGGTTTTGGGAAAAGCCCACCATACAAATGCCAATATAAAATCTGCATTTCACCCTCCCACCATCCATTCCCAAATGTATAAAAGGTATAGAAAGACTTCTGATACAATGGTGTTTTTAAAAGAGTAGGACATGACTTAGCAACTGAAAAATAACAAAAATTTACTTTCTAAATCATACAGCTTGCTTTGGACTCCCAAATTAACAAAACCATCAAGATAGTTATTAAATACATCAAATCAACTGTATTCACCATTGTAATTCACCAGAGATTTCCAGAAAGAGTAGTCTATAAGTACTAGAGCCTATTTTCCCAGGGATTGCACAGGTCCATGTAGGCCCAATGCCTTCATCTCTCCTCATACATCAACCTTTCCCAGTCTTCTTATTACTGTAACAATCTGGAATCTATAATACTCACTTACAGTGCATCATATTTCTATAAAGAATCCACCTACCAATACAGAACAAACTCTGGGAGATGATGAAGGACAAGGAAGCCTGGCATGCTGCAGCCCATAGGGTCACAGAGTTGGACACGACTTAGCAACTGAAAAACAGCAGCCAACGAAGGAGACACAAGAAAGGTGGGTTCAATCCCTGGGTTGGGAAGATCCCCTGGAGTAGGAAATGGTACCCCACTCCAGTATTCTTGCCTAGGAAATCCCATGGACAGAGGAGCCTGGAAGGCTACAGTCCACAGAGTCACAGAGTTGGGCACAACTGAGCAACTGAGTAGAAGAACAAGTACTGCCATAATATCTCTATGAGACATTACAGTGAGCCCAGGAGCCTAGTTACATGCCTTTCAATCTCATCTCCATGCTCTTTGGACATATTCCCGTAGTTCAGTTCAGCTCAGTTCAGTCGCTCAGTCGTGTCCGACTCAGTGACCCCATGGACTGCAGCACACCAGGCTTCCCTGTCCATCACCAACTCCCAGAGCTTACTCAAACTAATGTCCACTGATTTGGTGATGCCATCCAACCATCTCATCCTCTGTTGTCCCCTTCTCCTCCTGCCTCCAATCTTTCCCAGCATCAGGGTCTTTTCCAATGAGTCAGTTCTTCGCATCAGGTGGCCAAAGTTTTGGAGTTTCAGCTTCAGCATCAGTCCTTCCAATGAATATTTGGAACTGATTTCCTTTAGGATGGACTGGTTGGATCTCCCTGCTGTCCAAGGGACTCTCAAGAATCTTCTCCAATACCACAGTTCAAAAGCATCAATTCTTCAGTGCTCAGCTTTCTTTATAGTCCAATTCTCATATCTGTAAATGACTAATGGAAAAACCATAGCTTTGACTAGATGGACCTTTGTTGGTAAAGTAGCATCTTTGCTTTTTAAGATGTTGTCTAGGTTGGTCATAGCTTCTCTTCCAAGGAGTAAGTGTCTTTTAATTTCATAGCTGCAGTCACCATCTGCAGTGATTTTGGAGCCCCAGAAAATAAAGTCTGACACTGTTTCCACTGTTTCCCCATCTATATCCAACTAAATAACCACTGCAGTTAATTTAAACATTTAGAAACTATTTTTTCTACGTTGTCATTGTTTTTTGTCTTCTTATGAGTCCAGATCTCTTCTGCTTGGCTAACTAAGTCTGCCGTACTTATATGACTCTTCTCTTCCCCATAAACCAAGCCCCCCAAAAAAAGAGTAACTGTGGTCTCCTAATGAATCTCTGTATATCCCAAAATGGCGAACTGATTGTAGTTTGGGGAAAACGTTTAAAAAAAAAAAAAAAGACTTTGTATTCTGGACTAAAATCGGGAGGAAAAAGAATTTAGATAGAAGGAAAAAAGATAGAGTAGGAATACCATGAGGATAAAAGCGCTGACAGTTGGTTTCTCTTTTGTAATGTAAGTGACCGACAGCAAAGACTTACACACTGCTTAGACTTACAGACTGCTGTCTTGATAAACGCATTGCCAGCCTCAGAAATGATAGAAAGTCAGGCCAATCCCACCCACGCTGACCCAAGCAGGCAGGCTCTTTTGTTTTAGAGATCTCCGCTGATTTCTGAAACTGACCATTTGAGCCACTTGTTCTTTCTCTTCCCACTCCTATGTTTTAAATTACTCAGCCATTAAAAAGAATACATTTGAATCAGTTCTAATGAGGTGGATGAAACTGGAGCCTATTATACAGAGTGAAGTAAGCCAGAAAGAAAAACACCAATACAGTATACTAACGCATATATATGGAATTTAGAAAGATGGTAACAATAACCCTGTATACGAGACAACAAAAGAGACACTGATGTATAGAACAGTCTTTTGGACTCTGTGGGAGAGGGAGAGGGTGGGATGATTTGGGAGAATGGCATTGAAACATGTAAAATATCATATATGAAACGAGTCACCAGTCCAGGTTCGATGCACAATACTGGATGCTTGGGGCTGTTGCACTGGGACGACCCAGAGGGAGGGTATGCGGAGGGAGGAAGGAGGAGGGTCAGGATGGGGAACACGTGTATACCTGTGGTGGATGCATGTTGATATATGGCAAAACCAATACAATATTGTAAAGTTAAAAAAAAATAAAATAAAATATATTAAAATAATAAAAATAAATAAATAAATAAATTCACCAATAAAGAGTGACATTTGAAATCCAGGTCCCCCTGCTCTACCCCAGGTCCATGTGCACTTTGTCTCTCTTTCTACCCTTGTGTGTCATGTAATTTCCAGGACCTGCAATACATATATATATATATATATATATATATTTTTTTTTTTTTTTACTTTCCTGATGGTTATAGCTGAGGGTATCTTGCAATTATAATAAGAAATAAGGACCAGTGCAGCTACAACATTGGTTACCAATAGGCTGAGACCAGCATAAAACAAAAGCATAACCAATGTAGCTCACATCAAGAAAAACTGACAGCAGATTTTCTCAGGAAGCCAAGGGACCATGGACGCAGAATGACCTGGCCTTACATACTTAAAAACAAATATCCAGACTAAGAGATCTCCCAGGAATAGACAGACTGACTTATTTTTCAAATTTAGAAAACCAACATTTATCTCTGCTCCAGTACCTTTTAGCCACCTATTCATGTAGGTTTCTCACCTGTTTAAATATAATTTATATCTTGATCTAGCCTTACTGGGTCAGATAATGAGAAAGTTATGACCTACTAGACCATGGGGCTTAGGAAGATGATGTACAAGACACATTACTGACCTCCACCTACAAAAAGCAAAGCTTAAATCTCTAGAGAATAAGAGAAATCAGCTGTCAGATGGTGCCAAGCTGATCACATAAACAAAGGCAAAATGAGTCTTCCATTGTCACTGTAGATGTTGGCCAAGCTGAAAGTCAAGGCTGAAAATGCAGTGAAGTGGGCAGCACATTCCAATGAAAAGCTTTATAATATATTCGAACAAAAGGACCGTCTTCATTAACATCACTGGTTACTAAGATAAGTGGCTATGAGTTGGGTTCTTATCTCTCATTGCTCCCAAATAGAACAAAATCTACTGCTAAGGTTTGATTTTCTAAATTCCAATAGAGTATATCAATGAGATAAATAAGGTCCTAATTTTAAAAATCATAATGAAGTATCTGTTTTTTTTATAAATGTGCAAATCTTGAAAATAAGGCAAAGGGGGCATTTTATGTTCTAATATCACGTGCTGCAGTCCGTAGGGTCACAAAGAGTCAGACACAACTTAGCAACTCAACAACAACAACAAATGTCATTCTGGAAAAACTAACAGATCCTCCCACTGAGTCTTTAATTAAATCAGGGGACACAGCACCGTTTGACCTGTCATTTATTATTTATTAGAGCCAACATTTTATGAAGTTACATATTAAGTTACAGACTTTTGTCTGACGGAAATACAAATTATTTCTTTCCAGGAGGAAAAGATAAGCTCAAAGGTTATGGTTTTATTTTCCTGGAGGACATTAACCAGTCAGACTCCAACTTAGTAAATTTATCTCAATATAACTTTCCCGAGGGACTCACTAACTACTTTTCTTCTATTCATCATTTGAACCAGGCTTATTCTCATACTGGTTTCCTTGAATATTAATTAAATAAATCTTTGACACATTTACTCTATATTTGTATGAAAGTCAAGATTTAATTTTTCTAATAATACTTTGACAGTTAGTGGCACTTTTCTTTAAGTTCTCAGCTATCCTTACGACTTCTGCATTTTTGCATAATGTCAGTATTACATGAGCCATAGTTGCATAGGGAGTTAAAACAGACAACAGAAAGTTGAAAATGTAACAGAAAAATAAATAAAATATTGTGTTTCTAGCTTCTCTAACATGTGTCCCACTCAGATGTACAGAAATGTTGTTTTTACTGAACTCAACTTGCTCACAGCCTCCATTTTTTTTCAGTAGCTGAAAACACTTCATCTTGCCACTTTAAGTCAACTAAGTGTCTTTCAGTTGAAAACAAGAATTGCAGGTAGAATGGGGGCATATGCTCCTAGTGTCCTTGGGCTTCTTTAATATTTCTCTAACTATAAGGTTGTGACCACATGGACAAATGTCAGTATTCTTGCTTTCCTGTATCTCTCTCCAGTTCCTTTCCTGGCCCCAAATGAGGAAAAAAAAAATACAAACAGAACAACTATTCTCTCTTGCCTTGTCCCTTTCTGTAAGTTACTCAACTCTGAATCCTCAGCTTCAGCTCCTTGGAAACCAAATATCTTCTCCTTTCTCTAAAAGCCTAGATATTATAAGATGGATATAGATCTTTATTGGGGGCTTCCAAACTGTTTTATCTTAAATATATTCCAAGCACCTATTTTTGAATGTGAAAAAATATTTTAAAAAGGAAAACTGAGGGTCATCTTCCCTCAGTTTCAATGGATTAGGATCTTTGGAAAGAAGAAATTACCTGGAATTAAAAAAATTTTTGAGGTAGTTGAAGAAATATCCTACTCTACCTGTGACCTTATAATATAATATAAATGAGGTTTACCTCTCATTCTGAGATTTCATAGGAAAAATAGCAAATCCTAGTGTGTAAGAAACTTGCACACTAGGAGAAATTATGAAAACTGACATACCCCCTCTGTTTTTCTTTGCTTCACCTTTCCTTCTTTCTGGTATTTGTCTTTTGTTATATTTTCTCATTCAGTTACCTGTCTATGTCCATTTTTATTCTTGTTCCCAATGTTGGTTATTCCTCAGAAATCAATTCTAGGGCCTTAGACTAATGAACATACTCATTATAAAGAACTCAAAGTTGGGAAATTTGTTACATATGAAAAAAAATCTTTGATTTTAGGACCATAGTCCAATAAAAAAATAGAAAAATTATTAATTGATTGAAATTAAAGTTTACCATTAAAAACATCAATAAAGATATAAGGTAAATAAATTAGTATTAAGCAAAGTTTTATTAGCATCCATTTTCCTTTTTTTGCTTATGAAAAAAAGCTTCAGAATCTCCACTTTCTATAGTCTCAAGCTTGTATATAATAAGATACAAAAATTTTATATTCATCAGAATTCCAGTTAGCAAAGAAATTATATGATTTTGCTCTATAGGATGTTGATATCCTAAATTTTAAGGCTTTCAACTAATAAATTAAAAATCAAAGGTAAAAATTGAAAGTGAAGGGGATGAAGTGATGACATGGGATGTGGTGTTGCCATGATGTACTGGGGAATTGTGTTTCCCATAATATATGTCCACATCCTAATTCCTTAAGCTTGTGTATATGACCTTATTTGGAAAAGGAGTTTTTGCAAGTATCATTAAATTAAGATGTTCAAGATGCAGGGATCATGCAGAATTTGGGCCAGACCCCAAATCCAATGGCGGAGGGCCTTACAAGAGAAAAGCAGGAGAGCTGGGAGGCACAGAGACAATGCGAGAGGCCTTTTGAAGACAGAGGCAGAGACTGGAGTCATGCTGCCACAAAACAAACAACACTTGAGAATCATCAGAAGCCGGAAGGAAACTCAACTAGATCCTTTAGCGGGAGTATGGCCCTGCTGATACTTTGATTCAGATTTCTAATCTCCAGAACTGTGAGAGAATAAATTTCTGTTGTTTTAAGCCACCATATTTGTGGTACTTTGTTATGGCAAGACTAGGAAACTAATATACAGGCTACTGTTTTATTTTGTTTCACTTCAAATATTAAACTAAATTTGAAATAGTTCCACCAAAAGATGTTAGAGAAGCACTTAAATAGGTAGAAATGTTATCCGTGTGACAATAAGGTTTTTCTTATCACAGAAAGTACTGCCTCCACTAGGTCCAAATAAGAAAGATTTGCAAGTGAAGCCATGTAATTAGGATAAGTGGGTACTTAGAGAAAGAACATGTGAAAGGAAGACACATTAAAATTAAGACTTTTAGATAATTTTAAGACAAGAAATAAAGTCATAAAACTTTGATCAAGAGAAGAAAGGGTTTAGATATGCTTTCATGACACTGATTTATATGCTATAAAAAGATAATATTAATAGTGAAGGTCTTGAATATGGATAAACCCATTTTTAGACATTTAAAGAAATTCTTTTTAACAAATGTACAATTTTAAATACAAAAGAGAATGCTTTGGGCATAGTTGTACGATGAGAATTATTTTCATTCACTCATGTTAAACATAAGCAAGATTTTTTTGGTGGGGAAAATTCAAGATTTAAACCAAAATAAGATTAGAGCATGGGCTTCTCAGGTGGTGCCAGTGGTAAAGAACCTGCCTGCCAATTTAGGAGACATAAGAGACGTGGGTTCAATCCCTGGGTAGGAAGATTCCCTGGAGGAGGGCATGGCCACCTACTTCAGTATTCTTGCCTGGAGAATCCCATAGACAGAGGAGCCAGGTGGGCTACAGTCCCTAGGGTCACAAAGAGTCAGACACGACTGAAGCAACTGAGCACACACACATGCAAGAGTTCAGCATGAAGACTCAAAAGCATACTTCAAAGTGCAAATTTTGTTTGAAGCCAGTTGCAGCAGCAAAGGGAAGTATGCCCCAAATCTTTCAGGCGAGTCTTCAGCAGTATGTAAACCAAGAACTTCCAGAGGTACACGCTGGGTTTAGAAGAGGCAGAGAAACCGGAGATCCAATTGCTAACATCCGTTGTATCACAGAGAAACCAAGGGAATTCCACACAAAAAAGAAATCTACTTCTTCACTGAGTACACTAAAGTCTTTGACTGTGTGGATCACAACAAATTGTGGAAAATTCTTCAAGAGATAGGAATACCAGACCACCTTACCTGTCTCCTGAGAAATCTGTGTGTGGGTCAGTAAGCAACAGTTAGAGCTTTACATGGAACAAATGACTGGTTCAAAATTGGGAAGGGAGTATGCCAAGACTGTATACTGTCATCCTATTTGTTTAACTTACATGCAGAGTATATCATGCAAAATGCCAGACTGGATAAATCACAAGCTGGAATCAAGATGGCTAGGAGAAATACCAATAACCTCAGATATGAAAATGATACCACTCTAATGGCAGAAAGAGGAACCAAAGAGCCTCTTGATGAGGGTGAAAGAGGAAAGTGAAAAAACTGGCTTAAAATTCAACATTCAAAAAACTAAGATCATGGCCTCAGGTCCCATCACTTTATGGCAAATAGATGGGGGAAAAGTGGAAGCAGTGACAGATTTTATTTTCTTAGGCTCCAAAATTACTGCAGCCATGAACTTAAAAGACATTTTCTCTTTGGAAGGAAAGCTATGACAAACCTAGACAGTATGTTACAAAGCAAAGACATCACTTTGCTGACAAAGGTCTATATAATCAAAGCTATGGTTTTTCCAGTAGTCATGTATTGATGTGAGAGTTGGATCATAAGGAAGCTGAGCACCAAAGAAACGCCTTCAAATTGTGGTGCTAAAAATGACTCTTCCGAGTCCTGTGGACTGGAAGGAAATCAAACTAGTCAATTCTAAAGGAAATCAACCCTGAATGTTCCTTGGAAGGACTGATGCTGAAGTTCCAATACTTTGGCCACCTGATGCAAAGAGTTGACTCATCGGAAAAGACCCTGACGCTGGGAAAGATTGAAGGCAAAAGGAGAAGAGGGCAGCAGAGGATGAGATGGTTAGATAGCATCACCAACTCAATGGACATGAATTTGAGCAAATTCTGGGAGATGGTGAAGCACAGGGAAGCCTGGCATGCTGCAGTCCATGGGGTTGCAAAGAGTTGGACATGACTTAGCAACTGAACAGCAACAACACCAGCAACAAAAAGTGAAGCATAACTGCATGAGGAAAGTGATATCAGATGGCCCGGCAAGAAGCAATATTCAAAGGAAATCAGCAGAGGATGGATAATAGAAACAGAAAATCCTCCATCTTCTTATTCCCACAGTCACCAAAGTCTGACACATTTGCCCCCTTGTTATTTCTGGTCTGAAGGAATTTCTTCTCTTAGGTTGGCTTATGTAAAATCAAGCAAAGGATGATGGCCCCTCACCAGACACCAGGAGGGTGACCTAGAACCTGGCAGGTGAGCAGAAAAGGTTTCCAAGGCCACAAAAAGAAGCTACTAGATATAACTTAACCAGTTACACCTTTTCTCAGTACAGAAATATACTGGTTAGAGAAATATAAAGATTATCTACCAAAAAAAGGAAACATAAAGTGGATTCATTGAGTTAAATGTCTATCCCTTTTTGCATTCACAAGTGAAGATACAGGTGGGAGGGGATGATAAGATCTATAAATTAAGGTCTAAGCATGTAGCTTTATCCTGTTTTTCATAAATGAGAGGGAGAGTAATGGCACACAGATAAATATATAATTTCTTGAGGGGCAAAGTGAATATTAAAATATTGCAAATAAGGCAATTAAAACTATTCAATTTGACAAAGCACTGGACCCAGTTGAATTGCACCATAATTCATGAGGGAAAAAACAAGAGCAAGGGAAACAGAGAAGCCTTTGGCAAAACTATCTGATAGCTCAATAAGAAAAGAATAAAGAAAGCAATTGCATTTGAGTCACTAATAAGCATTCTTACATTTAAGCAAAACAAAATCATTAAAAGAACTAGTTTTCCCAACTTCAATTACTAAGCACAAAAATAAAGATCCACTCAAATCTATGCATTTGTGATTTACCTAAGGGAACTAGTCTGAACTGGGGAATTTAAGATTTATTTTTATTCAGATTTTAAGGAAACACTGATCATTTTATTAGCATGTTACCTAGTGATAATAAAAGCTCACTAATAAGCAAAGTATCCTAGATCACTCTGGATATGAGAGCTAATGATACTGCATTTCAAAAACTGATAAAAAATAGTCAACACACATAAACAGTATCACTTAAAAACATCTTTTTATAGAAATATGTGGTCTTTCCCACAGAAACACCTAATAACCATTATTACATTGAGTACATTTTTTTACAGAGTAGGATAAAACCATTGTAATTCTACACCCTCACGCTACACACAGATCATTTCTCCTTCGCCATTCTCCGCTGTCCCTGGGTGGGGCACCTTGGATTATGCGTCTTTCCCTGTGATTCTGGAGTGACAAAACTCAGCCTCATCCCAGCTATGCCACCAAAATGACTAAGCCCGGTCAGGCCTGTAGAGCAAAGGGGTCCTTTGTGTAAGTTCTCCCCAGCATCCGCATCTTTGTTTCTCTTCATCTCTGTGGCTTTTGTCACCCAGACCTCAGGAGTCTCTCTCCTTCCTAACACAGAAATGGTCGAGTACTTGAAAAGCGTGAATGTTTGTGACGGCACCATTCTCATGGGAATTTCTAGTACACCTTGAGCAAAAAGGCACAGGCAGCAACGTGAAGCCAGGCCTACCATAGTCAGATACTCTGTCTAGTTAAAAGAGAACATAGTGTAGGAACCTAAAGGGAAAGTCTTAAAAAAAAGAAAGGAAACATAAAAGAAAAGGTTACGTTAAAGAAGCACGGAGCTAGATCTACCAGGTAATTTAATGAAGGAGTCAGACAAAGCAGAAGAAAACATGTAATGGTCCCTCCCTTCACATCAGAACTGTCTTAAAAATAGTGCCATCCGCAGTGAGTCGCCAGGTGAGATCTCCAAGGGTGGCTGACCCTTTAGAAAGAGAAAAGGCATGATTTGGTAGATACCTGGAAAACCTCCTCCTGCTCTGAGAGCCAATGGTTCTTTGATTTTCTTAGTCAAAGTCAGGTCATGTCCAGAAACTGTCTATGAACAACGATTACTATATTATCCACTTCAAGTACTTTCACCAATAACCTCAGTGGATCGTTGAAGCTCCTCAAAGAAAATTTTAAACTTCTCTTTACCTTTTAGAAATTTTATACAAAAGAGTAGAGGACGGAATTTTCCCCTTAGAAATGACTCCATGTCTAATACCAAAGCATTGATTTATTATCAAGAACCACAAGCATTCCTTGACAACATATTGCTACATTATTATATTTATAAATATATAATTCACCCCAGAATTGGCATTAACAGTGCATTAAGTATTTTTCTTTCAAGTCGACTCAAGCAAGAACAGAGGTGTATTAATGCAATAATCAACAACCTCAAAATAGCTTAAATCATAACAAGCTTAAACATAACAAGGATTTATTTCTCATATACACACGGTCTACTGCAGTGCTGGGGGAGCTCCAGAGCAACAGTCTTTGATGCAGTAACTCAGAGATCTTATATAATGTTGGTGGCCCATCCTTTAGGTTTTCTATGTAGAAAACCATAGAAACCTTTCTCTGGTTTCTTCTGTTTGCTATGCCATGATAAAAAAGAACTGGAGGATTTTGCATACATTCTTCTATATTTTGGCCCAGAGGTGAAAGACATCATTTCCAGCTCTCACTCATTGGACACATCTAGCCATATAGCCCCAACTGCCTGCAAGATGGCTGGAAATGTGGATGAATAGATGGCATGTTGGATGATCACTGCAATCTAGCTCAGCTGCAATAAAATAAGGGAAGTGGAAGATGAAGAACATTAACCTGAGATTCAAGAAACAAGTTTTGGCTGACGACTTCAAAATCAATCTCTTGGGCTCCAACCTATATGTCCTGCTGCTGCTGCTGCTAAGTCGCTTCAGTTGTGTCCGACCCTGTGTGACCCCATAGACGGTAGCCCACCAGGTTCCCCCATCCCTGGGATTCTCCAGGCAAGAACACCAGAGTGGGTTGCCATTTCCTTTTCCAATGCATGAAAGTGAAAAGTCAAAGTGAAGTCGCTCAGTTGTGTCCGACTCTTTGCGACCCCATGGACTGCAGCCCACCAGGCTCCTCCATCCAGGATTTTCCAGGCAAGAGTAGTGTCTACTTAATAGCTTCTCTTGGATGTCCCACAAAAAGTATATAATCAACATGTCACAAACATTTATGGTTTGTCTGTGCTATATGTTTAGACTAAGGATATAAAAGAGAAGAATGCTGCAACTCCAAGCAAAATCTCTGTACAGTATGGGAATGGCTGTGACGGAGGCAGGCTCCAGGTGTGCTCCCAGGCTACAGATGTTACCCTCTGAAATAAGAATGAATAATATGTTGAATAGATATCTCACTTTGATTGCATGCATATTAAGTGGTACATCAAAACTGTTCTGTGTTTAGTCAATTGAAATTTAAAAGCAATGTTTCAGAGTCTTGTCCTTTGGAAGCAACTTTGTGATAATAGACAGCATCATATTTAACAGGGATGTAAACGATTTGATTAGGCCCTCTCTGGGCAGCCCATGACACTAAACATACTTGA
Organism: Bubalus kerabau; assembly: GCF_029407905.1. Lineage (NCBI taxonomy): Eukaryota > Metazoa > Chordata > Mammalia > Artiodactyla > Bovidae > Bubalus > Bubalus kerabau. Next base: position 18,718,431 of record NC_073626.1, read on the forward strand.
AGAAAAGGCAATAGCAAGTAAAGAAAATTGGAGATTTTTTTTTTATTTTTATCTTTCAATTATGTCATTACTCTGATCTCCAAAACTCTTTTCCTTTGGGAAATATACTTTGATCAGAACTAGAAATAATGTATCACCCAAGTTGCCATAGTATTTTCTTGTGCTGTGTGTGTGCTCAGTAGTTCAGTCATGTTCAACTCTTGCAACACCAAGGACTATAGCCTTCCAGGCTCTTCTAGCCATGGAATTTTTCAGGCAAGATACTGTGGATTGGGTTGCCATTTCCTACTCTTCTTGACCCAGGGACCAAACCAAACTCACATCTCTTGTGTCTCCTGCACTGGCAGGTGGATTCTTTACCACTGTGCCATTTAAACATAGGATTTATATAAGACCTCAGTTGAGCGTAAATTATATATATATATATATATATATATATATATATATATATAATTTATATATATATATATGCTCCTGGATTTTATAAATATTATTATACTACTTGGGAGCATATATAATATTATTATCAAATTATCAGTAAACATTCTTCAATGAAAGATTATAGAAATTTTCACTAGGCATGATTTAACTGGTAGAAAATTATAAGTAGGTTCAAACACAGTTTTTGCTTGAATGATGAACTATATAATCTTAAAAATTACTGAAGTTATTGAGATAGTTCAAATATTAATCTTTTTTCCTTTACCTAGATAGAATATTTACAACTGAAGACTTATGTCCCTTTAGACTGATGCCTCTACCAACATTGATTTAATCTGTCCTTTGCTAACAGCATTAATATATTGACATTTTAAATCAGGAGAAAAAGAACTACTGAGTTGATTTACAAAGATGCCACATCAGTAAGAAAAATGAGTATCCTTGATCCTCCTCCTCTCCTGGTCTCTCCCTCCTCCTCTTCACATTTTTCTTCAGATGCAGATAAGTTTAATGATCAGATATTCCCTGGCCTGGGACTTTTTCTGTAACCCTGCTCCCAGCTAAATCAAATCAAATTTATAGCAGGGCAAAGTGTTCTCTACTGGTGACCCCTATAGTCCATCTTGATGCCTACCCTTAAGGAGTACTTCTTGTCTTAGAGATTGTTCTTTCATTCTCTAACCAAACTTTCTTTTTTATGACTTCAGGGCACTCTCCTCATCCATTACCATGGAAAAGTTTGACATGGTGATTTACAAAACGTAATAGTAACTAAGCCAACCCCCTTTAAGAGAGTAGCAGTGGTACCTGTTAATTACTGAGGGCCTAAAGGGTCCCATCACTTCATGGGAAATAGATGGGGGAACAGTGGAAACAGTGTCAGACTTTATCTTTTTGGGCTCCAAAATCACTGCAGATGGTGACTGCAGCCATGAAATTAAAAGACACTTACTCCTTGGAAGGAAAGTTATGACCAAACTAGACAGCATATTAAAAAAAAGAGACATTACTTTGCCAAAAAAGGTCCGTCTAGTCAAGGCTATGGTTTTTCCAGTAGTCATGTATGGATGTGAGAGTTGGACTGTGAAGAAAGCTGAGCGCCGAAGAAGTGATGCTTTTGAACTGTGGTGTTGAAGAAGACTCTTGAGAGTCCCTTGGACTTCAAGGAGATCCAACCAGTCCATTCTAGAAGAGATCAATCCTGGGTGTTCTTTGGAAGGAATGATGCTAAAACTGAAACTCCGGTACTTTAGCACCTCATGAGAAGAGTTGACTCATTGGAAAAGCCTCTGATGCCGGGAGGGATTGGGGGCAGGAGGAAAAGGAGGCGACAGAGGATGAGATGGCTGGATGGCATCACTGACTTGATGGACTTGAGTTTGAGTGAACTCCAGGAGTTGGTGATGGACAGGGAGGCCTGGTGTGCTGCGATTCACGGGATTGCAAACAGTCGGACACGACTGAGCGACTGCACTGAATTGAACTGAATACGTACTAGGTACACCGAGCTAGGCCCTCTACCACAGAATCTCATTTAATGTTTTAAAAGAGCATAGATAGGTAGTGCGATGCAGGGACTATTCATTATTTTCACAGTTGAAAAAGCTGAGCCTCAGGGAGATGAAGAAACTATTCAAGATCCAGTGTTAGTGCTGGGATTCCAACCCAGGTGACTCCAAAATATAAGCTCTTTTTATTGTATCTTAACAGAAAACAATGGATTTCTAATAATGGAAATTCAAAGACTGTTTTTAAACTTTGCTAACAGCATTAGTATATTGACAGTTTGGTTAGAGACTTTTTCTTGCCCTTTGGGATTTCTTTGTTTTGTTGTATTTTGTTTTTGTTTTGCAGGGTTGGGCAGGGGAGCAGGGTGGTAGGACGGTAGGGGAAGGGCCTTGAATATCAATTACACTTATCCGAGGTCAGGCGCACCACCCGTGATCCCAGGTCAGGTCTTCCTAAACCCAACGGACCAGATATCAGAACAAAACGTGAAGGCAAGAATTTTGTCCTTTTCTTGGAATTGTAAAAGATAAATTATTTTTCATTAAAAATCACTTACAGAAGTGAAATGATGGCATTCATGAACAGGACATTTATATAAGGTAACCGTCAGCAAAAACAGCAGAAAGCACAAAACAGTGCACAGCAGGCTTTCTTCATTTCCCCAGGGACCGTCTCACATTCATCTCTGCTTCCTTGTAGTTAAAGCACCTGAGTTGTCAGACAGACCCCAGTGTGGACCTCCAATAACCCAATAGGGCTCTACTCTCACTGCAAGGCCTTTCATGTTGAGTGTCATTTGCTTCAAGAAAGCATCTGAGAAGGAATTCTCAGATCCAAGCAGATATTTATTATGCAAACATTTTAATACAGCCCTGTAAAATCTCAGTGAAAAAATGTTATATGCTAAGACCATGATGAAGAAGACACAACAGTGTCATAAGACTATTCCCAGCAACCTCTTCTTTGTTTCCAATTAATAGATGGGAAGAAAGAGAATATACATGAAAATGCATGTTGGGGAAATTAGAGATATATCTGAATACCCTCCTCGCAAGGACAGTCCAACCTAGAATGAACAGTATGCCAAGATCCACCTCAGGAAAAACATCAGTCAGAAAGAGATATAATGGTCACTCTTGCTGAGAAGTCACTATGTTTTGGCCACTGTCCCAAGTGCCTCCCGTAATTTCTTTCCAACTTCACAAGTACCCCATGAAATAGGTAAATAGACTCATTTTACAGGTGAGGAAACCAAGGCTCAGAGAAGTCCAGTCTCTGGCTTGATGCCGCTACTGCTGCTAAGTCGCTTCAGTTGTGTCCGACCCTGTGCGACCCCATAGATGGCAGCCCACCAGGCTCCCCCATCCTTGGGATTCTCCAGGCAAAAACAGTGGAGTGGGCTGCCGTTTCCTTCTCCAATGCATGAGAGTGGAAAGTGGAAAGTGAAAGTGAAGCCGCTCAGTCGCGTCTGACTCTCAACGACCCCATGGACTGCAGCCTACCAGGCTCCTCCGTCCATAGGATTTTCCAGGCAAGAGTACTGGAGTGGGGTGCCATTGCCTTCTCCAAGTCTCTGGCTTAAGCACACATAAATGACGGAACTCAGAATCTGACTTTCTACAGTAGTCAACACACTCAGCTTTGATCAATCATTCATTTACCACTTCCAGAAATTTTCCTGTATCACCACCTGAGCAATATCAACTGTACAGTATATATATAGAGAAAGAGAGATTTCAATGTAATTCAACATAAAATATACAATATATAACATATGTGTTATATATTTATAACTATTATACAATTGTGTACATATGTTAATCAATATAATTAAGTATATTCATATATAAATATATGATATAAACAAAGTAATTGTTATTACATATAGCTAACCATTACTGCTTACTGTTTCTTTGACTTAAAGAGAAAACAGTATTACAGACTAAATTGAGACTTAATCTTTTGCACGTTCAGAAGAATTGAAGGAGAACAGAAAAGAGAATCACTTTCTCACTATGTGAATTTTTGTTACTGTCTAATGGTATACTCTTGCACTATCTGAAGTGGTCACTCCAAACACCAGTGCTAGGTGGGAAATATGGCATTATGATGAGTGCTTAAGAGCAAGTCAGACACACTAATTAACTGCAGGCAGAGGAGGGGGAACAAACTCCTCCAGAACTAAAACAGAATGCTGTGCCTAGAATGAAAGCATTCTGAGTATTTAAGAGAGATAGAGCAGCATGATTTGGGATAATCATGGTAGACTTAAAGAAAAGAGATGGGGTTTGAGTTGAAGGTTTTAGGACTCAAAAGCAGAAAAGGAGAGGATGTTCCACACAAGGCGCAGCATGAGTGAAATTAAAGAAAAGAGAATACTCACAAGACTCTAAGAGGAAAGCTGCCTTAAGAGATCAAAATAGACTGGTGTAGCGTACTGGAGAGAGGAAACACTAGTACACTATTTAGATTATTAGATTATAAGAACACATTATGATCAAGATTTAAATGTGACATGGTACCTTTTAGACAACCAATGAGGTTTATTAGCTCACAGAACTTTAGAAAGTTTCTTTCACTTAATCCTCATAATTGCCCTGTGGAGAAGGCATGAATGTTAAGATTTTATATACAGGCATATCTTATTTTACAGTACTTTGCTTTATAGTGCTTTACAGATACTGTGTTCTTTACAAATTGAAGATTTGTGACAACCCTGCATTGAGCAAGTTTATCGATGCCATTTTCTAATAACATTTGCTCACTTCGTGTCTCTGTATCATATTTTGGTAATTCTCACAATATCTCAAACTTTTTTGTTATTATATTTATTATAGTGATCTGTGATTAGTAATCTTTGATGTTACTACTACAATTCTCTGAAGCCTCAGATGACGGTTAGCATATTTTAGCAATAATGTATTTTTTGGTTAACCTATATACATTGTTTTTTAAAACACAATGCTATTACATACTTTCATAGACTACAGTAGAGTATAAGCATAACTTTCATATGCAATTCATGTGATTTTATTACAATATTCACTTTATTGCAGTGGTCTAGAAGTGAACCCATAGTATCTCGAGGTATGCCTGAATAACGAAAAAGACCCCAAAGATGTTCACGCCCTAATCCCTAGAATTTGTGATTAAGTTACAGAACATGGTAATGTACTTTGTAATTACATTTAGTGTGCAAATGTAATTAAGATTATAGACCTCAAAACAGAGAGATTATCCCAGATTATCCAGGGGAACTCAATCTAATCATCTGAGTCCTTAAAAGCTGGCCATTTTCTCTGACTAGGAGAAAAGTTATGGCAGAAGAGGAAGGAAAAGAGATTTCAAGCCTGAGAAAGCAGATGCAACGCTGCTGGCTTTGAGGTATAGGGGTTCACATGCAAGAACCAGAGGGAGCCTTCTAGGAGTCAAGGAAACCCCCAGCTGACGGCCAGCAAAGAAATGGGACCTCAGTGAGTTACAACCATAAGGAACAATATTCTGCCAACAACCTGAACGGACATGGAAACTGATTCTTCCCAGAGCCTGCCAATGAGTCCAATCAGTACTTTGATTTTAAACTTGTTAACCTGGAACAGAAAAACCAGCTGAGCTGGAGAAACCAGTCTACATCTACAAAACTGAGAGAAAATAAACCTGTTTTAAGCCACTGATTGTTTGCTGTTTATTACGGCACCAACAGAAACCTAATACATTTACATTACACAAGTTGCCAAATGTCACAGAGCTAATGAAAGACCAAAATGCAACTCAGATTTAGGTATATCACACTCCAGAATTAATTCTTATGCAGAGACATCACTTTGTTGAAAAAGGTCCGCATAGTCAAAGCTATGGTTTTTCCAGTCATGCACAGATGTGAGAGCTGACCCATAAAGAAAGCTGAGCACCAAAGAATCAATGCTTTCGAACTGTGGTGTTGCAGAAGACTCTTGAGAGTCCCTTGGACTGTAAGGAGATCAAATCAGTCAATCCTAAAGAATTCGGAAGGACTGATGCTGAAGTTGAAGCTCCAATACTAAGGCCACCTAATGCGAAAAACTGATTCACTGGAAAAGACCCTGATGCTGGGAAAGATTGAAGGCAGGAGGAGAAAGGGGCAGCAGAGGATGAAATGGTTGGATGGCATCACTGATTCAATGGACATGAGTTTGAGCAAACTAGGGGAGATAGTGAAGGACAGGCAAGCTTGGCATGGCTGCAGTTCATGAGGTCGCAAAGAACTGGACACGACTTAGCAACTGAACAACAGCAACTGTTACGCTAGGGAAGCCCCTATCACATTTCTCGCTGAACCAGATTACAAAAGTGCTATTTACGACCACAGAAGCCAACTCACCACCACGTGTGGAGCTGTTTGGAAAAGGAGGAACCATGGGAGGAGGACTCGAACTGACATATCCCACTCCTCAGAGCAAAGAGCTTTGTCTCTCCTCTCTTTGGTGCCTTCCCTTGGTAAGTCATGAATCACAAAAAAATAATAAAAATAATAAAAGTGAGGTTTTTCTACCATTCAACTTCTTGGGGGAATTTTGAAAATTATAAACTTAATTTTTGAGTGTTGGAGTTCACTTAAGCTTCAAGAAGGAGTGATGATACTAGATAATTTTCACTTCAAGAGCAGGCAGTTGTGGAAGAGTTGAGAGCTATTATCCTTGGAATAAAAATTAAACTTACCATGTAGAATTACAGTAATAGCAGTGACTAAATCAAAACTCACAAACGACAGTATATGATTTAAAAAAATTGTAAACCCATGAGTGCTTATTCATTGAGAAATTATTTCAAATATACCTCATGCAACTTACAATCATTCTATGAAATAGAAAGTATTATCCCAGGTTTGCTACCGAAGAGAAAAAATGAGACTCCAAACTGTTAAGCAGCTTGTCCAAAGTCATACTATTAGCACATAACCACTGGACGTGAGTCTGAGTGAACTCCGGGAGTTGGTGATGGACAGGGAGGCCTGGCGTGCTGCGATTCATGGGGTCGCAAAGAGTCGGACATGACTGAGCGACTGAACTGAACTGAACATAAGATTTAAGGTTCCTAACCTGTGGACTCTGTACTATTTCCACAGTATCACCCCGTGGCACTGAGGAAAAGAAAGTATGATTGTTAAATGACTTGACAGAGTTGTCCTCAAAATCAACTGGAAAGTCATGCAGGAATAGGTTGTATAAAGATAAACCTGTCATCAGTATGCAACATGACCTTGGTCCTAGGTCACCTCATTCTCTGTGCCCCAACAAGGAGAGACTCTCTGGGGGGTTCCCTTCACTTTTTGTTGTTACCTGAAATTCCAGGATCACAAAGTAATTTTAGTTTTAGCATCCAATTCTCATTTTAAAAATGCCTAAAACATATGTGCCTCTTAATAGTGAAACATTATATTATGTTAGTAAATAAGGATAGTGGGGAAAGAAGCAGAAGGAATTAGGGGTAGCTTTGTTTTTTAAAATCTTGGTCCTCCTCCAAACTTGCACTCATCTGAACAGAGCCAGCACCTCCTTAGGGATCGTGGCTCTGAAGTAGAAGGCAGGCACACGTGTCCAACCAAAATCATTGGAAGCAGCTGTTCAGCCAACTGTGTTTATCCTTTCCTGGGGCTCCTTGCTCAGGGTAAGAAATGGTGTGGACAGATGAAAAGATGCTGCCCTGGCACTTCTGAAATGTGCTGAATTGCACCAGAAAAAAAGCAGCTAAAGTGTCAGAGTCAACTCTCCAGGGAAAATACAACTCTCAGCCACGGAAAATGGAAAACAATGAAAGCCAGGCAAGAGAAATTCTCCTGGTCAAACACTGACATTTGATACACAGGTTCTGTGGATGTTTGCTAAACAGCGATGGAATAATTTCCTATTCATGCTGTTGCTATCTCAGCAACTGACATACAGGAAGAGAACTACAGTGATGGAGATTTCTAGAAAACAGAATTGAGTAGGATGCATTGTCAATGGGGCAGACTATAGAGCAGGGTCAGCTACTCCACGTTCAAGGTCAGGAGGCAGGGCCAGTAAGACGGTAGGTGTTGCAAGAGGGCATCAGAGGGCAGACACACTGAAACCATAATCACAGAAAACTAGCCAATCTGATCACATGGACCACAGCCTGGTCTAACTCAATGAAACTAAGCCATGACGTGTGGGGCCACCCAAGACGGACGGGTCATGGTGGAGATGTCTGACAGAATGTGGTCCACTGGAGAAGGGAATGACAGACCACTTCAGTATTCTTGCTTTGAGAACCCCATGAACAATATGAAAAGGCAATATGATAGGATACTGAAAGAGGAACTCTCCAGGTCAGTAGGTGCCCAATATGCTACTGGAGATCAGTGGAGAAATAACTCCAGAAAGAATGAAGGGATGGAGCCAAAGCAAAAACAATACCCAGTTGTGGATGTGACTGGTGATACAAGCAAGGTCCGATGCTGTAAAGAACAATATTGCATAGGAACCTGGAATGTTAGGTCCATGAATCAAGGCAAATTGGAAGTGGTCAAACAGGAGATGGCAAGAGTGAACGTCGACATTCTAGAAATCAGCAAACTAAAATGGACTGGAATGGGTGAATTTAACTCAGATGACCATTATATCTACTACTGCAGGCAGGAATCCCTTAGGAGAAATGGAGTAGCCATCATGGTCAACAAAAGTACTTGGATGCAATCTCAAAAACGACAGAATGATCTGTTTGTTTCCAAGGCAAACCATTCAATATCACAGTAACCCAAACCTATGCCCCAACCAGTAACGCTGAAGAAGCTGAAGTTGAACAGTTCTATGAAGACCTACAAGACCTTTTAGAACTAACACCCAAAAAAGATGTCCTTTTCATTATAGGGGACTGGAATGCAAAAGTAGGAAGTCAGGAAGCACCTGGAGTAACAGGCAAATTTGGCCTTGGAGTACAGAATGAAGCAGGGCAAAGGCTAATAGAGTTTTGCCAAGAGAACACACTGGTCAGAGCAAGCACTCTCTTCCAACAACACAAGAGAAGACTCTACACCTGGACATCACCAGACAATCAACACTGAAATCAGATTGATTATATTCTTTGCAGCCAAAGATGGAGAAGCTCTATACAGTCAGCAAACACAAGACCGGGAGCTGACTGTGGCTCAGAACATGAACTCCTTATTGCCAAATTCAGACTTAAATTGAAGAAAGTAGAGAAAACCATTAGGCCATTCAGGTATTACCTAAATCAAATCACTTATGATTATACAGTGGAAATGAGAAATAGATTTAAGGGACTAGATCTGATAGGTAGAGTTCCTGATGAACTACAGACGGAGGTTCGTGACATTGTACAGGAGACAGGGATCAAGACCATCCCCATGGAGAAGAAATGCAAAAAAGCACAATGGCTGTCTGGGGAGGCTTACAAATAGCTGTGAAAAGAAGAGAAGTGAAACGCAAAGGAGAAAAGGAAAGATATAAGCATCTGAATGCAGAGTTCCAAAGAATAGCAAGGAGAGATAAGAAAGCCTTCCTCAGCGATCAATGCAAAGAAATAGAGGAAAACAACAGAATGGGAAAGACTAGAGATCTCTTCAAGAAAATTAGAGATACCAAGGGAACATTTCATGCAAAAATGGGCTCAATAAAGGACAGAAATGGTATGGACCTAACAGAAGCAGAAGATATTAAGAAGAGATGGCAAGAATATACAGAACTGTATATAAAAGATCTTCATGACCGAGATAATCACGATGATGTGATCACTCACCTAGAGCCAGACATCCTGGAATGTGAAGTCAAGTGGGCCTTAGAAACCATCACTGCTAACAAAACTAGTGGAGGTGATGGAATCCCAGTTGAGCTATTTCAAATCCTAAAAGATGATGCTGTGAAAGTGCTGCACTCAATATGCCAGCAAATTTGGAAAACTCAGCAGTGGCCACAGGACTGGAAAAGGTCAGTTTTCATTCTAATCCCAAAGAAAGGCAATGCCAAAGAATGCTCAAACTACTGCACAATTGCACTTATCTCACACGCTAGTAAAGTAATGCTCAAAATTCTCCAAGCCAGGCTTCCGCAATACGTGAACCGTGAACTTCCAGATGTTCAAGCTGGTTTTAGAAAAGACAGAGGAACCAGAGATCAAATTGCCAACATCCGCTGGATCATCGAAAAACCAAGAGAGTTCCAGAAAAACACGTATTTCTGCTTTATTGACTATGCCAAAGCCTTTGATTGTGTGGATCACAATAAACTGTGGAAAATTCTTCAAGCTGTGGGAATACCAGACCACCTGACCTGCCTCTTGAGAAACCTATATGCAGGTCAGGAAGCAACAGTTAGAACTGGACATGGAACAACAGACTAGTTCCAAATCAGGAAAGAAGTACGTCAAGGCTGTATATTGTCACCCTGCTTATTTAACTTTTATGCAGAGTACATCACGAGAAATGCTGGGATGGAAAAAGCAAAAGCTGGAATCAAGATTGCCGGGAGAAATATCAATAACCTCAGATATGCAGATGACACCACCCTTATGGCAGAAAGTGAAGAGGAACTAAAAAGGCTCTTGATGAAAATGAAAGAGGAGAGTTGAAAAAGTTGGCTTAAAGCTCAACATTCAGAAGACTAAGATCATGGCATCTGGTCCCATCACTTCATAAGAAATAGATGGGAAACAGTGAAAACAGTGGCTGATTTTGTATTTTGGGGCTCCAAAATCACCACAGATGGTGATCACAGCTGTGAAATTAAAAGACACTTACTCCTTGGACAGACTTAGGTGGCTTAGAGGGTCAAGGATCTTCCTGTGATGCAGGAGACCTGGGTTCAATCCCTGGGTCGGGAAGATCCCCTGGAGAAAGAAATGGCAACCCACTCCAGTATTCTTGCCTGGAAAATCCCATGGATGGAGGAGCCTGGCGGGCTACAGTCCATGGGGCCACAAAGAGTCCGACATGACTGAGCGACTTCACTTTCACTTTATTCCTTGGAAGGAAAGTTATAACCAACCTAGATAGCATATTCAAAAGCAGAGACATTACTTTGCCAACAAAGGTCCGTCTAGGCAAGACTATGGTTTTTCCAGTGGTCATGTATGGATGTGAGAGTTGGACTGTGAAGAAAGCTGAGTGCCAAAGAATTGCTGCTTTTGAACTGTGGTGTTGGAGGAAACTCTTGAGAGTCTCTTGGACTGCAAGGAGATCCAACCAGTCCATCCTAAAGGAGATCAGTCCTGGGTGTTCTTTGGAAGGACTTATGCTAAAGCTGAAACTCCAATACTTTGGCCACCTCATGTGAAGAGTTGACTCATTGGAAAAAACCCTAATGCTGGGAGGGATTGGGGGCAGGAGGAGAAGGGGACGACAGAGGATGAGATGGCAGGATGGCATCACTGACTCGATGGACGTGAGTTTGAGTGAACTCCGAGAATTGGTGATGGACAGGGAGGCCTGGCATACTGCGACTCATGGGGTAACAAAGAGTCAGACTCAACTGAGCAACTGAACTGAACTGATAGAGCAGGGTCACAGCCCAGAGGAGGAAAGGGTAAGTCAAAAAGAGTTATTCCATGCTTGTCAGCCTGTTCTGGGCCATCCTACTTTTCCTGTTCTTTTCTTGCAAATGCTCCCTGCATCACTTGTCCTCAAACTTTTTGTCTCAAGCTACATTTAAACTCTCAAAAATTACTGAGGACCTGCAAAGAGTTTCATTTTATGTGGGCTGTAATCAATTTACATTTAACACTAGAAATTATAATTTTAATATATTTAATTATTAATTCATTAAAAAATAACAACACTAAACTCATCATATGTTAATAAAAAGTAGATTTAAGAAAAAATCATTATATTTCCCTAAACAAAAAATAACAAGAAGAGAGGCAATAATTTACAGTTTCACAAATCTGTTTAATATTTAGCATAACATAAGATAGCAGGATTGTAATATTTGCTTATACATTCGGTCTGTTGCACATAAGTCATGTGACCTCTAGAAAATTCCAGTGTATACTCATGAGAAAATAAGAGTCATAACTACAAATAATATCTTAGCATTATTGTAACAGTAGTTTTGACCTCATGGACTCCTAAGAGTTGTTGGGACCCCCTAGTGTTCCTAGATAATGCTCTGAGAACCACTGTCCTACACTCTACCTTTATTCTGATTCTGGAATCAGAACTTTGTTAACTCCTGAATCCCTTCTGGACCTGAAAAATCACTTGTGCAATGTCAGAGTTCCAGAAAGTGCCTGGTTATCTAGTTCAACTTTTTCATTCATTAAATAAATTATTTTCCACCATATATCATGCACTGTTCTAGCAGTAGGAAAATAGCAATGAATTAAAATAGTTACAGAATTTTGAGGCAGAAGGGAATCTGAAAAAAATAAACAACAAGAGGAAAAAAGGTAATCTCAGATAGTAACAAGTATTTTAACTGTAACAAAAAGTCAAGGTAATCAAATTACTCTTGGGGTTGGAGAGTTTTATGACTTGCTCAAGATCATGCATAGTTAATTAGTAAGAAGCAAGAATAGAACAGAGTGCACAAAAAATTAAAGTTGATAATTATTTGGGATATTGAGTAGCGCAGTTGGCTTTTCTAATCATTAGAAAATTATTGAAAGTACTTTTACTGATTTTTTTCTCTAAATTATGTCATTTGACTTTTATCAAAAAACCTGATCACCAGGTAGTTGACCCATAATTCTTTTAAGTTGTCTCAAATCCTCTGTAAAGATGAAAATCAGGATAGAAATAAATATCTTAAACCTTGAATATTATATTTGAATATGTCAGGGAATAAAGGTCATATAACATAGACCTATGAGCCCACAAAATCACCCCCAGGAAACAGAGTTCCCTGCATACACATAACTGGCCCCAAATTTTACCTTGGGTATACCCCACAATAACTTTTGTTCTGTGTAATCCCATCTACCCCAGCAATCCTGGGCACCACCCTGACTACTTTTTTGGTAGGTGCACTCTTCAAACTTCTATGATAGTAAAATACTTATATAGAAAACTGCACAACTGGCTCAATGAATTTTCCAAAACCAAACACTCCTGTATAATGAGCACTTAGATTATGAAGAGAGTCCTGTTACCAGAAGCCCAGAAACTGCTTTTGTACTTGCTTTCAGAAAATACGACTCACCAATGGTAAACAATATTCTGGCCTCTAACAACATAGCTTGCTCTTTTGTACTTTGTATCAGTGGAATCATATAGCATGAACTCTTTTGTGTCTGGCTTCTTGAGCTCAATATTTTGCTAGTGACATTCATTTATATTGTTGCATGGTTGTAGATCATTTATTTTCATTTTTATAAACACATCTTGTTGTGTGAATATGCTACAATTTATTCATCCAGATGGACATGTGAATAGCTTCCAACTTGGGGTTATTATGAATAACTCTGCTATGTTTACTCTAATTCATTTCTTTCAGTAAATGTATGTATATGTTTAGTATTATATATATTTATTAACCATTTACATTTATTAAAATATTAATATATTTTAAAAACTTTGGTCATAATGCATACTTACCTTCACACTTAGTAAATACTGTCAGTTTCTAAAGTGGCTATTTCAATTTATACTTTCACCAACAGAATATGAGACTTCTTGAAAATCTCTTTTTTTCCATTAAAATTGGAGGTGTTTGCCTACTATTTTCTCAGGGCCATATTCTCTACCATTGAATGTCATAAGCAACTCAATGGTTAGTGTCTAAAGTTTATATTACCCACCATTCCAGGAGTACTGATATCCTAATATAGAGTTATTGGATTTGTCATATCTTAACCAAAAAGATTCTTAAATAATAAGACATCAAATATTAATTAACAAGTTGGGAGTAAAAGGAGGGCTTAGGTTCTAGTTCCCTAATCATGTGCTCAGATCTCCTATCACTCTGCAACAAATGTAAGGCTGGTTCAGATTCTTGGCATCAAGACAGAGCCACTGCACGACATATGGGCTACTCAAGGCCCATATGAAGAGACACCCACCTGTAAGCCCAGGTGCCCTAAGCTGTAGTCACCACTCAAAGAAAATACATCACGGCCTGAGTCATTCAGTCTTCCAGTCAGGCTATGCCCGTAAAAGGCCAAGGATGAATGCAACATCAGCCGTATTTCAAGCCATCAAGACTTAACTTCACATAGTCTTGTTCCCACAAAAATCTCAATCTCTTAAATTTTATTGTATTCCCTCAGTCCCAGTCTTTCTTAATTCTTTTATTTTATTTTATTTTATTTTATTTTATTTTATTTTATTTTATTTTTAAACTTTACAATATTGTATTGGTTTTGCCAAACATTGAAATGAATCCGCCACAGGTATACATGTTCCCAAAAGGTACAAATGACTGCATTCCAAGAAGGCTCTCAACAGGCTGTCCTTATAACCCTGAGTGTGGGTAAATTTTGTCAATGTGGAGGATTAAATCTCAAGCAACGCTGTGCATCAATGCAGCAGTTTTTAGAGCCTTAAAGGGCCCTTCACTTAGGAAAATAGCACACACTACACCCTCCTCCCTCCCACCTCACCCCACTGGCATTTTTCCCTCTCCCCTCAACCCTCCATGATAGCCCTCCACTTTGGAAATTAGTTCTTGTACACATCAATGTTCATTTAAATCAATCCAGTACTATCCCAAAGGCCCATGAATGTTAAAACCTCATCTAATTAAGAAATGGCAGATATATGACACCTGTTAAACATCTAAGCTGGTGAAGGAAATTTAAGAAGCTTGGGAATAAATATGTGGGTACCGGGGTGCTTATAAACAACTCCACATGGACACTTCTGCTTAAAAATGAGGACAGCTCCATTGGTTCACACCGTTAAATACTCCTTATTCAAATAGCAGAAAGTTCCAAACATCAGAGAATTTCCCAGCCATGCAATAGCTGTTTGGGAAGCAATTTGCCAGATGTCTCTGAGAGTTAACTCACTCTAGGTCCCAATGCAATCAGGCCTCTAGTTAACAGCTTCAGAGCCATTAAAATCTTAGTACCAGTTGTCTGGTGCAATATCCTTTATCCAGAAATGGTCCCTGCATGACATTAGAGAGGAAAACAATGAGCAGCCTGGCACTGGTGCTAATAAACTCAAATCTTATCTCCAATTGTAAAGCCTGTAAATGGGAGAAATTATTCCCCATCATAAATGGGCCATTAATATACATTTACTGCAATCAATGGTCAAGACTTTTCACTAAAAAGAAACATCAGAGATCATTCAGAAAAGGAGTAAAGGCTAATAAAGCTGCCATCATTCTTTAGAACTTTAAAGAATAGGATTAGGCTTCTGAAACGTCACTGAGCATACCCTGGCCCATCTTTTTCCAAGGAGTGAAATAAATAAAAGCAAAATATTCACCATCTGGGGAAAGAATTACTAGGAAGACATATGACAAGGATCAGTATTGGAAGGAACCACATATTTTAATTACATATACAAGTGACTTGGTACCGAGGACAAGATTTGCAGATTACATTAAACAGGGAGGGAGACAGAGCACAGTAAATAATAAGCTACCCAAATGCCAAGCAGCAGCCTAGGATTTACATTATTACATGTTATATGTGGGCTTAGAAGATGGAAAATGCAGATAAGTGTAAATAACTGTCAAATAATGTGCCGGGTAGCCAAGAAATATAGCAAGTCAATTTGAGACCAGGGGAACGGTGCTGCAGCATTTATGATCAGGAGGGGAAGCAAACACAGGCTGGTCACCCCCAAAACAAGCTTCCAAGGAAGCCAGAAATGTTTCTGCACAGATTAGGATGGAAGGAAAAATCAACTATGCCTTGTACACAAACATCCACCTAATACTTTTAAGCACAAAGGCACTGGCATCTCCATCTAATTCATTGGTCATGTGTAGGTACTGTTTATTTGGTACTAAAAAGGAGCATGGGGTTCTGGGGCTGGCTATATTTATTCCATATATATTCCATATATATGGCTATATTCCAAAGAGTTGGACACAACTGAGTGACTGAACTGAACTGACTGAATATGACTTAATAGACAATAGCCTGATTATTATAGAGTCATTGTTAAGAGTAGTTGCTAAGGACTTATGATCTAGATTGATTTCCTGAGTGTGGATCCTTGCTTCCCCACTTACTAGCTTTACTTATTTCCTTTACTGGCCAGTTGATCAACCATGGTCAAGTTTTTTCATATCTCCAGGCCTCAATTTTCTCATCTGTAAAATGATAAACCAGTGACGTCCCTCACATTTATTAGAGGACCTACTAGCCAACCTTTATGACAAATGGCCATGGAGAGCTTTGTCAGGGCTGAGACCCCTCTTTATTGCGGTGGTCCCAGCATACGCCAGTGCCTGGGCACATGTACTTCACAAACTACGGAAACAGTTATGATTCATTGAATGAATGCTTACATCCTTTGTGGCACATTCAGTAAATTCCTTGTTCAAATCTCTTTTGGAAAAGAGTCTTATACAGTTTCAAATATATATTTTCCAATGGAAGTCTGGCAGTCAAGGAAAAATCTGATTCATGATTCATTCAAGAGAGAAAATTGATTTTAGTTATCAGGGTGTTTCTTGCCAAAATACCTCAAAGTTCAGGATATTTTAAAAGCCACTTACTTAGAATCCCTCCTTAGAAGACAATGTGCTTTGCTGTCAGTTAATAAGGCATTTTCACATTTGCTATTTCAATCTGCACTACAGTCATTGGAGTTAAAAATTGTTGTTAACAAACCATCCATTGTATAGATGAGAAACTCAAAACTTGGATAAGTGAAATGACTTACATAGGTCAGATGGTCATTTTCTTAATTGTACAAATATTTCATATAAAAAACAAGAATAAGGAGTCTCTAATATGACTGACAGAAGCAGAATATATTAAGAAGAGGTGGCAAGAATACACAGAAGAACTGTACAAAAAAGATCTTCATGACCCAGATAATCACAATGGTGTGATCACTCACCTAGAGTCAGACATCCCGGAATGTGAAGTCAAGTGGGCCTTAGAAAGCATCACTACGAACAAAGCTAGTGGAGGTGATGGAATTCCAGTTGAGCTATTTCAAATCCTGAAAGATAATGCTGTGAAAGTGCTGCACTCAGTATGCCAGCAAATTTGGAAAACTCAGCAGTGGCCACAGGACTGGAAAAGGTCAGTTTTCATTCTAATCCCAAAGAAAGGCAATGCCAAAGAATGCTAAACTACCGCACAATTGCACTCATCTCACACGCTAGTAAAGTAACACTCAAAATTATCCAAGCCAGGCTTCAGCAATACGTGAACCGTGAACTTCCTGATGTTCAAGCTAGTTGTAGAAAAGACAGAGGAACCAGAGATCAAATTGTCAACATCCACTGGATCATGGAAAAAGCAAGAGAGTTCCAGAAAAACATCTATTTCTGCTTTATTGACTATGCCAAAGCCTTTGACTGTGTGGATCACAATAAACTGTGGGAAATTCTTCAAGAGATGGGAATAAGCAGACCACATGACCTGCCTCTTGAGAAATTTGTATGCAGGTCAGGAAGCAACAGTTAGAACTGGACATGGAACAACAGACTGGTTCCAAATAGGAAAAGGAGTACGTCAAGGCTGCATATTGTCACCCTGCTGATTTAACTTATATGCAGAGTACATCATGAGAAACGCTGGGCTGGAAAAAGCACAAGCTGGAATCAAGATCACCAGGAGAAATATCAATAACCTCAGATATGCAGATGACACCACCCTTATGGCAGAAAGTAAAGAAGAACTAAAAAGCCTCTTGATGAAAGTGAAAGAGGAGAGTGAAAAAGTTGGCTTAAAGCTCAACATTCAGAAGACTAAGATCATGGCATCTGGTCCCATCACTTCATGGCAGATAGATGGGGAAACAGTGGAAACAGTGTCAGACTTTATTTTGGGGGGGCTCTAAAATCACTGCATATGGTGATTGCAGCCATGAAATTAAAAGACGCTTACTCCTTGGAAGAAAAGTTATGACCAACCTAGATAGCATATTCAAAAGCAAAGATATTACTTTGCCAACAAAGTTCCATCTAGTCAAGGCTATGGTTTTTCCCATGGTCATGTATGGATGTGAGAGTTGGACTGTGAAGAAGGCTGAGCACCGAAGAATTGATTCTTTTGAACTGTGGTGTTGGAGAAGACTCTTGAGAGTCCCTTGGACTGCAAGGAGATCCAACCAGCCCATCCTAAAGGAGACCAGTCCTGGGTGTTCATTGGAAGGACTGATGCTGAGGCTGAAACTCCAACACTTTGGCCACCTCATGCGAAGAGCTAACTCATTGGAAAAGACCCTGATGCTGGGAGGGATTGGGGGCAGGAGGAGAAGGGGACGACAGAGGATGAAATGGTTGGATGGCATCACCGACCCAATACACATGAGTTTGGGTGAATTCCAGGAGTTGGTGATGGACAGGGAGGCCTGGCGTGCTGCGATTCATGAGGTTCCAAAGAGTTGGACACAACTGAGTGACTGAACTGAACTGACTGAATATGACTTAATAGACAATAGCCTGATTATTATAGAGTCATTGTTAAGAGTAGTTGCTAAGGACTTATGATCTAGATTGATTTCCTGAGTGTGGATCCTTGCTTCCCCACTTACTAGCTGGGTGACTTCAGGAAAGTTATTACAGTTAAAAATTTTAATGCTTAGCTGCCAGGTCTGTGAAATTACAATAATAATACTACCTACTTCATAACATTATTGTGAATATGAAAGAGATCACACATTTAAAGTAATTAGTAGGTAGAATGTACTCAGTGAATCCAAGCCATGGAGTATGAAGAAAAAACATCTTAAAAATGGACTAAAACAGACCAGAAATATACATTTAACAAATGTACAATGAGGCTCAAAGAAGAAATATTTTTGAAAAATTTTATAACATAATCTAAAGATAAGAGAACAGAACAAGATACAAAACTCTACATTCAGTATTACTTTGTTTATAAGCAACACAAAATGTGATGAAAAGATTGGAAAGATAACTTCTAAGTATTTGTGATATTCAGTACCTTCGTGGAGAAATTATTGATGAATACTGACTTCCTATCTCAAGGATCTTACCAGGAAAGATGAGCCCTTCAGGCAAACCATCTCCATTTATTTAACCAATGGTAATACTGTTAATTCGGAGAAGGCAATGGCACCCCACTCCAGTACTCTTGCCTGGAAAATTCCATGGATGGAGGAGCCTGGTAGGCTGCAGTCCATGGGGTCGCTAAGAGTCGGACACGACTGAGCGACTTCACTTTCACTTTTCACTTTCATGCATTGGAGAAGGAAATGGCAACCCACTCCAGGGTTCTTGCCTGGAGAATCCCAGGGACGGGGGAGCCTGGTGGGCCGCCGTCTATGGGGTCACACAGAGTCGGACACAACTGAAGCGACTTAGCAGCAGCAGCAGCAGCAATACTGTTAATTACTTCAAGTTTGCCTCACACTTCAGCAATAGGATCAAACTGACCTAGCATTGGCATGGTGAAGGGATGTGTGCTTAATTAGTGAACTCTGCAAAGAGCTCAGCATTACAAGAACACCATCCCTCTAAAGGAGGGTCTTTACTAGCTTATGTCCTATTAGTACATCTCTGATCACTGGACATATAAAACAAGAAATCAAGACTTTAAAATTGAAACACAACTTTGGTTGTTGTTCAGTCACTCAGTCATGTCCAACTCTTTGTGACCACCTGGACAGCAGCATGCCAGAACTTCCCTGTCCTTCACCATGTCCCGGGAGCTTGCTCAAACTCATGTCCATTGAGTTGGTGATGCCATCCAACCAACTTGCCCTCTGTCATCCCCTTCTCCTCCTGCCTTCAATCTTTCCCAGCATCTGGGTCTTTTCCAATGAGTCGGCTCTTCGCATCAGGTGGCCAAAGTATTAGAGCTTTAGCATCAGTCCTTTCAATGAATATTCAGGGTTGTTTTTCTTTAGGATTGACTGGTTTGATGTCCCTGCAGCCCAGGGGACTCTCAAGAGTCTTCTCCAGCATCCCAGTTCAAAAGCATCAATTCTGCACAGCTTCCCAAGAGGTTCAGTGGTAAAGAATCCACCTGCCAATGCAGGAAACACAGGAGACGCAGGTTCAATCCCTGAGTTGAGAAGATCCCCTGAAGCAGGAAATGGTAACCCACTCCAGTATTCTTGCCTGGAAAATTCCATGGACAGAGTCTGGTGGGCTACAATCCATAGGATCACAAAGACTTGGACATGACTGAGTGACAGAGCATGCATGCATAAAACTTCTTTAATGCATGCTTGTGAAAACACAGGTCCAGAGCAGTTACTTGACTGGACAAGATCCAGCAGCTGGCTAAACGTGCAGCCTGATCAAGAGTCCAAATCTCAGAATTTGCAGGTCCCTGAATTTGTCCCAAGCATCCTGATGTCCAAATGGAAGTACACCAATATATTCACAAAATCACCTTTAACCATAAATTAAAAGGGAAAAAGACACAGGTTTCATCAGAGACAACAAAAACAAGGTATTTAACTCCATAATAGCTTTGCAATAAATCATCAAAGTTGCTTTACCTTTATATTCAAATGAAAACAATATTTAAAACCAAACCAAACACACAAACAAACAAAAAACCCAAATCCCTTATAATGCAGTTTATGCATAGGTAACAGTTACATTCTTATCTTTCAAGGTCACAAATATCCATAGTGCCATTTGGTCATCAAAAAACGGTAATGGAAAGAGAACAAATACTATTACACATAACAATTACATTTTTCTGAAGAACAAGGTAATAAAACTTGCATAATCTCAGAGATCTTTTTTTTTTTAATTACAAAAGTAAGATACTCCAAATCCCCTTTTCATGAACTTTTCAAATAAAAGGTTGGCTCACAATCATATAGACAAGCAATGTGGGCAGAATAATTAAGATTCATGACTATAAAGATCTAGAAATGACCCATTCTTCTAGCAATGAGGACTAATAGAGTAATTGTGAAAAAAAACAGGGACACTGCCCTGGAAGGAGGAGGGAAAAGATTGAGATCTAATAGCTTTGGTCTCTGAAGACTAAAATGGTTCTGCATGCAGATTTGATATGCAGAGCCCACTCCCCTACTGCCGTGCTGCTCAGAGGGAAGGTGCAGTTTGCATTTAAGAAATAACCCTAGTTCTAAAATCTGAACAGCAATTAAGATTTAATAGCTTCTAGGAAGGTCACTTTGGCATCTAGCTTGTCTCCACAAGAAGAACCTGCTTTCATGGCTCCCAAATTCTCTACCCAAGGCTGCTGTCCAATCTTAGAAACAGAGATCTGAGTATTTAAGAGTCACGTCAATTACATGAAAAATGAAGGAGTCCCTTTTCACCTTGATAGCAAGCCACATAAGTACAGGTGATGTGGTCACCTGGTAATTCACTTCTTCATCAAAGAAAATGAAAATCTTAAAGAATGAAGGACATACCTTGGAAGATGACAAGGAATAATAACTGCAAGCTTTACAGCTATGATAACCAGGCAGCATAAATACAAGTTGAAAGAAATAGACCTAAGAAAGTATTTTACACATTAAAAAAAAATTCTTAATTGCCTTCCATGCAAGATTGTTAAGGCAAAAACCAGGACCATTTACAAGGCAATTAGGTATTATCCTGGGGAAAACATAACATTAAAAAGAAATTACACTCAATTGTTCAAAGCCTTTTCTTGTGCCCTGTAGGGTCCAGTTCTTTAAATGTGCTGTTGAGGAGCTGACCTTCTAGAGATATCTGATGAGGTTCCACAAGCCAAGCCACTGATGGCAGAAGATGAAGCTTTATTACAGGATGAAAACAGCCCAACTCTGCTGCTTGCTGCAGACCTGAAGTGCCCCTAAATATAATTGGAGCGTTTTCCCCATCTGAATTCCAACATTACTGCCTGTCACTGACAAGCAACAAACAGAAGACAAATATTATACAGAAATTCCAAGGACACACAAATAAATTGAGAGTTGATTTTAAAACATGAAGGTTGAGCGAAGGTAAAGAAAAAAAGAGAATTGAACAGCAGAGACATTGCCTGACTCTATCAACCCCTCCAATCATCTGCTTTCCTTAGGGCACCCTTCACTCTCAGCTGAATCCTCTCATTCCATAATTTCTCACATTTGAGCCCATTAAATAAAACCCAGGGCCTAGTGTTGAGAATGCTTGCTGATATGGCTCACTTGGGGCTTTATAACTGGAAACTCTGTAGAACCTGTACAAAACTCTGTACAAAACTCTGTACAAAATTCGTACAACTGGTCACAAATTCCACCATTCTAACGAGGATGCTGTGCTTGGTATTCTTATTCCCTGGAGTATGTGTTGGTGTTGTTCATTCTATTATCTGCCCCCATTTCCAAGCTCCCCTAGTTTCCCTGAATCACTGTTTTCTCCTGTTTTATCTTCCACTAATTCACTGGGTCAACATATGCCACTGTTTTCCAAGCAGTAAAATATCTGTATTCCATGCACATTTGTTCTGAGCATGGAGTCAAAGTGAAATTCTGTTGGCCAGTACATTTTTAAGGTTACTACCAGCTCCATCCTTTGGGGGCATATCAATCTGAACTACTACGACTAGTACAAATGAAACTAAAATGGAATGTAATTCCAGAATATCATGACTCATTTTAGATTATGGTTGGAAAGATCAAGGGTAAGGGGGAGTAATAGATTTGTCAGAACAGGTTTTCTTAGGAGCTTTAGCTATGCTATAATTGTGCAATAATTATGCAATAATTGGAGAAGGAAATAGCAACCCACTCCAGTATTCTTGCCTGGAGAATCTCACGGACAGAGGAGCCTGGTAGGCTACAGTCCCCGGGGTTGCAAAGAATCGGACACAACTGAGCGACTTCACCACCACCAATTATGCGATAACGAAAAGCTGTATAGAGCAATGATGAAGATCAAATATCAGACAACTTGGATTTCAATCCCAGCATCCTTGACCATAATATTAGTATACTGTATAATGATTGAGATAATCTCTTAAAAGGCAAGTATAATGCAGATACAATGCTAAGAACTTAACAAATATTAGCTGTGCTAAGAAAGTGTTAAAGAAAAATGAAGTAGAATTAAGGTTCATTTACCAATATACTAGAAAATTAGTGAAAGCTCAATACATTCAAGTTTCTAGAGCAGAGCTCAGATCTTCTGGAGGGCTTGTTAAAACTTGGATTGCTAAACCTCAGCTCCAGAGTAACTACTTTGGTAAATCTAGGGTGGGGCCCGAGACTGCACTTCTAACAAGTTCGCAGATGGTGGTGATGCTGCTGGTCTGAGCACTCCATACTGAGACTGCTGTGATAGCAAAAGGAGAGAAAGCTGATTCCCTGCTAGGCACCCACCGTGCGTCCGTCACCCTGCACACCTATGATATTTAGCTCACCAAAAACCATTGATCTTGCTCTTCAGATATTAAAACCATATTTCTAAGCCAGTCATAAATAACTGCCATTCAGTTCTAAAAAGTTGGCTGCTATGGAGATAATCTCCTGGGCAAGAAAATTATTTGCAGTTATATACATATTTTTGAATCCATCCTGGCCTATTTTGAATCAGTCGTTCTACTTAATAAACAGACTTTTTATCTGTTAGTATGCTTTGGAGGTTAAATAATACTCTACTTAACCCTCCAAGATTTATTTGCCAAAGAATTTGTCATATCTAAATGAAAAGGAACACAGGGGAGAGAGATAAGTAATAGGTTGGGAAATTAAGCGCATAATAAAAGTATCATTTTTCAACATTATCTTGGCATTAATACAAATTTAGATATCAGTAACAGTCATTAGTAAAATTTTAATATGAATTTTATAATTATATTAATTACTCTTTCTGATTATCAGCACTTTTTAAAAAATACAATTTGCATAATAAAATAACACCACAAAATAACTAGAAGTTTAAATTTATGTTTAAGATTTTCCATGAGTACTTGATAGAGTATGCTAAATAAGGAAAGCTGTTTAAAATAAAAGTGGAATAAAGGCCTCTTTTAAACCTTTAAAACTCCATGTTTAATTCTATCTTTCATTTAAAATATTATTCAGAATAGAATTTCTGAAGTCAATCAAATCAATAAGTGCCACGAGAAAGCCTGACATAAACCAGGTGACCTCATTAATGCCAGTTTCACAGTTTAATGACATTCCATCATATTGAATGTTAAGGTATAAAGTACAAATTAAACATGGCAATAGGAGTGTGCAATTCCATTTCATCTTGTTAGAATGCATTTCTTGACTACAGTTAATCTGACCTTCATAGCAATAACCAAGTGAAGTAAGTTTTAAAATAAATGTGTAACAAAGCTTTATGCTGTGAATGTTAATACCTTCTACTTTCAAATCACTCATGACTAGCTTCTAGAGCAAAGCTCCTTACAAAATGCTTTAGTCTTACTTCTACAGAAATAACATAAATCAGTTGCATGTTCCTACTAACTATTGGTACCTAAATCTATTGGATTTCCCTCATCCTTCTTGAATTTTTAACTCACCAAGAACATGTTCAAAGAACTGCAATCTCATAAACAAAATGCAACGATGCTTTAAAAGGAAAGCATTTCATCTCCACTTTGCCTTATTTTAAACAAATTCCCTTGACTATTTAAGATACTTTAAAAAATAGAAATAAATGAGATCTTGAGAGAAGGGTGTTTGTTTGGAGTAGTTTGAATATTTTTTTCTCTAAGCAAAGCACAAATCAGAGTTAAATTCTGCCTTTAAAAATGGGTAATAGAGGGACTTCCCTGGTGGTCTAGTGGTTAAGACTGTAGGCCCAATGCAAAGGGCCAAGGTTCAATCCTTGGTCAGGGAACTAGATCCTATATGCTGCAACTAAGACCCAGTGCAGCCAAATAAATAATTTTAAGTGGGTAATAGATATCCTTCTCAGAGAAGGCAATGGCACCCCACTCCAGTACTCTTGCCTGGCAAATCCCATGGACGGAGGAGCCTGGAAGGCTGCATGCAGTCCATGGGGTCGCTGAGGGTCAGACACGACTGAGCTACTTCATTTTCACTTTTCACTTTCATGCATTGGAGAAGGAAATGGCAACCCACTCCAGTGTTCTTGCCTGGAGAATCCCAGGGACGGGGGAGCCTGGTGGGCTGCCGTCTATGGGGTCACACAGAGTCGGACACAAATGAAGTGACTTAGTAGCAGATGTCCTTCTATACTGTAAACCAAAGTCAAATGCTGATGATGCTCATTGGTTAGCCAGATTATATTGGTCAGCTTTTTGGACACAGACATTTTCTAAAACTTGATATCACTGAGATGATAAGGAACAAAATGTGACGATGTTTTTCTGATGAAATAAGGAAGTCTAGGCATAAATAAGGAGAAGGCAATGGCAACCCACTCTGGTACTCTTGCCTGGAAAATCCCATGGATGGAGGAGCCTGGTAGGCTGCAGTCCATGGGGTTGGGAAGAGTAGAACATGACTGAGCGACTTCACTTTCATTTTTCACCTTCATGCAGTGGAGAAGGAAATGGCATCCCACTCCAGTGTTCTTGCCTGGAGAATCCCAGGGACGGGGGAGCCTGGTGGGCTGCTGTCTATGGGGTCGCACAGAGTTGGACACGACTGAAGTGACTTAGCAGCAGCAGCAGGCATAAATGATGATTCTGTTCACCAACAATTATGGGAGCCAGGCTCCCTACAGAAATAGCTATTTTCCATGCTGTGTAATTATTGATCTTTGATGCCACACATGAGCTGACTTTGGTAAGAAGCACTAATTCCAATCCCCTTCTGCTTAAATATCATTAATTGAGCTCCATATACCTGTCAGCCATTATAATAGAGATAGCAAAAAAAAAAGAAAGAAAAGAAAAGAAGACACTGACCACCCCATCCTCATACCCAACCCCAACTCAACTCAAGCCCACGTAGAGGGTTTGCAGTCTCTTGGAAGAGAAAGGCATGCACACAGTCTGTCCTTCTCCTTTGCTATCTCGCCTTCTGCTCATGCTCTGAATGCCAGCACACTGGGCTTCATTTAGGTGGTTGAATGCATCATGCTACCTCCTATCCCAGGGCCAGAATACACACTCCTCCTTTTCACTTGGAAAGTGCCCTTTGCCTCTACTGTGGAACACATTACTCATTCTTCAGGTGTCAAAATAAATACTGCTTTCTCAGAGAAGTAAAGTGAAGTGAAGCCATCCCTAATTCTCTGTTATACGTCCTCAAAGCTCCAACATTTTTGCTTTATGACATGTAGCAAAGTTGATAGCTGTGGATTAGTAGAAATATTTGATCTATGTCCATATTCTCTACTTATCAACAACATCACATATTCTTGATGGCTTACTATGTGCCGTGTACTGTATTTGGAATATAATAGGAATCAGGATAGAGTCCCTGTCCTCATGGAATGGTATGCTAACAGAGAAACACATTCATCAAACAAAGATCATAATGAAAAAATAGGCAAAAGTTTGAAACTGAGAAAAACCTATTTGATACAATGGAGTTACAGAAGCTGATGCTTCAAGGGTGAGATGGTGCCAAGAGAAAATTTATTCCAGGCACAAGGAAAGGCCAGTGCAGAAGGCCTCTGGCAGAAGAGCTTCTTCTGGTGGAAACTGAAAGAGGCAGCAAGGCTGGGACTTAGTGAGCAGTGGGGAGACAACCCTGAGATAAGAATGGAGTGGTAAATTAGATGGTAGATCCTATAAGTCCCCATGGTCAAGGAAATAATTTTACACTCTAAATTAGCTTTCTGAAAGAAGAGTGAAATATTAGTGCAACAGGTAAGTAGCCAGACAAAAGGAAGGCAAGTAATTCTACTTAAAGAGTATTAAGATGCAAAAAGCATCCAAAGTAATATTTGAGCCAGGCCTTAAAGGAATTACCAAGAGAAAAAGAAAAGATTAAGTCTATACACATGGTCTTTGCCCTGTAGATATCACAGAAAACTGTGTTGAGGAGCAAAGGTAACTTTACACAAAACAAATCCTTTCCATGACCCCATTAAACAAGTCTGATGCTATCAAAGACTGCTCTGAGCAGAAATAAATATTTACTGTTAACCCAAGTCAAAGGTGTGCTCAGTTGTCCAGATCAAGGAATGGCTGGCCAAGTGCTCAAGATACTGGACTGCCACCTGCATGGCTACAGAGTCAGACAAAGGTTGAAATCAAAAGGTGGGAATCCCTGGGGCAGGGGAGGGAGAGGAGCTACACAAGTCACTGAACACTTGCTTCTAGAGTCCTCAACCCAAGAAACATCAGGAAGTTCATACTTCTTCTCACCAAAAGAGTAGGGTGTCCCAAGAAGTATCAGGAAAAACCCACAACTGTCCTGGGGTGATGTAACTATGTAAAAGACCACCAACTAATGGGACCAGAAGCAAAAAGCTGCCCTTTTGACCTGCCCCTTCTGTACTCTGCTGCTGCTGCTGCTGCTAAGTCGCTTCAGTCATGTCCGACTCTGTGCGACCCGAGATGGCAGCCCACCAGGCTCCCCCATCCCTGGGATTCTCCAGGCAATAACACTGGAGTGGGTTGCCATTTCCTTCTCCAATGCATGAAAGTGAAAAGTCAAAGTGAAGTTGCTCAATCATGTCCGACTCTTAGCGACCTCATGGACTGCAGCCTACCAGGCTCCTCCATCCATGGGATTTTCCAGGCAAGAGTACTGGAGTGGGGTGCCATTGCCTTCTCCACTTCTGTTCTCTAGACTGTACCAAAGAAATCTGCATTAACTTTTGAGTAGGTCATTTGCTTACAAGTGAGGTTAACATTGGCACAGTCTGTCCAGAAGTAAATTAAGCCACTAAACTGTAAACTCGATGAGAGAAGGAATCACATGGTTTGTTCATCAAGATCGGCGTAGTGTTTAGCTCATAGCAGGTGCTCAATTAATATCTGTTGAATGAAATACTGTGTACATGATAAAATAACCAACAAGACTGTGCCAAATAAGCGCAAACAATACATACCATAGTAGTTGATGTAGAAAAGTATTATTTCCCATGACGGTGTTTACAAAGGCTAGTCAGAGTAAAGAGGATCTGAGCTAGATTTTGAAGGTTCATCATCATCATGATTACACATGTCGGGCATTATCCTAAGCACTTTCATACATTAATTAATTAATCCTTACAATAACACTGTGAAGTAAGACCTGATATTATCCTAATTTTCCAGATGATGAAACTAAGAAAAACATTAGATGTGCTCTTGACAAGCAGAAAAGAACAAGGAGAGCACACTAAAAAATAAGAGGATCAGTAAACAATTAATTTTAAAATGCAAATAACTCAGCTCTTCATGGTATACAGTCACCTCCCTTATGACAGCCAGAGACAGGGTAAATAATGATGGCCTTCCAAAGAACCTGTTTATTAAATGGCCTGAACTCAAATGGTTTTACTTTTACCCCATTCCAACCTTCAAAACTTTCTAGGTTTTTGAAAGCACCTTGACAGCTCCCATCATTTTCTCCTCACTCAAATCAATAATTTCTTTCTAAATCAAACAAATCCAGTTCATGGGTCTCCTACTGAATGGAGCAGAGGAGTTGGGCAGTGAGTTTATTCCTCTGATTCCCTGGTAAACTGAAAAGAGAGGAGGTGCATCTGGGTTCATCCAGGAGAGGAAACCAAAGCTTCGGCATCTTCCTGGAAGAGAGGGCTAGCTGGCTCAACAATATGAATCCCATAAGTTATCAGCTACACCTACTCTGCAACTTTACCCTGACACTGAGCCTGATAAAACGCAAGTATCTGGCAATCTTCCTTCTCCTTTTCCATGACGTTTTTAGGACTCATTTTTTTCACTTCAGTGAATTAAGAAGCTAGTTTCCATATCTAGTATTAGCTATTTCTTTAAAATCCACTTAAAAAAAAAAAGTTACAGAGGTCACTGATGCTGACACAAGCCATCAGTTCATGACCAGTGAGTGCACGAGTCAGTGGTTTATGATGTACCAACAGCTGAAAAATGTGAGGCACACTTTGATGACATACACGCTAAAATTATTAGACCTTACTAACCACTCAGGGACAGGCAGCGGACAGCTATATATAATGAGAAATTTAATAATCTGCTTCATTTTTAAATTATTACTTAGTTTCATTAAAAAAAAAAAGGTCTGGATTCAGGCTATCTGAGTTCTGATACTGGTCCTGCCACTGATTTCTTGTGTGACTTTATGCAAGTTACTTACCCTCACCAGGCCTCAGTTTTTGCATCACATACTAAAGCAGCTGAACTGAGCCACCATTCAGACACACAACTAGCACTCTACAAACACACAGGCACCAGGGAAACAAGAATGAATACCGGTCCCTGACATCATGCAGTTCTCTGTGTAACGTGAATAAAACTGATCACAGGCAAACTCATACTCAACTCTCTTTTCAAACCCACAAGAGCTGTCTCAGGAGATAACTATTCCTTGAATTGCTGGAATCATGAGCTACACTTGCTTTACCCATTCATTCATCATCCAAAGTCCTCCTTCCCTTCAAAGACATAGAAAGAAGAAAATAAATATTGCTCAGAGATTGTTTGACATGTTTTTTTCCTTTATCACATATTTGGATTAATTAAGACATTCTCTTTGGAAGCCTAATTCATTCAGTGATCATGTGCTGAGGATCAGCAATGTATAGAGCAATCCCAGGAAGATACAAATATAAAATCCAGAGTCCCCATCATCAGAAACTCACAGGTTATTGAGAGAACAATGCAAAGCACTGTGCTGAGCATAATAACAAAGAACCACAAAGTGCATCAGAAGCCTCTGCACAGGAATCGAACTTTCCCTAGACTGAGGAAAGCAAGGAGTGAAGGAAGACTTCAGCTGAAACTCTTACTACATTATTGTACTTATTTTGTCTTCTTCGTAGAATTTATAGAGCTAAAGTAATCCTGTCTCATTTATTATCTATCAGTCTATTTATATGATTATTTTCTTTCTTCCCTATAGTAATTTTCTCTTACAAACTGCTTACCTTACAGCTCTGATAGTAAAAAGTCCAAATGGTTCTACATGCTAAAATCAAGATGTTGGAAGAACTGTGTTCCCTATTGGGAAACTCTAGGTCTGTTTCCTTGCCTTCTCCAGCCTCTAGAGGCCACGCCCTTTCCTTGCCTCATGCCGCCTTCCTCCATCCTTGAACTATCAACAGCACATCTTTCTCTGCTTTCCTTCTGTACTCAACTCTTTCTCTGAATGACTCCTATTCTCCTTCCCTCCTCCATTTTTATGGAGTATATTAGGCCCATCTAGATAATATAGGGGAACCTCCCTTTCTTGAGCAGAGCTAATTGGCAAACTTAATTCCATCTGTAATTTTAATATCCCTTTGCCATGTAACCTAACAAATTCACAGGTTCCAGGAATCAGGGCATGGACATCTTTGGGAGACTACTATTCTGCCTGTCACATTCCTCTTCTAGAAAGTAAGTCCAGCAAGAGCAGAAACTTTGACTTTGTTCACTATTGTATCTTCAACAGCTTGAGTAGCACCTGGCACATGGTAGATACTCAATGTTTAATTGTTGATTGAATGGCTAATTGACAAGGGCAACTCCAAAAATAAAAGATATTTACTGCTAATATTTCATGTATTAATACTTCTTTAATCTTACTTTCTTTTCACCTCTATATTTGTGTGTGTGTGCTGTGTGAGAAATACATCCATTACTCAATTTTATAATTTTATGACACTGAAAAAAGCTTTCTCAATGGAAATTCCAATCAGTACAACTTTGAGCTGTCAGGATCCTATGGAACTAGATGGTTAACGCGCCACTGAAAAAAAAATGCTCAAACAGCATTTTTTCACTACCCTGTTAAATTTAGTGGCTATAGCTTTAAAGAATTAAAGCTAAAGAGTTTTTTCTATATTGTGATATGCTAGCCTTATATATCCTAGAACACTTAAATATTACAGCCAAAAAAGGCGGGGGTGGGGGGGGCGGGGTGGGAAAGGACAAGGGTCAAGACACCCTCAGGAGAACATGACTGGATGTAGGATGCTGTAATTTTTATCTAGGGTTGTCATAACAAATTGCCATGAACTGTGCAACTTTGAACAAGAAAAAAACGTTATTGTCACATTTCAGGAGAACACAGACCCCAAGTCAAGGGACTGGCTCCTTTTGGAGGCTCAGAGGGAGAAACTGTCCCTTGCCCCTCTTTCTTAGCCTCTGATGGCTGCCAGAGATCCTTGGCATTCCCTGGTTTGAAGGTGCATTATTCTTATCTCTGCATCCATCTCCACATTGCCTTCTTGTGTCTCCCTGTGTTTTCTCTTCTTATAAAGACACCAGTGTTCTTATAAAGAACATCAGGATATTCTTGTTTTCTCATAAAACACCAGGATGATTTCATCTTCAAATCCTTAACTAAGAATCCACATCTGCCACAGACTTTATTTCCAAATATGGTCACATCTAGAGTTTTTGCGT
Source organism: Bubalus kerabau (assembly GCF_029407905.1). Taxonomy (NCBI): domain Eukaryota; kingdom Metazoa; phylum Chordata; class Mammalia; order Artiodactyla; family Bovidae; genus Bubalus; species Bubalus kerabau. The sequence goes on from NC_073626.1 coordinate 18,749,844, forward strand.
AGATGTGAATTTTGAAAGGACACTATTCAACCCCCTCTAGATGGTATTCTTGCTCAATGACTTACACTCACAGCTTCTCCAGACTGTAAATGGCAACAGAGGGGTGACTTCAGATCTAGAATGGTAACAGAACCCTTTCTACTATAAAGTAAACAGAGACTTTGCATATACTTTTCTCTTTGTCTCCTGCATAATGAGTTTTGACATGCTTCTTTGGAAAAAATATTCTGCACTAATATAGCTCTTCGTATAGTTTATCCTTATCAATAAAACCTCAGGAAAATTAAACCATTAAAAAGTTTCCAAAAACCATCAGGTTGAAAGAAATCCACAAAGGTTCCAAAGCAAGAATAAAGACTGGGGTTTGTGCCCTCTCCATTCATGAGGCTTTTCAGTCTTTCAAAAAAAGGGAAGCCAGGCACAAATGGACTGCTGGCCTAGATTTGGATGTACATGAATATAAATTACTGTTGGTTTATAACAGTAGAAATCACAAATGCTTATTGTTGCTTTCATTCAGGTGGGATTTTTTTTTTTATGTGGCTCAGTTTTTCTATACTCGGTGATGAAAGAAGCACCTTTTGTTTAGCTTAGCACAGTAAGAAGAGTCCAGGTCTCTCATCAGAATAGGGAGTGAACAGATGGAGCCCCAGGCGGCACAGACCTGAAGGTCCTTTCCTAACATAAAACCTAAGGCTTTACTGCTACAAAATATCAGAAAAGGCTAAGTGTTAGCTTAAAAAAAGTAAGGTCAAATTCTGCAGTTCTTTCTTAGGCAACAATCCCAGATGCTCCATGACGCTCTTTGTTCCTTACAGCGGGATGGAGGGCTTCATTTACAAAGCATTACAGGAGAATGAAATGGCAAATGATACTAAAAGTCCCTGAATTACACTTAGAAATTTGATGGGATTCTGTAAACCTTCTTCCTGTATAATTCTATGGCTATCAGCACAAGGAAATTTGGGGAAGATTTCAATAAAACAGCTTTTAAGGAAGCAAATGCTACATTTTTCTTTTACTACATATTTTTGGTACCATTTCATTATGTTAGATGGTTACATTCTTCACTGAAGTCAGGACTTTGAAGTTTTGTTGGTTTACTACCTTCTATTCATTAACAACATCCTCAAAACTAATTATTTTATAAGATCAGTAACTATTTCATTTCTGAAATGCAGAAAATTATAGTTCTTACCTCCATATCAATACACAGTGCTTTGTACTTGCTAGACAAACTATAAAAACTGGTGAAATATAAATAAAAGGAGACAGAGATAGGAATCACCCTTCAGAAATTCACTCATCAGATACTGAAATAAAACTGACAAAAAGTAGTACCATCAATTATTCAAGATTCTAGTTCTTGATGCAGAAGTAGTCCTTTCTCGCCTAAAACTCTGATTGCCACACAGGTGTCCAGACTCTGGAATTTTATAAATTACAGCCCAGGTTAAAAAAACAGCACTGGTCTATTTCACTCCAAAGTTGCACACTTCCAAGCCACCTCATACATGTTAAATTTCTTAGTGTTATGATATGTCATCCTTTGGCCTCACAGGAAATTTGAACAACCACATTGAGCAATCAATAATAATCCTTTTCCTTTTCACAGCATCCAAGCAGCATTTTCTGACTTTGTTTTGATTCACTCAAAGCAAGCTTTTTACGGTTCCTTTGATACAGACTTCCATACAGAAGCACATCTGTTTCTGTTTCCAAAAGTCTAACGCCTTTTTGAAATATATTTCTAAAATTATGTTCTGGTAATCCCAGATCATAAGAAAAAGCGTGCTGAGATATGTGCAGGCTTGGGAGGAGATAGCATTTGAAAGGTGACTCAAGCCAAGTTCTGGTTAGGATAACAGGATAGCGGTTTGGGGAAGCAGACAAGGAGTGTTGAATTGTGCACCTCTAATCACTGTTTCTCAGTTAATGATAACTGCAGTCCTGACTCTAAAAGACCTAGAGGGCAGCCCTTACTCTAAAAGACCTAGATGGCAATGTACACAAAAACTAGAGGGAAGTAAAGTAATAGGAAATTGTTTGTTTGTTTGTTTGTTTTAAAGGCTCAATAATTGTGTGATTATGCTATGTGAATGTCTCTTCTTTGTAATCCTTTTTAGAAATTTTTTCCAGAATATTAGCAAAATTAATACAAGTATATGTGTACCCATCACTCAGGGTTCATCTAGATCTTTGCTTTTATAAAAGTATTCAAAAATACTACGGTTAAAATTGACCTCTTTTCTAAACCTCTTCTCATTCGTATACTTCTCCCTCTATTCACTATCCTGTTTTTTTTGAGTATGCAATTTATATTTTTATGTATTTGTAATTAATATTCATTTGAAAATAAATATACATATATAATATCGTGTAATTTACATAGATGTTATATTTTATGCAACTTTACACAATTTGTTTGTTTTTACTCAACTTTAGACATTGTGAAATCCACTCACGTATATTCATATATTTCACTTACTTCACTGTATTATATCCTGGATAAACAATTTATTTTTCCATTTCCCTATTGATGAGAATTTGAGGATTCTTTTTACCTTCTTACAAATAATGCCGTGATTTGTATAGTTTGTACCCTAGAATATTCTAGGACATATATCCAGAAATGGAATTGTCAGGTCATAGTTTATATGCATTTTTTTACTATAAGAAACATTGTCATGAGGCTTTACAAAATACTCCTTCAGGAAAGGAGCAAGCCCTTAGAAAGTGAAAGCTGCTCAGTTGTGTCCAACTCTTTGTGACCCCATGGACTATACAGTCCATGGAATTCTCAAGGCCAGAATAGTGGAGTGGGTAGCCTTTCCCTTCTCCAGGGTATCTTCCCAACCCAGTGATCGAACTCAGGTCTTCCACATTAGGCTTCCCTCCATAGTTCAGTTGGTAAAAAATCCACCTGCAATGCAGCAGACCAGTTCAAATCCTGGCTCGGGAAGATCCGCTGGAGAAGGGATAGGCTACCCACTCCAGTATTCTTGGGCTTCCCTTGTGGCTCAGCTGGTAAAGAATCCCCAACACTGGCAACATTTAAACCCATTAATACAACCAAGTTCCTATATTAGGTTCTGTCAAGGTGACTCTCCTCTTTTTTATTACGTTTACTTAGACTATTAGCTAAATAGACTTTTATTTATTTAAGTACTACTAGAGATATGAAAAAAAGAAATAAAAACACCCTTGCCAGGATCTAGGGAATGCTGACCTGTCTAAATGCCTCTTTTCTTTCTCTGGATCATCTATCTTTACACTCCAGAGGGCCAAAAGTAACTGAATAAACATTATCTTGTCCTTGGCCTTCACCAAGCAAAATTGTTTATATCTGAGACCATTTCCCTTCAGAGTCTGAGATCATTATTTTAAAGTAAATTGTCAAATGCTCCAGAGTTGATCTCAGTTCAGTTCTGCCATTTGCTGCTCTATGAACCAAGTCCAGGGCATGACATTAAGCCTGTGACTACATAACATGAGAAAAATGTTTTAAGACAGAATAAAACATCACGTACAGTTCCTGGCAGTGAATCTTAACAACTGAAATATCCTTGTCCAAGCAAACATTTCAAGATACTGTTTCATAAAATGATAATCATGCCCACCTCACATATGGTTGTAAGAATCTAATGAGATAATGGAAGCAAAAGAATAACCCTGTGTACGAGACAGCAAAAGAGACACTGATGTATAGAACAGTCTTATGGACTCTGTGACAGAGGGAGAGGGTGGGAAGATTTGGGAGAATGGCATTGAAACATGTAAAATATCATGTATGAAACGACTTGCCAGTCCAGGTTCGATGCACGATACTGGATGCTTGGGGCTGGTGCACTGGGATGACCCAGAGGGATGGAATAGGGAGGGAGGAGGGAGGAGGGTTCAGGATGGGGAACACATGTATACCTGTGGCGGATTCATTTTGATATTTGGCAAAACTAATACAGTTATGTAAAGTTTAAAAATAAAATAAAATTAAAAAAAAAAAAGAACACAGTGCTCAAACACATACAGTAGATTTTCAATAAGCCTTACCTGAATCAAAATTTCTTGAAATATACTATTATCCCTGATGGAGGAGGGTGAATTTTAACCTTATTAAGTACTATCCCTTGCAGGAAATATTTTGACCACCTGCCTGCTGGTTCTATCAACTGTGCATTGCCTGATGTATAGCCAAGAATTTTTATCTTTCCCCATTTTTGTACGCTGTCCTACAACCTAAATTGGTCTTATATATAATGAGAAAAAGAAACTGCCTGTATGATGTTGCCTGACGTATACATAAGGAATTCCTGATTCTGAAACCTCTCCTTTATAATTGTGATTCAAAATTAAAATGTTAGTATCCACATCTCACATTGAATTGCTGTCGTTGGTTAGTTGCTAAGTCATGACTAAATCCACATCTTAGGTTGAGAAATTTTTACAATATACAAAGTAGGTTCCACTTCTTACTTTAGTTATTTCTGGAGTCATTGTTAGTTATGTAGGTCAGGTTTCTGTACCATCATTCAGTTGAGTAAAATGACACCTGAGGTTGTATCCAGGCTGAAGGGCCCCTTTAACCAGCAAACCAAACTCCAAAATATCAAAATGGCAGCACAAGAAAGGTTGGCCCAGTACAAACCCTCCATTCAGTCTCTGGTTCTGAACTGCTCTCCCTATCTGCTTCTTTCACCTGACTCCAGCCTCATTTTAGCACTTTTGCTGCCAAAGGACTCCTCACTTTTTTGTTTTGCCACCTTCAAAACCTCTATTTTCATGTGCAGCACTATTTCTGAATCTCTGCTCACATTACATGGTTTTGTTTACTCTCCCTTCCTCCAGGTCTTATTTCCTCCAGGGCCCAGAATGCTCTCCATTTGGCCTCCCTGCCCTGAATCTCTTTTTCCTCAGAAGACAGAGCTTCCACTCAGCTTTTCAGGCATTGAAGAGGGGAACAAATACATGGCAGATTGAGTGTCTTGCCCAGAGTCACATGTTTTATTTGCAGCAAAGCTGGGATTTAGAACCAAAACTGACATAGTTTCCTGTGCTAATTGAGACAGAGCAGATTCTCCTGTCCCTGTGTGAAACCATTTTAGGACAAAAAATTCTTTCCAATTTCCTAATGGTAATAATTTCTTAAACAATTTCTTACTTCCAATTTCCTAAACAATAACTGATCCAGAAAAAAAATAACAACTTTTTGCTCCAGGGAATACTTATTCCTGAGTGGTAAGACTGTCAACCAAATAAAATTAACTTGTTGAAACTAGCATCTCATATATTAATGCTGACTTCAAGATCCTTACCTCACTGTGCCCGCCAATCCAAAGTCTAATGTCATAAATTCTGTCCAGTTCCAACTGGTAAAAGTACCTAGCCCATGCCCCCAATATTTTATAATATTTTTATTATAAAAAATAATAATAATAAAGAAAAGTCAGAGAAATACTACACAAATGAAGGAAGAAACTAGAAACACAGAAGTCCAAATAAATGAAGAGGAAATAGGCAAACTACCTGAAAAAGAATTCAGAATAATGATAGTAAAGATGATCAAAAACCTTGAAAACAAAATAGAGAAAATGCAAGAATTAATTAACAAAGACCTAGAAGAATTAAAGAATAAACATACAGAGACAAACAATAGAATTACTGAAATTAAAAATACTCTAAAAGGAATCAATAGCAGAATATCTGAAGCAGAAGACTGAATCAGTGAGCTGGAAGATAAAATGGTGGAAATAACTTCTGAAGAGCAGAATAAAGTAAAAAGAATAAAAAGAACTGAGGACAATCTCAGAGACCTCTGGGACAATATTAAATGCACCAACATTCGAATTACAGGTGTCGCTAAGAGTTGGGCACAACTGAACGACTTCACTTTCACTTTTCACTTTCATGCATTGGAGAAGGAAATGGCAACCCACTCCAGTATTCTTGCCTGGAGAATCCCAGGGACAGAGGAGCCTAGTGGGCTGCCGTCTATGGGGTCACACAGAGTCAGACACAACTGAAGCAACTTAGCAGCAGCAGAAGAAGAAGAAGAGAAAAAGAAAGGGTATGAGAAATTTTTTGAAGAGATTATAGTTGAAAATTTCCCCAACATGGAAAAAGAAATTGTCAATCAAGTCCAAGAGGCACAGAGAGTCCCATACAGGATAAACCCAAGGAGAAACACACCAAGACACATACTAATCAAACTAACAAAGACTAAACACAAGGAAAGAATATTAAAAGCAGCAAGGGAGAAGCAACAAGTAAAATACAAGGGGAAATCCCTAAGCTTAACAGTTGATCTTTCAGCAGAAACTCTGCAGGCCAGAAGGGAATGGCAGGATATATTTAAAGTACTGAAAGGGAAAAATCTACAACGAAGATTTCTGTACCCACCAAAGAGCTCATTCAATATTGATGGAAAACTAAAAAGCTTTTCAGACAAGCAAAAGTTAAGATAATTCAGTACCACCAAGCCAGTTTTACAACAAATGTTTTTAAAGGGACTTATATAGTCAAATACAACAGAAGAAAAAGATCTACAAAAGCAACCCCAAACAATTAAGAAAATGTCAACAGGAATATATATATTGATAATTATTTTAAATGTAAATGGATTAAATGCTCCAACCAAAAGACACAGACTGGCTGAATGGATACAAAAACAAGACCCATATATATGCTGTCTACAAGAAACCCACTTCAGACCTAAAGACACATATAGACTGAAAGTGAGAGGATGGAAATGGGAAGTAAAAGAAAGCTGGAGAAGCAATCCTTATATTAGACAAAATAGACCTTAAAATAAAGAATATTGCAAGAGATAAGGAAGGACACTACATAATGATCAAGGGATCAATCCAAGAGGAAGACATAACAATTGTAAATGTCTATGCACCCAACATAGGAGTACCACAATACATAAGACAAACACTAACAGACATAAAAGGAGAAATTGACAGTAAAACAATAATAATAGGAGACTTTAACACCCCACTCACACCAATGGACACATCATCAAAACAGAAAATTAATAAGGAAACACAAGTCTTAAATGATACATTAGAAGAGTTGGATCTCATTGCTATCTTCAAGACATTCCATACAAATGCAGAATACACCTTCTTCTCAAGTGCAATGGAACATTCTCCAGGATAGACCACATCTTGGGTCACAAATCAAACCTCAGTAAATTTAAGAAAACTGAAATCATATCAAGCATCTTCTCTGACCACAATGCTATGAGACTAAACATCAATTACAAGAAAAAAAAAAACTGTAAGAAACACAAACACACGGAGATTAAACAACACGTTTCTAAATAACCAACAGGTTACTGAAGAAATCAAAAGGGAAATCAAAAAATTTATAGAAACAAATGACAATGAAAACACAACAACTTAAAACCTATGGGATGCAACAAAAGCAGTCCTACGAGGGAAGTTTATAGCAATACAATCCTACCTCAAGAAAAACATCGAATAGACAACTTAACTTTACATCTAAAACAACTGGTAAAAGAAGAACAAAAAAAAAAAAAAAACACCAAAATTAGTAGAAGGAAAGAAATCATAAAGATCTGAGCAGAAATAAATGAAAAAGAGATAAAGAAACAATAGTAAAGATTAATAAAACTAAAAGCTGGTTCTTTAAGAAGATAAACCTTTAGCCAGACTCATCAAGAAAAAAGAGAGAAGAATCAAATCAACAAAATTAGAAATTAAAAACGAGAGGTTACAACAGACAATGCAAAAGTACAAAGGATTATAAGAGACTATTATGAACAACTATATGGCAATAAAATGAATAACCTGGAAGAAATGGACAGATTCTTAGAAAAGTTCAATCTTCCAAGACTGAACCAGGAAGAAATAGAAATTATGAACAAAACCCAATTATAAGCACTGAAATTGAAGCTGTGATCAAAAATCTCCCAAAAAACAAAAGCCCAGGACCAGATGGCTCCACAGGAAAATCCTATCAAACATTTAGAGAAGAGCTAATGCCTATCCTTCCAAAACTCTTTAAAAAAACTGCATATGTAAAGTTTAAAAATAAAAAAAAAAAAAAACTGCAGAGGAAGGAACACTTCCAAACTCATTCTACGAGGCCACCATTACCCTGATACCAAAACCAGACAAAGACAACACCAAAAAAGAAAACTACAGGCCAGTATCACTGATGAATATAGATGCAAAAATACTCAACAAAATTTTAGCAAATAGAATTCAGCAAAACATCAAAAAGCTCATACACCATGATCAAGTTGGGTTTATTCCAGGGATGCAAGGATTCTTCAATATACACAAATCAATCAATACGGTGATACACCATATTAACAAACTGAAAGATAAAAACCATATGATCATCTCAATAGATGCAGAAAAAGCCTTTAACAAAATTCAGCACCCATTTATGATTAAAACTCTTCAAAAAATGGGCATAAAAGGAACCTACCTCAACATAGAAAAGGCCATATATGATAAGCTTACAGCAAACTTTATTCTCAGTGGTGAAAAACTGAAAGCATTCCCCCTAAGATCAGGAACAAGACAAGGGTGTCCACTTTCACCACTATTATTCAACATAGTTCTGGAAATCCTAGCTACAGCAATCAGATAAGAAAAAGCAATAAAAAGAATCCAGATCAGAAAAGAAGTAAAGCTCTCACTGTTTGCAGATGACATGATACTGTACATAGAAAACCCTAAAGACAGTATCAGAAAATTACTAGAGCTAATCACTGAATTTAGCAAAGTTGCAAGATACAAAATCAATACACAGAAATCACTTGCATTTCTATATACTAACAATGAAAAATCAGAAAGAGAAATTAAGGGATCAATCCCATTCACCATTGCAACAGAAAGATTGAATATCTAGGAATAAACTTACCTAAGGAGACAAAAGAACTGTACACAGAAAATTATAAGACACTGATGAAAGAAATCAAAGATGACATAAACAGATGGAGAGATATTCCATGTTCCTGGGTAGGAAGAATCAATATTGTGAAAATGACTATACTACCAAATGCAATCTACAGATTCAGTGTGATCCCTATCAAATTACCAATGGCATTTTTCACAGAACTAGAAGGAAAAAATTCACAATTCATATGGAAACACAAAAACTCCAAATTGCCAAAGCAGTCTTGAGAAAAAAGAATGGAGCAGGAGGAATCAACCTTCCTGACTTTAGATCACACTACAAAGCTACAGTCATCACGACAGTATGGTACTGGCACAAAAAAAAATATATAGACCAATGAAACAAGTTAGAAAGCCCATAAATAAACCCATGCACCTATGGATATTTTATTTTTGACACAGAAGGCAAGAATATACAATGGGGCAAAGATAGCCTCTTCAATAAATGGTGCTGGGAAAACTGAACAGCTACATGGGAAAGAATGAAATTAGAACACTTTCAAAAACCATACACAAAGATAAACTCAAAATGGATTAAAGACCTACATGTAAGACCAGAAACTATAAAATTCTTAGAGGAAAACATAGGCAGAACACTCGATGACATAAATCAAGGTAAGATCCTCTATGACCCACCTCCTAGAGTAATGGAACTAAAAACAAAAGTAAACAAGTGGGACCTGATTAAACTTAAAAGCTTTTGCACAGCAAAGGAAACTATAAGCAAGGTGAAAAGACAACCCTCAGAATGGGAGAAAATAATAGCAAATGAAACAACTGACAAAGGATTAATTTCTAAAATATGGAAGCAGCTCATACAACACAATACCAGAAAAATAAACAACCCAATCAAAAAGTGGGGAAAAGACCTAAACAGACATTTCTCCAAAGAAGACATACAGATGGCTAGCAAACACATGAAAAGATGCTCAACATCGCTCATTATTAGAGAAACACAAATCAAAACTACAATGAGAGATCACCTCACCCCAGTCAAAATGGCTCATCAAGAAGTCTACAAACAATAAATGCTGGAGAGGGTGTGGAGAAAAGGGAACACTCTTGCACTGTTGGTGGGAATGTAAATTGATACAGCCACTATGGAAGACAGTATGGAGATTCCTTAAAAAACTAGGAATAAAACCACCATATGACCCAGTAATCCCATTTCTAGGCACATCTCTGAGGAAACCAAAATTGAAAGAGACACATGTATCCCACTGTTCACTGCAGCACTATTTACAATAGCTAGAACATGGAAGCAACCTAGATGCCCATCGACAGATGAATGGATAAAGAAGTTGTGGTACATAGACACAATGGAATATTACTCAGCCATAAAAATAAATGCATTTGAGTTAATTCTGATGAGGTGGATGAACCTAGAACCTATTATACAGAGTGAAATAAATCAGAAAGAGAACTTCACAAAAAAAGGTCTTAATGACCCAGATAACCATGATGGTATGGTCACTTAACTAGAGTCAGACATCCTGGAGTGTGAAGTCAAATGGGTTTATGAAGCATTATTACAAACAAAGCTAGTGGAGGTGATGGAATTCCAGCTGAGCTATTTCAAATCCTAAAAGAAGATGTTGTGAAAGTGTTGCACTCAATATGCCAGCAAATTTGGAAAACTCAGCAGTGGCCACAGGACTGGAAAGGTCAGTTTTCATTCTAATCCCAAAGGGAATACCAAAGAATGTTCAAACTATTGTACAATTGCACTCATTTCCCATGCTACCAAGGTAATGCTCAAAATCCTTCAAGCTAGGCTTCAGCAGAGAATTTCCAGATGTACAAGCTGGATTTAGAAGGGTCAAGGAACCAGAGATCAAATTGCCAACATCTTTTGGATTACAAGAAAAGCAAGGGAATTCAAAAAATAACATATTTCTGCTTAACCGACTACACTAAATCCTTTGGCTGTGTGGATCACAACAAATTGTGGAAAATTCTTAAAGAGATGGGAATACCAGACCACCTGACCTGTCTTCTGAGAAACCTGTATGTAGGACAAGAAGCAACGGTTAGAACCAGATTTGGGACCACAGACTGGTTAAATACCAGGAAAGGAATATGTCAAGGCTATATATTGTCACCTTGCTTATTATATGCAGAGTACATAATGCAAAATGCTGGGGTGGATGAATTACAAGCTGGAATCAAGACTGCTATGATAAACATCAACAGCCTCAGATATGCAGATGATACCACTCTAATGGCAGAAACCAAAGAGGAACTAAATAGCTTGTTGATGAGGGTGAAAGAGGAGAGTGAAAAAGCTGGCTGAAAACTCAACTTTTAAAAAACAAAGATCATGGCAGCCAGTCTCATCACTTCATGGCAAATAGATAGGATGGAAAGTGAAAACAGTGACAGATTTTATTTTCTTGGGCTCCAAAATCACTGCTGACAGTGACTACAGCCACAAAATTAAAAATATGCTCCTTGGAAGAAAAGCTATGACAAACTTAGACAGCATATTAAAAAGGAAAGACATCATTTTGCTGACAAAGGTCTGTGTAGTCAAAGCTGCGGTCTTTCCAGTTGTCTTGTAGTCATGTATGGATGTGAGAATTGAACCATAAAGAAGGCTGAGCACCAAAGAATCAATGCCTTCAAACTGTGGTGCTAGCAAAGACTCTTAAGAGTCCCTTGGACTGCAAGGAGATCAAGCCAGTCAATACTAAATGAAATCAACCCTGAATATTCGTTGAAAGACTGTTGCTGAAGCTGAAGCTCCAATCCTCTGACCACCTTATGTGAAAAGCCAACTCACTGGAAAAGACCCTGATGCTGGAAATGATTGAGGGCAGAGGAAAGGGGGCATCAGAGGATGAGATGGTTGGATGGCATCACCCACTCGATGGACATGAGTTTGAGCAAACTTTGGAAGATAGTGAAGGACAGGGAAGCCTGGCATGCTGCAATTCATGAGGTCGCAAAGAGTCAGACATGACTTAGCAAAATAACAACGAAGTTCCAGACTTTACATGTATTATCTTATTTATTCCTAACACCATGTCAGCAAGGCAAACTATTTTCCCCACTTTGTTGTTGTTATTCAGTCACTCAGTTGTATTCGACTGTTGGGACCCCATGGACTATATTAAGTTCAAAGACGTGAAATAACTATCCTAAGCCTACACAGCTAGAAAGCACTGGAGTTTGGATTCAAATCCAAGCAACTTACCTTGAGAACCCAGAATTTTAAATGTTATGCACTGTTTAGAATTTCTAAGTAGCACTGATTTCAAAAACCTCTCTTTTTCTACTATGTAAAAATATCCTGAAGGGGCAAAAATATGGGAAAAGGCATAAAACTTCTAGAGGGAAAACTTGGATAAGATCTGCTGTCAGCCAAGGGGGCAATATAAATTTGGCAAGGGTGGTACTGTAAATTGGTACACTCTTTAGAGAACGCTTTGGCAATGCCTAACAAAATTATACACATAAACACATACATTTTCTTATACACATAAGACATGGCTGAAAAAATACAAGAAAGAGAACATAGGAGACTGGGGAAAGGCATTGGGAGGGAAATATTTTTACTAACTTTTACAATGTTTTAATATTAAACCATGTTTCCTTATTCAACATATAGTGATAGTCGCTCAGTCCAACTCTTTGGGACCCCATTGGACTGTAGCCTGCCAGACTCCTCTGTCCATGGATTTCTCCAGGCAAGAATATTGAAATGGGTTGCCATTTCCTTCTCCAGTTCAAAATATAAGTGTAATCTAAAAATAAATAAAAAAGGATGGTGCAACCAACTGTTTAAAAAGACCCCTACCCTAGCCAGTTTAGATTCAAAAGTAATTGCTGGTATTATACCTACTTCCCAACTGCTCAGTCCTATTCCCAACCACTGCCTGATGCATATTTGATGGATACATTTCTTGTAAATATAAAAATAATATAATTTCACGAATCTGTATATGTCAGCAAATCCCACTGGATTTATATGTTATTTCTACCCAGCCTATTAATTTTCATCTTGGTTTCAGTATTTTTCAAGAAATAGTTCAATCCATGCCTTCCCAGATGCCTTCAACATTTCCAAAAGACATGAACTGAGGAAGGAATGTGTTCGCCTGTCAGTGGTAGCATTCTCTTTTTTTAATGTATCTGAAATTCAAATTATTTTTGAAGTGAAAGGAAATAATTTGCAAAGCCTGCAGAGGCTCTGAATTCGTGTGTGTGAATAAATGTAAGAGGATGACTCAACTTCAGCTCTGAACTGTGTGTGTAGGAGGCAGTCACCCGCCGAGCACCACATGTGCCAAGCGAACTTCGTTAATGTGGGACATGGCTCACCGAGGTTAAACAAGTTAGAGCACATTTTGTTAATTTCCTCTCACGCGTGGGTAGTTGCCCTCTAGCCGGTGGAACCAGAACTTAAGGGTAGAAGGAGACAGGAGAGTGCCTGTGAGCAACTCCCATGACTCTGCTATTCAGATTCACAGGCATACCTCTGCCACAGATGAGAGAGTGTATGGTGGGGCTCTGATACTGAGGGTCCTCTAACTTATAGAGCCCAAGACTCTGCAGCAGAGCACATTTCACTACTTCAAAGTCCGCAGTCCTAGAAAAACAGACCATCGTCGACAGCCCTACATGACCTTGATGGCATTATTATTATCAACATCTCGTGTGCGTCTATGTGCTAACCACACCAGCAGGCCCTTTTAAATATATTTTTTCCTAACCATCACAATGACTTTAGGAGACAAATGTAATCTCTACTTTTTCAAATGAAGAGATATTGAGGCTCAGAAAGATTAAGTGACCTATTAAGATTACCAGGTTGAGCCAGGAGGGAATTCAGGTCATTCTGACTGCCTGCCCTACACCATCTCCTTGTAAGTACTTAGAATGGAACTATTTACCAAATTAAAAAAAAAAAACTCAACAAACCAAAGTAGCATCAGACATAACTGGGGTGTATAAACGGTGTCAGTGGATAGTACCATCACTCCGTTCCCACACGGAACATCATCCCGGCTCAGAGTCACTTGGCAAAGAGCAAGGGTTCTCTGCATCTCACCCATCACCCTCTTCCTTGTGTCTTAAAGCATTCACTACTCTCCAGTCTAAAAGAAGGATGAGCCAGTCGCCTTTCTGTGTCATCCACTCTCCCACAGCTCCTCAGATGCCCAGCCTCCTTTTGAAGCATGTATGTTTGTTTCCAGAGCATGGACTCTTCTTGGAGGATGATTATTTTTCAAAAATATGAAATGAGTCTACTACCCAGAGCATTTTTTCCCCAACATGGCCTTTGCCTTAGTCACAAGTTCATCTCAAGCAGATCTGCTCTGCACAGCATTTCAAATGTGTATGTTTTGGGTAGCCGACTTCCTTTCTTTTCATACACACCTTCTGAACATCAATCAGGCTTTCTCCAAGGAAGATGATAAGTTTTCTACATTTCTCTCACAACTTACTAGGAATTCTCTCTCTTCACCAATATGGTTTATCAAAAACCAGTAAGAAGAAAGCGACCATGTCAACGAGACACTTGGCCTCCTTCTTCACATTCAGGCATGAATAGGGAAGCCACCAAAACTGTGGCGTGAAGCTCCCTCAAGATCCAGAAAAACACAGGGCTTGTTCTCAAAATAAAAATTCATCCTTAAAAGCACACACCCACATCAAATCTTACACGTTCTTTTTTTTTTTTTTTTCCTTCACTTTTCTTGCAGGCTGTGTCTCCCCATCTAGGTGCTGGAGTGACCATGCTCCTCCCAGTTCCCGGCGTACCCTCTATGCCCCCCAGCGTGCCCCGCACTTTTTGGCACATACACATACACATTAAAGTACAAAAGATGATTTTCACACAAACAATTATTAACTTCATAAACTACAGTATAAGTTCCTTGGGAATAAGAGTTGAGTTTTGCCCCATGATACCCAACACATGCCTTGTCCAGAGCAGACATACATGAAATTTAAGCATAAAATAATATTTTTAACAGACATTTGAAAACATAAACATTTTCAAAAAGACTGTATCCCTTCAGGGTGGTAACCTTGAATGTTACACACATGATTTAAAGATATTTCTGTTATTTAATACAAGCATAATAATTCTCTCATCACATTACTGTCATATTAAATTTGTTCAAAAAAATAATCGTCATAAACTATCATGACCCAGGAATTTTGATAGACACTGAAGACTCAAAGTGGAATAAAGCATCAAGCATCAAGAAACATATAAATTCTATGAAAAATGAAGCCATGCGTGAAAATGCACTACAGAGCTAAGGAGCAAAATTGAGGTGTGAAACACTTGCACAGCACAAAAAAGGTCACAACCAGTCCTCACTAGGAGGTTCTAGGCTTCCAAGGACAAGTAAGACTTTTACAAAGAAAGAAGAAGAGAGGCATCTCAACAGCCTGATCAAATGTACAAATTTTAGAAGCAGACAATACATATGCTGTACTTGACAAGAGGCAAGGGGCTGGCACTCATCTTCATCCTTTGAGGACAGATGTGATTTTTCTTTTCAATTTGTCAAAGGTCTTTATGATAGAATAGCAAACTCTTGGTAAAAACCATTTGAGTTTAAGTATGGTTTATAAACGTGCTCTTGGGTAGCATCTAAGACAAATTTCATAGATTTGAGTGATAGCAATACAAACAATTACTTAAAAAGTATACAGTTCTCTTCCACACATATATTTTGGTTAAGTGTTTAAAAATTAATCTTAACTTTCTTCAATCCAAGCTCCTAATGTATTGTGCAACTAAAGGATTAGTGACTTTTGAAAGGTAGAAGTTAACAAAATCCTGGGTTCAATTACTATGAAGAGATAAGTCCATGGAATTAGGTTAAACTGGGAACTAGAAATAAGAGCACATGTTTCTTTTGGTCTCAAACTATTACAGCTTACAGGCAAAGAAATAAAGTATTTCAAACTTTTTCTAGAACCATTTGTAAGGATTTATTTCATGCTATACTTTAAGTGACTTTATTCGGAGAAGGCAATGGCACCCCACTCCAGTACTCTTGCCTGGAAAATCCCATGGATGGAGGAGCCTGGTAGGCTGCAGTCCATGGGGTCGCTAAGAGTCAGACATGACTGAGCCACTTCACTTTCACTTTTCACTTTCATGCATTGGAGGAGGAAATGGCAACCCACTCCAGTGTTCTTACCTGGAGAATCCCAAGGATGGGGGAGCCTGGTGAGCTTCATTAGATGCTGTCAAAAGAGTAAACAAACACTTGCCAAAAGCTTATCAAAAACTCCAGTTACTTTTAGTCTTTTGATTATCAGATGACTAAATGTTTATGGTAGAAGGTGTGGAAAATACTAGAAAGCTCAAATAAAAAGAGTATAAAGTACCCATGACTCTCACTGCAGTCACTATTTTATTGTTTCCCCTTATTTTCTATTCATTTGCATTTTTTTCAAAATTGTAATCATTACATAGATGCTCTGTGTCTTCACTATTTTGTTTAATAATATATTATGTCTATTGACCACTAGAAATTTTAATTTAGCTTTTTCCAGCTCAGAAGGCAAAAGAAAAAAAGTGTCGGCTTGGCATGGAGTGTCATTTTTTTCAATACTGAGGAATAACCAACATGTTTCATTAACCATGATGTCCTTCTTGGTAAGACTCTCTCCAGGAAAAGCTTATTTGGCAAGACTCTTTGCAGTTTTTAGATAACTAACTCCAAATATATCCTTTGTTTTAATCCATAAAGACAAAAGCTTTCTACTTTTAATGGCATGTGGATTTAATTTCTTCCATGCTGCCTTTCACTGGAGTACCATCCAGTAGAATGAGCATAATGACCATGAGCTCGTGTTTGGCCTTTGTTCAGATAAGTCCTATTTTGTTGCTGAAAGGTAAATTTCCCTGTAAATTCTGTTTTATGTCATTGGAATAAAAAACTAACAAATAAATATTAAAGCATTATTGGAAAAAATATTCATGGAATCAGCCAACATTTGAAGAATTTTCAAGAGAGGAAAAAAATCAGTAATAAAGTTTAAATTCACAGAAGAGATAAGAAAATTAATTGACACACTACATGAAGTGCACTGCTTGTCAAATAGCAGTTTACATCAGAAGGTGTAGAAGATACAGGAAAGTCCAAAGAGAAAGAATAAAAATTAACCACGACTTTGCAGCCATTATTTTGGTAAATGACCTTGCAACCACATGGGGTAGAATTCATCTTTCAGTACTATTTTAGTGCAGTGTTTTCACACCGCATTTCACAAACTTCCAGTACACAGCAAAATCAGTTTAGTGCATCATAACTGGAGTTTTAAAATTTGAAATAAAATAGAAGAAAAACTATTAGAAGGAATTATATAATGTAAGAGTAAATATTTCTAAAGCATTTGTTTCAGGCATGTGCACTGGTGGGTAAGTCCTGAGTAGATCTGTGGGTCATGATTTGAAATGTTCAAAGGTCCCTACTCAGAACAGAGCTTTCCAAGGGCTATTTTCTTGATGGGCTGAGAATGCATTACAATTAAGTGGGAGATACTGCTTTCATCAGCTCTCAGGGTAGCCTGCCAGGACCTGAGTTTGTAGGAGCCCCCAGACCACCCCTCTGCAGCTGTGAGAAGTCTTGCCGGGGATTCTCAGAAGATAGTCTGAAAGTAAAAGAGACTGATGGCCATACCACAGTCCCTGTAGGCAGCACATATGATGGGGGCCCTCTAGAACACACCGCTTACCCCCACAGTGTTGTGGCTCTGGACAAGGTGGCCATCTGGATACCTAGTCCTGTAGCCAGCTGTGATTGCACCACTGCCATTGCGGACAAGCAACACTGAAGGAGTTAATCCAGTTTCCCAAGAATCAGAAAATGTGGCTCAAAATAAGGTGGGTGTGCAACTGGGGCAAGATGCCCACACAGACCCAGGAAGAGGTCCCACGTCTTTCTGTTCACATGTATTATACACATCAGTCCTTTTGCCTTTTCAGTGGCATACATATATATAGGGGCTTCCCTGGTGGCTCAGAGGTTAAAGCGTCTGCCTCCAATATGTTCAGAAGCTAGATACATGTACACGCCTATATGTATATATATGCTCTGCAAATTAGGCTACCCATCATTTGACTTATCAACTGGGAGTGATTTCCCTCTAATTTTATTTTACATCCTTGTTCTTTATCAACGATCATGTTCTACATATCCGGATCATAAGCTCCAAGAGAAGCGACTGTTTCATCTAGTTTACCAGGCAGCCCAAAGCTAATAGGTGCACAATAAACATTTATAAATAATCAAATTGAGGGAAGATATATTTCATCCACTTCAGTAAAAAGAATAGCTACTTAACAGGTATCCAAACTAGAAATTAATTCTCCTCCAGCAGCAATATTTAGCATAAACATAAGAAGTTTGACAATTTCTGTGTAACACCAAGAAACATCAATCTGCCACATCCAAAGAGGTGTTTCTGATTAATTTGCTCACACGTTACTTTGCCAGCACCTATAACAATAATCATTACTTTCACAGACTCAACTAGAACCTATGGTAGCAGAGGACTGAAAGTAAAGAGACAGGTTTGTTCCTTTTTTCCACTTTGATTGCAAACTCTGGACTCCCAATTAGACTTTCCTCTTTCACCCACCATAGTTCTGGGTATACAACTATATAAGAAAAAAATCCAGCATAATTTGAAGACATTTGGCCTCAGCATTTCTTGACTAAGAAAACCACATTATAAGCTTCCTGAGGACAATGACCCACAGCTTTTATTTCTAATTTCTTCCCCCACCCCATTAGCAGTTAATACAATATAGATAAAGAGAGGACACTCAAAAATATATCACAGAGTCTGACCACGTGAGTGAGTGATAGTTGCTCAGTCACGTCCGACTCTTTGCAACCCCATGAACTGTAGCCTGCCAAGCTCCTATGTCCATGGAATTCTCCAGGCAAGAATACTGGAGTGGGTTGCCATTTCCTTCTCCAGGGGATCTTCCCAACCCAGGGGTCCAACACAGGTCTCCTGCATTGCAGGAAGATTCTTTATCATCTGAGCCACCAGGGAAGCCTACTATTAAGAGACATTTCTAAGTATAAAGACAGGTCAACTAAAAAGTATCGAGTCTGACTATACAACTAAAAAAAGTACAGGAACCAAATGTCAGTTCAACCACTAGCAAATTCCAGAAGGCTGTTCTCACAGTTATGATGAGAGGAGAAAGGCAGCCCTGTCCTCTCAGGAGGCCTTGCAGACTGGAGATGCTTCACACAGTAAAGTCCCAAAACTGTGTCTTACATGATATAACACTTTTTAAAGGAGATAAAAGTCATCCCTCTCTTCCTGCTTTTTATACCTTTTTATAGCATTTTGGAAACAGCACAGGAAGTGACTCGCAATTGAAAAGCCATTTGTGCATCGCTGGGCCACTAATGGCAGCCCACTCCCAGCAGGTTTATTTGTAAAAATAGGACTTTAAGTTTAACCTAGCAGGCTGCATGCTTCTAATAACATCCGGCAGTTCACAGCTGATTTTGAATACGCCCCAGGTTCCAAGTGGATCACGGAACTAAATCATCTCTTATTTCAGCCTGCTCTTTTTGAACCAACTCATTTTACACTATGGTTAGCATAGCCTTTCCAGCTAAGGATGATTGCTCAAAGCACTTAGGGCAATGTTGTCTTAGCCCAGCATCTAGAATGAGGTAGTTGACACAAATTGCATCGTATGCTACTTGAGATTTAATGTTGTTACTGCCCGGAGAATATTTTTGCAAAGGTTACTGATGTATAACAAAATAAAACACGCACCAAAACTGAACCCTCAATCAGAATTCCCCTTTAGTCCAAGATTCCAATTACATCTCTTTTCTTAAATGTAGGCTATTAACCAAAAAGACAATAAGCAAAATCTGCATTTCTTGATATCACAAGTCTTTGGTATAATAACAATATGAAAAAAATACTGTCCACTGTACAAATCCTTTGGTTCCAAAATAAATACAATGGACACTTCTAAGATTTCAGACCAAAAACGCTATTTGTTCACTGTGCACTCTTTATACTAACCCTAACTGTTACCTGTAGAGTTCAAAAAGCAATGGCAATGATTAATGTATTCTTTCTGTGTTCTACGTTAAAGGAAAGGAAGGCTAACATAAGAAGGAATGTTAGCGAAGCACTATAAATATATGGAGGACGTACTGGCTATCCTATAAAATGATCTCTGAGTAACAGAACAATTCACTTGCATTTCCTAGAAGCATATTGTGCTGGAGGTCATAAAATTTAAAACTGCCCAATTAGATTTTATATCAAGCAATACAATTTAGCCTTCTGTGGAACCATGAACTCTGGCTCACCATGCATTAAACAGTCCTGCAAATCACTACTACAAGATGATTTGCATAGTATGCACATATTCTTATTAATTACTTCTTTAATGCAAATGTAATTAAGAACTGGCCATAATATGTTGGGTCCTTATTTTAATTACAGTTATACATCCTGTAATAAGCTTAAAGAAAGCCCCTTTTGAACCTACCTGGCTTTACGATCAGAATTTTCCTTTTTATTTCTATGATTTCCATTTAATTGATCTGTCCTTCACAGCTCAAATTTTAAATTTAGCTGTGATTAGGCCAAGTGGCTCAGTGGTAAAGAATCTGCCTGCCAATGCAGGGATGCAAGAGACACGAGTTCCATTGCTTGGTTGAGAAGATCCC
This sequence comes from Bubalus kerabau, assembly GCF_029407905.1. Taxonomy (NCBI): domain Eukaryota; kingdom Metazoa; phylum Chordata; class Mammalia; order Artiodactyla; family Bovidae; genus Bubalus; species Bubalus kerabau. Next base: position 18,770,470 of record NC_073626.1, read on the forward strand.
CTGGAGTAGGAAATGGCACTCCAATATTCTTGCCTGGGAAATTTCTATGGACAGAGGAGCCTGGGAGCCTATAGTCCATGGGGTCACAAAGAGTCGGACAAGACTGAGCAACTGAGCATGGTATGCACGGGTGTAGCTAAATAGCCTTTATTCTCTTCTAGAAAGTTCCACATAGTCACTATTTGTCTCAGGAACATAGGAAGGGCACAGATAAAAGTGGATGCATCTACAAATAAGTAGATTGCATTTGTTCTCATAAACCATCAGCATTAATATGTTGGTGATTTGTTCTCTATAGTCATTTAATCTTGCTGTTGAAAATGACATAACAGTCTTCCAAAACTGGTAGTAGACCAATACACTAAAACAATTTAGGTCTTTCTTCAAGGCCTGAGGTCATCCAAATGATCACATCTTTCATTCACCACACCATCCTCCAGGTGAGGGATGAAGTTAAGAAATCCACAAAAAGGGATATGTCATTAGAAAAGAAAATTATTATTATTTCCAAACTATGATTTTGGCATATCTTTTTTTCTTTGCTTTCTTTGAAAAGAGAATCCCCCAAAACTTTCAGATGAATAGATTTTAAATGGTTCTAGGAATCTGTTCTGTTGAGATAACCTATCCAAATTTGGAAAACTATTCAATTTTACCTAAACCAATGAAGTTTCTAATGTAATCATGGCATACAAACACTCCTGAAAAATGTTTCTAATTCATATTTCAGCTTGAAAAAGAATATGTAGAAATTCAAAAGAAAAAACAATGGGGGAATAAGTCCGTAAAAATATTATTTTTTGTATTAAATAAATATCTAAGGGTAACTCTGGGATCTGTATTTTTTAAATCTTGTTTACAAAATTTTTGAGATAAATAATGTTTACAGGCATTTTTTAAAAGATCTTAGAGTAGGATAATATAGAATTATATTTTGTGAGATTGTATGAAACTAAAAATTTAATGTGAATATTTAAGATGATCCAGTGAAGATTAAATAGAAGTTCTAAATACATGCTACAAAATAAGTGAGCTTTGAAAACATTACACCACATGAAAAAGTAAAAAAAAAAAAAAAAAAAAAAGACCACAAACTATATGATTCCATTTATTTAAAATGTGCAGAACAGTAAAATCCATAGGGCTTCCCTGGTAACTCACTGGGTAAAGAATCCAACTGCAATGCAGGAGGCTGGGGTTCAATCCCTGGGTCAGGAAGATCCCCTGGAGAAGGAAATGGCAACCCATTCCAGTATTCTTGCCTGGAAACTATCCACAGACAGAGGAGCCTGGTGAGCTACAGTCCCTGGGGTCACAAGAGTCAGACACAACTTAGCAATTAAAGCACTAGAGAATATTGATCAGTGCGGCCAGAAGTCCAGGCAGGAGATGGGGCAACAGGGCAAATGGGCAGTAACTGCTACTGTTTACAGGGTTACTTTTCAGGGTCATGAAAATGTTCTAAAATCAATGACAGTGATAGTTCCACAACTCTGCAAATATAACAGCTATTGAATTATACACTTAAGTAGGTGAATTGTATGGTATTTAAAACATACATCAATAAAGCTAATATAATATAATTTTATTATATTAAAAACAGAAACCTCACAAAATTTAGAGTGTTAATCTCTCCTATGAACTTCCCTGGTGGCTCAGATGGTCAAAAATCTGTCTGCCAATGCAGGAGATGCAAGAGACACTGGTTCGATCCCTGGGTTGGGAAGATGCCTTGGAGAAGGAAATGGCAACCCACTCCAGTATTGTTGCCTGGAAAATTACATGGACAGAGGAGCCTGGCAGGCTACAATCCATGGGGTCACAAAGAGTTAGACATGACTGAGTGACTAACACTTTCTTCACCTTCAATCTCTGCTATAAGTAGGGAAACAATCACCTTGTAACAGGGCTCTTGACAGTAAAGATTAATGGATTTCCTTTTTAAACATCATTAGATCAGAGTTACTAACATTTAGAACTTACTTTTTAAAGAGGAGGTGACCATCTGATGTACTGTCCCAGAAAAGGTGAAATTGAACAGTGGAAATAATTACCTAAAACCTAAATAATTACCCCTGCATCCTGCTGTTGCAAAGGCAGGAGAGCTGCTCAGCATCTACGTTAAACCTATTATCCACTTGATCCGATTGTCCATTTCAGATTGATCACAACCACTCAACTATCGCTCATTTCTCTGGCTAGCTCTCTGTGGTTCAAAACACCATTTGTTTCCAGGTCCTCAGACACATGGCAATAAACTAACCACACATTCCAGCATGTGTTTTGTGGGTATTCTCCCTGCCCATCTCATTGCACTTATATTATAAAAACAGAGATTTACAATTCAACCCACAACTGAAATAAACCTAAAGAGCTCAAAGTGATGGATCTTTCACTCATATCAGAGAATTTTGTCTAGAAAATACAAAACAAAGTTAAACGAAACACCTACGAACAGAGCCGGGAGCTAGTTTTACTAGCTGATCCCCACCTAATAAAGAGCACAGGTGACAGGGAACATCTCAAAAGAAGTCAGTTTTATTCCTCTTGATAAATTCTTCAGGTATCATCTGTTTCATTTATGAGGCAGGGGAGTCAGGTCACAGAGGGTCTGAGCAATGAATTTACTATTCTGTGAAACTAGAAATTAAGGCTCCTGTCTCAACTTCTTTTGGTAAGAAAACAATTTTTTAAAAATTCTCAGATCAAGCCTACATGTTTACCATGCTTTAATTTGGGGAGGTGAATGTATATAAATCCAGTAGTGGTTTTTTAAATAGATGGAGAAATAGATAAATAAGACTTGAAAAAAAAGCATATTAAAGGTAAAATTCAAGATCAGTTGAAAGTCATCCATCCAAAGCCAGGGCTGCTCATGTCACTGACCCGTGGGGAGGAGCGATATGTGTCAAAGACAGTACATGTCAAATGTAGTGGGACCCATCAGTCCTTTTTTAGCAATAAGAGAATATTCACTGTTGACTCAGACTAAGCCACTTGTCTGGTGATCCTGGCAGCAAATGTCAGAAAACATTTCCCTCCACTTTATCTGTCACTGACACTTGACCACAGTGTTTTTCTTTCTTCACCAGAGAGAAGAGAAAGTCAACTCAGTCACCTCAGTGCAGGAGGTGGGGCTGTCAGGGGAATGATGGCAAAAGATACACATTTTGAAGATGATAGATTGCCCCCGTTGAGTCTACACACTCACAGTTCAGAACGTTTGGGACAGGCTATTATTATCCTAGTGTGATTCAGAGGGGACTCACTCTTCCCTCAACTTGGAAACAAGTTGAAAGCCTATGACATCTCATCCAGGGAAGACATATTTGGCTGTGCCCACCCAGGGATCTCTCTGATAGTTGGATGAGCATTTCTTCATTTCTGTGGCCTGAAAGAAGCAACTGGAGAGCTATTTGCAGAGGAAGGGGAGTTTTGATTGTCACTGAGTTGGGTTAAATTTTTGCAGACGTCCCAATGGTACTGAGTAGGAAGAGAATAGAGATTCCTCTCCACCTCAATGCAGTCTTTGGGAATTTAGGAAAGTGAGGAAAATAAGCAGAAGATCTATGATGTTCCATGGAGAAGGTATAGGTATAAGAACAATGCCCACATATCCTAAGCTTCATTTCCCACAGTAAAAATCAGAGTAGCAACTGCCACTGGAGCTCGGAAAGAGTACCTGTGGTGGGGTACATGAGCAAGAAGAAATAATTCCATTAGATAATCAAGGGTACTGCAACTTGAGAGCTTGATTGGGGGCTTAGTAGATAAAGAAACCACCTGCAAAGCAGGAGACCCCAGTTCAGCCCCTGGGTCAGGAAGATCCTCTGGAGAAGGAAATAGCAACCCACTCCAGTATTCTTGCCTGGGACACCCCATGGACAGAGAAGCCTGGCAGGCTATAGTCCATGGGGTCATAAGATCAGACAAAACTTAATGACTAAACTACCACCACTGTGATTTGGAGGCACAAGTTGAGCTAAAGGTACGTTTGGAGAAGAGTCAGCCAATCATTCTGGCTCCATCAGACAGTGTTCTTAGACTGCACTTTCCCTTTTGTCAAAAGGAAGAGACACAGGCTGAGGAAAGTGAGGGAATACTTAAGACCCTGGTGATCTGAGAATAACAATAAAGTATGCTCACTCAGAGACAGCTAGCAGTAACGGGCCACAGTCCTTGCAGTACACTTAAACTATGAGCCTCCTTTCTATGAGAGATAGCTTCATATTATATATTACCAGGAGTCCCACCTAAGACCACAAATTCTGCTTGCCTCATCTCTAGCATTCTGAAAAGGACAAAAAAAGACCTTGCTGAAAGAGGTTACAATTATTCTTGACATTTTAGAAGGCACCTCTACTGTGTTCAAAATGTTCCATCATGGGTTTTAAAATGTGAACTAGAATAGGAGAGTCCAACCTGAAGTCTTTTGAAATGAGAGCTCACCTGTATCTGATTTTGCCTCACATTCAAACAGATTTTAGCAACTAATTTAAAGGTCTTCATCTTACCCAACTGAAAAACATCAGCAGCTCCTTTTAGCTTTACACTGGTTAACATGATTAAGAAATGAAATGGGGAAATATGGATTTATTTTTTGTTAAAAGGCTGTAAAGAAACATGTCACTCAGACTAGCTCTGGATGCAAGCCTATTAATGATTCATGTTCTTCTTTATAGTTGCCTACATTCTCCATTTTTTCTTTAAAGGGCATATATTACTTTTCAGGGAAAAAAAAAAGGTGGTCGAAAAAAGAGAAAGAAAGAAAAATCTTACCTTTAGTCTTTACCTTGAAAAAGGAATGAGATTAAAATAGAAAGGCAAAATACCAGTGTTAACAGTGACTGACTTTAACAAGACAGTAAGTGACAATTTTTTTTCTTTCAACCCGTCTGGTATTTTTCAATTTTCTACAAAGAATAAGGATTTTTAATTAAAAAGCACTTTGAGGAACAAAGGAAAACTGGAAAGAAAATGTTGCCTTATTCCATTTTAATTGCCTGGAAATGAAAGTGAAGACTGTACTTATATAACTGGAAGAAATCTGCGTGGACAGGTCCCACAAAGCTTACTGGAGGCGAATGGCAGCAACTCAGCAGCGTCTACCTGTGGCCAGCCTTGGTTGCTAGGCAGATCTCACCATCACCAGTGTGGATTTGAAAGCATCTAAAAGACTGTTCTCCCCTAAAAGAGCACCCATACCAGCCTGCTATTGTCTCTCATGTTCTTGCCAGAGTCCTTTCTTCAGCTTCTTGCAATGTGTTCTCTGGAGTTCCCATTTAAATCAAACTGATCTTGAGAAGGGGACTAGCAGCCACTTGGCAAATCAGAAAGGTGCAAGTTGTCATGAAAAGATCCCCAATCTGGACCCAGGCTCCCATGCCAGGGTTTTGTCTCTAAGTCGCAGTGGACTCTTTTGCACAATCTTTGACTTCATTTGGAAACAATTCCCACTTCTATAAAATGAAGGGATGGACTTAGAATTCCTTATGACACTTCCTGTATCTAAATTCTGTCAGCATTAACTTCTCAGTTTAGACGGCTTCCACCTTGAAAAAAGAAACAGTGCTGAGGGAATATATAATAAGAGGAACACATGTTCAAGGGGGAAATAGAGGAAAAAGGAAAGATTCAAGAGCCTGGTATATTTCCGAGGATCTTGGTCAACACAAGAAAACTAGATGCTACCATATGCCCCCAAAGGAGATCATCTTCCCAAAGAAAAACTCAATTCACTTAAATTATTTTCTGATTCAGTCTTGATACTGAGTCAAGAGCCTCAGTTTAATGTCTAATCTCAAGAGACCATTGCATATTAAATGAGGTTTTTATTAAGTGACTCAGAAACTACTGAGAGTGATCATTCTATTAACATTCCTATAAGATGAAGATATTAAAAATATGTAGCTATTCTCCTATATGTTTACATGAGTGAGCTCCCAGCTCTCCTTCAGCTGATTGACAGAAGAGGGCAATGTGGGGATCCTTCTAATCACAAATTCATCACAAATAAAAGTGAGTAGAAAACGTACACATGAACAGTAGGCTCTTCTGTGAGGAGAAGGGAAAGGTTTATTTATTCTCCTCTGTAGGAAACAAAGAGCTTTATTAATGAGGAAAGAGAAAGGCAGTACCAGTATAAAGGGGAATGAACCAAGGATATGAGGGAAAAAGACAAGTGTTTCCCTACCAGATGACCTTTTTATTTCAGAAAAAATAAATATGTTCATGTTTTGAATGAATTTTATGTCATGACACAATTATCTTGCTAGGGAACTAATTCTGATAGCATGAAATGGATCAACATGGCATAAAATAAATCCTGTAGCTTTTAAATAGCTTTGGATCACTCTCTCGGACTTACAGCCAGCCTCTTACTGCTTGAATTGCAACACATTTTGCCCAGCAGTGAAAACCGGAAATTTGTAAGTTTGACATTACCAAGTCCTCCTTTTCATTATCAAGTTTCCAACCCTGATTTGTCACAGTCCCACCAGTTAGACTTCTCCCCAGCTAGATGAACTGAATTGTAAAAATTACTCAGTGGAAGCTGAAAGCCGAAAATGAATTGAGATGATTCATTCTGGAGGTCCTTGCTATTTTCAGACTTTTGGACAGAATTTCTGGCATTCAGAAGTAATAAATGAGCCTGAGTTGACACCTTGATTTGTTAACTCAGAAAAATCCACAGTCAGTCCCACTCTGGATTCATGTGGAGTTCAATGATGCAAAAGTGATGAAGAGGAAAAAAAGTTGCATCACTTTTAAAATGTTAAAACTCAATTTATCATCTGTGTTTTGACACAGTTAGCCAGCAATATTCTTAAAGGATTCATGAAGCAGATTACTAAGAATAATCAGTTACTCATATAGCCAGTATTTCTTTTAATTTATTACACATTTAGAAAAAATAAGCAAGCCAACCATTCCTCTGGAAGTAAAGTCTAAATAATAGATCAATAAGCACCTGACCAAACAATTCAGCTATAAGGTCAAAATCGTAGTTAATCCTTGAAGGGAAGCAACAGATCAGCCACTTACAGGATATACTTTGAGTAGTTTTCCCAGCAGCACCAGTAACCTTAGACTGTTTTGTCTACTCTGTCATCAGTCTCTTCCCCTGACTAAGCTGAATAATTATTAGATGGTAAAACAAGGTCCAGTGGAAGGCGCTGGGCACCGTGAATGACTGACGGAAGCACTGATCCAGAGACATGGTGGGACGGGCCACAGGCGTGATCTTGAGCCCTCAACAATTTTCCAGTAAGCCACCAATCCTCAACATCTGCAGCACCATTTAAAGGCTATGGCAAACCACTCCAGTACTCTTGCCTGGAAAATTCCATGGACAGAGAAGCCTTGTAGGCTACTGTCCATGGGGTCACAAAGGGTCGGACACAACTGAGTAATTTCACTTCACTTCACTTCATGGCAAGGAAACAACCCTCTGAAGATGGCAGTGCTGGAAATTTTGTTTGTTTGTTTAACATTGTGTTCATGTATTTATTTATTTGACAGCAGAGTAGGATTTATTGGTGGACATGAGTACAGCAGGGGCAACACCACAGCTCTCATGAGTGCAGGACCTGACATTCTTCCAGGAGCTGCAATTGGAGATGTATTTGATTCTGTAGCCACCTAGAATGAACTGCTCTTCTGCCACCATGCTTCCAAATTCATCCTCACTACACTCAGTAAATCTCCAGCTCTTAGAGATGTGGATCTTCCCACAGCCAGAGAACTTGGACTTGGCCCTGTGTAGACCCTCAATCCGGAGAAGGCAATGGCACCCCACTCCAGTACTCTTGCCTGGAAAATCCCATGGACGGAGGGGCCTGGTAGGCTGCAGTCCATGGGGTCGCTAGGAGTCGGATACGACTGAGCGACTTCACTTTCACTTTTCACTTTCATGCATTGGAGAAGGAAATAGCAACCCACTCCAGTGTTCTTGCCTGGAGAATCCCAGGGACAGGGAGCCTGGTGGGCTGCCATCTATGGGGTCAAACAGAGTCGGATACGACTGAAGCGACTTAGCAGCAGCAGCATGGCCTCAATCACATGTTCTTTGTTCTTCAGCTTGTTACAGATGGGCATTATACCTTGTCCAATAAGGACCCTGATCACTGTGCCCAGGGGCTTTCCAAAGGCACCACACATACCTGTCTGGAGCCTACATTAGGGACAGCATGAGGCCATACATGAATATCTACAGGAAAGGGCTATCTCCAAGGTCCCTAAGGGAACCCCTAAAGCAACAGGCTGCATATACTACCAAGAGGGCTACTGTTTGTAGGAATGCAATGGCTACAATGGAATTTGTTTAAAATTTTTCCTTTTTCAAGTGATCTCTGTACACTTTTTTAAGTGTGCCAAAATAAATCAAGAGCCAGAAATTGGTTGGTTTTTCCAGCACTAATAACAGTATATGTAGCTAACATCTACAGAGTGCCTACATGTGCCAGATACTCTTCTCAGTGGCTTGTGTATATTAACACACTTAACTCATGCCAACAATATCTGTTCTTGTTTCAACCAGATTCTGGCACAGGGTTGATTATTAAGACAAGTAGGTGAAAGAGTCCCTCCTCTGGTCTTTGGCCTTTAAAGGACTTTACTCTGCCCCTTTCCCAGCACTGCCCCTCACCATATAGTCCACACAGTCCAAAGAGACAAGATAAAATGCCTACCTGGAGCCCACATTCCCCCTCTAGACTCTCAGTAGACAGCATGAAACCTATTTCCCAGACCTGAGCTTCCTCTTCTCTGGGAACTGATCATAGTTGAATGGATGTGAAGAAATTAATGATTTAATTGATCAATTAACACACAAACCTTGATGTCTAAGTTTGGGGGATCTCTTCTGATTGTCAAGAGAATTTTTTAACCCCCTGATTCCATATTTGTTTCCTGGAAAGGAGAAACTATCAAATTCCAATTCTGTAAGGTATCTGATAAATTACACTACAGAAAATAGCATTCAGTGAACACACATGTGTGACCATGGCACTTTCCGAGACAAAAAAAAAGGATTCTAAATTCTTAAATGCTTGGCTTCTTTCGGAAAAAAAGATCCTCTTCCAATAACATTTAATTTTGCTTTTCAAAAAATACACCCAGCATTTTCAGGTGGCAGAATAATTAACCGTATCTCCAAATACTTTTCTGTTCCTTGGCCTTCTGTCACAGATGAAGTATTTCATCTCTTAGTTATTCGGGCCAGGGTCCTTCCTGATTGTTTTATGACTTAATTATGATGATTACATCATGCTTCTAGACTATACCCGCCCAGCAGAGTGGGCCAGCGCCCTGAATATACAAACAGTCGATGGGTATGCTTGTTGGATACAAAACCAGCTAACGGGCCACAATTGTGAAGCCGGAAGCTTTTCCAAGAAAACATATAGCATCGTTAGTAGAGGAGACTGTATCTCATACAGCATGACTGGGTGTCTGCTTTCCAATCCATAGACTTTCAGTTCAGTTCAGTTCAGTCTCTCAGTCATGTCCGACTCTTTGCGACTCCATGAATCGCAGCACGCCAGGCCTCCCTGTCCATCAACAACTCCCGGAGTTCACTCAGACTCACGTCCATCGAGTCAGTGATGCCATCCAGCCATCTCATCCTCTGTCATCCCCTTCTCCTCCTGCCCCCAATCCCTCCCAGCATCAGAGTCTTTTCCAATGAGTCAACTCTTCGCATGAGGTGGCCAAAGTACTGGAGTTTCAGCTTTAGCATCATTCCCTTCAAAGAAATCCCAGGGCTGATCTCCTTCAGAATGGACTGGTTGGATCTCTTTAAATAGACCCAACAGTTTCCTTAGTCTTCAACTAAGAAAAGCTCACAGTACAGAGACCAGCTCTCCTTGTTTGTTCTATCACCATGAGAGGCAGCAGCAATCCTCTGGGGGGAAATGCCAGGAGACTATCATGTAACTAGCTGTACTAAAATACAAAAAAGGGATTTTTTTTTTCTTTCTTGAATTCGTTTCAAACCTTGGAAGTTTATATAAGCACCAGCATAGGCCAGATTCAAGTACAAGCCCCATCTTGAGTTGTGGGGTGACTATCCAAGCACATTTGAGAGCAGAGTGCCTCAACTGGGTAATTCTACACCCCAGCAGACATCTGGCAATGTCTGGAGACATTTTTTGCTTGTCACAACTCAGGGAAGGAGGGGAAGGTGATACTGGGATCTAATAAACATGCTCAGTAAATCTAGTAAACAGTGCATAGGACAGCTTCTCACAGAAAAGAATTATTCATACCCAAATGCCAATAGAGCCAAAACTAGAAACCCTGCTTTACTGGATCAAGAGCATGAGAAAAATGGTATCTCGTGCTCCTCACTTTGAAATGTAAACGGCTTCCTCTCTCAGGTGTTTATTACCTACACACACCGAGAAGCACTTAGCTTGCTTATGGAGTCAGGCTGGGACCACAAAAATTGAACTTGTGGGTGGCACAGAATCAAATACAATTCTGTGCTGCTGTATAACACCTTTCCCTATGGAGATCAAAATGCTTTTCAGAAAGAGTTATTCCATCGGGAAAGGGAACTGGGAGTAGGAGTGAGCCTCATTTCACAGATGAGAAAACAGGAGGCTAGGAGAGGCTGTCATTTGCTCAAGGTTATTCAATGAATCAGGTTCAGAGCTCAGGAAACAGAGACCTGACATTGCAGAGAATTCCAAAAGAACGTAAAAGGACAGGAAAGTGCTCTCTGCTAGAGGCCATCTTGGAGGCACGAATTTTTTCCACATCCTGAGCCTCTGGTGATGAGAAAAGCAGGATCTCCTGTGATGAATGGCAGTGGTTCTCCCCAGAATCAGCAGCCCCAGAAGAGTCTCACAAGCCCTCCCTGCTAGCTGGAGAGCCCTCACCTGACAAGCCCAATTCCCAGGGCTATTCTCCACATGTTTACACTGTCAGGTGATTTAATGGACTGCAGAAAGGAGTTGGTCTGTTCGTTAAAATGGTCATCATAATGAAAAAGACAGACGGCTTCTGCCCTTATCCTCTGTCAGTCTGTCACATCTACGTACCTCTTTCCTATCAATCACCGTAGTATACATTATGTAAATACCAAAGATGAAATGTCAGCCTATTATCTAATTGTTCTTGTGTGCCATATGGGAAAATGACTGGTGGGCCCTGCTGTTCCCCTTTACAACCAGCATTAATTGGCATCTTTGTTATCTAGTCATGGAGATCCTGACTGGAATGCCTTTAAGGCTCCAGTAACCCTTTCAACAGGAAGCATGATTCAGGCTGATTCTTACTGAATGAAAAAAAAAAAAAAAAAATACAGAGAAATCTCAGAAACCTTGTAATCCCAGTAACATTTGATCAAGAACTTTCATGAAACAGAGTCATTTATTATATTTGTTGATAAGATAAGAGAGGGATCCAAAAGGCTTGGAAATGAACATATCTGTATTTCCCCACCCCTCTCCCTAAACAGAGGAGCCTATAGAAAGAGATAAAGCATATTCCCAGATAACTGTGGAAAAACAAAGTTCAGGGGTCATTTTTCTCTCACTAATCTCTGGACTACTTAGGGGACTATATATTTTGTTCCAGATTCAATGACAGGATCATGAAGTGTTAGCACAAAAATGAATTTTAGAAGTCTTCAAATTGAGCATTCTACTGGGGCATGAACCCTACTTAAGATATCTCCAACAGCAAGTTTAATGTCTCTGCTTTGATGTTTTCTATAAATACGCATCCACTGCCTTACAAGGTTCCATTTAGATGAGACTAACTTAAAAAGCAAAGACATTACTTTGTCAACAAAGGTCTGTCTAGTGAAGCCTATGGTTTTTCCAGTGGTCATGTATGGATGTGAAAGTTGGACTGTGAAGAAAGCTGAGTGCAGAAGAATTGATGCTTTTGAACTGTGGTGTTGGAAGGACTCTTGAGAGTCCCTTGGACTGCAAGGAGATCCAACCAGTCCATCTTAAAGGAGATCAGTCCTGAGTGTTCATTGGAAGGACTGATGCTGAAGCTGAAACTCCAATACTTTGGCCACCTCATGAGAAGAGTTGACTCATTGGAAAAGACTCTGATGCTGGGAGGGATTGGGGGCAGGAGGAGAAGGGGACAACAGAGGATGAGATGGCTGGATGGCATCACCGACTCAATGGACATGAGTTTGAGTGAACTCCAGGAGTTGGTGATGGACAGGGAGGCCTGGTGTGCTGAGATTCATGGGGTCGCAAAGAGTCGGACACGACTGAGTGACTGAACTGAACTGAACTGAACTTAAAAGCATGCAAACTCTGAACTGCCCCAGTGCACTCACCATAGTAGAGACAGTAGTATCAAAAATTCCCTATTTCAAACACAAACTCTTTGTCCAAATTTCTTAAAGTGAAAATGATATTAAAGCGATCTTAAAGTTCTACACAAAGCTAGGTGATGGAACTTCAGTTGAGCTATATCAAATCCTAAAAGATGATGCTGTTAAAATGCTGTACTCAATATGCCAGAAAATCTGGAAAACTCAGCAGTGGCCACAGGACTGGAAAAAGGTCAGTTTTCATTCTAATCCCAAAGAAAGGCAATGCCAAAGAATGTTCAAACGACTGCACAATTGCACTCATCTCACACGCTAGCAAAGGAATGCTCAAAATTCTTCAAGCCAGGTTTCAACAATATGTGAACTGTGAACTTCCAGATGTTAAAGCTGGATTTAGAAAAGGCAGAGGAACCAGAGATCAAATTGCCAACATCCACTGGATCATCAAAAAAGCAAGAGAGTTCCAGAAAAATATCTACTTCTGCTTTATTAACTATGCCAAAGCCTTTGACTGTGTGGAAAACAACAAACTGGGGAAAATTCTTCAAGAGATGGGAATACCAGACCACCTGACCTGCCTCCTGAGAAATCTGTATGCAGGTCAGGAAGCAATAGTTAGAACTGGACATAGAACAACAGACTGGTTCCAAATCGGGAAAGGAGTATGTCAAGGCTGTATATTGTCACCCTGCTTATTTAACTTATATGCAGAGAATATCATGAGAAATGCTGGGCTAGATGAAGAACAAGCTGGAACCAAGATTGCCGGGAGAAATATCAATAACCTCAGATATGCAGATGACACTACCCTTATGGCAGAAAGTGAAGAACTAAAGAGCCTCTTGATGAAAGTGAAAGAGGAGAGTGAAAAAGTTGGCTTAAAACCCAACATTCAGAAAACAAAGATCATGGTCTCTAGTTCCATCACTTCAAGGCAAATAGATGCGGAAACAATGGAAACAGTGACAGACTTTATTTCAGGGGCTCCAAAATCACTGCCAATGGTGATTGCAGCTATGAAATTAAAAGATGCTTACTCCTTGGAAGAAAAGTGATGACCAACCTAGACAGCATATTAAAAAGCAGAGATATTACTCTGCCAACAAAGATCTGTCTAGTCAAAGCTATAGTTTTTCCAGTAGTCATGTAGGGATGTAAGAGCTGGACTATAAAGAAAGCTGAGTGCCGAAGAATTGATGCTTTTGAACTGTGGAGTTGGAAAAGACTCTTCAGAGTTCCTGTACTGCAAAGAGATCCAACCAGTCCATCCTAAAGGAAATCAGTCCTGAATATTCATTGGAAGGACTGATGCTGAAGCTGAAACTCCAATACTTTGGCCATCTCCCGCGAAGAACTGACTCATTGGAAAAGACCCTGATGCTGGGAAAGATTGAAGGCAGGAGAAGGGGACAACAGAGGATGAGATGGTTGGATGGCATCACCAACTCAGTGGACATGAGTTTGAGTAAACTCCAGGAGTTGGTGATGGACAGGGAGGCCTGGCGTGCTGCAGTCCATGGGGTCGCAAAGAGTTGGACATGACTGAGCGACTGAACTGAACTGAACGAGTTCCTATAGAAGTAATCAATCCTCTTGTCTCATTTGCAAATATACATATTATATAAATCAACTTCCTTTCATCCCAGAGGACAAGGATATTAACATATCCTGTACTAGGAGAAAAGTTCTCCCCTACCTCAAATTATGTTCCATCCTATCCTACATACAAAAAGCTGTGAGTGCAATGGTAAGTGCAAAGCCAAATACCAACATAAAACTCAGCCCTGAAATTTTTCAAAGTTCTAGCTGAGTCCATGTTCAAAATGACTCATGTAAAGTTATTGGGGGGAAATGGCTACATAAAATCACCACAAGTAATGAAGCTAGATTAACAGCAAACGAGACTACTGATGACATCTTAAGTAAAAGTTGATTTTCTCATGCAGGATAAACTAAAATTATTGTATGTAAAGCTGGAGGATCTTGTGCTCCATTTAAACATGACTCCAGACAGGAAAAGATTTGTCTCTCTCCATTCTATATTTACTCTAAAGATGGATAACAAGAAGTTACCATACTGCCCCAAGGTTTTCCCTCCTTGTTTATTTTTAAAAGTGCAAGCAATCCATTAAGGTTAAAGAGATAACATTAAGGAATGCAGCTGCAATGCTTGTACAGTAGATGACTCTGGTTTGTACTTAATCTAGGGCCCTGTTTAAAAGAGCTTTTCAGTTTTAATTAAAATAAAATGGGCCCTGGAAGAAAATGCCTCTCCTCCAGCGAGGATTGTATTCAGCTTGTTCTCTGTAATTTTGCCCAACACACTGCTGGCTGTTGCTTTTTCCACAGCTCTTAAATGGTGTCTAAATTGACCAGCTCTGTTGCCAAGGAAACGGACAGGACAATGCTAATAGAAGCTACTTAGGACACACTGTGAAAAGCTTAGAAATAAAATTGTTTGACATGAAAGGCACCGTGTCAGCAGCCAGGCAACTCTGTTAAAGGCTGCATAAGCAGAAGATGGCTACATGTCTCCCCCTACTCTTTTCCCTCAAAATCTCTACTAGAAAAGTGATTCTGTCCTGGGAGCTTGGACAGCTTTTTCTATCAGAATCACTTTGTCTTTCTAACTCAAAGTGGAGAAAAATCTTCATGTTGTGGTTTCGAAGCACCCAGAATAGACTTCAATTTGTACCCATGGAAATGAGCTGCATTTTTTTTTCTCTTCCTTCTAGCAACAAACTCTCCCCTCATGAATAAATTGCAAATATTCTTCTGAATTTTCTAAGATTGTTAATTAAAATCCACTTGATTTAAGCTGCTTCTCCCATTTTGCACTCACAAACCATAAATTATGGAGGAGGTCAAAGAATGAATGGCAATTTGACATGAAGAGGTTGATTTATTGCTTCAGAAGGAGTTTTTTACCAGATGTGGCAGGAGTCATAAATTAAATGCTAAATGTTATGTATTATTATGCTTTCAGGAATATAAATGTGTCTAAAATGCTATGCAGGTGGAATGATAAAAATATGAATCTACTCTCCTGGCAATTTTTAAAGGCCCTTTAAAGCTGTCAAAAAGAAAATAAGCTGAAAAACTATCTAGATGAGGCCCTCAAATGCCTTTTACAGTACACCTCTGGTTTATAAAAGTAACCCTTTCCTGCAATATACTGGACATTGACTTGTGGTGGTTTGGGTAGAAAAAGAAATAATTCTTTCCTCTGGGGAAAAGAGAGAGAGAGGAAAGAAAGAAGATCCAGAGAGCTCTGTGCTGCTGTGACATTATGACATGAATCCAAATCCTTATTTCTCATCCACTCCTCTATAGATTATCATCATTTAATTTATCAAACCTCACTTGAAAGCTAATCTAGACACAATGAAATTTGTCTAGCAGGTGTAGTGGCTATCGTTTTTGAGCTTAAAATATTAATATAAAAACAGGGGAAGATTCAGGTATTTGAAAGCTTGGAGCTAGAAAGAATAGCAGGAGAAAATTTCACTAGGGGGCAGAAGTTGTAAAGGTAGGAAGAATCAACTTTGGGTAGCAGTTCTTTCTGACTTGGAGCTGAACAATAGAACTAAAAGGGCCTCCCAGGTGGCTCAGTGGGAAAGAACCCACCTGCCAATACTGGAAATGCAGGAGACGTGGGTTAGATCCCTGGGTCCAGAAGATCCCTTGGAAGAGGAAACAGCAACCCATTCCACTCTTCTTGCCTGGAGAATCCTATGAACAGAGGAGCCTGATGGGCTACAGCCCATAGGGTGACAAAGAGTCGGACATGACTGCGCATGCACAGTAGTACTAACGGCAGCGGCTCATCATCAGTGAAGCCTGGGCTCACGGTCCCTCTGAACACAACTGGGGAAAGGCAGTTGGTCTGACTCCTGCTTTCCTTGTCCCAGCACTCAATCAGTTCAGTTCAGTTCAGTTCAGTCGCTCAGTTGTGTCCGACTCTTTGCAACCCCATGAATCGCAGCACGCCAGGCCTCCCTGTCCATCAACAACTCCCGGAGTTCACTCAGACTCACCTCCATCGAGTCAGTGATGCCATCCAGCCATCTCATCCTCTGTCGTCCCCTTCTCCTCCTGCCCCCAATCCCTCCCAGCATCAGTCTTTTCCAATGAGTCAGCTCTTCGCATGAGGTGGCCAAAGTATTGGAGTTTCAGCTTCAGCATCAGTCCTTCCAAAGAACACCCAGGACTGATCTCCTTTAGAATGGATGGACTGGTTGGATCTCCTTCCAGTCCAAGGGATTCTCAAGAGTTTTATCCAACACCACAGTTCAGAAGCATCGATTCTTCTGCACTCAGCTTTCTCCACAGTCCAACTCTCACATCCATACATGATCACAGGAAAAACCATAGCCTTGACTAGATGGACCTTTGTTGGCAAAGTAATATCTTTGCTTTTGAATATGCTATCTAGGTTGGTCATAATTTTCCTTCCAAGGAGTAAGCATCTTTGAATTTCATGGCTGCAGTCACCATCTGTAGTGATTTTGGAGCCCAAAAAAATAAAGTCTGACACTGTTTCCACTGTTTCCCCATCTGTTTCCCATGAAGTGATGGGACCAGATGCCATGATCTTAGTTTTCTGAATGATGACCTTTAAGCCAACTTTTCCACTCTCCTCTTTCACTTTCATCAAGAGGCTTTTGAGTTCCTCTTCACTTTCTGCCATAAGGGTGGTGTCATCTGCATATCTGAGATTATTGATATTTCTCCTGGCAATCTTGATTCCAGCTTGTGCTTCTTCCAGCCCAGCGTTTCTCATGATGTACTCTGCATAGAAGTTAAATAAACAGGGTGACAATATACAGCCTTGACGTACTCCTTTTCCTATTTGGAACCAGTCTGTTGTTCCATGTCCACTTCTAACTGTAGCTTCCTGACCTGCATATAGGTTTCTCAAGAGGCAGGTCAGGTGGTCTGGTATTCCCATATCTTTCAGGATTTTCCAGTTTATTGTATCCTCTCCTCCTAATTCCCCAACCCTCCAAGAACCAGACAAGCAAAGTCTCCATTCATTCAGGACTTCAGCTGAGACATTCTATTCAGGCATGCTTTTCCCAGATTTGAAAATCACCTCCCTGTCTAGTATGCATTCCAGCCCCACAGAGATTATACAGACAATTGCATCCTTGACTTGCCATAGTTATCCACCATGGTTCTTCATTAACGACACTCACCGCCTGTATCCTCCAGGGCACTGGCATCATGAGAGACAGGCTGCTGCTGCTGCTAAGTCACTTCAGTCATGTCCGACTCTGTGTGACCCCATAGACAGCAGCCTACCAGGCTCTGCCGTCCCTGGGATTCTCCAGGCAAGAACACGTCCCTGGGATTCTCCAGGCAAGAACATTGGAGTGGGTTGCCATTTCCTTCTCCAATGCATGAGAGTGAAAAGTGAAAGTGAAGTCGCTCAGTCATGTCCGAGTCTTCGCGACCTCATGGACTGCAGCCTACCAGGCTCCTCTGTCCATGGGATTTTCCAGGCAAGAGTACTGGAGTGGGGTGCCATTGCCTTCTCCGTGAGAGACAGGAGCCAGTTGCAAAATGCATGAGGAACAAAGTCACACAGACAGGCAGTACATCTGCTGAACAACACTCTGAAGGAAAGGAAGGATCTTATAAGCATTTGGTGCTCTGAGGAAGGTTGCCAGATTAGCAAATAAACATACAGAATACATAGTTAAATGTGAATTTCAGACAATGAATAATTTTTTAGAGTAAGTGTGTCTCTTGCAATACTTGGGACACATTTATACTAAAAAAAGTATTCATTATTTATCCAAATATAAATATTAAAAAATCCTATATTTTATCTGGCAACTCTGGTTCTAAGGTAATACCAATTAAGGTGATTACTAAACTATATCAGCCATAGTTGGAAGTATCTTGATAAAGAAAGTCTCTATTCCATCACTATCATGCAGTCATCACGCTTCTGTTCCAAAGCGAATAGTAATTACAATATTCTCACCACCAAATCAACAGAATCATGGTTCAGGAATATTATGGGGTAAACTGAATCAGAAAATTAAGATAATGCTCAAAGAATACAGGAATTTTAAAAAAATGAAAAGCTATGCACACCAGATGGCCAGCATATTCTTCTGCTCCTAAACAACACAGAAGAAAACAACCAGGCATAAAAGGCAAATACCAGATGGAACCAGGAAACTCAATGGCAGCTCCTCTCAGCCTGGGCCCAGGTATCCTTTCTCACCATCTTAAGTAAAGGTCATTGTGAAAGATCTTGATCAACTGAGACCTTCTTGTTGATTCCGGTTATAGTCTATACAAATAATGCCATTTCACCAAAACTCAACAATAGCCATGTGTTCAAAAAGAAAGCTCTTGAAAGCCGAGGAATGCCTGCCAAGACAACTTCTCAAAATCTCACCCTTTTAGTGTCCCAATAAAAAAAAGATAAACTTCACTCTTAACAGCTCTTCTCTGTTTCTCAAAACATAGAATTTCCAGATGACCCAGACATTTCATTCCCATGTTTATACTCAAAAAATCTGAAAAGAGGAACTCAAACAAATATTTGTACCCCAATGTTTATTTGTTATTCAGTCAGTCAGTCATGTCCAACTCTTTGCAACCCCATAGACTGCAACATGCCAGGCTTCCCTGCCCTTTACTATCTCCCAGAGTTTGCTCAAATTCATGTCCATTGAGTCAGTGATGCCATCCAACCATCTCATCCTCTGTCACCTACTTTTCCTTCTGCCCTCAGTCTTTCCCAGCATCAGGCAAGGTTTATAGCAGCATTCTTAACAACAGTCAAGAGGTGAAAACAACCCAGGAATGGATAAACAAAATGTGGTATATCTATACAATGGAATAGTACTCATCCATAAAAAAGGAATGAAGCTCTGTTATATGTTACAACATGGATAAACCTTGAAAATGTTATGCTAAGTGGAAGAAGCCAGACACAAAAGGACAAATATTGTATGACTCTACTTACATAACATATATAGAACAGACAAATTCATGGAGACAGAAAGTAGAACAGACATTCCCAGAGACTGGGGGAAGGACAATATGGAGCTCAAACTTTTTTGAGTGCAACAATAAAGTAAAGACATTTTCAGACATGCAAAATATCAATTAACTCATCCTTCACATGGTTTTCTACTTTTCTCAGGAAACTACTGGAGGATATACCCAGGCAAGATGACAGAATAAATCAATAAAGCCAAAGATCTTGGATCCAGGAAACAGGGGGTTCAATACATGAGAAAGTCAAAGGTGAAAACAAAGGAGGTGAAATAAAATCTCTGGATGATGTTAGTAATTAATCTCTGGATGACAATACTAATTAATACTATTAAGATGAGAATGTGCCAGTAGGCTCTAGAAGATATTTCTTCTAGAAACATTCAGAAGAAAAATTGAAAAATATCAGATTTTAAAGAACATATACAGCACAGATTTACATACTGAAGTGCAGAGTTTGGGATAGAATTAGTGCTAAGTTCAAAGAAAACAGTCAAATGTATTTTTAAATATTATGCAGGATAACAAAAATAACCAAAGTATATTACATGGCTTAGGCATCAATAGCTTTAACATAGTTGTGATAATGTAAATGTAGAATATCAATCTATCCAAAATTATGATTAAACTATACTGAGAGGATGGAAAGTAGAAAGGGTCCATATACAGAGTGGGACTGGTATTTGTACAAAAGAAAACCAAATTCTCATCTTCCAGAATCCAAAGTTAATAGATCATTTTTAAAGCTAAAAGTCAAGAAGTAGTAATAGTATCATGTTAAATAGAATTATGGATGTAAATGCAAAAAGTGATTTCCTCTAGTAAGGTAAGAAACATAAGGCATGCCACAGATATGCTGGTTTTACTAACAGGCAATGTGGAAATACTTGATTCTTTTAACTATATACCTGTATATCACTTTGTTAAAAAAAATTTAAGTTATTTTAAAAGAATAATACAAACTTATTAGACATATGGTGGTAAGTATGAAAATAATCAACTGAAAGAGTTGAAAGTGATTATCTCAGGGGAATAAGACATGTGAAAGTCTAGTTTGATTTTTTTAATTAAAATTTAATAATAAAAATACTAATGAGTCCTTTTGGAGACACCTTGGTCTGATGAAGTAAAAATGGATCTTATCAGGAGAAACAGGGTTTTATCCTCTTTCAATGTAACAGCACAAGTTAATTATTTCTACAACCAAAGTAATGTTTCCCCTTCAGGGAGAGCCTTGTTATTTCAATTAGACATATATTCACTAACAGGCCCATAAATATTTCTAATTAGCCTGTTTGCTTCCATTTTACGAGACTGCTTTCAAATTAGCATCCACATTCTATAGAAATGGAAGGAGAGTCTTAGAAGATTGTAATTTCCCTCTCAAGGAAGGAAGAAGGACAACAGATTGCATGTCCAAACAGAACTGCTTATTAGATTCCAGCCATTTATAGTGCATGTTATTTGGAGCAACATACTTGTCAAACTTGGATAGAAGGCTAAAAGTGAGTAGCAGCTTCAACCAATTATTTTCAGGTCTTCAAGCAAACATGATAGAAGGGTATAGGCAAAGCAGTAGGAGAGAAATAGCATGGTGTTTGCAGCCCTGCTTCTTCAGGCAGTGATCTCATTTGGCCTTCCCTATTGACGAAAAACCACAGGGAGCTCTGCCATGACTGAAGAATGGCCCCAGAAATCAAGGATTCGAAAGTGCACCAGAGTGGCCCTTATCGAAGCTGCAGCTGCTTCCATGTAGCTGCTGTGGTCAAAAAGGAGCCCAAAGTGACAGTTTTCCTTGACGGTCGCCGTTCTGTTTGCTGTAACTGATCTGCAACATTTCAGGAAAAGACAGTTCCCATTGTACTTGCCATTTCTCAGGTACAACCAGAGACCTTTATTAAAACTGACAACGTTTTCAGAGGCTACCGGAAATGTTCCATTGATGGGGTCTTACATGCAAGAATAAGGCTTTTGAGAAGTGGCTTGCAGAGGCCAAGAACCAGCATGCAGATGCAGATATGGGTGGGTTAGATACCTGTGCTGGGGAAATCCAAGGGCAAGTGGTGCAGATTGTGGTCATGCTTTGGGTCTTTGCCCTGAAAAGCTTAAGGCATCAGCCCAAAGGCGAATCAAAAACCTTGTTTTGAAAACCAGATGAATGGAACGAGTAGGTCATTCAGGACAAAAAAAAGAAAAAAGAAAGTGCACCAGAGCCCCAAAAGTCAGATGAAATTAGCATTAAGCATATAAGATCACACAGGAGATATACTTCATCTAGAGAAGCCTACAAAAATTGTTCAATAAGTTACTATTATCATCATCATATTTTGATCAAAAAGTAAAAACTGCATTTTTTCATTAAGTGCTAACTATAGACTGTGCTTGACATTTTACACATATTATCTTTTAATAACTACAACAGTTCTGAAGAGCTGGTATTATTAGCTCCGAAGAAGATCTGAGGCTCAAAGAGAAGCAATAAATTCTGCAAGGTAATGTCCTTTCTGTCTGAGTGCAAAGCCCTATCACCACGGGCAATACTGGGCAAATTGTTTTCCCCATGAACTTTTTTGAATGTCATTGTATTATATTCACATAGCCCTTATTACATAGAAAGAACCTATCACTCTCAATTTTCAAGGAACGAAATCTTGACTTGGGAGAAAATGGACAATTAGCCCAAAGCCACACTGCTAACAAGGGCAGAGCCAGGATTCCACTCCAGATGGTAAAGTTCTCAACCTACCATACCATCTACAAAATATTATGACTATGCCTATCCCTTTGTGGAAGTTCTAAAATGAACCTCTTCTTGGGGTCAAAATAAGGTCACCATATATAACTTACCCAACAGGGCTTGTAAAGGTGAAAGAGGTACTATTAGTTATAATGCTGAGCAACAGATATAAAGCAGCCTATCCCAGGCAAGCCAGGGACCAATGTTACTCTTGCAGGAGAAAGCCCTAGCCCTTATTCCAATGGAATCATTTCTCCTTGACAGAGTGGGGGAAATAATTGATATTTGGTTCAATTTAATCATTGTATTTGACATCAGGTGAGGAAGACCTTTTGGAAGAAGCAATGCTTGTCTCATGCTTTAATTGTCTTTAAAAGTTTAGTCTTCCACAGTTTTTTAGAATAGGGGTCAACAAAGAGCAGCCCATTGGCCATACTCTGCTCACTTGCCATTGTTTTTCTAAATAAAATTGTATTGAAACACAGTCTCGCACAGGTGTTTATGTATTGTCTGTAGCTGCTTTTGTGCTACCACAGTAAAGCTCAGTACTAGCAACAAAGACCTTATGGCCCACGAAGCCAAAATCCTTTAATAACCAGCTCTTCACAAAAAGCACATCTATCCCTGTTTTAGAAGATAAAATCTAAACTCCTCAGCACCTTATAGGAGGCGCTCCATGATCTCGCCCTGCTTCTGTTTCAGCCTTATCCTCCACTCTGATTATTATCCTCATTCCCAGAACCTGCCTATTCGTTAAAAAACTTTTCACAGCCTTCTCCCTGTGCTTGGAGTGCCCCTGTCCCCATGTATATCTTCTGATGAACACTGTTCCAGGTTGTGGTAAGGATTAAGGCTCAGAAGAACATCTAACACACGGGAAGCATTCAGTTAATATACTGTTCTTACTGTTGTTATTTTCATTGTCTTACTCTTATTTTTGCAACATAGTTTTAAATGCCATCTAATTTCTCTCATTTTTAATTTTGCCATCCACTAAATAAATAAATAAATCTACTACTGTGTCCTATGGAAAGACTAGCACTCAAAGTGTTAGTAAACAGGAAAGTGCCGAACATCCAGAAGGTTTTAATATTAAAAGATTTAGCTGTTTAGGATTCCCTTCATTGTTTGTTTACCCAACTCAGGACTGGAAAAGGTCAGTTTTCATTCCAATCCCAAAGAAAGGCAATGCCAAAGAATGCTCAAACTACTGCACAATTGCACTCATCTCACATGCTAGTAAAGTTATGCTCAAAATTCTCCAAGCCAGGCTTCAGCAATATGTGAACCATGAACTTCCTGATGTTCAAGCTGGTTTTAGAAAAGGCAGAGGAACCAGAGATCAAATTGCCAACATCCGCTGGATCATAGAAAAAGCAAGAGAGTTCCAGAAAAACATCTATTTCTGCTTTACTGACTATGCCAAAGCCTTTGACTGTGTGGATCACAATAAACTGTGGGAAATTCTTCAAGAGATGGGAATAAGCAGACCACATGACCTGCCTCTTGAGAAATCTATATGCAGGTCAGGAAGCAACAGTTAGAAGTGGACATGGAACAACAGACTGGTTCCAAATAGGAAAAGGAGTATGTCAAGGCTGTATATTGTCACCCTGCTTATTTAACTTCTATGCAGAGTACATCATGAGAAACGCTGGACTGGAAGAAACACAAACTGGAATCAAGATTGCCGGGAGAAATATCAATAACCTCAGATATGCAGATGACACCACCCTTATGGCAGAAAGTGAAGAGGAACTCAAAAGCCTCTTGATGAAAGTGAAAGAGGAGAGTGAAAAAGTTGGCTTAAAGCTCAACATTCAGAAAACGAAGATCATGGCATCCGGTCCCATCACTTCATGGGAAATAGATGGGGAAACAGTGGAAACAGTGTCAGGCTTTATTTTTCTGGGCTCCAAAATCACTGCAGATGGTGACTGCAGCCATGAAATTAAAAGATGCTTACTCCTTGGAAGGAAAGTTATGACCAACCTAGATAGAATATTCAAAAGCAGAGACATTACTTTGCCAACAAAGGTCCATCTAGTCAAGGCTATGGTTTTTCCTGTGGTCATGTATGGATGTGAGAGTTGGACTGTGAAGAAGGCTGAGCGCCAAAGAATTGATGCTTTTGAACTGTGGTGTTGGAGAAGACTCTTGAGAGTCCCTTGGACTGCAAGGAGATCCAACCAGTCCATTCTGAAGGACATCAGCCCTGGGATTTCTTTGGAAGGAATGATGCTAAAGCTGAAACTCCAGTACTTTGGCCACCTCATGAGTAGAGTTGACTCATTGGAAAAGACTCTGATGCTGGGAGGGATTGGGGGCAGGAGGAGAAGGGGACGACAGAGGATGAGATGGCTGGATGACATCACTGACTCGATGGACATGGGTCTGAGTGAACTCCGGGAGTTGGTGATGGACAGTGAGGCCTGGTGTGCTGCGATTCATGGGGTTGCAAAGAGTCGGACACGACTGAGTGACTGAACTGAGCTGAACTGACACATACATATATTTAAAAGAAGAAGAAGAAGATAAATCAGAAAGCTAAGACCAGAGTCTGAAGAGCTATTTAGGATTACTTTTGACACAGTCTCAAACAAAGCATCAGTAAGCCCAGTAGTAGCTCAAAAGATGGTACCTAAAAACATCAGAGTAATCTTTACAAATGGTTTCAGCATCATCATTATTTATAGAATCTCCGTGTTTATGAATGGTTTTTGCCATCTTGTTTTACACTAATTCCAACTTTTCTTTCTATATTTGTGCAATTGGATACACTATTAGTCATCAAGTTTACTGATAGCAAGGGGGAAAGAACCACGTGTTAAAAACACACACCACGCACACCAAATGGATCTTTAATTTTAGGCTGCCATTCCTTTCATTGAGCTTTTCTAAGGGTTTCCGGCAGTGTGAATAATAACAGAGTGTCTGGCTTGCTTTTTTCTTACAGATGCATGACCTG
Source organism: Bubalus kerabau (assembly GCF_029407905.1). NCBI lineage: Eukaryota > Metazoa > Chordata > Mammalia > Artiodactyla > Bovidae > Bubalus > Bubalus kerabau. Next base: position 18,795,499 of record NC_073626.1, read on the forward strand.
GCACTGGAAGCACTCATCAGAAGGAAAGGTTCTCTCAAAAGAGCTCATTGAAAAAAGGGCTATGGAGGTTTGCACAGGAAGCCATATCATGCAAATATTGAAGCCAAACTGGTCTTAGGCACCAAGCACATAATACTTAATTTTGCAGTTAATGATGCTGCTGCTGCTGCTGCTGCTAAGTCACTTCAGTCGTGTCCGACTCTGCGCGACCCCATAGACGGCAGCCGACCAGGCTCCGCCGTCCCTGGGATTCTCCAGGCAAGAATACTGGAGTGGGTTGCCATTTCCTTCTCCAATGCATGAAAGTGAAAAGTGAAAGTGAAGTCGCTCAGTCGTGTCCAACTCTTAGCGACCCCACGGACTGCAGCCTACCAGGCTCCTCCATCCATGGGATTTTCCAGGCAAGAGTACTGGAGTGGGGTGCCATCTCCTTCTCTGGCAGTTGAGGATACTGAAACCTAAAACTATATAGCAATGTGTTCAAAACCAGAATCCAATTTTATGCTAAGTTTAATTGTCTAACTGCAAACCCATGTTGTGACCATGAGATTAAAATGGTTATAGGCAGAAGCAGTGCCTAAAATTTTCTTTTTACAGATATCCAAATTCATCAACATTGAGTAATTTATTCAAAACTACAAAGTCAGCCAGTTTTTAAAGCCAGGTCTTTTGTAAAAGAGATATATTCTAGGATGTTAGCAGGGGCCCACTCAGAGGTATAAGACCACCTTAAGAACCCAAAGCAGCCAACTCTTAACTCTCCTGACTTCAAAAATATAACATAAGAGTGTCATTTATCACTTTAAAAATTTTCTTGCACCAACATGATTGATTTTTGACCAAATGAACATAAAGCCAAATTAAAAACAAAAGAGGTTACATTCCATGTCTAAAGGTCACACAATTAGATTTTCCAACTCAAAGCCCAGTATTCTGCTCAGAACACACACAACCCATATTCTAAAGATTTCCTATTGTTTCTGACATTCAAAGACAGAGCTAGGTAACTGTCTCATTTGTTTAAGTGTCCTGGGTCCATCTTTTGTTCTGTTTTCCAGCTAAGTATTTCACAAATAAATTTCTCTCAAGAATTAGAGTCATTGAAATTATATAAATCTTACCAGTGAAAGCAGGGTCATCTGGATGATTCTTAGTTATGAAGTTATGATCCACCTCTCCTTTTTTTATAATGTGACTTCTGATCTTTCAGAAAAGCCACAGCTTGAATCACATTTATAAAAATATCACTGAATTACACGCTTACGGCAAGAAAATTGGTTTAGTAACTTACGATCTCAGTCTCTCCATCTTTTCAGTGCCCATTAATTCTATAATTTTATCATTTTTTTTTCCTGCACTGAGAGAGATAAGGAAAAGAAAAGAAAAGAGAGAGAACAGAAACCATACCATGATTTTCTGAGTAGACTGAACAAAAGCAATGTCACGAAACTGGGTTACATCTCACTACAAGAGGCTGTCCAGAGCAATAATGCAGCCTATGAAGAAGCTAAAAAGCTCCTCCTCGGTGGTCAAAGGGGAAAGCAGGTATTGAACCCAATGGGATTTTATCTCTGAAGTGGAGGCACAGTTACAAACAGCCCAAGTGTCAGACCTTGTTAAGTACCAAATCTGCAGTACAGGCAGCATAAGACAAGCTTTCATTTTCTGGGTGACAAACATTACCCTGACAGTCCAGAAGTAGGTGTCTTGCCTCTTTCTCTCTCCCTCCCTCTCTTTTTCTCTCTCCCTCTTTCACACACATACATACACACAAATGGCTGCATCGCCCACAACCAGAGTCGTTTGGTGACTATCTTGTTGATTGCTTCATAATATTTTCAATTGTGTAAAATTCATTTGGAATATTGTTTTTTTCCTGTGCTTTATGAATAACTGAAAAGGGGAATTTGGAAGGAAACCACACAACCCCTATACCTTTTTTGTATCCTAGGTTTCCCTCATCCCCCAAATCAACTTGCTTTAGTCAAGAACTGAAGCGACAATGTATACTCACCATCTGATCATAAGTAGTAAAGACAACCATGAATTTGTTCGAAACGTCACCAGGCTATATTCTACTTCTCTACCTTAGGAAGGGAGATGAGGGCTGGGGGGATGGGAAAGGGGTAGACAGAGGAGTTATGGGCCGCTTGCAATCAACAACTAAAGGCAGGATACATACTGAGCTTTTTTCACAGTGTGTAGCCCGGCAATGGTGCTTTTCTAGTACTAAGAAAGTAGCTGGCCATGGACTACTACCACTACCAATTCCCTCCACAATTTACTCACGGGTATTCTGACATTCAGGCCACAGTTCTGAGTTCGATGTTTATCAGCTATGGGTAACACCCCTTCACAGAGCTACTCTGCTTCCAGACACACACAGTTAACTAGACGAAATTCCATACGGTCCAATATTTAAAAATCAGATTATCAGCCTATTTTGGAATGACTGAACTCTGTATTCTGAGGAATAGCCTTAACATCTAAAAAACTGAAACAAGAGTGTTTGTATGGACTAAGTTCGGAAAAACATGTCAAACACAAAGTTAAGTACTGCCTTCTTAATAGTAGGCTCTGATGTGTTCAATTTCAAATAAAAACCCCAAGTTTAATGTTTATGGGAAGCTAGTGAGTATCAAAACAATTTCTTAACCCTCTTTGAATAAGGTCATCATTTAACTCTGAGTAAACTTTGCTTTCTTTCTTTGTTTCCAGAGTGTTCTCTGAAAAGAATTGAGCACAGGACTTTTATATTTTTATTGTTTTTGAGATTATTTCAGAGGTTGAACAGGAGGCATTATTTTAACCATGCCCCAGATGGAAAAATGCTAAAAAAAAAAAAAAAAAACAAAGAGATGTCTGTCCTTGGATCCTTTCGGCCTCCCTCATCAGTGCCCTTGTGAAATGAAATGTCCTATCCTTGAGTCAGAGGATCTGAAGGTAACTTTCAGCACCTATCTCAAGCCCTATTTTTGTTATTATCTACTAATTATCTCTAAATTTCATTGGTTGATAAGGTTCAACAGCTCTCAGCAGTGTTTACATTTTAGTTAAAAGTGGAGGCTTCTCAGGAGGCTCAGAGGTAAAGCATCCTCCTGCCAATGCAGGAGATGCAGGTTATATCCCTGGATCAGAAAGAGCCCCTGGAGGAGGAAATGACAATCCATCCCAGTATTCTTGCCTGGGAAATCCCATGGATAGACGAGCCTGGCAGGCTACAGTCCATGAGGCCCACAAAGAGCTGGACACAACTGAGTGACTGAGCACGTGGTTTACATGCACATGGGGGTAGAGGGATGTTGCCTTACTGAAATAAACTACCTACGGTATGTTCTTAAGCATGAACACTGGAAGGATCTTAAGCAAGATTGTCACGTGACAACCATGGGCTGAACAATCAACTTATCTTGCTCTACCAAGAGAAGTTCTTCCTTCTTTTCTTTCTTTATCTCTTTTTCTCCCTTTTTTTCCACATGTATTTATTATTCTTTTAGTGTCTACATCAAGCTGGGCATTGAAATAAAATGTCAGCACTGGAGAACGTGCATAAGCATTCAGAGGAGGATTCTTGATTAAGTGAGAAAACTCCTCTATGCACGTGTCTGGTCATTCTGATATCCTTAAACCAATATTTTAAATAAACTCTTCAACTTTATCAACCAGCTTTTGAAAACAATGAACTAATAGCCACTGGCTAGGCTACAGTTCTGAAAATAAACTTATCTGATATATTTTTGATTTCCCCCTGAAAACAGTTTGTGTTGCAAGTGAAAAATGCATCTTCTCAACAATCGATCAGCTTCACCAGCAGGTGTTGAATTTTCTTTATTTTTCTTAGTAAAAGAGGCAATTCTGAATCATATTATTCTTTATGAATGAGTCACATGACAAGCAAAGTCCTTCAAATTTGACTCCAGCCACTGTTCCATCCCATCACTCATCACTTCTTCCCCCCAGACTGACCCCTTGCCAACACACTCTCAAACATGTGTGTTAAAGCCACTTAAGATTACCTGTGCAAACAACTCAACCATTTAATACCTTCATGATTCTGATCAAGTAAAACTTCTGCTTTAAAGAGCTTTTCCTGTTCCTTTCCTATTTACTTTGAAAATAAAACCCAGGTTACTTCTCTATGAGACTTTCACTAATCCCCCACATTCTAGCACTCTGTCACACAGTCAGGGTGAAGTTCATGATTCTATACCACATGGGCCCAGCATCAGCCTAAACTAGCATCCAGAAGTATCTGGATGTTTCTGAACTGGTAGGTGAGATTTGCATGTGGGTTCTGAACTGGAGGGATTTCTTCAATCGTCGTTGTGTGCTTTCTTGTGTGCTTGTATATTTTGGTGTAGTGTTTTGTCCGAAGCTTACAAAGGAAGCAACTTTGCATGTATTCCTGAAAAGAGACAATGGGGAAAACAAATACAACCTGACACCTGTGCAATTTCTCCAGTTTCATAAACAGAGCTCAAAAAATTGTATCAGAGCCCATCAAAAGAGAAACTGTAAGCAAAATCTAAAGGGACAATGTTAATGAGGGACATAGTGGTTATGAGGGTTTCCCTGGTAGCTCAGTGATAAAGAATCCGCCTGCCAACACAGGAGATGAGGGTTCGATCTCTGGGTGGGGAAGATCCCCTAGAGAAGAAAATGGCAACCCACTCCAGTATTCTTGCCTGGAGAATTCCATGGAAAGAGGAGTCTAGTGTCCATGGGGTTGTAAAGAGTTGGACACGACTTAGCAACAACAGTGGTTATGAGTGCTGGTTCTGGAAAGTCCAAGTAATCACAGCTACCTAAATATGAATCCTACCACACATCCACCAGGAAATCTACACAGATCAATAAGCACAAATATAGCTGTACAATTATCACACTTCTGGCATACACATAAGGTAAAAATCATTATAAATTGTCTGCATTTAGAAAAACAAATATCAAATTTGAGCGAAGTTTTCTCTAAATCTCCCATCTATTCAGAAAGTTGAAGGTGAGGGACAGCATAAGGAGAGAAAGCAGAAAACCTAGAAAAAGTAGGCAGAACATAGAAGAGGGTATTAATTAAGCTAAAATCATCCTAGGTAATAAAATATACTGATTAAAGACTACTGGAAGATCAGTGCACAGGGAAGGAACTTAAAATTGAATGCAGTGTTGAAGGAGACAATCTTGAAACATTCTAGAAGGAAAAAGAGAAGACATGCCCATTGGAGACTAGTTGGGGGAGATGGAAATGAAGACAGTTACTTTAGGATCCTTCCAGACAATATTAAAAAAAAAAATCCTACATACAACACTACACCCTACTGTCCCTCCCAGCCATGCCCCCAAGCCACCTATAAACTGCAGTCTTCTACTCTGACAGAAGATGGCAAACTTGGACAAGAAATCTGGAGGAAAAACTATAATCAGCCAATTCAATCAAATATATAGATATGTGCAATTTTCTTCTATACAAACCTACTGTTAAAAAAAAAAAAAAAACAGTCAATTAAAATTTTAAATGTCAACTGATAAAATTCTCCCAAATAAATTATCATGAATTTGAAGAAAAGTGTAACCCAACAAGCAAAATTGAATTATTTATCCTCAAACTATTGAAGATACAAAAAGACACATAAAATTAAAAACCCCAAATCTAAGAACCAAAATGGGGGCTAAAACAAGAAGAAGTGAAACAAGAGTTCACTGATTTCAGGAAACCAATAGAGGAAGGTAACAGCATATCACAAAGTAAGCTCAATTATATGGTGCCTATGTAGGACTCACAATGGATTTGAATGAAAATTTAATGAGGAGCATTAAAGTAAGAAAACAACAAAGAGAATTTTGAAGTTTTTAAAAAAAGAAGTAAAAGGAGTCAGAGAGAAATCGGCTGAAATTTAAAAATAGGCAATGAAAAGTCAACATAGGTATAAGTGGAGATCATAAAGAAGAAAAATGATGCAGTAAAACAGAACTATTATTTTAGACTATAATTCAAGAAAATCTTCCAAAAATAAAAGGAGACCTAAGCTTAAATATTGTTAAGAGCTAAGTTCTGGGAAATTTGATCTAGAAATACCAATTCTAAAATTTGTCTCAGTAAAACCTAGTAAACGCAAATTTAGAAATTTAAAAATCCTCAGGGCCTCCAGAAAAAAAAATAATTTACAAGGGCAAGAGGATTTAACTATAATTATATTTCTCAAAATCAATATGCAAAGCAAGGACAGAATAAGGTAACATTTATATGAAGAACAAGAAAGGAAAGCTTGAACCAATAATTTTATATTCATCCATGCTATCTTTTAAGTATTTAGGCCACAGAATTAGAATTTGAATTTGAAAGAACTCAGAAAATGGAATACCCTTTCTTACAGATGAGTTTCATCCAACTAAGAAATGCCTAAAGAAACCTTGTCCAAAGTCTCCAAAATTTTAAAGAATGAGAATAATGAGTATAGTATATATCAGACTCTGACTACATTTAAAGCATTGATCAAAGGAAAATTCATAGCCTAAAACACTTCTATAAATAAAACAATGGATTAATTACATTGGTTTAAAAAAATACCATATAGGTTTAATAGTAGATCTAAAGACAGAAACAAAAGTGACAGAATAATATTAATAATATGTGTTCTGACAAAATAGAATTTTACAATTAATATTTTTATAAAGTTAGATGAAACAGGGAAGAAGATTTTTTTTTAATTTAGAAGTACAAGTACAAAGATAACTAGAAATGCAAATTTTTCTAGATTTTAAATAAAACTAGAGTTAAATGTCCATTAAGTTCATCTGGGAAATGTGTAGTTTAAGTTCAATATTTCCTATTGACTTTCTATCTGGATGATTTATCCATAGTTCAGAGTGGAGTTTTGAAGTCACCTATTTTATGTTGTTGTCTATTTCTCCCTTTCAGGTCTGTTCAGTTCAGTCCAGTCACTCAGTCGTGTCTGACTCCTGGCAACCCCATGGACTGCAGAACGCCAGGCCTCCCTGTCCATCACCAACTCCCAGAGTTTACTCAAACTCATGTCCATTGAGTCAGTGATGCCATCCAACCATCTTATCTTCTGTCATCCCTTTCTCCTCCTGCCTTCAATCTTTCCCAGCATCAGGGTCTTTTATATATTTAGATGTGCCTATGTTGGGTACATAAACATTTACAAATGTCTTCTGATGAACTGACCCCCTTATCATACACTGACCTTCTTTACTTTTTTTTTACAGTCTTTGATAAATGTCTGCTTTGTCTAACATAAGTATAGCTATACCTGTTTCTTTTGTCTTTCATTTGCCTGGTATATCCATCCCTATATTTTCAGTCTATCTATTTCCTTAAAGCTGAAGTTGAAGTGAGTCTCTTGTAAGCAGCATGCAGTAGAGTCTTGTTTTTTGTTTTTGATGGAGAAATCAGCCACTTTGATGGAGAATTTCATCCATTTACATTCAAAGTAATTATCAGTTGATACAGACATATTAACCCCATTGTTTTCAGGCAGATACATAATTTATTTTTTCCTTTCTTCCTCTCTTATTCTCTAACATGGTGATTGGATGATTTTCTGTAATGGTATATATAAATTTCTTTCTGTTTATCTTTTGTGTATCTACTATAGATTTGCTTTGTAGTTACCATGGGGCTTATGTTTTTGATGTCATAATTCATATCTTCTAGTCACAGAATCCATTAAAAAATTAATGCAATTATTTTAAAGATATATATTTATGTCTTAGAAATAGCTTAAAATAGTCTGATGAAATTGGTTAATATTCTTTTACAAAATGATTATAAATTATTTTTTCATCAGCTGGGAGAACTTTGAATGCTCACTAGTAATAGAGAGCTTTAGGTGAACTACTGAAGCAGTTGAGAACAGAATACTAAAACAGAATATCATCCAAAAAGGTCTGGAAGCAAAGAATAAACTAATAGTATTTCAAGTCAAAACATCTGAATTTTCAGATAAATTTAATCTACTTGACTTAAATTCTATCCATAGCCCTAATGACTAATGATTTAAAATCGCCTAGATGAAACTTTGTTGGTAAAGTAATGTCTCTGCTTTTTAATATGCTGTCTAGGTTGGTCATAGCTTTTCATTCACGGCTTCAGTCACCATCTGCAGTGATTTTGGAGCCCAAAAAAAATAGTCTGTCACTGTTTCCATTGTTTACCCATCTATTTGCCATGAAATGATAGGACTGGATGCCATGATCTTAGTTTTCTGAATGCTGAGTTTTAAGCCAACTTCTTCACTCTCCTCTTTCTCTTTCATCAAGAGGCTGTTTACCTAGCATAGGAATAGATAATTTGATCCTGGCAAGCATCTGTTTTAGGTTTTATTAGTGCTGGGACGCTTTAGTTTCCCTTTATTACTGGAGTGCAACACTGACTCCTCAAAATTTCGCTTTACTTTTGGATTGTGGCCATTACTTCTAGAGCTTCTGGAGTCCCAATACTAAGACCAGAGGATTTACCAAGGCGTTTATCTTGAGCGACACAAACTTGAACCTGTTTTTTCCCGGTACCTAATTATTGCTGAAGTCTCAGATCTTTTGACTCCTAGCTGCTATTTTCTGTGGGGTCTCTTTGAGATTCACTGTACAAGTGAAGCTTAAGAGTTGGCGGACTACTTAAGGGAAAGTTGCACACAAACTTGGGGTCTCCTTTTCTGTATTTCCCTCATTCACTGAGAGGGGGAAACACCCCTCTTGGATACTGATCAGCTGCTTGGTGGCCCCAAACTCTTACCTCTGTGCCAGCAGAGCAAAATTGCCACATTCTGGTTCAATTTCAAATAGAGGATTTGTAGATGCAATGTTTGCACCCCCCAATCTTACAGCCTTAATGAACCAATCTATTCATAAGTAACATAGCAACTCCTGTATTTTTGTTCTTTGAGTCTCTTTATTAACTGGAACACTGTCCTAGAGTCATGCAAGGCTAAAACTAGAAAAGATCACATAGGTGTTTTTTGTTTTTTTTTTTTCCACTCAACACCTTATTTTCAAATATGAGAAAAATAAGCTACCCAGAGATTAAATAATAGGTCCAAAATCTCTAATATCTTTTTAAACAAACAACCTCCTACTTCCAAGGATTTCTAGAGACTATCTCAATGTGCTATATATCTTATCATTTTCTTCTCTCCCTCTCATCCTAACAAGGTTTTGTAAATTGCTCATGAAGTTTTCTAGTTACTACCACAAAGTAACAATTGTACATTCTCACTGTTCAATATGGTTATTCTTGAAAAACTTATCTCCCTAAGTATGCTGGTTGCTTCAGCTAATTTTGATAATGTTATGCTCACTGCTCTCCCTATCCTTGAAGTGACAGTAATAAGGATTTCTTCTTCAGCTGAATCCAAGAAAATGTTTGCCTCATTACCTCAGGAAACACTATCACAAGCTAATTCATTCAGTAGTAAAGGCAAGACAGATACCATACGGTTTCACTCTGCAAATGTGCTCTCAGTACATTAAAAAAGAAATCAAAGCAACACATTTATCTATGTTTTTGCCACTGCGAAATTAATGTCCAACAAAAACAAAAAATCTATACATGGTGACTGTCAAACAGAAGTAGCTTTCATTTCTTTCTGAAACAGACAACATGGCCCACACACTAATTCACCTGCTCATGAAAACTCAGCTACTGTTGGAATTAGAACCAGAGTCTTATGGAAGAATTGATATAGATGTAGTCAGCTGGGTAAAGTTTCTATTTCTTTCAAGCATACAGGGACAGTATTTTTTCCCCCTGATATGCACATGTAATATATCTAATAATAAAACTGCAAACAGAAGTCACAGTAAAATTTGCTTTGTGTGGATCAAAGCCCAGTTTCTTTCCCTCCGAGCCAAAGAATTAGGCAAAATCTACCAGGTTCCCTTATAACTAGCTATCATTGTGTTCTAGTCAACAGAATGTGGTCAATTCCAGGTCTGGCTTACAAAGATCTCCCATCTATGACCTTACTCTCTCTTGTTCCCCATCTGTTATCTGCATGCAGAGGAATACAGGCCCTGTAAGGTGGTAGATCCTAATGATAGAGAATGCCTGCAACCCAGAGTAATTTGTGGAGAACAGTTCGCCAACCTCTGTTACTATTGATCTACATTGGACTATGCTATTTTTAGAATTTAAGATACTATTTTATTTGTTTGCAATAAATAAAGTTTCCTTCCCACTTCTTACAACTTTAATTTTTTTTTTCATGATTTACTGCACTGGCTATGTTCTCCAATAAGATGTTGAATAGAGGTGGTGATATGTGGGATCTTCTTATGCTTAATATTTAAAGGAACATTTTCAATAACTTGGTATTATGAGATTTGCTGTAGGGCTTGGTAGGTGTGCTTCATCAGATTAAAATGTTTCCCTTTATTGATACATTGCTAAAAGATTTATCATGAAAGGTATTGGATTTAATTACATACTTCTCAGCATCTATTTAATAAACTGGACGTTTATGTACCATTTAAGTTAGGAGATTTTCATATACTTGTTGTCTTTAGCATTTAAGCTGAGGACTGTGAAGAAAGCTGAACACCAAAGAATTAATGCTTTTGAACTGTGGTGCTGGAGAAGACTCTTGTGAGTCCCTTGGACTGCAAGGAGATCCAACCAGTCCATCCTAAAGGAGACCAGTCCTGGGTGTTCATTGGAAGGACTGATGCTGAGGCTGAAACTCCAATACTTTGGCCACCTCATGCAAAGAGTTGACTCGTTGGAAAAGACTCTGATGCTGGGAGGGATTGGGGGCAGGAGGAGAAGGGGACAACAGAGGATGAGATGGCTGTGTAGCATCACCGACTTGATGCACATGAGTTTGGGTGAACTCCAGGAGTTGGTGACGGACAGGGAGGCCTGGCGTGCTGCGATTCATGGGGTTGCAAAGAGTTGGACACAGCTGAGCAACTGAACTGAACTGAACTGAACTGAACTGACTGATGGAGAACTTAGAATCATGTATGTCTTATCTGTTTGTGTAACTAGAACATGTATCTCTTGCAAGCAACCTCTAGTCGATCTGACTACTCCCAGGAATAGACACAAAGGGCTGCTTAGCAAGTGGCTTTAATCTACACTCATAATATATATCTATCTTATTATTTTCAATCAAGAAGATCTTAGTACATAAATAATGTACTTTTTTTGCAAATGAAACTTCAAAACAATACCTAGTCCTCAATTTCAACTATATTATTGTTCCAAATTTCTCTTAAAGGTGAATTCCAGAGCCATGACTATTACCAGTTCTATGGAGGAACATTTTTGTTGTCCAAACACAGTATATGTATGTCATGAAATTTATATCTGACTCAAGTAGAGCTATTGCATTAAATGGCATACTCTTTATCATCTGAGCCATTAGGGAAGACCACTGCATTAATTAATAAACAGTTATTGATCATTTACTATGGGTTTGTCATCCTCTAAATTCTAGAAAAGCTGTAGAAAATGGCACAGGCAAAGTTCCTGTGCTCATGAACTTTATATGATAGTGTAGAAGAATCAAGTTAGAAAATACACCCATTTTGATAGAGAAAATTTTATGAGGAAAATAAAATGGGAAGCGAGAGCTAGTCGAAGTAAAGTAGTTAGGAAAGTAACGCAACTTCTATTAACCCCTCAGATGTCCAGTTGGTTCTCACTTTCTCCCTCTCTGAAAAACCTCAGGTGAAATTAACTAAAAAGACCTGAAAATGTCACCCCTGTCAGAGACCCTAATAAATCAAATTAAAAGATTAAATAAATAAATATATATACATACATATATATATAAAAAGGGGGAAATTACAAGAGTGAAATTACTCCAGGGGAAATATTGAAGAGGTAGTCAGCATCTCTCTGCCCCTAAGAAAAACAATCCTGTCATAGACTATTGCCCACCCAGTTCTACTCATGTTTCCTTAAGATTCTCAGTGAAAGACTTACACTTTGGTACTAATTTTTTGTATCAGAAATAGGAAGTGAAGAACTTGATAAGGCACAATATCTGTTCCCAGCACAGTAAGTTCCCAATGCACCGATCTGCCACATTCCAATGCTTTGTGAGTTGGATTTTTGGAACTAAGACTACATTTCCCTGTAGTAGCAATGAAATTAATTGCAAATTAAACCCCTCAGCAAGTTTACAAAAGCCTGCCCAATTTAAAATGCTGCTGAGAGTCTGCAAACTAGCAGTGAAAAACAGAGTTCAGTCATACAACTAGGGAATACGTTTTTTTTAAATGCTGAGTGAGAAGCAATTTATCTTAAATGGCATTTCATGAAGGAATCAAGGTTTATGAAGGATTATTAAGGAGGATTCTGAAGAGGTTTTCTGGCAACTTTAAAAATTCTGGTGAATAATAGAATAGGTTAATTAGCTATTGTCTAATTTTAGTTTATAAATTTTGGCCCTCTTTATTCTTGGTATAGCTGCAATACTGTTGTTGGGGGGTGTTGTTTGGTTGGTTGGTTTTTTCCCTTTTGTTCTTCTGATGCATAACTGCCCATGACTAGAGATGGTTGACTCAGGGCTCTTTGCAAGGTTGTGATGGTGTTGAGAACTCATGCAAGGTACAGAGAGAGTTGGCAGGGGTGATGGGGGAGTAAGTGAAAAGAGAGAGTTCTAAATCAGAAGTTCTCAAAATTTAGCATGCATTAGAATTCCTTGAAAAATTCTAGAATTCTAGAAAACCTAGACACTGTATTAAAAAGTAGAGACATTATTTTGCCTACAAACGTCTGTACAAGTCAAAGCTCTGGTTTTTCCAGCAGTCATGTATGGATGTGAGAGCTGGACAATATAAAAGGGTGAGTGCCAAAGAACTGATGCTTTTGAACTGTGGTGCTGGAGAAGACTCTTGAGAGTCCCTTGGACTGCAAGGAGATCAAGCCAGTCAATACTAAAGGAAATCAGTTCTGAATATTCATTGGCAGGATTGATGCTGAAGCTGAAGCTCCAGTACTTTGGCCACCTGATGCAAAGGGCTGACTCACTGGAAAAGAGCCTGATGCTGGGAAAGATTGAAGGCAGGAGAAGGGGCAACAGAAGTTGAGATGGTTGGATGGCATCACTGACTCAACGAACACGAGTTTGAGCAAACTCCAGGAGATGGTGGACAGGGAAGCCTGGCATGCTGCAGTCCATGGGGTCACAAAGTCAGACACAACTGAGCAACTGAACAACAAAAAAGAATTCCTTGGCTTACTTGACAAAACATAGATTTCTGATCCTCGTGCCAGATCATGTGATCTATAGATCTGGGACTGGGCAGAGATTTGCATTTCTAACAAACTCCAGGTAATGATGCTACCAATTTAGGAAGAACATTTTGAAAACAACTATTCAAAACACAAAAGGTTCAGGTTAGAAACAACACTAAAGTCTTGAAGCAGGCACAGCTGTCAGCCAGGCTAGTTATAAATTATCCTGATGCTTTTGGATGTCATGTTACTGACTCACTGCTAATGACATGAGTGATTGGGTCAGGAAGGACCACTGTGTCAAGCCTGTTCCAGAGTTTCAAGGTGTCTGAAAGCAGGTAAAAGGATGACTAACGTTCTTCCCAGATTTCCATGACTCTTCTTCCACTATAAAGAACAATTCCTGGGACTATCTGAGATAATTTTAGAAACTGATTTAACCCTTTTAGACCACAAATCCACTACTTGATAGGTGTCACTTTATAGCTTACTCAGCAAATATGTATTAAGTGACTACTACTTGCAAGACACTGTGATAAATAGGAGATGGGGTTGGGGGGAGAGAAAATTATTTCATCCAAAGGCAGAGCAATCATGTATATGAATAGCTAAAATCAAAGTATCTTAAACACATCCTCAGAATGATACAGGTAAAATGCAATGAGACTCTTAACAGTGGGAAGAATGTTTTATACCTGGAGAAACAAATCAAGAAAAAGCAACATTTAGGTATAAAATTGACCAAGAGATAAGGTTATGGATTTAAGAAATTGGGAGTATAAAAGGGAAATGACAGACTAAAAATATGTGTCCAGGAAGAAATAGCCATGTGAAAAAGTTATGCAAGTCAGAGAGAGACATATATAGAAGAATCATGAGACGTTCCAGTTGGCTGGAGTTCAGGAAGATGGGAAAGGTAAAATCATGAGGCCCTTAAAAAGCAACAAGTAAGTTTGGAATTTACTAGGTAGCAGGAGAGCTCTGAAAGTTTTTGAATATAGACATAATCATTCGGAATGATATTTTAGGATAATCTATTGGGCAGCAGAAAGTTTGGAGGTGGTAAGAAAGCTACTACAGTAGCCAAGACAGGGGAAAGAAACTAGGCAAGGGCAGTAAGAAGAGAGTAGTTGAGGAGAGTGGGTGCTGTGATGGATAATGTAGGGGAGAATCATCACTACCCAGAACTGAGGTCAAGAATGTGAGAGAGACAGAGATGAAAAAAAAGAACGCTGACATTTTGAACCATAGTGACTCGTCAGACAGTAGCATCTTCAACAGGAATGTGGAAAGTTCTAACAAATATCCTAGAATAGCTGGTATCATGGATTCTTACACCATAAGGGAGATGAAAATTTTGTCATAAAATCCTAACTTTGTGTGGTTCCTTTATGTAGCTCCATTTACCTTGGACTACAATGCTGAAATCAATGCTTATCAATTTCTTTACCTCAATCCACATGTGAAAGTGTAAATATATAATTAAAGCAAAATGTCAAGGAGTACTGTACTTAACCTTCCCACATATAATGCACTCTGATATTTCCTATCCTGTTCCATTTCACTTTTTAAAATACTTGCAACCACCAAATTGCTTCCATGGCTCACTAACGTGTGGCATCACAAAGTCTAAAAAACACTGCCATGAGCAGGAAGATTCAGCAATTATGGACATGGTATTGAAAGGCAAGAGCATTTTTTTTACCATATGTAAGATGAAAACTTATGTAGACAGAATGCATCCTTCTTACTCTCTAGAATATTTTACTTGTCCACAAATGTAAGACACATAAATATCAAGCCTTACTATAATGGAAAACTACCCCTACTAAAGAGAAGTATATTCTGTGTCTATTTTAACCAGATGCTCAAAGTACTAGACACAGTTCATTTGTGTACCTTATGAAAACTTAGTACTGTATATGAAAACTCATATTTATAACCTAAAAAAAATTGAGATAGGGAAGCTGAATATTCACATTTCAAAGGCAACCTTCACTTAATGAGAGAATTATTTCAATAAGTTTAAATAGAAATAATTCTCCTAATGCACTTAAGTCACCAATAAAATTAACTAATCACTTGACAGAACCAGCTAAAGGGAAACTAGGTTAAAAAATATCACTGTCAATTTCCTTTTAATCAGAGAAGAAAATAGAACATTGAAACAGGAAAGATGTTCCAAGGAAAGATGTCTCCATTTATAAAACTGTTTTTTATAGTCAACTTTTTTAAAGTACCAGGATAAGGCAGAGATGTTATAGTCAGTGATGATAGAATTTGCCTTGCTCCTCAGTTAGGCCTGATGAGAGGGGCAAGAGTTGCCCATGAATAAGCTAAGGATATAGTTTGTTCCAGCTTTCCTGGTGGCTCAGACAGTAAAGAATCTGCCTGCAATGCAGGAGACCTGGGTTCAATTCTTGGGTCAGGAAGATCCCCTGGAGAAGGGAATGGCTATTCACTCCTGTATTCTTGCCTGGAGAATTCCATGGACAGAGGAGCCTGGTGAGCTACAGTCCATAGCGTCACAAGGAGTCGGACACAACTGAGCGACCTTCACACACACACACACAAACACAGAGTTTTTTCTCTCACTAGCTTTTATCAGCCATAATACATCAGTTCAATGAAACAGATGCCACATGTGCGCTTCCCCAAAGGAAGACTGGGAAAAACAGAAAAGCAAATCGTCTGCTGCTGCTGCTGCTGCTAAGTCACTTCAGTCGTGTCCGACTCTGTGTGACCCCAAAGACGGCAGGCCACCAGGCTCCCCCGTCCCTGGGATTCTCCAGGCAAGAGTACTGGAGTGGGTTGCCATTTCCTTCTCCAATGCAGGAAAGTGAAAAGTGAAAGTGAAGTCGCTCAGTCGTGTCCGACTCTTAGTGACCCCATGGACTGCAGCCCACCAGGCTCCACCATCCATGGGATTTTCCAGGCAAGAGTACTGGAGTGGGTTGCCACGCCTTCTCTGAAGTAAATCATCTAGTCACAACCAATTCTTCCTCAATAAGGAACAGAATAAAAACTAACTTAAAGTGGACCTTACTATATGCCAGTACACACACATGGGATTCTCTTACACAAAGAGGTACGTATGTGACACCCACTTTACAGGCAGATAAACTAGAATTCTAAGAAGTTGAATAACTTGGCCATAGCTGGAAAGTGCAGAGTTGATGTTGGAAGGTAAATTCCTTAGTTCCTTACACTCCCCAATAAGAAATACAAGGAAGTTGCACAAGAGCAAGTCAACTGATTTCTAGTTGTAGTCCTTTATGGAGCTTTATTCAAAAAGATAATTGGCTTCAGAGTGTATGTTTGGATATACAGTGTATGCAGCAGGAAGGGCAATCAAGACTTTCAACAATAAATCTTCCCAGATGCTTGGCTGGTGAGATTGTTTTCCCCGTTTCTTCCACCCCCTGATCTGTCTACCTCCCTCCACCTTTGGGTTTTCATTTCTTTCATCAGTAGCCATGGTAACACCCAAAGATAAAACACAGGCAGGAGAGTCTCACAAGCATCTTGAAAGGCAGAAGCTTGCCAGCATTTTTCATCAGAGTAATAGTGTGCACCACACAAACAAAGCAGCACCCTTCTCATTCTCCCCCATTCATTTTCCACCCACTTAGTGGCATCCAAGGCCATTTTTGAAGCTTAGGAGATGACTGTCTGGTACATTTGTATTCAAAAATTTGCAGATCAGTCTTTCGGTGTTTCAAAAAATGTTTGAGCTGGAAACGGTTGAATTTATCTCATTCCTCCCTTATTAACCCTTACCTAAGAATGAGGCATTAGCCAGAAATGAGCTTTTCTGGAAGACGATCTGTGCACTGTTTCCCATAATCAGAGATGACTTTAAATCATAGCACTCCTCTGGCTTCCCATATAAACTGAATATTCAATACTCTTTTACCACAAGGAGGCTCTTCTGAATTTCTCTGCTAGATTGTGAATATTGATAGATAGGAGAGTGGAATCTGAAAATAGGCTTCGTTCAATGTGTTTTATTTAAAAACAGCCTTGATTAGATTCATGAATATCTGGTTCACACAGCCAGAATACCTAATTTTTGACTGCATGGCTATAAATCAGAGATTACAAAGCAATGATCATCTGGAACATATAAAAACATGGAGGGTTTGCGGGCATGGATGCAATGTGGATGGGCACACTGTATGATGTATGTTTGAGAACAGGCATAAAAAATAGTCCTTTTTTAAGCTTTATTAGATCTCCAATTGCCTGATTTGGCACTGATGATTATTATTTAGAGTTCTTCATTATTTTAATGGGCTTTCTCTACAAAGTACTGATGACTTTCTAATGGACAAAGTCCTTAAACAAACATTTTATCTCTTTACGATGCAGGACACACTGACCTCATGGTTTCTTGACAACCTCCATTCTAGCAATCAATATTTTGTGATAGCCTGTTCCCTGGTGGCTCAGTGATGAAGACCCTGCCTGCCAATGCAGGAGACCCAGGTTCCATCCTTGGGTCAGGAAGATCCCCTGGAGGAGGAAATGGCAACCCACTCCAATATTCTTGCCTGGAGAATTCCATGGATAGAGGAGCCTGGTAGGCTACAGTCCATGGGGACTGTAACCACTTAGCAACTAAACAACATTAAGTCATAGCCAGTTATATTTTATATACATAAAATATCCCACAACCTTTTGTGGTATAAATTTTTCACCTCACTTATAATAGAGGAAAGTGACGCTCAGAGTGATTAAATAACTTCCCTGGGTCATTACAGCAAAGCAACAGCAAAGTGGGGATGAGATGAAGGTCCTATTACCGCCCACACTCTTTCCTTCCAACTTTATGTCAGTTACCCAGAGCTGCAGTCACTTCATAAGCATTCAAAGATATTCCCCTGACTATGAGCCCTCCTTCTGATCACTGTATTTATTTTCTTTTTAACTTTTTATTTTGTATTGGGGTATGGCCAGTTAACAAACAATGATGTGATAGTTTCAGGTGAACAGCAAAGGGATATAGCCATACATATACACGTATCCATTCTCCCCCCAAACCCCCTCCCATCAACATAATGTTGAGCAGAGTTTCGTGTGCCATACTGTAGATCCTTGTTGGTTATTTATTTTAAATACAGCCATGTGTACATGTCCATCCCAAACTCACACCGTATTCCTTATATTTGCACATCTTCTGAGTCCTCTGGCCCATTATCCCTTCTTTGTCATAATCTATCAGCATCTTTAGCACAAAATCTTTCCTAGCATGACCAGTTTAGCTTTTGTTCTGCTGCACACTTGATTCCTACAAATTTGTTTCCAATTCCCCAATTGTACCCACCTTGACACTTACCAACCCTGAGTAAATCCTACACCTGGAGGCCGCTGGCCAACAATGAATAAAGGCAAGAAAACAAGTGAACCATTTGCAGATAAGTGAAAGTGAAAGTCACTCCATTATGTCCGACTCTTTGTGACCCCATGGACTGGAACCCACCAGGCTCCTCTGCCCATGGAATTCTCCAGGCAAGAATACTGGAGTAGGTTGCCATTCCCTTCTCCAGAGGATCTTCCTGACCCAGAATCTTCCTGATTCTTTACTGTCTGAGCTACTGAAGAATCCCTTTGCACTGTGGTAAGCCTTTGAAGTGAAGTGAAGTGAAGTTACTCAGTCGTGTCTGACTCTTTGCGACCCCATGGAGTGTAGATAGGCAAGAATACTGGAGTGGGTTGCCATTTCCTTCTCCAGAGGATCTTCCTGACCCAGGGATCGAACCTGGGTCTCCCGCATTGCAGGCAGACACTTTACCGTCTGAGCCACCAGGGAAGCCCAACATCTTAATTTCATCTCTGGTCACATTCTCAAACTCTATTCCAAAACTTTTGCCCTCCGACTTCTAGCCACAATCCCTCATATCTTTATCTCAACAATAAGTTCACTTTCAGTTTTACCAAAGTGATTGAAACCCTTTAACATGAAATGCACAGTTTCCTCCTCTTCATCTCAATCATTTTTTTCTCTTTCTTCCACCTTAGGGGGAGAAAAATGATTCATCTCAGAATCTCGACCATCATGTATCACCTTTCAACAAATTAAATGACACAAGAAGAAAATAATCAGTCAAATCCAGAATATGAGACAGTCTACAATATAAATGGCTCTGCTTTTTCTCAACAAATAAATGGCATGGGAGAAAAGCATTGTTAGAGATTGAAAGAGATTTAAAAGAAATAATTACCAAAAGCAATGAGTAGACCTTACATTGATGTCAATGCAAACAAGGTATATACATAAAAAGACATTTGGAGACAGTTAAAGACAACTAAATATGGAGTATTAAATGACAGTGAGAAATTGATGTTAACTTTTTAGGTCTGATAATACTGTTATGGTTATGAAAACAAATGTCCTTATTAGTTTAGAGATACATACTGAATTATTATGAGTGAAATGATACATGTTACCTGGAATGTGTCTCAAAATACTTTGATGACTCTTTTTTCCCTGTGTGGGGAATAGATGGAACAAATTTTGGAAAATGTTGACAATTGTCAAAGCTAAGTGATGGGTCACTGGGAAATTATAGATTCTATTCTTGTGTATGTTTGCGAATATACATATTGATTGAAAATTCTGAAAAAAAAGCAAAGTGTTAGGGAGCAAAATTTGCCACCCCAAAATGTGTCTCTATGGCACGAGTATTATTTTAAGCTGATTATTTTTAAGAAGCAGAAGACATAGAAAGACTTTCTTTTCACATCCTTCTTAGCTGATAAAGGGTCTGTTCTTTAAATAGAGCTATCACTAGAGGTATCTGCAAAGAATATGGGCTCAGTGTGGTGGAAGAAACTCAGCAGAGCCTAGAGGGCAGAGTCCACTCCAGATCCAATGTAGACCAGCAAACATATCTTTTTTTAACCAAACATTTGCTTTTCCATCTCCATGTAAATTGCCTTCCTCCCCTTTAAAGTCCCAAACCACTACCCTCAATATCCTCTTTTGTCTTTAGCTGAAGATGGTATTTAAAGTGAGGATTTCAGCCATTTTGGCAAATTACTCACTTCTCCTGGGTCTCTCCCATGTGCCCACGTTATTAAACTTTTGTTTGATTTTCTCCCGTTAATCTGTCTCATGTCAATTTAATTCTTGGACCAGTCAGAAGAACCTAGAAAGGTAGAGGGAAATTTATTCCTCTCAGGCAAAAACAACTAAAAATGTTTTTTAAATCATTATTTAAAAATCATTCCCCTTCTCTAACATCTTAAATCTCCCTCTATTTGTTCACCCACCCTCCGCCTTCAAACAAGCTGGCCTCTTCTGTCCTAAGATTCTCTGAATAGCACTGCTTCCAGAAGCTATAATTATCTCCCTATCTTTCTTGAAACCCTGAAATTTCAAGAAAGGAATCCAGATCATTTCTGCCTTTCCCAAAATTACATTCACTCTTTATCCCTCCATTTCCTCTCCCCCGGCAGTGACTTCTGCTCTCATCTCCACTTTGCCGGTTCTAAAAATCTAAGGTACCTTAGCACTAACCTTTACACAAACAGAAATCTGTCTCTCTCTCTCTTTCTATAGCCACCGCTTCTTCTCTTCTAGACCATTCTAAATGCTTTATTTACATTTATTAACACACATAATCATAATTACCCCAACAATCCTATGAGATAGGTACTATTATTATCCCCACTTTACAAAAGGGAAAAATCAAGGCTGGGGAAGGTCAAATAACTTGTCCACAGTCACACAGCTAGTAACCCGGTGGGGCTGATAGCCTGGGCTTTCTGACCTTTGGTATATGACCTTGACCATCATGCTAAAATGCCTTTTATTGGAGGTTAGCATGGGACACTTTCTTCTCCACAAGCTTGTGTGTGTGATATACAATGCCACAAGGAGATAAGTATATTCAGGACAGTAAAAAATTAATAAACAGAAACCTCAATTAAATAAGAGTCTGGAGACCAGAAGGGTAAGCTTTCAAGCCCTGTGATGATAGCAGAACCCCACAGGAAAAAGAAAGGCTCCTCTTCTTTCCTGGCAAGGATGCAGCCAATGAAGAGCCATGGACTCTGTCTTGTTGAACCCTCCCAACTTCTTTTCCTCCCTATAAAAGTGCTCTCCCTCCCTTGCCATGCAGCAACTTGCACATATCTCGCTGTGATTGCAGACTTCAAACTGTAATTCTCTGCTAGTCCCAAATAAATTCACATTGGCTAGAGAAGCATCTGGCAGTCTATGTACTTCAGGTCAGCATTTTGGTGGCCTTTACAAGAACCAGAGAAGACCCTTACAGGTTCCAGGGCTGGTGAGCAAACAAATACATTATCCACAAATTGAGTTTTCTGAGCTCACTATTTTTCTCGCCAACCCTGGAGTCTGAAGGTACTTCTTTCTCCTGGATCTCAAGAACACACTTTATTGGCATTTGAAGCTCTCCAGATTTTATTCAGTATCGACTTAAAGGCTTTGTCTTTATGAGAAAGGCCTTATTCTACATGTGAGTACAATATGTCCCCTACATATGAGTGAGTTCTATTCCAAGAGTGCATTCTTACGTCTGAGTCCAATAAAGTTAGCCTAGGTACCTGACTAACACAATCAGCTATATAGTACTGTACTGTAATAGGTTTCAAATACTTTTCACACAAACAGTACGTAAAAAACAAAAAATAAACATTTTTAATCTTACAGTACAGTACCTTGAAAAGTATTGTAGTACAGTATAACAGCTGGTATCCAGGGGCTGGCCTCAAGTCAACAGGCAAGAAGAGTTATTGACTGGAGGAGGGAGTGAGGTGGAAGACAGTAGAGCTGAAGGATCATCAGCAATAGGAAATGGAGGGAACACTGCAATTTCACTTATGTTTGATATTGATGGCACAGGTTCTGGTTCCTTGCTGGAGCCAGATACACCTTTCCATCTTTGAAAGTTTACAACTTGAAGGTTCATATGTAGGGGACTTACTGTATTTGATACTCTGGTCTGATTTTGAGATTAGACTGTTGTAGTCAAGGCTATGGTTTTTCCAGTGGTCATGTATGGATGTGAGAGTTGAAGTGTGAAGAAAGCTGAGCGCCAAAGAATTGATGCTTTTGAACTGTGGTGTTGGAGAAGACTCTTGAGAGTCCCTTGGACTGCAAGGAAATCCAACCAGTCCATCCTAAAGGACATCAGTCCTGGGTGTTCATTGGAGGGACTAATGTTGAAGCTGAAACTCCAATACTTTGGCCACCTGATGTAGAGAGCCGACTCATTTGAAAAGACCCTGATGCTAGGAAAGATTGAGGGCAAGAGGAAAAGGGGACTACAGAGGATGAGATGGTTGGATGGCATCACTGACACAATGGACATGGGTTTGGGTGGACTCCAGGAGCTGGTGATGGGCAGGGAGGCCTGGCGTGCTGCAGTTCATGGGGTCGCAAAGAGTTAGACATGACTGAGCAACTGAATTGAACTGAACTAAATCAAAGCTGAGTGAAAATGTCTTCAGCCCATTTTTTCAGAAACAGGTTGCTTCTCTGAAACTGCCAGTTTTTAAGCCTTCAGCCTGTTCCTTTGGAAGGGCTATTCTTGGGAAACTGACTGATAAAGACTTTGGTCAGGCTCCTTGAGGACCAAGCTATCTCCTAGGAACTGCTGGGATTAGCCTACAAGCTGTTTAAATTGTGTTGCTTGAGCTGTTTGAACTGTTTGAAAATTGTTCTTTTACTCTAGAGAAAAACCTCTGAGAAATGGGATCCTAGTTATCTTAACCTTTTGAGGGTACCTCCTTCCCCTCCCCTCCTCCCCCCCACCCCACTCCCACACACACACAATTGCTCTGGGTAATTTTATGTTTAAAAAACCACAGTCCTTCCTCGGGCACATTTCCAACTAAATGAACAGACCTGACCAAAGGAAGTTTAGAATATCAATAGCCATTATAGAGAACTTTTGAAATCCCCAAACTTAATTTCCTTAAAACTGAATTGGACTACTATAGCTCAGAAATTTCCACACTGGGTGGAATGCTTATTTCAATTGGTATTTTGAGATCTCCCTCCCAGCATTATCAGGGGTATAATATTGTGTCCCTGCCAAATAAGATTTTAAGATTAACTGAGGGAAACAAACAATTGAGGAAAACAAAATGGCTCCCAGATCCTCAGGCTCTTCTTCTTTGGATACTTTGTCTCAGGCTCTGCCTCTGGCTCCATCTTGTCTCTCTGCCTTGGCTCCCACTGACCAAACTCCACCACCAGCACCCTCTGCCTCCTTCCTCTCTGTTGTCTACACCTCCTCTGTAGCCCCAATTCCTCCACACAAACTGTCCCTTTTTGCAGAATCTCTCCCCATTCCTTTTTCCTCTGAACTTGTCAGAACCTGTCCCTATATAATGAAGCCTTCCGAGGATCCAGAAGTTAAATCCTTAATTTCTCACATTCCTTGAAATAAAGCTGAACTGCAAGTTGTAGTTAGGGATTTTCCCCTAAGTAACTGAGGAGTCTCACAGATTTGCTGGAGAATTTAATGGAGTCAGTCACACTTATCAACCTGGCTTCTCTGACATACACCAGTTAGTTCATATGCTTCTCAGTGAAGGCTACCCCAACACTGGATGAAAACCACTAACTTGGAAAATCCTGAAAGATTTCTAGAATTACAGCTGAAAAGACCAGCTTCCTAACTTACCATGTGATAAGCTCAGGCAACTGCGAGGTGACTTCATGGAGCAATTCTCGGGGCTTTTTCAAAGTCTGTTGACTGGAACAAAATTCAGGCTTGCACACAAAATTCTAATGAATCTGTTTGTGACTATTACAATTGACTTCAGATGATTTTTTTTTTTAATCTTAATCTTCCTTCACATATTGATTCTTTCAGGGTAGTTTTCAACTCTGTGTTATTAATGGACTGAACTGGAATCTTCCCTTCTTGTAAAAAGAAACAATGGAATTGGAAACTGTTCATTCCAGATTTAGTTAATCTGGCAAACCAGCTCTCTTACAGTCTAGATAAGTCACCTAAAAGTAAGACAGCCAAAATTCTTAATCTTCAACTCCAAAAAAATAAAGGCTCCTAAATGAAATCAAGATCCAGGGCATTGGAAATGGGCATCCCTGGTGGCTCAGCTGGTAAAGAATCTGCCTGCAATACGGGAGATCTGGGTTCGATCCCTGGGTTGGGAAGAATCTCTGGAGAAGGGAACGGCAACCCACTCCAGTATTCTGGCCTGGAGAATTCTATGGACTGTAATAAAGTCCATGGGGTCTCAAAGAGTCGGATACGACTGAGTGACTTTCACTTTCAGGGCATTGGAAAAGAGACTGTTACAAATTTAAGTATTTTAGACACCTTCAGCCCTCTAACCAGCCTTCCAATGTGCTCCCAGTTCTCAATGATGGGGCTCCAAGGACCTATAGGAGGCCTTTCCAATCCTTTCTCTCACTCAGCTTAGAGAAACATTTCTCCAGATTAGGAATGAATCTCTTACAGTCCTAAATGACACTGGAGCCACTCTCCATGCTCAATCTCACTCCTATAAAAAAGTCTCTGCCTCAGAGTACTAAAATAGTTCAAATATTGAGGATCTGTAATGAACCTCAAGAAGTTCCTGTCTCTGAATTTGTTCCCTTTTGATCAGACCCTTTGAGAGATACACACCATTTTCTCCATAGTTCCTCAGCTCTTACTTATTTATTAAGCCAAGACTTCTTAAAGAAGTATCATGTCAGAATTTCTTTCTCCTAAAAACAGGAAATAATTCTAGATTTGACAGTAGTCAGCAATGTACCCAGCAAGTTGAATTAAATGACCTTTTGATGTCTTTTATTTGTCCCATCTTTGAAGATACTAGAACTGATTCTGAAAACACTAATTATTTGTCCTAATTAAATCAGCTACTCCCCTTCTTGTGGGCAAAATATCCAACTGATTTTGGCAAAATTCACAGTATACCTCCTATCAAGATTAAAATAGATCCCTCAAAACCTCTTCCCTCTAAGTAAAGGAGTCCTTCAAAGCACAGAGCCCATAAGGATTACAAGGCTCAAGGCCTCATTGTCTCTTGTACTAACCTCTATAAGACTCTCATCTTACCCATGAGAAGAAAATCTAAGGGCCAAGATTGGAGATTTTCCCAGGACCTCTGGGCAATAAATGACATTGTTATCCCTCAGCACCCAGTTGTTATGAACATACGTTACCAATATCCATTATCATCAAAAGTAAATTCTTTTTAACTGATTTATGCAGAGCATTCATTAATATTCCAACTAATAAAGCTAGCCAATACCTTTTTTGCCTTCACTCAAAAGGAAAAACAATTCACCTAGATATTAATGCCTCACGGTTTTACTGAGAGTACTTATTTCTCACAAATCCTGAAGGCTGATCTGAATAACCTAAAGTTCCCTAGAGATTCTATTTTGTTGCAATACATGGATGATTTGCTTCTTTGCTCTCTTTCTCAAGCCTCCTCACAAGAAAGCAGAATCCACTCGTTAAAGCTTTTAGTCTTAACAGGATGTAAGATTGAAAAAAAAAAAAAAAAAAACTTGCAGTTTGTCCAAACCCAGGTTCAATACTTAGGGCATCTGATATGAGAACAAGAGCTACATCGACATCTAGGTAGACCTCACGGTGTCTAAACTTCTCAAAACCCAAAACTACGCACCAACTGCAAGGGATTCACAGACTAGTTGGTTAATGTTGAACCTGGATTCTAAATTTATCTCTTATGGCCAAATCTCTGTATGTTTTACTACGCAATAACAATCTTGATCTAATTTTATAGAAAGAACCAGAAGACAGAGCCTTCAAGGCCTTAAAGGAGAGTATGATGAATCCACCTGCCCTTGGGCATCTCAATTAGCAGATTTACTTTTTTCTTTTTGTATATGAAAAGGATGGGAATGCCCTTGAGGCACTCAGTCAAAAACAAAGGCACCTCCATCTACTCAGAGGATATTAGCGCCAGCAACTGGCCCTGTGGCAGTGAAAGTCACTCAGTCGTGCCTGACTCTTTGTGACCCCATGGACTATACAGTCCATGGAATTCTCCAGGCAAGAATACTGGAGTGGATAGCCCTTTCCCTTCTCCAGGGGATCTTCCCAACCCAGGGATTGAACCCAGGTCTCCATCATTGCAGGCGGATTCTTTACCAGCTGAGCCACAAAGGAAGCCCAAGAATACTGAAATGGGTAGCCTATCCCTTCTCCAGGGGATCTTCCCGACCCAGGGATCGAACCGGGGTCTCCTGCATTGCAGGCAGATTCTTTACCAACTGAGCTATGAGGGAAGCTATCCTGTGGCAGTGGGATACTCCTTTTGCCTTATAACTATTATGGCCACTGACCTTTTGGTTAATATCATTGAGCAGATCATTGTGGGAACTTTAACCATTTTTGTACTTCTTGCAGTTGAAGCTCTCCTGAATTCTCATCACACTCAACATTTCTCTGCTAATTCCAAATAAACTCATCTGTGCTGTAGAAGTATCTGGTAGTCTATTTATTTCATGTCAACAGCACTCTAAGATTCTGTCACAATGTTCCAAAAAATTACACTGAGGATTTTAACCTGGAATCAGACACCTCATACTTCAATCTATCTGCTTACTGAAAGCGTCAGTTCTGTATGACTTACTTGTCTTTGCTTCTACATTCAAAGGAGATGCTCAACCATACAAAGATCCTGTCCATTGAATGAATAACTGCTTCACCTAAGCACTTGTACTTGGCTCCAGTTGGAAAACAGGGTATAGGATATGCTTACTCCAGTTGTCCTATGTATCAAATCTTAAAAGGTCCAATTTAATAAACTTCAACAATGTCATACCAAGATCCGTCTGATTCAGGTCTTTCCAAATATCAATTATAGTACTTTGAAAAAAAAAAATCAGTCTCATTTAGTACATCCAAAAATTAACACCGAGCTGCTATTTGCACTGTCAAGTCCATCTCATGCTGATTGAGTCTGTCACCTATGACAAAGGTTTCAAAAGCCTTATGAGTGATTCATATTCAGAATCAGTCTAGTCAAGGCTATGGTTTTTCCTGTGGTCATGTATGGATGTGAGAGTTGGACTGTGAAGAAGGCTGAGCGCCGAAGAATTGATGCTTTTGAACTGTGGTGTTGGAGAAGACTCTTGAGAGTCCCTTGGACTGCAAGGAGATCCAACCAGTCCATTCTGAAGGACATCAGCCCTGAGATTTCTTTGGAAGGAATGATGCTAAAGCTGAAACTCCAGTACTTTGGCCACCTCATGCGAAGAGTTGACTCATTGGAAAAGACTCTGATGCTGGGAGGGATTGGGGGCAGGAGGAGAAGGGGACGACAGAGGATGAGATGGCTGGATGGCATCACTGACTCGATGGACGTGAGTCTGAGTGAACTCCGGGAGTTGGTGATGGACAGGGAGGCCTGGCGTGCTGCGATTCATGGGGTCGCAAAGAGTCGGACATGACTGAGTGACTGATCTGATCTGATCTGATCTGATTGATTTTTAACTTCCCTTCATTCATTATTAATGCCAGGAATATCTGATTCTGTTTGGCCTAGTTGTTTTCAATTTGATTATCCTTGATATTGCATATTTGAAATAGTTGGAACTTGAATATCATGCCTTCAAGGTATCTTTCCTCCCAAGAAATCTACAGGGAAACCATGGTAACAACACACCCAAAGGAAGGGCTACGTCTTATACCTCTTTCTACCCGCAGTGTGTATTATAGGTTCTGGCATACAATAAGGACTCAGCATACATTTGTCAAACTGAACTGACTTACATTCTATCTTGAAAGACCAATATTTAAATAATGTCAGTATCCTTGGTTTTACTTGGGGAGGGGGGTTAGAGAGCACAATTTTAGAGAGCACAATCTTATAGCAGCAGATTTTTTTCCCCTTTTCCCTTCTAGGTTATTTTGCTGGCCTAATAATTAAATTGACATAAAACGGATTAACAGAAGAAAAACTAATTTAATTATGTGCATAGAGGATCCCCATAAAGACATGAGACTCGAAGGCATTCAGGCAATTGAGGCTTATATGCCATCCTGAGCAAGGAGAAGATAAGGATCCAGGGCTTCAACCAGGAAGATGTTTGATTTGAGATACAGATAAGTCTTTCTGATATAAAAAGTTATCTCTGGTAACAGCTCTCTTCTTGGCACAGGCCCCCTATCTAAAATCTTTTAGGCAGTTAAGGGGAAGGTAAAAAGCTCTTTCTGAGTCTGCTGGGCCTTGAATGCCTTCAGCTCAAAATAATCCACATGCCAAAGTGGCACGTTTGGGGATGGTGTGTTCTGCTACCCTTCAATCTTGGGTTATGACTTCCTGCTTTTCTATTACATTTCTTCACAATATATAATTACATTAATAGAGTCTCAGCAAACCAAAAGAACATTCCAGATATTATCATCTAATGCCATCAGTCTTGCTTTTGACAAAACTAGATATTAACTTTTGGTTGCACGTATTTGCAGAATATTAAGCTTTAATAAAGTTGAAGGAAAAATTATTAATTTTATTAATCATTTACAAGCTGGTATCCTAGGTATTCTGAAAAGATAGTTACTACTTCTTCCTTTATTTATTAACTTTAAATCATAAGAGTTTCTTCACTCACATCTGTCCCCTTTTTCATTTTTCCATTCTGCCAGGTATTAAGTGTCTTTGGTAAAGACTGGAAGGGGAGTCTTATGTAAAATGTAAAATTATGTAAAATGATGGCACATGTTTGCAAAATATGTTATAGGTACAAAAACATGGTACGAGTAGTAAAAAATACTATATGAAAGTCCTCAACCAAACCATAAGCATTCAGTTCAGTCAGTTCAGTTCAGTTGCTCAGTCGTGTCCAACTCTTTGCGACCCCATGAATCGCAGCACGCCAGGCCTCCCTGTCCATCACCAACTCCCGGAGTTCACTCAGACTCATGTCCATCGAGTCAGTGATGCCATCCAGCCATCTCATCCTCTGTCGTCCCCTTCTCCTCCTGCCCCCAATCCCTCCCAGCATCAGAGTCTTTTCCAATGAGTCAACTCTTCGCATGAGGTGGCCAAAGTACTGGAGTTTCAGCTTTAGCATCATTCCTTCCAAAGAAATCCCAGGGCTGATGTCCTTCAGAATGGACTGGTTGGATCTCCTTGCAGTCCAAGGGACTCTCAAGAGTCTTCTCCAACACCACAGTTCAAAAGCATCAATTCTTCGGCGCTCAGCCTTCTTCACAATCCAACTCTCACATCCATAGGGAGACAATTAATGCCAAATAAACTACGAAAAGAGCCAACGCACAGCTTTAAGAACTTTAATTATCGTGTGTGTTACACAAAACAAAAAAATCCTGTTTCCAGCACTTTGTGAACCTGCTAAAGGCTAAATGGAATCTGACACATAGGCATTTCTCTGATAGTTAAAAGAGGTTAGTACCATAGTACTTTGTAAAGACATTAATTAAATCTAGTTTCAATTTCTACTAAGGCACTGTTTTCTTGAAGTTGTAAATATGAACTGTTCTAAATAGATTAAGTACACTGCACTCCAAAAAAAAAAAAAAAAAAACAGGAGTTTCAGCATGTAGATAAATGCGTTGTGAATTAGCTCTTTTAGGAAAAATAAAAACAGAAAAATAAAAGTGAGTTATCATTAACATTACTGAGATCCACAGACCACAGTGCTCTTGGTGGTGGGCCTCTCATACATATACACGTTCAGCCCCTACTATCTGTGCATCACACAAGCGTACAGTGCCCAAAGGCCTTCGTAATCCAGTTGATGAAAAAACACATAAGTACAGAAAAAAGCATTGTCATGATTGCCGACATAGAAAATCACAAGAGAAGTACCTCAAAAAAGCTCTAGGACCAATACCAGGTTTAGTAAGGTCACAGGAATCAAGATCAACACACAGAAATCAATTCCATTTCTATTTACTTATAATGACTACACAGAAAACAAAATTTTAAAATACAATATCATTTAAAATATCTTCAAAGATGAAATGCTTGGGTATAAATCTAACAAAACAAATATAAAGAAAATTCACAACACTGATGAAAGAGATCAAAGAAGGCCTACAGGAGTACTGTTCATGGATTGGTAGACTCAACATAGTAATGATGTCAAATCTCTCTGAATTAATCTATAGATTTCATGTAATTTCCATCTAAATATCAGAAACATATTTTGTAAACATAGACAAGTGTTCTAAAATTTATAGAACAGACAGGACTTAGAATAACTGAGATAATCTTGAAAAAGAAGAATAAAATAGGACAAATCATTTTAGCCATTTTATGTTAAGGCTTACTATATAACTATAGTAATCAAAGGAATGTGGGTATTGACAGAGATAATCACATAAATCAATGGAATAGAATAGAGAACCCAGAAATAGACCCACACAATTATGCTCAACAGATTTTTGACAAAGGTGCAAAAACAGTTCAATGGGAAAACTATAGTCTTTTCAACAAATGGTGCTAGAGCAATTGGATATCCACAGGCAAAAAAATGAATATCAACCTAAACCTCAAACCTTATGCTAATATTAACTCAAAATAATCACTGACATATACGTGAAACAAAAACTATAAAACTTGTTAGAAAATGCATACAAGCAAATCTTTAGGACCTGCTGCTGCTGCTGCTGCTGAGTCACTTCAGTCGTGTCCAACTCTGCTCGACCCCATAGACAGCAGCCCACCAGGATGCCCTGTCCCTGGGATTCTCCAGGCAAGAACACTGGAGTGGGTTGCCATTTCCTTCTCCAATGCATGAAAGTGAAAAGTGAAAGTGAAGTCACTCAGTCATGTCTGACTCTTTGCAACCCCATGGAATACAGCCCACCAGGCTCCTCCATCCATGGGAATTTCCAGGCAAGAGTACTGGAGTGGGGTGCCATCACCTAGAACAGCTAAAATACAAACTCATGATAACACCAAATGCTGGCAAAGATGCACAGAAAATCAATCTTTCATACACTGGTGATAGGAATACAAAATTGTACAGCCATTCTGAAATACAGTTGGGCAATTTCTAATAAATACTAAATATCCATGTAAGCAACAATGTTCACAGTACAGCACAGGGAACTATATTCAATATCTTGTAATAACCTACAATGGAAAAAGAATCTGAAAAAGTATAATATATACACATATACATTCAGATAGATACATATATATGTATCTATCTGAACCACTTTGCTGTACAACCAGAAACTTACACTACATGTAAATCAACTATACTTCAATTTGAAAACAAAAACACATACAAAAAAACAAAACACAGAAACCTACATATGAATGTTGGAAAAGAAAGTGAAAGCGAAGTCGTTCAGTCGTGTCTGACTCTTTGCAATCCTATGGACTATAACCTGCCAGTCTCCTCCGTCCATGGGATTTTCTAGGCAAGAATACTAGAGTGGGTTGCCATTTCCTTTTCAAGAGGATCTTCCCCACTCAGGGATCAAACTTAGGTCTCCCATATTGCAGGCAGACTCTTTACCAAAAAATGTTGAAAGCATTAAATAAAATACTAGGCTTCTGCAGTATGCTCAGTACTTTGCAAAAGGTACAAAAGTGATGTAAACATGGCAAAGAAAATAAGAATGTGACAGAGGTCTAAAAGTAAGCAAAACCAGGGGCATTTGTTTCCTCAGAAAATTTACCAATTTAGTGTGGGAGACATGTTAATTCAATTGTCACCCAAACAAATGTAAAATGATATTTCCAAAGTGCTATGAAGAAGAATTTTACAATGTCATGACAGCATGTATTAGGAAGATTTGATTTAGAGGAACAAAGAAATGTGTAAGGAAAGCTGGGAAAGGCCTCCTTAGGAAGGGATGACTGAGCTGGGATCTGAAGATGTATGCATGCTAAATCAGGATAAAGGCCTGACAGAGAAGAGCCTGCCTGGCACAGGGAATTATGAATGCAAGAGCCTCTTAATAGGGAAGCAAGGTGTGCCTGCCCAAGTGTTATAAAGAAGAAGGCAGAGTGCAATGCAGTAGGCAGCGCCCCACTCCCCCGACCCTGACCCCAGACTTTATTTTCTAAACCACAGTCAAGATTTCAACTTGTATTCCAGAACAAAGAGAATTTGTCTATGGAATGATATAATCAGATCCACATCTCAAAAAGACCACTATGCTTATCAGGATTAGACTTATGGCACCCAATTATGAAATACTTCATTAGCCCAAGTGAGAAACAATGTACTTTGAACTGGGTGTGGGGAAAGTGGAAATAAAAAGAAAGCAAAAATGCAAAAAGTATTTTTAGAAGGTATAATCCATTGAATTTTTTTTTTTTTTTTGGATGGATTTGGCCACCTGATGCAAAGAACTGACTCATTGGAAAAGACCCTGATGCTGGGAAAGATTGAAGGTGGGAGGAGAAGGGGATGACAGAGGATGACATGGTTGGACGGCATCACCAACTCAATGGACGTGAGTCTGAGTAAACTCTGGGGGTAGGTAATGGACAGGGAGGCCTGGTGTGCTGCAGTCCGTGGGGTCGCAAAGAGTCGGACATGACTGAGCGACTGAACTGAACTGATTTGACTATTTTCCAGGGTCCTGGTTTGTAGAACTGACCAGATGGTGGTGCCCTTCAACAGGCTAAGACACAGTGAAGACCACAGCTGGGGCTGGAAATCCTAAGTTAGAGATAGTTTGAGTTATGTTTGAGACATCTAAGTGGAAATGGCAACTTAGCAGTTGGATATGTAATTCCTGCACTGAGAGACAAGGTTTCAATCAGAGAGGAAATTCTAAGGAAGTCTTTTAGACTGATTCAAAGATGTTAAAGTCTCCTACATAGACATAGTTGTAGATGCAGATAGAGAAATGGAGATGTTTGGATACATTCATTCAAGTGTCAAGAGAAAGTATAACCTTGTATTTATGGCTCCAAATATTTTAAGAATCATGCATTAAATGATTAAATACCAAAAGAGCAAACAGACAATTATTCTGAAGTGAGAAAGACTGATTCTACAAACATAAACTGGTGAGTTCAAAGTTAAATACCAAAGGAGCCTAGAACCGAAAAATAATAAGATGATATCTGAGCTCTTCGAAAAGAAAACCATAATTACAAGATGCCAAAACAGGACAAAGATTTGTCGAACTCATTCTAATCCTTTTGTTTAAAGAATTATCAGACTCGGGAAATGTGTCAGAACTTAGAATCTGGAATTCAGCAAGGCATTTGACAAACACACTCAAAATATCCTTATGAACAAAGTAATAAGCCAGATGATGATACTGATAAGTGACTTGACAGTTGGCTCCAAAAAGTGGATTTGTGGTCCATCAAGAAGAAGGGGGTGATCTGCAGTGCTTTTACGACTACTCTGTCCTTTTTCTAACATTATTAAGACATTTACATTTTAACATTTGACTACAAGAATGATATTGATCAGATCAGCAGATGATAAGGTTAAAATTTAAAACAAATCTTGAACCCTTATGTCTTCAGAGACATTAGTAGTTTCTCCACTGGCACTGATTTTGCACCCCTCCCAAAGACATTTGGTAATGCCCAGAGACAATTTTTGTTTTCATAATTAAGGGTGAAGTGGTGCTACTGACATCTATTAGGTAGAGGCCAGAGACGCTAAAAATCATCCTACAGTGCAGAGGACAGCCCCACCCCTGCCCTCATCAACCAGGAAAGAATTATCCATTCCAAAATTCAATAGTACCAATGTTGAGAAACGTGACATAAATGAACAGATTAGAACAAGGATTCAAATATAGCAAAATTTAATACAGATTATTATAATATCCTATATTTACTGCCTCCCAATATCAAGTGTATAAATCACAGGCAAGAAATTAAGAGTCCCTTCCTTCCACAACAGTAGGGGCTGGAAGGAGTCTTCTAGCTCCACCTATTCATTAGAAAAATAGAAACCCATTCCCAGAGACTGACTTTCTCAGGGCATTTTTTCTTTCTTTGTAGAAAAAGCAGTTCACATGATGGTATTAATTGTAGGCTAGAAAATCTCCCCGCCCATCCCAAAAGATGTCTACATCCTAATCCCTGGAACCATATTTGGATAAAGGAGGTTATCTGGGAGACACCTTCATAAAATATCTAATGTGTATTAGATAACAGGTCCCAGGAGTCCACTCAAACATGATTCTGTAAATTAGGAGTCGAGTAAGTCAAGTTTCTATCCTACATTTGCAGATTTGTTCATTTAATGATTAGCCTCTTTTTCAGACCAAAAATGGTGATTTCTTTTGCCCTTACTATTAGTCTTATCAACATTAAAGCACTCTTGACCTTCTCAAACTCTCCAAATTCTTTTGAACTTACCTAGTAGTGGAGCCTATTATAAAAACCAGCCCTGAATCCAAGTGTGACCAATTATTAATATAAACAGAACTAGATAATAGCTGCCTATATTCTATTTTCCTGCTAAAATACCTTACCAACACAAATTCACATTTGCTTTTCTCAAATAGTGAACGGTTAAACCTTTCATCTTCTCTGAGTATTTTTGAACTGAGCATTTTGAACTTCATTCTGAAAAGATCTTTTTGATCTTCCCCATACAAATAAGATAAACTTGGCAGGAATTCCACTTAATTCTATTTATTTCTAACCTTTGTGTTTCTGCTTGTGTGTGCTCAGTCATGTTTGACTCTTTTTGACCCCATGGACTACAGCATGCCAGGCTTCCCTGTCCTTCACTATCTTCAAACTATGATCAAACTATGAATTTGATCAAATTCATGTCCATTGAGTCAGTGATGCTATCCAACCATCTCATCCTCTGCCACACCTTCACCTTTTGCCCTCAATCTTTCCCAGCATCAGAATCTTTTCCAACCAGTCAGCTCTTCATATTAGGTGGCCAAAGTACTGGAACTTCACCTTCAGCATCAGTCCTTCCAACGAATATTCAGGGTCTGATTCCCTTTAGGATTGACTGACTTGATCTCCTTGCAGTCCAAGGGACTCTCAAGAATCTTCTCCAGCACCGCAATTCAAAAGCATCGATTCTTCAGTGCTCAGCCTTCTTTATGGTCCAACTTTCATCATACATGACTACTGAAAAAACCACTTTATTGACTATCCAGACCTTTGTCAGTGATGTCTCTGTTTTTTAATATGCTGTCTAGGTTTGTCATAGCTTTCCTTCCAAGGAGCAAGTGCCTTTTAATTTCATGGCTGCAGTCACCATCGGCAGTGATTTTGGAGCACAAGAAAATAAAATCTGTCACTGCTTCCACTTTTTCCCCTCCTGTTTGCCAGGAAGTGATGTGACCAGATACCATGATCTTAGTTTTTTGCAAGTTGAGTTTTAAGGCAACTTTTTCACTCTCCTCTTTAACCCTCATCAAGAGGCTCTTTACTTCCTCTTCACTTTCTGCTATTAGAATGGTATCATGTGCATATCTGAAGTTGTTGATATTTCTCCCAGCAATCTTGATTCCAGCTAATGAGTCATCCAGTCCCTCACTGTGTATGATGTACCCTGCATAGAAGTTAAATAAGCAGGGTGACAATATACAGCCTTGACATACTCCTTGCCCAATGTTGAGCCAGTCATTTGATGCATGGAAAGTTTTAACTGTTGCTTCTTATCTGCATACAGGTTTCTCAGGAGACAGGTAAGGTGGTCTGGTATTCCCATCTCTTTAAGAATTTTCCACAGTTTGTTGTGATCCACACAAAGGCTTTAACATAGTCAGTAAAGCAGAAGTAGATGTTTTTTCTGGAATTTCCTTGCTTTCTCTATGATCCAATGAATGTTGGCAATTTGATCTCTGGTTCCTCTCCTTTTTCTAAACCAGCTTGTACATCTGGAAGTTCTTGATTCACATACTGCTGAAGCCGAGCTTTAAGGACTTTGAGCATAACCTTACTAGTATGTGAAATGAGCACAATTAAGCAAACCATTCAGCATAACAGTAATCCAAGTCTATGCCCCAACCACTGATACCAAGTTGACTGGTTCTATGAAGACCTATAAGACCTTCTAGAATGAACACCAAAAAAAAAATGTCCTTTTCATCACAGGGGATTGGAATGCAAAAATAGGAAGTCAAGAGATACTGGGAGTAACAGGCAAGTTTGGCTTTGGAGTACAAAATGAAGCAAGGCAAGGGCTAACAGAGTTCTGTCAAGAGAACATACTAGTCATAGCAAACACCCTTTTCCAACAATCCAAGAGATGACTCTACACATGGACATCACCAGATGGTCAATATCAAAATCAGATTGATTATATTCTTTGAATTCTAAGATGGAGAAGCTCTACACAGTCAGCAAAAACAAGACCTGGAGCTGATTGTGGCTCAGATCATGAACTCCTTATTGCAAAATTCAGGCTTAAATTGAAGAAAGTAGGGAAAACTACTAGACCATTCAGGTATGACCTAAATCAAATCCCTTATGATTATACAGTGGAGGTGACACATAGATTCAAGGGATTAGATCTGGTAGACAGAGTGCCTAAAGAACAGAGGTTCATGAGCTTATATAGGAGGTAGTGACCAAAATCATCCCAAAGGAGAAAAAAAAAGGTACATGATTACATGATCATCACTAATAAAAATGACTAGGGTTTAGAATGCATTTTATTCATATAAAAATGCCATGTAAATGCTGAATGATTATAAGTCATTATTTCAAATCTGATTTGAGAGGCAAAGCATTTGTTTGGCAAGCCTTGTTCCTCTGCTCTTAATTACTGAGCAACCATGAAATTGACTATAAATGACTGATGCCTTATTTACAAAAGCTTTCATATTTTCAGGCTATAACATTTATGCTTATATTGACAGTCCTTATTTAGTACACCTCATGGAGGAGTCACATAAGTTGAGGCATGTTCAATGAATCGCAAAAA
This sequence comes from Bubalus kerabau, assembly GCF_029407905.1. Classification (NCBI taxonomy): domain Eukaryota; kingdom Metazoa; phylum Chordata; class Mammalia; order Artiodactyla; family Bovidae; genus Bubalus; species Bubalus kerabau. The sequence continues at coordinate 18,832,551 of NC_073626.1, forward strand.
TACTTTCTAGGAACTAGACACTTGGCTTCCACCAGCAAGATAAACAGCATGCTTTCAAAAGCTTGATCAACTGGTATATTAAACTGAGTTTACTAAGCCAATTAGGTATAAATTATTTATTAGCATAGAATATATTAAACTCCATTCTCCATAAACACTAAGTGACTACGTCTTTCCTTTATCAAGCAATCCTAGGTTCTATCAAGTATTATAGTGGTTTTCAGACTGTGTTCAAAGGGTCCTGAGGCATCCTGCTCTATGCCAGAATGCTAAATGTAATCTTTTAGGCCCAACCGTAGACTTTGCCTGGCAGGCGTCCTGTTGAGAAAGCAGCCGTGACCACTTTAGACTTGGTGCAGAGTCAGCATTCTGCAGGCTCTGGAGGCAACTGCCTTCACAGACTCCACCCATCCCACCCACCCACTAGCCATGCTCATATTTCCATTCCTAGCCTAGGCATCTCCATTCACAAGTCTCTGTTTATGTTGGTAGGGAGGGGATGTCTCCATTCTTCGAGGCCCCAGGTCCATAAAATGGCAAAAATCCTTTTATGTGTGTCTTACTCCCTTAGCAGTGAGACCACCTTCTCATCCCTATCTGTACTGATCTGACCTTTGACCAGAGCCATCGGGGAAAACTGGAGAAGGCAACCCACTCCAGTATTCTTGCCTGGAGAATCCCAGGGACAGAGGAGCCTACTGGGCTGCCCTCTATGGGATCGCACAGAGTTGGACACGACTGAAGCGACCTAGGAGGAGGAGGAGGATGGGGGAAAATGGGACATTAGAGGAACCAGCACTTTCTTTTTTGGCTTCTTGCTTACACGATCACAGCAGTTAATAAAGGCTTAATTGCTACTTTCCATTTGACTTGTCCTGATTGAGCATTACAATACCTGGAAGCTCTTTAACAAGAGCTGTATATATAATCTTAATTTTACAGATTAAGAAACTTGAAGGGACTGAATAACACTCCCAAGGTCACACGGAAAATGAGGAACTCCAACTATAATTTAAGCAGTTTTATTACAAACCTCATGCTCCTACCAGAAATGCCCCCTCCACCAACGTTCCAACTTGCCTTCAGTGAAATAACATCTGTCCTGTAACTTATCACTTGTACTTGGGTACCTTAATAACAGGCAAACTAATTCTTTTAGGCTACCAACAAAGAAACATTCCCAGATAGTCAAAAGAGACTACTCATTTCTTGCTCAGACACAAGGAATTAAAGAAAAGCCAACAAACAAAAGCAAAAATCTAAGGGCCAACCAGTCATTGGCCCAATCCGTATTTTACCTCTTTTTAACCTTTTCACCTAACAGTCTTCTCTCCGAGCATGAATGATGAACATGAATCTCACTGGCAAACGGGCAGAGATATCTGATTTGGCTTTTCTCCTAACTCCTGCAATCACTTTCAGTTGCTCCACTCATACTCTCTCTCTTGTCCTGTGATCCAAACTAGGTCTTTCGGTTGTAATAATAAAACAGAAAGATGTTAAACTGACCTGTGTGGGATGTCAATGGTTTATCTTAAGGGTTTTATTTACCTATATTTTAATTAATTCACTGTTACCATTAAAATTTCATCATCTACTACACATGACTTCTACTCCCATCACCACCTTTGCTGCCTCCACCACCCAACATTCACTCTGAGCCTACTATAGAGTCTATGTTCAAAGAGCAGATGTAAATTTGAGGCAACACAACTTTTGAACTGTGGTGTTGGAGAAGACTCTTGAGAGTCCCTTAGACTGCAAGGAGATCCAACCAGTCCATCTGAAGGAGATCAGTCCTGGGATTTCTTTGGAAAGAATGATGCTAAAGCTGAAACTCCAGTACTTTGACCACCTCATGCAAAGAGTCGACTCACTGGAAAAGACTCTGATGCTGGGAGGGATTGGGGGCAGGAGGAGAAAGGGATGGCAGAGGATGAGATGGCTGGATGGCATCACTGACTCGATGGATGTGAGTCTGAGTGAACTTCAGGAGTTGGTGATGGACAGGGAGGCCTGGTGTGCTGCAATTCATGGGGTCGCAAAGAGTTGAACACGACTGAGCGACTGAACTGAACTGAACTGAACCGAACCTTAAAATTAGCCCACTGCCCAGATATTTCTCACTTGAATTAATTTGCATCCATGAACAATTAAGCCAACAGGGTGTATGTCTGTGTCCTCATGAATGCCCTGGCTTTCACTAGTCAGTATGACTTTTTGTTAACTACTTCCCAGGAAGCAAATTTCTCAAAGTCACAATTTCTCTATACCTTTCATGGTCTTTCAAAAGTGCCCTAACTAACAGCTAATCCATTCACTCAAAATCCAGCGAGGTGTCCCTGTAAGTGGCGTAAATGGCAAGTTTGCAATCTACTAAGACAGGTGTCATATGGTCTCCACACTCAACCAAAATATAGATGCTCAGTGCTGCTCAGGGCACAGCTGGCTCACTTGGTGAAGAAGGCAGATGACTCACAGTGAAACCCAAAGATACCACTGATGCAAATGACTCTGTCTAGTGATGTTTTTCCAATCTGCCAGCTCAGTTATAAGATTGGAAGGCTGCATTGCCCATTTCCTGTGTGATTCTTTTTGACCTGAAAACAATAAAAATATCCAAGCCCCTTCCCCCCAGGCTGTGTCTTTCTTGATGTTACCCCAAGACCATAAAGGGCAATGATTATAAGAAAGTGCTACTGGAACCATTACCACACTTGGATAATAGCAACACTATGCTCATCACCATGACCTTGCTGAGATATGATACTGACAGAGACTATCCCTCTCTCTAGGCTGCGTGCACATGTATAGAGAGGAGCTGAGGTCAGTGAGGCAAGGAACAGGTATTGAAAAAGGAACGTTTGTATTTTCAAAGGAATTGACTAAGATGACACTGATTCCAGCTCTCAAAATGTTCATCTCTCTGTAAACTCTTCCACAAAGTCATAATAGCAATGATTATTATTTACAGAACCCTTAGTATGTGTTGGGCTTCCCTTGTGGCTCAGCTGGTAAAGAATCTGCCTGCAATGCAGGGGACCTGAATTCAATCCCTGGGTTGGGAAGATACCATGGAGAAGGGAAAGGCTTTCCACTCCAGGATTTTGGCCTAGAGAATTCCATGGACTGTATAGTCCATGGGGTCGCAGAATCTGACACAACTGAGCGACTTTCACTTCATTTCTAGTATGTGTTAGGCATTCATTATACTAAGTGCTTTAACCACATGAACATATTTAATCCTTGCAACCCCATGAAGCAGGTGAGAAGGACCCTCTATCCTTACCTGTGAGACAGTCAAGCAAAGTAAGTGAGGGAATCCAGAGCCAACTGCTTAGGTACAAATCCGGCTGTGCCACCTATCAGCTCAACCACCTTGGTCCTACCCCACGGAGTGGTTTTGATGATTCAAGGAATTGACTTATAAAAAATACTCAATGTACAGGCTAGTTATAATTACTACCATACCACCAATGGTTAACTGGGCACCACAGAGCAGGAACATGGGAAGTGAGGTGTGATACAGTGGCTCCCCGAAGACCCCGCTCAAAGCAGCACTGCTAGCCAGGATGGTTAACGCTGAGGAACAGCCCTCATCAGCGATTTTAACAAACATCTTCATCTTTCCTTCCATCTGCTGCTTGTTTAGCCATCCACATACCAGGAAAAGGCAAGAAGATGCTATTTCTCTGTTATCACTAAAATCAGATCCCTGTTTCTAGGAAAAGAATACACTCACAGTTCTAGTCCTTAAAGTATAAATTCTGACCCAGTGGTCATTGTCTATTCAGGATGAATCTCCCAGGGAATAAAGTAAGTATAGTTTTTGTTTCAAGTGGGGTTCCCTAGAAGTGCCTGAGACAAGGACTTACTGAACATGATTTATTGAGAGGGTGCTCCCAGGGGAAAATCTAAAAGGAAACAAATCAGGAGAGGGAAAGGTAAAGAACTGAGCAAGGATACGATCTCAAGTAAACTGTGGCCTTAGCCTGATCCATGGAGGACTCTAGAACATAAGTCACATCACAAAGTTATTCTCACCTTGAGGCAAAGAATGTGGTGCCTTTGGATTTTTTTCTTTGGTACCCTCCTAATAGTGAGTCATTGGTCCTGAGGTGCTTCCAGGGTGAAACAGCTATAGTCAGCCAAGGGTAACTCCCCAGGAGAGGCAGAGGATGAGGCAAGGACCCCAGAGCAGCCAGGGCCCATGTGACCCCGGGGGATTTGGGCAGGGCACCAATACACCTACGATAGTCAGACAGTAGGACTATAAAAACAAAGTCACTGCCCTCATATCCTTTACACAGGCACATGACTCCATAAAGAGTTTGATCCAGAAGAATTAAATGGCCAATCTGCCTTCTTACTCTTAAAAAAATCAAAATAAAATTTCTACTAAATCCTAAAAATCTACTCAAGCCAGGCAGACTCTCCAAGGCTCTTTGTTTTAGGAGGGCACAAAACAGGCTGGGGCTCCAACAAGACGTTCCAGTTAACAGACCTCTTGCCCGGCCCCTGACTAAATCCATCCTTCCGACTTAGGCCGAAATGGACACAGGCAAATGGAAAATCATTCATCTCTTATCTGCAGGCTACCTTATTTCCTGCCTGAGAGAAAGTCAGGGCAGGGCGGGTGGGGTGGGGGACAGTGTTCCCAACCTTCCTTCTCTAAGGAAATTATAAGAGTGAGACAGCTCAGTTACAGGAGTGTAATTAATGTCATTAAATCACTGTTGGGGAATGATTATGCCTTGAATTTAGAGGTCACTTCCCTGCAGGGATTCACAAAGGAAAAATCCTCACCCTTCCATTGTCTTACTCATCCTGACAGCACCTCCTGTGAGACAGGCAGACAATCTGCTTTGCTCTACGCGGCCTCTCTGGGCAAGCGCACACATGTAATTTGGCATCCTCCGGTACTTCCCCTGGAGATCCTGTCTTCCTCAGCCCTTCCTGATGTACGCAGGTCCAGTGCCCTAGACAGTGGTACAGGGCAACATATTTAGGAATGCCCCAAGTTTGCTTTAATGCTCTGATGCCACTTTCTTGGAATTCTTAATAATTTCTGAAGGATCACATATTTTCAATTTACAATGGGCCCCACAAATCACATAGCCATCCCTAGATGTATGTTTTAAGCCGAACCTGGGATAGGAGGAAATATTGCAGCAAGACAGCTGTGCCCTGTGACCTTCCCAGAGCTTGTGTACCCTACGGGTGTGATAGTCATTAGTGCTGCAGACCAAGCATTTGGGGTTCTCCTTCCAGACACAGGTAGGATTGAACCAAAACTTGTCATTGATAAAATGTTAGCAGGAAGTGATGATGTCGCATCTGGGCAAAAGGTGTAGAGGCTAGGGCTCCAGGCACCACGCTGCCTTGCTCCTGGCTGGGTGGTCAAGATGGAGCTTCTCTCAGCCAGTCCCCAAGAAAGACAGAGCCCCCCAGACAATGTGCAATAAACCTGCTCTGTGAGCAAGATAAACGTTTGTGATTTTAAGCCACTGAGATTGTGGGGTTATTTTCTCCCATAACTTAGCCTACCCTGATGGATGCAGAGGGTCATAAACAGATTCTCAAAGGATCCTTTGCAATACTTGGAGACAGCCAGAGAGAAGAAACAGTGTGCATGGCAATGTCTGATAATGAGGAAGAAGCCTCCCACACAAAGACAAGATGGGTTAGAGGAAGCCCACAGAGTATTGTTTAGCTGATTTAGAACAACGATTCACCACTGAACCTCAGAAAATATAGCCTTATAGCAGGGTTCACTTGTAACAGTTTCAATAGCAAATACATTTGAATCTGAGGGGAAAAAAATCTGATTAAATCTGTCTGTCCTGCCATTTTGCTCCTCCAACACTCAGCAAGTGCAAATTGCTTCTTTTTTAGGATAAGGAAAAGAGGGAAAGATAAAATGACCCTAAAAGACCACAAAAGTTTCCTGGCGTTGACTAGTGAAGCTCAGCAAATAAGCAGTATTTTAATAAAATGTTTGATGGGCTTGGGAGACGCAGCAGCTTAAAATAAAATCACAACCTATTCATCTCTCCCACAAGCAAGGAATCACGATCAGTGTGAATTTACAGTAGCCCCTGGAAGAGCTCTGTAAGGAAGGGTCTCATCCAGCCTGCAAGTTGGAACATCTACAGTGTTCTTTTATTCATGACCAAATGTTTCCAGAATGATTAAACTGGCATTGTAAATGTGCAGTCTATATCAACTGAGTGACAAGGATTAAGTGAGACTCAGATTAAAATGCTAAGTGAGTTTGTACCAAGATCAAGCCAAATATATAGTTAACACTAAGAAAATACATGCTGAAGAAGAAGTGTACAAACCACCATCTAGAGAAAACCTCAGAAAAACAAATGGCACCAGAGAAAGTGTCTTGAATGGCGAGTCACTCACTGGGGGCCGAAATTGCCTTTTTGAAAGTACAATTGCTCAGCAGTATTTAGGAAAAAAAATATGCAGCCAGATAAACAACTTAACAGGTATATTCACAGTGGATTTGGTTCAAAAAGAACAATAATTAAGTCCATTTTTTTTGATACAATACATGTTGATAAACAACATTTTTAGAAACCAAAAATTACTTTAAGAGAACTGCTAGATTTACTACTGCAAAAGAATAAATATGTTTTGAGTCTTGCAGAGCTTTTCTCCTCCAAAATCCACAAGTGAAAGCCAAGATCCATGGAAATTTATTATTTACCAAATATTACTGTGATAGAATTAAAGAAAGAAAACACCATTAGAAAAAAATCTATAGTCACACAATGTCTTACATTTTTGTTGTGTAATGAATATAGAAATAAAGTCACAAACCTCTTGCCAGTGACATTTAAAGTGACCTGAGACACTGATCAATTAACACACAGTCAGCCCTCCATATATGCAGGTATCGCATCCTTGAGTTCAAACAACTATAGATCAAATATATATTTTTTTAATTTCCAAAAAGCAAAACTGGACATTATCATGCACCAGCAACAATTTAAATACCATTTATACCGTATTTACATCTATTTTTCAGCATGTACATTGTATTAGATGTTATAAGTAATCTAAAGATGATTTAAAGTACACAGAAGGATATTGGCTGGTTGTATGCAATTACTCATCCATTTTACATAAGGGACTTGGGCATGTGGATTTTAGTACCCACGGGGGTCCTGGAACCACTCCCCCTCAGATGCCCAGGGACAACTGTATGCATGATATTTGAATTGATCCCCTCCAACCTCTCTGTCTGTGGCTTTCATCTTTTTAAAATGTATTTATTTATTTTGCTGTTTTTGGTGGCACCGGGTCTTCACTGCTGTAGGCAGGCTTTCTCTGGTTGCAGAGAGCTGGGGCTACTCCCTAGTTGCAATGCACAGGCTTCTCCATGCAGTGTCTTTTCTTATTGCAGAACACAGGCTTTAGGCACACGAGTTTCAGTAGCTGCAGCATTTGGGCTTGGTTGTTCCATTCCATGTGGGATTTTCCCAGACCAGGGATGGAACCCATGTCCCCTGCGTTGGCAGGGGGATTCCTATACATTGTACCACCAGGGAAGTCCCTTTCTGTGGCTTTCTAATTTTTCTAAATCAGCTCACATTCCATGGAATTTTTACCCCATGATTTGCAGACCTTTGCTACAACCTGCATTTTTGGATTTTCAAAGAGAACAAGAAGGACGGGAGGAGACTGGCATCTGTATAAATTTCAGGCAGTGGCTGTAGGGGAGCAAAATTTGCCACCCCAAAAAATGTGTCCTTCTGGCATGTGGATTATTTTCAGCTAAAAACAATCAAGGTCCAAAAGACTCAGGAAGAAACTTTGGCTTTCCCTCTAACTACCTAAAAGAATTTAGATAGAGGGCCTATTTCTGGAATAAAGCTATCACTGGAGGTATCTGCAAAGAAGATGTGTTAAGTGTGGTGGGGAAACTCAGTAGAGCCTGAACAGCAGAGTCTACTCTGTGTTCCATTTATTTAGCAAAAACTTGCTTTCTATCTCCAAATGAATTGCCTTTCTCCCCTTTAAAGTCCCAAACCACTACCTCCATCATCCTCTTTGGTCTTTAGCAAACGTATTTAAGGCACAGGTTTCTGCCATTTTGGCCAGTTATTTATTTATTTTTTTTTTGGTGGGGCAATCCTCTCCCATGTATGTGTGCATGCATGCTCAGCTGTGTTCCACTCTGCGACCCTATGGACAGTGGCCAGTAACCAGGCTCCTCTGTCCAGGGGATTCTCCAGGCAAGAATACCAGAGTGGGTTCCCATGCCTTCCTCCAGGGAATCTTCCCAACCCAGTAATTGATCCTACATCTCCTGTGTCTCCTGCATTGGCAGGCAGATTTTTTTACACTGAATCACCTGAGAAGCCCTCTCCCATGTATGCTGCTGCTGCTGCTAAGTCGCGCAATCATCTCTTCAATCCTCAAGCACTGAATGGGAACTGTGGAATGGTGAGTCCCTGCTCATCGTTGTTCTTGTTCAGTCCTTCAGTCATGTCTGACTCTTCTCTGATCAATCTATCTCATGTCAATGTAATTCTTAGACCAGTCAGAAGAACCTGGAGTGTAGAGGAAAATTTCTTCTTCCCCAGCTTGACCTTCTGTCTGAGGTATTTCCCAAGCTGGCTTCATGGAAACACTCCTTCTCAGACCACCAAACACTCTGCGTCTCTGTCCTCTTGCCAGTGAGGACATTCACCCCTTCAATCCTCAAGCACTGAATGGGAACTGTGGAATGGTGAGTCCCTGTTCATTGTTGTTCTTGTTCAGTCCTTCAGTTCTGTCTGACTCTTTGTGACCCCATGGACTGCAACTCACCAGGCTTCCCTGTCCATCACCAACTCCTGGAGCTTGCTCAAACTCATGTCCCTCGACTTGGTGATGCCATCCAACCATCTCATCCTCTGTCGTCTCCTCCTTCTGCCTTCTATCTTTCCCAGCATCAGGGTCTTTTCCAATGAGTCGGGTCTTTGTATCAGGTGGCCAAAGTACTGGAGTTTCAGCTTCAGCATCAGTCCTTCCAATGAATATTCAGGGTTGATTTCCTTGAGGATTGACTGGTTTGATCTCCTTGCAGTCCAAGGGACTCTCAAGAGGCTTCTCCAGCACCACAGTTCGAAAGCATCAGTTCTTCAATGCTCAGCCTTCTTTATGGTCCAACTCCCTGTCCATACCAAATGAGTATAATGGAGGGCCCGGAATTAAGGGAAGTTAGAGGCCATGGTACAGCACTGTAGTTAAGAACAGAGCCTCTTAGTCCACCCAGCTTATGTGAAAACACATCTGTTATCACTCTAGCTTCCACATCTGTAGCATAGGGGCGGTAATAACATAAAACAGACCATAAACAGAATACTCTTTGCACAGAACTGATGGGTTATCATGCACCCACAAGTCAGCAATATATAGTTGTCATTATGATTATAGTGAATTCTATCTCTTCTGGGAAAAATGTAAAGACACTCAGTCTCTTGGTTCCTTCCATCTTCTTAGAAGCGTCACAGATCCCCACTTGTGTATGGGTACTGATTCTATCGAGTAGGTGAAAAAATGTTGCTGTCCCAAAAGTGGACAGAAAGATAAAATACAGATGTTGAAGAAAGGTCAGGAAGAGGCAGAGGCCCAGGAAGAGTGAGTTGAAAACAACATTCAAGGTCCGACTCCTGATGAGGTGTTAAATGATGGGTGGGAGCAGTCCCTCCTGTAATCCAGTTAACATTTAGCACCTAATTATCACTTCTCAGCAGAGTCCAGACGAGATAATTGTGAACTGCAACCTCCAAGCTACACAGGAAGTGTTTGATGCTACCAAGCCACAGATTCAATCTTTTACCAGACACTAGCAATCCAGAAGCAAGTAGCAGGAGATGCAGAATATTACTCAAGTTAATCAGTGAAAGGTCATCACTTTTCTGGATCTGCCTGCAGTTCAGCAGATTGTAGCCAAACAGGATGTGGGTGATATAATCCAAGATTTCCTTCTAAAAATGCCTCTTATAACCAGCAGTCATAGATATAGCAGAAAATACTATCTGAGTTTCCAAACCTAGATTTTCTTTCCCATCGGATACAAAGCAGCGCTACTGATTCACACCTTTGTTTTTGGGGAGGTGAGATGATAAATTTCCTAATTCTTTCATGCTTCATAAACACAATTTTCTCAGTATGTAACCTCTATGGATAGAATGATGGCTAAAACACAGGTCCTATCTCAGAGAAACGCTGATATGAAAGTCTAACATGGAATACTGAGAGATGGGGATAAAGGTTCATGATATAGTAATAAGTGTAACAAAATTATTTTTTAAAAAAGGTGGTGGGAACCCACAAGGCAGAGCATTAGGAAAGGCTTGGAAGGCTTTCCACAGAAGCAATGATGTTTATATTACATCCTGTATTACAATTCAGATTCCAAGGTGGCCAAATGGTAAAGAATCTGCCTGCCAATGCAGGAGATGCAGGAGACATGGGTTCAATCCCTGGGTCAAAAGGCAGAGCATTAGGAAAGGCTTGGAAGGCTTTCCACAGAAGCAATGATATTTATGTTCAATACAATTGTTCTCACAATTCCTTGGCCAAGAATTTGAGTATTTGTGTTCCTCTGCTGGACCTGCCAAAGGACATATAACCAACCTGCTAGATACTATGACTTTTCCATGACTGTCTACCAACCTGTGATCAAACATTGCACCCTCTAAGAAATGCATCAAATTTTATCCTACAAAACTGAGTTAAGTATTTTTGCTATTAAATTACACTAACCCTCAGGAAAGTTGAAGGAAGATTCACAAACAATAACACACACACACACACATATACACACACAAATTTACTTTGTAGGTATTTTAGAAAAACTTCAGTGCTTTTAAAATTATTTCAACTTCAATGTTTTTAAAATAAAGGGAAAAGTGTTATAATTAAAAGTGTCATAATTAACACTACATTATAACAATTTTCAGATTCATATTAGGGTCCCTGAAAGGAAGGGAGAAATTGGGGTAGTATATAAGTAGAAAGGATGAAAAAGAAGGGACTATAGAGACACCCTATTTCCTCATGCCTAAGACATTCTTTCAGAGACATCTTCAGATGCTCTGATATCAGGATGCATCAGACAACTGATAAAGTTTTATGATCATGAGGTAAATATTATGCCAGACTTTTGTGAAAATCTTCTGACAATTTCTGGAAAGATAAAAAAAGGGACAGAATCTGAGTACACTGGAATTGGTGAAATGTAACGGGAAAGGATGAGGACACGTGGGGCAGTTCCAATCCACTTTAAACAAGTACTTTGTAGAAAAGGATCTCCCTTTTCACACTGTAGAGTTCCCTGGGGTTTGAGGGACAGGAAGCGAGGCCCTGGTCGTCCTGTTCAACATAGAAACTGTCTTTTGTACGCTGGAAACACCCTGGAGGGCAGGAGGAGAAAGGGGCAACAGAGGATGAGATGGTTGGATGGCATCACCGACTCAAAGGACATGAGTTTGTGCAAGCTCCAGGAGATGGTGAAGGACTGGGAAGCCTGGCGTGCTGTAGTCCATGAGTTCTCAAAGAGTCAGACAGAACTTAGCGACTGAACACCAACAAACATATTCTATTGTCAATCACTGCATTGTCAACCAAAAACAACCATTGCTTTTTTCAATAAGTGCCTTTTGGAAGGAAATTTTATAGTCTTGCAAAGTATGAAGAAATGACTTAGAATGTTATTTGAAAAGTGAAAGGTCTTTAAGTGTTAAATTCTTGATTTTACAGACTTGTAAAACTGAAAACAAACCAAAAAAAAGTGATCTGTGTAAGACTGCATTTAAAGTATATTTAGAACTCAGTATTTTAGATAACACATAATTCGATATTCTAGATAACTTTTTCTGTTACTATATGCTGCCTGTCCTTTGGAGCGACAAATGTAAATTTCCTACCTGTGCCAAAAAACTGTCATGTCATCTTATCCTAATCTTTAGAAGTTATGGCTGCTTCATTTGGTAATAACTGAAGGTAACACTGAACCTTTCAAATCAAATCCAGACTTCTGATCTAATTGGATCTTAGTTTGTACAATATATACTGTTTGCATTGCAAAAATTGTGCCAATTATTAGAACATTCACCTCAGGGTAATGCATACTATGCTTGTTCAGTACACAACAAACTCAAATAAAAATGAACTAGAACTCCTTCTGATATAACTTTCCTAGAAGCAATATTCATAGATCTTCAAACACTGTTATAAAGCATCAAGACACTCTTCTCTAATTCCTGTGGCCAACAGCAATCCAGTGCTTAGCTGCACAAATGTCACTCCATCTTCTACTGCAGCATCTGTCACCTAGGGGAGGTCTCTTCACCTCTTTCAGGGTCTCCCACCTCTCTCTATCATTCTTGCTTCTGGTCTTATTTCTTGGACTTATTATATTAAGCTTTCAAGAAGAATACCAAACACATACTTCCCCAGTTCCATTTCCATTACAAGTTTTTCAATTCCCTTCACTCTAAGAGGTTCTGAGAGTTTCTCTGGAAAATACTCCCAAATTAGTCCCTGTTTTAGACTCAAGCACTGATGATCTATATTAATGCACATATGATATGAAAAGGGAAGTTTATGAATTATGCATTATCAAACATTTCTACCGTAGCTTTAATTTGCTTATCAGGTTGAGCTGCCAGTCACCTAGCAGGGCATTAAGGGAGGGACACAGGAGGGATACATTTTGACAATACGATGTCTACATCATGGCTGCTCTCAGAGAAGGCAAGCATAGACAAGCAAGCTCAGGGAGCAGTGTCAGGAAAACACCAGAGGCAAAAAGAAAATCAGTAATAACAAGGCTGCAGAAAGAAATATCCTAACTTAGTGACCTGGGTTGAGATCTAACCTCTGATATAATGTCTTCATCCTTGTGTATATCTGTCTGTCTGCTTGTCTCTGTCTCTCTCTCTCTCTCTCTCTCTCTCTCTCTCACACACACACAACAAATGAACACACACCATTCCTTAGCCCCATATTCAGGGAGGAGACAATACTCCACTAAAGATGACCATTATTGCCACTGCTATGTGGTTACTGAGTTAATACATGCAAAGCATTTAGAAGTGTACCAGATATATGGAATGTAGTCATTCACTTAGAGCCAGACATCCTGGAGTATGAAGTAGGTGGGCCTTAGGAAGCATTACTACCAAGAAAGCTAGTGGTGGTGATGGAATTCCAGCTGAGCTTTTTAAAATTCTAAAACATGACTCTATTAAAGTGCTGCACTCAATATGTCAGGAAATTTGGAAAACTCAGCAGTGGCCACAGGACTAGAAAAAGTCAGTTTTCATTCCAATCCCAAAGAAGGACAGTGAGAAAGAATGTTCAAAACTACTACACAGTTGCATTCATTTCCCATGCTAGTAAGGTTATGCTCAAAACCCTTCAACCTGGGCTTCAGCAGTACATGTACCAAGAACCTCCAGATGTACAAGCTGGGTTTAGAAAAGGCAGAGGAACCAGAGATCAAATTGCCAGCATTCGTTGGATCATAGAGAAAACAGGGGAGTTCCAGAAAAACATATACTTCTGCTTCATTGACTATGCTAAAGCTTTTGACTGTGTAGATCACAACAACAAATCACTGTGGAAAATTCTGAAAGAGATGGGAATACCAGACCACCTTCACTGTCTCCTGAGAAACCTGTATGCAGTCAAGAAGCAACAGTTAAAATCTTACATGGAACAACTGACTGGTTCAAAATTGGGAAAGGAGAACCACAAAGTTATAAATTGTCATTCTGTTTACATAACTTTTATGAAGAATAGATCACGTGAAATGCTGGGCTGGATGAGTTACGGGGTCAAGTCAAGATTGCCAGAAGAAATATCAACAATGTCAGATGCGCAAATGATACCACTCTAATGGCAGAAAACAAAGAGGAACTAAAGAGCCTCTTGATGAGAGTGAAAGAGGAGAGCGAAAAGGCTGCCTTGAAACTCAATATTTAAAAAACTAAGATCATGGCATCCAGTCCCATTACTTCATGGCAAATAAAAGGGGAAAAGGTAGAAGCAGTGACAGATTTTCTTTTCGTGGGCTCTAAAATCACTGCAGATGGTGACTGCAGCCACAAAATTAGAAAACGTTTGCTTCTGAGAAGTAAAGACACCACTTTGCCAACAAAGGTCCTTCTAGTCAAAGCTATGGTTTTTCCAATAGTCATGTATGATGTGAGAGGTGGACCATAAACAAGGCTGAGTGCTGAAGAATTGATGCTTTTGAACTGTGGAGTTGGAGAAGACTCTTGAGAGTCCTTTGGACAGCAAGGTGATCCAACCAGTCAATCTTAAAGGAAATCAGTCCTGAATATTGAAGTTGAAGCTCCAATACCTTGGCAACCTGATGTGAAGAGCCGACTCACTGGAAAAGACCCTGATGCTGGGAAAGATTGAAGGCAGGAGGAGAAGAGGGCAACAGAAGTTGGGATGGTTGGATGGCATCACCGACTCAGTGGACATAAGTTTGAGCAAGCTCCAGGCGATAGTGAAGGACAGGGAACCTGGTGCACTGCAGTCCATGGGGTCACAGAGATTCAGCAACTTAGAGATTCAGCAACTTAGAGATTCAGCAACTTAAAGAGAACCAATAGAGCAAATGTTAATAAGCCTTCTCCTTTGAGCCTGGTAGGCATAATGAGAGGTTATGTAGATGGAAGGGAAGGTATTTGAAAATCAACTGCAGTTTTAATAAATTTGAAAACTTGTTACATTTTCTATGATTCTAAGACACAGCATGATTACATCACTTGCACAAGCTCTAATTGCCCCAGAAAAAGCCTACTAGGTAAACAAGATGTGCCCCCTTTCCTGTGGGTTCCTTTGTCAAAGCTGATAGGAAAACATCTAAATAAGCACTACTACTACTACTAAGTCATTTCAGTCGTCTCCGACTCTGTGTAACCCCATAGACAGCAGCCCACCAGGCTCCGCCATCCCTGGGACTCTCCAGGCAAGAGCACTGGAGTGGGTTGCCATTTCCTTCCCCAATGCATGAAAGTGAAAAGTGAAAGTGAAGTCGCTCAGTCATGTCTGACTCTTAGCAACGCCATGGACTACAGTCCACCAGGCTCCTCCGCCCGTGGGATTTTCCAGGCAAGAGTACTGGAGTGGGGTGCCACTGCCTTCTCCACTACTAACAATAATAATGATAGCTAACATGTAAGGACCGCCATTTATGTGGCCAGTGTTTTATCTTTATTTCCCCTAATCCCTATACATACTCTGAGGCAGATATTATTAACTGCATTTTACAGGTGAGTTGACCAAGACTCAGAGAAGTTTAGAAACTTTCCCAACATGACACAGCTAGTAAGTAGAAAACCCAGATCAGTTTCAAACCCAGATTAACTCCAAGGCCCCAAGTAAAATGCCTCCTCTAAAAGGCTCATATTGCTCAGAGTAAGAGAATAGATAGCCATCTCAGACCTGGGAACTGGTGGCTGAACAAGATAACAATATATGAGACCTGGATTCAGATCTCAGGGGTGCCACTTGCTAACTCTGTGAGCTTTGAGCAGGCAACTAAACACACAGACCTTAGGTACAAAATGGAGATAGTTCTTGAAAGAATTATTACAATACATTTCATGTCACAAAAGTGCCAAAGCAATACATAGAACATAACAGATTCTCATTTGAAACAAGTTGAACTGAATAAGTATATTTCACCTTAGGAAACCAAAACTAATATGCCAAAATTAGAGGTAACCAAACCCTCATGTGAAGAGTTGACTCATTGGAAAAGACTCTGATGCTGGGAGGGATTGGGGGCAGGAGAAGAAGGGGACGACAGAGGATGAGATAGCTGGATGGCATCACTGACTTGATGGACGTGGGCCTGGGTGAACTCTGGGAGTTGGTGATAGACAGGGAAGCCTGGCGTGCTGCGATTCATGGGGTCGAGGAGAGTCGGACACGACTGAGCGGCTGAACTGAACTCAACTGAAACTCATATTTCCATTTCCAAAGAAAAGAATTCCTTTAGGACACCATTAACAGCAAGGTATTCTTAATGTGCATAAAATATAACTTAGTTTATAAATATTAACTTTATACAGCTTCCCAGGCACATTTATTTCAGCCAACAAAGTGCGCCAGAAATCTAGTAATTGAAACAATACATTCCCCTTGCATTTCTAGATTTTAAAAACTGATTTCAAAACAAATCATCAACAAAACAAAACATAAAATTTAATCACTCTATTAGTTAATATTCAAATCAATGGTGAAGGAAACTATACTAGGCACCTCTCACATGCTAGGTTCATTATGTAAGTTTCACGAGGCAGCTTCACTCATAATGACCACAAACACTACACTCTTGATAACTCCAGACCCTGGGATCACGTCAGTCATCACCCAGAGAAACACTCATTCTATGTCCAGAGATTTCTCTCTTCTATAATTATAGTGACTTCAAATATTCTCTTATCATCAGACTATGTCTCCCAACTATGAGTTTGAAAAATGTGTGCATGAAAGCCAACTTAAAGTATGGGTTTCTCAGAAACATGGAAGGAAGGAGAGAGAGAAAGAAAAAGGAAAGAAGGACAGAAGGAAGAAAGAAGAAAAGTAAAAGAGTGAGGAAAGAGAGAGAAAGAAAAGAAGAAAGAGAAAAAGAACCTTTCCCAAAAAATTCTAAAAAAGAAAGAAAGAAAGAAAAAAAAAGAACCTTTCCCTTCACCCACACATGGACCACATCAGGCAAGCAGCACACTCATCTATCCAGGAGATTGATGTGATAGCCACAAGGGATTCATTTACAAGGGGAAATTACAACCCTCAAAGAGGCAAAAAGTATGAGTACACCAGGCTTAGCAGTAAAGCCTCATCCATCTGCAGGTCTATCTGTCCTACCATCCCTTCCCCCAGCTCCCCACACCTTTTTATGTTATTCATGGTCATTTGCAGAACTAATCAACTGCTAGATGAGGTGCGAATTTGGGCTTCTTTGCTTGTATTTGGCAAGACTGCTTCCCCTACCCTGACAAATTAATTACCTGAGAATACCTCCTAGCAGCTCTGGACTCTCTAAGATGAAGGAACAGTGGGTACCCGTGCTCGCCAGTTCAAAATGAGAGCATAATAAATGAAGTGATCAAAACACAAGGCTCTGACCTGGAGCCAAGGACAGAGAGCCTGCTGTGGGTTCTTTTCGACATTGTTTTCCTCCGCATCAAGGACCACAGAACACCAGCCCCAGGACCGCCAGCAGAATAGATGTAATATTACCGTGTGGGAGGAAGGAAAAGACACAGAGGCAAAGGAGCTGTTAGACAGAGGCCCTGTGTAACTGGGAGGTTCGGCCTGGAAAGTTTTCGTGGAGAGGGAGAACTTTTTTAAAAGATGCAAGAGAAAGAGAAGAAGGTGGCACAGCAGGGACCTGCTGCCATGGAGAAGCTGCCTCCCCTCGCTGGGAACAGAACAAGGAGAGGCTGCACCTGCATAGGCTGTCAGAGCTGGTCGTGCGAACGCCAGGTCCCTGTGTTATATTAACCCTTAGGGCCAGAACTTTCATTATATTTGCAGGAGATTGCTTCCAAGTTATCATGCAATTTCCCCCTTAATTGTTCCACCTAGATCTGAGCTTCCAGCTGGTTTTTAATGTCTCAAGGGCAGGCACCAAGTTGGCCATTTCATTTATAACTTTCTACAGGACTGGGCAGCAAAAGAACATTTGTATAGGGCTTCCTAGCTTACAGATGGCTTCTGGTACCTCAGCTCATTTGTTCTTGACCATAACCCTGAGAGGGGGGAATTATTACTATTCTGATTTCATGTGGTCAAAGTTCAATGAATATATGAATACTGCTTTGTCTGCGGATGATTAGTCCATTTTGTTAAAAGCTAATATGTATTTTAGATGGATAGATAGCTAGATACTAGGTACCTATAACACATATAAAGAAAAGAAAATATCCACAATTTTGTGAATGGTGAACTATATACAAGTTAAAGGCTTGCAGAATTTTAAATATAAGTTTTAGCTCAGACTACCTCCCAGGAGTATGAAAGGATGTGACAAAAAATGAGATTACTTAAGATTGGCCTTGGTCTTCAAGTAAATCCAGTTGAAAGGCTTGCAGGATTCCCTGGAAGAGAAATTCCTTATCTGTCAGCACAAGGGGTTCTCCAAACCTTGTGGACACCAAGCACCATCTATAGCTGAATAAGTAGTGTCTGACACATATCGGGCTTCCCTGGTGGCTCAGACAATAAAGAATCTGCCTGCAATGCAGGAGACCAGAGTTTGATCCCTAAGTTAGAAAGAGTCCCTGGAGAAGGGAATGGCTATCCACTCCAGTATTCCTGCCAGGAGAATTCCATGGACAGAGAAGCCTCATGGGCTACAGCCCATGGGTCACAAAGAGTCAGACAAGACTGATTGACTAACACTTTTGCTTTTCTAATATACACAATCACAGTTAAGAATTAGGTCACTCAGCCTTTCTTCATACATATATTCTCAAAAAAACACTTCCTAGAAGAATAAGTGCTTTCCCATGAGAGGCTTTATATGGGGTCCTCATATGGTAGATGGTCTCACTGCCCAAGAGCCAGGATAAGACCTTGGAATGGGCCCTGGCTTCCTGAGCTCCAGCTGACCCTGAGGACCTGAGTGAGCAGGTCAGATGTCATACTGGAGAATACACCATAGGCATCAGCTACTCCTGAATGATATTTGACCTCCTTAATCAAAGGGCTCTTCAGATCTCTTCTGTGCTGTATTCTGAAGGACTTAATTCAGGGGAAAGGGGTCATCTAAGTAGAGAAATGGTAAAAAGAAAAGATGGTTCATCACATCACAATCATCTCCACTTGTCCCAACAGGACCCTATTTGGAACTCCAAGAAATGCCCTGGCAGAAATCAGAAACCCATCTTTGTCATCTTCATCAAACAGTATCATTATCCTCATCAACTCCCCTAGAATAAAGCTATGTATTCAATATGATTTCAATCAAAGCCCAGTAGGTTTCTTCATGAAACATTCAAACTGATTCTAGAATTCATTTGGAAGAGCAAATGGTCAAGAAGAGCCAATTTTATAAAAGAGCAGAACTAGAACCAGCCCCACCAAGTGTCAAGACATTAAAAACTATAGCAATTATATGGTATCAATGTCTGAGTAAATGGATTGTTTGAAGAGAATCAAAAATAAAACACAGTGATAAATACGTAGGAATTTAATAAAGATAAAGATGACTCTGTAAACCTATAAAGAAAAAGATTAGTCAATAAGTGATGTTGGGAATAACAAACATTTTTTGAAGCAAAAGAAAATTTGTTCATACAGAGATTCATATGAATTTAAGACAATTCACATAAATTAAAGACTTAGGGACTTCCATGGTGGTCCAGTGGCTAAGACTCTGCACGCCCAATGCAGGAGGCCTGAGTTCAATCCCTGGTTGGGGAACTAGATCCCACATGCCATAAGTAAAACCTGGCACAGCCAAATAAACAATAAATATATTTTTAATGTAAAAAACTTACACACATCTTTAAGGCCCTGAATACTCACCAGAAGGATTGATGCTGGAGCTGAAGCTCCAATACTTTGGCCACCTGATGTGAACAGCCAACTCACTTGAAAAGACCCTGATGCTAGGACAGATTTAAGGAAAAAGGAGAAGAAGGCAGCAGAGGATGAGATGGTTGGATTGCCTCACCGATTCAATGGACATGAACTTGGGCGAACTCTGGGAGATGGTGAGGGACAGGGAGGCCTGGCATGCTGCAGCCCATGGGGTTGCAAAGAGTCAAGACATGACTTATTGACTGAACAACATCTTTATAAAGTGTTAAAAAAAATTAAGGAATATCTCTATGACTTTGAGGGTAGGGAAAGTTCTTCAACAAGATGCAAAATAATTTTTTTAATGACAAAAAGAATGATAAATACAACTATATCAAAATTTAAACTATTTATCAAAAGACATCATAAGCAAAGTTAGAACATATGCAAAAATTGGAAGAAAATAATTGCAACACAGAGAACAAAGGATTGGTATTCCTTATTAATAGTAGAAAAATGGGCAAGATATATTGCCAGGCAATTCACAGAAAAGAAAATATAAATGGCCAAGACAGGCATGAAAAATACTCAGCCCCACTGGTCATTAGCACGTTAAAACCGCAAATGATATACCTTTTCTTTTTTCACTCTTAAGATTAGCCTTTGTTAAAAGTGTTGACAAGTTTGACAAGAGAGAATGGAAAAGAAGTACTCCCGTGTGTCATGGTTTGAAATTTAACCTGGTAGAGTCACTTTGCTGGCCATTATGCAGAACTGGTTGAAGCTAAAAATGTGCACACCTTATGATCCTACATATCTAATTCCTGATGGCTTCCCCAGAGAAATACTTGCACAAGAGAGCTGGAAAGGTATCTATTCCAACATTGCTTATGTAAGCAAAACACTAGAATTCACTGAGATATCCATCAATAGGGAAATGGCTTTAAAACATATCATGCACACTTAATAAGGGACTCTGCAGTAGTTAAAAATAATAAAGTTATTTAACATCTATTAACGGGTAGATTTTGAAATCATAGCTGAGTAGGAAAAAAAGATATAGAATAATACTATGTATTTTCTCTGGGGCAAAAAAGAAATTTTATATATCTCAATGCATAGCAAGGGGCCAGGAAAAATACACCAAAAATGGCAAAAGTAATTACCCCTCAATAGAGGGGTAGAAGGCTAAGAATGAAATCAAGGAGAAGTGGCTTGAAGAACACTTGTTCTTATTGAAACATTTCAATATTTTTATGAGATGACATATTTGCATATAATTAAAATTTAATTTAAAATTAAAACTGTTACTTGATGTTTATTGGAAATTTATATCAGGCACTGTGCAAAGTGCTTGATGGGCATTACTTCATCTGAAACTCAAAACAAGCCTCCATGTGTTACTATTCCCATTTTACAGGTGAGAAAGATGAGTCCAGGAGAAAGTAAGTTATGGGTGTTGTTGCTTTCTCTTAGAGTGAGTTGAAATGATGCTTGGCGATAGCATGTCTCCTGGTTCACCTAAGTCTTTCTCTAAAATAGATACCAGGAACTTGAATTTCTGGGTCATAAAGTACACACAGATGGAACTTCAACAGATTAAGTCAAATTGACTCCCCAGGGTTGTTATATCAATTTATGCCAAACTAATTCTTTTGGTTGTTTGAGGAGGAGACTCTGGCCCAGGAACTGGAAGACTAGTTGGTCCCAGAGTTTCAGGTCACTGTCTTACCCCATATATTCTATCACAAAACTTCATTCTAGTCCCAGACTGATGTTTCACAAACGTTGGGCTGATGGGGTGATGGTTGAACACATCCATGAGGTGAGAGTCAAAGGCCAAACAGTGTTAATCTTCCACTGAAGGGGCCCTGCAGCTACTGGCAGTGGGTTTTAACTGGGTTTTCTATTAAAGCAATTTTCTCAGTGATGTATCATAAAGAAGCAAAAGATTAAGTCTCATTGGAAACACTAATGAATTATTTATCATGGGCCAAACAAAAAGATGCTTGCTCCTTGGAAGAAAAGTTATGACCAACCTAGACAGCATATTGAAAAGCAGGGACATTACTTTGCCAACAAAGATCCATCTAGTCAAAGCTTTGGTTTTTCCAGTAATCATGTATGGATGTGAGAGTTGGACTATAAAGAAAGCTGAGCACCAAAGAATTGACGCTTTTGAACTGTGGTGTTGGAGAAGACTCCTGAGAGTCCCTTGGGCAACAAGGAGATCCAACCAGTCCATCCTAAAGGAGATCAGTCCTGGGTGTTCACTGGAAGGACTGATGTTGAAGCTGAAACTCCAGTACTTTGGCCACCTGATGTGAAGAGTTGAGTCATTTGAAAAGACCCTGATGCTGGGAATGATTGAAGGTGGGAAGAGAAGGGGACGACAGAGGATGAGATGATTGGATGGCCTCACCAACTCAATGAACCTAAGTTTGAGCAAACTCTGGGGGACAGTGAAGGACAGGGAAACCTGGCATGCTGTAGTCCATGGGGTTGCAAAGAGCTGTACACGACTGAGCAACTGAACTGAAGCAAAAAGAAAACAGAACCTCTGTTGGACTCATCTGGAGTAAAGGAAGACAATTTTGAAGAAACAGGTTAAGAAGAGTATAGGATGTGGGGGAGTGGAGAGTTATGTATCAAAACAGCTCACTATCCAGTGTTCCTCCCTTTAGTGGGCTTCTCATCCCAGTCAATTCACAAGATAAATCTTGGTAAAATTCCATTTGATCTATTTTGTCCCTGTTTTTCACTATCTAGGGAAATAAGGATAAAGACCCTTCATCTGACTTTCAACTCTCATTCTGCTGGTTCCCCTCCTTCTGGTCTTTGCCTTTATTCTTCCATAGAAACAAGATGTGGCTACATCTCTGAGCTTCACAGATGTATTCTTCTTTTCCTAATTAACATAACATTGGTTGATAACAATGTCTCACGTGCACAATATTATATCCAACTTCTGTATACACTACAGCCTGCTCACCAAGAAGAGTTTCATTTCATCTGCTGACTGGCTTTATCCATCCTGACTCCCCCTCACTCCCTCCCCTCTGGTAATCTCTACTGTGTTCTTTGTGGAATATAAAAAACAAAATCAAATGAAAAAAAATAAGCCAAACAAACACGAGTGTCTTTATAAGGAGCCTGTCCCCACTGGTGCTAAGCACCCCGATACACCTGCACAGAGGAGACATGACTCTGGAAACAGACCCAGTTTATCCTCACACCAGCAAAGGCTCAGATCTATCCAGATGGAAAACCCCAGCACATTCTCTAAAGATCTCCACTAACCTGGCAGCAGATTCAACTACAAGCCTTCTTACTGCTGCCTGTGTGATGAAGAGAAAAACATCACAATTTACAACAGCCATCTCTGCTGGCAAGAGGGACAAAAAGATGCTTCTCCAGAAAGTAAGCTTTCTGAAGACACAAAGTGCTTAGACACAGTGTCAATAGAACACAAAAACAAACCAAAACAACAATGAATTCATAGCGATTACCAAGGTCTGTGGTGTAAACACTCCTGCTTTGGCCAACTTTAAACTACCTGTGGGCCCTGAATTCCTGAATATCTAACAATCACCTCCTTCTAGCCAGCATGGGCCAACTTCAGCACACAGAATACTCTGATTGGATTCTTAAAATAGGGAAGGCAAGCCCCAAAGGCAGAAAAACAAATAGCAACAGAATTATCTATCTGTTCACTGAAGCTGGCAGTTGACACAAGTAACTAAAGCAGTAAATGCAGGAGTTTGGGGAGGAGAGCAAGCCAATGGGAAATGCTTGTGATGATCTCCTCTGAGGAGACTTTTAATCAGGCAGGATATATTCATTTGATTTAAGTGATTTGCAATGTTGTAAGACAAATTCCCTCTATAACTCTGAAGCTCTTGGTAAGAGCAGACTCCCTCTCAATCTGGTGGAGATGGTATTCCTGGGAGCAAAAGCACACCAGAGGGTTTCCAGCCTGGAATAATATTCATTAATTCAACAGGGTGCTGAGGCTGAGACAAGCGCAATAAACTGGATGAATTCAGTAGAATCAAGTAAACAGAATTAATGAAGGAAAACATCCCATCTCATCCTATGCATTCAGAAGCTTCCCCCATCCCTCCTCGAGAGACTGGGAGCATCCCACTGCCAGAAAAATAAAGGTTCAGGTGAATTCCATTTGACCTTTAAATGCCAGTGTGATCTCAGTGAATATCTGTATTAGAGTCAAAATAAATTGCTTTCTTTCATGTTTTGCCCCTATGTATCATGTGTTAGACACCAAAAATAAATAAATAAAATGAAATTAAAACAGGGCAGACTGGAAGAGTCAGTCCCAGAGTCAGTTGCTATGAACCTAGCAGAAAATAAAGTTGGTTATAAGCAAAGTATGAGGCCAAGAAATAAGTAGAACAACAGATCTGAACCAAAGTCCAGGAAGCAAGCACGGGTGAGGGAGGAATAGGAGGGGAAGATTTCCCAAATGGGCAAGTCAGATTTTGTGTCCAGAAAGTCAATATAGTTGAGTAGGACAAACATTTAGTGAGCTGAAGATAAATTAGCAGTATCTCCAGGACTAGGGACTCAGCAGAAGCAAAAGGCAGAGGTCAGTATCCCAATAGATGGCTCAGGAGCTAAGGAGTCAGCTTTCCCCTGGTTTGATGGGGAATTGGATATATACGTACATGTGTGCTTAGTCATGTCTGATTCTTTGCAATCCCATGGACTGTGGCCCGCCAGGTTCCTCTTTCTCTGGGATTTTCCAGGCAAGAATACTGGAGTGGGTTGCCATTTCCTCCTCCAGGGGATCTTCCCAACCCAGGAATCGAAGCCAAGTCTCCTATGTCTCCTGCACTGGCAGGCGGATTCTTTACCACTGAACCACCTGGAAAGTCCAAGGACTTGGATGCTCATCATCAAAACAGCAGCAGATGCTTCTGGCCCAGGCGTGGGCACCCCTCTTCTCCACATGGGTGAACAAAAGCCAGCTTGTGGCAGAGGACTGTTGGGGAGGGGTGGGGATCACAGCCTGTGGCTACAGCTGACAGTCTTCTCCGGTGGTTTTAATTGTCCCTTAGCTCTGCTTTCAGGGCATGTGGCAACGGTGTAGGCTATAACTTCCCTGATTAAACTACAAGTGGACAACCAGTCATCATCAGTTTTTTTCCTTTCTGTGGGAAGCCAGTTTTTAAGAAGTTCCCATCAGTTGAAAAGTTTTATTCATCCCATGTGATGAACCTACTGACTCTAAATAGGTGACTATCTTTCACCTTTGGAAACCATAAAGGAGAACACACTAAAATAGATTTGGTGAGAGGAGGGGAATATTTTAATGGAAAATTTGATGATCAGCAAAATAAAAACCAAGACTTATTGAACACCAAATACCCAAGAAACCCCACAGCAACTATAATATGGACCAGGAGTATCACGTCTGGCCATCTGGGGTCCTTTTTGTCCCCCTCTGCACAGAGAACAATGAACTAAGGAGCAATATACTTGTGAGAGGGCTGCTTATTTTGAAACACTTGCATATTTTTTTTCATAGGAATAAATTCTGTTGGTCTTTAGCCCCATGCAGCTCAGAAAAGAAGAAAGTTGGCAATTAGCATGCCTCCTGCACACTCAGAAAAATCTCACACAGTCAGATACACTCTGGAATCCATCTTGGTGATTTCATTAAGTCTCACTCAGCTCTAAATTACCGATTCTGAGCTCAGAAATGGCACCACAGGGGGTGAAAGAGGTCATTTGGATTCCCAGCGTTCCCAGTCCTCCTGAGTTTTCTGGTCAATACACCACTGCTGAGGAAATCAGGCGAGAATCTAAGCTGTAACCATATCTCAAAGCCTTTGCTTCTCCCCAGCCCCCGACACCCCCTAACTTTGACCCCCATCCTCTCCAGGAGTCTTCCCATATCCAGCCTCATCCCTCCCCAACTTCCACACAGCAACGCAGAGTGATCATTCTAAAGAACACGTCTGATTATATGACTGCTTTGTTTAAATCCACAGCATCAATTCCTATTAAGATGCAGGACCGACTCCTCAACCTGACATGATCTAGCCTCTGCTTTCATCCCTAGCCTTATCTCTCACCATTGTCCTCATCACATGTCCCCATGCTCTAGCAACACTAAATGTCAGGTCCTGGAGCACCCTCCTCTTTTCCATTTCTGGACCTTTTATATCTGCTGTGCCCTTGGGTGAAACAGTGACTCCTGCATCTTGGCCTAATTAAGTCTGATTCACTCCTTCCAAATTGGATGCAGTTTACTCTGGGAAGCTTGTCCTGATCCCAAGACGTGAGTGAGGCACTCGGCACCACTGGCCAACATCAGCCACAGCCCTTGTCACATATTCCTTTCTAATGCGCTCTGATTGCTTTTCGGGGGGTCATGGCCACACTGAACTCAGGAACAGGTCTGGTCTGGTTCACAGATGCATCTCCATCATGCATCATAAAGCCTGCACGTAGTATGTGTATAATCAATATCTACTGAATATACAAAAGAAAACAAGAAGCTTTGATAAATATAATAAAAGGAAGCATTATCCCCAGTAATTAAAGAAAGCTAGTAACACTTGAGTGAAACCTCAACATTTTTTTTCTGATTGTGTGTGTGCGTGCAAATCTCTGATCCAATCACAGCTAAGATGAGGGGGTTGGCGGCCAAGTGTTCATTTGCAACCTCAAGAGTTACCCTAGATGAAGTCTGAAACTGGCCCTTATGCTCAGAGGCAAGGAGACACAGAAAGAAGAGGCCAACCATCCAGATCAGTAGGTGGCAGGTCTAGTAAGCAAAGAGAGTCACTAGCAAGGCTCATCTGATGGATGCACCCTGCCCCCCATACACACCAGAATCTTAAAAGTTTATATAGAGCCCTTAATTGAGTTCAGTCACATAGTCACTCCAGATGTTGATTCACTCATCAATTGCTCTCTCATGGCTATGTCCTTGAAAACAGCTCCTACTGTGGGAACAGTGGACAGAAAGTATATTCCAAGGATAGGGGCTGCAGAGGCTCTGATTACCCAGCTCCTGCTCAAAGGTCAACTGGCGGGCACATCCTCTCGATGAACTCCTCCAACAGCAAGGCATGAAAGCTGGGAGAGCTGTACCTTGCCTCAAGTCCTCTGCAAGGTCTTCCTAGAGCCGGTGCTAGACGGTTCTGATTGAGATGCCCACCCCCCGACCACTGCTGCACATGGGAAAATCTGACTTCTACCCAAGAGAAGAGCCTCACAGTGTTCCTGCATGCACACAACACTTAAAGAGCAAAATAAGTCACCATGCCATCTATGATTATCTTCAGAGAATTTTTAGGCTGTCAACTGTTTTCCATTTTCTTCAAATTCTTGGAAGAAAAAAAAATTCATACTACAGACAGTTTCATTTGTCCATTTCATTTTTAATGGGAATATATTAAGGTGAGGGGGATAAAAATCTAAAAATCAAAGAAAGAACCATTTTCTTGACACTATATAGCATCAATCAAAGGGCGAATGCAGGGAGGAGGCCAGCTGAGGTAGAAGGGAGTTGGCCAGTAAGAAAGCCCAACTTGCCTGTTTTTCTGCTCTCTTGAACTTGTTATTGCTTAGCAGACCTTGTCTCAAGAAAGTGCCACCCACACCCAGCAGCTGCTAAGAAGCCCTGTCTAATTACCTAATTGTCAGAGAGAATGAGAGAGACAGAGAGAACCACAGCCAGTCTTTCCTAACTACCTCCAAGGGAACCAATGCAATTATAAGGGTTTGAGAGCCTTGGTGGTAGCAGCCCTTCCTCATCTGCTCTCCTTACAAAACAGTTTACAAACATGTCTGAGTAGGAAGACATGAACAAGACATTAAGCACCCACTACATACCTGGCCCTGTGTTTGGTGTAGTCCAGTATTTAAGGAAAGCATAATAAGTAGAGGCTATGCCCTCATAGAATTTCAAATCTCACTGGAGAACAAATACACATGAAAAATAGAAAGATACACTAAGCACATATGCACAGAGAGAGCTGCTGAAAACAAAGCATGATAGTCCAACTTGCCAGACCACAGTGAAATACCATTTCACAAGCACTAGGTCTAAAGTCAAAAAGGCTCAGAACACCCAGTGGCACTCCCTTGCACCGCTGGTGGGATTGTAAAATGGTGCGACCACTTTGGAAATCTATTTGGCAGTTTCTGATAACACTAAACATACACTTGACCCAAAGAGCTTCCTGTAGTACCCAAAAGACATGAAAATATACGTCCACCAAAAGGTGTGCATGAGAAGGTTTATAGCCTTGTTACTCATAAGTAGTCAAAACTGGAAACAACCTCAAGTGTCTACTAACAGAAGAATGGATACACTGTGGTAAATCTTTACAATGGAAAGCTACCCAGTGATTAAAAATAGTATCTACTGACATACAAATGAATCTCAGAATATTATGTTGAGTGAAAGAAACCAAACACAGATGAGTATACACTGAATGATTCCATTCATATGAAACACAAATACAGGAAAAATGAACACATTATGAGAGAAATCAGAAAGCTGTGGCGAGTTCAAGTTACAAAAAAGATGCAGAGAGGGATTTCCTAATGGTCTGGTGGTTAAGACACCACCCTTCGATTGCAGGCGGTCCAAGTTCCATTCCTCCAAGAACTAAGATCCCGTAGGCTGCATGGCATGACCAAAAACACATGAAGATGCAAAGAATTTTCTGAGGGGATGGAAATTTTACATCTTATTTTGGGTGGTAATTAGGTAAGTGTCTATATACTTTTCAAATTCATCAAATTTGTCTTAAATTCACAAGTTTTATTTTATGTTATTTCTCAATTAAAAAGAAAAAAGCCTTATTTGCCAATATGGCAAAAGGAACTCTATTCCAAGTCACCAGATCACCCTAGTCTATATAACTTTACCACCAAGAGATCCTTCTTTCTTAAACCTTTTATATGCCCCAAACTTCCCAGAAGAGGAACTTCTCAACATCTCCAGGTTTTGAGGATAGATATGGTCTTTGGAGAAGGCAGACATTAGTATTTCATTTTACAATAAGGAAACAGAAGCTCGGAGGGATCACACAACTCTCCCAATGTCTCCCAGCTGGTAAATGATAGAACAAATATTCAGTGTCAGGCTACCTGTCTTTAAAGTTGATGCTCTTTTCTGTAACTCTATGACATCATTCTGTTCCCCAAAATTAAGTACCAAGATTCTGTATCTGGTGTTCCAAAAGAAGAGGGAAATTTTATGATCTGCAGAGTTTCTCAGGGAAGAGATTAATACCCATTAGCAGGAATAGGGAAAAGCACATACTTACAATGGAGAAGGCAATGGCACCCCACTCCAGTACTTTTGCCTGGAAAATCCCATGGACGGAGGAGCCTGGTGGGCTGCAGTTACTTACAACGGATCTAACAAATCTTAACCTCCAAAGGATATAAAGACATCCTACAACTCAGTGAAGAAAAGCCCCTGAAGAATGGCTGCTGCTGCTACTGCTAAGTCACTTCAGTCGTGTCCGACTCTGTACGACCCCATAGACAGCAGCCCACCAGGTTGCCCCATCCCTGGGATTCTCCAGGCAAGAACACTGGAGTGGGTTGCCATTTCCTTCTCCAATGCATGAAAGTGAAAAGTGAAAGTGAAAAGTAAAAATGAAGTCATTCAGTCATGTCTGACTGTTCGCAACCCCATGGACTGCAGCCTACCAGGCTCCTCCATCCATGGGATTTTCCAGGCAAGAGTACTGGAGTGGGGATCTGAAATATCAATTTATAGAAGAAACTTTTAAAAGGCAAAAAAAAACAAGATCAGGCTTGTTTACAGTTAAAGAACCACAAAGTAAATAATCAAATACAAATTCTGTCCATAAGTTTGTCAAACATTTTTAAACACAGATAATAGCCTATGTTGGCAAGAATGTGGACTATTCATATATGTGGTGTAAGACAGTCAGACTGGCATAGCCTTTTGGAAAGACAAAATGGCTTCCCTCATAGCTCAGTCAGTAAAGAATCTGTCTGCAACACAGGAGACCCGGGTTTGATTCCTGGGTTGGGAAGATCCCCTGGAGAAGGAAATGGCAACCCACTCCAGTATTCTTGCCTAGAGAATCCCATGGACAGAGGAGCCTGGCAGGCTATATAGTCCATGGAGTCGCAAGAGTCAGACACAACTTAGTGACTAAACCACCACCATCAATATTAAATATTAATATTAAATAAATATTAAACATAAATTCTCCCCAACTCACAATCCCACTTTCATTGTACAGAAATTCTAGCACAAATCCTCAAAGACATATATCCATGGATTTTCATTAAAGTGTTGTTCGCAATGAGAGTAATTAGAAGCACTATAAATGCCTATGAAGAAGGAACTGATTAAATAGATGACATTAAACCATATAGTAAAGTATTATGCAACTGTTAAAAAGAATAGAGTGGTCTTAAAGCAGCAAAGAAAGGGTTATATTTGGAAAGTTGTCCATGATACACAACTAAGCAGAAAAAGTACAGTGCACAAAATAAACATAAAATGTTGCTATTTTTATTTTAGGGCAAAGTAGAAGGCAATGGCACCCCACTCCAGTACTCTTGCCTGGAAAATCCCATGGATGGAGGAGCCTGGTAGGCTGCAGTCCATGGGGTCGCTAAGAGTTGGACACGACTGAGTGACTTCCCTTTCACTTTGCACTTTCATACACTGGAGGAGGAAATGGCAACCCACTCCAGTGTTCTTGCCTGGAGAATCCCAAGGATGGTGGGGCCTGGTGGGCTGCTGTCTATGGGGTCGCACAGAGTCAGATACGACTGAAGCGACTTAGCAGCAGCAGCAACAGGCAGAAGCTAAACTATGCCCCGAGCAATGATTCCACACTCACTACACTTTCAGGGACTGAATAAGATTATGTATTTGAGCATAGTAGGAACTCAAATACAGTTTGAAAGTTAATTTCAGGAACGCTAAGAGGACAGATGCTGGTTCTTGGCAGGAATCGTAGCAGTAGAGGCAAGGTCCCATCTTGATAATCCACTAAGATACAAATGACAGCAATGTTTTTTGTTTCTTCAGGACATCAGAGTTTACGGGGTACTTTCACATGTATTCTCTCATTTAATCTAATACTCTCATCGATTTCTGGAGGTTGGCATTGTCATCCTCATGCTGTGACAAGGAAGCCTTCCAATAGGTGAAATGGATAACATATGTCAACTCCAGAAAGATATCAAACCTGATCAGTTCCCCCGCAGGACCTCAGGCTCCATCACAGTGCATCGCAAAAGGGTGAGGAGGCACTCAAAAATTCATCTGGTGAGTGTGTGAATGAGTGAGTGAGTGAAAGTGAGCGAGTCAGCCCCCAAGTCTTCCGTCAGTGACAGAACCTCTTTGTGCTTACCGACTTGGGTCCTTGGACTCTAACCAACAGAAATTTCAGTAAGAATTGATGAGAGGCCAGATGAGGAACTCAGGCAAGGCTTCACTGGGACTCCTGCAGCACAAGAGAGTGAAAACAAGTAACAGGGACCCTGTTGGCTCCCCGAGAGGGCAGCCTGGCTCCTATAATGGGTGAAAGTGGGGACGGATCAGCAGATCGGGAAGGTGGGATGGGATGACTTAGGAGGTCTGCAGACCCCTTTGGAGGTGCTGTGTGCAGGGCTCATGCACAATACCCTGCTTTGGCTCCTGGCGCCTCAGAAGTGGTTCTTGGTTTTGGCCTTTTTGTATCTTATTGTTCATAATTATTTGTAAATAATTATTTATCATAATAAATACAATTATTTTTAGTTCCCTATAGCCTCTTTGTATTCTGCTGCTCAAGGAGATGTTGATCTAGGTGTAAGTGCTCCAGTAAAGGGTCCCAGGTCCTAAACTATCCCATTTCCACTTGCTGCCACCACTGCCAGGAGGCAGGCAGGCAGGAGGTGATCACTACGAGACAAGATCGCAGAAA
The DNA here is from genome assembly GCF_029407905.1 of Bubalus kerabau. Classification (NCBI taxonomy): domain Eukaryota; kingdom Metazoa; phylum Chordata; class Mammalia; order Artiodactyla; family Bovidae; genus Bubalus; species Bubalus kerabau. The sequence continues at coordinate 18,864,065 of NC_073626.1, forward strand.
CAGAAACCAGAATGTCTGGTGGCCTCAGCCCCATCCCCTACAGCAGTGAAAGCCAAACTCTGCAGGGCAGAAGCAAAGGCACCTAGTTCTGAGCACCTCTGCAGCAGAGGTGCAGGCTTCTGTGGGCCAGCAGATGCCGACAGGGCAGACTTGGGCTCAGCCATTTCTGTGAGTCCTAGCTCCCGCCTACTCCTTGATGCCTCTTGCATCAAAACGGGGGGAGTGCTGTGGAGACCTGACTTCACAACTCTGCTCTCTCCCCTCTACCTTCATGGACGGAGGCACATCCTGTAACTTCTCTGCGTCTGTTTACTCATCTGCAAAAGAGAGATGCTCACAGTTGCTACCCAGCAGGTATATGAAGAATTAATGGGATCATGTAGGTTAAAGGACAGTATCTGATACCTGGCAAACACTCAATAGTTTGCAATTAGTTTCTAATTATGACACGGTAGGGAAAATATAAAAAATATCACAGAAACCCTGCAGAGAATACATGAAGCAAAGATGGATGTGTACAAATGTGTGTGTGCATGTGTATACATTCGTGTGTGTGTGTGTGTGTGTGTTTAAGGAGAGCAGGGAGCCAAGGTCCTGAGCAGAGATGGTCTAGTGTGTTTGGTAACAGAGAAAAGGCTATTTCAAAGAAGCTCTCTGAAGAGAAAGGTTCTCAAACTGTGTTACTGCCCTTTTGGAAAACCATTAAGAGAGTTCTCAGGCCCAGACTAAAGGTTGGAGTCGCCCCAGGCAGCTCTTCCCTACCTGAGCGGCCTCTCTAACATCCTTTCACACACATTGGTACAATCGGGGCTCCTGTAGGAAGAAGGCATTCTAATTGGAAGCTTGCTGTTCCATCATTCAGCCCCCCAAGTAGTGATGTTTCGTTACATGATTATTGTAAAGAATGAAAGCGATGCCGCAATTTGCTGTGCTTTTGTGATTCAATCACGTTTGTTAATCAAGAGTCTCTATTCCAACATGGTACCAAAGCGTTAGCACTTCAAATTGGAGATGCCTCTGTTAGCAATTTTGCTTGGAGTCTATAAACACTGGGGAAATGAAAAGAAATAGCTTTTCTGTTATCACTCTCATCTCCCACCTGAGATCCTTCACATTCCCGTTGTTAATAGAGCAGCGCCAATCACAGGGACTCAGCTGCATTTTTCCCACTGGCAACGTTGCCATGATACTCTGAGCAGGCTGCACCAGAGGGCAGAGCCTGGGCTGGGCCATCATTCTCACTACAATCCTTAACACAAGATCTTAAAAAATGTCATGGAGTGGCACAGGCAACAAAGAGGTAGGGGAGACTTTCCAGAACAATCATGAGCCTCCCCAACACCCTTGCTCATAAATTGAGTGTATCTCCGGCAAAATTTCTGCTGCTTTCTGTTTCTTTCCAAAAAAGAAACAAGGGCAGCTATGGTATAGTCCTCAACAGCCTCCCAGAATTCTGATGAGCACACATGGGGAAAGACTGCACTGACCGGTGGAAGCTGCCTATCCTTTATCAGGGAGTAGCGTCATGTGGTCATCTGCCTGTTTTAAGGGCATTAGAGGCCCTGGGAATCTGATACATATTAATGCAGAAAGCCATAGGGCTGAGGAGGCCAGTGAGGAGGGAGAGAGAGTTGGCTGAGTATTGTTAAGGTAAAAGCATACAGGGTGGCCTCTTCCAATAGTCTCCACATGAGATGTCTGCTATAGTCTCCAAGCAATATTCCTGAAAAGACCAATACAGAAGTTCCGGTTTTAGGACACTAAATGCACAGATCATTGTCTTAACCCTAGTAAATAAAAATGAGCATAGCCAGGCCTGGCCCTTGAGGAACTCATCTTCCAAGAAAGTGAAAGTGAAGTCGCTGTCGTGTCCAACTCTTTGTGACCCCATGGACTGTAGCCTACCATGCTCCTCCGTCCATGGGATTTTCCAGGCAAGAGTACTGGAGTGGGTTGCCATTTCCTTCTCCAGAGGATCTTCCCAACCCAGGGATCGAACCTGAGTCTCCCGCATTGTAGTCAGATGCTCTACCATCTGAGCCACAAGGGAAGTCCATCTTCCAAGAAGGCTCTTGGAATTCCCTGGCAGTCCAGGGGTCAGGACTCCCCTTCCACTGCAGGAGGTAAGGCTTCAATCACTGCTGGTGGTTGGGAAACAGGATACCGCATACCCCGTGGAGCGCGGTCAAAAAAAGAAGAAGGTCCACCTGCTCACGTTGCTCACATAGTTCAGGCTGTGTGCAAGATCCAGAGATGAAGCAGGGGCTCGTCTGGACTCTCAGGGCATATGGAAGCCAGGATGGGGGGACAGGGACAGGGAGCAGAAGAGCTTCCCAGGGCTGGCAGCGACAACAAAAAGAATCATCTTCTTCAGACCTGCGTCCTCTGAGGCTGGAATTGGAATGGCCAAGGGAACAGAGTTTACTTTGCTTACTACTTAGATAACTTTAATTCTATCTTCTGTCTCAAAGACTGTAAAGCTCCTATACAGATGTCAGAGTCTCAGGGCCTGACTGGTTTGCAAAACGAGCTTTCACTCATGCCTATCAGCTCCCAGCCCAGTCCTCAAGCCACATCTCTGATAGGAAGTAAGATTAATCAGCCAAAGAGAACTGTATCAAGTAATATACGTGCTGGTAATATAAAAATAAAAATATGCACATTTCTCCAACTCATTACCAAGACTGAGGACAATCATTTTCATTTTTCACTTCAGTAGATATTTTAATTAAGCTCAAGCCATACAATGGAATAGCACTCAGCCATTAAAAATCAAATTTTGAAAAAACAGTGACAGAAGACAATACTGATACAGCTTGAATTGTGTTCCAAAAAAGATACTTAGAAGTCCCAAGCCCTCACTACCTGTGAATGTGACCTTGGTTGGAAATAAGATCACTGCAGATGCAATCATGTTGAGATCAGGTCAGTTAAGGTGAGTGCCAGTCATTATAAGTGTCCTTATAAAAAGAGAAAAATAACAGTGAAGACACAGACACAGGGACAGAACATTATATGATGACAGAGGCAGAGGTCAGAGTGATGGAGCTACAAGCCAAGGATTGCCAGCCATCACCAGAAACAAGGAAGAGTCAAGGAAGGATTCCATCCAGAGTCACAGGCCCTGCTGACAACTTGATTTTGGACTTAAACAGTCTACAAAACTGTAAGAGAATACACTTCTATTGCTTTATGCTGTCCAGTTTGTGGGACTTTGTTACAGCAGCCCTAGGAAACTAATAAATTCACCACATATCATTAAATGAAAAAAAAGAAATAGAAAACAACACAACTTTTATTTGCTAACTGGTGAGCTATTAGTATATTTTTCCCCATGTATTTACTGGATCTCTTAGTTTTTTGTGTGAATTATCTGTTCACACACTTTCAGGAAAGGTAATTCTTGAGGTTGAGAGTTAGCACTCCAGACCAGGGCTCTGGGCACTCCAGAGGTGACCATTTGGCCAGCCCCTCGAGTCTCCTTTGCTCTACTCAGAGCAGGAACTCAATGCTCTGAGGGTTAAAAATCTCGCCTCCATTGCCTCTGAGTTCCCTTCCAAGAGCTGGTCTGGTCACTGACCTGAGCTTCCTCTTTGGCACAGAACAGATTTAATGCAAAATTATTTAGTTTAAATTACTCCCAGTGTTTCAAGCACATTTCCGGTTCCAGGACTACAGAATCAATACAAGTACCATCGCTTGGAATTCAACATTGCATAAATTGCCTGGTTGCACTCACTGCTGTCAAGCTTTTGGCTGAGCTTCCCTGGAATTTAAGATAGGTCCAGTTGGCCAAGATGCAGATATCCTTTCCTTCCTTTCCTTCTTCACACAAGCTTTCCACCCTCAAACCCCAACACTGTGGAGTGTGAACTCACAGGCATGAGAATCTTCAGCCTTGCTCAAGGCCCCTTCCCATCTTCAGCAAGCCCCAGCCCCTCTCCCTCCCCAGAGGAAGCTAGCCACAGGGCAAGGCTGTTGATAAGGGGGCAGGGCATGATCATTTTACAGGAGATACTTTATGGTATCAGTTGCTTGCTAAGTAGCTTCAAACTATACACCCTCCTATATTTAGAATATTATATTCTAAATATAATTGGCAATCATTAATATTTTTCACAAGTAACCTATTATCTGTTTTAATCCCAAACTAATGAGTCTCAAATTGGGAATACTCAAAATAGCTATCGAGTATAAACCCTTATAGCCCTTATGTGTTGCTTTATGCATATACATGGTTTTATGTAATGCATAGGTTTCCATACTAGACTATGAGCTCTTACATTCAGGGTCATGATTTACTTAATTTTGTGTCTTCCCGGCTTTATCTTGCATGGTATGTGCTCGATATACTCAATGTCCTTTTAAAAAAAAAAAAAAAGATTATCAAAAGCTTAATCTGAACATCTTCAGCCCAAAACTGGGACATGTAGAAAGAGGTACAGGAATAATCAGGATACCCTTATGATGCAGTAGTTGGAACAGTTTAGAGAAGGTCTCTTGGGTGAGCTGACCTTTTAATTGAGCCTTAAAAGATGATTATGATTTCATCAAACAGGAGCAGGAATCATACAAGAACCAGCACAAGATGGTGCACAAGCAAGTCTTTGGCAAAGTGTAATTCGCTTGCTATGGCCGGAGCATAAGATGGGCAGAGGACACAATGGAAAGGTACAAAAAGCATTTTTTCAGATTAGCCCTTCACCAATAATGAGCAGAGGGCTTCCCAGGTGGCACAGTAGTAAAGAATCCACCTGCCAGTGCAGGAGACTCAGGTTCAATCCCTGGGTCAGGAAGATCCCCTGAGGTAGGAAATGGCAACCCACTCCAGTATTCTTACCAGGAAAACTCCATGGACAGAGGAGCCTGGTGGGCTACAGTCCATGGGGTCACAAAGAGTCGGACACGACCAAGTGACTGAGCACAATGACGATGAATAATGAGTGTAGTCATTGTACTGTGGTCTGTCCTCTACTTTGACTCCAATCGTTCTTTCTTTCATTCAGCAAACACATTGAGTATGTACAGAACTGGGGGCACTTTGTTAAGATCCATGTATCTGCCTTAACTCCACCCCTACAGCAGACCATCCATTGCTTCAGAAATGTTATATGGATGCTTAGTGTAGTTTGCCTTAGTTCTGATCTCACAGGATAAGCTAGAGACTGCATCTTTCTTTCCTTAATATCTTTCAAAACAATTGCATAAGTGTTTTATAGACACTGTTTAATGAATGCTTTCAAACTGAGTTAAGCTAAAGCTCAACTGGAAGGACAGTAGAAGGAAGACAGCTAATAGGTAGAAAGAATAAATATGAAAAGGAAGACCTAGAAAATAAAATATTAGTGCAAGGAAGAAAATAATTAGAGCTAAGAATAAAGGAGATTTCATTAAAATATGTTAAAGAGCATAGAATCTTAAGTCGAGAAGGAATGAATCTTAGGTTTCGATGGATTTCTACAAGCCACCACTTGAGTAGTGAAGAAGAATAAATAGTCCTCTACCATTCTCTCTAATGCCAAGGTTCTAGGCAGTATCCAGCAATATTACTTTGACACATATTTGATTAGGCAACTGTAAGACTATTTAAATATCCCCAAAGATGTGGTCCTTATGCCAATGTTTTGAGCCATCTGGCAAAAGGTGGAATGGCAGTTACAGCAGCTGAAATAACTCCTCAGTCCTGGGAAAATTAGGCTGATAGAAACTCAAAATATTTTTTAGAAGTCACAATACTCTTTCTTCGTTATTTCAAAAATACAGTATTCAAGTTCTGAGCCTGTGAAACCAGGGGACCCTGAATGGATTACATTATGCGCCATATTCATTATTTCTGACAGGCCAAGTTAACAGCACTATTTCTAACTTGTGCAAATCACACTGCTCTTCAGATTTGCTGCTTCCTGATAGAAGAGACATCCCTCCAAAGTCCCGTTTCTCCATTAGGGTCTCAGTGGGCATATGGGCCTCATCACAGTGATACATAACTTTCTTATACTGTTGTTATTACAGCGGGTTCAAGCAGACCTTGGGCAAACGATGACTAATGACACCTCCTCCTCCTTGGGTGTGGAATGAATCAGATACCACACCAGGAAGCAGTGGAAATAGAAGTAGATTATGAATCAGGAGGCGTGGGTCTTAGTTAAAGTTTTGTCTCTAGCTAGTGAGGAACTCTTGCAAAAGTCCCTCCAGTCATCCCTGATGAGCTCCTCTTTAAAATGTGTTCCCAAGAAACTTTAACATCACTGACTCTCCACTACTCCCCCAAAGTCTAACTGAATTGCTATTTATTGTGAAATAGGTTTTATATTTTCATTGTCTGAACATTTTGGAGGACCAAGTATTCCACCAGGTATTTGGACACCTGCTGAAAAACACCTAGCTTATGTTTATCTGTCTCCATGACAGCAATCTGAAACAGAGGAAGCCTTTGGCACTGATTCCTCTGGAACTTAGAGAAGCTGCTTTATACAAGGTCTGTCATTTAGTTAGATGGCATTTTTTTAGGGCTTGTGCATGCAACCAGCAAAGTTGGAGCCAAGGTAAGCTGGGAGAATGAAGCTATCACACACACTTAGGCATTTTACATTATACAAGCATGCTTTCATTTCTCCAAGAATTCAAAGCACTAATTAAACTATCAGTTTCTATTAGAACTGAAAGAAAGAGAAGAAGGAAGGAAGGAATAGAGGGAAAAAATGGGAAGGAAGAAGTAAAGTTGTCTTTGTTTCAGAGTGATATGACCTTGTATAAACTTCTAAAGATTCTACCAAAAAAAAAAAATGTTAGAACTGATCAATAAATTCAGTAAAGTTTTAGGAGACAAAATAAATGTACAAGAGTTTGTTGTGGGACTTCCCTTGTGGGACGTCCCCTCCTAATCCAGGGAGCCCAGATTCCATCCTTAGAGAACTAGATCCCACAGGTCACAACTAAGAGTTTGCATGCCACAACTAAAGCTCCCCCACGCCGCAGAGATCAGAGAGCCAGCATGCCACAACTAAGACCAGGGGAAGCCAAATAAATGAATAAATAAAAGTTTAAAGTAAGTTGTGTCTATATACAGATATACCTCTCATTTCATTACATTTTCCTTTACTGTGCTTCACAGAATTACATTTTTTACAAACTGAAGGTTTGTGGCCATCCTTCATCAAGCAAGGGCATCAACGCCATTTTCTGACAAGCTTTGCTCATTTGGGGTCTCTGTGTCACATTTTGGCAATTCTTGCAATATTTCAAATTTTTTCATTATTGTTACATGTGTTATGGTGATCTATTATCAGTGATCTTTTATGTTACTATTACAAAAAACTTATAACTTGCTAAAGGCTCAAATGATGGTTAGAATTTTTCAGCAATAAAGCATTTAAAAATTATTTATATTTTCAGATACAATGCTATTGCACACTTAATACATTACAGTATAATGTAAATATAACTTTTACATGCACTGGGAAACCAAAAAATTGCTAGGATTCCCTTTATTGCTATAATTGCTTTGTTGCAATAAGCTGGAAGCAAATCTGCAATATCTTCAAGGTGTGACTATATGCGAACAATGAACTATCTGAAAGAGAAAAAAAATATCTGAAACAGTGCTCCATCCTGTCACCTGCCCCCACTCACTCAAGGCTAAGTACTGCTGCACCCTCTGTCCACACAAATCTGTAAAGATTTCCCGCAAAGAGGGAGGCTGGGTCTCAGAACTGACCAAACAGAATTTTTCAGCCCAGGATTTCAGAAAATGTGAAATTGGATCCTGATCCTTGGGAACCTGCCATCATGGTGAAGCAGAAAAAAGCAGACAAGACATCTGTTCTGTCCAGGAACACAGAGAGCATACTAATCACAAGCTACTGCCTGGTACGAACACTGTGGCCTTGGTGGGGCGGGCTCACTGCCAGGCAGACAGAGGCTGACCAGGCTGCAGTCAACCCAGGAGCAATTGAGGCCACCATCAAAGTGTCCAGTGGCTGGAGGCTCTGCCTTTCATCAGGGAGTAAACAAATTATATGGAGCCCCTTCTCCATCCTCCTAAGGATCCTACATCCCAGGAACAAATATGAGAACTGAGCCTGCAAGCTGAATCTTCTGCTTTTTTATTCCCTAAGCCTGTCACAACACTCTCTTCTCTCCTCCATTTATCCAAAACACATCAACCTGTCAAGGCTCATCTCCAGGTCCCATCACTCATTCACTAATTTATTCATTTACCATTAGTGAGTACTCAATTTTTAAAAATTGACGGTACTAGACATATACATAGTGGATGGTGGGTAAATCCTTGCTTCAGGAGTTTACAAGCATAACAAGGGAGAGTAAATAGATATATAAATAATGCCAATGCAAGGCAAAATGGTTGTCTGAGGAGGCCTTATAAATAGCTGAGAAAAGAAAAAAAGCTAAAGACAAAGGAGAAAAGGAAAGATATACCCATTTGAATGCAGAGTTCCAAAGAATAGAAAGGAGAGATAAGAAAGCCTTCCTCAGTAACCAATGCAAAGAAATAGAGGAAAACAATAGAATAGGAAAGACTAGAGATGTCTTAGAAAATTGGAGATACCAAGGGAACATTTCATGCAAAGATAGCCACAATAAACGACAGAAATGGTATGGACCTAACAGAAGCAGAAGATATCAAGAAGAGGTAGGAAGAATACACAGAAGAACTATACAAAAAAGATTTTAATGACCCAGATAACCATGATGGTGTGATCACTCACCTAGAGTCGGACATCCTGGAATGTGAAGTCAAGCAGGGCTTAGGAAGCATCACTGCGAACAAAGCTAGTGGAGGTGATGGAATTCCAGTTGAGCTGTTTCAAATCCTAAAAGATGATGCTGTTACAGTGCCTCACTCAATATGCCAGCAAACTTGGAAAACTCAGCAGTGGCCGCAAGACTGGAAAAGGTCAGTTTTCATTCCAATCCCAAAGAAGGGCAACACCAAAGAATGTTCAAACTACCACACAACTGCACTCAACTCACACGCTAGCAAGACAATGCTCAAAATTCTCCAAGTCAGGCTTCAACAGTACATGAACTGTGAACTTCCAGAGGTTCAAGCTGGATTTAGAAAAGGCAGAGGAACCAGAGGTCAAAATGCCAACATCCATTGGATCATTTAAAGCAAGAGAGTTCCAGAAAAATATCTACTTCTGCTTTAATGACTATGCCAAAGCCTTTGACTGTGTGGATCACAACAAACTGTGGAAAATTCTTAAAGAGATGGGAATACCAGACCATCTGTCCTGCCTCCTCAGAAATCTGTATGCAGGTCAAGAAGCAACAGTTAGAACTGGACATGGAACAACAGAGTGGTTCTATATCGGGAGAGGAGTACATCAAGGCTGCATATTGTTACCCTGCTTATTTAACTTATATGCAGAGTACATTATATGAAATGTGCTGGATGAAGCACAAGCTTGAATCAAGATTGCCAGGAGAAATATCAGTAACTTCAGATATGCAGATGACACCACCCTTATGGCAGAAAGCGAAGAAGAATTAAAGAGCCTCTTGATGAAAGTGAAAGAGGAGAGTGAAAAAGTTGGCTTAAAGCTCAACATTCAAAAAACTAAGATCATGGCATTCCATCCCATCACTTCATGGCAAATAGATGGGGAAACAATGGAAACAGTGAGAGACTTTATTTTGGGGGGCTCCAAAATCACTGTGGATGGTGACTGCAGCCATGAAATTAAAAGACGCTTGCTCCTTGGAAAAAAAGCTGTGACCACCCTAGACAGCATATAAATAATACAATTATGTAAAATTTAAAAATAAAATAAAATTAAAAAAAGAAAAAAAAAAAGCAGATGTTACTTTGCCAACAAAGGTTCGTCTAGTCAAAGCTATGGGTTTTTCAAGTAGTCATGTATGGATGTGAGAGTTGGACTATAAAGAAAGCTAAGCACCGAAGAATTGATGCTTTTGAACTGTGGTGTTGGAGAAGACTCTTGAGAGTCACTTGGACTGCAAGGAGATCCAACCAGTCAATCCTAAAGGAAATCAGTTCTGAATATTCACTGGAAGGACTGATGCTGAAGCTGAAACTCCAATACTTTGGTCACCTGATGCAAAGAACTGACTCATTGGAAAAACCCTGATGCTGGGAAAGATTGAAGGCGGGAGGAGAAGGGGACAACAGAAGATGAGATGGTTGGATGGCATCATCAGCTCAATGGACATGAGTTTGAGTAAGCTCTGGGAGTTGGTGATGGACAGGGAAGCCCGGCATGCTGCAGTCCATGGTCTCGCAAAGAGTCAGACACAACTGAGCAACCGAACTGAATGCAAGGCAAAAATAAACGTATCAGTATAAGACAGGTAAGGATAGAGATTTTCATATATGTGTGTATATATAGTCAAAATAAAGAACAATGAATCGTACTCAAGTGTATCAAAGAACGCTGTATGAAAAAGATGCGGGTTGTGCTAGGACCAAATGGGCAGCACTTGGAGACACAGATATGAGGGGGTAAGCACAGAAAACCACTGAAGTAAATAAAGAGAAGGAAGGAGGTGCACGCTGTGCTTGAAGAACACAGAATATGTTCAGTGAGATGAGAAATGAACTTGGAAGGCAAGCCGTGAAATATAAGGTTACAAAGGCAGGCTGAGGCCAAAACACAGCTTCCCTCTGGAAAACAGCTCAAGGAGTCTGCAACCTCACCTGACCTCTCTTCTCTGTGACTTTCCAAAATGCTTCTGTTTGTATCTCTCCCTTTGTGCTTTAAATGGCAGACACTCGATAAATGTGTTGAATAATGAATTAATAAGATATTCACTGGTAAATGTTTCTATGTAATATAACTCAGGGAAATTGTGCAGTATGTTTGAAGTGAACACTTAGCTGCTTCAAAATTATCTTCTCTGTTCCCTAATGCTTGTTTAGCTGATAAATAAAAACCATGGTTTGTACAAGGCAAAATAATGCTGATAAGTCACATTTTAAGGACATCTTGGCATACGTAACTGATATCTTACTTTATCTCACTGATTCAAGTCACTTGAGATAGAAATCCAAAGGGACATAGAAAACACTGTGCAAATATTGGATGTTATCTTACATGTAGAATGGCTGTGCAAATATTAACTATTTTAGTGATCATTTTCATCATAGGCCACTTACCAGGGGTCTGCAGAAAGTCTCATGAAGCAGGGGTCGTTGTATTTATATGCTAACCTGCCCACACCTACACACATTTTTCTGTGGTGCTCACAGGTAATTTTCTAGGGTGCTTGCCTTAGTGTATTTGTGTGTTTTTCTTAAATATCATCATTTAATTCATTTTCCTCATCATTCTTCCATCTCATCCACGTAAGTCCCTGGGTCAGGGACAAAAGGAGACACTGAAAGTGTCCAACCGCTGACAGAAGTGAGAAGGTTCTTTCAGGTGGGCAAAGCTTCGCCAGCCGCGCAGTTCCTCGCCTTGTGTCTCATCAAGGACAAAAAAAAAAAAAAAAATAGGCTCCGGAGAAGCCTCTACCAATGGGGGTGGTGTGAGTCTGCCTCTCCGACCATCTAAAAAAATACGCGTGTGGAGCCTGCTAGGTCCATTCATGGTGCTGTGCAGGGGAAGAACACTGGACAAGGTAGAGAGGGTGCCCGGGCCCGCGCTTGCACAAGGCACAGGACCCCGCCTTCCAGAAGGCCCAGGGACCACCAGACTCGGGACGCAGGCAGGAAGCAGGGCTAGCCAGTCCAGGCCCCGCCCACTCGCTGCACATCCGCGCCCCTTCGGCGGCGGCAGCGGCTGCGCGGGCCTCGGCTGCGCGGGCACGCGGGACGCCCAGCTGTCAATCACGCGCAGGCTGAGTTAGGCGAGGCGGGAGCGGCGGCGGCGGCGGCGGCGGCGGCGGCGGCGGCGATGGGACCCCAGCGAGAGATCTGCGGCTAACTGGCTGCATTTGCTCCACGGGTCAGGGGATCGCAAGGGGGCAGGTAAAGCCTTGCGGAGCCCAGGGGTGAGGTTTTCTAGGCTCGATTTGTCTTTCTCCCTCTCCTCCCTTTTTCTTTCCTTTCTCTCTCCTCATGCACAAATATTCATATTCTCTGTCTTTAACACACACGCACACACACACACAGGCGCGCACTCACACACACACCTAATTCGACTACATTTATTATATGGGCACAAATCTCTATGAAATCCATGCATGTTAAAATCCACCAATACGTACAAATTAGAAGTAACCAACTCCATTCTTTGGCTGTTTGTGGTTTATGTTATGTAAGAATTTGGGAGGTATACAGGGTGAACTCAGGAGTTTCTTTCCCGTGAGACAAGAAAAGTTGTAATATTAGATGAGAGTAAAAATAAATGTATTGGGGGTTTGCAAAGCTGAATTGATTTCTTTTCCAGGCTGAATGTATCCACTCCTTGCCCTTTCCTCTCCTTCGCCTTATCTAAAGATGTTTGAGTTTTTTTATATGATCTCAGCACCTACTTCTTTGTGTTGTTAGAATGAGGCGTTGGGTGCGGGTCCGACCAAAGCTGATGACCTCAAAGAAAACAGCAGAACAGCTTTTATTTACTTAATTGGTTCCTGGCTCTGTAGCAGAAATATTTTCAGCACCTTGAACAGCTCCTTGGGCTCCAGACCAGGCCAGCCTCTGGTGAAGGGCATGTGTGGAGTCAATTTTTTTCAAAGAAAGAGAGGACGACGACAGATAAAAAGAAGGATCATTTAATGAGAGAGAGAGGCACAGACGAAAGACAGACAGACTTGTTTTCTGTTACTTATCCAGACCCAGAAATACAATAAAATATCAGGACAAACTAATGTCTCGAAGAAGGTTGGTTTGGCCATGGTACATACAAAGTGAACCAGGAAAATATTGAAAACAGTTTTTCAGGCCTCAGCCATGCTTACACACCTCAAGCCTTTGAGATTCTCCTGAAGATGGATGGGGAACTGTTCATCAGAAAGAATTCTTAACGCCTCTTGAGAAATACCGCCCCAGTTCTTATTTTCTTTCACATGACTAGAGTAATGTAGGAAACCAATAGCTCTAGAGCTGGCAATGGCTTTTTAATTAAATCTTGCATGGGCACCTGCTTTTCTTAGGCAGATGAAAAGTAAAATGATCATGATAGGAAGAAAATGGATATAGGAGTAAAAAAATCGACCTCTTGAGTAAATCATCCAAAGAGCCTTAATAAGTCTAAAATGCATGTAAATAGATTAAAAACACAATGGCTATAAGATTATTTTACATTATAATGGAACAGGCACCAAAGAGATCAAGTCTGGAGTCTCTATCGGAAGTTAGTAACCTTTTTCTTTAGAATTTGTAAAACACAAGTGGGTCAGTCTAGTTGGTATTATTGACTGCATGGAATAGAATTATATCAAAATAAGAATATATTTGTATAATGTGTTATAGTTTACAAAGTCCTTTTTATTTACATTATCTCCTTTATAAACTCTCACGAGAGCCCATTAAAAAGTTATAAAATATGTTGTACTTTTCTAAAAAGAAAAAAACTATCTCTGCTCTTGAACAGGAAGTCCTTTGTCAATGTTTTTGTCGATGTTAAATGATTCCTTACAAGTTATAACAATGACTTATGAAATTTAGACTTTTATCTGGATCACATTCTGCAGAGATTTTTATTCTTAACTAGGTTTGAAGAATGAGCCATTAAAAGGAAAGGTCAAAGAGTAAACAACAAGAAGAGGAAGAGGAGAATTTCAAAGGTAAGACTCAAACTTTGTCACATGTAAATTGGTAAGCACCTTGTGATCTGCACATCGATAAAGAAGTTTAGCGTGAATATGGATTCTTTTGCTCTGCTCATTTTGGTTTGGGACTTTATTTTATCTAACTTAAAAATACATCTCAAAGAGGTAAAGATCATAAGATAACTGCATATCATTATCTCCCCTCCCCCTTTAAAAATTATAAGAGTGACTGCTAATCTACTAACTTAGAAGGAATAAAAATTAACATGGAGAGCCACAATCTCTACCACTGTCCCTGGACAATGAAGTATCTCTGAATGAACCATCATTCATTAGTAGAAACACATTTTCAAGTTTTAAGTTCATGCTTATATAATTCCAGAATGCCTGATTTGAAAGTAAAAAGCTGCTAGCAGGCTTTCATGCCATCCTGCATCCATTCTGAGTCTAACTGATTCTTTAAAGTGAATTGACCTTTTGCTGTGGTATTGGATAAATTATCTAAATCAGCTTTGTACCTATACCTTGCATCTGTGGCCCAGAAGTGGCTCTAATGAGAACTTCACTCTCATTATCTCAGAATGATTTTATGGGAGAGAAAAACAGTATGAAAAAATTGAATGATCTTTCCAAGAGAATAAAAAGAACAAGGTCTGTGCCTGGCTTCACAGCTGACTCACACATAGAGCCATGGGAAAACACTCATCCTTTTTGGGCCTCAATTTTCTGCCTCTCCTCTCGAGGAGACCATGAAGACAAGTAATATAAAATCTCTGGTATTCTTAAGGCTTCATGAGGCATAAAACCTTATTTCTATTTTCATGACTGTAAACATTTTTCAAGTAAAATAAAAAGTAACTGCTCCTATTAGACTGAAATTCAAATTTCCAAGAACTGATATCTAATGTAGTGGCACACATAAGGATCATGGTAACACATGCATGGGTTTGTTAGCTGAATAGTCATTCAAGGGATTCTCAGTATTTATACTTCTTCCTGCTGCAAATACCTCATTTCAGTGCCCATTTCGTTGCACATACTACTTCAGAAGTGTTTCTTCTTCTAGCCCAAGGGTCAACTGAGAGCAAAATGTGTGCTCCACTCATCTTTGTAACCAGTGTCTCCCATAATCTAGCATATAACTAGTGCTTTAAAAACACCGAAGGAAAGGAGGAATGAAAAATCAAGGACCACTCAGACCATCATGCACACCAACTCATCTAGAACTCTGTGCCAAGAAATTTCAAAATGGTAAACAGGATAGAAAAAATGTCCCTGGCCTCAAGAAGTTTTCAGTTGATCATGTATACAGTCTATCAGACCATCAGATAAACCACATCACAGAGGACTGGCAATAACAAGTGCTATGAAGAGAAACAATTCTAGATAAGGGGATAGAGAGTGATAGCAGGCTGATATTTATCATGCTCACTGTTGAAAGCCTCTCAGAAGAGTTGGGGAGTGAGAGCAGTTAAGGAATGATTTTTCTGTCTCTATGAGTCCCTGGTATATAATAGGTAGGATATGTTGCTAAGAATTGAATATCCATTTAATGTACAACAGTTAAGATAGATACCATATACAAGAAAAAGAAGAAGACTATGGATGTATCCTCACTTATCCACACCCAGAAAGTCCTTCTGGAAGAATGAAGGCAGTTCCCACTCCATAGATGACCAAGTAACCAGACACTCGTGTTGCTTGTTCTCCATCATGAAGGCCATGCTGGCAGTGAGGATGCAGCAGGCTTCTCTAGAATGTGAATGAAATGAATACTCGTAAGGACTCACTTAAATACACTATCAGAGAATATTTTTCTCACCTCCCCTATTCATACACTTCCTGGGATGTTAAAGCTTTCTCTAGAGAAAGGAGCCCCTTCAGGATCCATCACTTAACAACAGCCATAGATTTAACATTACTGTTTTTGCTGACGCTACTATACCTATCGAAACACAAACCAGAATCTTCATGAAACCTTACTCATTAAATAAATGCTAAGACAAGCTAAAGTGCCTTTGCATATACCATCACTTTCTTCTCAATCCTACTTTATCATGTAATCATCACCCAGCTTTTAAAATGATGTTGTGAAATGATCTTGTGTATCCTCTTTATAATATTGGAGGTGTCAATCAACCAGGTATAACTGTGACATTTTCTATACTAGGACAAAAAGTTACTGACTTTCCTATGAGGAATATAACTCTCTGTTGAGATTTTGTAGGTGCAAAATTTCTACTGTAATATGTTATGTTTTAAAATTCATGTTCTACCAAGTGATCCATCTCCCATAAGAGTGAATCCCAACAAATTATATGTTTGGAAAGATGTATGAAACCCAGGGACTACCTCTACTGAAATAACATTAAACAAACACACAACTGTTCAGTCTCTTGAATACCAAGTAACTAATCTAACTAGTAGCTTATACACTCTTTTAAACTGAAGCTTCATGCATACGATAATAAACCACTCTAACAACCAATCATTCAGAACTTGGGAGGAGGAGGGAAATCCCTAAACCTAGTTGTTTATCCAACA
The DNA here is from genome assembly GCF_029407905.1 of Bubalus kerabau. Lineage (NCBI taxonomy): Eukaryota > Metazoa > Chordata > Mammalia > Artiodactyla > Bovidae > Bubalus > Bubalus kerabau. The sequence continues at coordinate 18,880,307 of NC_073626.1, forward strand.
AAAATCAACTCATTGTGTAAATTCATGGCCAAAGACTCCTGAAAAAACTACATCTAGAAGGAATTAGAGGTCATCAGGTCCAGCCATCTTATTTTAAGGATGATGAAACCATAACCCAGAGAGGTTACCAAGCTTGCCCAAGATGTCAATACCAGTAAGTTGCAAATCAAGAACCAGCATTAGAACCCTTTCTCTGCTCTGTGTGGTTGTCACCATCAAAGCCATGTCCTTGTACTTTGTATGCCCAGAGAAGAGAATAAGACTCCTTGGGATTTCTCTTCTGAAATGTATCTAACATCACTGAAAATCCATTCTGACTTAGAATAGAGCCATCTATCACTCAGGCTCAAAAGCATTTGTTTTATGACCTCTTCTCTCTCTTTTATGATGTTACCCATATCGTGTTTAGCCAAGTTGGACTGCTGGGTCTCATCCTCTAAAGCAGAAATATTTAACCTAGTGCTCTGGAAACAAGCTGTGCAGGGAATGACTCCAGTATGTCACAAAGTCCTGCTCTGCACCAAAGCTAAATCCTGAGAAAGGACCACTTCAGCATCAAAGGAAGATAACCCTTACTACTGTTATGAGGGACTTTTTTTATACCTATCATATCTATTTTTGGCCTTTTTTAATGTTAAAATCTCTACTGCTTTATAGAAAACCTGAACATATGTATTTGTATGAGCTGGTTCTGATTATGCAAATCTATTAATCAATCCATACTCCCGTTTATTGTTTTGTCATCTTTCATCTACTCCCTGACTCATATAACCTTTAGTAGATAACTCTTCTATGCCTCAATTTCCTCAATGACAAAGCAGACTTAGTAATACTAATCCCTTCTTCCCTTGACTGAAAGTTTATTAGAATGTCTTAGAAGAAAGTGCCTCTAAAATTATTCTACTTCTATATCACTAATAGGCTCTTATTAATCATCTTCATTGTATAAGCATGAAATAAAAGGTACTGAAGAGGTCATCCTAGCATTTAAAATATGAAATCTAGGTTAACAAAAGAATTTGGTCCATTAGATGTTATTGCTCTAATCAGGCAAAATACACTCTGAAATCTTGATATTGTTACAAAATAATATCCTTCTGAAATGTTAAAAAGTAAGCACACACACAAAAAAATTTCTTTCCCTGCTCTCTCCTCCTGGCTGATTTCTTCAGAAGGTAGTTGGACCTGAGACAGGATGAAGCCACTGGAAGGCAGGCACTAAGCATAACACTGACCAACACGTAAAAAGATGAGGTCATCAGTCACCATCAGTGACACCTGTTTGCATCATTTTTCTACGATCAGGGCCATATTTTCCTGAATTTGACTACAATTTTTTAGCCAAATCCCACTTGTGGCTGAGGGCACACAGTTGCAAGCTATTCTCCAGGGTTCACTTTGTGGCTATGGGTCAGTGAATCCCTTGGTTCAACTTTGATTTTAGCCCCATCATTATATCCAACCAAACTAAGTGGCCACACAGGAACACTTGCTAGAATTTTAGATTAAGTTTTTCTTGTATATAAACAATACTGCTTTGGTTTCATGACAAGTAATTGAAAACACTTAATGTGTGTTTTTATTGTATTATATAACATAGGCCCTGAGAAACCCTGGTCCAGTAGGAAGATACCTTTGAATGTTGTTCCTTGCTTTGTCAGGTTGAGACAGGGAAAGCCATCTAGATTTTAAACCATGCCCACCCAGGGAAAACCATCTAAAAGATAATTGAAAAATCTAAAAAAGTATTTCACATTTCCAGCTACCTATTGATCTGATTATATGGAGATCAGAAAACCAAAGAAACAACAGAATGAGAATTCTCTTACCAAAATTTCTGTCCTTCAGTAATTCCTTGTTTGTTTGTTTTTGCCATGTATTAATAACCAAATGCCTCTCTTTAAGGTCAAATTAGATCAAATTAAATTGAAATTTCCATCTGAAGAAGGCAGCATCCTAAACAACCTACCCAGAGCTTAGTTTCATTAAACAGTTATGTGAATTTTTATTTATAGTAGACACTAAATGGAAATAGTAAAAAGTAGGTCTACTCTCTACATTATGCTCTAGCATCCCATGTGATCAGATGGATCAACAAATAATGCCTGAAATATCTGGAGTTAGAGTCAGTGAGGTGTTAATTATTGACCAAGCCATTTGTGATTAATAAAGTATGAAGCATAAATTGCTCAGCAACTTTTTAATGAAGCTTCTGTACACCTTGTCAATTGTTAGAAGAAGATACATGAGATCCAAAGGCAGAATTTCAAATTGCTATGTAACACCAGGTAGCTTCCACAAGGGAACATGGTAAAGCATTGAAGAGGACAGTCCAAGACAAATTTCATCTGTAGCAAGTGAGAGTGCCTGCCTAATTCTTTAACATGAAAGTGTAAACACTACTGGATTCTAAGAGATTGAAGCTTTCTTGTCAATACAACTGAAAATCTCAGCTTCCTTGCTGCATTTCTCACGTGCTTCCTGCTTAAATTTTTGCAAGTGTGCTGCACTGTGAATGTCTCGTTTCACTTATGGAGAACCAGTTCTGGTCATTGAGTGTTTGGGGTGATTTTGCATTCAGTAAAGAAGATCAGCTTGGGTAAGAAAGACAAGTCTTTAAAGGTATCTTTTCTGCCCAGAAAAAGAGCATTGTTCAATTAGGCTGACATTATTCGACCTGGTTCTTACCTTTAATATGCCTTTTGATCCTGAGGCCAGAGCTCATCGGGCTGATGCCTGTGGATGTTGTCATTCCAGCCAAGAAGGATGAGTTCTTGCAGCAACGTCTGTGGGTCCAGGCAGGCACAGGCTGCTACCGAGGCCAGGCACCAGCGCTACGGAGTCCGGTCCTACCTGCACCAGTTTTATGAGGACTGTACCACTTCCATCTGGGAGTATGAGGATGATTTCCAGATCCAGAGATCACCCAACAGGTGGAGCTCAGTATTCTGGAAGGTAAGTAAAGAGCATGGGTTTAACTCAGGAAATGGAGAAGTCATTTCATACGGTAAGTAATTCAGCTGCAGAGAGCTGAGAGGTCTGGGACTCTGTATGTGCATTCCTTTTGGTGATACTGAGTGCAGTTTTCTTCCTTAGGAAAGGAGACGGTAAACCTTGGGAAGAAAGCCTCTAAACACAGCACAGTTGTTGATTTTCAGGTGAAATGTAAATAGGTATAATCACCATCATTATTTTTTTTTGCTACTGTTATTAATGTGCCACATAAATTCACCAACTATGAAAGCCATTCAAAGGCAAAACATGCTTTAAGCCTCCCCTGCAGGTTTGGATGGTATCATTTTAAAAGTTACAATAATAATTAAAAGAAATAGTTGGGTACTGGAGAGAGTTAATGCTGAGGCATAAAACAGTGGTCAGTCTACCTGCCCTACTTCTACTAGATATGTGGTCATAAAGTTCTGTGAGCTTCAGCTTCCTTGAAAGGTAGGAGCCTTGCTAGACAAGAAATTCAGTCATTCAGTATGAATTAGTGAACACCTACTCCATTCAAAAAGTTGCGAAGTGCTGAAAATTAAAGCGGTAAATGGGAGAAGAAAAAGTCCCTGCCCTTACAAAATTTACAATCTATCATGGAAAACATACCATAAACAAATAAACCACACAATAATAGTAGAAAGTAGCAAGTATTAGTCTTGCAAGTAGCAAGAATAATAGTGGCAAGTGCTATGAAGAGAACTAAATCAGAATAAGAGGCTAGGGAGGGATAGAGAACTGATATTTAGTTATGCTGATCACAGAAAGCCTTTTGAAGAAGATGACCTTTGAACAAATACCAGGATATGCTGAGGGAGGAGACCATAAAATTATTGGGCTGAAGGTCATTCTTGGCTGGGAAAATAGCAAGTCCAAAAGCTCTGAAATGGGAATAAGTTTGGTGTGTTTGAAAAATAGCAAGATCCAGTCTGGGTGGAGAGGAATGAGAGGGAGGAAAGAACAGGTGACAATTTCAGAAAAATGACGGGACACAGATGATTTGTGTGGAGCCTCGGAGGTGATTGTGAAGACTTTGGCTTTCCCCTTGAGAGACACAAGAAGCCACCTGAATGTTCAAGTAGATGAGTGATGCGACCTGACCAGTATTTTAGCAGGATCATTGTGGCTATAGCACAGAAAATAAATTACAGAACCACAAAGATAGAAGTAGCTAAATTATTTAAGAGTCTATTGAAGTACCCAGGGGCAAGAGATAATAGTGGATTAGATTAGGATGGTGTTAATGGAGATGGTAAAATGTAGTCAGATTGAACATGAAGTTTGAAGGCCAGCTGTTAAGACACACTGGTGAATTAGACATAAGAGAAAGAAGAGTCAAGCCTGACTCCATGACTTGCAGCCTGAGATCTTTAGTGGATGATGTTATAACTCACTGGGATGGTGAACACCAGGAGAGCAGTGGGATGGGTGATGAATCAAGAGTTTGATTTTGGCATTGCTACATTGGCAAGTCAGATACGACTTAGCAACTAAACAACACCACCACATTGGAGGTGCCTATTAATCATGCAAGTGGGGATCTGCAGAAGCATTTAAATATACCAGTCTTCAGCTCCTGAATTGGAAGTAACTGACCTATAGAATGTATATAAGGTACCAGACTAGAAAAGGTCATCCAAGAAGAGAGTACAGACATAAAAGAGAAGAAGGCATCGGATGTTCCAACATTTATAAATCAGGAAAAGGACAAGGATGTAGGAAGGGCTACTGAGAAGGTTCAGCTTTAGATGATGCCTCAGATTCCCTCCAGTCTATAATTCTGCGTTTTAGAGATTTCCAATCATCCCCAACTTTCTCCCAAAATATCACAGAAATTTAGACACTGATACTGACATAAACCTCCAGTGTACTGGCAATAGAATTCAACAAGAGGCAGTTAACAAAGTAATGATTTTGAGCATGGACTCTGTCCTCGGCTGTTGTTCAGTCGCCCAGTCACGTCTGACTCTTTGTGACCCCATGGACTGCAGCACGCCAGACCTCCCTGTCCCTCACCATCTCCTGAAGTTTGCCCAAGTTCATGTTCATTGTATAGGTGATGCCATCCAGCCACCTCATCCTCTGACGCCTTCTTCTCCTTCTGCCCTCAATCTTTCCCAGCATCAGGGACTTTTCAGTGAATCGGCTGTTCACATCAATGACCAAAATACTGGAGTTTCAGCTTCAGCTTCAGTCCTCCCAATGAGTATTCAGGGTTGATTTCCCTTAAGATGGACTGGTTTGAGCTTATTGCTGTGCAAGGGACTCTCAAGAGTCTTCTCCAGCACCACAGTTCAAAGACATCCATTCCTCAGCTGACATGGGTTCAAATCTCAATTTTTTCATTTAATAGCTATAACTATTATACCAGGTAATTCAGTGGTAAAGAATCCACCTGCCAATGCAGGAGATGTGGGTTTTGTCCCTGGGTCAGGAATGTCCCCTGGAGGAGGAAATGGCAACCCACTCCAGTATTCTTGCCTGGAAAATCCTACAGACAGAGGAGCCTGGCAGGCTACAGTCCATAGGGTCACAAAGAGTTGGACACGACTAAGCACGAACATGAGAAACTTGACCTTAATGAGCCTCTAACAGTGATACATATAATACCTACCACATACTTGTAAGAGTTAAGTAAGATAACATATGAAAAGAGCTTAGTACAATGTCTGGCAGGTACTCAATAAGCATTTAATGTATTAGCTCCTATTATCAGATGTCATATGGAACACTGAGGTCTGAAATAGAAATAAAACTGGAAATTTAGTTAATAAGGAAAATATTGGGTAATATAGTTGTTACCATGGTTTACCCAAGACCTCTGTTGATTGAAAATCTTACTACTGGCAGGTTCCCTGTATTAGAATTGGTCAAGCCAGCATTTTTATTCTGTACAAGTGTTACCTCTGAGGAATCGGTACTGGCCTGGACCAGTGAAATACACAGCCAAGCTTGGCACATCTTGTATTTACCCAGATAAGTGGGTGGTTGCTTCTCTATGTGTCAAAAAAACAAATATTTGCCTGACAGGTCTGTTGTGCCAAGAGCCTAAAATGCCTCTGACATACAGAATATTGCAAATGCTGGTGGTTCCAAAGCACTAGTGGTTATATGATTTGTGAAGCTATAAATCCATCAAATAATATATGGGTATGGATTTACAATAAAGAACTCTCAGTAAATTACCAACCCCAGAATTCAGATTTCAGTATTTTCTCTCTTCTGTTTTATACAAATAAGATCCAAAAAAGTACTTGTTCCCTGTTGTACTGGACCTAGTTCAGAGAATAAAGCCGAGCAAACATCCATGGCATCATAGAGGTTATATGCCAGCAAAATCCAAATCCTAAACTTACATCCTAATCATAAAACACTAGATGGGGCTTTGAGAAGCTTACAGTCAACCAGAAATACCCAAGAATGGATTGTCTTAGAGACCTCATCTCTACCAAGGGAATACACCAGCCACTCCTGGGTTGCCTCCTATGGAATATAAGGGAACTCTTGCCAGTGAATGTGTGAAGTACTTTGTATCAACACAGAGAAGGCACTGATTATGCATGTTTCCATTATGATTCTTTTTTATGTTTTTTTTTTTCATTTCTAACTGCATCTTGTAAGTAGTTCGAGATGTGGGCTCCCCCTGACCCCTCTTCCACTATAGCGTTGCTAAGGCCACAGGGGTCTCTCACTGGGGCCACACTCACAGAGCCTCAGCAGGGCTCTGCTGCTGAGCCAGCTCCTGAGTGTGGGCAGCAATGGGAGGGGGCTTAATGAGAATGGAGACTGGAATCAGTCGGGCCTGAAATAGAAACTTTATGGGACTTCTCTGGTGGCTCGGATGGTAAAGAATCTGCCCACAAGGCAGGACAACGTGGGTTCAGTCCCTGGATCGGGAAGATCCCCTGGAGAAGGAAATGGCAACCCACTCCAGTATTCTTGCCTGGAGAATTCCACGGACAGAGGAGCCTGGAAGACTACAGTCCATACAGTCCATGGAGTCCCAAAGAGTCTAACACTTAAGAAACTTTGCTCTATCCATGGATCGACATAACCTTGTTCCCACAATGCTGTTCTTTTTTTAAAAAAAACAAATACTTATATGTCCACCATGCGCAAGGCTCTGGGTTCAGTTGTGAACACGACACTTCTTTGCTTGTGAATAAGGTATAGCCTTGACCTGACAGAGTTCACAGTCAAATAAGGAAGATGGTTGTGCACGGAGATTGTTACAATCCATTGTAACAAGAGCTGGATCACAGAGACTTTGAAAGGCTGTGAAGTAGAAATGTCTCCAGAACCTTCCAGCTTGATTGAGTACAGTGAGAGGCTAAGGTAATAAATCAAGACTGTCTTGGGAAGGTTGTCTCACAACCAGGAACAAACAGCCTCACCCCACCACCACCACACCACACACACAGTGTTATACACATTCTCTGTGCCTCACATTCTAGATGCCTGCGTTGACTGCCTCTGGCACTGCTCACCTCCCCAGTGCCTGTAACTGCTGCTGTCTGCAAAAACCTGTGTGACACTGTCCCACCTACCCCCTGCCACCCACTGCCTCTGGCCAAGAACCTAACAGGCTGGCGTGGAATTTTTCTTTTTCATCCTTGCACTTGACCTTGACTAAGACTGCTGCCATTATCATTGTGCAGCAAACAGCCAAAGTACAGCAGGTGTGAACTAATGGAAGCAGTCTTCTCACCCCAATCGCTCTTGCCTCACCCTAGGATTATCCTCCTCCTTCTCAGCTGATATTAGAAATTTCCCAAAGGATGTGGCTCAGACAGTAAAGCGTCTGCCTACAATGCGGGAGACCCGGGTTCGATCCCTGGGTTGGGAAGATCCTCTGGAGAAGGAAATGGCAACCCACTCCAGTGCTCTTGCCTGGAAAATCCCATGGACAGAGGAGTGTGGTAGGCTATAGTCCATGGGGTCGCAAAGAGTCTGAGCCCTTCACTTTCAAAGGATGTTCAACAGCAATGGGCAGGTACAAGGCAAGACTGTTTCCTCCCCAGACTTAGTAAAAGTGAAAATGATCCCGGTACCTCTACCATCTCCCTAGACCCCCCTCCTTCCTGTCCCAGTCTCTCCAGTTTCCCCCCTCTTTAAATCAGAATTTAAACCTACATCTTGGATTTCTTTTCAAAGTCTTGCTTAAAATGAATAAGGAAACCCCTTAAGAGAAACCACGTGGTATTATTTTCTAAAAAGCATTTTTCTCAGATGGCATGTGAAAAATGGATGAAGAAAGATGAGCCTAGCCAGGGGGACGATCAGAATGGTGTTGCAATGACGTGGGCGAGAGTTAATAGTGCTCTGTTACCATTAGCACAGCTGTGGTGATGGAGAGAGAAGATTCAAGAGAATCTTATGAGGTAGAGTTAATAAGATTTAATTGTCCATTGACTACCAGCATGAGGAAGGACTCAGTGAATGGATGGATGGCAGGAATGCAGAGAAATTAAGCAGAAAAGAAGAAAATATCATTTTGAATATTTGGGCTTTGAAGAGCCTTTGGGACATCTTTGTGTAAATCCTCCCATTGACTATCATAAATATGGGGCTACAGCCCAGGAGAGAAATCTAGACGAGTTGGAGATTTGGAAGCCATTGGTATATAGGTAGGAGTTGAAACTGTGGCCACAAAATTAAACCCTAGAGAGAATATATTGAGTAAGCAATATGAGTCAGAGCTGGAACCCTGGGGAACACCAATAATTTAGGAGTTTCTGGCAAAGCAGGTTAGAGTGAGTCATTAAAGATGTAGATGTGGACGCAGGAGAGAAATGTGTCAGGGAAAACCATTGGTGATGGTCTTAAGAAAGCCTAAGTGCTGAAAATCAATGACTACAGGATATACACATGGAGAAGAAAAATTGGATTTGACAATTGGGAGGTCATCGGTGACCTCAGAGAAACCGGTTTCAGTGCAATGGTAGAGGACTAAGCTTTTCTGCCAAGGGTAGGAATGAATTCAAGCAGTAGCTAGAGGGGAATGCAGAGTTCTGGAATAGCTTTTGAAGATGGAAGTGATCGAATGTGCTAACTGGCCAGAGGGACATAGCTAGAGGAACTAGCGGGGGATCCCACTGCCCAGGAGGGCTGTGGAAACTGTACCAGGTGAGGCCTACATGGAAGGATCTGGATCCCAGTCTGGCATCTGTCATTGCTTTGTAAAGCTCAGTGTCCCTACAAGAGGGTCAGGCCAGATGAGTTAGAATCTGCCATCAGTCTGGCAGGGGACACCACTCTGAGCTCAGGTGCTGCTAAGGAGAGGTCAGCCGCAGCCCTCAGAGCAGAGGAGGATGAAGGAAGGCCCATCTCCACTCTTGCTATGCTTCTTCTGGATTTTACCTCAAATCCAGATGGCTCCTTTCACATTTAGCTCCATCCAGCAATTTCCCCCACACGCTGCTCTTCCCTGCCACGCTGGTTCTGGCTTCCAACAGTCATGACTGCCTCCTCTCTGCCAGAACAGCTGCCTTGCTCCTGCTGCCAGCCCTGCTTCTTGGAGTAAACTGCATTTTCAGATCTCATCAGCTCGCAGACGGAACAACGAAGGGGACGTTGGTCAAAATAACAGCAGTTTCTGGCTCGCGGCCCCCAGCAGCAGAATTTCTGGAATCCGAGCTCTCTTCCCTGTCCAGTCCTCCTTTCCAGCAGCAGAGACTGGGTTTTCACCGCTCCTCCCCAGAGTCAACAGAGTCATCAGAAGTCACAGCACAAAAACTGCCCTTGGGTATAGTCGCTCAGTCATGTCCGACTCTTTGTGACCTCATAGACTGTAGCCCATGAGGCTCCTCTGTCCATGGGATTTCCCAGGCAAGAATACTGGATGGGTTGCCGTTTCCTTCTCCAGGGAAAACTGCCCTTGCTGCTGTCTCTACAGGCAGTGTGTCATTTCCTGGAGAGGCCCTTCTCTCTCACTAGGGGTGTGGATTTAACCATCCCACGGCACCCAGCTACTCTGGGCAGCCCCTCTCCCAGCATCCCTGCAAGACTTTTGCATGACCCCAAACAGAGCTGGTTTACTCTCTTCAGTTCAGTTCAGTTCAGTTCAGTTGCTCAGTCATGTCCAACTCTTTAAGACCCCATGAATCGCAGCACGCCAGGCCTCCCTGTCCATCACCATCTCCCAGAGTTCACTCAAACTCACATCCATCAAGTCGGTGATGCCATCCAGCCATCTCATCCTCTGTGGTCCCCTTCTCTTCCTGCCCCCAATCCCTCCCAGCATCAGAGTCTTTTCCAATGAGTCAACTCTTCGCATGAGGTGGCCAAAGTACTGGAGTTTCAGCTTTAGCATCATTCCTTCCAAAGAACACCCAGGGCTGATCTCCTTTAGAATGGACTGGTTGGATCTCCTTGCAGTCCAAGGGACTCTCAAGCGTCTTCTCCAACACTACAGTTCAAAAGCATCAATTCTTCAGCGCTCAGCTTTCTTCACAGTCCAACTCTCACATCCATACACGACCACTGGAAAAACCATAGCCTTAATTAGATGGACTTTTGTTGGCAAAGTAATGTCTCTGCTTTTCAATATGCCATCTAGGTTGGTCATAATTTTTCTTCCAAGGAGTAAGCGTCTTTTAATTTCATGGCTGCAGTCACCATCTGCAGTGATTTTGGAGCCCAGAAAAATAAAGTCTGACACTGTTTCCACTGTTTACTCTCTTGGAACCTTTAAAAGAAAAGCCTGTGTTGCCTTTCTTAAACTTTATTTAATAGAACCTCTTTTCTCTTAGACCTAGAACTACTTCAAGTCAGACCCGTGTCCAGAGACAAATTTTTTGATACTGTATGGCATCACTCCAAAGTCCTTATTCCATTCAGTACGCTTAGATGGCACCAGGATTGCACTGATGTATCTCAGTATTCCTCCTCACTACTCTGACACTCTCAGTGAAGTATTCTCTGTGTTTCTCCTTCATGTCTACCACCCCAAGCTCTTCCTGATGTGTTTGAACAGGTTTGGAGTCACTCTCTGGGCACCTCTTTTGGAGATCCTCATTAGACTTGCACGGGTTGCACCCTCAGAATCCTGGGGATTACGTGCTATTCATTACGTCATGCTCCCCTCCACAGATGGCAAGCCTCTCTCTCCAATCCTCTGATATAACAGGGACAGGGGCAAGGCTCAGGGAGGCCAGCCACTTTCCAGTTCTTGAAGTGAGCAGTTCTGCCATCTGCAAGGCATCATCTGCCTTTTAGCTTCTGACTGATATTCCAAGAGTGGATTTTAATCTATAAAACACTGCTCAGTTGAGGAGCAAACTTCTCTGAGAATCAATCACCTGGCTCCAAGTTCAGCAGTCTGGTGGTTTAAGTTAGTCCGTCAGGAATATTTATTGGGCGCAAGACTAGACTGGCTGCTACAGAGAGACAGGACAGAAATAGAAGACGGAGCGCCCTGGCCTCCCTTGCTCTTAGGAACCTTAGAAACGAAGATGGATACGTTTTTGCTGCCCTCAATTTTGGAGAATTAGTGCCAGTTCTTGAGGAGGGAGGTAATTTAGTGACATACGAAGCATGTCACCATGGATATTTAAGTTAATTTAGTTTGGGCATTCCGAATTTTCCAACATGAGTCATTTTTTAAACATTATAAATAACAGTTAGTCTTTGAAGGTGAATTGATTTGCCACCATTCTTGGAAAAATGTAGAAAGCCATCCAAAATGTGATATTTTACAACCCAATTTTTTCCTGCAATACTTTATCTTATGTAGAATACTTTTTTTCAGATGACTGACTCTTCTTTTTCAGTTTCTTTACAATATTACATAATGGAAATTTGTTTATATATGGTGACAAACTCTATTGTAATTTTTTAAAAAATAGTAAAGGCAATGTACAAAATATCAATTGGTGAAGTCTCATGGAAGAATGAAGGTGGGAAGTGGGGCTTAGAAGTCACACAGAGCTGGTAGAGTCCAGTCACACCACCTGCTTAATCAGGGGACTTTGAACTATGTTTCTTCAACCCTATAAACCTCAGTTTCTTATAGGTGAAATAGGGATAAAAGTATCTACATCTCATGAGACGCTAGTGAGGATTAAGTGAAAATCACAGTGCCTGGGTCATGATCAGTTCTCACTAACATTAGCTCTCTTCCCGTCTTTGTTAGAGTGATGGATTTGCGAATGTTTTCCTTCTGTTATCCCAACTTTCTACTAAAGAAGTATCTAATAAGGTGTATTTCCTTGAATTACAATAAGTAAGTTAGATAAATATACTTTAGATGTTCAAGATTAAATGGTGTTATGCATTTGGTTATTTTTCCAACCTTGTTATTCTAACTAAAAGCAATTAGGAACAGAAGGAAATGAAAAATGTGTTTAAAAAATAAGCTATATTAGCTGTTCTTTATCCCAAGTACTGACAGATTGTTGCAATGCTCTTGCCAATGTAGCATAATTTTACAAGAGGCACATTTCCAAATAATAGTAGTAATAGCTACTTATTGCAATGCGTGACTTAGCCAGGCCCAGGGCTGAAAGCTTTCATGCACGGTCTCATTTATTCCTCACAACTTTATGAGGTAGGTACTATTATCATTTATCATTTTATAAATGGGAAAGTTAACGAGAGTGTTTAAGTAGCTTTCCTTCTATGATTCAAGTACTAGTTGGCAGTGCTGGAATCCAAGCCTGAGTCTGTTCATTCCAAACCTCTGAGCTTAAACCACCAAATGGTATATCACTCTCCATCTTCAGTGGGTTACATTTTATTGGAACTTGAGCTAATGCAGTTTCATCTCCATCTGCTGCTCTTTACGTTTCTCAACCTCTGCACAAGTAAAGTCCAAACAGCTACATATTAGAGGAGAAAGAACACTGGCCTGGGGGTCTGACCTGTGGCTTCTAGCCCATCCTGTGCTACTCACTACCTGTCCTCCCTGTCCCTCCTTGGGGCAGTGACCTACCCTCCATGAGGCTACATTCCCTTGCCTTTAACTGGTAATCATGGTTCTTTCTCCACCAACTTGGAGAAAGGGCAAGTTGTTCCACACTGTCAATGGCCTCCAGCCAAAATCACCAGGAACACACTTCTGTGTTGAACAAGTTGAGTGTATTGCTCATCACAGTGAGAGAAAATGACACCAAAGGGCATTTCAATAAGAGAATGTGAGAAAGGATTATAGGGTGTGGGCTTTGGTTGGGTGATTTGAGGAGGGTGGGGTAGGCATGGGGGACTGAAGAGTCTACAGGAGCCAGAGTTTACTTTGGATTATCAGGGACAATTCTTTTTTTTTTTTTTAATTTTATTTTATTTTTAAACTTTACATAATTGTATTAGTTTTGCAAAATATCAAAATGAATCCGCCACAGGTATACATGTGTTCCCCATCCTGAACCCTCCTCCCTCCTCCCTCCCCATACCATCCCTCTGGGTCATCCCAGTGCACCAGCCCCAAGCATCCAGTATCGTGCATTGAACCTGGACTGGCAACTCGTTTCATACATGATATTTTACATGTTTCAATGCCCTTCTCCCAAATCTTCCCACCCTCTCCCTCTCCCACAGAGTCCATAAGTCTTATGGACTCTGTGGGAGGGACAATTCTATGATTAGGTAATAGATAATAAATCTTATCTATCCCAAGGGCAGACTGCTGCTAAGTTGCTTCAGTCGTGTCCAACTCTGTGCGACCCCATAGACAGCAGCCCATCAGGCTCCTCTGTCCCTGGGATTCTCCAGGCAAGAATAGTGGAGTGGGTTGCCATTTCCTTCTCCATGGCAGACTAGAGAGAGACTAAATAAAACTGTAATTGGTAAAGAATCAACAGTCATTTATATTATGCAGGGTGGGAAGAACATAGTACTTTCTGGTTTGTAAATGACCTTGTTTTTGTCTGTGCTTAGACAAAATTATGAAGTGGTTTTGGTTTGTCTCACTTCGTCATGAGTACAGAATGAGCTTGTCTGATGTTGAGGTTCTGTGAGGCTGATTGTGCCAACAGAACAACATGGCACCCATGGGGGTCCCAGGCCAGCTTCTGGCGGGTAGAGTGATGGGGCTGTTTTTCTCTTGCTCAAGACCAAAGGAGACAACATAAGCCAAAGGGACTTTGCCAATTGCAGAGCATCAGACAAACAGAAAACTCGAAGGAAAAATCAAGTCAGTGGTGCAGCACCTGGCTGGTATCAAAATCAGAAAAGTCCTCCTTTCATCTTCTTTTTTAAAAAGAAAATTATGTAGGCTTCCAACTGGGAAAAATCTCTCCTTTCAAACAAGACCTGCCCTGCCCTAGAGAGCTGAAGTACCACATTCACTCTATCTTATTTATGTCTTTCTCTAGGTCGGACTCATCTCGGGCACAGTCTTCGTGATTCTCGGATTGACTGTCCTGGCAGTGGGCTTTCTTGTGCCCCCCAAAATCGAAGCCTTTGGCGAGGCCAATTTCGTGGTGGTGGACACGCACGCTGTCCAGTTTAACGGAGCCCTTGACATGTGCAAGTTGGCGGGCGCCGTGCTTTTCTGCATCGGGGGCACATCCATGGCAGGGTGCCTGCTGATGTCGGTGTCCGCAAAAAGCTACTCCAAAGAAGAGAAATTCCTTCAGCAAAGGTTTAAAGAGCGAATCGCAGACATCAAGGCCCACACTCAGCCCATTACAAGAGCTCCGGGCCCAGGAGAAACAAAGATACCAGTCACTTTGTCCAGGGTTCACAATGTCCAGCCCTTAGCGGCAACCTGAAATCTTTTCCACCCAACCCTCCCCTCTCTAATTTACACCCAGTGTTGCAAGGGAGCAGGCCAGTTTGGGACATGACAAGGCTTTGGCGTTGATCTGCCCCAGAGCTGTGCTGGGCAGTGGGCAGAGTGGTGACTGAGCTCAGGCTCATTCCATTCAGTGGCCCTGGGGACGCTTGATGCAGTGGGTCAGTGTGGGCAAATGTACCCAGCTGCCTAAAGAGGTGCAGCTGGGTGCCCACCAGGAGTTCTCTGGACCTCCTCTCTCATACAGTGTGACTTTGTGACATTTTCCGTGTTCTTGGAAAGCGCTCAACAGTTCAGACCAGCCTACCAATGGCTAACGTGGTCCATTTTACTTTCTTGTGTTGTTTTTTCTAATTTTCTAGCCTTTCCCGTGTGGTGCTGCCTTCTATTCCTGGTCTCACTACATGTAAGATATTGTCGTGTGTGTTCATAGAAAAATCAAATTCCCTGATTTTGACCCCCAACCTTGGTCTTTTAGCTCTAACATAATATGAGTCCTTAAGATCAGAAACAAACTTCAGAATTCTCCATAAACCTTTCTTTCTTTGTTTTGTTTTCTCCAGTTTTTTCCACTTAAAGAGCTCAAATTGCCAAATTTAGAGTCTTGGGAAAGAAATTACTATTAGGAGAATCTATGCAGTGACCAAAAGCACTGAAGTAAAAGTCAAGAAATTTGAGTTCCTGTTACTAACTAGCTGCGTGATCTTGGGGAAAGCCCCTAACCTCCCAGGCCTCAGTTTCCCCGTCTGTAGAATGGGGGTCCTGGTCTGTGATGTCTCGTTTTGCCGTGTGTCGTTGTGTGTCCATGACCAAGGATGTTTACAGCGCTCCTGTGGTCTCGCCACAGTGGGATTCTTTCAGATCTGGACTCCCAGAAACTTGCCAAGTCAGGATCCTCATGCCACCTACTCCTAAATATCCAGCCCCAGCAGTTTATACAATGCTGTCATATTTTTATAGAGACAAAAGTAAGCCATCCTCCACTAAGAAACCCCCTGAGTAGATATAAACCTTAAGAGGGTTTTTTTTCTCGAAAAAGGCACTTTTTTCTCCTGTAAAGTGTTCATCTCATCCCTCTGCACTTCTGTTTAGTCTGTGGATTTAAATTAGACTGAGGAAAACAGAACACGTGAGCTTGAGACCCTCTCAGAACCTGTGCCACCTTCGAATTCTGTCTTTTTGTTTTTTCCTTCCTTCACTGGATAAATAAAACATGTGAACGAGCAGAACCCGAATTGCTTTGTCATTCCTTCGGTGCGGCTGTTTTGTCTCCAACGTGTGATTTTCCATTCTGAGGCTGAGTGAGCTCTGCAGGTCCCCTGGCGAAGTGGAAGAATAAACGAAGCAATTAGTGCTCTTGTGCACATGGTTTCTTTTGCATCATCCAGCATCAAACAGGCGGCAGATCAGCATCCTTCACAAGGATCGTTGGCCACATTTGGGAGAAACTGTTCTAGTTTACTTGGGTTCTTTCCTTCCTGTGGCAATGCCATTTTACTTGTGTTCTCAGAAGCCTCATTCAAGCTCCCAGGCACCTGTTCAAGGTAACACTGTGAGGTTTTCCATGTTGACTTCTATGATGTGTAGCAAGGAATCTTCAAGAATGAGACTTGACTTTTAAGAGCCTCCAGAATGAAAAATACATCCTTCTGATTCCAGTGCTTATATTGCCCACAAGTCTCTAGTGCTTGTGGGCAATATACCACTAAATTCTCCCAACTGGTGGAGGTTTCAGTATCTGCAGAACAGCTCATAGGTGTTGTTATGTGTATCCAAGAGTCAGATGCGACTTGAGCAACGTTCACTCACTGAGGAGGAACCAGGACCCTGCCCCCAAAGCTGCATTACTGGTTTTTTTTGACGGTTCCTCCCTCATCTCTGACCCATTAGAAGAATGTCCACAAGCTGATCACACCCTCTTTGAACCCTTACCATAAAACTTCTCACTACACCCCCACTCCCCATGCCAAGGTGGGATACACAGTTTTGAGGGCTTTAACCTGCTGTGGTCTCTTTTGCCTGGCAAAGCAATAAAGCTGTATCTTTTCTGCTTCACCCAAAACTCTGTCTCCGAGATTTAATTTGGTGTCAGGGTAGAGAGGCCGGATTCGGCTTTACATGCCACCTGTTAAACGGAATCCCTGTTGTTACTGGTGTTGTTTAGTCAGAAAGTCATGACTCTTGCGACCCCATGGACTGTAAGCCCGCCCAGCTCCTCTGTCCATGGGGTTTCCCAGGCAAGAATACTGGAGTGGGTTGCCATTTCCTTCTCCAAGTGATCTTCAGTAGGTTGCAGATTCCCTGAAGTCATTAATTGTCTTCCTTACTATGTGTACAGCACCTCAAGACGGAAAACTGACAACGAGAGATTGTGTAAGCAGCAATTCCATGTGCTTCCAAGGCCTCCTGTCATCCAGTCCAGCTCCTTTCTAGCTTTATTCTGGCATCTTCCCTGGAACCCTATGTTCTATCAGTAGCTATACTCAACCACTCTCCACTGTAAGTGTGCCTTCACTCACCAAGCTTATTTTACCAGAAATAACATCTGCCCAGTCTCTGACTGTTGAACCCTTCCTTCAAGACCACGTCAAGATACAACAGCAACACTGGGAAGAACTAATACATACTGAGTGGGAGGCACCATTGAAGCATTTTGTATAGAATTCATTTTATCCTCACAAAAACCATATGAGCTTGGGGCTATTATCATATGCCCATGATACAGGGGAAAAAATAGGCAAAGAGAGGATAACTTGTCCAAGGAGAACTAGTAAGTGACAGAGGCAGCCTGGCTCCAGACTGCATTTTCAGGCTGCATTTTCATCCAGTATTCTCTTCTGCCTCTAGAAATGTCACCTTCTCTATGCAGCTGTTCCTCCAGCTCTCTCTGTCTTTTGGCTCTCATTCTCTATTGTATGCATGCTCACATGCGCGCGCTCTCTCTCTCTCTCTCTCTCTCTCTCTGTCTCTCTGGCTTTCATTCTCTCTTTCTCTTTTACTCAGACTTAATGTCTCTTCCTCAAGTGCCAGCATTTTGTGCAAACACATTCTATGGCACTTATCTCTATTATAGCGATTTGTTTACATATCTGCTTATTCCATTAGAAGCTAGACTATTAGCTGCTTGGGTACAGGGAGTGTGTCTTAATGAGTGGTGAACCCTCCGAAGTGAATATATAAAAAGCTATGTGCTATTATATGGTCATTTAAAACAGTTACTGCATTTTTACTTAGAGCCAGGCATTGTGCTGGCCCTACAGAAAAAGAGATGATTAATAGGGGCACTAAAGTTTTTGCATATCTAATGTGTGTGTGTGTGTGTGTGTGTGTGTACAGAGGTGAAAATGGATTTTGGGAGAGGACTAAAAACTGACGGCATAGGCTTGGGTACCTATGAGTAGAACTCTCCTTGATCTAACATTTGGGTTGCTGGGAGCTTGGTCTAATGATTAGCTGGCCATTTGTTGTTGTCGTTGCTTAGTTGCTCAGTCATGTCCAACTCTTTGTGACCCCATGGACTTAGCCCATCAGGCTCTTCTGTCCATGGGATTTCCTAGGCAGGAATACTGGAGTGGGTTGCCATTTACTTCTCCAGGGGATCTTCCCAACCCGGGGATCAAAGCTGGTTATTACTACATTGCTGCTAAGCTGCTAAGTCACTTCAGTCATGTGACCCCATAGACGGCAGCCCACCAGGCTCCCCTGTCCCTGGGATTCTCCAGGCAAGAACACTGGAGTGCGTTGCCATTTCCTTCTCCAATTACTACATTACTTTAGTACAAAAGTATTACATTACTTTTGCTTCTAAAAGCAAAATTCTCCAGCCAACCAACCCTGCTCTTGGACACAGAGCTTCCAGTTATACTTTCCAATCCTGGGAGAGACAGATGGAAAAGATAGACCTGCCTAGTCATGAGCAAGTTAAGTTGTCTCCTGCAGTCCTGAATAAACAATCAGATCTTCATCCTTAAACATGAAAGTAAAATCAGAATCATCAGACACCTGAGGAAAAGCCAGCACCCTGAAAGAGTATATGGTGGTGGTGGTTTAGTCGCTCAGTCGTGTCCGACTCTTGTGACCTGATGAACTGTAGCCTGCCAGGCTCCTCTGTCCAGGGGATTCTCCAGGCAAGAATACTGGAGTGGGTCGCCATTTCCTTCTGAAAATTAGAGATTATAAAGCTACTAAAAATGAAACATAACACTGGAAAGAAGAGATGAAATTAAATGAGATGTAGAGAAAGTAAATTAAGCCCTCATCTTTCATTATAGGAAATCAATCATTAATGTATCAGTTAATAAATCAGTCAGTCAGTTCATTTGCTCAGTCGTGTCCAACTCTTTTCGACCCCATGAACCGCAGCATGCCAGGCCTCCCTGTCCATCACCAACTCCTGGAGTCCACCCAAACCCATGTCCATTGAGTCGATGATGCCATCCAACCATCTCATCCTCTGTCGTCCCCTTCTCCTCCTGCCTTCAATCAAGATGCTATAAATAAGTACACTATTTAGGGTCATGGAAGAAGCCACTAGAATAATTTCAAACAGGATACATTAAAAGCGGTTGCCTCTGAGAAAGATTGGGGGAGGCCAGGGGTAAGGTCAGACTCTATTGACTCACATAATGAAGACAAGATAGCCTCTATTCCTGCCGCTGTGGCCTTTGTATAGACTGTAAGCAAATCACTGTTGTGTTAGATGTTACAAAAAAGGAGTATCAAGGGATATATATTGTTTAAACAAAAGGATTTTTCCTAAATTAAGGTTGTGGGAATGCCTCACTGATGTAATGATATTTAATCTGTATCTTGAAATATAAGAAGTTAACTAAAGTGATCCTGGCCTAAGGAGGAATTTGTTCTTTTTGTGTTGGGGGTAGGAGTCTGTGAACTAAGGAAAGAGAAAAGAACTGTGTTCTAGATGAAACAGACCACATGCTCTGCACAGAGCATCTGGGATGCCAAGGCCACCCAGCTGCATACCCCCAACCTCCAACATGAACAACGCCCCCTAGAGTTGTGCAGCAGGCTGTACTGGATGATGAGAGTAAGCAGTGGTGCAGGTTTCCTACAGAAAACAAAGATCAGGCCAGAAGAGGCAAGAGCAGCTTGAGGATCGCAGAGGACAATTTAGAGCAGCCACTGTGGGGAAAGCAGTTGAGAGTCAATCAGAAGTGAGTAGGGACCTGATGGAGGAGATGACCAAAGCCCCAGTGCTGGGGGACTCTGGCTTCCTCTCAGTCTGCTGTCTCCAGCACATCACCAGCCTCAGAGTCTAGTCCAGAGGACTTGCCACCTTGCCACTTGCTCTGCCTTCTGGGAAATAAAAAATGCCAGTAAGAAATTCTGAGCTTGTCATGCCCCTGGATAAATCTACCATCTGCTCCAGGGGAGGGGTAAAAGAAGAAAGAATCGATTATGTTTGTTTTGTTAAAACAGTCTCTTCCAGAGTGAAGCTTCCCGGGTGGCTCAGTGGTAAAGAATCCGCCTGCCAATGCAGGAGACATGGGTTTGACCCTGTGTCAGGAAGATCCCCTGAAGAAGGAAATGGCAACCCACTCCAGTATTCTTACCTGGATAATTCCGTGGACAGAGGAGCCTGGCAGGCCCCAGTCCATGGGGTCATAAAGAAATGGACATGACTTAGCGACTAAACAGCAACACTTTCAGAGTCCTGCATGATGCCATGGGACTAAGAAATGAAACAATGCCCAGAAAATAAACAAAGCTTATATTAAGAGCTCTCTCTGTTGCAGAGAAACAGAAAGCAGAGCTTTCTCTGTGCAGTTCTTGCACATTGCAAGAATGTTGCAATATGACAACATTCTTACGCATTTTTGTATTTTATTTAATCTATTCTTGAAAGAATGTTAAGGTTGTCTACTATTACTTCCTCTGTTTTACAGATAAGAAAATCTAGGCTCAGAGAGATGAAGTAATTCACCCAAGAACAGGCAGACAGAAAGTGATCAAACTAGCATTTACTCCCAGGTAGGGGTTGCAGAGAGTTGGACAAGACTGAAGCAACTTAGCACACAAGAATGCACAGTGACTCAAAGATCTCCCTCCTTGTGGACAGATTCTTCTGAAAAGGATGAGAAAGTAGGTGCATCTCATCTCTGTTCAAAATGTCCCAGATTAAACACGCCCTTCATCACAGAGCTCTACACTTCTATAGAGCATAAAAAAAAAAAATGGGCAGGAAACATATACATACGTTACCACTACATGGAATTCAATCTAAACCTGTGCAAGGCAAGACTCCCTCTGAACTCAAGCACTAAGTTTATTTTTAAAATCCATCCAGATTGCTATTTCAGTTTTCCCAGAAATTTGGTAAAGGGCAAATCTGCGAATCTGTGAACTCATTGAGGTCAACACTTTGTCTTGCATTTCTCTCCAATATCTAGCACAATATCTGGTTCCCTTTAGAAACTCAATAAAAGTTTGCTGAAGCCAGGTGTTTTAGCTCCAAAAAAAAAAAAAAAAATTCTCTCCAATCTGACCTCCTGGTGACCTCCACCACTCCAGATGGCACTGGTAAGAATCATGGATCCCCAGCAGCACCTGACCGCCTTGCATGCTTTGCTCTGTCTGAAAGTGCATTTACCGGAACTCCCAAAGGTATCAGAGCCTTGAAACCCATGGGAGGCTTGTGCCTCTTTAACTGCGTGAGTAAAGCCCCACGCTAACCGAGGGCGCATGGGAGCCTACAGGTTCTGGACACAGGCTCTGGAGCCAGACCTCATCACTCCGTAGACTACAGAACTCTAGCCAAATCACTACAAATCCCCATGCCTCGGTTCCCTCCACTATCAAGAATGACAAGAGCATGCATCTACAAATGTTGTTGTTGAGGATTAAATGAGTTAACACAGCTAAAGTGACTCAGAACAGTGACTTACACAGAGCCGATGCTGCTGCTAAGTCGCTTCAGTCGTGTCCAACGCTGTGTGACCCCATAGACGGCAGCCCACTAGGCTCCTCTGTCCCTGGGATTCTCCAGGCAAGAACACTGGAGTGGGTTGCCATTTCCTTCTCCAATGCATGAAAGTGAAAATTGAAAGTGAAGTTGCTCAGTCATGTCCGACTCTTAGCGACCCCATGGACTGCAGCCTACCAGGCTCCTCCATCCATGGGATTTTCCAGGCAAGAGTACTGGAGTGGGGTGCCATTGCCTTCTCCGCAGAGCTAGCACTTCATAAAAGCTAGCTGTTATTCATGGGGTGTGGCTCATTTAAAATGCCCCGTTGAAGGCTCCAAGGAAAGGCAGAAGGCTCCTCTCCACACATTTGCAGACACCTCTCCAGTCACCCCTTCTGTCCAACTGAAGTGATTTGGAATGTGCCAGACAGGGCACTGACCTTTTCAACATCAAGTTTAATTAAGGCTGGTGAGGAGCTAACATGAAATGTTTCATGTCTTTCCATGTAGTTCAGTGAGAAAGATTTATTAACTCATTAAAATCTCTTGTTAGTTCTTTTCAGCTGCTCAGAGTGACTGCTCTTTCCAGCCAGCCACTTCTCCCAGTGAAGACCAAGAATAGAATCTGACCATGCTGACTTCCTAGGCTGGCATTTGCGTCTCTAGACCATGTTACTCCAACAGAAGGATCAAAAGTTTAAGCAAGCGTGGAGCTTTATTAAAACTCACCTGCCTCTAGTGACGGCAGAAGGCTGTGGATGTTTCAAGGTGAGGCCGTCAGGCTAGAACCTTCTCCTACTTCTCCTTGCTATGGGGTGTTGCTGGTGTTTGAGGAATCCAGTGCCAGGGAGATTGGGTTCCTGGGATGTGCTGACCTTGCTGCCTGAAGACCAACTGTCTGAGCCCATTAAACTCAAGCTAATTTACCCACCTCTGCATTTAGCCCATCAGACTGTGTCCAGTTCTAAAACGACCTCAGCTGCTTCCCTAGCTGCCTCACCCTATCTCTTCAATCAAGTTGCAGATGTCTCCTGTTATTTTGTTTTTGAAAGCAGCAGAAATTCTCCTCAATATACAATTCCCCAAATTTCTTTCTCACCCCCATTCCCACCAGAGCTTCCCTTGTGGCTCAGCTGGTAAAGAATCCGCCTGCAATGCAGGAGACCTGGGTTTGATCCCTGGGTTGGGAAGATCCCCTGGAGAAGGGAATGGCTACCTACTCCAGTTATTCTGGAGAATTCCATGGACTGTATAGTCCATGGGGTCACAAAGAGTCAGATACGACTCAACAAATTTCACTTCACTTCACTTCCCATCCTGAAAATTGTGCTTAACTCTAGTGGGCAATAATAAATCTGCATTTGCCTTGTTTGTCAAGGTATGCTTCCTCTCTGTTCTTTCTAGTGTTCTCTGGTTAGATTCAGTTCAGTTCAGTCACTTAAGTCATGTCTGACTTTTTGCAACCCTGTGGACTGCAGCACACCAGGCTTCCCTGTCCATCACCAACTCCCAGAGTTTACTCAAACTCATGTCCATTGAATCGGTGATGCCATCCAACCATCTCATCCTCTGTTGTCCCCTTCTCCCACCTTCAATCTTTCCCAGAATCAGGGTCTTTTCCAATGAGTCAGTTCTTCGCATCAGGTGGCCAAAATATTGGAGTTTCAGCTTCAGCATCAGTCCTTCCAATGAATATTCAGGACTGATTTCCTTTAAGATGGACTGGTTGGATCTCCTTGCAGTCCAAGGGACTCTCAAGAGTCTCCTCCAACACCACAGTTCAAAAGCATCAATTCTTTGGCACTCAGCTTTCTTTATAGTCCAACTCTCACATCCATACATGACTACTGGAAAAACTATAGCTTTGACTAGACAGACTTTTGTTGGCAAAATAATGTCTCTGCTTTTTAATATGCTGTCTAGGTTGATCATAACTTTTCTTCCAAGGAACAAATGTTTTCTAATTTCATGGCTGCAGTCACCATCTGCAGTGATTTTAGGTTAATAAGGTGAGCTGAGAAGGGAAGAATCCAGACCCTTTTTTTTTACTAGTTGTGTGACTTTTAGTAAATTATTTAATTCATGTCTCTCACACTTTGACGATGGCATAGAAGTCATAATGGTACCTTCCTCATATGGCTGTTGTATTAAATTTTTGAAAAACCAATTAAAGGTGCTTAGAAAGACTGCTTATCAAAGTTAAGTATCAGGTTTTAATACTATCAGGTTTGTTGTTGCAGTTTTGTTGCAGTTGTTATTGTTACAAGCTGCTGGTGGGCAGGGGTCCAATCGCTCACTCATAGGGCCAAGGAGAGATAGATATTTAATAAGCTTCTTTGGATAATGGCTATTGATGAGGATAAGAAAGGGGAGAAAAATGCCAAAAAAAGGTCTGGGTTTTTAATAAACTAAAGTAGGCAAAAATGATTTCCCTAGCAACCAAATTTCTGAATGCATTTCCACCATCGTCTCTAGCTTCCTATTTATTATGACAATTTCCTGCTTTCAAATATTGAACACTAAACAGGAAATTAGTTAGAGGACGATGGTCTCCAGCCAAGGAGAGGAAAGCAATTTCCGTGGCAGAAGTAACCAGACACTCTTGCTAAGACATTTTCTTCAGAAAATGGATATAATGAACATGGACCTTGAAATAATCTCAGTGGACTTAAAAGTTTCACTCCTAGAAATGAAGGGCAAAGTTCCACTTCACCTGAATAGCCCAACTCGTCATCATGATTATGTTTTAATTTCTAACTGGAGATTGCCGTTCAGAAATCCAGAGAAGGATCTGATGCTGCAGTTGGGACGTGTGTGGGCCCCTGGTGACGCCCTCATTGTGTCGGGGTCACTTATATGTACAGGAGCAGAGAGGCTAGGATGGAGCCTGGAGGCACAGTTACCTATTTAGGGTCTTTGGACACTTTAATCACTAGAAATTGGTAACAGGCCAGATGAATTCAGGCAAGGCTTTATCTGGACTCCTGCCACAGCACAACAGAGCAAAAACAAGTAAGGAGGGAGGGCTGGTCCCTTCAATGGAGTGCAGATAAAGGCAGATTGGAGGGTCAGGCTGGAGGGATGGCTTAGATGGTCTGCCCACCCATTTGGTGGTGCTGTGTACAAGGATCATGCACAGAACCCAAGGTTTTTTACCTTTTTGTACCTTCCTGTTCATCAGATCAGATCAGCTCAGATCAGTCACTCAGTCGTATCCAACTCTTTGCAACCCCATGAATCGCAGCACGCCAGGCCTCCCTGTCCATCACCAACTCCGGGAGTTCACGGAGACTCACGTCCATCGAGTCAGTGATGCCATCCAGCCATCTCATCCTCTGTCGTCCCCTTCTCCTCTTGCCCCCAATCCCTCCCAGCATCAGAGTCTTTTCCAATGAGTCAACTCTTTGCATGAGGTGGCCAAAGTACTGGAGTTTCAGCTTTAGCATCATTCCTTCCAAAGAAATCCCAGGGCTGATCTCCTTCAGAATGGACTGGTTGGACCTCCTTGTTCATAATTTGCCCCAACTGCCCATGCTTGCCATTATTTTTAGGCTCTAATAGTTTCCTTGTATTTTGTTGATCAATGTTCCATTTAAAGTATTCTCCCTGTGATTAACCATTACACAATTAAAACAAAACTCCTTAAGCAACACCATAATTTACATCTATATCTGTATTTGTATATACTAAACATCTATGGCTCAACAGGTAAAGAATCCACCTGTAATGCAGGAAACACAGGCAATGTGGGTTCAATTCCTGGGTTGGGAAGATCCCTTGGAGAAGGAAATGGCAACCTACTCCAGTATTCTCGCTTGGAAAACCCCATGGACAAAGGAGTCTGGCGGTCTACAGTCCATAGGGTCACAAAGAGTCAGACGTGACTGAAAGACTAAGTATGCAAGGATAAATAAACATTTCATTAATGATGAAGATGATAAGTTTTAAAATGTCACACTAATGTGATATCCATACCAGTATCTAGTTACTCACTAGTGTTTCATAGGAAGTCTACCACTCTGGTCATTTCACAGATAACCACATTCACGTAACAAAAAGTTTCCAATATGCATCCTGTGGTTATTTCACTTGGGCTCATGAGTTGGAATTAACTAAGGCTCTAGTGAGAGAGTGAGTGAAAGTTGCTCAGTCATATCTGACTCTTAGTGACCCCATGGACTATACAGCCCATGGAATTCTCCAGGCCAGAATATTGGAGGGGTAGCCTTTTCCTTCTGCAGGGGATCTTCCCAACCCAGGGATCAAACCCAGGTCTCCTGCATTGCAGGCGGATTCTTTACATGCTGAGCCACAAGGGAAGCCCCAACTAAGGCTCTAAGGTAAATACAAAGATGAAACCCCTGAATTTTACATATAAACAGCTTCTGTTATCACTGTTGTTGTTTAGTCACTAAGTCTTATACAACTCTTTTACAACCCTATGGACTGTAGCCCACCAAGGCTCCTCTGTCCGTGGGATTTCCCAGGCAAGAATACTAGAGTGGGTTGCCATTTCCTTCTCCAGGGGATCTTCCCCACCCAGGCATCGAAACTTCGTCTCCTATATTGCAGGTGGGTTCTTTACCACCAAGCCACCAGGGAAGCGTAATCAATGTAAATCTTCCCAAAATTAATGCCAAGCAGTTTGATCCACCCCACTCTCATCCATACAGATACACACTAGCACCACCGTCCATGCCATCTCAAGATACAACATCCTGAAAGTAATCAGCAACTTTAGTAATAGTCAAAAGTTGTGAACCTAGCTGATCCAAGCTAATCTATGTACAGCAAGACTGAAAATATGAGCTTTGGAAAGTATTTTTGTCAATAATGGAAAAGTACCAATAGAGAAATCAATTCTGGCTCAAAGACAGATAGTAAAGATGTAGTAAGAAGCCAGGGAAAGTTGGCAGGAGTTTCAAAAGCAGCAGCCAAAATCCAAGTTAGAAAGCTAATAATCCTAATATCTAACAGCTGTGGAATGGTTACTCTCTGCTGACTACTGTACGTGGGATCTTTCCGTATGGCCTCCCAGGTCAACAAGGTAGATGCTATTCTTTTCTCTTTTACATAGATAAGCAAACAGGCTCCCAGAAGTTGAAAACGTTGTCTAGTAAGTGTTCACATAGTAAATGTTGTCACATAGTAAGTTGCTGCTGCTGCTGCTAAGTAGCTTCAGTCGTGTCCAACTCTGTGCGACCCCATAGACAGCAGCCCACCAGGCTCCCTAAGTGTTCAAAGACAAAATTCACACCAGATCTGCTTGGTGCTGAAGCCGTGTTTAAGCTCTAGGGACAGTTGAAGTGACCCAGAAGAAGGGAGTAGAAGAGGCAGCACACGGAGGACAAGCCCTGCTCATCCGAGTCCTCCGTGGATGAGGTATTCCGGTTCAGCAGCACACCAAGAGCCAAGGCCATATGTGTCCACCCATGGCATCTGTGTCTCACATGAAGTAAAGAATCCAAAGATGGTTCTGTACCAACTCCTGGGGTCCTTGTTCTTCCCCACCAAGGACCTGACAATGCCCCAGGGCACTTGCCTAGGCTTTGAGTTCTTTGTCTTAGGTTATGCCCCACTAGGTGCAGAACCCAAGATGGAGATTTTCATATGCTTTGTTGAGGGAAGTTTCTTAGAATAAGATGAATGGTGAAAACAGGCGAGGGCAGAGAGGAAAGGAGAGCAAAGATATATATCAGCTAAAAAGTAGGTTGATTCCACAGGGAGTTCTGGAGCACAGACTGCACCACAGAGTTAGTCCCACCTTGAGAGAGAGGGTGGCCATCTTTTCCACCCATGTCAGTCCGTCATTGACTATAAGTCACCAGGAGGAGGATATAACCTCCCGGAAAAGGCAGCTTCTGTTTGGCTGAGGGGAATTCTCTGCAAAGTCAGCACTCATAGCATTTGGTGGACAGGTGCCTTGGCCAAGGAAAATGGGGTCTGGATGGGGCACCAACAGTGTCTCCTATACATACCCGGTTACCCATGAGTCAATGAAGAAACAGAGAAAATTACAAAAAAAAAACCTATTTAGAGCCAAATAACAACAGCAACAACAAAAAAAGGATTGTCTATCAAAACTTGTAGTTATAGCTAATGTGATACATACTGGTTCATTTATAGCCTCAAAAACATATGTTAGAAATGAATAAAGCCAAAATATATTAGAAAGGCATTCAACTTGAGTTACAGAAAACACAGAGAAAGTAGAAGGAAAGAAATATTAGTGATAAGAAAAGAGAGCAATAATGAAATAGAAAAATAGTGCAGAGGATCAAAAATTCTATATTTTAAAAACATGAATAAAAAGAAATAACCAGTATTATTGAACAAAAAAGAGAAAAGCACATATAAACCATATTAGAAATGAAAAAACAGAGAATATGACTAGATTTACACAAGTTGTTTTAAAAGTTCTAAAATAAGACTATAAATAGTTTTGGCATATAAAGTTGAAAACATGAAAGAAATGAACAACTTTCTAGATAAATATAAACTGCCAATTTGATTCAATAAACAGAGGACCTAAACAGACATATAACCTTAAAAGAAATTGAGTTTTTTAAAAAACTACTTCAAACATACAAACACAACCCCAGGCTGAAAGATTTTACAGGTAATCAAATCCTCAAGAAAGATATCACCCATACCTACAATTGCTTCAGTGAGTAGAAATGGAGGAAAAGCTTTCTTCCTCATTTGATGAACAACTATAATAATACTAAAACCAGGAAGAGGTCAAATAAGAAACAATAAAAATAGATCACTTCCATTTACAAACACAGATATAAAAGCTCTAAATATTAACAAAGCAAGTTCAACAACATGTAAAAATGAATTCTACATACTACCAATTATTACTGTTTGTCCTAAGAATGTAAGAATGGCTTATTAGGGGGTAATTAATGAAGTTCATAACATTTAACAAACTAAAGAAGAAAAATAATGAAAATCTTAAAGGATGAAGAGTCTTATAAAATTCATTCATAGTTCATTCTTTCAGTTTTCAAATAAAACACCTCTTAGAAAACTAGGAGTTAAAGAGAAATTTACCTTGATATAAGGTATCTACTAAAAAATAAGCAAATACTAGAAGAATTCCCTTAACATCAGGAGAAGACAAAATTAACTACTATTGCTGCTTCCATTGAAGAAATGCTAGAGGTTCTAGTTAGTTGAATAAAGTAAAAAAAGATGATGTTTAAGACTGTAACAGAAGAAAACAAATGTTACTATTGCAGATGGTATCGTAATCTTCATGAAAGTCCTGCAGAAACTAACAAACCACCTCTAATAAAAAAGTTCAGCATGGTGCTGAATACAAAATCAATACACAGAAATCAGTGACATCTCTAGATACCATTAATTTTTAAAAACTGGAAAACAATCGTTTAAGTTATTCCATTCACAATAGCCACAGAACTGTAAGATAACTGTAAGACGGCTTCCCTGGTGCCTCCGTGGTAAAGAATCTGCCTGTCAATGCAGGAGATGCGAGGTTCAATCTTTGGGTCAGGAAGATCCCCTGGAAAAGGAAACAGCAACCCACTCCAGTATTCTATAGCCTGGGAAATTCTATGGACAGAGGAACCTGGTGGGCTACAGTCCATGGGGTCACAAAGAGTCAGACACGATTTAGTGACTAAGTAACAACAATAAATAAGATGACTGGGGGTAAACATATTAAAAGATGTTCAAGACCTTTACAAATGTTTGGAAGGAATTTTTTAAACACTTAGGTAAATGGATGTTTAAAATTATAGATAGGATACCTCAATGTTATAAAGAGCTATGCAGGTCAAATCAAAATTTCAACAGGGTTTTTCACAGAACCTGACAAGTTGATTCTATAAGGACCAAGAAATTTTTTAATTGCGTAGGCAGAATCACTCAATCAGACATCACTTCTTTTTATAAAGCTACAGTCAGTAATTTTAAAAGTGAAGTTTTGGCATAGGGAGCCCAATAAAACAGAATGGAAGCAGACCATCAGACCAGAGAATCTGTGGGAAAACCACCCTCTACGGTTGCCCTCGTGGGCTTCCCAGGTGGCCCTAGTGGTAAAGAATCTGCCTGCCAATGCAGGAAACAAAAGAGACGCAGGTTTGATCCCTGGGTTGGGAAGATCCCCTGGAGAAGGAAATAGCACCCCACTCCAGTATTCTTGCCTGGAGAATCCCATGGACAGAGGAGTTTGGTGGGCTACAGTCCATGGGATCACAAAGAGTCAGACACGACCTAGGTGACTTAGCACCCTGTACGGGCCATTTGTCATGAACAGTGTTTCCTGCATCTATGAATACAAGAACTAGATACGCTTCACAAGGAGAGCTGGATACCTGCAGGCTTGGTCATTCCCATCCCAAGAGATCACATCTAATAGTTCTAAAAGAGGGAAGGAATAAAACATGGAGCAGCACATGCCCTTTTATATTGAATACTGTCATAAATATTTTGGGCTTGCTTATTTTCTAATTTTTCATTAGACAAAAACCCTGCCTTTTGATACTTTAGATAAGACATGTTTTCTATTGCATCTCACACTGTCAGCCATCCTAAGATAAAATAAAGTAATAATTACCACACTGGTGAAGCAGCAGCATCAGATTAAATCTGAGGAGCCTGACCCCACACGGCTCCCTTTGGATCCTCTTCTCTATAGTCACAGCCTCTAATCTAATACCCTTCTAAGGAAGGGCACTCATTAGCGGAAGACAAAAACTTCACGTTATCTTGAGTATAAAATAAACAGAATTTGTCAAAAAAAAACCTTTTAAATTAGTATCTTCTTTTGTATATTCACTGACTCCCCCACCAAAAAAAATCCTATTACGTAATTTAGGACTCAACAAAGAGAAGGGATGTGTCTTGGCCTGCTCAGCCTCCATAACAAAATATCACAGACGGAGTGGCTTAAATAAAAATTATTTTTTTATAGTTCCAAAGCTCAAATTCCACAGTCTAGGTGCTGGTAGATTTCGTCTCTAGTGAGGCCTCTCTTCTTGGCTGGTAGATGGTGACCTTCCTGCTGTGTTCTCACAGAGCCTTTCCTCTGCATGTGTCCAGAAAGAGAGTGTGTGTGTGTGTGTGTGTGTGTGTGCTTAGTCGCTCAGTCGTATCCGACTTCTTGCGACCCCATAGACTGTAGCCTGCCAGGCTCCATGGGGTTCTCCAGGCAAGAACACTGGAGTGGGTTGCCATTTCCTTCTCCACAGAAAGAGAGTAAGCTCTTCTAGAGCCTCTTCCTCTTCTTATAAGGACAGACAGACAAAACCCCACCCTTATGACCTCATCTAACCCCAACTGCCTCTATAAAGGCCCTCTCTCCAAATACAGTCACATTGTGGGTTGGAGGCTTCAATCTGCAAATCTGGAGGGATGTAACTTAGTCCATAGCAGGACAGTCCTCCAATCTTGGTCCAAAAACATCCCTAAAACACGTGAGAACTTGGGGTAGATCCCACTACAAATTAATGAGGGGAAAATAGCATGTTCAATCAATGGTATTAGTGCAATAGGGGTGGGGCTGGCCCACAGCCATTAGTGACTGTTAGTGCTGGACCAGATACCGTGAGAACCTGGGTGGGAGGACAGTTAGGGTGAGACCCAGAGTGCAGTTAGAGAGCCACTTTGTCAACGGTCAGCCTGACAGTGGTCCTCGTGGCAGAGAGTGCAGTGTAAGTCGGATCAAAGCCTTCTCCCCGGGGGTCTCCAGGCCCTTGGTCCTTGAGTGAGCTAGTGGCCTGGGGACAGGGTGGGAACTGTGTCCCACAGATTGCTGAGAGAAATTTTGAGGAGAAGAAAGAGAAGTCAGAATATTAGCAACCAGAGTCAGGAGAAGGTCAGGACAGTCACCAGAGTTCTCTGAATCCAAAAAGAACAAATACAATGAAACCAAGAGGAGTGTCTCATTGAATTTTAAACTTGAAGTGTATTTTTTTTTTTGCAATTCAAAATCATTTTTCTTATTACTAAACCCATAATAAATGGAAACAGAAGTGTAGGCCATATCCAAATTATTTGTCTCGTTAATGAAAGATCGAGTTTGTGAGGGCATTTGAGAGACCTGGACAACGATCTAAGAGATTACAGTTCCATTCTGAGGGGAAAAAAAAATACTTAGAAACCTGCAGGAAAGCTGTATATTTATTTTCATAAATAAGAATTTTATAGCCAATGCATGCTAACCATTTTACAATCCCTTGTAGAGACTACAGTCCTTGTTGGTTGTGGGAAGTTTCTAGTGACAATTAGTCATATGGTCTAAAGAGATTTGACTTTGGCAATCTAGATGCCTCCTCCATTGCCCAGGTTTGCCCTTGAAATAACAAAGATACAGAGAGGTCAACTGCATATTGACAGCTGACAGGTACATTAATGTGCTCTCAGTTATGGTACCTGAATCACACACGTTGTTATTACGCATCAAGAAGGCAAAATGCGTACATGCTTGCTTTTGTTTTTCAAGCACAAAAGGAAAAAAACAATTTTAACTCAATAGAATGAAGGCAGTGAAAACTGAAGCAGAATTTTAACCAATCTCTTTGTAAAACTGTGAATTTATTCCTATAGCTCTAGCTACAAAAATGTGAGTAACTTTCTCTGTTTTAAAGATGTGTTTATTTATCGTAGCAAACATTCTGAACCTGTGTTTCTCTAATAACATTTCATAAAAGAAAAAAACAATTAAAAAAAAAATTCCTCAAATTTTTATCAGCTAAACAACATGTATATGAAGCTATAAAAAAATTTGTTTACATAATGAGGTTTAATACCTATGCCGAATAGAAACAGAAGTATCTCTTAATGCGCTGAATTTCCACATGGTTCAAATGAAAAGTTACTATTATGCTTGTGAAAAATATCATATACAAAATTAATACATGAAATATTAGCAACACATTATAAACAAACAACTATTCAAACACATTTTAATTATATAAAACACAGATCTATTTGCTAAAAATAATGCAGCAAACTTATATTTTAGAGTGAGAAAAAATACAGCAAACATATTTTAGAGTGAGCACTGATACAGAAATAAAAACCTAAATGCTCATAATTTGATCAAAACATAAATAATTCTCCTTACAAAGAGGAGTTCTAAACATAAATCATACAAAAATGATGAGCTCAACTTAATTTTTACATAAAACTTCAATAATCACCCATTATCTTTGGACATATTAAGGATTTAAGACAAAGGAAAAATATTGAAGCAAAAAAATAGGTTTTCTGCAATCTTCTTCTAATATTGACTACTATCATTTCTGCTTCCCATATGCCATTACATTTATGACAATAATGTAAACCTTCAATTAAAATACATGGTTTAAGCAGATGAAACTACGGAGAACTCATTTGGTCCCATTCATAGATTAAAGCTAAGTCATTGTTGGCTCAAGTCAATGAACCTGCATTAGTCATCTCCTGATTTTATAAATGCTTTATTATTATCAAGACATTTTTTTAATTCTTTCCTAATTCCCCATATCCTACAGGACATTATGTCTCTTCAAAAACAGTATTTTTCTTCCTCATCAACATGTGGGGGCACATATTTGTTCTCCATCCAAGTCACTTAGACTTCATGGTAAGAAATATACAAATTTCATGTAGTAAGAACAAAATCAGACCCATCCAAATACCAGGATATTTTCTGAAAAGCAAAAATCATACACTATTTACAAAAATGATATTTAATAATGAAGAATTGTACATGCTTGTCACCTCAGAAAAGCAGACTAACCTTAAAAAAAACAAAAAAAAAAAAACAAAAAAAAAACTCTTCCATTTCAGGATATATCACTCATACAAGGAACCTAAAAATCTTCTGCACTAAATTTGAAAATTAGATAAACTAATAGATTAATAAGTCAGACTTTTATTCTATTTGTAGTGAACTTGGCTACTTGATGCCAGAGTCCTCTCTAGATGTTCACGGAAATCACACACACATTAACAAGCAGTAATGACTTTTCACAGATCCTGTGTTGGCAGGACATATTCTGCACCTAAAGTTTTTGGTACTTAAGACTGATGACTGAAGAACTGTACTGTAGTTAATTTGAGAAAATAAGGTTATATAGATACATATCTCACCCTTCCCTAGAATTTTCCATTAAAATGCTGGTAGATTTTTACTTTGAGAAGAATTTAAAATATCCTGTAGTCTTTGGGAACCAACTTTTAAAGCACCATGATATAATCATTTCTTAGCCTTTCCTAACAGTTTATATCCATTGCTTCTCTCAAGAGCCTTATTGCATTAATCATGCTGTGCCTGAGGAAGTCTTTTTCAACATTTTAAAGTGTGTGAGTGTCTGTTATGTGTCTATGTGTATCTATGCGGTCTATTTCTGTTCAGATTGGCAACACTTCAGATGTGAAGCTTTCTGCTTAGCAATTAATCTACTTTCTAAATTTTTGCCTTGGCTCCTTGTTGAGCAAAAAATGAAAGGATAGAGCTGATCCTTTAGCAGAGTCAGTTAACAAAATAAAGAAGACTTCCTGTTGTTCAATGGTCACAATTTTAACTGGGTGAATTTGCTTTATCCTTTGGGTAGAAGATAGGGTATTCAGTGAAATTTTGGGGGATGTTGGTTTATGAACTGTAAACTAGAAGAGTTAACATAAGTTCATATTAGTATGGCTTCACAGTTGTGAGCCTACGGAGAGATCTAACTGACTCCAAGTCATATATATATATATTTATATTTATATGGGTCTACGCTTATAGACGACAACAAGAATTAACACAGAATAAAACGGAAGGCACAAGAGGGTATTAATCTCTTCCTATGAGTCTGGCTTTCTAATACCGCCCCTCTAAAAATGTCTTAAATAAAAAGTCATCCTATGATCATAGAGAAATATAATGAGTAAAAAGTTATCTCATGGCCAGAGTATCTTGTTTTATATGAGAAATTCATGGATGCTCAAATGCTATTTAAATGGAAGCTAAACAAGATAAACTGTCCTTTGCATGAAAAATGACTTTAGTTCAACTGGATGGACATGAGTTCGAGTAAGTTGGTGGTGGACAGGGAAGCCTGGCGTGCTGCAGTCCATGGGGTGGCAAAGAGTCGGACATGACTGCAACTGAACTGAACTGAAAAATCTTCCTTACTCTTACTGTGTAACTCCCAGTGTTCCATTTCAACTAACAAACCCATTATTGACAAGTGTGTTAAATGCAATTAAATTTAAGAAAGGCATTTGATTAAAACGATGAAAAATAAAATTAAAACTGAAAACTATCACAAGAAGTAACAGATCAAAACATTCTATGACTGGTCACCACATAAAAGCGCCGTCGGTTTTTCATAGAACTCTTTATAAAACAATACCTGAAGCCTAACCAAGATCTTTTCTGCTCACTCACATAAATGGTCTCCAAACCAGTCAGTGAGTCTCAATTTGTGGAGCTAATCTTCCACGGAGGCCACCATTCCCAAAAGAAAACTATCGTTTGGGAGGTGAACTAATTTGCATCATTTGTGTTAAAGTCATCTCCAAAATGACCGTTTACAGAAATCATCTGTTAATGATTTCTTCTTTGGTAAGACATTTTTTTTCTTTTTTTTTTTTCTTAGTAACATATGCTTGCAAAGTGTTTTAAAGTCATTAGTGATTGTTCATTCCTCAAGTTAGGTCACAATTATATCTTATAGATAGGTGGTGAAATATGCACATACAAGTATTACATCCCAATGTTAAAACTTTCTGCCACAGTTATTGTAGCCTATCACTTTCTTAAGTATATTTAAATACCAAAAGTTGTGTTTCATTTAAAGTGACATTGTGCTTCACTAAGATGACTCTTAAAAAGTTCCTCCAAACCTAAATGTTAGGTGTGTTTGTGTGTGTGTGTGTGTGTATATTAGTCGTTCAGTCATGTCTTACTTTGCAACCCCATGGACTGTAGCCTGGCAGGCTCCTCTATCCATGGGATTCTCCAGGCAAGAATACTGGAGTGGATTGCCATTCCCTTCTCCAAAATGTTAAGTATGATGAAGCAAAGAACAGGAAAAAATGAGAGACAATACCTTTATTGAAGAAGGAAGAGACAGATAAAATCCTCATTAAAGAAAGAAGAATCACCTTGATAATTAGTTATAATTTCTTATATGCAATCTTTTATTTTTATAAACTATTTGAAATCATTAACTCCAGACCCAGTAATAGTGTAGGAATTTAACATTAAAAAACAAAGTAGCCTATTGCCCTAGCAACAAAGGTTATTAAGATGATTGCCTATCACCTGCAAAGCTTTATACTGTCTCACTTGAAAAAGTAAACCTACTAGTAGAAAGAACAATCTAGAGTTTATATTAGAAATATAGTACCCCATTTATAATTCATGCTCCTAAATTAATATACCTGTATATCAGTATCTCTTTCCAATACTATTATAGTCACTGCATATACTTCCTATTTATGGAAAATATTAAAATAGCTTTTAAGAAAAATATATCAGTTTTCTATAATATTATTGAGCGCTTTATATAACTTTACTTTAATTCCAAGTGATTGGTTATGAAACCTGGAGGGGGGGGTAAATCTTTCAAAATCATCATTAATAATGAATTTGACGAAAGCATAAGAAGTTAAAATTGCAAATTTATACATAACTAACAAAAAATATTCTTTAATATGAGAAAACATATTATTTCTATATTTAAGGAAGAACTACATCATCGCTTAAAAATTCAAAACTAACGTGACCTTTTTTCCCCACATATACCTGATGAGGCAATCTGGTTTAATTTAATTAACCCTAGAACTGTAATCAGGAACTGGTTTCATTATGACACGTTTTAAACTTTTTTCAACAATTTCTATCCTATAGCTTCAAATTATAGAGAAAAGAATCTCCTTAAAAGTCTAAATATAAGTGACCATGAAAAGAAGTATTTGCTGATGCCCCTAAGGGAAAAAATATGACAGGGTAGTTCTAATAAAAAATAACATAAAAAGCAAGAGAAACTGAGGTGTGACAAAATCTTATAGCCTAGGTTTTTTTCCTACTACACAACCTTGCTCTTTTTGTTAAAAAAAAAAAAAAACTGTTTGGAGAAAATTCAATCTTTGGAATACCCAATATTGAGTTTTCTAAATATAATAATATGAAGAGAGGAGTATTATTGGTAATGGTAGACTGGATCAGCTAAAATCCATAGGATACCAGAATCTGTAAACCACCCAGACAGGCTCAGTGATATAATTAGGTGTTCCTTTCTGTAATTCCTTCCTGAGTGTGTGTCATTAAAGCCGGAGGATTAAAATCTGCAGTACTTAAGGGAGGGGCATGACAATATTGTCGAGGAATACATTGAGTGAATACTTCCTCCTTCCAAAATGAATACCTTGCATTATCCTTTTAGTTCTTTTAAGGTGGATTTTGGCTAAGGAGGAAGAAAGAAAGGAATGTCAACAGGACACAGAAACATTTCAGTCTATTGCCATCTTCAAATTATCTCTGAAACTAAGTTGCAATGAGTTTATTCAAGAGTTTATTGCTTTAAAAAAAATAGTACATGCTTTCCTATTATCATTTTTTTAAATTCTATGCCCTCTTAGATAAGTGCTTTAGCATCGGCTGCCATCCAATAATCTCTCTTCTCAAGAACAGGTGTGGTCCTGTGTTTTTTCATCTTTACAAAGACAAGTGGCTAACTGTCTTCCCGTGCAAAATCCCCTCTATTACGCTTAATTTTTCTACATGACTTTTAAAAACACAGCTCATAAAAAGAAGTCACTCTCCTTTAGTAGCTATTCAAAGTTATCTAGTCTTTCCCATTAGTCAGGCCTCTAATTTTAAATTTCAGTAGGTAGTATTCAACCACATTGTCACATTAATGTTTAGCAATAGCTATATACTTCTTCAAGTATTTAATCCTTCATTTTTCTTATACTCAATATACTCTCTTTTAAAAAATTATCCATGCTATGACGAATTATCCTTGTTTTGTTCGTTGTCATCATTTTCTTGTGGACTAGTGATTTTTACTTCTGGTTTTGGTGGTCTTTGAGGGTCCAAGTCAGCCTGAGGGAAAAATAGATGAAAATAAAGATATTTAGCTCTTTAGTTACAGAGGCAATAAAATTTACAAGGGAAAAAAATGACTCAATATTGTCTTTAACCCTTATAAATAGTTAATCCTTATAAATAATCCTATAGAAATACCTCTTCATGTCCACTGCCAGCTCCTTGAGACTTTATTTCCTCCTCCACCACTTCTTGAAGCTCATTATTAACCTGCACCAGTTCCTCGCCATTTTCTTCATCGGTCCCTCCGTTCACACGAGCAGCAGAACCTGCCTGCTCCTCCCTGTGATCCGGGATCTCCTCTGCTTGCTCTGCAGCTTCGGGCTCCTCCTGGTCTCCTTCTTCCTCTTTAACTTCACCATTCATTCCTGAGAAGTTGTCCTTCTGTTCCACCTCCTTGTTTTCCTTCTCTCTATCTTCTTCCTCATCTACTATTTCTGCTGGCCTCTGATGGATCAAAAGAAATAATGAATAAAGATAGGAAGCAGACCAGAGATTTTTCCATGGCACATTATAATCATATAATAATTATAGTATGACTGTCAAATAAAACTTCCGTAAGTTTGCACATACACAGTATGTCCTGTGTAACCTCTACTGCATAGCTATAGATACCACTCTTTGCAAATATTTTCTCATTGAATTCTCACAATGATCCTATAAGGTTGGTAGTATTCCCATTTTACAGGTGAGAAAACTACGGTACAGGGAGATCAAGTATCTAGGCCAAGATTCCACTGCTTATAAGTGGAAGAGCCAGAATGAGAACAAAGCATGTGACTCCAAAATTAATGTTCTTACTCCCCATGGGAAAGAGAAAATTAATAAGATCCTTGGCCAATGTTTAGTGGAATGTCTGGCCCAGAGGAGGAGATTTTAAAAAAATTCTTTGGGGAGAGATTATCATCCCCACCACTAGTGTTTGGTATGTATTTAAATTTCTAAGTGTGAAAAAAGGGGACGACGATGCCAAGGATGTGAATCCAGGTTTTCTTACAAAAAATGCGGACAGCTTTCCACATAATGTCTAAGAAAGCTGACTGTATATTTGCAAATACAAAAATTGATTGTCGTGAAGATCCAAAGCCAAGAAACAATAGGTTCTTTCTATGAAAATGCTTAAGTACTTTATAAACTCCAAAGGAGCTTTTACTGTTCTTTGGATACCTGTAAGTCTGTTTTAAAAGAGAACAAGAGGCAAAATTCCAGAGGCAAGATTTTGGAGACAGAAAGACCCAGGTTCAAGTCTTGGCCAGGCACTGTCTATTACCCAATTTCTTTGAATTTCAGATTCCCCACGTGTAAAACAAGAATGTAATAAAACTTCCATGGGGAGTAAATAAGTTATATATAGTACCTAGCAGAGCACTTGGCACTGCATGATCCTAAAAAATAATAATAATAAAATAAAATATTTTCTCATTTGTTGTTCTCTTTCTTTCCTGCACCTACCATATTCCTTCATTGCCATAAATAAAATAATAGTTTTTTTTTTTTAAGGATCAGGTAGAAAGAACATAGAATTTATTTTATGTTATGACCCCATACCTGCCTCTTTCCAGCTATCTGACATTGAACAGGTCCCTTAATCATCTGGAATCTGGAAAATGAAGGTTTGAGATGCAATAACTCTGACCTCCCTTCTAACTCTGGAAGTCCATTCTCCTCTAATGGCCCAAATTCTTCTTGTGAAGTGAAGTGAAAGCCACTCAGTTGTGTCTGACTCATTGCGACCCCATGGACTGTAGCATGTCAGGCTCCTCTGTCCATAGAATAAATTCTCCAGGCTAGAATACTGGAGTGGTAGCCATTCCCTTCTCCAGGGGATCTTCCCAACCCAGAGATGGAACCCAGGTCTCCCACATTGCAGGTGGATTCTTTACCATCTGAGTCACCAGGGAAGCCCCAAATTCTTCTTATGGGGCTATAAGTAGTCTTCTTATAAGTTACCATAATGTGCTCAGTTTTGGAAGTAAAGAAGGGAGGAAATGGAGCAGAGTAGACTAAAAATTCCGGATAAAATTCAACACATTATTTTGAACAGGAAAAGACATCAAAGAATGCAGAGCAGGGCAGTTAACACATCACGTGATCACAGGGCAGGCAGAGAGAGCAGTAACTCAAGGTGGGGTGAGGTGGCCTGAGGCCAGAGCTGTTCACAGAGTGAACATCTGTGCACAGAGATTTCTACAGGACGGCATGACTGCATTTACAGGTGGAGAACAAAAGACAGGCAGCAAACACACTAACCACCCATCACCCGTAAGAGTCAAATGTCACTCTCAGTCCTCATACATTCATCATTTCCTAAAACCCTCACAGAAACCCTACGAAATAGGCTTCTGATGCCCATTATATGAATTAGGAAAATGAGAAATCACTCAATGCTGCCAGCATCTCAAAGCAGGTGAATACACAGGGCTAAGGTGCAACAAGGCAATCTTGTCCCAAAGTCCTGTATTCTTCCTCACAGCAATAACACAAGCAGTTGATAATTTACCCAGTTGCTGCTGTAAGCACCCTCAAGGGTACTTTCAATGGCCAGAAAATATGACACAGGCAGCTGACAATAATACTTTTACTGTTTAAGGAATTACTAACCTGAGAACAAAACATTTCTGAATTTCTATTAAAGACCAGTCGATCGAGGGAAGGAACATTATGAAGATTATTAGGCAGAGTATGTGAAGCAGGACAGGACAAAATCCAGAAATATCACAGCACTAATAGCTAGTAAGAATAAAACGATTTCTTTGCAAATTATCTCTGAGAATTGGATAATTGTCTATTAGTCTCCTGGAAAATGTAACCTTTACTATGCCTAAACTTGCTTTAGGGTTTCCCTGGTGGCTCAGATGGTAAAGAATCAGCCTGCAATGCAGGAGGCCGGGGTTCGAACCCTGAGTCGGGAAGATCTCCTGGAG
Organism: Bubalus kerabau; assembly: GCF_029407905.1. Classification (NCBI taxonomy): domain Eukaryota; kingdom Metazoa; phylum Chordata; class Mammalia; order Artiodactyla; family Bovidae; genus Bubalus; species Bubalus kerabau. The sequence goes on from NC_073626.1 coordinate 18,920,934, forward strand.
AAAGAAATGGCAACCCATTCCAGTATTCTTGCCTGGGAAATCCCACAAACAGAGGAGTCTGGCGGGCTATAGTCCATGGGATCATAAAGAGTAGGACACGACTTCACCACTAAGCAACAACAACAAAACTCGCCTTATTAAAAACAACTTTGGGTTTTGGTTTTAAAGAGAAGTTAGCATTTTTTTTAATACAAAATCTTTAATAATAACAACAGAAAACTCAAATTTTAGTGTAATCATTCAGGAATCTAGATAGGTCCCTTGCTTCTGAGAATGTATTACAAGAGCTTGCTGAAGTCTGCTAAGGTAACTACTGCTGTCTCAGTGGGGAAAAGTCTGTTTTCCTTTACTGACATCTGGATTTATACCTAAAGGTTGCCAAATGATAGAGTGTTGGTTTCTGGTTTTGAGTTTCTCATCCTACTCCTTTCTTTACTCCCAAATGTATATTCATTTTTTCCCCTTTAATGAAAAGAGCTGGGCTGCGACATACGCTAATCTCCTTTTACGGACAGAGATACCCAGCCCTGAATCCAGGCTCTGTTCTCTTTGCTGTGATTGTCACCACTACTAACAAGCAGTGTTATGTTTTCACCCCATTATTTCTATTAGACTTTCCCCAGCACAGCTATTTTAGTAGTCATCAAAAGAAGCCATATCTGGTTAGCTCAACTTTCAGAAATGCAAGGTTATGGGGCCGAAATACCAATTTGATCAATTTAAATAGGACGATAACATTAGTTAAAAGGCTTATAATCTTTTAAAATATCCTGAGTGTAGTACGAAATTTACTACAACACTACAATTCAGGGCAAAAAAAAAAAAGAAAAGAAAGAAAAAATGCTTCTATGACAGATCTGTAATGAATAAATGAAAAGCAATGCGCTTTTTGGTGTAATCTCCTTTGAAGCAAGCATTAAATTATTAAAGATGTTTACAGTGTATACATCAATCAAATCATCCCCAGAAGGAACACCGAGTTTTATACCTATACACACACACACAAGGATAAAATCTATACCATAGTAAGTAAGGGCTTGCAAAGAAGTAAAAAATTTAAAAACCACTGCTTCTATAAGAGAGTGGGCGTCCATTAATAGACAGCCACATTATATTGTAAGTGTGATCTCATTCCACCTCATCAAAAAAAAAAAAAAAAAACTTAGCAACTATTTAATTTCTTCAAAATCCCCAAGTTCTGAGCCTCTGCTTGTTAAGCTGAACCTGGCTGATTGCCAGCTAAACAGGGAGTCACATCCACCGGACCCCTGTGTCAGCGACTGAGCGGGGGTGACCTGTGCACGGAGCCCACGTCCCACACCGCCACTCACCCAAAGAACCTTACAAGATCCAGATGAGGTTAACAGTTTCAACAAAGCAGAATAGACACAGCACCAAAAGGGCGGGGTTGGAGGGTTTGGGGAGAAAGAAATGGAAAAGGTGCGAGTAAGAAATCACAAGTTCAATTTGAGAAAGTGAAGAAGGAGGAAGAGAGACAGGCAGGGAAGAGCCCTTTTTCCCAGGTCAAATCACACTGTCCCTTTTACAGTGAAGGGAAGCAGAGCTCTCATACATGATGTCACCTCTCCTTCCTGCAAGAGCCAGTTCTCACATGATCCCAAGGGACTGTGTTCAGACTTGAAGAAGATCACGAGGCGGGGGGTGGGGGTGAGGTGCGGGGGTGGGCAGTGGTTCATAGACAAAATTTCTGCCTACTGATGTCTTCTACAATGGTGATATCAACTGGCAGTGTAAAATATATACTATGCAAGATGAGACCGCTGTGGGCTGGTGGAAATAATGATCTCACAGAATTGAGTAAGGACCAAATGAGATCATGCACATGAAAGACCATTATAAACTGGAAAAGCTACATATATATGCATATATATATGTATGTTTATTACTGTTACCAATCCATTTCTCTTGTACTGAATGGAAGGAGTTGAGAGGTTGTCTGTGAAATAGTACAGTATAGGATTTGCACTAATGAAATTGTATTCTAGTGAGCCACTTAGAGCAGTATCCTTTCTAAATCACGTTCACAGTGAAAACAAATAAAATACAGCAAGACACAGCAGTCATCTTGCTCTTTTTGGTTAATACAGGTAAAATGCAGGCTGATGTTCAACTTCCAGTCCATTGAGACGGCTAGGTGTGATTTTCATAAACTAATCACCCTTGCTTTTAGTTACTTCCTTTTATCTTTGCTTCTGAGTGTGCTGTCAGGCGCTTTTCACGACAAATTTACCATTCAATAGCTTTCTTTGTTTCTGAACTCATTTCACTCTTAAAAGTAATACAAATGTGTCACCAAGAGATACCAAAAAAGGATGATTTCCATAGATTAGTATGTGCACTTCAGCAATGGACAGCTTTTCAGTTGTAATGACAAGTTGGCAGTAGCCATTCATCCTGTTCCTTCTACCTTTGCCTGGAAGGATCTACCTTCCCTCTGATAGACCCACCTTCTCTCAAAGCCATCCTTGTCCCCTCAGGCCAGTTGTCACTCCTTATCTGCACCCTCAGAACATCATTCAAACTCTAATCTCAGTGTACTCTTATCCTCTGCTTTGTGTGATATGAAAACAGTGAACATGAATTGCAGTCGAGTAGATGCCTCAGACAATGCTTGGAATAACTGTGGAATAATGGGGAAATATCAACCTTTAGCTTTAGGGAGGCCTTCTGGAAGTTTCTAGAAGCAAGGGTTCTTTTTTATTCATCTTTGTGTTCATCACCCCATTTCCCACAGGACTGCAATTCGTTGTCTTAAACTAAACCCAAATGTGCCTCCTACAGATAAAAGCCAGCATAGTGTGTGCCTGAAGGGACAGACAATGGTGACAAGACTCATGTCTATTGGGAACTCCATCCAGTACCTGATCTTATGTTCCATGTACTTCATATGCATGATCATACTTAAACTCACTGATAGGGCCCACATGGGATCTCATTGTTGAGACGGCTTATTATGTTGACCTCACAAACAAAGAATAAAACGATCAAGTGATCATTTTAGTGATCTCAAGTGATGCTTAAGACTGCCCAAACGACATTCTGTTTTCTCACTGGCGCCTACCTTCTCAAAGCTACAAGACCACCAGATTCTAGACCTCTGGCTATGTGACCACAGGACTCAACAACAGGCTAAAAATTAACCATCCCTTCAGAGAATTTTTCATTGGCAGAGTATAAGAAAGACCCCGTCAGAAAGGGAGGACACTGGTTCTCCTGAAGGGCCAGTCACCCTCTCACTTCCCTCTAATAAATTTCCCTTTTCTTGCCTGACTGCCCGGCTAGCTCTCTTTTTCTCTACACTCGCCTTACACTAACCTCACCACCATTTGTGGAAACTGCTATTCTCATCCCAACTTGCAGACAAACAAACTGAAGCATAAAGAGTTAAACTTGTTCAAAACCCCACCAATAGAGACAGAGGGATATGAACACTTTTATGATCACGAGACTATACTATTTCCCCAAGATAATGTATGGAGCAACCTCCCAAACTGAACACCATGTTAAACAGTTACTTCCAGTCTCATGTCTTCTAAGCCAGTGGTTCTCCATCACCCGGCATCTTGTTAAATGCAGATTCTAAGTCAGCACTTATGAGCCTCGGCATTTCCAACAGCTCAGGTGCGCTGATGTTGCTGGTCCCTAGAGGGCACTTCAGTTCAGTTCAGTCACTCAGTCGTGTTGGACTCTTTGCGACCCCATGGACTGCAGCACGCCAGGCTTCCCTGTCCATCACCAACTCCCAGAGCTTACTCAAACTAATGTCCACTGATTTGGCGATGCCATCCAACCATCTCATCCTCTGTTGTCCCCTTCTCCTCCTGCCTCCAATCTTTCCCAGCATCAGGGTCTTTTCCAATGAGTCAGTTCTTCGCATCAGGTGGCCAAAGTATTGGAGTTTCAGCTTCAGCATCAGTCCTTCCAATGAATATTTGGAACTGATTTCCTTTAGGATGGACTGGTTGGATCTCCCTGCTGTCCAAGGGACTCTCAAGAATCTTCTCCAACACCACAGTTCAAAAGCATCAATTCTTCAGTGCTCAGCTTTCTTTATAGTCCAACTCTCACATCTGTAAATGACTAATGGAAAAACCATAGCTTTGACTAGATGGATAGCTTGACTAGATAGCTTTGACTAGTTGGTAAAGTAGTATCTTTGCTTTTTAATATGTTGTCTAGGTTGGTCATAGCTTCTCTTCCAAGGAGTAAGTGTCTTTTAATTTCATGGCTGCAGTCACAATCTGTAGTGATTTTGGAGCCCAAAAAAATAAAGTCTGACACTGTTTCCACTGTTTCCCCATCTATTTCCCATGAAGTGGTGGGACCGGATGCCATGATCTTCATTGTCTGAATGTTGAGCTTGAAGCCAACTTTTTCACTCTCCACTTTCACTTTCATCAAGAGGCTTTTGAGTTCCTCTTCACTTTCTGCCATAAGGGTGGTGTCATCTGCATATCTGAGGTTATTGATATTTCTCCCAGCAATCTTGATTCCAGCTTCTGTTTCTTCCAGTCCAGCGTTTCTGATGATGTACGCTGCATATAAGTTAAAGAAGCAGGGTGACAATATACAGCCTTGACGTATTCCTTTTCCTATTTGGAACCAGTCTGTTGTTCCATGTCCAGTTCTAACTGTTGCTTCCTGACCTGCATACAGATTTCTCAGGAGGCAGGTCAGGTGGTCTGGTATTCCCATCTCTTGAAGAATTTTCCACAGTTTATTGTGATCCACAAAGTCAAAGGCTTTGGCATAGTCAATAAAGCAGAAATAGATGTTTTTCTGGAACTCTCTTGCTTTTTCCATGATCCAGTGGATGTTGGCAATTAGATCTCTGGTTCTTCTGCCTTTTCTAAAACCAGCTTGAACATCAGGAAGTTCACAGTTCACGTATTGCTGAAGCCTGGCTTGGAGAATTTTGAGCATTACTTTACTAGCATGTGAGATGAGTGCAATTGTGCGGTAGTTTGAGCATTCTTTGGCATTGCCTTTCTTTGGGACTGGAATGAAAACTGAACTGAAAAAATAAAGAAAAATAAAGTCTCTCACTGTTTCCATTGTTTCCCCATCCTTTTGCCATGAACTGATGGGAATGGATGCCATGATCTTACTTTTCTGAGGCTCTAATCCATGTATAACACAGGCAAGATCATAAACATACCACCACCCCCAAAAGATATCTTTGCTTAAAATTTCTAATTGTAATAATGCCTCACTAGATGAAAGTCATATTTTTAAGTTAAAAATACCGATTTAATTGAAAATTGGGAGAAAATAGGACTGACTGTTGGGCTTCCCGGGTAGTGCTAGTGGTAAAGAATCTGTCTGCCAATGCAGAAAACGCAAGAGATGCAGACTCGATCCCTAGGTCAGGAAGATCCCCTGGAGTAGGAAAGGGCACCCCACTCCAGTATTCTCGCCTGGAGAATTCCATGAGCAGAGGAGCCTGGCAGGCTACAGTCCACGGGGCCACAAAGACATGGACACGACTGAGCATCTAAGCACAGCACTGTTGACAGAATAATGTTCAGCCATAAATACAGCCCTGCAAGATTTATTCTAATTACATCACCCTGCCACTCTTTCTTAAGAGTCACTTTATAAAAAAGAAACACATCATTGCCAAGGCAATAAACTAGGAAGATATTTTTACCTATGCTTAAAGGTCTTCTCCCTTGGTGTTTATGTCGAATTTTAGCCAATTTGTGACTAAAATTTGAAGAGAATAGTTTTAAGGTAGATACTGAAAACTGCTCCATCCTGACCTTTCAAGATTAGCTCATGCCTATGAGTAATTGTGTAATACTGTATTCTGTATAAAGCACAATTCTTACATTTCACTGGAGTCAAGAAAAGGTATTCATTATACCTCACCCCCTGCACTCACTAAACTGATACACATAATGATCATACAAATCATGCAGATATATTTCAGTCTCACAGTCTCACTGACTTCAAGAACATCCAGAGCGCAGCTAGATTAACAGACATATTACACATATGTGGACAGTTACAGAAAACATGTACCCTTAAACATAGAAGTTTTTGTAGTTGAGACTTTTTACCTTTTTAAAATCACATTATCTATCATAAACAATTGCTCTTAATAGTTACTAGAAAAGTTATACTAGATTTTCTCCTTAACATGACACCACTGTTGATATTCCAAGTGCCTTTTTGCCTGCATTTGCCTACATGCATACCTGATTATTTATTTTGTAAGAGCCCATCCTGAGAAAATGGTTGATTTGTATGGCAAGACAGAAGAGGTCTGGTACTTATGATTGCTGGCTGCATCCAAGCACGGAAGGCTCAGGGGAAACCATAAGTATTCAGGTTTTCTAGATAATATGTGTTCAGCTACAAAGGTTAACTTAGGATTCCTGAGTGGTAAGAGGAAAGAAGATGGAATATGGAAATCATATGGAAATAAGCCACAAAATATAGGAAGCATCAATTACTTGGAAGGCATTTTCATAGACAGATGGGACTGCTTAGATAACTTACACTTTAAACTCACATCACACCTTTGACTGTAACCACAGCACCAAAAATTAGAAATGGGAAAAGCATCTAAATTGTGCCTACAGCTGATGTCCCACCCACTTTAGAAGTAAATGTTGATTTTTCTTATATTTATATCAGAATTCCCCAAGAAATGTATTTGAAACTTTAAAACCTTGCTATCTGAGGTAATAGCACAAGCTAGAACTTTCCAGGCAAGAGAGCCTACCTAACCACCCAAACATCCTCTCCATTCTTGCCTATCATTCCTGCTCCATCCTTGAAACATCCTAGACCTAGAAACTGGAGCTCAGAACACTACTGCGCCCCCCCCCCCAATAAAAATACCACCTTAGATGTTCCTTTCTCGGTGTAACATTTGCTACCTTTGAAATTTAGGAGTAGGATTTGTTATAGGTGTTTCTGTGGATTTGATGGCAGAATTCAGGCAGAGATGTTGAAAGTAAAGAAGTTACTGCACTTGTTTTATTTCTGTTCCCATGGAGACTAAAATCATCTCCTACCCAAGCTGAATGAGGTGTTTGGAAATAATCAGTTTCAATTTTTCATGACAGCAAAGTACTGCGTCCTGTTTTCAGTTTTCAGAGGCTTACTTTCACAAGGTAGGGGAAAATGGTTTGGATGTGGTTTGAAGTACAATGACCTACCAAAAAAAAAAAGTGGCTCTATTCATAGACATGACATTGTCAGGACACGGAGAGGGAACGTTTGGCCTGGCCACCTGCTGACAGCTGACTAGCCTAGACCCGTTGAATTCCACAAGGGCCCAGACACTAGTAGGATAAGATATAATACTTTGAGAATTTATGTTTAGATAGCTATTTTTGAAAAAAAAAAAAAAAAAAAAACCTATCCCATTAAGTTTTCTCACTTGGCAAGTAAATGTTATCTTCTTTCACTTACATCAGAAATTCCTGAAGGCTACATGTTAATGTTTTAACACCATTTTAACCCCATTCCTATCAATTAAACAGATCAACCAAGGGGATGTCACAAAAAGCCTCGGTGCAGATGCACAGGGAAGTTTAGAAGCCAGAGCATCCTCTTCTTAACTCTTCCTGCAGTGTGAGATGCCTGCAGTACCAAATAGGAATACAATTCACTAAAAGGAGGTTGACTTGAAGCTGAAAAGGCCATTTGCATACAATTCCTTTCATTTCAGGGAAGGCAGCGGAGGCCAAGCAGCCCTCCACTCAGATGGAACCTGTTTCCATTTGTGAGATACTTCAGTTCAGTTCAGTTCAGTCGCTCAGTTGTGTCCAACTTTTTGCGACCCCATGGATTGCAGCACACCAGGCCTCCCTGTCTAACACCGACTCCCGGAGTTGACTCAAACTCCTGTCCATGGAATCAGTGATGCCATCCAACCATCTCATAGGGCATCTGTTGTCCCCTTCTCCTCCTGCCTTCAGTCTTTCCCAGCATCAGGGTCTTTTCCAATGAGTCAGCTCTTCACATCAGGTGGCCAAAGTATCGTAGTTTCAGCTTCAACATCAGTCCTTCCAATGAATATTCAGGACTGATTTCCTTTAGGATGGACTGGTTGGATCTCCCTGCTGTCCAAGGGACTCTCAAGAGCCTTCTCCAATACCACAGTTCAAAAGCATCAATTCTTCAGCAATCAGCTTTCTAGTCCAACTCTCACATTCATACATGATTATTGGAAAAACCATAGCCTTGACGAGACGGACCTTTGTTGGCAAAGTAATATCTCTGCTTTTGAATATGCTATCTAGGTTGGTCATAACTTTCCTTCCAAGGAGTAAGTGTCTTTTAATTTCATGGCTGTAATCAACATCTGTAGTGATTTGGAGCACAAAAAAATAAAGTGTGTCACTGTTTCCACTGCTTTCCCATCTATTTGCCATGAAGTGATGGGACCAGATGCCATGATCTTAGTTTTCTAAACGTTGAGCTTTAAGCCAACTTTTTAACTCCCCTCTTTCACTTTCACCAAGAAGCTCTTTAGTTCTTCTTCACTTTCTGCCATAAGTGTGGCGTCATCTGCATATCTGAGGTTATTGATATTTCTCCCAGAAATCTTGATTCCAGCTTGTGCTATAATTAGTAGAGCATTTCTCATGATGTACTCTGCATATAAGTTAAATAAGCAAGGTGACAATATATAGCCTTGACGTACTCCTTTCCCGATTTGGAACCAGTCTGTTGTTCCATGTCCAGTTCTAACTGTTGCTTCTTGACCTGCATACAGATTTCTCAGGAGGCAGGTCAGGTGGTCTGGTATTCCCATCTCTTGAAGAATTTTCCACAATTTGTTGTGATCCACACAGTCAAAGGCTTTGGCATAGTCAATAAAGCAGAAGTAGATGTTTTTCTGGAACTCTCTTGCTTTTTGGATGATCCAATGGATGTTGGCAATTTGATCTCTGGTTCTTCTGCCTTTTCTAAATCCGGCTTGAACATCTGAAAGTTCACAGTTCACATACTGTTGAAGCCTGGCTTGGAAAATTTTGAGCATTACTTTACTAGAATGTGAGATGAGTGCAATTGTGCGGTAGTTTGAGCTTTCTTTGGCATTGCCTTTCTTTGGGATTGGAATGAAATAGAGGCCCCTTATCTCCCAGCTTCTGTTCCTTGAGGTGTCCAGACAGAACGCCAAATAGTGTAGGCCCCCCACTTATGCCCCCAGCAGGCTGTATCTGTGTGGGGAAGTGGCTTTTCCCACTACAGTATGGGGCTTTGTTTCTTCCATGGCAAAAAAGAAGTCAAGACCCGCTTCCCTTCTGGTTCTCAACATTTTATAATTATTGTTTTAATACTGTAGTTCATGTGAGCGTGCTCAGTCGTGTCTGACTCTTTGTGACCGTGTGGACTATACCTGTCAGGTTCCTTTGTCCTTGGACTTCTCCAAGAATACTGGAGGGGGTTGCCATTTCCTCCTCCAGGGGATCTTCCCGACCCAGGGATTGAACCCTCATCTCTTTCGTCTCCTGCATTGGCAGGCAGATTCTTTGCCAGTGAGCCACCTGGGAAGCCCTTATTTTAATATATCAGTCCTGAATATTCATTGGAAGGACTGATGCTGAAACTGAAACTCCAGTATTTTGGCCACCCCTTGCGAAGAACTGACTCCTTGAAAAAGACCCTGATGCTGGGAAAGATTAAAAGCAGGAGGAGACAGGGACGACAGAGGATGAGATGGTTGGATGGCATCACCAACTCAATGGGCATGAGCTGGAGCAAGCTCCAGGAGTTGGTGATGGACAGGGAGGCCTGGCATGCGGCAGTCAATGGGGTCGCAAAGAGTCAGACACGACTGAGCAACTGAGCTGACCGACCAAAAAGTTCATTTAGGTTTTTCCATAACCTCTTAAGGAATGAATAAACACATTTCACTGATGTAATAAATCCATTTCACTGAAATAGATTTAGGGGTCTGGTCAGAAGCAACAGCCTTCTTCATCTTTCTGTATGTTTTATGGCATGTGAACAAGTAACAGAAACAAGCTCTCCATTGACCTTATCATTCATAAGAGAAGTTGTAAGTGACCTCTCATTCTCTAAAAGGGACAAAATTATGTCAGTGGGCATAGTTGCACTTCAAACCTCCTATTTCTGGTGATAGCTTCTAGGCTGCAGAGTCTTTAAAATGCCATTGTGTTCTGTGTGTGTGGATCATGCATCACAAACTCAAATGCCCCCAGGAGTTGGGCAAATAACATAAATGTGTAATTCAGGACAGGTGTGAGGTAATAGGGAGTGCTGAGACCTGTGGTAAACAGAAGAGTACCCAGGGCTTCCCTGGTGGCTCAGGGGTAAAGAATCTGCCCGCCAATGTAGGAGATATGGGTTCGATTCTTGGGCCGGGAAGATCTTACATGCCACAGAGTAACTAAGCCCGTGCACCACAAACATTGAGCCTGTGCTCTAGAGCCTGGGAACCACAATGACTGGGCCCACAAATCACAACTACTGGAGCCCACATGCCCTAGAGCCCGTGATCCACAAGAGAAATCACCACAATGAGAAGCCCATGTATTACAGCTAGAGAGTAGGCACCGACTTGACACAACTAGAGAAAAAGCTGTGCAGAAACAAAGATCCAGCACAGCCAAAAATAAATAAAGAATTTTTAAAGAGAGAGAGAGAGACAGAGCATACAAGGCCCACTAAGGAGATTCTATATTGCAAGCCTTGTGCCAGCCAAAAAGATTCTCATAGGAGCTTGGTCACAGGCTGCCAGTCTGTCATCCAAGGTGCAGAGAGTATGCAGACAGTTTATTTTCACAGTGATGAATTAGTGTGAAAGTGATTTCTGGTTAAACACAGCAGATTGAACAAATGTGTGGGGTTTTTTTCTTAGCTGTCTTCTGATTCCCATCTAAAATCTAGGTAAGGGAAATTTTTAAAGGGACAAACCTCTAGGGACACAGTTTCCCAGCCCCCAAACCTGGGAAACTGTCTAAGCCAGTGGATATGGGGCCAATAACAGCAGAACTGAGGAAGCTAAAATTTGAGTCTGTAGGAAGGGAGGGAGAGCCAAGAAGCAAGCTTTGCATGTTGGAAAAAACTATAGAAGGGATTGGAGGCACCATCCATCTCTGAAAGAAGGGGCATAAAGCGTAACTAGAAACAGGTGGATTGGCTTAGAGTCTTTGAAAGGAGGTAGGCTTCCAAGATACCCTTTCTGCCCTTGGAGAAATAAAGGAGGCTTATTCTTTAAAGATGTTGAACCATAGAGAGGCTGGACTCAAGCATAGTGAGAACAAAGACACCAAACTGAAACCCAGAAGAATAAACCTCTCTACTTAAACAGTCTTTTATTTAAGGTATCCATGCCTCCTTCCCACAGTCATATTCCAAAATGCTCACAGCCAAGCTTACACCGTCATGACAAGAGATTGAAAGATTCTACTTAACAGAAACAGACCAACCCAAAGGAATAACACAGATATTGAAAGCTGGAGGTATGCCAATGAAATATAGCAAAATCAACCACTAGAGTGAAACTTCATTAGCTTAATGAGCTCTGCCAATGCACACAGAGTTCCCTAAACTAAACTAGAGTTCAGTTGCTTCACTCTAAACTCTAACCAAACATACACCTTAAATTTATATAATGATACATGTCAAACATATTGCAATTTTTAAAAAGTCTAACCAGACAGCCAAGGAGAACCTCTAACATGGAAACAGAGATCATGAAGGTAGAAAGAAATAAGAGGGAAAAAAAGAAACAAACATAGTTCAGGAAAAGAAAGTTTAAAATAATAGATTAATCCTTGGAGAGAGAAGGGAAGATATCACATACATAAAACAAGAATAGGATGCTACAAAAAGGAACAGTTACAGAATATGAAAGAGTTCTTAAAAATTAAAACTACATGGCTTTAAAAAAATCAATAGATGGAAAACAAATTCTGAAGCTTATTGATTTTTTTAAGTTATGAAAATGGCAAAAAAAAAATCCATAAAGATATATAAGAGGTCCTATACCCAAATACTTGGAGCTTCAGAAGAAAGGTAGAGAAATGGAGAGAAGAGCATTACCTAAGAAATATTTTTTTCCAGAACTGAAAAACAAACGTTTTCAGAATAAAACAGCCCATTAAGTACCCAGTCCAATAAATAAAAAGACCTGCACCAAAGCACATAACTGAAAATTTTCAGAACACCTAGAACAAAGAAAAGAGTTTAAAAGCTTCCAGAGATAGAAAAAGGATTATTTACAGAGGCCCAGGAAACAGAATGCCATCAGACTTCCCAACCATTCTAGACGGGAAGGACAGTTGAGCAACACTCTCAGGATTCTGAGAGAAGCTATGTCTAAGCTAGAATTTTATATCTAGTCCTGCTTATAATCAAGTTTGAGTAAAGAAAAAAAAGACATTTTCAGACATGCAAGGTCTCAAGAAATGACAGTGCCTCCCGTGAAGCTTTTCCCAGGCACCTGCTAGAGGTGAGCTCCACAAAACCAGTGAAGGTATGACCATGAAAGAGGGAGATGCAGAACCTAATAGGGAATCCACCCACTGGAGAAGCAAAAGAACTTCCCAAAATGATGGGGAAGAAAAATACCAGGAGAATTCAAAAAACTAGATCCAAAAACCAACTAACCAGCCTGATGACGGAGGCAGATGACTGAAGGGCTTGAGGAAAAGACGAACTTGAGATTTATTTATTATTGTCACTGTGTACCCATCCTGGAGAAGGCAATGGCACTCCACTTCAGTACTCTTGCGTGGAAAATCCCATGGACGGAGGAGCCTGGTAGGCTGCAGTCCATGGGGTCACTACAAGCTGGACACGACTGAGCAACCTTACTTTGACTTTTCACTTTCATGCATTGGAGAAGGAAATGGCAACCCACTCCAGTGTTCTTGCCTGGAGAATCCCAGGGACGGGGGAGCCTGGTGGGCTTCCGTCTATGGGGTCGCACAGAGTTGGACACAACTGAAGCGACTTAGCAGCAGCAACCCGTCCTGGTAGTTTGCAGATGGCTTGGAAATAGCTACACAGATGACAAAACTAATCAAATGAAAACTTAGAAAACTAAGAACAAAATTTTTTTTAAAAACATAGGCAATTACTAAAATAGGGAGGAGGAAAAAAATATTACACAAGAAAGAAAATGTGACTATCCTATATGGCTCAGCTAAAATAATACTTCCAGAGTAAAAATAATGTGCAGATAGAACACTGATTTGGAAAAAAGAAATTATTATAAAACTAGAATGTAAAGAAAGAAGGGAGGGAGGAGCCAAGATGGCGGAGGAGAAGGACGGGGAGAACACTTTCTCCCCCACAAATTCACCAAAAGAGCATTTAAACGTCGAGTAAATTCCACAAAACAACTTCTGAATGCCAGCAGAGGACATCAGGCACCCAGAAAAGCAACCCAACTCTTCAAAAGGAGGTAGGAAAAAATATAAAAGACAAAAAAAGAGACAAAAGAGGGAGGGATGGAGTTCCGTCCCGGGAAGGGACTCTTAAAAAGAGAGAAGTTTCCAAACACCAGGAAACCTTCTCACTGCCGAATCTGTGCCGAGCTTTGGAAGCACAGAGGGCAACATAAAAGGAGAAAAAAAATAAACAAACAATTAAAAATCGCAGATTGTGAACCCTACGGTAACTCCCCCAGCGGAGAAGCAGCGCAGACGCCTGCACACGGCATTAGCAAGCGGGGGCTGGGCAGGGAAGCAGGGAGCGGGCTGTGTCCCTTAGAGTAAGAATTGGCCCGAATGTCCTGAGCGCTATCTGAGCGAAATAATTTGGGCTAGCAAACCAGACTGTGGGATATCTACCACGCGAAAAGCCAGCCCTAACCTAAGACACCGCCAGGCCCGCGCACGGAACAAAGGACTGAACAGAGATAGCCGGTTGCAGACCTTCCCCCTCTGGTGACAGGCAGCCAGAGCCATAAGGGGGCAATCGCAGCCCAAGAGAGACACTATCTATAAAACTGTAAGCAGGCTTCTTTGCTAACTAAAACTTCTTGGGGGTCTGGACGGTCAACATCTGCCTGAGAAGGTGCGCCGGTTTTACACCCAGATAACCGAGTGGCGGGGAGGCAATAAGTCGCAGCATTGGCGCCCGCCAAACACATCACCTGAGCTGCTCGGATCTGGGAAGAGCACAAAATGCAGGCCCAACCGAGTCTGCGCCTCTGAAGACTACCCGAGTGCCTGAACCTGAGCGGCTTGGACCTGGGAGCTCAGCCCAGGGCCGGCCTCTGTTCCTGGCGGAACAACCTAGAGCCCGAGCAGTGTGGGCAGGGAGGCTACCCGCGCCGTGAGCGGGGGGGGGGGGGGGGGGCAGACCCAGTGTGGCTGAGGCACTGCAAGCGCACGCCAGTGTTATCTGTTTGCAGCATCCCTCCCTCCCTCCCCACAGCGCAGCTGAACAAGTGAGCCTAAATAAAATAAAAAAAATAGTGTCCTCCACCGTCCCCTTTGTGTCAGGGCGGGAACCAGACACTGAAGAGACCAGCAAACAGAAGAAGCTCTAACAGAGGGAAACGCCTTGGAAGCTACAGGCCATAGATTAAAACCCTGTGGTTACTACGGACTACATAGGAAGGGGCCTATAGATCTTGAGAAATATAAGTCAGACCAAGGAACTAGCCAAAAATGAACTGAACCCACAATACTCACAACAAAACCAGAGAAAGACCTAGATATATTTTTACTATTTTTACGATCAATCTTTCTTTCTTTTTTTTCTTTTTTTTTTTTTTAATTTTTAAAAAAAAAAATTTTAAGTCCTCTATTGTCCTTTAATTTTCACTTTTATAACTATTACTTTGCAAAAAAAAAAAAAAACAAGACCCTATTTTTTTTTCTTCTTCAGCAAACTTCATATATATATTTTATAATTTTTTGACCGTGTTTTGTTTTGTTTTGTTTTGTTTTGTTTTTCTTCTTTTCTTTAACATTGTATTTTTGAAATTCCAAACTCTACTCTAGATTTTTAATTTTAGCCTTTTGGTATATGTTATCAATTTTGTACCTATAGTTTTTTTCATAATTTCGGTGACTTTTTTTTCCCTCTGTTTCTTTCTCTTCTTTTGTATAACATCGTATATCTGCAATTCCAAACTCTACTCAAGATTTTTAATTTATGCTTTTTGGTATTTGATATCAATTTTGTACCTGTATTTTCTTTATAATTTTTGCGACATTGTTTTTGTTGGTTTGTTTGTTTTCTCTCTTTATTTTTCTTCTTCTTTTTTTTTTAACATTGTATTTCTGAAATTCCAAACTCTACTCTAGATTTTTAACTTTTGCTTTTTGGTATTAGTTATCAATTTTGTACCTGTAGTTTCTTTATAATTTTCGCGACCTTGTTTGTTTTTCTTTGTTCGTTTTTTCTCTCTTTCTTTTCCTTCTTCTTTTCTTTAACATCGTATTTTTGAAATTCCAAACTCTACTCTAGATTTTTAATTTTAGCCTTTTGGTATATGTTATCAATTTTGTACATATAGTTGTTTTTTATAATTTCGGTGACTTTTTTTTTCCTCTGTTTCTTTCTCTTCTTCTTTTGTATAACATCGTATATCTGCAATTCCAAACTCTACTCAAGATTTTTAATTTATGCTTTTTGGTATTTGATATCAATTTTGTACCTGTATTTTCTTTATAATTTTTGCGACATTGTTTTTGTTGGTTTGTTTGTTTTCTCTCTTTATTTTTATTCTTCTTCTTCTTTTATTTTTTTTTTAAACATTGTATTTTTGAAATTCCAAACTCTACTCTAGATTTTTAATTTTGGCTTTTTGGTATTAGTTATCAATTTTGTACCTGTAGTTTCTTTATAATTTTCGCAACCTTGTTTGTTTTTCTTTGTTCATTTTTTCTCTCTTTCTTTTCCTTCTTCTTTTCATTAACATCGCATTTTTGAAATTCCAAACTCTACTCTAGATTTTTAATTTTTGCTTTTATGTATTTGTTACCAATTTTGTACCTTTAAGAACCCAATCTTCAGGACCCATTTTTCACTAGGGAACGAGATTACTGGCTTGACTGCTCTCTCTCCCTTTGGACTCTCCATTTTCTCCACCAGGTCGCCTGTATCTCCTCCCTAACTCCTCTCTACTCTACCCAACTCTGTGAATCTCTGTGTGTTCCAGACGGTGGAGAACACTTAGGGAACTGATTACTGGCTGGATCTGTCTCCCTCCTTTTCATTTCCCCCTTTTATCCTTCTGGCCACCTCTGTCTCCTGCCTCCTTCTTCTCTTCTCTGTATAACTCCGTGAACATCTCTGAGCGGTCCAGTTGTGGAGTGCACATAAGGAAGTGACTACTGGCTAGCCCACTCTCTCCACTATTGATTCCACCTCATCTCATTTGGGTCACCTCTAACTCCCTCCTCCCACTTCTCTTCTCCATGTAACGCTGTGAACCTCTCTGAGTGACCCTCACAGTAGAGAAACTTTTCATCTTTAACGTAGATGTTTTATCAATGGTGCTGTATAGAAGGAGAAGTTTTGAAACTACTGTAAAAATAAGACCGATAACTGGAAGTAGGAGACTTAAGTCCAAACCCTGACTCCAGGGAACTCCTGACTCCAAGGAACATTAATTGACAGGAGCTCATCAAACGCCTCCATACCGACACTGAAACCAAGCACCACACAAGGGCCAACAAGTTCCAGGGAAAGACATACCAAGCAAATTCTCCAGCAACAAAGGAACACAGCCCTGAGCTTCAAGATACAGGCTGCCCAAAGTCACCCCAAAACCATAGACATCTCATAACTCATTACTGGACATTTCACTACACTCCAGAGAGAAGAAATACAGCTCCATCCACCAGAACATCGACACAAGCTTCCCTAACCAGGAAACCTTGACAAGCCACCTGTACAAACCCACACACAGTGAGGAAACGCCACAATAAAGAGAACTCCACAAACTGCCAGAATACAGAAAGGACACCCCAAACTCAGCAATTTAAACAAGATGAAGAGACAGAGGAATAGCCAGCAGATAAAGGAACAGGATAAATGCCCACCAAACCAAACAAAAGAGGAAGAGATAGGGAATCTACCTGATAAAGAATTCCAAATAATGATAGTGAAATTGATCCAAAATCTTGAAATTAAAATGGAATCACAGATAAATAGCCTGGAGGCAAGGATTGAGAAGATGCAAGAAAGGTTTAACAAGGACTTAGAAGAAATAAAAAAGAGTCAATATATAACGAATAACGCAATAAGTGAAATTAAAAACACTCTGGAGGCAACAAATAGTAGAATAACAGAGGCAGAAGATAGGATTAGTGAATTAGAAGATAGAATGGTAGAAATAAATCAATCAGAGAGGAAAAAAGAAAAACAAATTAAAAGAAATGAGGACAATCTCAGAGACCTCCAGGACAATATTAAACGCTACAACATTCGAATCATAGGGGTCCCAGAAGAAGAAGACAAAAAGAAAGACCATGAGAAAATACTTGAGGAGATAATAGTTGAAAACTTCCCTAAAATGGGGAAGGAAATAATCACCTAAGTCCAAGAAACCCAGAGAGTCCCAAACAGGATAAACCCAAGGCGAAACACCCCAAGACACATATTAATCAAATTAACAAAGATCAAACACAAAGAACAAATATTAAAAGCAGCAAGGGAAAAACAACAAATAACACACAAGGGAATACCCATAAGGATAACAGCTGATCTTTCAATAGAAACTCTTCAAGCCAGGAGGGAATGGCAAGACATACTTAAAATGATGAAAGAAAATAACCTACAGCCCAGATTATTGTACCCAGCAAGGATCTCATTCAAGTATGAAGGAGAAATCAAAAGCTTTTCAGACAAGCAAAAGCTGAGAGAATTCTGCACCACCAAACCAGCTCTCCAACAAATACTAAAGGATATTCTCTAGACAGGAAACACAAAAACGGTGTATAAATTCGAACCCAAAACAATAAAGTAAATGGCAACGGGATCATACTTATCAGTAATTACCTTAAACGTAAATGGGTTGAATGCCCCAACCAAAAGACAAAGACTGGCTGAATGGATACAAAAACAAGACCCCTACATATGCTGTCTACAAGAGACCCACCTCAAAACAGGGGACACATACAGACTGAAAGTGAAGGGCTGGAAAAAAATTTTCCATGCAAATAGGTACCAAAAGAAAGCAGGAGTAGCAATACTCATATCAGATAAAATAGACTTTAAAACAAAGGCTGTGAAAAGAGACAAAGACAGTCACTACATAATGATCAAAGGATCAATCCAAGAAGAAGATATAACAATTATAAATATATATGCACCCAACACGGGAGCACTGCAGTACGTAAGACAAATGCTAACAAGTATGAAAGGAGAAATTAACAATAACACAATAATAGTGGGAGACTTTAATACCCCATTCACACCTATGGATAGATCAACTAAACAGAAAATTAACAAGGAAACACAAACTGTAAACGATACAATAGACCAGTTAGACCTAATTGATATCTATAGGACATTTCATCCCAAAACAATGAATTTCACCTTTTTCTCAAGCGCACATGGAACCTTCTCCAGGATAGATCACATCCTAGGCCATAAAGCTAGCCTTGCTAAATTCAAAAAAATAGAAATCATTCCAAGCATCTTTTCTGACCACAATGCAGTAAGATTAGATCTCAATTACAAGAGAAAAACTATTAAAAATTCCAACATATGGAGGCTGAACAACACGCTGTTGAATAACCAACAAATCACAGAAGAAATCAAAAAAGAAATCAAAATTTGCATAGAAACGAATGAAAATGAAAACACAACAACCCAAAACCTGTGGGACACTGTAAAAGCAGTCCTAAGGGGAAAGTTCATAGCAATACAGGCACACCTCAAGAAACAAGAAAAAAGTCAAATAAATAACCTAACTCTACACCTAAAGCAACTAGAAAAGGAAGAAATGAAGAACCCCAGGGTTAGTAGAAGGAAAGAAATCTTAAAACTTAGAGCAGAAATAAATGCAAAAGAAACAAAAGAGATCATAGCCAAAATCAACAAAACCAAAAGCCGGTTTTTTGAAAGGATAAATAAAATTGACAAACCATTAGCCAGACTCATCAAGAAACAAAGGGAGAAAAATCAAATCAATAAAATTAGAAATGAAAATGAAGAGATCACAACAGACAACACAGAAATACAAAGGATCATAAGAGAGTACTATCAACAATTATATGCCAATAAAATGGACAACGTGGAAGAAATGGACAAATTCTTAGAAAAGTACAACTTTCCAAAACTCGATCAGGAAGAAATAGAAAATCTTAACAGACCCATCACAAGCACGGAAATTGAAACTGTAATCAAAAATCTTCCAGCAAACAAAAGCCCAGGTCCAGACGGCTTCACAGCTGAATTCTACCAAAAATTTAGAGAAGAGCTAACACCTATCCTGCTCAAACTCTTCCAGAAAATTGCAGAGGATGGTAAACTTCCAAACTCATTCTATGAGGCCACCATCACCCTAATACCAAAACCTGACAAAGATCCCACAAAAAAAGAAAACTACAGGCCAATATCACTGACGAACATAGATGCAAAAATCCTTAACAAAATTCTAGCAATCAGAATCCAACAACACATTAAAAAGATCATACACCATGACCAAGTGGGCTTTATCCCAGGGATGCAAGGATTCTTCAATATCCGCAAATCAATCAATGTAATACACCACATTAACAAATTGAAAAATAAAAACCATATGATTATCTCAATAGATGCAGAGAAAGCCTTTGACAAAATTCAACATCCATTTATGATTAAAACTCTCCAGAAAGCAGGAATAGAAGAAACATATCTCAACATAATAAAAGCTATATATGACAAACCCACAGCAAACATTATCCTCAATGGTGAAAAATTGAAAGCATTTCCTCTAAAGTCAGGAACAAGACAAGGGTGCCCACTTTCACCATTACTATTCAACATAGTTTTGGAAGTTTTGGCCACAGCAATCAGAGCAGAAAAAGAAATAAAAGGAATCCAAATTGGAAGAGAAGAAGTAAAGCTCTCACTGTTTGCAGATGACATGATCCTCTACATAGAAAACCCTAAAGACTCCACCAGAAAATTACTAGAACTAATCAATGACTATAGTAAAGTTGCAGGATATAAAATCAACACACAGAAAACACTTGCATTCCTATACACTAATAATGAGAAAACAGAAAGAGAAATTAAGGAAACAATTCCATTCACCATTGCAATGGAAAGAATAAAATACTTAGGAATATATCTACCTAAAGAAACTAAAGACCTATATATAGAAAACTATAAAACACTGGTGAAAGAAATCAAAGAGGACACTAACAGATGGAGAAATATACCATGTTCATGGATTGGAAGAATCAATATAGTGAAAATGAGTATACTACCCAAAGCAATCTATAGATTCAATGCAATCCCTATCAAGCTACCAACAGCATTCTTCACAGAGCTAGAACAAATAATTTCACAATTTGTATGGAAATACAAAAAACCTCGAATAGCCAAAGCGATCTTGAAAAAGAAGAATGGAACTGGAGGAATCAACCTACCTGACTTCAGGCTCTACTACAAAGCCACAGTTATCAAGACAGTATGGTACTGGCACAAAGACAGAAATATAGATCAATGGAACAAAATAGAAAGCCCAGAGATAAATCCACGCACATATGGACACCTTATCTTTGACAAAAGAGGCAAGAATATACAATGGATTAAAGACAATCTCTTTAACAAGTGGTGCTGGGAACTCTGGTCAACCACTTGTAAAAGAATGAAACTAGAACACTTTCTAACACCATACACAAAAATAAACTTAAAATGGATTAAAGATCTCAACGTAAGACCAGAAACTATAAAACTCCTAGAGGAGAACATAAGCAAAACACTCTCTGACATACATCACAGCAGGATCCTCTATGACCCACCTCCCAGAATATTGGAAATAAAAGCAAAAATAAACAAATGGGACCTAATTAACCTTAAAAGCTTCTGCACATCAAAGGAAACTATTAGCAAGGTGAAAAGACAGCCTTCAGAATGGGAGAAAATAATAGCAAATGAAGCAACTGACAAACAACTCATCTCGAGAATACACAAGCAACTCCTACAGCTCAACTCCAGAAAAATAAATGACCCAATCAAAAAATGGGCCAAAGAACTAAATAGACATTTCTCCAAAGAAGACATACAGATGGCTAACAAACACATGAAAAGATGCTCAACATCACTCATTATCAGAGAAATGCAAATCAAAACCACTATGAGG
The DNA here is from genome assembly GCF_029407905.1 of Bubalus kerabau. Classification (NCBI taxonomy): domain Eukaryota; kingdom Metazoa; phylum Chordata; class Mammalia; order Artiodactyla; family Bovidae; genus Bubalus; species Bubalus kerabau. Next base: position 18,942,208 of record NC_073626.1, read on the forward strand.
TACCATTTCACACCAGTCAGAATGGCTGCGATCCAAAAGTCTACAAGTAATAAATGCTGGAGAGGGTGTGGAGAAAAGGGAACCCTCTTACACTGTTGGTGGGAATGCAAACTAGTACAGCCACTATGGAGAACAGTGTGGAGATTCCTTAAAAAACTGGAAATAGACCTGCCTTATGATCCAGCAATCCCACTGCTGGGCATACACACTGGGGAAACCAGAATTGAAAGAGACATGTGTACCCCAATGTTCATCGCAGCACTGTTTTTAATAGCCAGGATATGGAAGCAACCTAGATGTCCATCAGCAGATGAATGGATAAGAAAGCAGTGGTACATATACACAATGGAGTATTACTCAGCCATTAAAAAGAATACATTTGAATCAGTTCTAATGAGGTGGATGAAACTGGAGCCTATTATACAGAGTGAAGTAAGCCAGAAAGAAAAACACCGATACAGTATACTAACGCATATATATGGAATTTAGAAAGATGGTAACAATAACCCTGTGTACGAGACAGCAAAAGAGACACTGATGTATAGAACAGTCTTATGGACTCTGTGAGAGAGGGAGAGGGTGGGAAGATTTGGGAGAATGGCATTGAAACATGTAAAATATCATGTATGAAACGAGTTGCCAGTCCAAGTTCGATGCACAATACTGGATGCTTGGGGCTGGTGCACTGGGACGACCCAGAGGGATGGAATGGGGAGGGAGGAGGGAGGAGGGAGGAGGGTTCAGGATGGGGAACACATGTATACCTGTGGTGGATTCATTTTGATATTTGGCAAAACTAATACAATTATGTAAAGTTTAAAAATAAAATAAAATTAAAAAAAAAAAAGAAAAGGGACAGGAATCTGAAATACATCCAAAAAAAAAAAAAAAGGAAAGAAGGAAAAGGGTGTGTGTGTGAATATGGCCTGATTTGGAGGGGGGAAGGGGAAGCCAGGGGTTGGTAAGTGATCTAAATAATCATCTTCCATCATTGTTACAGGTAAAATTAATAAATAATATCTAAATTTGAAAAGTAAAATAAGATATTTAAGATGTCACCAATTAAAAGGATCTCCATTATGTTATATGTCTTAGAATTTTTAAAATGCCAATTAAACTATGACATGTCATCACTTGTAAGGCTCAAAGATCTCAGAGGTATTAAAATAGAGGGAAGAGAACACGTTGTTTAGAAACATAGCCATGTATTCCATGAGCAATAGCTAACAGCTCAAATCAGATCTGTAGAGCAGGAATCCAGGTGGGAAAGGCTGGGGCAAGTGGTTGCTATTTTTGTCATAATTTTTGTTAGATTGGTTGATTTTTTAGAAGAGTATATGTGCAACTTTGTTATTAAGGATTTATTAAGTTTTAAATCAGTCAATAAGAAAATAGTATATATCAAAACTCCAATTAAAAAAAGAAAGCTTTCACTGCTCCTGGGTTCATGATTCTGGCTTAGATGTCATTTAAAGAAACTATTTACCATAAAAAAAAAAAAAACTTGCAATTCTCATTTTATTACTGGTTTTAGTGGTTTTAGTTGCTAAGTCGTGTCCGACTCTTGCCACCCCATGGACTGTAGCCTGCCAGGCTCCTCTGTCCATGGGATTCTCTAGGCACAAAAACTGGAGTGGGCTGCCATTTTCTTACTCAAAATCTACTACAAATGGATGGAAAATGCTATAAAACAATCCAAGACCACTCTGAAGTTACTATCTACGTTTTCTGCTCTCTTTTCTCAAAAGGCACAAAACCCAAAATATAATTGCTTCTCACCCTATTTTATAGGTATTTATTTGCCTGTGTCTTTGAGATGGTGGCTTCTCCTGCCTGATCGTTACCTACTAGAGACAGTGTACTTATCTATAATGGAACAGTCTCATTTCTTGCCTCCTTAGCTTGGAAAAGCATCCATTTATAAATGCATCATCAGTGCTAGGGTACACAACCACAGGTACTGGTTAATCAGGCACTTCCTTCACTGCTTATGGGAAACCAGACTGATTTGCAATGTGCATGCAAAAAAATTATTTTTTAAAAGAGTATTTTATTCTTATGAGACCTAAACTCCTCCTTGAGAAAAGAAGTTGGTTTTGGCCTCCCCAAATCCATGAAAGAATGTGATATTCCTCAGTTTCCCACCAGTTTGGCAGTATTAGATGCAGGATTATTAACTTGTCTCTAAAAAAAATTAGGCATCTAGACCTTGGGACAGAGCTCAAACATGGATTTAGCTGAAATTAGTACACAACGCCCCATTACACACACTTAAACACACAAACACAAAGCCAGATGGGATGTAGAGGCTGTGAGAGATCTAAAATTTTACCATACTTAACAAGCTGACACATTAGCCTGCCATCCTTCCATGGATGCTGGCAGAAGACAAGAGACTACTGGCTCAGATACAAAGGACTTTACTGCTCACAGCAACAGCAGTAGCCAGAGGACTGGCATTTGTACCTACTGCCCAAGGCTCTGTTCCCACAGGGCATTGTGAAGGGGGCGAGACACATGGTGGCTTGCATTACAGCAGAAGAACCCCAAGCTTAGGGAATCCAAATCATTTTTTCCAAATATTTTTATTGTCCTGAAACAAACATAACATAAAAATTTACCATTTTAACTAGTCTTCAGCATACAATTCAATGGCTGCTGCTGCTGCTAAGTCGCTTCAGTCGTGTCTGACTCTGTGCGACCCCATAGACGGCAGCCCACCAGGCTCCTCCACCCCTGGGACTCTCCAGGCAAGAACACTGGAGTGGATTGCCATTTCCTTCTCCAATGCAGGAAAGGGAAAAGTGAAAGTGAAGTCGCTCAGTCGTGTCCGACTCTTCGCGACCCCATGGACTGCAGCCTACCAGGCTCCTCCATCCATAGAATTTTCCAGGCAAGAGTACTGGAGTGGGTTGCCATTGCCTTCTCCCAATTCAATGGCACCACATCTTTTATAATGGATAGTAAACCTGCCTGACCTTTGCACTATAGGGAGGTATTATCTTTGTTAAACTGAACCATAAACAAACCTAGCCTTTGCTCCAAACCAGAATTTTTTAATCTCAGCACTGTTGACATTTTGGACTGGATACTTCTTTGTTGTGAGGACAGTCAAATTGTGAGGAATTACAAGATACTGAACAGATTACTTGCACACTACCCACTAGAGGTCTGTAGCATTTGATCATTTATAATGAGCAAAAATGTGCCCAGAAATCGCCAAATGTCCCCTTGGAAGCAAATCACCTTCAGTTGAGAATGACTGTTTCAGAGGAAGTCACTATCTGTGTTTGGAGGCTCTTCACCAGGCAAATATCCTTGATAAAGCAGTCCCGAACAAAGGCACTCTGTGCCTCAACTCACAAAACATGCAAAAACACCAGAGATCCATGGTGAGCTGCCTCTCAACAGAGGCCTTAATTCTCACTTCTGAAACTAGATCTGTTTTTCAGACATGTATAAAGTACTTGGTCAATTTGCACTTGATATTTACATACACACACATACACACACACACACCCCCTTCTTCATGGTCCTTTGACTAAAATTACAACATGAACCATTGAGATGATGAGAAACAAGTCCAGAGAAATTAAGCAGGTATGGCCCAAAAGGAAATATGCTGCTGTGCTTGCTGCTGCTGCTGCTAAGTCGCTTCAGTCGTGTCCGACTCTGTGCGACCCCATAGAAATGGCAGCCCACCAGGCTCCCCCGTCCCTGAGATTCTCCAGGCTGTGCTTAGTCATGTCCAAATCTTTAAGACCTCATAGACTGTAGCCCGCCAGGCTCCTCTGTCCATGGGGATTCTCCAGGGAAGAATACTGGAGTGGGTTGCCATGCCCTCCTCCAAGGGAACTTTGCAACCCAGGGATCAAACCCAGGTCTCCCTCACTGCAGGGAGATTCTTTATCATCTGAGCCACCAGGGAAGCCCAAGAATACTGGAGTGGGTAGAAGATTCCCTTCTCCAGGGAATCTTCCCGACCCAGGAATTGAACCGGGGTCTCCTGCATTGCAGGTGGATTCTTTACCAGCTGAGTTACCAGGGATGCCCCAAAAGGAAATAGCTGAGCCCAGGAGTATATGATGGACATTTCCTTTCTTATGCAAGAATGGTTTCCCTTCCTTGGGTTAAAAACTAACATTTTGCAGGGAGGAGGGCATTTAATACTCTTTCCCCAGATCACTTCTGTGCTTTGAAGTTAGACCTGGATACAAATCCCAATTCTTCTACTTAACAGTACAACAGATGAGCAAGTAATTCTACCTGTAGGAGCTTACTTTTCATATATAAGGTGGGGGTGATAAGACCACCTTACAGGGTTGTCATCACAATTCTATGAGCTAAAGTGCCCAGTGCAGTGCCTGGCACTCAGTAAGTACTGAATAAATTGTAGTTATTGCTTCACGAACATCACCATTAGGGCAGGTCCTCAGCATCCCTGGTGGCTCAGATGGTAAAGAATCTGCCCGCAATGCAGGAGACTGAAGTTTGATCCCTATGTAGGGAAGATCCCCTGGAGAAGAAAATAGCAACCCACTCCAGTATTCTTGCCTGAAAAATGCCATGGACAGAGGAGCCTGGCAGGCTACAGTACATGGGCTTGCAAGGAGTCAGACACAATGGAATGACTAATACTTCCACTTTTTTGTTTTCTGTTCTTACTATGATCAGCTTTATACTAATGTCTCCACACTCTCACTTGGTTTTTCACAGTATTTATGACATAGCTGCTTAGAGCAAAGATCTATGGAGCAAAGATTACCAGGCCACAGAGAGAATGATTCTAAGACCTGACTTCATAAGCATCTCATGCCAACCCCCTGAGCTAGACAATCCCAGCTCCATTACCAATAGGTTCAAAGAAATACCTAAATAGGTCAAAACCTACTCTGACCTTTTGTTACCTGGTTTTCTTTTCTTCAAACTGACATCAATGTGTTGAAATTGCCCAGCCTTCAGCAATCTGTTTAATCAATCTCTCTTGCATACTTGTATTTTTAATAGGCTAGCATTCTTGTGTCAAATAAGAAATCAAGCTCTGCAGACTCTTTCCAAGGCTGTTCAAGTATTATCGAGATCAGTTTCCCCTATATCCCCTCCTCTTTCCGGTGATCATCCAACTCACAAGCAAAGAAATACCTATCACAGATTACAAAACTTAAGTGATTAACAGAGAGATCTCTCTTCCATAATAATGCTATGACTTTCCCTTGATATTTGGCATTTTTGACTCTAGAATATAAATTAGTCTTGGTTCCCACTGCTATTTGGTGTTGTACATACGTGATCTTCTTTGTCTTAAAATATAATATTTAATTATAGCTTCACCGAAGACTTAAAATCCCAGTTTCCCTCAGGGAAAAAATACCTACAACTGGAGTTTATGAAAAATTGTTAGTTGTAGCTAATCCTGGGTAATAAATTGGATTTTAGAAATCTGGGTGATTTTTAACACACTAAGCTTTTCATCAGGAAGGCGACGCTTACAGAAAATGCCTGTGGAATAATCAGGCAGCAACTTCACTGCTGAACTGTTAAGACAAATACAACTGAGAACATCATCTATGGAATTTGTTGGATTGTGAAATTTGCTCTTTGAAAAGGAAACATCACATAAGAGCCAGAGAACAAGTGGCAATTTCTGGTGATTTTGTATTCCCTTGAGCTTGGGATTACGAATTCCCCCTCCTCACTTAAATTCCAATCCTCCACTTAGAATTGTAAGGAACCTGACTGAATTGTATTAAAAAGCCTAAATGACTTTTATTTCTTGTGTCATTTAGCCAGAATGAATACTAGTCTCTTCTCTAAAAACATGCGTGTACACACACACACACACACACACACATACACACACACACTTCTACAGCACAGTGTTCCACTGGCCGAAAAAGAAAATCAATACACACGTAGCAAATATTTGAGCTGCATTTATGTAAGCAATTTCTTCACGAAAAACAAATTCCAACCATAGCCCTTTCAAGGACCCTAAAGGACAGAAGACGACAGCACTTTCAAACTGCTGTTCTAAATGGAGGACTTTTTTTTCTAGATAAAACCCCCAAGCCAATGCTCTTTTGTATCAAACCTTCTCCCTCTGTTTCTCATACCTGAGTCCAACCCACCTCATTCTTCAGTGCTGTTTATTAAAGATATACCACTTTCTGTAATAAAGACTGCCCTAATGGCTCCTCTTTGTAGGAATACTCGGAAAAACTGAAGGTGTTTTATTTTTAAGGTCATTTGGTCACATAGCTAGCACCTGAGAAGGTTTAACTTATATCTGCATGAGAACAGCAACCCACAAAACTTGAAAGAAAATGGTAGTCATTGGTTCACACGTCTTTTTAAAGGCATGGTGGCTACCTGGTCCACTGGAATCTCAACTTGAGTGTCTTCATCTTCTTGGACTTCAGCTGCCCCCCGCGTTTCTGATCTCTCCTCTCCAGCTTTGAAAACGCCTTCATCTATAATTTGAGACAAATACACAGTGAAAATCAAAATCCAATTGTGACATCATGTGGCTGAATGTTGAAATTACAATCAAATTCCTATCGATTCTTTTTTATAGGTATTCTGGTTCCCCTTGTATTGGCAAGATTTTTGTAGCCCCCAATTCTTCTAGATTTTCACTGGAAAAAGGTTCAGTGACCAACACAAGGCTGACCCAGAGGAGCAGGGCTGTGTCCCAGCCTCCCCCTCACCTTCTGGTACTGATTAAAACAACACAATCCTGCACAGATATTTAGAAGGGCAAGATTTCCCACCTATTATCTCTTTTCTCTCCTCCTAGCCATGAAGCAATGATGATGCTTGGTGCTTGCAAATACTACTTTTAGCATTTTGCCTTTCCCAAAAGAATGCTATACACTGAAAATTATATATAAGAACAATTCTCTCCATTCTGAGTAACATCAAAAATATTTTTACTGCAACAGAATCAGAGCTAACTCCATATCTCACACAAATCAATCTTTTATTTTGCAGGTTTCTACAGGATTTTCACAATATATGTCTTAAAATCCTTAACTGTAAAACATAACCCAGATCTTTAAGATGTTAGGTTAAGCTCCTTTGATTTGTTCTCCTATAGAAAGCAATAAGTACTGTTCTCCATATTTGCAGTCATTTCAACGTCTTCCCTCTGTCTTCTCTTCACAGCCCAAGTAATCAAAGAATCACAGGACCATTTGTCATTCTGTCTATCTGTTTGCCTCAGGACAGGTCTAATGCTTCAGTCATTCTCACGGATGTTTTCTCTGCCCAGTCATTTACAGTCTCCAGGGATGGAGATCCCACCTCCTTCTCTGATAATCTATCGCAGCATATGATTACCCTTACAGTCTAGAAAATGTTTCATCTTTTGTCTTAAAAACCCCTTCTACTTCTCAAATGGAAACTTCTCTCTCAGAGCACAAATATTTAACACATTCCACATGAAAATATTTCATATTGTCCAAGTTGTGAACTCACTCTTCATAAAGCATAAAATACAACTTTACATTCGCTGAGGCTCAATTGTATGTGAGACACAATAGGAGCCAATGTGGCCATATAAGATATAAATTAGATTTAGATTTCTTTCAAGTTGCTTACAGACTAATGAGCAGATAGAAATATATACACATCATCAATAAAGTGCCCTGATGTAAAAGGAATAAGGTCTATAATAGAGCCCTGTGGAAGCTTAGGAGGTACGGCCAAGTGAAAAAGGAAGAAAGGAAGGGAGAGAAGAAATATAACCAAACTCAAGTGCTTTTCATTTCTCCTAGAGAAACCATTTTCCTTTTTAATTACTTCTCTACTATCCTTTTTAAAAACCAGGAATAACAGAGCTGCCCTCAAAGCTGATTAGACATGTTAGATTAATTCACATAGATTAATTCATTTTTTACTGAAGTATAGTTAATTTACAATGGTGTGTTAGTTTCAAGTATACAACAAAGTGATCCAGTTACACACACACACATATACACACACATATTCTTTTCCATATTTTTCCATTGAAGGTTATTATAACACATTGGATATAGTTCCCTGTGCTATACATTAGGTCCCTGTTGTTTATCTATTTTATATATCAGTTCATTTCAGTCACTCAGTCGTGTCTGACTCTTTGCGACCCCATGGACTGCAGCACGCCAGGTTTCCCAGTCCATCACCAACTCCCAGAGCTTGCTCAAACTCATGTCCATCAAATCAGTGATGTCATCCAACCATCTCATCCTCGGTCATCCCCTTCTCCTCCTGCCTTCAATCTTTCCCAGCATTAGGGTCTTTTCTAAAGAATCAGTTCTTCTCATCAGATGGCCAAAGTATAGGAGCTCCAGTTTCAGCATCAGTCCTTCCAGTAATATTCAGGACGATTTCCTTTAGGATGGACTGGTTTGATCTTGCAGTGATCTATACTATTTTATATATAATAGTGTATATATGCTAATTTCAAACTCCTAATTTATCTCCCCCTACCCAGCTGCTATCCTCTTTGGTAAGCATAAGTTTGCTGGTTTTGTGTGTGTTTGTGTGTGTCTGTGAGTCTATTTCTGTTTTGTAAATAAATTCATTTGGATCATATTTTAGATTCCACATATAAGTGATATCATGTGATATTTGTCTTTCCCTGTCTGACTTAATTGGTCTAATGGTTATGTCCTGACTCCATCGAATCTTATGACTGAAAATGTGGATCCAAAATGAAATTGCAGCTCAGCATATCAGAAGAAAGAATAAAGAAAAACAAAAAAGAAAACGTAGTGATTTTATCATGTACTGATGTTTAGCTTGGAGTAAATGCAGAAAGTTTTGGTCACAAGCTCAACAAAGTGATTCTTGAGCTAAGAAAAGTACAGGGAAGGACACTTCAAGGGGCAAGGAAAATAGCTTATAATTATTCTGTCCGAAAAGAAGAGAAGTGAAAGGGAGTAATCCAAGTCTATAAAATCGGAGTTAACAAGAAGAGGGTAAGTGGATATTTGTCTCTCCATTAAGTTCTGGAACACGAAACTCAACGAAATAATAAACATTACATTGATGGTAGAAGACATTAATTAAATGATAGAAAAATAAATTCCCCCTTACTCACATGTGGAGCTCATAATTCTGAGAACACGTAAAGGCCGAATAAACTAATTTCAAATAGGGCTGCCAATTTTATCAAGTGTTATTTCCAAAATGGTTGAAAAAGGAAAATTCACTGTGTTTGACATTCCTTTCTGCCTTCTGAATTACTTTAAAAGGCAACAATCATAGTAATCCACACAATGTCCTTTAAAGATAGATGCTGGTCCCAGTAGACTATGACCTATGTCTGTGACTTTTGGGGATGACATATTTGCATCCGAGCGTTGCACTTGCTTTCAAAGAGACCACAAAGAGAAACCTACAGATACTAAAGAAATATATTTTTGGTGCTCACATTCATTGAAATGTTTAACTGTATCCGAGCAGCGCTCTGGACGGGTTGCAGATGTGTTTTAGGATAAACATTTCACAGGAAAAGAAGAATGAGATCAATAATAACAAATAACATGGAAAGGGCACTGGAATGGGAAAATGGCAACCATGAGGACAGAAACAGCAAGTAGCCAAGTCAACAAAGCTCAGCATTGTGTACAGTGACAAAAACACAGAACACAAAGGTAAAAGTGTTTGGTTGAGGTGTGGCGTAGGATTTGTTCCTCACCGAAAGGAGATGTGCAAGCCACCTCCTTCAGTAGCACAGAGCAAGAAAGGAAGGCTGGAAATAAATAAACAGTGATGGAAAAAAGAACAGCGAGAAAGTGACTTTATGATAAGAAAAAGGACTTGAATTTTTATTAAAAATGTATGAAATTTAAAATAGAGGAATATGAATTTCTAGTGGCAATTTTTTAAATCACATTTTTTGATTATAGATTATTTAATATGCATGCATGCATTTTAGAAAACTTGGGAGATGAAGGAAATAAACATCCCATGACCCAGAGATTCTCTCCCCTACCTCTCACATGTTTACACACAGACACTCATAAAACTGAGATCCTAATGTATATATAATTTCAAAAGATTTTTTTACTTTAAAACCATGTCATGAGTATTTCTCATGTCAGTAAACATTATTAGAACACATGATAAATTGATGGGTCCATACTATAATTAATGGATGATGAGCCTGGATTCTTGCATATTCCCATACTTAGAAAAGAAATAAAACCATTAACTAAGTAAGCTATCTGCTCCTCAAAAATAGCAATGACCTTCTACCAAGATGATGCTGGACTGAACATACCCCTTTGTCAAAATCACATATGTACTGGCCTCCCCCTTTACCACTTCAGAACAGTTCTCAAAGCTCTCAGAGACAACCTCCCAGGTTAAAATCCTCAGATTGGCTCAAATAAAATTCTCCATTTCTTTCTTAGATTGACTACTAATTTTTTTCATTGAAACCACTATGTTTTTTTTTACATGAACATACCTATGATAAAGTTTAATTTCTATCAATAAATTAGGCACAAGAGAATATCTGAGTTTCCAGCACCACTCTTCTTTTTTTAATATTTTATTTTTATTTATTGATTTGGCTGCACCAGGTCTTAGTTGTGGCATGCAAGATCTTTCGTTGCGGCACGTGGGATCTAGTTCCCGGACCAGGGATTGAACCCAGCCCCCTGCGTTGGGAACACAGTTGTCTTAGCCACTGGACCGCTAGGCAAGTTCCGGCATCACTACTCTCGCACTTTGGGGCCACTATTAAGTAAGATCAGGGTTCCTTCGAACACAAGCACTGCAATACCTCTACAGTCCATCTGGTAATCAAGAGGGTTACTAAAGTGTTTAAAGAGTGGGATAAGCTGGACAAAGGGCTGATTCACGTCCTGGGCAGGAAGAGGCGGGAGGCCGTGAGATTTCATCATGCTTCTCACAACAGCATGCGATTTAAAACTTATGAATTGTTTGTTTCTGGAGTTTTTCATTTAATATTTTCCAACCATGGTTGACTGTGGGTGACTGAAACTGCAGAAAGAAAAACCACAGATAAAGGGAAACTACTGTACTTCATTCAGGGCCAAACTGGATGTTCAAAAATATGGGAACCCTCTTACACTGTTGGTGGGAATGCAAACTAGTACAGCCACTATGGAGAACAGTGTGGAGATTCCTTAAAAAACTGGAAATAGAACTGCCTTATGATCCAGCAATCCCACTGCTGGGCATACACACTGGGGAAACCAGAATTGAAAGAGACACGTGTACCCCAATGTTCATCGCAGCACTGTTTATAATAGCCAGGACATGGAAGCAACCTAGATGTCCATCAGCAGATGAATGGATAAGAAAGCAGTGGTACATATACACAATGGAGTATTACTCAGCCATTAAAAAGAATACATTTGAATCAGTTCTAATGAGGTGGATGAAACTGGAGCCTATAATACAGAGTGAAGTAAGCCAGAAAGAAAAACACCAATACAGTATACTAACGCATATATATGGAATTTAGAAAGATGGTAATGATAACCCTGTATATGAGACAGCAAAAGAGACACTGATGTATAGAACAGTCTTTTGGACTCTGTGGGAGAGGGAGAGGGTGGGATGATTTGGGAAAATGGCATTGAAATATGTATAATATCATATATGAAATGAGTCGCCAGTTCAGGTTTGATGCACGATACTGGATGCTTGGGGCTGGTGCACTGGGATGACCCAGAGGGATGGTATGGGGAGGGAGGAGGGTTCAGGATGGGGAGCACATGTATGCCTGTGGCAGATTCATTTCTATGTATGGCAGAACCAATACAATATTGTAATGTTTAAAAATAAAATAAAATTAAGACAAAAAAAAAAAAGAAAAAAATATGACAAACATTCATGATGAGTGTTCAAAGGCATGTGAATGTTCAAGGTGAAAGTTCAAAGGCAGGCCTGCAAACTAGAAAATTAAAAATAACACCAAAGAATTGCCAAGAAGGCCAAAATACAATGGTAAAGAATTAGAATGATACAGTATGTTCCCTTTCTGTCAGTGCCACAGTTAACGGGGCAGATGGGGAGGATAAGTTGGGAGATTGGGACTGACATATACACACTATTATAGATATACATATATATATATATACATAATAGATAATAAGAACCTACTTATAGCACAGGAAACTATGCTTAATACTCTTAATGATGTATATGCAAAAAGAACCTAAAAAAAAAGTTAATATGTGTTTAACTGATTTACTTTGCTATATACCTGAGACTAACATAAACCACTGTAAATCAAATATACTCCAATAAAAATGAATTTGAAAAAAAGGAAATCACAAAAAAAGGCTACTAAACACACACCACATGGAAGAAGGCAAACATAAAACATTAAAAACTTCAAACACCTGCTTGCAAGGATAGATAACACAAGAAATTTAAAATTTTTGTGAAAATATTAAGTGTTTCATCAAGGGCAGTATTATGCAAGCACTTCAAAACCTAACTACTTGCCCTTTATCGTGACTGCTCATTTAAACTTACACAGTAAAGTTAGATCATAATGGCAACCATTATGTGCAATGATTGTATAGGTATTGCTACCAATACCTCAGATGTCCTAACCACAACTCATTAAGGGTAGGTGCTACCTAGGGTCGGCTTTCCAGGTGGTTCAGTGGTAAAGAATCTGCTTGCCAATGCAGAAGATGCAGGTTCTGTCCCTGGGTTGATCCTGGTATCCTGGAGAAGGAAATGGCAAGCTCCAGTATTCTTGCCTGGAAAATTCCATGGACAGAGGACCTGGTGGGCTATAGTCCATGGGGTCACAGAGACATGCCTGAGAGACTTGAGTATACAAGCTACCGAGAGTAAGGGGTTTAGCCTCTAATGGGACACACAATTACTTTTATTGTCCCTCAAATTTACATAAAAACAGAAATTTAGTCTTATTCCATCCCAACATCAACAAGTGCCCCCTTTTTGTCATATATTGCCTGCCTGTGAAATTTTGGTGCACCAATAATCATCTGACCCACTTTCAAGATTTCTTCTAACCCTTATTACAGCTTTAACATAATTTTCAACTGCTCATGTGCCAAAGACTCTCTAATCTATATCAGCCTCTTCATGGATCCCCAAGTTCATATATCCAATTACCTAACTTGACAACTCACCTTGGATGTCTAATGGGCATCTCAACCTTAACGTGGTCATAAGAGAACTCTGGGTCCCGAGCCTAAACTGTTCATCCTCTATATTCCTCATCCCATAACACAGCACCACCACTTAATCCCAAACGTGGGAATTCTCATTTCCATCTTGCTTTCACTCCCTATATCCATTCCATTCTAGCCCTGTCAATTCAATCTTTTTAAATACACCACAAATATGTGAATATTATTTCCAGCTCCACTATCAACTTGGTTCAATCACCACTATCGGTTGGAGGGGCTTTTACAACAGCTTACAAAGTAGCATCCCTCTGCTTCTACTCTTGCTTTCCTCTAGATTGTTCTCCACACAATAGTCAAGTAATATTAACAGATGATCAGAATTACTAAGAAACCCTCTAACACTTTCCAATCTACACAGAATCCAGGTTCCTTACCATGGTTTACAGAGATGTAATCTGGTCCTGAACTCCCTTTTAGACCACATTTCATACCAGTTTCTCTTTGCCCATAAAATTCCAGGTACATTTTGTTTCTCTAACAGCAAACTTATTGCTACCTTATGCCTTTGTTGTTTTTACACCTTCTACCTGGAATGCTCTTTACTCCCTTTTGCCATGATTAGCTGTTCCTTCTCATTCAGATCTCAGGAAACCTGCCTTGTTCCAATTCAAGTCATTCACCACAATGCTCGGTTTTAAGTCTCTCGCTAGCGTTTATTACTAGCTGGTATTTTTATTGCTTATTTGGTGTTTTAGTGTTTCTCAGTCTCCACCAAAGTGTTGGCTCCAAGAGAGCAGGTACCACACCCTACTGTTCACTGTTCTGTACCTAGCATAGAAGACAGAGTGGCACACAGGAGTTCAAAAGGTGTTTGTTGAAAGAATGAAGAGCAAGCACCCAAAAATATTTGCTGCATGGAGACAGAATATAAAGACAGTACAATGTAAAAGCCACTGCTGCTGCTGTTGCTGCTGCTGCTAAGTTGCTTCAGTCGTGTCCGACTCTGTGCAACCCCATAGACGGCAGCCCACCAGGCTCCCCCGTCCCTGGGATTCTCCAGGCAAGAACACTGGAGTGGGTTGCCATTTCCTTCTCCAATGCATGAAAGTGAAAAGTGAAAGTGAAGTCGCTCAGTCGTGTCCGACTCTTAGCGACCCCATGGACTGTAGCCTACCAGGCTCCTCCGTCTATGGGATTTTCCAGGCAAGAGTACTGGAGTGGGGTGCCATTGCCTTCTCCAAAAGCCACTAGCCCAGTCCATTAATTATTTGTATTGTTACAGGGGTTTTGCCCCAGTCTGGCCACACTTGGCACTATAGCATTTAAATGAGGAGAGGGATAGAGGGAAGTGAACAGAAAGAAGACTGGCATAAAAGCTACACAAGGATCAATACAAATGAGGCTATGTGTGGTAGGCAAAATAATATGCTACCCAAGAATCTCTCCACCCTAATCTTCAGAAACTGAGTAAGTCACTTCGTGTAGCAGAGGTGAATAAAGATTGCAGATAGAATAACCATTGCTAATTAGCTGACCTTGAGATGGGGAGATTATCCTAGATTATTCTTGCGGACCCAATGTTATCACAAAGGTCCTTGGAAATGAAGGAGAGTGGCGGGGAGATCAGTGTCAGGTGAAGGACTATGGGGCCATTGCTGGACTGGAAGATGGAAGGAGGCCATAAACCGGGGAATTGCAGCCAACCCCTCAAAACTAGCAAAGGGCAAGAATAGAAAGTTTCCTCTTAGAGACTCTAGAAGGACGAAGCCCTTGCCAACGCCGTGATTACAGCCCAGTGAGGACCATTGTGGAAACTCTGAGCTCCAGAATGGTAAGATGATAAGCTTGCATGCTGTTTCAAGCCACCACGTTTGTGGTAATGTGTTACAGCTGTAACAAGCAACTAATACACCGACTGCTCAAAACTAATGATCTGGAAAGAATAGTGGGGGCAAGAGCTTTCACAAATCAGCTTTCTGACTCCTGCAGACACCTGCTGAGGGAGGGCAGACGCCCGGTTCCTCCTGCTCTGAAGGTACTGGTTACAAAACCTCCCGCAAGTGTGCAGCCTTCTGTTTTCCTTCTCTGTTATTACCTCCATTTCTCACTCCCCTACAATGTACAAAAAAACACCCACCCCAAGATACCCACACATCTGCCAGAAAGGAGAAAAGGGATTCAATTTTTTTAAAGTCCTCCCCTACCCTAAAATCTTCATTATAAAAGCCATTTGCTAACAAACTAAAGAGCGAGGATAAATTTGATACACAATACTGCTTTCATTCAATTACTACACTGAGGATCAAATTCAATGCTTGGATGCACACTACACCGAAATTCAGCTCTAATCTTTTTCCTTTGAATCATGAATAGACATTTTAGTGTATATTACACAGCAAAGCAATAACAAACACTCTAGTAAAAATAAAAATGCTCCTCAATTATTTTTCACTTATCCCTTATGAATTTTATTGCCTAAGAAATGAAAGCAGAGCTGCTGAGGTAGGGCAGTCATGTCATCACCGTGTAGTTTGTAATAAATACGAACCTGTTTCCCCTACAGAAATGGGATACAAATGCTTATGCATTTTTAGCCTTTCCACAACTACAATGGCAGAAATGAAAGCATTTCCTTATTTCAGTGCATCAGTATTTAGTTTAGTAACATTACAGAATTTTAATATGTTAAAACTGTCAATGCTAAGTAAGAAAAGTGGCCAAATAATGAATGATACGTTCATGTAATTGGTGATAATCAGTATTTAAGCCCAATAATCTTGTTTAAGGCTCCTCTCGTGACTCAGTGGTAAAGAATCCACCTGCAATGTGGGTTCGATCCCTGAGTTGAGAAGACCCCCTGGAGTAGGAAATGGCAACCCACTCCAGTATTCTTGCCTGGGAAGTCTCATGGACAGAAGAGCCTTGTGGGCTATAGTCCATGGTGTCACAAAAGAGTCAGACACGACTTGGCAACTAAATAACAACAAAAATCTTGTTTAAAGGATACTTTCTCACCAGATTTATTAAAAATTCTTTTAAAATTGTATTATAAACTATAATTGAATGTGTTCAGTATTTGAAACTGATTAGAACTTATCAGGACAGAAAAAAAGAAAAATAACAGAATAATGGCCAGTTTTAAATAGTTTCTGGAAATACAAGATATCTATTAAGTGGAAGCTCTATATGTAAATAAGAAAGTTTAGTGTGACCATAAACATTTTACCATGCTTTACTACTGAGACTTTCTCATAAAAATATTAAATTAACTATAAAGTATTAACTTTAAAAAGCAGCTCATTACCAGTAAATTACTGAGAAAAAATGTGAGCAGCAAGGAGTTTATGGCTTTCAGTATATAAGATAATATTCTAAGAAGGGAAAAGTACACAGCTCTCTATATAAGGAAAACTCATGCTGTCTTTATCTGTGTCATTAATCACTAGAGGCAGAATTCGAAGTAAAATTGGTAAGAAGGTGACACCCAAATAATGTTCATTAGCTAATATGGTTAATGTGCACTATACTCATATGTGAAATATATTTAATTTCCAATAAAACCCTTCCCAGATCCAGATTGTGGTCATCACATCTTAATGAAATTCAAAGAAAGCACTTTTGGAAAGTGGACCCCGCATGAAGTTTAGCAAGTAGTGATTTCAAGAAGAAGAGGGATTCCCATGTGATAACACTTCCTGATGAAGAGGGTACTGGCCAGCCTTCTCTGATCCTCATAACAACTTGTACAATATCTCCTTTATAGTGCTCCCCTGAATTAAAGTTTATTATCATCAGGCAGAATGAAAAACTAATCAAGTAACAGCTAATGTTCTAAGTACATCTAATTTAGTACAGCCATATAACCTGAATGTTTTTTAATCACTAATCTTCCCCATATGTTTCATTATGACCCATAAACTCAAATGGAAACTCTTTACAGGAACAAGACTATCACAAGTGAGTGATATTTTTCTTTGGAAATTTAGAATATTATATGAAAATAACCTTATCTATCCACTTAAATAGGCTGAGTTTTCTTAACTGCAGCTTGAATGGTATCTGGCTTCTTTCTGTGTTCTGACTCCTACTCTCAATATTATCATCTGTTATGCAACTGATGTTTAAATTTGACTATTAAGTCTTTGCACAGACTTAATCTTAACCATTTTGATTATTTTACCTTGACTTTAAATGGGGATAACAAAATTTGCTAAGTGTAGGCAGAAAATAAAAGTAGTATTATTACTATTGATTTCCCCAGATCAAAGGTAATTTTGTTCTTATCCCTTCATTTCTATTTTATTCTTTTTAGATGTTTTAGATTTTCATCAAAATCAGTAATATTCAAAGAACAAAGAATAAAACACACACATATATATAATAATTCATGACAAAATTATTTTATAATCTATATCAATTTTGATATACTTTATAAAGTTCATAACAGATACATGGATCTGAGAATAATAAAATACTTCTGAGTTGGCTTACCTAAGCCAACAAGTATACATAGCTTTCATTTTTTTATTTCTAATTTTGTAATCATATAAAAAATACACTGCATATTAGTTTTAGTTTATCAGAATAATTGAATTGTTCCTCATTGGGTCCCAGTGACTTCAAGTTACTTAATAAGTGACTTAAAATTCACGATTCCTGTTCTTAATTCTGGCTAATCCAACTACCTCCAAATGACCTTGTGTATTTTAGTCTGTAAAAGAGCTCCCCATACTCAAGTTACTTCTCTACCATAGAAAATGTATCATGGCTGTTGTTCAGTTGCTAAGTCGTGTCCCACTCTTTGTGACCCCATGGACTGCAGCACACCAGGCTCCCCTGTCCTTCACTATCTCCTGGCATGAATTTGCTTAAATTCATGTCCATTAAGTCAGTGATGCCATCTAACCATCTCATCCTCTGCCGCCCCCTTATCCTTTTGCCTTCAATATTTCCCAGCATCAAGGTCTTTTCCAATGAGTCAGCTCTTCGCATCAAGTGGCCAAAGTATAGGAGGTTCAGCATCAGTCCTTTCAATGAATATTCAGGGTTGATTTCCTTTAGGATTGATGGGTTGACCTCCTTGCAGTCCAAGGAACTGTCAAGAGTCTTCTCCAACATCACCATTCAAAAGCATCAGTTCTTCAGCATTCAGCCTTCTTTACCATCCAGCCCTCACATCCATACATGACAACTGGAAAAACCATAGCTTTGACTATACCTTAGGTTTGACTATCATGGTAATAAATGGCATACTTGCATATAACAGAAAAACGCTTATTGTCTAGTAGGAAATTTAAATGGAAAAATCAGTAGAATAGAATGATAACATAACTAGTGCTACATAGACTGCTAATAGGCATAGAGGAGACTCCGCTGGTACTAAGTGGTTAAGACTCCAAGCTTCCAAGGCAAGGGGCATGGGTTTGACCCCTGGTCAGGGAATTAAGATCCCGCAAGCTGCAAGGAGTAGCCAAAAGGAGGAAAGCTATGGGCAAAGTGAAAATCAATTGCAAAGGAGTAATCAGTATTAAAGAGTGTCCTCCAGCTTTGGCATCACAATGATCTGGTCAACTAGGTGAAAGTACTTCTCAGTTTAGTTCAGTTCAGTAGCTCAGTTGTGTCCGACTCTTTGCAACTCCATGGACTGCAGCACACCAGGCCTCCCTGTCCATCACCAACTCCCAGAGTTCACCCAAACTCATGTCCATTCAGTCAGTGATGCCATCCAACCAGCTCATCCTCTGTCATCCCCTTCTCCTCCTGCCTTCAATCTCTCACAGCATCAGGGTCTTTTCAAATGAGTCAGTTCTTCGCCTCAGGTAGCCAAAGTATTGGAGTTTCAGCTTCAACATCAGTCCTTCTAATGAACACTCAGGTCTGATTTCCTTTAGGATTGATTGATTTGATCTCCTTGCAGTCCAAGGGGCTCTCAAGAGTCTTCTTCAACACCACAGTTCAAAAGCATCAATTCTTTGGCGCTCAGCTTTCTTCACAGTCCAACTCTCACATCCATACATGACTACTAGAAGACCCATAACCTTGACTAGATGGACCTTTGTTGGCAAAGTAATGTCTCTGGTTTTTAGCAGAACATAAAAATCAGATTATATTGGGGTGCAGAATAAAAGAGTGTGCCTATCAGAGAACAAGGGCAATATGAACCACTCTTGGAAGATGATGGGCTATGAACTGGAGAAGAGAGACCATAGTCATAAATCCTAACTCAGAGGCCTAATGCCACAGAGTTAGTAAGGGCTAAACAGGGTTAAATCCCACTTCTTCTGACTCCTGCCTTCCAAAGAATTTGTCACAGATGTCAGCACCATAGAGTTGTTGCTAAACCTATGCCCCTAATGCACAAGCATGTCTAATGAAATCCAAGCCTTCTTGCAGGAACCCAAACAATCCTCATTCACCCATGGCCAAGTTAAACCAAAACGCGTCGTCTTCATGTTGATAATATAAATGCAGCTGGAATTGTATTTCATGAAAATACCATTCTTACTATACAGACATTTATTGGAGTTTGAACCTTAGCCAAAAATCCTAAAAGGATTACAACACGACAGGCTGGCTGTAGGTTGTAAGGGATGTGGGGAGAGAAGCCCACAGGCATCAACCATCCCAGGAAACAAGTCACCTTCAACTGGCACGCCTGAGTGAAAGCATTCTATTTAACACTAATGTGGTCATTCAGAATCATTTCAGACAAAGAAATTAAAACTCCTTAGCTTCAGGAGACCACTAAGAATTCATGCAAGGAATCTAAAAACCAAGAGAAACCAGAATTGTAAATTTTCAAACTCTTATCTGTAGTTGATCAACTTGAGGTGGAAGACTGAGATCCTGCTTCTAAAAGTTGTTCCCAAATTACATATACACCATATACTTAATGGATTAAAACCTAGCTCAGATATGCAAATAAAAATGAACTGAACTGAATTTCCTTTTTTAAAAAGTTGGTTATTAATCCCAATTATTTCTAAATTACAGTTTTAATCATCTAAGGCCCTAACATTCACTTCCCATTTACTAGCAATAGTATCAGAGAAGGCAATGGCACCCCACTCCAGTACTCTTGCCTGGAAAATCCCATGGACGGAGGAGCCTGGTAGGCTGCAATCCATGGGGTCGCGAAGAGTCGGACACGACTGAGCGACTTCACTTTCACTTTTCACTTTCCTGCATTGGAGAAGGAAATGGCAACCCACTCCAGTGTTCTTGCCTGGAGAATCCCAGGGACGGGGGAGCCTGGTGGGCTGCCATCTATGGTGTTGCACAGAGTTGGACACGATTGAAGCGACTTAGCAGCAGCAGCAATAGTATGCTTTAAAATACTATGCTTAAAAATGCCAATCCTGGTAGAAGTGTAAAGTAAGTATAATATCACCACTTTCAAAGCTAACCTAATCCTGAGATGAGTGCTAGTGATGCTGTGAACTGTGGTCCTCACTCAGGGTCGTGAGATGCATTGTGAATGTGCAAATCAGTGCAAATCAGTCTTCTGGAAAAAAAGAACATGGATACTTTTTCATCAAATCTAATTGGCACAGGTAATAGATCTGCATTATTCTTTAAACCTAAGAGAGGCTGTTTTCAATTTAACCCAGCATTTTACAGGTTTGTATGCTTCCATTTGCTTTGGAGAATCAAAGTAAGATCTCTTTAAATGGTTGGCATTTCAGGTGTTTTTATCTATTCCTCAGCAATTTTTGAAGAGGAAGATAAATTGTTATCAGAGCTGATGCTTTGCTAAAGATATAATTTAGCTTTGATTGGTAGCTAATCTTCCATCATAACATAAAATGGGAAGTTAAAATATACCCAATTTAGCATATCTTTGAAGACACATGCAGTCTACAACTCAAGGAACTGCTGTTAATAAACGGTAGATAAAAACAAATTTTTGCATACATTTTTCTCTGCTATATCTACTGTGTCCCGAATTTTATTTAAAATAGCCTGAGATAAATTCATTTAAATGAGTCTGTTGAACTCCATGTGAAGATGATTATCTAACCACAAATATGTCCATATATCATGTACAAATTTGTATCAGCAATTGATAGACCATCAGATATAAAGTGACCATATATCAACTTAGTACCAAATTTGAATCAAGTAAACATAAAATGCCCAATCATCAATGGGAAGAGAGCTAAACAGCCTCAATTAATAATGAGAAATATGTAAATTAGCTACAAAATAGTACTACTTATTATGAAACTATCAAGGAACAAAATTCAAAACAGATCAGCCAGTATTTTGCTCACTTTGATTTGATGTTGTTCCGACAACGGGTATTGACTGAATACCCACCAGATTCTGCACTCTTTTCATTTAATGTTGTGACTTAGGGATTTAGTTTCGGTCTATAACAAAAATCCATGTATGCCATATGTTTGCAAAGATAGAAAACATTCTCCTTTAGCATTTTAACCTATGATTCAAGTTTATCATCTAAGAATTTCACTCCAAAAGGAATAATTCTGGTCCCTTAAGCTAAGGAATGGTATCTTTCAGACATCCTTGCTTTTTTTATTAAACTGGTAATTGACAAATACCAATCATCTACTTGTTTTAATCTTGGAGAGAAGGAACAGAAATAAAGTAATCTTTCATTGAGTTTTTCATTACATTTAATTTTTAAGTATTTTAATTGCATTAAGGCTGGTAAGAATTAACTTTCATTTGATTATTATAATATTTCACATATGTGCAGTCAAGATAAAACACAAAGATTGGTAAACCTAAGACAGTATCTATTTTAGGATGAGCGGAGATGCTTACTGTTCAATAAAGAAACTTCTTCTTCTTCAGCATTTACCTAGAGCAAGATGTAAATTAATAATAATGGTAACAATATTAATGGTGATGATCAGCTAATAATTATTGGATGCTTATTATATGACATTCATCATGTTAAGCATATTACATGTATTAACTCATTTAATACCAAAGCAGATTTATGAAGTAATTACTAATATTTCCTGCATTTTATATATGAAAAACAGAGGTCCTCTAAAGGTCATAGGCACCAAGCAGTGAAGCAGGATTCAGACCTGGCAATCTGACACTAGAGTCGATGTTTTTAATGGCGGGTTTCCCAATCTACCGATCATGGCTCACTAGTAAATCGTGACACCAATGTAATGCGCTCCAACTATGTTTTTTTATTAAGATGGAAGAAAACAGAAAACATATTGTCAGCTTCATGGGCTTGTGGTCTATACTGTCTCTTAAGGCCCCATTTTATGAAAAGCCTCCAACTTGGCTTAATGACCTGCTGCCAGCATCTTGAAACTCTGAATAATTTTATTTTTGACGGGAAGTCCAATGAGACAATGCAGCACGTTCACGAAGAGAGGATGCATGCACGTTACGTGCGCCCATGGTTCCCTGTCTTAGGTGATGCCGGGTGAGTACAGAACTCAGGTGGACCCAGGATGCATGGGCTACTGTCAAGACCCAAAGTGAGTACAGGATAAGCACATTACGTCTGTATCCAAGAAAGGTGTGGTGGGACCACACTTTCCAATAAAACTAGAACTTGCTTCCAAAGAAGAAAGAAGGCAATGGCCTTCTAAGAAATAAGAACAACTGAGGATAATCCTATCCTACTCTTTCTTACTCATGTTACTTTCCTATAGTAGTCAATCGCTTCTGCTGAAAATGATGACATAGAAGAAAAGGGAAACATAAGGCAACCCAGAGTCCTGTTCTTTTCAGTCCTTCCTTACTCATCAGTACCCCTAAGGTAGAGAGTGTTATAGAATGTACATATTAAAAATTAAACAAATAGTTGTGTTAGTTTTATATAGTACTTCCACTGTTCTGATAAGAACAAAATGCACAGGCAAGTATGAGCTCAGAAATACAAATTGTACAATTTTGGTGATTTCATATATGAGCTAAGTGATCTTATACTATAACATTCTGGCATTGCAGTTTATAAAGACAAATGGTACAATTCATCTTAATAATTTAAACATCTAATTTAATTTTTCTTTATTTAGAATGACAACAAAAGCAGAATAAACAAAACATCGTGACAAACTGAGAAAGAAAGAGACCATGGAAGAAAGGAAAAAGTATATATTTAAGTATGTTTAACAGCACCTTTTTCCTGCATTTTAAACAAAAGGTCCCACATCTTTATTCTGCATAAGACCCTTCAAATTATAGTGTCAGCCCTGTGCAGTACACATACCAGCGTAACCACTGTTTCACAAGACTTTTATTTCATGAAACAAATATACACAAGCAATATGCAGGGCTTCCCTGGTGGCTCAGTGGTAGAGAATCTGCCTGCCAATGCAGGAGATGTGGGTTTGATCCCTGGGTCGGGAAGATTCCCCTCGGGTAGGAAACAGCAACCCACTCCAGTATCATTGCCTGGAAAATCTCATGAACAGAGAAGCCTGGCGGGCTACAGTCCATGGGGTCGCAAAGCAATCAGATACAACTTAGTGACAAAATAATATATGCAAGTGTACTGTCTCATGATGTAAAAAAATGTTTTTTCACATGATGAGTCAAAGAGAATTTAAAAAATCACTTCACTACACTGGAGAAAATAAAAGGCATAAAAATGCTCACTTCTTGCCACCCTGGAAGATAATCCACTTAACGAGGACAACGTAATTACCTGAATTCCTGCTCCCTGTTATGTTCTGTTTCAAATCTAAACTCCTCTGTTCAATTCCTAAAGACCCTCATACTTAGGACTGACTTTCCTACTGACTTTCCATAGCTCTGCAACTTGACCCCTCAACCCCACGGGAACACGATGGCACTCACTTCCCTGTACTCTTCACTTCCTGGCCTCTATTCAAGCCATCTCCTCCCAGCCACAGCACCGGCCCATCCTTCCTTCCAGACACAATTCAGGGGCCCCTTCCCCCAATGTCTTTGTCTTTCGCGTCTTTGAAATTTTTATATTTACTCCCTGTACCGTAACGGTACCACATTATGGACAATTCAGATGTTGCCCCAGAAAAGATATGAGATTATCTCATACTCATTTCTCCCACAGCCCATGATATTTAACATGGTTGGGCTACATTGTAGCACTCAGTATGGAGCCAGGAGAGGGAGAAACAATGCAGTTTTTTTTGAACATCTACTAAATATGTTAACCATACTCCCCATGACTACACTGTGAAGTAGGTGTCTGCGGATGACTTTACAGATAAAGAACCTGAGGTTTAAATAACTTGCCCAGCTTTCCTAGAACCAGGACCAAGGCCTAAGCCTCTCCCAAGGCCTAAGCTTCTCCCAAGCTTCTGCCTTTTAAATGGTACCCTGGAAAAAGCATCGCCAATGTTAAGGTAATGAAAAACAAATCATGCTAATTAGACCAAACCTGAGCAAATGCTTTATAAGTCACAGGGGACAGCTGTTTTTGTTTGTTTGTTTTTTGAACTTTAAGGCTGCCTTCTAAGTTATGGATGAAAAAAAGGTAAATTCAAATTTGAAAATGGAAATAGGAGGTCAGGGTGAGAAGGTGGAGGGGCATGTGAAGGAGGGTGAGTAGTTTTGACAAACAAGACAAAGGGAGAGAATACTCTTTTATATCAATTAAAATTGTAGGATAGTGTGAGAAATTAAACTCTGGAAGAATAACAGAGAACTGTCAATTTTTAAAAATTGATTGCTCAGGCATAGAGCACAAGGCATGAGCTTGAGCCTGGCATATGCCATGGAGGGAGCTGGAGAAAGAAAAAAGTTTTATCTGTTTTGTTTCATGAATGGAAAGTAGAAGACTCTATCTGCGAGCTTTTCTTTAAAATCTTTAACCTACTATTGAATCTTCTAACAATCTCTTAGAATAATTTTTCTTCCAGATGAAGTAAAACAACACTTTTTCCTAACTGAGGGTTTAACTGTTAGACTCCTTCTATAAAAAGCATAATTGTCAAAATAACCACAAGGTTTAATACCTGATTATATCAGAAATCTCAGTGGAAATAAAAATGTTAATGTGGGATTCGAGTGTAACAGGCATTAATACGCAGTACGAGAACATCCATAATGATTTTATTCTTAGCTCAAAAGTGAAAAGCAACAGATTTAATTTCAGCGTTAAAGAAATTCTGAAAAACCAACTGTTTTCCTTAGATGTTCCTGAAGCTTCTGTATATCCTTTCTCATTGAAAGGAGAGCTGAGATCCCTATAAAATAACAGTACATCCATAAGGCAGTGGAATCAACTAGAATACAAATAAAAATAATCAAAAAATCAAATCACCGTTTAAACAGTGAAGTCACAAAGTTTCACTATAATCCAAGTTATTTTTATTTCCAATAATATTTGCTTATTTGCATATATTTTCTTTTGGGGGGAGCAAAGGCTAAACTTTCATGAAAAAAAAAAAAGGACTGATTAAAATGTCTATTTTCATACAAGGATGTGTGCATTAAAAAAAATCATGAGGTTCTTCCACAGAAAGTCCATGGCCAAATGGACTGAGCACACATTAATGAAATCCACACCTGGGTATAAATGGAATCCAGCAATCCCCTATCAGAAAACTTTTGGAAAAGGCTTTTAAGCAAAGAGAGAGCTCATGATATCATTGCGATTGTGTCGAAGTGAATTGACTTCTTTATGAATGCTATTCTAAGAATATTCATACAGTCCAATTTGACATTTAAATGTGTTACACGTTGTTCTTAAGTATATTTTAGGCTGCACATTTTTAAACGAGATGATAAAACCATATGCAATGGTCTTAAGGGGCCACAAAGGAAGCAGAGACCAGGATGATATTTCTGTATGCATGTGAGCTGGGAAACTCCACTCCAACAAAGACACCTATTCACTGTTCTGTTAATTTAGCAATTGCAAAACTACCTTTTGTGTATTCAGCATCCCCTCTCACTTTCCCAATATTTTACAAAATTCATGTGGCTTGCAACAATTTTACCTTAATTTTAGAAAGGCCTTCGAATTGTCAGAGAGGGTACACACTGGCAAATTAACGATGCCATAAGTTACTTATATTTTATATACTGCATAAAGAGAACTTGTAAATAAGAGGGTTTACCTATATGACTACCCACACACATACACACTTGTGTGTGCATGCACACCACACACATACACACATGCTATTATGCATGTTCTGAGACTATAGCTCTTTGGTGGACCCGAAGCTCTCTTTTTATTTTTAAGGAAATTTTGAATTCTCAGGTATTTCTAGATTTTTTTTTAATTTATTTATTTATGCTGTGCAGGCTCTCTAGTTGCAGCAAGAGGGGGCTACTCCCCAGTTGTGGTGCATGGGCTTCTCATTGTTGTGGCGTCTCTTGTTGCAGAGCATGCACTCTAGGGTGTACGGCCTTGTAGTTATGGCACGTGGACTCAGCAGTTGCAGCTCCAGGGCTCTAGAGCACAAGCTCGGTAGTTGTGGTGCATGGGCTTAGTTGCTCAGTGGCATGTGGGATCTTCCCGGATCAGGGATCGAATCTGTGTCTTCTGCATTGGTAGGGGGATGCTTTACCACTGAGCCAGCAGGGAAGCCTCCCTTTTCCTTTTTAATTTGACTGATTTCACCTAAATATATATTCCTCCCCAAATACTGGCAATTTCTTGCTTTAAAATCATGTGCTCCCATTCATACCAAAGCAGTAAAAAAACAGTATATCACACGAAAGCATAATGAGCAAACCTCCATACACTCCCACATAACGCTGTGCAACACTGACATCCAATATTTCTGCCTCATGTCTACGTCCTACAGTTCCACTTTCTCCTGCTTATAGTTTTAATCACAAATTAGCCAACAAGTATTTATTCTTTGTCACCTGTGTGCTTAGTATAAGGATAAAAAGACATTTAACACGTAATACTTTCCTAATAATGGATATGTATTCTTTTGGAAGTGGACATCCGCAGACTGACAAACCTCAGTTGGCACCTGCCCCCGACCCACTTTGATCCCAGTATAAGGCCAGCATTCAGGACACAAAGATGAACAAAGGCACAGTCCCTGCCCTAGAACAGATCATGTTCATGATAAATAACATTTTATATAACAGGTACCATAATGAAGGTCTGTGCAAAGGGCAAACGGTACCCTAAAAAAAGAGTGCTTATATCTGGGACTTCCCTGGTGGTCCGGTGGTTAAGAATCCACCTTGCAACGCAGGAGACGTGGATTCGATCCCTGGTCCAGGAACTAGGATCCCACACGCCACAAGGCAACTAAGCCCTCGCAATGGAGGACACAACTAAGACCTGAAACAGCTAAATAAATAAAAAATAAGTAATTTTTTAAAGGAATGTTTATTTCTGACTGAGGGCTCAATGAAGGTTTGACAGAGACACTAAAATCCAAGCAGACTCTTGCAAGGCACTCAGGATCCCAGTGGCTGGACCATCCTTATTTGAGTACAAGCCAAGAAGACGAGAGAGACCCAACAGGACTTATAAGCTTGTGAAAGAGACAGGGTGGGCTCTGGTAAGCAAGAAACCACCAGTTTCTAAGATAGAGTCCTGATCCTCTCTGCATTTCAGATGATAACTTGTGACTGTCAAGAAGAGAAGAAGGGAGAACAGGTCTGGGAAACTGCGAACCCCTGAGATGGGACTGCTCACAGGTAGAGGATATGAACCAGGGCAACGGCTGTGGGGGCCAAAGGCAAAACTGATTCCAGAGATGTTAGAAACAGACCCAACAGCACCTGTGGGCTGCAGCAAGGAAGGAACACAGCCAACAGATGACTCTGAAGTTTCTCACTGAGGCGTGTGCGGAGAATACAGGAGGAAGACATAACTGGAGGGGATCCACAAAGGGGCTCAATTTAGAACCTAATTTAAGCTTGAAAATTCCGTGACATCAGTGAAGGCATGCAGGAGGCAGCTGGGATGCAGGACTCGTGTTCCAGGGAGATGCGGATACAAAGAGAGAGCCTTTGACCTAACTCTGAAGGTCACTACACTTAAAGATAGACTGTTACACAAAGGGGTTGACCTTTCCTCTCGGACTGAGAAGGAACATAAGGGGAAAGGGAAAAGCAACAGACAGAAATCTCACCAAAACCCACGGAAGACAGTGGAGAAGATGGCAGGGTGCCCACCACATATCAGCTTGATCCACTGATCTAATAAAGCAAAAAACAACAAGGATACCTTTTTGAGAACAAACCTCTAGCTAAGATGCCAGTTTTGTGACTCAGGAAGTAACCGTGAAAGGTTAAGGTCAGTTCAAGTGAGGATTTTAAAGTCTTCCCTGGAGGAAACTGTATCACATACTCTGGACGCTTGGAGCATGGAAGCCATGGAAAAGAGATATGGTGGGGCAGGACGTGCCAGGCAAGAATTAAAAATAAGAACAGAGCACTGGAGGGGCAGGGATCACCAAGGCACTTAATTAAAGAGATCGCTCCTCTTGGATTAATGGTGAGGGGCAGGGGGAGATGAGTACCAGTCATATCCAGGGCTATCATGAAGAGCCATGAGGGTCAAGCAGAGATGCTGGGACTGCCACCATGCAAGGCCCCGTGGGGCTCCTGAGCACCCCATTGCTTTGGTAATAGAAAACTGCCTTCATTCAGCCTCCATGACCTTCCCTGAGGTACAGCTGGCAGATATAAGCAGTTGCTGATTATGGAAGGGAGAGGATGGAAGATCAGGGAGAAACAGTCAAGAGCAGCCTTGGGGCAAGATCCAATTTTCCCCATTAAAGGATATACACAACAGTATCTTTGAACTGTTCGGCAGATACTGAAACCCCCTCCACGTGGCAGAAGTGTTAACAGTGGTATGCTGCCCACAAACATGCAGACCCTGGGCCGGCTGGACCTGAAGGTTGATGTTGCTGACTCCCACTTATCTCACCACCAACCCATGAGAAGAGTGTCCACGAGCTGATCATGCCCTCTTTGGACAATTACCATAAAACTTCTATCTTCCCCAAGTTGGGACACTTGGCTTTCAGGGTATTAGCCCGCTGTGTCCCCTTTACCGGGAAAAGCCATAAGGCTACTCTTTTCTACTTCACCCAAAACTCTGTCTCTGAGATTTGATTTGGCACCAGGGTATAAAGAAGCTGAGCTTTCGGCATCAGGACCATCCTAGGTCAAGCTGTACATCCATCCACGGTCTTGTCTACCAGTTTCTCCTTGCTCCTGCAACAGCCCCAGATGATTCTTGACAAGTGTTTCCATACTAGCTCCTGTCCTGCACACTGGCCACACAAGGAAACAGAATGACAGAACCTGCCTGCTGGTTTTGCTCTCAACACAGGCTGCAAATGACCCCTTGTGCCCATTTTTCAGCTGACCCTGCCTAGCCACTGTTTAAAGCTGACTGCCCCTCGATTCATCTGGTAAACAGAAGGGCGCATTTCAAAGGTGTCCAGGGGCTCACCCCTCGGAAGTTCTCATTAACCTGACTATCGGGGTGGGAAAGAGAGATAAAAGACCTGTGCTTCCTCATCCCTTAAAAACTGCTTGAAGGGGGTGAATCTCACACCTGCTGATTTGATCTTAAAAGAGCCTTGCAAGGGAAGCCCAGAGTCTTAGCTGGTTCACTTTGCTGTACAGCAGAAACTAACATGACATTGTAAAGCAACTATACTTCAATTTAAAAAAAGATCAAAATTTAAAAACAAAGAGTCTTGCAAGGTCAGAAAGACCACTGTTCACTTTTCCTCCCAGCCTCTTCTTTCTCTTCTGTGGCAAAAACATCCTTGTTTTAATTCGTAGGTGGAATGTTGGTAAGCTTCAATAATCTTTTGCAATTTCTACTAAAGACACATAGCGGCAGATTATATGTGAATTATCAGTATCTTAAATAACTGATCCCAATGAACAGGAAGGGGTTTCACTCTTAAGTAATTAGGTGAAAATCAGTTCTGGCTTCTCTTTGGAATCTGAAATCAGACAGGAGCAAAAGGTTACAGTAAATTTGAAGAAACGCCTGCACCCAGCTTGGAAAAATTTACACATTGGCTTTTTAAATGAAGGCACTTTTTATAGCATTAATTGGAGATTTTAAGCAGCAGGTGGTGGTATTTCATTTTATTTTGTAAGGAAAAGTCTAACAGTTGTCAAATGGCCTGGGTAGAAGTGAATTATTTTGAGTTTTTTTCCTCGAGCTCTCTGAAATGAAGCTTTTACTGCCTGCCGTGTAATGGCCTTCTTTTGCCATGTAAATGTGGGATCAATCTAGTTTTAAACAGAAAGATTTTTCTAATGCATTCTTGGTATTTTTCAAGCTGTGATACAGCTGATAGGAGTTCTTATAAAATGTGAATTAGAGGAAATTCATATTTATAAGCTTCTGCAAGTAATTTTAGAGCACTGACTTTTAAACATCTGTTAATGAAGAATTCCAAGAGCAGCACTGTGCACTAACTTTTAATATTCCCGTACACATCTCTCTCCCTAATCCCAGCCATGGTGGAGGAATCCTGGCTTGAGGCCTTGCCAGCGGGAATCTGTTTTCGTGAGCTCTGGTCACTGGCCTGAAGTGAGAGTCTGACTCCAGTCCCCGGAGGGAAGTCATAGTGGTCAACGCCAAGTTCAGCTATCACAGACTTCTAACGTGCTCTGTGGTTCTGTCTTTGTCTTTTCGTTTTCCCTGGAAGAATACTGAAAACCATAGCACTTGGAAGGGGGCATGTGGCCTGTACACAAAGACAAGTTTCCCTTTACCCTCTCTGTATTGGTTTCCAGTTGCTGCTGTAACAAATGACCCCAAACTTGATGACTTAAAACAACATAGTTTTATTATCTTACACTTCTGAGGTCAGAGGCTGAAATGTCATTGGGTTAAAAAGCAAGGTGTTAGCAGGGCTGTGTTCCTTTACACAGGTTCCAGGGAACAATCCATCTTTTTGCCTTTTCCAGCTTCCAGGAACCATCTGCATTCAGTGGCTTGTGGTCCTCTTCAATCTTCAAATCCAGCAGCGGCCCATCATTAAGTCTTTCTTACAATGCCATCTCTCTGGTTCTAACTCTTTTGCCTCACTCCACATTTCAAGGGCCCTTATGGGTCCACTAGGACCCACCAAGGTAACAGGTAACATCTCCCTGCTTTAAGGTCAGCAGATTAGCAGCCTTAACTCTCATCTTGCCCTTTAACACAACATATTCATAGATCCTGGGGATTAGGACATGGATTTGGGATGGGGGGGGGAGCATTATTCTGCCTGCCACACTCCCACTAAATTTTTAGGAAAGGAGCACCAAAGGTTGTCAAAGCTAAAGTAAATCAGCTGGTCAAATAGACAAGGTTGGTTTCATCTACAGGAGCAGTCTCCTCAGAACATACACTAGGAACTTCACTGGTGGTTAAGAATCCGCCTTGCAATGCAGGGGACGCAGGATCTATAGCTGGTCAGGAAAACAGAACCCCACATGCCTCGGAGCAACTAAGCCCATGCACCATAACTAGAGAGCCCACGAGCCGCAGTGAAAGATCCCATGATGCACTGAACATTCAGTGTGCAGCAGCTAAGACCCAACGAGGCCAAATAAACTTTAAAACATACACACACACTCGTAATATGATAAAAAAAAAAAATACCAAACTTATGACCATGTCTTCTTACAACTTACAAATGAAGGTAAACTGTAAGTGCGTCTTGGTTCATTATTTTACACTCATGTCCTTTAGAACCAAACCACAGAGGGAGGAGTTTCCAGTGGACACTTAGACCTGACACCCTCAAGACAGTAGGAGACGTCAGAGGGTCTCCAGCCCAGCAGATGGCTAGCTCCCACTCACTCCATTTTCACTTTGAGATGCCCTGGGGTTGGGCAATTGGATTCCCTGCTCCCCCCCACCTCCACCCACACAAACACACCCCATCCACCCCCACCACGTGGATAATGTGCCCCCTCCTACCTGGGTCAGGAACAGACGAGCACTTGCTCCTAACCCCTAAGTCCCGCAAACAAACAAACAAACAGCCCTTGTGATATTTTCCCTAAGGGACTTCACTGGGTTTTTTGCTGTTGTTTTGGATTTTGTTGATTTTTTTTTTTTTAATCTTTTGTCTCTTTAAGGAAGACGTGGGGCAGAGCGTGGGTCTGCCTGCCCTCCTGCCTTACTGCTTTGCACTCTCACCCAGGACCGAGTCCTCAGGAAGCAGCCAGGCCTCACCACGTGGCTTTGAAAGATACCAGAAAGACACGTGTGGAACCAGAGGTGGGGATTCACCAAAGAACAGCAACAAGGTGATATCTTTGGAGGTGTGTGCTGATTCCATCAGAGGCACAAAGGAAAAGAATCTCAAAGTGAAAGAACAGTTCAGACACCTACTGAAACTCTGAGAATCACTTACAAGAAAAACTTGTGTAGGTTCTAAGCCTTGGGGTGCTTTTCAGAGGGGGATGGACCCACCAGTGACTCACTGACCTGCACGGTCCTTCTGGGATTGTTAAGGTGACTTCCACCAGCACTGAGCCCTAATGGAGGCCAAAGTCAACATTGCAGATGCTTAAATCAACCTTTTAAAAACTGATCATAAATTAAAAAAAAAAGAATTTTTATCCTTTCAACAACATTTATTGAGCACCTACTATGCACCAGGCTTTTTTCCAAGAACTAGGAATTCAGAAGTGAACATAAGCAGAAATCTAAAGGCCACATGGAGGTTGGGAGCAGGAGAAACAGTGAACATTCAATGGATACAATAAGCAAGAATATTACGTCATTTAAGTGCCATGGAGTGCTAGACAGAGGGTGCAATATTGAAGCACTAAGGGGAGGCCTCATTTTAAAAACAACATGACTTAAAAAGCATGAGGAATGGATATTGAGGGGTGGGGGACATTTCAGGGAGAGGGAGTGGCTGGGTCAAAGGTCCTGAGGAGGGACAGAACACAGAAGGAGTTACTAAGTCTTAGGAGGGTATAGATTTTTCACAACAAAAAGGCTAAAATTCATTTCAATGCAAAAAGACTTGATCTGATTTTTTTAATTGTTTTCTTTTTTTTTTTTTAATCTGAACACTATTCTTTTAACCACCAAATATCCTGCCATTCTCCATTCCAAAATGGCAGGGCTGAACCAAGGACCTAAGGGAAACTGGAAAAAGTCATTGAGTGTGTGTGTGTTAGTCACTCAGTCGTATCTGACTCTTTGCAACCACATGGACTGTATCCCACCAGGCTCCTCTGTCCATGGAATTCTCCAGCAAGAATATTGGAGTGGGTATTGCCATGCACTTCTCCAGGGGATCTTTCCAACCCAGGTATCTAACTCAGGACTTCCATATTGCAGGCAGATTCTTTACCATTTCAGTTACCTGGGTAGAAGTCATTGCTCCAGGGGCAAAAATGATACAGAAAAGGTGGGGCAGGGGAAGGTGTGAAAGACACACTTGCCTGACCTATGACTTGCTCTCCAAATGCAGAGATGGAGCTGTGAGGAGGCGTGTGCTCAGGGCACCTCTTCCCACGTCACCTGGACAGCATTCCTGCTCTCTGACCTGCCTTACTTCTCTGTTTCCTGGTTCACCATCCCTCTCCCTCATGAGAATGTGAGAACATTCACTCCCCAAGAGCAGAAATGGTACCTGACATCCCTGGATCACCAAGAGGACTCTGGCCCGCCCAGTCTAGTCCTTAGTCCCAGGATATATAGGCTGTCCTTTCTGAGACCAGGCCAGGAGCCCTGGAAACAGAAGCAAGCTTCTGTGAAAAGAAAAGATACAAGCTCAACCTTTCTCTGGAAAGAGTAGTGCAATTTCTACATGGAAGAAGTTTACTCTGCAAAGAACAAGCTCCCGTTTCCCTGTGCAAACCTTTCCAGTCAGCTCAGACCTGGGTCCGTGTTGAAGCAGAGAAAGCACCTTCCCCCACCCCACCACTACCCGCAAGTGTCAGGACCTGGAGAAACCTTTATCTGAGAAGAGAGCCATCTTTCTCGCTCAGATAGATAGTGGTTGAGATGGAGGTGCAGTATCAGCAGGAGGCATTAAGAAACTCAGAACTATAATTATTTACATGATGAAAAGGTTGTGCTGTGCAGAGACACGGTGTGATGGAACTATTCCCATCGCATTAATAATAATAATAAAAAGGCCTTCACCTCCCATGACAAGAAGCTGCAAATCTAAATAATTTTATCTTCTCCTCTGATTATTTCCCAGGATACAAGAGTAGCTTTCGGGCAGAGAGAAATTATTCACTGGGAACATTAAAATACTCCCTTTCAGAAATGACTTCAAGATAATATTTGCTATGTGACTTTGGTAATTTTATGCACACACATACTAAGTTTCTTTCACTAAAATGCTCAATTTCGTTGATGGAGCAGTTTAAACTTTTTATAGCAATTTCATCCACTGTAACAGATACAAAAAGATATATGTCTCGGCTGTGTCTGAAGCATCAGGAATATCCATTCAGTGAAGCAGTGCATTTAAAAATTTTTTCATATAAAATGCTGTAAAAATCAAAGCACCACATCTCAACGAACCAGGCAGGGAAATATTTTAATGATTCTTGTACAGCATAATAAATATTAACTCATCAAGTTTCCAAACACCTAAGCAATGGAGGTTTATGCCTCCCCTATGAGGAGAAGGCTGTTTTCCCATTTAAATGAACACACTGTTGCCGTTGTATTTCAGAACTTTGTCTTCTGTGCAAGTTCACAAAGTTAACTCAGTCAGCATGTTCGGGCACTACACACACTCACAAATACTAAAATGGAAGCCAGAAGGCCATCAAAATTAATTAGATCATTCTATTTTAGAGCCTCAAAGGACTCGAGAAAGCAAATGGTTCAACCCTTTCATTTTCCAATTGAGAGCAGAATCGCGCGATAATTTGCCCAAGGCATGACTAGACCTATATTTCTCACTTAACACAGGCAATGCTCTTTAATTTACAGGAGGCTGTATCTGGTTGATAGACTAAATATTATTGGGGGGCAGAGGAGTGTGGAACATGGAAAATCAATTCATGGTGTTGCTTTAGCAACCATGGAATTCTCTCTGTGGCTTAACGTAGTGCCTTCTGGAGAGTCAGCGCTTGGTAAATGATAGCTAAAGGGATGGAGTTCTTGGAAAAAGTCTATTTGCTTCAAAGTGTACTTCCTTCTGGCCATGGGTAAAACCTGGCAAGTTTTCCTTTTATGTGCTTGCCAAGGAGCAGCCTAGCAAACAGCTTTCCTCAGTCTGAAGACAATAGAGCGTGACTCTCCTGGGTAGCACGTGATGCCTTCCCCTGTGTTGAATTCACTTTTTTCTTCTGTTTCTAAAGCAGTTTCAAGTGGATGCAAACTCAGTAGGCAAGAGGTTCTTACGTGATTACAGTAGTATCAGTCTTCATAAGAAAGTTCTGATAAATAAAGCCCAATTCCAAATAGTATACCATTTTTCAATTTAGGTGTACTGATGTGCTCATTTCTAGAATAACCCTGGTAGCCTCACAATTCACTCAACATAAAATCAAGAGAGGTTCTGCTTCCTGGATCTCCACCAGATTCCCTTCCTAGATAATTTATATTTTTTGTAAATTAAGCTTCTGCCCATTCATACGTGATATGGTTGGTTATCTGTTTTCTGTTTGTTTAAATCGCCACTGCTTCATAAAAATGCCAAACACTTATCATCAGTGCCATTCTTCTTTGATATTGGACCATTTCCTGAATTTACTGTTACCTACTTCATGTGTATGGCTGCTTCTGCCAACGAAATTATAAATTGCTTACTGTCAAGAGGCACATTTACAATATCAGAGGGAGTAGTCAATGAATTCATATTATTTTACCTCCAGGTTAATTGTTTGAAGCTATTGGAAAGAAAGAACTATGTAAAAAGTGCTCTCGAGTCAGGCAGTTTAATTAGAAATCTACTCCTTCCAGAATTGTTTGTGTCTGTTTAGGAAAGAAGTAATAATGGAAAGAAGTCCAAAGTAAGTTCACTTAGCATTTCATTATTGAGGAAATTTCTTTCTTTTTTACAAGGTTGCTAGTTTGATAAATGAAGAAAGCACCAAACACAGAATATTTGTATTTCAACACAACAGTTAACAGACTCACTAATCTATCTACCTTTGTGTTGTTGCTTAGTCCTAAGTCATGTCTGACTTCTTGCAACCCCATGGATTGTAGCCCACCAGGCTCCTCTGCCCTTGGGATTTCCCAGGCAAGAATACTGGAGTGGGTTGCCATTTCCTTCTCCAGTGGATCTTCCTGACCCAGAGATCGAACCCACATCTCCTGCATTGGCAGGCAGATTCTTTACCAATGAGTCACCAGGGAAGCCCATACCTTTGTATATGTGATGGTAAAATTCGGGTTGGGAAATAACAAGAGTATGTGTATTTAAGTGGGTTCACTCATCCATTATTTTATTTAACAAATATTTGCTAAGTATCTAGTATGCTGCTGCTGCTAAGTCACTTCAGTCGTGTCCGACTCTGTGCAACCCCATAGACGGCAGCCCACCAGGCTCCCCTGTCCCTGGGGTTCTCTAGGCAAGAACACTGGAGTGGGTTGCCATTTCCTTCTGCAATGCATGAAAGTGAAAAGTGAAAGTGAAGTCGCTCAGTCCTGTCCAACTCTAAGTGACCCCATGGACTGCAGGCTACCAGGCTCCCCTGTCCCTGGGATTTTCCAGGCAAGAGTACTGGAGTAGGTTGCCATTGCCTTCTCCAAGTATCTAGTATGATTAAGTGCAAATTATGGTCACCCTTCCTTTGGTATCCACAGGGGAATATTTCCAAGACCCCCATGGATACCAAAATCTGTGAATACTCAAGTCCCTTATATAAAATGGCATAGTATTTGCATATAACCTACCATATATTATTTATAATACCTAATACAATGTAAATGCTATGTAAGTAGTTGCCAGTGTGCACAAATTCAAATTTTGCTTTATGGAACTTTCTGGAATTTTTTTATATATTTTCGATCCTCAGTTGGTTGAGTATGCAGATGCAGAACTCATGAAGGAGCACACCTAGGCCAAATCTTTAAAATAAGTAAGTTTTGAGAAAAAGAAGTTTGGGTTGCAGTATGAATAAGGAGAGGCTTCCCCCGTAGCTCAGTGGTAAAGAACCTGCCGGCAATGCAGGAGACCCAGGTTCAATCCCTGGGTTAAGAAGATCCCCTGGAGAAGAAAATAGCAACCCACTCCAGTATTCTTGCCTGGGAAAATCCCATGGACAGAGGAGCCTGGAGGGCTACAGTCCATAGGCTTGCTAAAAGTTGCACATGACTGAAGTGACTGAGCATGCACACTCATGAATGGGGAGAATCTCAGGCAAAGAAGCCAGTAAAAACCAAGAGGGAGTATGGGGCAGGGAGGAAATTCCAAGCCATTTAATGTTGTGAGGGTATCAAGCCCAGGTTAGAGGGTATAGGAACATGATGATGCAAAAGGGTCATGAACTTGAAGACCTTCAGCTTTGTCCTGTAGGTGACAGAGGGCCACCGGAGGGTCTTAAGCACGTGAACCTCACAGAGTCAAATTTTGGTTCAGACAGGTGACGTTGGAAATGAGGACAGAACTCAGGGGGAAAGACCAGGGGAAAGGACACCTGTTAGAGGTTACTCTTACCTGTTGAGAGCAAACGCACACCTAAACGAGGGCTGCAGTAGAGAGATGAAAATCGGGAAACTGTCCTAATATTTAGGAAGTAAAATCAACAGGATGTGGTGAACAGTTGAGAATAGGAGGCAGTGGGAAGCAAGAAGTCAAGATCGTGCCTAAATTTCAGGCACAGGTAGACAGTGATGATGTTATCAAGACAGAAAGTCTTGGGGTGCGAGACAGCTGTTGTAGAGTTAGGAATGTTGGATACAAAGTCTTTGAACCCCCCCAAAATGCTGAACCACATCCAGTTGTCATTTTGAAGAAAAGTCTCTCTGATGGACTCCTATTTGCTTCAAAAACTTATAAAAATAGTTGGGTACTATGTAGATAACACACTGCCAAATATCCAGATGGAAAAGATAAGTTACAAAATCAGAACCCAAACGATGTGGACAGGCTGAAATATACATCAACAAAATTAAATTTAATAGGAAAACATGAAAAATCTTGCATTATAGGATGGGAATATGTAACTTGATAGCTCTCTACATGAGTATAAATGGAAATTTTAGTAGCACTTAAACTTTATATAACCTATATTGAGTCTGGAAACTTGGACTCCATTCATAGAAATATGTAATATATTTTTAATAATACATTTTTCATATTGATGTTGGCCACAGAATCCTCAGAGTTCCATAAAAGTATTTCGGCGGCATCACAGTACATCAGGAGGAAAGGCATGAGTAGGTGGGCCTCCCCACCTGTTCAGAAAACTCCTTTCAATCAGAAAAGATCTCCCTTTATGTTTTACACAAAGGGGAATTTTGGTAAAATTTCCTCTAACGAACGAGTTCCGCTTCCGAAGAGTTCCACTTCCCAAACCACTGACTGATCCTAGGGTGTAATCAGCCCATAGCAAATTCTGCACAAATCAAACCACTCCTTGGATGTTTGTGTTCCGTTTCAGGCATCTCATATTAAGATAGCCACTGGAACACCCAAAAGTTTGCAGGTAGAATGTAACCAGGATAGGAAGATGCAGCCGTCTTTCTCGTCTTTCTCTCTCTTTAAAGAGATCATTCTAGAAAACAAAACTTAGGAAATAACACACCAACCCAAGCTGGTGTGAGGTTCGCAAAAAATGGAAACAAAATAAATTACGTATTTCTATTTTTCAACTAAGAGTATTTTTGAGCACTAACAACACAGGAGGTGATATGTAGGTGCTGGAGATAGGGAGAACAGGTATGTAAACCAGCCAGTACAGGTACGGACAATGTAAGTACATATAAGACTTTGGTGTAGATGTCATGTAGTTAAAATACGCATAAAGATTATACATGGCATTATTTGTAGGTTAAAGAGTCAAAATATTTGAGAACCAATCCACAGCGGCACTGACCAGTTAGAAAACCATGAACAACTAGTGCGGCCATTGCCCATAGCGATAAGTACCAGCTGAAAATCAGCCCTGATTAGAGTCAGAATACTTTCTAAATTTACCCTAAAAATTAATTATCCTCTAACTCCTCAGTGACTTTCAGGGGATACATTAGAAAGTAGGAAGAGGTGAGAGGTAATAATTGAACATTGAGTTCATGCCAGTTTTTCTGATTACAGGCATCATGCAATTTCTCTCCTGCTAATTGAACTATAAAGTTTTTTTCCATGGGGGCTTTTGGGCTAAATTTGGAAATGGGTGGACTTTAACAAACTCCTTTGGTCAACAAGGTAAGAACAGGCCTATTCAGTTGCATTGCTTTTCAAGCTCTTTCTGTGAGATAATTTACATGCGGGCCTTGGTGGTGGAAAATCATTAATGTTATTACTTTGATTATAAGGCATTTTGGAATAAATGACTTACAGACTAGAGGAACAGTCCATTTCAAAATCAAAATAATCCAAAGGGGCTAATCAGTGCTCTGCCATCACATATGGGCTGGATTGATAGAATATGTTTAGTAGCATCATGCTGGGGGCAGAAATAAGACATCGCCCCCACAGGGAAGTACCTGAAAAAGCTGGGAAGACAAAGAACCAATCCTTTATGCAGCTGAGAATAAACGATACTCATAAAGCTTCCACTGCCCGAAAGCAGCAGGGGCGACTTCATCTCCATTAAGAGAATGGGAAGGAAATTGAATATTATAACAAGAAAATGGGCTCCTGCTTGTGCACAGCGATTTGTGTAAAGTCAGAATGTCTGCTGACAAAGTGCCTGATACTGGTATTGAGACAGAGAAATGTAAGTCATTCTTTTCCCTAGTTATGGGATGCAAGTGCTTGTCCATCTCTGTAACAGAATATAGGTCCCTGGTGGTACAGTGGATACGAATCTGCCTGCCAGTGCAGGGGACACGAGTTTGATCCCTGGTCCGGGAAGATTCCCCATGCCGTGGAGCAACTAAACCCATGTGCCACAGCTACTGAGCTCATGTGCTGCAACTCCTGAAGCCCGTGCACCTAGAGACTGTGCTCTGCAGCAAGAGAAGCCACCACAATGAGAAGCCCATGCACAGCTAGAGAGTAGCCTCTGCCTGCCACAACTAGAGAAAGCCTGCGTGCAGCACTGAAGACCCAGCACAACCAAAAATAAATTAATTTTAAAAAAATACAAGCTGAAGTTTCACCATCAGTTTAGAAGTCTGTGAGCTTCAGCCAGCTGGGGTTGGAAAGGAAGCAGTTTGATGATCTGTGATAGCTATGTATAAGGAACATAAACATGTAAAGGGGAAACAAAAATGGCTTGTGTTTTACTTTATCAGTAATTCTCCTATAGGCCTTTCCAAGGCTATGACCAGAAAAGGACGGAAAGAACTATGAGTCTTTAGCTTGTACAATGTTAGCGTTTTCTACATGGAGTTTCCAGGAGGGCAGGACATTTTACTTAAAACACACTTCATGTCAATGCTCATGAAAGCTTGACAAATCACATCTCATTTATCTGTCAAAATTAAAGGTACAAGCACCCAGCTTGCTTCATATTTTGATGGGAAGACTTCAACGAAGAAGCGAAAATTAAAAGATTTGGAAAAAAGTATGCCATAAATCATAAAATACCATATGTCCTTTGGAATTTTAAAATAATTTCAAATATATTCCTTAGCTATAAAAACTCTAAGGCAAAAAAAACCCCACTATTTTTCCATATTCATGAAAAGTTCACTAGGGAGAATACCCAAATATCTTTTGGCAGTGTTACAAAGCACTCAGAGAGTAATCCCAAAAGAAGGTATTTAAATAGGCTACCCTCCCCAAAGTTCTTCCAATCTGTGATTATTTGCAGTATGTCTTTCTATATTTTAATGCCTTATTCCTAAAAAATTATAGGATATGTTTCATATTTCACTGGCTTCACAACCGGAA
The DNA here is from genome assembly GCF_029407905.1 of Bubalus kerabau. Classification (NCBI taxonomy): domain Eukaryota; kingdom Metazoa; phylum Chordata; class Mammalia; order Artiodactyla; family Bovidae; genus Bubalus; species Bubalus kerabau. The sequence continues at coordinate 18,983,222 of NC_073626.1, forward strand.
AATACAATTTTCTCAAAAAGGAATGGCCTGATTTTGTCAACTAATATTTTGTTATTATTTCACGGCTCCAGTATCATCTGCAAAATAAAATCCCAACCCCTCAGTCGGGTCCCCAGGGCCTGTTGATCTCTATGCGTGGTCTCCTTTTCCAGCTTCGTGTCACTCCCCTTTCTTCCCTCAGTTTCCTGACCAGCCCCTCCAACCCACTGCATTCACCCGACATGCCAGTTCTCTGCCTGGAACACTTTCCTTCTGTATTTGTCTACCTGGAGAAGGTTTATTTCAGCCTCAGTTCTAGAGTCTTCCATGACTTCTCCCTGTCCTCACCGACCTTCTAGGCAGAGCCAAGCCTCTGTTACAACACAGACCACAGTACGGAAGCCATAGCTGATTTCCCACACGGGACCCTCAGCTCCTGGAGGACAGACACTGCCCCTTGTTCACCCACCACAAAGCCTGATGAGGCAGACAATCAAGAGATGAATGAATGAATAAATAAAATGTCCTATTGAGACAGGCATGGAAATTTCCAGTCAAAACAGCCTTGGAATCTATCCTCTGAGGAATCTCCTCAGTCTAAACATATAGCAATGAGGTCTTTGCTGGTTGTCCAGTGGTTAAGATTCCCACAGGGTGCAGGTTCAATCCCCAGTCGGGGAACTAAGATCCCACATGCTGCATGGTGTGGTGAAAAAAAAAATTTTTAATAAATATACACACAGAAATGAGGGAGAAAAAAATTTTAAGACAGCCAGACTCAGAAATACGCTAAAGCTCTCAGTAATCAAAAACGGAATAGGCGAGTCAAAGTGGTAAGTAGGGTCAAAACCCTGGGCTTGCAAGTTCCTCTTCTAGAAAATGTAATTAGTTTAAGAAACACCATACCTGTGGGGTAACCAAGTCTTACCTCATCTGTAATAGGGAGCAAAGTCAGGCCTGGTGGGAAGCTGCCTACCTCTGCAGAGTCAGACGGTCTATATTTAATCCAGGCTCTTCCACCTGCTAGCTGTGTGATTCTGGCCAAGTTATATAACCTACCTGTGCCTCACAAGATAAAAGAGTAAAAATCACAAGAGATCAAATTCCATCTGTCCAAATTCTAAAAGAGCAAGTTGCATACTTTCCCATAAAATAGTTATAAATCAGGAAAGTATGTAATGTTTACTCTGAAAAGATTATATTTCTTTTAAAATTTTATTATTCCAAGTGACTAGACTTTTAGCAGCCAAATTTTAGAGAAAATTAATTCCCTAACCCACTTATTTATGTACCATATGATTTGGACATGAACTTGAACAAACTCTGGGAGATAGTAGAGGATAGGGAAGCCTGGTGTGCTGCAGTCCATGGAGTTGTAAAGAGTCAGACATGACTTAGCAACTGAACAGCATATACGTATTTACTTGATGAACCTCAGTGTAAGATCTGTCTTAGATAATGATGAAAAGTCTCAGATTGGTAAATGGAAAAGAGCCAGTTTGGGGGTTTTTGGTTTGTTTTTAAGTAACATGTATCCTTCCTATATGCATAAATATGCATCCTATTGCTTTGCTTCACAGTACACATTTAATGAAGAGAGACTATTGTGAAGTCCTATTTTCTCACTAATTTTCATTATAAAATCAGAAGTGCATATCCATAGAAAAAGATAACCCCAAAAGAGATTAAAACACCCTGTAAAACAGCTTATTGAGGCTCAGACTGGTCTTAATATACATAAAAGGAGTTAACTACAGTTATGTTTTGAAGAATCCCAAGAAGACCACATGAACAATCTCTTCCAGCCAGTGCCCAAGATCTGGAATTCCACTAAAATAATCTCAGCAAATGCCAATCAACAAGATATTATTATTATTTTGAATTTGGTGCAACTGAACTTAATGTAGTCTTCTTCAACAGGTAATTTTATTGGGGGAGGAACAAGAGTTGGCTGGAGGGCTCTAGTCATCTAAAGATGAGGTATACTAAAGATGGATGCACTAAAGAATGGAAACAGATACCGAAAGAGAGAAAGGAGAATCTGCCAAACTTCCCCCAAAAAACCTCCATTCAGTCACTCACAAATATTGGGTTGGCCAATTAGATCATTTGGGTGTTTCTGTAAGATGTTATGCAAAAACCCAAATGAACTTTTTGGCCAACCCAATATATGCTGATGGACAGGGAAGCCTGGCGTGCTGCAGTCCATGGGGTCGCAAAGAGTCGGACACTACTGAGCGACTGAACCTGAACTGAATATATGCTGGGCTCTCTCAAATTCAAATGAGAACTGGTCATGTATCATCACACACAAAAACAAAGTAGTTTAAAAGAGAGCAGTTTGGAACACAGGCAGTGCAATGGGCTCTGAAGCCAGTGACCTATTTTGAAATGCAGCTCCATCCCTTAATAGCTGTGCAGTCTTCAGTATGCTCTTTAACTTCTCTTCAACTCATTGGTAGGTTGGAAATGAAACACCTTCAGTTGTTGTGGGTATTCAAAGAAAATACATTGAAAAGCGCTTTGCAGAACACCAGCACTAAGTATCTGCTGAAAAAATTTAGCCGTCTTTGTTACTGCAAGACGTGACATGAGGGAGTTCTAGGGAGCTGGGCTTTGAATGCAAACCTGGACCTCTTCACTTACCAGATCTAGGACTTCACACACAAGTTACACAGTTTGAACTTCTTCAAGTCTCAGGTCCCTCATCCATAAAACTGAGATAGTAACTGCCTCATGGCACTGTTATGAAAATTAAATTATACCACATGCATAGAGGGAGAAGGAAATGGGAACCCACTCTAGTATTCTTGCCTAGAGAATTCCACGGACAGAGGGGCCAAGAGGGCTGAAGTCCATGGGGGTCACAAAGAGTTGGTTACGACTTAGTGACTAAACAACAACAACAACAACACGCATAGAGAATTCAGCATAGTGGCTGGCACACAGAAGTCCTTAATCGGTAGTGGGCACAATTTGTTAAAGCCAATTTAAGTGGCAGGGGATGTGTGATTAAACAAGGGTCACCATAGGACCTTTGGAATAGTAAGACACTGAGAGGCAAATTTTCATTGGTAATTCTCTTGCAGGTAGAAACATCTGTTTACTATATGCCTGATACTCCATGTATTGATGACTAGCCCATACAGAAAGATGTGCCAATCCATCTCATATAAAAAACCCAACAAGTAAAAATGACTATAAACACTTTCAAAATATGAACTTCTGCATACATGTTAAATTAAAATGGGAGCTCAGTAGGGAATAGCTAGAAAGATGTTTGAAAATATAAAGCATCTGTCTTCACAGAACGACAATTAACCCAGTGCCCTCGCTCCTTTAAAACTGTAACTGCCAATTACCAACGTGCCATCCCGTGAAAAGCTTTAGTTTCTTTTTTTCTGTTTAATCATTTTGGGTATTTGTTTTCAGGAATGAAATTGAAAGGTGTAAAATGAGGTGACTGTAATCTTGAAGGTTCCTCTACTTTGATTTCCGTTATGCTCATTCAATATATTAAAACTCAGTACTACCAAAAAAAAAAAATCATTCTGAAGTGACTCACTTAAGAATACTGGGTGATTCCCTAAACAAAGGAATTAGTAACGTGAAAGGCTGTGCTGTATGATTCCATTTAAAAGAAAGCTAATGTGAGCTGATTGCTTTCAATGCCTCCATAATTAAAAATATACTACAATCACAACTCTGTGGAGATGGGTTAGACTTGCCGAAACCTATTTAACTAGTATAAACTACTAAAATTCTACATAGGCATCATATGGTTTGAGTTCCCGGTAGGAAGACAATTTTCTATTCACTAGGTTTTTTTTTTTTTTTTTTTAATTTACTCAATTGAGAGGTTCAATACAGCTTCTTTTCTAAAATTTTCACATAGTAAAGCTCCAACTTTGTTCACAGCTGTGCTATGTCATACAGTAACAGAGCCTTTCCTGAACGAATAATTTCAGCAGTTTCAAGATAAGGGATGGATGTGTTCATTACAAAATGCCTATATTTTAAGTATCTAGCTTCATTATACCCTTGTGCATATTTTATCCAAACCTAAATAAACCCAACCAAAATTGTTCCATTGAAAAAGAAAAAAGTTAAGGCATGGAGAGTGAGGAGAGACTTCACTGAAAGGACTGACTATTTGTTACTTGGAGGACCACATTTCTCATGAATATTGTAGACTTAGCCCAGTGCTTGGAGACAGACTTGTTGAGTGAGTGATTCTGGTCCCTCCCTGACCCCATTTCCCTTTATGCTAACTACATTTAAGCAGCAATATTATTTGAACTGCAATTTTAAGAGTTAAAGCTCCTTTTTTTCCTATTTCAATAGGAAATAAGACTATTTTCTAATAGTGATAATAGAAAATAGCACTATTTTCAATAGGAAATAGTGATTCCAATGGGATCACTGACTACAGTCTAACAGGATGAAATACGTTATGTAAGGAAGAAAAAGAACTTTTACTCTGCCCTCTGCCAACTAAAAAATTGTCCTTCGCCACCAGGTTCAGTCAGAATGAAATCACTAGCTGACCTTGAAAGGAGTTGAGGGTGGGAAGCAGGAATGAGTTCCCAGCCTGTGCTCTGCGAAAAACTGGCAGAATAGGCCTTCAGATAGATAGATATTTTCAGGAGATTTCATGAGCCCAGTTTCTTGAATCTTCTCATATCTAGAAAAGCACTAGATCATCAACAGGGACTTGTTACTAGGAGCCAGCCTCTGCCCAAAATGTGTACTTGACTACACGTAACCCCCTTCATTAAAATCGCTGACCTGCCCCTGACCTCTTGGGAACAGTTCTTCAGAGCTACCTGAGAGACCACCATCCTCATTTGCCCCAAATAAAACTTAACTCACAACTCTTACATCGTGCTTTTTTTTTTTTTTCAGTTGACACTTCTAATGTTTTGTGACTGGGGTTTGTGAATTAAACTGACAAAAATAATGAACAAAGGAAAAGGTTTATTCATGTGCATGTGGAGGCTTCACAAAAAAAGAAGTGGAAATGGAAAAAAGTGGCTAGGATGGGGGCTTGTATACCATTTTAACAAAGGGCAGTAAAGTGAGTAGACAAAGGACCAGGAGCTGGGCCTTCTGAGGGTGGTAGAGTGCTAGATGGTAACTATGTGGGAGAAACTAATGGAGGATTATTTTAAGGGTTATTTTAGCAAGGTTTGTTTATACAGCCTTAAGCCAGTGCCCTCTCCAGAGGCATGAGCCTTCCCCAGTGATTAAGAGTTGTTCTCTTCCCAGTATGGGAGGGGGAGACAACTTTACAAATGGAAATTTATGCATTTTGGTGCTCTAAGGCAAAAGTTATTGGTGGTACAATCATAATACACACAATTTACATACACAGATATATATAAGATATGTGAACAATTCTTTAAAAAGACTGCTTTGGAATGGCAATAATACAAATTATTTTGCGAAATGTCATTTCCCAACTTACATTCCAGTCCTGACACCTACCCTATTAATTCAGTACTTAAAAAAAAAAACCAGAAAATATAAATCATACCCCTAAAGCACTACTATGCCAGGCACCGAAATTACATAGCATGATGATGCATAATTACGGCACTTTCAAACAGCATTTGAGAATGTGTCACAAGCGATGAAAAATGTAATTTATTTCTACTGACAGATATTAATTGCTCTGTGTTGGAAAACGTTTGAACCATTCCTGATAAGGAAAAACAGTAACATAAATGCCTCAAAAACAACTGCAAGGGAAGAGGCATAGTTCTAATCATAAAAACTCCCATAGCATAAGGAAAGGCAATTTCTCAAAGAGGACATCTATTATTAAAATTTGCAAGTCGTTGCCATGACACAGTAGGAAGGGGCTCAAATGTGAAGTCGCTTCCAGCAGGTCTAAAGTGTTATTAATCTCTGATAGAGCAGTGGACTAATTGGAGTTTAGGATTCTGCCTTGTTTCCTTAGCAAACTGTCTTTGTTAAGGCAAAACTGGATAGTTGCAGAACTTTCAGAACGGACAGGCACGTATGTGTAGAACAGATTGCTCCTTTAAAACTGAACCCTAAATGGTCACAAATGAATCTCACGGTTTAGCAGAGCCATGCTTTTCGCTTGTTACAACTAGAGCTACTCTAACTATTCGTGGATTTTCACCTGTTACTTTAGAGATTATGGAATTTGGGTTGCAATGTTAGGTTACATCAGTTTCCACAGCTGGAGTGGCAGACAGAAGTCATCAGAAATTTCATGAAACTCTGCTATTTTCAAGACAACTCTAGGCAAGCTCCACCAACTTCATCACCTCCCAAAACCTGTGTCAACACCCACACCATTTATACATTATTAGAGCCTGTCTAATCTCATCCATAGCTGTATACAGCAGTGCTTCTAACTTTCTGGTCTTGGCACCATTCTGACACCTCGTGTCTAAATTCTGTCCCCATATCCTTAGGTCCTTATTAATGGGGGGCTGGAAATGGAGTTAATCATGAACAGCCAGTGATTTCATCAATCATACCTACATAATGCAACCCCAAATGACTGGGTACAGAGAGTCTATTGGAAGATGAACCCATCAGGCTGCTGGGGTGGGGGGAGGGGTGGTGCCCTTGGAGAAGGCATGGAGGCTCTGTGCTCCACCTCCTCTCACCTTGCATCTCTCCCACCTGTTCTTGAGTTGCATGCTTTAAAATAAACCAGTAATAGTAAGCAAAGCACTTTTCTGAGTTCTGGGCGGGGGTGCAGGGATATGGTATAGAAGCCCCAAACTTTATAGCCAAGTCAGACAGAATGTGAGGATAACCCAGGGTCCTGATACTTGCAACGGTCACCTGAAATGAGAGCTGCTTTGCAGGGCTGATCCCTTAAACCTACGGAGTCTGATGCTAACTCAGGCAGTCAGAGTCAGGACTGAACTGAATTGTAGGACACCCAGTTGGTGTTGGTGAGTTGGAGAAATGGTGTGGAAAAGACCATGTATTTGGTGTCAGAAGGGAAAAAAAAAAGACCTCACACTGACAATGTTCTGTTTTTTTGATCTGGCTGCTAGTTACATGGGTCTACTCAATTGTTCTGGAGAAGACTCTTGAGAGTCCCTTGGACTGCAAGGAAATCCAACCAGTCCATCCTAAAGGAGAGATCAGTCCTGGGTGTTCATTGGAAGGACTGATGCTGAAGCTGAAACTCCAATACTTTGGCCACCTCATGCAAAGAGCTGACTCATTGGAAAAGACCCTGATGCTGGGAGGGATTGGGGGCAGGAGAAGAAGGGGATGACAGAGGATGAGATGGCTGGATGGCATCACCGACTCAATGGACACGAGTTTGAGTGAACTCCAGGAGTTGGTGATGGACAGGGAGGCCTGGCATGCTGTGATTCATGGGGTTGCAAAGAGTCGGACACGACTGAGTGACTGAACTGACTGGACTGACTGACTGACTCAATTTGCAAGATTCATCAAACTGTTGACTTATTTGAGCACTCTTCTGTATATATGTTAGTGAAAGTTGCTCAGTCATGTCCAACTCTTTGCGACCCCCGTGGACTATACAGTCCATGGAATTCTTCAGGCCAAAACACTGGAGTGGATAGCCTTTCCCTTCTCCAGAGGATCTTCCCAACCCAGGTATTGAAGCCAGTTCTCCTGTATTGCAGGCAGATTCTTTACCAGCTGGGCCACCAGGGAAGCCCAAGAATACTGGAGTGGGTAGTCTATCCTTTTTCCAGGAGATCTTCCCAACCCAGGGGATTGAACCAGGGTTTTCTGCATTGCAGGTGGATTCTTTACCAACTGAGCTATCAGGGAAGCCCAAATATGTTATATGTTATATGTCCCTGAAAAGTTTATTTTTAAAAAATGTGCCCAGGGTATACCAGTGTATGTGTCTATGTAGCCACTCGCTCTTCTGACAGATCCTGGGATGCTCAAGGAAAGAGAAAGATCTCCAAAACTTCAGACATTTCTTCTCCTTGGAGCTTAAGAGAATAGAGTACAAGAAAAAAATAACAGAGAAGAGTGAGTAGCCTGGGTCTGTGTGGGAACAAGAGAATCATCAGGAGGCTGACCGAGCCTCCTGTAAAATTTCATGGTGGGGGTGGGGGCGCCTGATTGAAAGTTATGCTCCACCATTTAAAGTGAGAAAATAGAAATGTAAATAATCTCCAATCCAAAGTGGCTTTTAAATCCTCTATTAATGGAAAATTCGATATGTAGACAGTACTACACAAAGAATAATTTCACAGTATAAATTGAGGAAAATTTATCAGTTCAGCTTAGTTTTAATAGCCTCAGTTTTTTAGTGGTATCTTCTTAAAACTGTTATCTTGGCAGCACAGTACACCAATTCAGGGGCCATCGAACCAGGTGGATTTTCTAAATCAAATTATAAGGAGATTAATGTTTCAGGTTTCCCCATGTAGAGCCATATATTGCACCTCAGCTTTAATATTGATTTCTTAAGTAAGCAGTCTTTTTCTCTAACCAATTACCTCCCCTTGAATTTAAACAAAATATCTCCACTTACATGGATGCATATCTCTTTTGCCTGGACACTCTAGCAGACAGAGACCTTGTGAATCTCTATGTTACTGGGAGATATCTGATTAGCCAATTTGATTTAATCAAGCTAACTCTCATCAAGAAATGTCATCATAAATGATTGCAATGCCTAAATTCAAATAAAAGCATAGCAAAAAAAAAAAGTCATACTTTGGAAAGTATGTTTGGAAAAATTCCATCATGCTCTCATCACACTTTATGGAGAGCTAACTATTAATATATGTTAGCAACTGAGCCAGATGCTGGACCCTGGAGAAGATGAATAACACACTGATAAGGAGGAGTCCTGGCTCACAAACTGTTCACAGACCAGTGGGAAAAGGCCATGTAAAGTGCACTATGGCACAGTCACGTCTGCTGTTGGAGCCAGAGAGAGGAAGACTCAACGCTGAGAGTGTCGGGACCAACGTGACAGAAGCCACAACGCCACAGTGAGTCTTACAGACGATAAAGTTGATGGGAACTCGGAGGGTATTCTAGGCCCATACAGAGGACATGCAACAGCTCATGCCATCAGCTCTAGATGAGTTCTGTGACATGCATGCCGGAGGCTGGCGGAAGATGAAGTGGGAAAGGAAGGCCATGAACAAGAGAAGCTCCTAAAGGAATTCCATTAGAAACGGGTTTGCGGTTTTAGGACATGGCTGGTAGTTATGAAGGACAGACTGGGAGGGCACTCAGGAGATCTGACCTAGAAGGCTACAGAAGTCTACAGGATAAACAGGGAGCTTAAATCAGGAGGGACCAGGGGAGCAGAACCAGATTCAAGAGACTCTGTGCAAATTAGCCCTGACTGAGGGACAAGCAGGGACAAAGGAGACTGAGGGACAAGGAAAAGTCTAGGCTGACTCTTACATTAACAGGATTAAAATGATGGGAGGCATGAGGGGAAGGGGATTAGAAAGGAATGGAGCAGGGACTGGTCTTGTCCTGGATTTCCACTGCCAACTGGCAGGAACTATAGATGCCTCCTCTGACTCCGCCCACAAACAACCACTCCCAGGCTTCTTTCTGGCTTCACAGTATGGTGAGACAAGGAATATGTGAGGAAAACTAAATATACAGAGGCAACTCAAGGCTTGGAGAACTTTTTTTTAGACATGTGCATGTAGGGTGCCTGGGAGAAATCAAGGTAGACGCTGCAAGTAGTCAGAAATAGAACCCTTAGTCTAAGAAAAGTGGTTGAACCTGGAGACAAATTTCCGTGTCCTATCCATAAGGATGCGTTAAGGGTGTTTCATGGTGAGGGATACATAAGAACGGAACTCCTTCAGTCACTTTAAGGAGAAGTCACCATTTTTGTTGTTTTTATGGGTAAAGGCCTTCAATGTAAACTGTGATGTTCTCTGTCACCATTATGATTTTTAAGAAGAGTACATGAGCACCTCTGAGTTAATCTGAGAAAGTATATAAAATTCACATTATAAGATTAAGCCATCCAGGAAAAGCCCGGAGGGGAAAAAAAGACCAGCAAACAAACAAAAAAGTCACAGCAATTCTCCACTGTCCAGTAAACAAATCTGTGAAATCCCTGTCCTTCCCTGCCTACGTTAAATTAAATTACTATTCTAATTTGGAGGATTAATTAACATTTAACTACTCTGGGTTTAAAATGCATTCAAGATTTTAAAATGCTGAACTCAGTCTTGGTTTTCCTTCCTCCCATCCCCCAATCTATGCCCAGAATATCTCTCAAATATCAGTTCCCAATCTCAGCAGTCATATGTAGCCTCCCTCCTCTGTTCTCAAAGCCTTTTCCATGAACCTTCTTCTGCTATCCATAATATCCGACCTTGACCTACAGAAGTTTTTGAGTCTCCAACTCAATTTTAATCTTCATGAGAAGAAACCCATGTTTGTCCCCATCTTTATACCTCTCCTCCAAGGAGCAGACTCATCATGCTGACAGTAAAATGCAACAGAGCAAATAGAGAAAGATTAACCTAGAAACTGACTAAAGTGAAAGAAAATGAATGAGTAGGGATATTTTTGGCTTTTAAAAATGTTTTTAGAAGGAATGATTTTGCCCCCACCCCACTGCTGACCTTTTTCTTCTTCTCTTTCCTCCTACTTCTTTCTAAGCCTACCAACCTTCTTTGAGTTTTTCATTATTCTGCAGAGACTTCCTTAGCTTTGAGCTTCAGACCAGGGTGGCAAGTGAGTCTTTAAAGGGAGAGGGAGGGAAGCAGTAAGAAGGCAGCTACCTGGGGCAACATGAATTAATAATGGATCCCCTCTCAAATGTAAACTGGGATAACCACCATGGGAAACAATAGAGAGGTTCCTTAGAAAACAAAAATAGAGCTACCATATGATCCAGCAATCCCACTCCTGGGCATATATCCAGACCAAATTATGACTCAAAAAGATACACACAACTCTTATGTTCACAGCACCACTATTGACAAAAGCCAAGACATGGGAACAACCTACATGTCCATCGATAGATGAATGGATAAAGACGATGTGGTGTGTATTTATATATATAAAGGAACACTACTCAGCCATAAAAGAGAACAAAATAATGCCACCTGCAGCAGCATGGATGGACCTAGAGATTATCATACTAAGCAAAGTAAGTCAGAAAGAAGAGAGACAAATAACATATGATATCATTTATATGTACAATCTAAAATAGGATACAAAGAAATGTATCTACAAAAGAGAAACAGACTCATAGATGACAGATCAGACTTGGGGCTGCCAAGGTGGATGAGTGTTGGGGAGGGAAGGACTGGCAGTTTAGGATTAGCAGATGCAAATTATTATATCTAGGATGGATAAACAACAAGGTCCTACTGTATAGGACAGGGAGCTATATTCAATATTCTGTGATAAACCAAAATGGAAAAGAATATGAAAAAGAAGATATATATGCATATATATATAACTAAAGCACTTTGCTTTACAACAGAAATTAACATTGTAAATCAACTATACTTCAATAAAATTTAAAAATTCAAGAATTAAAAAAACAATGAGGACCCTCCTCACTTCCCCATCTCCAGGCTCCCTAATTCTAGATACTAAAGTTCTTCATTTCTGACGTGGAGACCATTTCAAACTAATTCATATCTCCTTACATAGACACTGCTATTAACCACTAGCCTCTTCAGGCACTTTGTACTTTATCGAAGTGTATTCACATTCATTTTCATTAATGTTCCATTATGATGAAAATGCTAAATAACCATAATCGTGCTTCTAAATTAGAACCTCAGGGTGAACCTGGGAATAAAGTCTAAAGAGAATTTGATGGTTCTCTCAACTAATTTCTAAAAATTAGACAGCAAACCTGCCTGCCTCACGAGTGAAAAATTGCCTTATATCTATCTCTACAGAAAATTTTTATTCCTTTTGTCCCTTTCGTCTGATGTTTGCTCAGAAAATAAAAATTCCTAAGGGGTGAACTCATCCATCTAAATGCTATCGGGTGCTGTGGTAATTAGATCTGGAACTCTTGTTTCAGTTAGCAAACCTTACCAAGCTGAAAGTGTAATAGATCCAAAACATTCAAGGATGAAAAGCACCAGAGAAAATATGGAGACCGTTTGCTAGTAACTGCGCATATTGGTTCCTTTTAAGTTTCTGTCCTAGATGGCTAACCCTCTCATCTTTCAGAACAATGACAGCCCACACCACTCATTCTGAAATTAGATGAAGCCACTGGGCCCCCTGGTGACTCAGACGGTAAAGCATCTGCCTGCAATGAGGGAGACCCGGGTTCGATACCTGGGTTGGGAAGATCCCCTGGAGAAGGAAATGGCAATCCACTGCAGCACTCTTGCCTGGAAAACCCCATGGACGGAGGAGCCTGATAGGCTACAGTCCATGCGGTCGCAAAGAGTCGGACTGAGCAACTTCACTTTCACTTTCACTGAGAACTGTGGTGCCAGTGAGGAGCAAAAATGGTCTTCTTTAATTAAGTAAAAGTCATTGTTCCCTTGCACTCTTAATACAACTTGGGCTTATCTCACATGGGAACTGTCTATTCGTTCAATTGGATATTTTTGGTAGCTTTACAGTTATGGGGGAATAATCATTCATTTTCAGACTGTGAAATCTTCACCTCATACAAAAAAAAAATTTTAGAATCCTGAAGAATCATTTTCTTTGAATCCCTAAGTACAGTTTAAATCCATTTTCTTGCTACTATTTGTTGGTGTTCAATGACTCTACAGAATGACTCTGCTTCTGTTTTTGATCTGAGATGTCAATGCATTTTCATCTTTCCTGGTGCTGTGCACAGGAGGTTTCTGATGCTGAACTAGGGACAGTGACTGGAGGAAGACCACTGCACTGATGGGACAGAAACTTCAGAGTTGCACCGTTACTCTGCGTTTGGAATCGGTCACCCTTAATTTCAATCGTGACTGACCTGCACACACACACAAACACTGAGTGCTACTCTGAGCAGAATACTCTGCTGGCTGGTTATCTGTGTGTGTACGTGTGCTCGTGTGTGAGCTCAGTTGTGTCCGACTCTTTGCAACCCTATGGACGGTAGCCCACCAGGTTCCTCTGTCCATGGTATTTTCCAGGCAAGAACACAGGAGTGGGTTGCCATTTCCTCCTCCAGGGCATCTTCCCCACCCAGAGCTTATCTGTGTCTCGAGTGTAAATGATGCCCTCGCAATTGCTGATCCTCTAATAGACCAAGCTCCTCTCCTGGTTTTATTTCACTGCAGGGCTGGCAACAGAAAGAGGAAGTTGGGGAGGAGGAAATGTAATAAATCCCATGACTACTTCTTCCCCTTCCCGGAACTCCACCCTGTCACCTCCCACTATCAGCATCACAGACATTCCTGATATCAGAATCCACCAGGAAGTCCCTTGCTTCCTGTTTTTATCCTGAGTCACCTGTGATGAGGAACCATGCAAGTGCCTGAGCTGGTTCATCAGCTGAACGAAAGCAGCTCAAGTTTCCATGTTCCCTGATCTGATTCTGAGGGTGGACTGCTGTAATGCTTCAAGCTCAGGGCGACGAAGCAAACCCCATGCAGGTTGTAAGTATTAGAAAAATTCAAGAGCATGACTACCCAAGGGCAGTCACCCAGCAAGGTCATAATATTCAGACATCCTTCCCCAGACGTGCGCCTCCCCCCCATCATTCATGAGTCTAAACATCACACGATCCTTGGAAATTCATTGAACGATGCTGGGAACAAGCCAGGAACTACATCAAGGGTACTAGCCCATGTGTGTTTACGAGCATGCCCACACAGAAAGGGAATCGCATCCTTCAAAAGAAAACTAATCGTGGGGATTCCCTGGCAGTCCAGTGGTTAGAACTTTGTCCTTCCACTACAGGGGGCACAGGTTTGCTTTCTGGTAGGGAAACGAAGACCTCACCTGCTGCGCTTCATGGCAAAAGAAAAAAAAGGAACAGGTCTTGGTTTTGCTTACATTCTAATTGTGGTTACTTTAGTCATCTCCCACTCTTTTGAGACCCCCATGGACTACAGACCACCAGGCTCCTCTGTGCATGGGATTTCCCAGGCAAGAATACTGGAGTAGGTTGCCATTTCCTTCTCCAGGGTTCTTCCCAAATCCACATCTCCTACACTGGCAGGCAGATTCTCTACCACTGAGTCACTGGGGAAGCTTACATTTTAATACTCTGCTTTAAAAAATATATAGTTATCAATACCACATAAACCACAGCAGTACAGACTAAGCTATTTTCTCTATAGCTTTCCCAGTATTTCGAAGGAGCCTTAAACCCACTATACTTCCTGTGTTCCAAGAGCTCTAAAAACACTAAATTTTTAATGTAAAAATTATTAAAAATATCAGTGAATACAATCAATCCCGAAACACTTTAAAGCAATCATTATTAAAATTTTTCTCAGAGAGGAGACCATAACTAGTTAACAGCCTCTGAAACCTATCTTCAGGCACCACTCAGGTGGAAAGTGTAAGGAAAACATATGCTGGTCAGTTAAGCCGGTATTTAAATGCAGCACTAAAAATGCATTTCACGCCCAACTTCATCAATCACCAACCAATCTTACTTTGCATCTTGGCTACCAAAAGAAAATGAGATTTGTTTCCCTGAAGAAATATGTCAAAGCTCTGCTTGAATTATTAAGCTTTACTATTATAGAGAGAAACTGAGTCGGGGAAAAAAATGAAGAAAATAGAAAAAGAAATAAAATTAGACCCAGGTTGCCATCTACAGACTGTTATCAGCACTGCTCATTCCTGAAGCACTAGATACCAGAACATCAATAAATATTAGCAGAAACATAAAAGGCCAAAATGTATAACTATAATCGTAATGATTGCAAAAATCAAGATAGCCTATGAAGTCTCCCTTTTTTTCTAATTAATATGAGAACACTAAAGAACACTGATAAAAAATCTTCACAATTTAACATATGCTCTGAAGGAAGCATAGTTATGCATCTTAACTCTAAAATTTTAACACTTAGAAATAAAATTGGATAGATTACATCATTCCAAATTTAAAATATTTTAAGCATCAAAAACTGTTTCATCGCTAAAATAGAATTCTTGCATTTTTTGATGTGATATTTGTATATATTGAGAATTGATCATCACAATAAGTCTAGTCAAAATCTGTCCCCATTCATGGTTACAAAATTTTTATTCTTGTAATAACTTTTAAGATCTACCCTCTTAGCAACTTTCAAATATGCAATGCAGTATTAATTTCCTGCATTTTTGGCTCATTAGCTTGACTCTCTATATACCTTCCCTTTCATTTTGTTTCAAGTTTTTATTGCTTTTCCCTTTCTAAAGAATAAGAGCCCTCTGGAGGCACAAATGTCCAAAATCACACACTTGGTTCTAATTACTAAAACAGATGCTATTAAAGCAAAAAGCAACTGCAATAATAACTGAATTTGGAGACTGAAGGAGGAAAAAGAGAGAGAGAAATAAAGACCAATACTTTTGCTAATATAACCTAGAAAATCTCCTAAAGCCAAAGACATCTGGAGGGAGATCTGATAAGGAGAAACAGCTCAATTTTCAAAAGTAGGGATTTAAGCTAATATCCCTAAACTTATCAAGTGATGATTTAATCTCGTAAACGGTACAAAAGCTTTTTTTCATTTTCCCTGGGAAAATTGTTTTGGAAGCCAAGATTCATTTTCCAGGTCATATGTTCTTTCTATCAAGATGAAAAGATACAAGATGCTTCGTCTAAACTCTTATATATGCTTCTAAATCCACGGTGTAGGCCTCTTGTGCACATGTACGTGCTAAGTTGCTTCAGTCGTGTCCGACTCTGCGGCCCCATGGACTGTAGCCCACCAGGCTCCTCTGTCCATGGGATTCTCCAGGCAAGAACACTGGAGTGGATTGCCATTTCCTTCTCCAGGAGATCTCCCAGACCCAGGGATCAACCCTGCGTCTCTTACGTCTCCTGCACTGGCAGGCAGGTTCTTCACCACTAGCACTACCTGGGAAGCCCAAAAGCCTCTTACTGGGAACAAGAATTCCCCAAACCTTCATTTAAAAGACACCAGCCGTTGTCCTATGTAACACCGGGATATAGCAGTGAAAACCTACTATCTACACATTATAAAACCACATTGCAAAATGTACAATTATCGTGGGCAATTAAAACCAGTGCAGATTCTCTAAAGACTGGGGAAGAACAGCTGAGGGCTTCTACATTTTCTTAGCACTTTAAAAATGTGACTTGTTTCCATGTTCAACATGTTTTGGTTATTTTCACCCCCCACAGATGAAACTATTGTTGAAAACTATTTGTGGGGCCTTCCCCGTCGGTCCAGTGGTTAAGACTTTGCTTTCCAAAGCAGCAGGTACGGGTTTGATCCCTGGTCGGAGAGCTAAGATCCTACAAGCCTCGTGGCCAAAACACTAAAAAAACTCAAAACAGAAGCAATATCATAAAAAACTCAATAAACGCTTTAAAAATGGCCCACATCAGCAACAAATCTTTTAAAGAGATCCTTGAAAATATGGGGAAAAAATCTTTAAAAAAAGAGAAAACTATGAATTTCTACAAAGGCAAAAACACTGCTAATTTGACTTTTTAATAATGGTTACTTTCCTGTAAAACATGGAAATGCTGATTCAGCCTCTTGTGTTTCCATGTTTCCATGAGTGAAATAACCTGAAGAGATGATGGTCCCCTCTCTCTTGAGGGAAAACTGCTAAATCTAAAGATTTTCAAAACATAAATTGAGAGTAGGACCTAGGATTTTCATAAGCTACTAAGAGCCACACAGAAAACAAGCAAGTAACATTTCATAAAAGCCTTTAATCAAAAATGATTCATGAAAAGTTTAACGTGAGTCTTGTTTCTTAGTGGGTTTTAAAATATTACAGAGACATCTATTTTGTAACTTCCATCATTCATTCACCAGTATCTATTAAGTGTCTCATCTCTCAGACCTAGTTATTGGGGATTGAAAAAAATTAACTAGTAAGACATATCCCATGGCCTTGATGATTTTGCAATCTCGTATATACTGATTAAAATAAACCCTCTATTATGTTTAATGTTCCCATGTAAAAGCATGCTTTTTCAGGCTAGCTTTTTCCTTTGGTGCCTGCCATCCAACAATGGTAAAGAATCTGCCTGCAATGAAGGAGACCTGGGTTCAGTCCCTGGGTCAGGAAGATTCCCTGGAGAAGGGAATGGCAACCCCACTCCAGTATTCTCGCCTGGAGAATTCCATGGACGGAGGAGCCTGGCGGGCTACACAGTCCATGGGATCGCAAAGAGTCAGACACAACTGAGCGACTAACTTTTTCCATACAACAAGCATTCACTAAACGTCCATTGACTACATTTTACCCTGGCTTCCCCATTTCATGGTCACTGGAAAGGACTGAACAAACTTAAAGATGAAATCAAAACTATGAAGATAAATCTTAATATGAACCCACATATTGCAGAAAGCTAATGGGGCCAAAGAAAGTTAAATGACTTGCCCAAAGTCAAGAGCAGAACTGGGACAAGAATCTAGGACTCTGGGCTTCCAGCTAATTACCATTTAAATCTCTGAAACCTTAAGCCCCCTCCACTTTCTTCTCTGTGGAATTGACTCCTTCATTTCACCTGCTCTTTTAACTTCATCTCGCACGTCTCTCTTCTGACCCTGTAACCATCTGAGCAGCATCTTCTAAGCCCTCACACAAGTTTGTGCTGTCTCCTTAGCAGTGAACCCCACATGAGCTGTGATTCTAATGTGACGCTTTGTATGGACTTAGAAGTGAGCTGGAGCTCTCAGGAGGAAGACAAAGCTCTAGCCATGAATCTGAAACTTGATCCCATTCACCCCTTTTCAGAGCAGCCCAGCACATCTTCCTGCGGAGGTGAGTGGATCCCAGGGGGAGGGAGAAGCAGTCACTCCTGCAGCCGTGTCCCAGCCAGCCCAGCTGCCCACAGCATCACCCGACACTCATGTGTTCATCCCACTGAGACCATGCTTGGAGTGAAACCAAAAAGAGCCCGTCTTCACGAAAAGCTAACGTGAAAAGGTCACAATTCTGACAGCATGCCTCCTTAGTCGACCCCATGGATCATACAGACCATGGAATACTCCAAGCCAGAATACTGGAGTGGGTAGCCGTACCCTTCTCCAGGGGATCTTCCCAACCCAGGAATCGAACTCAGGTCTCACACACTGCAGGTGGATTCTTTACCAGCTGAGCCACCGGGGAAGCCCTAGTTTATCACACTTTTATCCTATAATCTTGTATTAATGCAAAATGCTTTAAATTATTTTATACCGTCTCTCAACTGGTAATGCAAGGTATGTAACTATTAATAAATCCGTACATACTGTTTATTGGTAAAGTTGTGTGGGTGTTCTCTTGGATATCAGTGAAACACCTTTTTGAAAAAGTGATCTGTGACTAAAAGCAGTTAGTAATAAATGTGAACAAGAGTTGTAGACACACAAATAAGAGAGATCACAAGTAGGTGGTAAAAATGTTAATCAAGCACTTTTAGCTGGAACACAGGATGGTAAAATTTACCTTTCTCAATAAGAACACTCAGGAAATATTTTCTCTTGAAGCGTATCCTCATAGCACAATTGCTAATTACAACTAGAAATTAAGCGTGAAAAACACCAGCAATCTCTCATACACAGAAAGTCTTCTTTGAAAACTCATAAGCGACAAATACTCTGCGAGTCCAGGAAAACAAACAGATCTACTTACAAATTAAAACTATATCACAGCCTTAAGATAATGATCATCAGTAATAACAATATAATAATAATAACAAACTTACCACTGTTTGGGATTGCTTGTGGTGAACTCTTTAACTTGGCATTTTGTTTCCCTTTCGTGGGTTTTTCCGAATTCGCATGTTTTTTCCCTTTCCTCTTTGGGGGCTGAGGAGATGAGTTGTCACTGGATCCAATTGTTGACTTAGACTGGCGATCATTTCCCTACGTGGCAAAAGATTAACTCTTACTATCGGCTGATGAACGCCTTGAGTGGTAAGTACAAGTCACTAACGTGGTGAAAGGGGCAGGGGCCAGAGGTGGGAGTTCTGTGCTGATTCTGCTTCTGTCCATTACCTACATTAAATTCTTCCTGGTGGCAGAGGAGGGGTCTACCAGGGAACGGAGAATAAAAATAATAGCACTTGAGGGACTTCCCTGGCAGTCCAGGGGTTACAACTTCTCCTTCCAATGCAGGGTGTGCAGATGTAATCCCTGATCAGGGAGCTAATCTCTCACATGCTTTGCAGTCCAAAAAAATAAAACAGAAGCAACATTGTAACAAATGTGAAAGACTTTAAAAAAATGATCCACATCTAAAAATATTTTTAAACAAATAATAGCACTTGACAACTGCTGAGTGTTGATATATACCAGGTGTTGCTATGAAACTGTCTCACTCAGTCCTCATAACCTAAGAAACAGGTACTGTTATCGCCCCATCATATAGACAAGCAAGTGAGACTCAGAGGTTAAGCATGGCCAAGGTCACATAGCCAGCAAGGACCAGAGCCAGTCCGCTGTCTCAACCATTCTCTTCCTCCTGCACCCTTCAGAAGAATCAGCAGATAGCTATTGGATGAGGAATGATGACAAAACCCAGTTTGATCAGCTAATTGAGAAATACCTTCTTAACTAGTTGTCACAGTGAGCACACAGGTATCATCATACAAGCAGACACACACTGTGCTTAAAGAAAACCTCCGATACTGACTCATCTGTCAGTGACTTCCACCATCTCTATGAATCGCAAATCCAGAGCAACATAGACGCAAGCAGCTCAAGACCACATACCCCCTGCCACCATTCCTGCAAGACAACCCCACTGACCACACCTATGGTGGTTGCCTCTGATTCCCATGTGCATCTCAAAATGAAGACCTTGCATCTGAAAAGGGGGCTTCACAGCATGAAGGTGAGGTTGAGCTCAGTGGCTGCTGTGGTGGGCTCATGTACAGTTCCTGGGGAGCCACATAAGAGCCACTACAGTGTGGCCACTGTACCCAAGGAACAGCTGTGCTGATTCTCAGTGCAAGAAATTCCCTCCTAACAAGACAGCCTTGGCCTTAGGACACTCAGGTGCTACACTTACCTGAATGTGTGAGGTGTGAGGCTGCAGGTAGCAGAAATAATGCAAGTTTTAGAGACCCTGACTCAGAGTCACTGCACGGTCACCAACCACCAATGGGACCTTGAGGTAACTAGTTCCTACCTTCTTGGAACCTATTTCCTTATCAGTTCAGTTGAGTTCAGTTCAGTCGCTCAGTCGTGTCCGACTCTTTGCGACCCCATGGACCCCTTATCAACTGAATGGGGTTAATGTGCCTGCTGTTAGGTCTCTGACATAAAATGAAATGGTAACATTTATAAAGTAACCGGTATAGTGCCTGGCAGGCTTCCATTGTGGCTCGGTGGTAAAGAATCTGCCTGCAATGCAGGAGACGTGAGTTTGATGCTTGGGTAGGGAAGACCCCCTGGAGAAGGAAATGGCAGCCCATTCCAGAAGTCTTGTTTGGAAAATCCAAGGGACAGAGAAGCCTGGCAGACTACAGTCCATGGGTTTGCAAAAGAGTTGAACACGACTTACCGACTAAACAAAACAGTGTCTGGCATGTAGTTTTATTCAAAGACTATCAGAGGGCTTCCTCCAAGAGCAGAGAGTTAATATCTTTTTCTTAAAAATCATATCAAATTTACACCATATTGGGTGCAATTTTATGCAACATCTGTACTATGCTAGTATCTGAAAATAAATGTAGTAATGTTAAATAAACAAATCTGCCTAGAAACCTATTATAACTGCTCATTTTAAACATTTAGATATTCAGTCATCCAGAAGTGTTTAAATAGCTTTAGCTATCACCTAATTAAGAATAGAAAATTTCACAGCTTTACAAATGAAGTTATTTATGCTATTTTGTCATAGCCTACAAGAAAATGAATTATGCATAGATTTATTAACAGTATGAAAACTTGTCCAAATCTATAACACTTTTTTGCATAATTTAATTTCCTATTCCAACTGCAATTTAAACATACTGTTTCCACTTAATTATTGCATTAACTGCAACCAGAGTTGGGGTCTTTTTTCTTTCCTTTTCTTCAAATATTATTTCTTGCAAAGCCATAAACTGCCAGACAGGAGAAATGGCTAATGTGATTACAGTGGAGATTCCAAAACTATCATATGAGAAGGAAGCATCAGCCTGGTCTCACATTCTAGTCTATTTTCAAATTAGTTTATTATTCATCTCAAGATTCTAAAACTTTAAAAGCCTTGAATGAGAGGAGTAACCCTTCTAGCAAGCCTACTAGAATGTTCAGAGATGCTGTTCAACTTATCAGGACTAAAATGAAACAAAGAAAGCAAAACTCTGGATTTCATCATGAGAGGTTTTTTGTTTTTTTTAACAGCTCTCTGGGAAAAGTCTTATTCACAAAAGGGGTAAAACAAGGGAGAAACAGACACTCCATCCTGGGGAGACTGAGGATTCACATGATTTTAAGCATCAACTCTCTTGCTGAATATATAAGAAGTTCTGATTTACTGCGTTTCTGATGAAAGTGAAAGTGAAGTCGCTCAGTCGTGTCCGACTCTTTGTGCCCCCATGGGCTGTAGCCTACCAGGCTTCTCAGTCCATGGGATTTCCCAGGCAAGAGTACTGGAGTGGGTTTCCAGGGACACCCAAAAGACCGATTTTGGAAAATCAAGAAAGCCTAGTTAATTCCAATAACTATATGAGGCATAGCTTTGGTAACAGACACTCATGCATTCAAATACTGATTAATGACTAATTGCCAGGCACTTGACAAGAACTAAACTTAGCTTCCCTGGTGGCTCAGGCGGTAAAGAATCTGCCTGCAATGCAAGAGACCCAGGTTCAATCCCTGGGTGGGGAAGATCCCCTGGAGAAGGGAATGGCAACCCACTCCAGGATTCTCGTCTGGAAAATTCTATGGACAGGGGAGCCTGGAGGGTTTATAGCCCGTGGGGTTGCAAAGAGTCAGATACGACTGAGTGACTAACACAGCACAAATTAAACTTAGAAAAAAATAATTGTTTTGTAATTAGAAAACAGGAAAGAATTCAGATGTTTTCTATTTTAAAAAGAAAAAACGTTGTATAGCACAGGGAACTCTACTCAATATTCTGTCTTAATCTAAGCGGGAAAAGAATCTGAAAAAAATGGATATATTTATATAACTGAATCACTTTGCTATACACCTGAAACTAACACAACAGTGTAAATCAACTACACTCCGATATACAATAAAAAAAGAAAACAAGACACATCTAAAAACTAAAAACATGTATAATAAATTAACACAGACATAAATTATATAGTATAAATTATATACTTATCTATTTACATAGTTTATTATATAAAGTATAGATAATACATAGACAAATTATATAAAGAGAGGGAAGGGCAGAGTGACTCATAAATTGGATAGTCATTGCTATTTATGGGGCATAGGGAATAAGATTGTCATCTCATACTGCTATGTTAGTTGATAACATTACTGAGTAGTTCCTGTGTGCTAAATACTCATCAGATCAGATCAGTCGCTCAGTCGTGTCCAACTCTTTGCGACCCCATGATTCGCGGCACGCCAGGCCTCCCTGTCCATCAACAACTCCCGGAGTTCACTCAGACTCATGTTCATCGAGTCAGTGATGCCATCCAGCCATCTCATCCTCTGTCATCCCCTTCTCCTCCTGCCCCCAATCTCTCCCAGCATCAGGGTCTTTTCCAATGAATCAACTCTTCGCATGAGGTGGCCAAAGTACTGGAGTTTTAGCTTTAGCATCATTCCTTCCAAAGAAATGCCAGGGCTGATCTCCTTCAGAATGGACTGGTTGGATCTCCTTGCAGTCCAAGGGACTCTCAAGAGTCTTCTCCAATACCACAGTTCAAAAGCATCAATTCTTCAGCGCTCAGCCTTCTTCACAGTCCAACTCTCACATCCATACATGACCACTGGAAAAACCATAGCCTTGACTAGACGGACCTTTGTTGGCAAAGTAATGTCTCTGTTTTTGAATATGCTATCTAGGTTGGTCATAACTTTCCTTCCAAGGAGTAAGTGTCTTTTAATTTCATGGCTGCAGTCACCATCTGTAGTGATTTTGGAGCCCAGAAAAATAAAGTCTGACACTGTTTCCACTGTTTCCCCATCTATTTCCCATGAAGTGGTGGGACCGGATGCCATGATCTTCATTTTCTGAATGTTGAGCTTTAAGCCAACCTTTTCCCTCTCCACTTTCACTTTCATCAAGAGGCTTTTGAGTTCCTCTTCACTTTCTGCCATAAGGGTGGTGTCATCTGCATATCTGAGATTATTAATATTTCTCCCATCAATCTTGATTCCAGCTTCTGTTTCTTCCAGTCCAGCGTTTCTCATGATGTACTCTGCATATAAGTTAAATAAACAGGGTGACAATATACAGCCTTGACATACTCCTTTTCCTATTTGGAACCAGTCTGTTGCTCCATGTTGTTCTAACTGTTGCTTCCTGACCTGCATACAAATTTCTCAAGAGGCAGATCAGGTGGTCTGGTATTCCCATCTCTTGAAGAATTTTCCACGGTTTATTGTGATCCACACAGTCAAAGGCTTTGGCATAGTCAATAAAGCAGAAATAGATGTTTTTCTGGAACTCTCTTGCTTTTTCCATGATCCAGCAGATGTTGGCAATTTGATCTCTGGTTCCTCTGCCTTTTCTAAAACCAGCTTGAACATCAGGAAGTTCACGGTTCACATATTGTTGAAGCCTGGCTTGGAGAATTTTGAGCATTACTAGCGTGTGAGATGAGTGCAATTGTGTGGTAGTTTGAGCATTCTTTGGCATTGCATTTCTTTGGGATTGGAATGAAAACTGACCTTTTCCAGTTCTGTGGCCACTGATGAGTTTTCCAAATTTGCTGGCATATTGAGTGCAGCACTTTCACAGCATCATCTTTCAGGATTTGGAATAGCTCAACTGGAATTCCATCACCTCCACTAGCTTTGTTCATAGTGATGCTTTCTAAGGCTCACTTCACTTCACATTCCAGGATGTCTGGCTCTAAGTCAGTGATCACACCATCATGATTATCTGGGTTGTGAAGATCTTTTTTGTACAGATCTTCTGTGTATTCTTGCCAACTCTTCTTAATATCTTCTGCTTCTGTTAGGTCCATACCATTTCTGTCCTTTATCGAACTCATCTTTGCATGAAATGTTCCTTTGGTATCTCTGATTTTCTTGAAGAGATCCCTAGTCTTTCCCATTCTGTTGTTTTCCTCTATTTCTTTGCATTGATCACTGAAGAAGGCTTTCTTATCTCTTCTTGCTATTCTTTGGAACTCTGCATTCAGATGTTTATATCTTTCCTTTTCTCCTTTGCTTTTCGCATCTCTTCTTTTCACAGCTATTTGTAAGGCCTCCCCAGATAGCCATTTTGCTTTTTTGCATTTCTTTTCTATGGGAATGGTATTGATCCCTGTCTCCTGTACAATGTCACGAACCTCATTCCATAGTTCATCAGGCACTCTATCTATCAGATCTAGGCCCTTAAATCTATTTCTCACTTCCACTGTATAATCATAAGGGATGTGATTTAGGTCATACCTGAATGGTCTAGTGGTTTTCTCTACTTTCTTCAATTTAAGTCTGAATTTGGCAATAAGGAGTTCATGGTCTGAGCCACAGTCAGCTCCTGGTCTTGTTTTTGCTGACTGTATAGAGCTTCTCCATCTTTGGCTGCAAAGAATATAATCAATCTGATTTTGGTGTTGACCATCTGGTGATGTCCATGTATAGAGTCTTCTCTTGTGTTGTTGGAAGAGGGTGTTTGTTATGACCAGTGCATTTTCTTGGCAAAACTCTATTAGTCTTTGCCCTGCTTCATTCTGTATTCCAAACCCAAATTTGCCTGTTACTCCAGGTGTTTTTTGACTTCCTACTTTTGCATTCCAGTCCCCTATAATGAAAAGGACATCTTTTTTGGGTGTTAGTTCTAAAAGGTCTTGTAGGTCTTCATAGAACCGTCCAATTTCAGCTTCTTCAGTGTTACTGGTTGGGGCATAGACTTGGATTACTGTGATATTGAATGGTTTGCCTTGAAAACAAAAAGAGATCATTCTGTTGTTTTTGAGATTGCATCCAAGTACTGCATTTCGGACTCTTTTGTTGACCCTGATGGCCACTCCACTTCTTCTGAGGGATTCCTGCCCACAGTAGTAGATATAATGGTCATCTGAGTTAAATTCATAAACACAAATATTTACCAAATGCATAGATAGGCATTTTTTCAGATAAAGGAATTAACTTTCTCAAAGTTACCCAGGTTTGATTTTTCTACTACTGTTTTTCAGATAAAGGAATTAACTTTCTCAGAGTTACCCAGTTTTGACTTTTCTACTACACTGATGCTTGCTAGTTCCCCAGGGACTAGAAACAGCTATCATATGGTTTGGTTCCCTTAAAAAGTCACCTGGAAGTAACAGATTACGATTTTATCCCAAAGTGGAAGAAATCAAGCAGCAGCCTCATTTTACGGGGCATCCCATGCAAACACTAGACCCTATGTGATCATTCAAGCACTGTCCTGTTTTCTTCCTCACACACATATCAAAATACCTGATAGAAATAGCAAACCTCTGGCTCAGACCAACAGAAAACTAAAAAGAGCCCTTCCATCACCCCCTTGCTCTACTCAAAATGGGATTGTTTTAGATAATTCCCTAGGCTCTTTCCAACAAGCTCCAGTCAACTCAGGTTTCTGTCATTACCGTGGTAAACTCACTTGAAGCCTCCATGAACATGTGCCAAAGACACAAAAGCCATAATGCATCACAAAATCCCTCGTAAAGTGATTTTGTGAGGGATTTGCCACACGCAGCAGCACTCACAGCGTGTGTATTTCAGCGAAGCATCCAGGAGACCTTGTGAGCAGGGGACCACACTCAGGCTCAGGCTGGTGTTTCTCTGTGTATTTGCTGATGGGAAGTGTGAGAAATCTTTTTATCCAAACTGGACACAGGTTCCCAAAAGGCAAAATGGAATTCTGGAAGCTTCAGAATCGACCTTTCACCGTGACTTTGTGATACACGGATAATCATGTTTTCTCACCAAAACCTGAGCAATTGCCATATTTGAATCTGTAAATTGTTGATCACAAGATGTATTAGCCACCTGGGAATTAAGGACAACTGAGGACTCGATGGACAAGAGTTTGGGTGAACTCCGGGAGTTGGTGATGGACAGGGAGGCCTGGCGTGCTGCAAGTCATGGGGTCGCAAAGAGTCAGACACGACTGAGCGACTGAACTGAAAAGAACTGAACTGAGGACAACGTAAGGGAGTCTTTGGCTCCAACTTTCAAGCACGTCCCTGATTTTATGTCTCTTCCACTAGAGGGTGCTTGGACTCTGTGTGCTGAAACCTCACAGCTAGAGGACAGCCTCCCGCTGGTGGGTTAATTTTTCAAACTTAATAGAACTTCAGAGGATTCACTTATCTCTTCCTTTTGTTTCCCAGGTTAGAATCTCAAAGTACGTGTTTCTGTGACCCCCTAGTCATATGAGAGCTGATTTCTGGTCTTTTCCTGCTTTGCACAGGGCATTGCCTGGCTGTTTTGAAAGGGTTGCTGGAACCTCCACCAAACCTCCTCACCTTTACCCCAAACCCTATTACCCACACTTCCTACCACAAGGGTGGGGCCTTGCTGACCCATCACTCCTGCATAGTAGGTCCTCTATGGAGAGTGTAGCAGCTTTCTCTCTCTCTTTTTTAAGCTCTATCCAGCCCCCACCCACACTTCCCTTCATTATGCAATACAGCCATTCCTAGAAAGCTTGCGGAGAAAAGAATTCCTAAAAATCCAACTCTGGGTCCCCTTTGATTTGCATCACAAGTTCAGGGATGTCTTCCCTTGAACTGAACAGTAAGTAGCTCCTTAAGTTGTAAGCCAGCTCAACCATCGTCCCCTTCACTCACACTCACCCCGACTCTGTGCCAAGCAGTTAAGGATCTTGAAAATATGTACATTCTCCAGGGAACCAATTAGTTAAAGGAAAGGAGCAAACTGATCCTTCCCTTAAAAAGTTTGTGAGTTTGTGACTTCGGAATGCCCAACATAGAATATTCTCTCCATGTGGTTCACGGCCAGTCACTCACAAATCCACTAGATAGGTTTCATGGAACCTCACTGTGTGCCCAGGGGGTTATGCCCCTCTGCTGAATATAATCTCCTACAAGAGGCCCACCCTGGCCACCCAGGGGGTACTGCACTCTCTCTTTCTCCTCCCATATCTTGATACCTGTTTCTTCAAGTTTATCCCTGATTAATATCAACTGTGTATTAGTTTGTCTTTTTCCTCCTCCAGAATGGAGGCTTCAAACATTTATGGTTTTCTCTGGAATCTCTGCCTCCCCTTCCCCACAAGCACTAAAACAGTTCAGTTCAGTTCAGTCACTTAGTCATATCCGACTCTTTGCAACCCTATGGACCACAGTATGCCAGGCCTCCCTGTCCATCACCAACTCCCAGATTTTACTCAAACTCATGTCCACAGAGTCGGTGATGCCATTCAACCATCTCATCTTCTATCGTCCCCTCTCCTAGTGCTCACAACATAATATGGACTCAATAGATGGCTACTGGATGAATGCAGCCATCAGTGACAAGATACAACGTCCCCCGCTGCCTCCTGTCCCAGTCGCCCACATCACTCAGGACTCCAGCCGTCCCACTGCCTCCCGCTTCTATTCTTTCCGCACCCACTTCTCTGCAGACACCACAGCCAGAATGATCTTTTAAAAATAGAAATCAAATGCTATCACTTCCTTCCTCTGCCCCTCAAATGGTAAGGAATCAAATCCAAACTCCACCCATGGCCTGCACCATTGGGCCCTGCCTGCCCCTCCAATCTCATCACAGACCACCCCAGCCTTCTTTCTGTCCCCTTTCTTTACACCAAGCTCTTTCCCGAGGGCCTTTGTGGACTGTTTCCTCTGCTATGGAGGCTCTTTCTCCCCTGCCCCCACCCTGTATGGCTGGCTGCTTTATCTCATTAAAGTCTCAGTCTCAGAGCATTTTATATCAACAAGTGCCCTGCCACATTTTATTGTCCTCATGGCACTTATCACCACCTGAAATTATATATTTGTTTAGAGATTTATAGTCTGTCTACCCCCATTCTTCCACCCCACCTGGCCCCACACAGACACAGGCACTAGAACAAAAGTTCTGTGACGTCTGAAGCTTGTCACCAATCTCTGCCAGCTGCTTGAAGGAATTCCTGGCACTCAGTAGGTGCTTGTTAAACATGTGTTGGATGGATGGCTGGATGACTGGACAAATGGATAGATGAATCTATAGAATGCTTCGTGAGAAAGCATTGTGAGAAAAGGGACAGACTCTGCTATCACTGTGTTATTCTAAGTCAGAGCATGGCAATATAATGTTGGGTCTTTGCTTGTGTACGAGATGGAAACTCATCTCAAAACATAACTTTGAGTCCTTAAAGGTCACTTCCTCAAAGAGACCTTTTCCTGACACACATATCTAAATTCTCCTTTTATTTTCCTGCATATCGTTCTATCCTTTTCTCTCATTTTAATCACACTTTGCAATTACACACTGCTTTATGGTATCGTTTGTATAACTTTGTCTCCTTGGGTAGGACAGAGCTAAGAGAGAGTGTTGTGTCTTTTTGCTCAATACTATCTCCCTGGGGCTTAGTTCTAGGCCAGACACACAGAAGACATAGCCAGTCATCATTAGATGACGCAGTATTCACAGCATAGATTCGAAAGAACTTCCAAACAAGTGAGCAAGAAAGAGGTGCATATATGCCTCCTGTGTATGGATTTGAAAATTGGAAACACATTTTTAATTAAAAAAAAATCAGACATTCTAAATTTCAGAAGAATAACAGGCACCTAATCCCAAAGTTCAGTCATTGTGAATGTAAAGACCTGAGTCCTGATCTTGGTTCTGACATGAACTTTCCCTGTGATCTGAGTCAGTTATTCAGCTACACTTGGTCTCTGTTTAACCATCACCTTTCCAGCTATACTGTGAGGGTTAATGAGCTCCTATGTGCATGGTACATGGAAGAGATTCCACTCCAAAGCCCTGAAGAAAAGCGGAAGGGTAGTCTCCCAAATAGCTTTTTGGGCTTCCCAGGTGGCCCTAGTGCTAAAGAACTCGCCTGCCAATGCACAAGACTAAGAGACACGGGTTCGCTCCCTGTGACGGGAAGATCTCCTGGAGGAGGGCACGGCAACCCACTCCAGAATTCTTGCCTGGAGAATCCCATGGACACAGGAGCCTGGCGGGCTACAGTCCATAGGGTCACAGAGACTCAGACACAACTGAAGTGATTTAGTATGCTAGCATACGTTTAGCTTTATGATGGTTACAATATATTTTTCAGTTACTGGAATACTCTCTCTCCCCTTGCTCTCCATATCCATGAAGTTATGGGTCCTCTGTGGCTCTCACTGTGAGCTCTGCCCCCAACCCTCTCTATTCCCACTTCCCCATCCTCCCACTCAACAGTGTGATGAAGCCAGCTCCTCGCCAGGCTGTGATGGGTGCAAGGAAAGAACATCACCATGACACGCCTCTGCTCTTCGACTATGACCGTCATGTGGATGAACTTGCAAATTTTCATCTGATGTCCTCAGTCTCTGCCATTTAGTCTGCAGCTAGATTCCGTGATGACATTGATAACTAAATGCATTAGAAATTAAGCAGGTGATTCTTTCCTCAGCTGCCCTCTAATTAGCTATAGTACCACCATTTTCTCAGGCATCCAAGCTTATAAACTTGGCCAAGGTCAGCACTATTTCTTCACACACACAAAAAAACTTTTTTTCAAGAATTTCACACGATATTACAGAAAAGGGGGAGGGGAAGGAATATCTAAATCATCATTAGGAGACAATATCATTGTCCAGAAGCCTCTTATTTTACAAGACACCAATTAAGAGTTCTGCTTATTTAATTCAGAAAGGGAAAACGTCAGATCAATTCTGACCTCTACAGGTCAGGAAATTCAACCAAAAGAGCAGAAAGAAAAGTTTCAGCTAAGAAGACCTGTCAAAGCAATACTCCAGCAGGACATGAAGCTCATCCCCATGAGGGGGTACAGACAAAACATACAAACAGGTAAGAAGTTACCTACTAAATGCTTGTCACAGTTCCCATGTAATGGGTATTCAATAGATTATGCTGAAGTAACAAATAAATGAATGAATGGTGGATGAAAAAGATTCTGATAAGGAGCTAACTATTTAGAGTGATTCTCAATCTTTTTAAAAAGTAACTGAGAATTGCCATTCTGTTACATATACTTTCTTTTTAGTCTTCAACAGTGATAGAAAACAACGCTGGGCAGACCAGTGATGTGACCTAAAACAGCGTTTCTTCTCATTTATGTATTATTGCCTAGATTTCAAGTTGATATAAATTTTATCAAGTCTATATATTAGGAAAAAAATAATCTCTTTTGAAATCCATATTCTAAAATCTCCTTTAGAAACTTAGTTGTAACATTAATGTTCTAATGTTGTTTCACATAATTGCTTATATGCCACAAGTTTTATTTCTTCGAATTTAATTGAAACCCAAAGACAGTCTCTCTGTTATGGTATAGAAATACAGAACATTAATGAGTAAAGTATATGATACTCACACTGCCTTTAGACTTTCTGGATCCTACAATTGGAGGTAGTGAAGAGGTTTTCTGACTGTGAAAACAAATTACAATTTATAAATCTGAATATTATTCATAAATAATATACAAAGCAAGATAATTAATATCTCAGTTTGTCACCCCGACCTGGAACTCAACAATTTATAGACATCAGTATTCCACAAAAAGTACCACTGACTTTCCCAATTTCACAGAGACAACCAAAACATTTCCAAATTCCATTCCAAAACATAATTTTTTTTAATTGGAGTATAATTGCTTTACAATGTTGTTAGTTTCCACTGTCCAAAAGATTCTTAATGTTTTCTTGTATAGCATTTTAGTTGATGCTTACAAATAAATTTAGTACCACCTTTAACTTTTTCATATCACTTAAAATAAAATCCCTAAATCTTTTATTTGCATTTCAAAAAAAAAAAAAGGCATTTCCCAAGCTGAGTGAGGATTTTGCCAGATTGTGTTTAAAACTAAAAATGATAAAGTTTTTTTTATCATGTCTATCATATCTGGTAGAAGCACAGAATGGTAAAACACTGGCATTTATATTCAGGGAGTTTCTAAACCAGTCATTCTCACCAAAAATTTAAAAACTGCTCTTCGGCTTTAAGTATTTCCCAGATGTCTCTTTACAGGAAAAGATCCAGCTCGAAACCCAACTCTCTGAAAATAAGAAGCCACGGAGCTAAAGGCAAACTTTGCTGACCTGCCTGAGAAGGCCACCGTGAGCAAGTTTTCTCACCGCCATCAAGTAGAAGCACAAGCTCTCACTGCAGTGCGTACTGCAACCCACAGCAGCTAACCCAGCGCTGCTTCTCAGAGCAACGCTGTGAACGACTTGATTTCATGGATGGGTAAGGATGGTTGGCAATAAGTCTGGTAAGTAGTTCTAAAGTGCTAGAAAGCAATGTGTTCTTTGCGATACTTCAAACACCACCCCTGAAATTCCATTCCACCCATTCCGTATTGAGAAACCCTTGGTTAGTCTCTCCATCAAGCTACACGGGACGACAAATCAATGGAGAACACACTGGTGACGTTCTGCTCTATCTCTGTCACGTCACCCATCCGAGTAGGAGCAACTACACAAAGTCAGTTTTCCAGCCAAGTAGACACGGAAAAGCAGTGGCGATGGACCGCAGGGCACGATGAGCAAGCCCAAGGGTCCCTGCAAGCAGGGGCCAAGGCTCTTCATGCAAACGCATGCCTCGGCAGTCCACCTACTGGGCTGAAAGAAGGCCTTCTTCACAAATGCACGACATCTCACAGAGCAAAAGGGTTCTCTGTGGACTGTGTGCGATTATAAGGGTAGCCTTTAAATTTTGCCTGAAATAACTATACACCCAGCGCTCCACTTATTTGTATAAAAGACATATCATTTCTATATTTTACCATTATTATTTTTAAGTAGAAAATATTATTTCTTAACCACCTGTAGATATTTCTCTATGCATCAACTGAAAAATTATTCAATCAAGTTAACATCTTTAAGACTTCTAAAAGCATATGTTATAAGAAGCTCACTGCCCTGTACCTTTTTCACAAAACTAATCTTTATATTTAGTATAAATTCATAAGAGAATGGCTAAAAAATACTACACAGTCTATCACAGATTCCTCAATATCATATTTTTATGCAATAGTTTTCAACCTCCAATCACAGCAAAATAAACAGCGATCAAGGTGTATTGGACATCCTTTCCTTTCTAACCGATAAACAAGATTCTAAAAAAATAGCATAAGATTCAATGCTATTTCAAGTGATAACTAAATTATGAGACGCGAGTGAGGATGCAAACGTACCCGTAAGACTTTCGCATCGTCGACTTGTCAAAAAGTAATTCACTGTAAGGCAACTTCTTGAACCTATCTCTGCCGACAGCCACGTAAAACTGCCCATTCTCCAGCTCTGCTCCACTCTCAACCAGTTTTCCTTCTAAAGTGTAGAGTCTGCCAAAATATGAATGCCAGCAATTCAAATGTTAACAAGCATTTCAAGAACTGCTAAAATCAGAGTCAATTAAAAACTCTATTCCTAAATTGGCTCATTTGATACTATGCTAAACACTGAATTATAAATGTCTCAAAGTCATAAGACTCAGCTAAGTACCAATGCAGATACAATTATGGTCTAGCTGTACAGAAACCTGGCAGTCTAACATAAGGATCCCCTATTGCTGCCATATTTAGAGTTTAGAGGGAGAAAATTAACTTGTAGAGAATGTGTGTGTGTGTGTGTGTGTGTGTGTGTGCGTGCGCATGCGTATATGTGAGCTCAGTCGTGTCGGACTCTTTTGCAACCGGATGGACTGTAGCCTGCCAGGCTCCTCTGTCCATGAAATTCTCCAGGCAAGAATACTGGAGTGGGTTGCCATTTCGAGAATGTCATACTTTAAATGAAGCTTGGCTTCCACTGAAGTTTGAGTCTTCTCTTTATATCCCATGAGCACTTAGAAAATTTATTTTCTTAATGCACTGTTCAGGTGAACATCCAAGAGCAGCCCTCAGACAGAATTTTCCATAGAAACACACAGAACTAGGTCAGAAAACAAGAGGTGCGAGGGCAGGAGGTAAAAGAACCCATTGCCAGCATTAATGATGCAGAACTGCATAGCGTTCATGCTTCTCTTTTTTTGCCTTCCGTCATCTTCCCAGAATCAAGGGATTTCACAAGAACCTCCCTTTTACTGTAAAACTGCTGCTGCAAACTACAATGTGTTACTTATTAAGAGAACAGTGATAACCTTGCTAGACGATTTAAAGTGTCCCCACAGTTTGTTTAAAGAGCAAGAAAAAAACAGACGGCTTAGAAAACCATGCCACAAAGAAGACAATGCATGTTTTTGAAGGTGATAAACAAGAGTTAGGAACTGAAAGGATTTTAAGATTATCGTTTTAAAAGTTCTCAGACTTCTTATATCACAAAATTAAGGGTAGTGACATTTGCAAAGAAAAAAGAATCCATTGATCTGTCTAAGCAGACAGGCCATATCATATGGAGTCAAGGAGTAAAATAAAAGCAGCCACCAAACCCCCTAAAGTGTGTTGGTGTTGAGTTAGTATGAAGATGCTAAAGTAACGCACTTCTATCCCTACAAGTCTAAATGCCAACACTTAACCCAGATAATCTGGTTTTCCTGCCTTGACCTAGACCAGCGCCTCTGGACATTATTGATGTTTTGGATCTGATAATTGTAGGAGAGGTGGGAGGCTGTCCTGGGAATTGTAGGATGTCAACAGCACCCTTGGCCTCTTCCCATGGGACGGGAGTAGTAGCCATCTCTAATCCCTATGACTCTGGACACTGCCAGCAGCCCCTACTGGTAAATCTGCCCCTGGTGGAGAACCTGTTGGAAACCAACCCCTAGATGGAGGCCTAGACCCATATGTTCTTCTTCTCTCATTTACCTTCAAAATAGGAAAAGCTGAATCCATCATTAACTTTTACAGCTAGAAATTAAAAGCCAGCAAAGTTGTGGATCTGGCAACAGCCAAGATTTGACTGGTTTTCTCTACACAGGTAAAGGACACTGAATAAATTCTAGCCTGTGAACTTAGCCTTCTTTTATGCGACTCTTGCTGACCCGCTTTCTTCCTGTGCTACAAAACATGAGAATTATAAACAGGGAGTTGAAAGAATTTGTGTGGGATGTTTTCTATATGTATACTGATGCCCAGGAATGGTCCAACCATAAGAATTACTCATGTTCTGTTTAGCTCAGTTGTAAGGAATCTGCCTGCAATATAAGAGATCCAAGTTCAATTCCCAGGACAGGAAGATCCCCTGGAGAAGGAAATGGTAACCCACTCCAGTCTTCTTGCCTGGAGAATCTCATGGACAGAGGAGCCTGGCAGGCTGGTCCATGGTGTTGCAAGAGTTGGACGTGACTTGGCAACTAAACTACCAGCTACCAGCAGGTATTTTTAACCCACCATGTTCTGTTAAGGGTGTGTGGGGGTGTCCCAAGCAAGCAACATGAAAATCTCACTCATGTCTGGCATTACACTAAGAACTAAGCTTCTCTAACATGGAACTCTGCTCAATGTTATGTGGCAGTCTGGATGAGAGGGGAGTCTGGGGAGAATGGATACATGTGTCTGTGTGGCTGAGTGCCTTTGCGGTCACCTGAAACTATCACAACATTGCTGGTTGGCTATACCCAATACAAAATTAAAAGTTAAAAAAAAAAGAATTAAGCCTCTCCAAGCTTTTGAACTGTGGTGACTCTTGAGAGTCCCTTGGACTGCAAGGAGATCCAACCAGTCCATTCTGAAGGAGATCAGCCCTGGGATTTCTTTGGAAGGAATGATGCTAAAGCTAAAAATCCAGTACTTTGGCCACCTCATGCAAAGAGTTGACTCATTGGAAAAGACTCTGATGCTGGGAGGGATTGGGGGCAGGAGGAGAAGGGGACGACAGAGGATGAGATGGCTGGATGGCGTCACTGACTCGATGGACGTGAGTCTGAGTGAACTCTGGGAGTTGGTGATGGACAGGGAGGCCTGGCGTGCTGCGATTCATGGGGTCGCAAAGAGTCGGACATGACTGAGCGACTGAACTGAACTGAAGTATTCACATGTTCAAGGGACATGTAACTATATTCTCATTTCTGTGTTTGTCCTTGCCTATATTTTATTTCTATTTATCAATTTGTTCACATAAATATATGTATGAATAGGTGTATCTGGGCATGCAATTGTGTTTATATACCTTTGTGTGCTTCAGAGCATTTATTGAGTGGGTTTACATCTGTGTATGTGTCAAAAGACAAAACAATATATCTTTTTTTAAAAAATCAATATATAACTATTGCGATCTGCCTTTACTCCTGATACCAAGATAAAATCCAAAAAGATCAAAGGTTTAAATGAAAGTTAAAAGTTGAAAGATGAAAACGTGGGATAATTTTTTATAATCTAAGAGTGAAGAGAACCTAAGCTAATCATAGAACTTAATGATCATAATGAAAGACTGAAAATTTGACTGCATCAAAATTTAATATAACTGCATGAGAAAAGCAACATAAAAAGTAACAAAAATATAAACTGGAAAGCAACCCTACAAGGGATGAACAATTTTATGCCCATTTTACAGATAGAGAAACTGAGGCACCTAGAGACAAACTAGTGACCTGAAATTCAGATCTAGGACCAGTGTCTCCAGGGCCTCATGGGAATATCCTCAACAAGTCTGAATCCCATGCACTTGCAAGAAGATTACTCTGACATACCTGTGGACAGCCCCACTCCTCAGAGTTATCTTTTCCGTGACCATCTGCAGTACATGATCCCACTGATTCAAGGCTTTTCTAGGAATGAGGAGTCGAGAAGCCGGGTTTATGAGGTCTCCATTTGCAATCAAGCTGAAAAAAAGGCAAAGCCAGTGAGGCAAACCATTTGACACAGTTATGCCTTTGAACTACAAAAGAAGTCCCACACCAAAAGGAAACCACCACACTAATTTTGACCCGAAACGTGAAGGATTCCAACTTACAAGATAGTACAGGGTTCCAGAAGTGATTTTCTAAAGCGAGATGACACATTGATCCTGCTGTGGGTTACTGGTTTCACCTTTAAAAACAAAGA
The DNA here is from genome assembly GCF_029407905.1 of Bubalus kerabau. Classification (NCBI taxonomy): domain Eukaryota; kingdom Metazoa; phylum Chordata; class Mammalia; order Artiodactyla; family Bovidae; genus Bubalus; species Bubalus kerabau. Next base: position 19,019,510 of record NC_073626.1, read on the forward strand.
AATACAAATCATTGTACTTATGTTAGTGTTTTTTTTCCTATGAGGAAAAACTAGAGGTTTCCAGGGAGCTGGCTGAGAACTGCAATGCCTTTGTTAAAACCTTGCTTTTCCCCCCCCCACTTATACAAACCCTCTGTGCTTACCCTCTATTGATGGCATATAGCTTTAACAGAGCTCTCAAGAGAAATTTCCTTTAAGCCCTGGGCATACTGCTCACGATCTGTACCAAAAATTGAAACTATTGAGCTATTGTGAGAATTCCAACGCCATTTTTAAAACAGTTCCTTTCTGTCAAATAAAAGTACATAAATGTATAAAATCTTGAACGAAGTGCCCTCCCCCTCCAGGCACGACAGAGTGTTTGGTCATCTCTGCCCATCCACCCACTCCCTAGAGTCACTGGGTCCCTGCCAAGCACTTAACCTCCTCCTGTTCTCCTAAGACTGACTCCATCAACTTTTCTCAGCTTCACTTCCTCCTCTGTTCACCAGCCACACTCTAAACAGCACATTCCCTTCCCAACCCGCTTGCATCTGGGTGGGTCTGGTCATCTTTCTGGTCCCTTTTGTTTCCAGGGTCCACGCTGTTGTATTAAGAACCACACGGCCCCTTGGGCACCTTCGACTAAGACAAGGCTTAGGAATTGGTCAAGCCTCTCCTCCTCCCGAATCAACTATTTCTTACATTTCCCACAGTGGATTGTCCAAATCCTCACCTTTCACCCTAAATCCTAAAATCTCACTCCAGGCACACTTATTCTCAGCACATCATTTCCTTCCAAACTTCAAGAGAATAAAGCTCAACAGGCATGAAGTTCTCAACCTCACTTCCCTCTATGCTCACTTCATCTACATCTTCACCACTTTTTCCCTTTGCTATCTGTTTCAGAAGGATCTTGACCCCTTTACAAAGCTAAGCCTGCATGCCTTGATTTTGTCCCCTGCTGCCTGCTCCATTAAATATCTAAGGCCCTCCACCCCCATTGTCTTCAATTTCTCCCTTGACCCTGTGGCTCTTTCTCTCCTCTTCATCATTTCTCTTCATATTTCCTTCCACCCCATCCTCTCCTCAGTCTTCTATAATCTGGATTCCAGTGAAAGATAAATCCCAACTCTTTTTTTTTAATTAGTTAATGTATTTATATTTGGCTGCACTTGGGCTGCCTTGCTTCATGCACTGGCTCCAAGGTGAGTGAACTTCAGCATTTGCAGCACACAGGCTCAGCGGTTGCAGCTCATGGGCTCTAGAGCACAGGCTCAGCGGTTGCAGCTCATGGGCTCTAGAGCATGGGCTCAGGAGTTGTGGCACATGGACTTAGTTGTTCTGTGGCTTGTGGGATCTTTCCAGACCATGCTTGAACCTGTGTCTCCTGCTTCAAAGGCAGATCCTTGACCACTGGACCACCAGGGAAGCCCTAAATCCCAACTCTTAAGCTCAGCCTACAAGGACACCCATGACCAACACTGCTTACTTGCTTCGCTCATCTTCCACCAAATACTCCTTCCTCCCCAACCCCTAACCTAGGTGTGACTCTAGGTCGAACCAGCCGACTCCCAATCCATTGTCCAAACACACTCTGAATCTTCTTCCACACCTCTGCTCATCTTGCCCCTGACTAAAATGCCCTCCCCTTTCTTCCAGCTTCTAAAATTGCACTCACTAGTCAATACCCAGCTTGGTTATCACCAGTCCTTCCATGTTCATCTTTCTTTACCTTTCTGTCTCAAACTGCTACAGCTACTACAGGATTGATGATCACACCTGCTTAGAGGGCTTTTTTTTTTCCTCCTGATTTGAAAGGGAACTGATAAATGAAAATAGCCAACATTTACTGCACTATATTTAATGACAAGCCCTGTACTAAGTAAATGCGTTCTATATCATTAAAACATCAAAACCATGCCCTGAACTAAGTACTTACTATTTAACCCCATTTTACAAACAAAGAAACTAGAAGTTAATCATTTACTTTGCCTAAAGTCACACATACTAAGGGGGAGAGCTGTCCATACCTATGAACCTCTACTTGCTTTGCACTTCGGTAGTTATTTTAGAGATAAATTAACCCTAAATAATTTATGCAACTCTATTCTGCCAAATTATGCCATTTCGAGATGAACAAGGGGTAAAATCCTTGACTTGCCAGTGCCTAAAACAGTGCTTGGCAATGCCTGTTAGTTGCATATAAATGTTTACTGAAATTTAATTTAAAAAAAACTAATTTAGAGTAAACATTTTTTAATCAATCATAATAATTTTCTTTCATTTTAAACCCAGAGAGTCTTGGCCCTAAGCTAACATTTACAGTGATGTTGACTTTTTTAAAAAGTTTAACAGATAATGTATGCACCTGACCAAAATTCAAGTGGTAAAATGGAGGATACAGTAAAAAGGAGGAATATCCCCACCTCCGGTCCCCCAACCACAAAGCTGCAACTAACTTAATGATGTTCATTCAAAGACAGCCTACATCTACATATGCATATGGTTTTACATAGACATTTTATACATGTAATTTTCAAACATAGGGATCACTTACTATGCCTATTCTTCTACACCTTGCTTTTTTTCATTTAACAATTCACCACGGAAACTGTTCCACATTGGTAGAGTAAAGGTTGCTTCATTCTTTATAAAAGCTATGTATATCCACACTGTGAATGTACCATAACTTATTTAATCTGTCCCTCAGTGACAATCCTTCCAGTTGCTTCTAAACTTTTGCTCTCACAGGGAATTCCCTGGTGGTCCAGTGGTTAAGTCTCCATGCTTCCACTACAGGTTGGATCCCTGGCAGGGATCCTAAATGCAACATGGTATGGCCAAAATAAGTAATAAACTTTTGCTGTTTCAAATAATGTCATGATAGATTTCCTCACAATATTTATTTGCATGAATATGTAAGTGTATCTGTCAGTCAGTTCAGTCACTCAGTCGTGTCTGATTCTTTGCGACCCCATGGACTGCAGCATAGCAGGCCTCCCTGTCCATCACCAACTCCCAGAGCCTGCTCAAATACATGTCCATTGAGTTAGTGATGCCATCCAACCATCTCATCCTCTGTCGCCCCTTCTCCTCCTGCCTCCAATTCTTCCCAGCATCCAGGTCTTTTCCAATGAGTCAGTTCTTTGCACCAGGTGGCCAAAGTATTGGAGTTTCAGCTTCAGCACCAGACCTTCCAATGAATGTTCAGGACTGATTTCCTTTAAGATGGACTGGTTGGATCTCCTTGCAGTCCAAGGGACTCTCAAGAGTCTTCTCCAACACCACAGTTCAAAAGCATCAATTGTTCACTGCTCAGCTTTCTTTAGGTCCAACTCTCACATCCATACATTACCACTGGAAAAACCATAGCTTTGACTAGATGGACATTTGTTGGCAAAGTAACATCTCTGCTTTTTAATATGCTGTCTAGGTTTGGTCATAGCTCTTTTACCAAGGAGCAAGTGTCTTTTAATTTCATGGCTGCAGTCACCATCCGCAGTGATTTTGGAACCCAAGAAAATTAAGTCTGTCACTGTTTCCATTGTTTCCCTATCTATTTGCCATGAAGTGATGGGACCAGATACCATGATCTTTGTTTTTTGAAAGTTGAGTTTTAAGTCAGCTTTTTCACTCTCCTCTTTCACTTTCATCAAGAGGCTGGTTAGTTCCTCTTCGCTTTCTCCCATAAGGGTGGTGTCATTTGCGTATCTGAGGTTATTGATATTTCCCCAAGCAATCTTGATTCCAGCTTGTGCTTCATCCAGCCTGGCATTTCACATGATGTACTCTGCATATAAGTTAAATAAGCAGGGTGACAATATACAGCCCTGATGGACTCCTTTCCCATTCGGAACCAGTCTGTTGTTCCATGCCCGGTTTTAACTGTTGCTTCTTGAACTGCATACAGATTTCTCAGGAGGCAGGTCAGGTGGTCTGGTATTCCCATCTTTTGAAGAATTTTCCACAGTTTGTTGTGATCCACACAGTCCGAGGCTTTGGTGAAGTCAATGAAGCAGATGTTTTTCTGGAATTCTTGTGCTTTTTCGATGATCCAACAGATATTGACAATTTGATCTCCGGTTCCTCTGCCTTTTCTAAATCCAGCTTGAACAACTGTAAGTTTTTGGTTCATGTACTGCTGAAGATTGGATTGGAGAATTTTGAGCATTATTTGGCTCGTGTGTGAGATGAGTGCAACTGTGCAGAAGTTTGAGCATTCTTTGGCATTGCCTTTCTTTGGGATAGGAATGAAAACAGACCTTTTCCAGTCCTGTGGCCACTGCTGAGTTTTCCAAATTTGCTGGCATATTGAGTGCAATACTTTCATAGCATCATCTTTTAGGATTTGAAATAGCTCAACTGGAATTCCTTCACCTCCACTAGCTTTGTTCGTAGTGATGCTTCCTAAGGCCCACTTGACTTCACACTCCAGGATGTCTGGCTCTAGGGGAGTGAGCACACCATTGTAGTTATCTGGGTCATTAAAATATTTTTGTATAGTTCTTCTGTGTATTCTTCCCACCTCTTCTTGATATCTTCTGCTTCTGTTAGGTCCATACCATTTCTGTCCTTTATTGTGCCTATCTTTGCATGAAATGTTCCCTTAGTATCTCTAATTTTCTTGAAGAGATCTCTAGTCTTGCCCTTTCTATTGTTTGTCTCTATTTCTTTGCACTGATCACTGAAGAAGGCTTTCTTATCTCTCCTTGCTATTCTTTGGAACTCTGCACTCAGATGGACATAGCTTTCCTACCTTTGTCTTTTGCTTCTCTCCTTTCCTCAGTTATTTGTAAGGCCTCCTCAGACAACTATTTTGTCTTTTTGCATTTCTTTTTCTTATGGATGGTTTTGATCACTGCCTCCTGTACAATGTTACAAACTTCCATCCATAGTTCTTCATGTACTCTATCAGATCTAATCCCTTGAATCTATTTGTCACTTCCACTGTATAATCATAAGGAATTTGATTTAGGTCATACCCAAATGGTCTAGTGGTTTTCCTTACTTTCTTCAACTTAAGTCTGAATCTTGCAATAGGTTTATCTGTAGAATATACTCGTATCTGTAGAATGCATTATTCTACAGTGTATCTGTAGAATACAGTATTAGAATTGAGAAACTGCTAAAATAAAGAAGAGGCAATTTTTTTCAGTTTAATGGAATGTACTACAAGCTTTATTCTTGATTGATCCCAAGTCACTTGATTTATTTAGCTCATACTATAGTATAGCCTTGGAAGAAAAGCTATGACCAACCTAAACAGCGTATTAAAAAGCAGAGACATTACTTTGCCAGCAAAGGCCCATCTAGTCAAAACCATAGTCAAAGCTATGGTTTTTCCAGTAGTCGTGTATGGATGTGAGAGTTGGACCATAAAGAAAGATGAACAATTGATACTTTTAAACTGTGGTACTAGAGAAGACTCTTGAGAGTCCCTTGGACTACAAGGAGATTGAATCGGTCCATCCTAAAGGAAGTCAATCCTGACATTGGAAGGACTGATGCTGAAGCTGAAACTCCAATACTTTGGCCACCTGATGCAAAGAACTGACTCATTGTAAAAGACCCTGATGCTGGGAAAGATTGAAGGCAGGAGGGGAAGCAGACGACAGAGGATGAGATGCTTGGATGGCATCACAGACTCAATGGACATGAATTGGAGAAAGCTCCAGGAGTTGGTGATGGACAGGGAAGCCTGGCGTGCTTCAGTCCATGGAGAGGCAAAGAGTCGAACATACTGAGCAATTTAGCTGAACTGACAGCATAAGAAAATATGCTATTTTCCAGAAAATATTCCAGAATTATTTAACTGCAAATTAATCTTTGCATGTGTGAATGACAGGCCTTTCTGATTCCACATCTGTGCAGTATCTTCCTCATGAAACCCTGCCCATCTCTGAATACTGCCGCCCTGGCCACTGGGCTTAAAACTTCTGCCACATCCCTAGTTTTCTATTGCCCTTCCCTGCCTTTTTTGTTTTTTAAATAGCATTTTCCATCATCTAACATATCATACATTTTACTTAATCTAGTTTTCTATTTATTGTCCCTACTGTTACTTCACAGTAACTCTCAATATTAACTAGTAATGTACTAAGCACATACTTTATACCAATTGTCATTTTTTCAAATGGTTGCTTGACCTTGATTGCTTAATACCCTGTTGGATTGTTGAATTAAAGATGAAGGTGAATACATTATAAAAACAAATAACTTTGAAAATGCCTGGTGAGTTGTCTGATATATGCTATTTTTCTTGACTGCATACTTGTCTATAGTTACTATACACAGAAATTCACAAATAGATGATTTTTTGAATAATTATATAACTTATTCTAAGTGTATATACTGTTGCTTGAATTAAATCAAACCATCTGTCTTGAATAAGCTGCTTTCCTCATTCAGTATGACAAAAATATTCCCCAAATGTTCATGATTAACCAGTGCGAATTGAAGATTAACCTTAAATATACATTTCTTTGAATCATTATATGTGATTAACTAATGTCTGTTTCCAGATATGGTAATGAAAGAATTTGAAAACACAATCCAAATAATATATTTGAATTGAAAAAAAATATGTAAGACCATTGTATAAAACATATAGGATTTTTGAGGGGAAAAAAGTACCATTTTTCACTAAAAATGCAATTTTTCTAATTGTCATTTTAAATAATAACTTAAATCACAAAAGAATTAAGCAAATCAACTACATATAAAAGGAACTTTCCAAGAGCTCATATCAGGAATCACATGTTGGGTACTTGGTGCTAATCTAGAGATACTGTAGCTTAGATATAAGAAGTGTAATAACGAATTAGAATATATTTTTAAAATATGTACATTTTCTTATTAGCCTGTACACTTTCCCATGCCCTTTGAAAATAATGTTTGAAAGATGAAAATAACGTTAAGTATCAATACACCTGGTGACGGAGGGATGGGCCCCAAAGGACAGAGTAGCGGTACTCCCACACGGACCCCCATGGACCAGGAATGTCTCGTTAATGAGCATCCTGGCCAGTGTTAAGTGTGTGGTCTGTGACTATGGAAGCAAGTCAAATGAAACGGCATCCATGCAAAACCCAGACTTTCATTTTGGACCCAGCAGAATGCATAGTCCTGGTTGGCTTTATCAGTGAGTGAGGGAACCGCTATCAAGCAAAGGAAGGACATGCTTATAGCGCTCCTCTCATCTTGATTCTGTACAGGGTTCAACATTGTCTTAGAAAAACCCAGTTTGAGAAGGAGCTTAGCCTGGTGAATCAGAGAGAAGAGTCATTCCCTGAGTGGAAACTAGGTAGGTAGACAGATAAAGAAACAGATAGACAGACAGACTAAATACTTGGCTAACAGTTTTTTGGAAAGAGTCCAAACATAAATTTGGAAATATTTCAGAGTCCAAGGTGGCAAAGCGACTTAAGTCGTGTTCACTCTGCTAGATGGAACAAGCCAGCTCTTTGGATATAAAGCACATGTACCTTCCAAAATATCACTCTGCCTCTGGCATCTTATTTAGATTGTGTTTATATCATAAGTGGCCACACCAAAGCCAGGAGAAGGCAATGGCACCCCACTCCAGTATTCTTGCCTGGAAAATCCCATGGATGGAGGTGCCTGGTGGGCTGCAGTCCATGGGGTCGCTGAGAGTCAGACACGACTGAGTGACTTCACTTTCACTTTTCACTTTCATGCACTGGAGAAGGAAATGGCAACCCATTCCAGTGTTTTTGCCTGGAGAATCCCAGGGACGGGGGAGCCTGGTGGGCTGCCAGACGTCTATGGGGTCGCACAGAGTCGGACACGACAGAAGCGACTTAGCAGCAGCAGCAGCAGCATACCAAAGCCAAAATAATAATAATAATAAGCAGGAAAAAAAAGTTATGTGAATTTGATGTCTATCACTTAATTTAGTCAAATTCCATGTGACACTTGGACAGTACTGCAGCTGGGTCAAGTTCAAGTTAAAACCTGCATGACCTTAAAAATATTAATTTTTATTAAAAATAAACTCAAGGAAACTAAAATTGTGGTTGTGAAAATACATACCTGGATTGATAAAATCAAGATCCACCAACTGAGGAACTGACTAAAGGTCTGAAATTCTGAACTCCAGGACTGATTGCCAATTCAATGCCTCACACCTCCTTTTCTTACTCTGTAAAAATAAGGATAATCCTGCTAAACTTGCCCAAAGGGATGCTCCATGAGCTAATTAATGAAGTGGCAATACCACTCCCTGGGGCTGTTAGGCTGAATGCTTCAGAGACTCCACCAGCCTCAAAACTCAGCACTCGCCACCTCTTGAAACCCCAGGCCAAGTAAACCAATGTGAGGCTAAGGACCTGAGAAAGTGATGCTGTTAAAGGACACTCTCATGAAAATCTAAAGACCACTGATCTCTAGTAAAAAATACTCGTGATACAATTAAAAGATTCAATTTTAAACTGCTTTTTTAAAAATATATCATGTTTTTTTAACCGTCCATATAAAAACTGTCCTATTATAACTAAATCCTGAAGACTTAGGCTTTTAGGGACAAAAACATACTGAAGTTACTCGTTGGCAACACACAGCTCAACCCACACAAAAAGCCTTCAACTCTACCTTCCTCCAGAGGCCGCCACTGCCTTTAGACCAAGTCCGTGTGTCCTGGACTTGGGTATTTGAGATCGTATATGAGTATTTCTTCATACTCTTAACCTCATTTCTTCACACACTTCATACTCTGGCCCCATTTCTTCATAATCTAACTTCATTCCTCACTATCCTACCACCTACCCTTCACTCATCTGGATATAACTCTCTCCTCAGAAATTCCATATCATCTTGTCTGAATCTCTCAGACATTTTCCACAGGTATAACACATTTCCCTTATATTATCAATATTTTCATGTACTGCATCTCTCTTTTATTTGTTTATTATTTATTTTTAGTAAAGAACTTCAACTGTAACGCAAAGATCTATTCATGGTGCTATGGACATAGAATTCACTCAGTAAATACTTTTTTTTAATTGAAGTATAGTTCATTTACAGTGTTGTATTAGTTTCAAGTGTACAGCAAGGTGATTCACACACATGCATATATTCTTTTTCACATTCCTTTCCTTGATAGATTATTGTAAGACACTGAGTATAGTTTCTTATGCTATACAGTAGGTCCTTGCTGCTTATCTATTTTATATATAGTAGTGCTTGTATGTTAATCTCAAACTCCTAATTTGTTTACCCTCCTTTCCTCTTTGGTAACCATAAGTTTATTTTCTATGGATGTGAGTCTACTTTTGTTTTGTGAATATGTTCATTTGTGCAATTGTTTTAGATATCACATTTAAGTGATACCATATGATATCTGTCTTTCTCTGTCAGACTTAATGATAATCACTTATAATGATAATCTCCAGGTCCATCCATATTGTGCCAAATGGCATCATTTCATTCATTTTTGTGGCTGAGTAATAGTCCACTGTGTATGTGCATGCACATGTGTGTATATGTGTGGGTGTGGGAGGGGGATGTCTTCAGTAAAAAATTAAACAAAATTAGGACCAATTATTTTGAGCACATACCATCCCCAGAGCTGCATCAAACACTGTCCATATTTACCTTGATTTTTCACAATATCTTTGTTAGTCATTTTCAGATAAATTTATAATTGTAAAATACATCAGAATTTATTAAGCGCTTTCATTTATAGTGATGTTTGTTCCTCAAAATAATATGATGAGGTTAGTATTATTCCCATTATATAGAAAGGAAAAGATGACCCTATCCACCCCTCAAGGTCACACAGAAAGCAAAGCAACAGTCTCACGGGTCCACTTCTGATTTCCAGCCTAGAGTTCATTCCTACTAATGTTGCTCAAGGCAGAAATGGGCCACTAGCAGAAACAGTAGACACATATTTGCACCCATTTAAATAGGATCTTTCTTGAACTATATACAACTAAATATCCATAAACATTTTTATATATTAGCATATCTAGACCACCCTTATTCAGTGGTTCCAGTATCTTCTCAAGATCACTCAAGTTTCTCTCCCCTTTGCTGCTACCTGTAAAATATTCCTTACATGATTATATCAGTATAATTTATGGGACTTCAATAGAATAAAAACTGAAATCTGTTAATCCCCTGAAATTTTAGAAATTCCAGAAAGGCAAGGCAGTGATAAAATCATCACAGCCAATGAAATATTTTCATCAGCACTGTTGTATAATGATGAAAAATTCCAACCACTCTAACTTCAGCAACAATCTAGTTATAGGAGATGTCTCTAATTATAATGAACCAGCTGTTTAGAACATTCCCAGAAGGGTCCAATTAGTTTCTCTAAGCTGATGAAACCACTCATCTCTGCCTTGGTCCTCTACAGGTCCCCATGTTGTTGTACCCAGTCCAGGGGCTGATTCCCAGAAGAAAGGTTAGGATTCATCTGTCGGGTGTGAATTATCATCTTATTCAGAGGGTCATTTTTCTGCCAATAACAGAGATCTTAGCATCAGTTTGCATATTTGTCTTTTGAACTGTTCTCCAAATGAATGTCTCTCTTTGCTGAAGCAGGAAAACAACTCAAATTCACAAAGAATATGACTATTCAAAACAGCAAGGTAAAAGATTTCTCTTTGGCATAAAAGTGACCCCAAAGTTACACGTCATTATACATTTGTCTAAATCTAGAGAATATGTAACACAAAGAGTGAGCCCTAATGTAAACTATGAACCGTGGGTAATTATGACTCGTCAGTATAGGTTCATCAGTGGTAAACTTACCACTCTCGTGGATGACACTGATAAGAGGGAGGTTATGCACCTGTAGACAAAAGCTATATGGGAGATGTCCGTACTGTCTCCCCAGTTTTGCTGTGAACCTAAAGTTTCCTTAAAACATAATGTCTAAAAAATGTTTTAAACTTTTAAAAAAGTGACCCAAAAGGTAATATATACATCATTAGTAATACCTTTCTTGAAAAACTCAAGTGTAACCATATATCTAAATGTGTATATACTGATAAATCTTTTTGTCTGCAAAAACAAATGACCACCAATTTTCATCAAATTTTGAACCATCAAATTAACTTCCCAGCATATCACAAATTTTTAAACTACTACATATCAAAAATTTTTAATTTTCTCTCTTCTGTGCTTTGTGGAATATTTTAGAAGACCAGATAATCCTAAGCATTCTGAATATATAATGCTAAACCTCTCATTTACTAACTTTATTCTAAAATAATTATTGGCAATGGGAACTCTATCTTACAGCAAAACCAAATAGGACTTGAGTCATTTTTAAGGCATTCATAAGTAAGTCAGCATGGGTTTCCCTCATGCTATGCTGGAGAGAATAATATGACCCTCATAAAGTTAAAAAATAACCAATTAACTCAAGAGCACCCTTGGGAGAAATTACAGGAACCACCACTAACAAAGCATTGAAAAAAAAAAATTTTATCATCAGACTTTTCTTTAATATTTCTTCTTAACTTACTATCCCTTGCTTACTATTTCACCATTGTCATTTTTGTTTGGTTTGTTTTCCCAAATGGGATTCTGGTTACCAAACCAGTCCAGGCAGTGGACTGTAAAATTTCCACTAAGAATGCAGAGCAGCTGGAAGTGTACACATAACAACGCAAGACGAAAGTCAGCAATGTGGAGCATGCAGGAGCAGTCCAGGTGGGCAGAGTACAACCTCCACCTGCATTTAAATAAGTCATTTAGGCCCCAGGATTCCCACTGAAGAATGTGCCAACTGTACAGGATCTACCTGCAGTCCTTCATAAATACTAAGAGAGCTGTTAACCTACATATTATGATGCTAAAAAGTAATTGTGTTGTGCTCAGTCGCTCAGTCGTGTCCGACTCTTTGCGACCCCATGGACTGTAGACTGCCAGGTTCCTCTGTCCATGGAGATTCTCCAGGCAAGAATACTGGAGTGGTTGCCATGCCCTTCTCTAGGGGATCTTCTCAAGCTGGGGGTCGAACCCAGGTCTCCTGCATTGCAGGTGGATTCTTTACCATCTGAGCCACCAGGGAAGCCAAGAAAGTAATGAAGTCCTCAAAAAAGTGTTAATCTAGTGCTAGATGCTCAGTCGTGTCCAACTCTTTGCCACCCTATGAGCTGTAGCCCACCAGGCTCCTCTGTATATGGGATTCTCTCTGTACATGGAGTGGGTAGCCATTCTCTTCTCCAGGGGATCTTCCTGATCCAGGGATGAACCCAGGTCCCCTCACTACAGGCAGATTCTTTATTGTCTGCACCATGCCACAGAGAAGCCATCTTGAAAGAGTCCCCATGGGCAAAGCAGGAATAATTTAAGTAACAAAATGAAACATGTTGGTGCTGGATTTTATCCCGGAGAATAAAATAAATATCCACAAGTCCATATTGGTATAAAGAAATAACTGAATGAATGAATGAACAAATAAATGTGAGAAAAAGGACAGCTCTCCCATATGCTAGAATTCCAATGAAACATGCAGAAGGCACAACGGACGTAGGAAATTACCATCAGGTAGGCAGCACTGTAATGATTGTTGCAGGCAGGAACCATCCGTGGATGATAAAATTAGTCGGTAAAATCCTGAATGATAACAAAAAGTATATTTGCATAGTTCCAAAGTATCTCCCCTCAAAATATTTGATAATCACAAAGGAAAAACACGAAATCTACAGTGGAGAAAGCTATTAAATTCCACCTTAACCAAGACATCAAAACTGATATAATTAATAAGAAGACACATCAGCATTATGTACTCTAAGAAAAAAATATAAATTAAAAAGGATTAATTCTCCAGGATGCAATCAAGAGATTTTCCTTCCTAACTCCTTCCTAGAGCATGTACTTTAGAAAACTTGCAATTATAAGCACTTTCTCATCTCTTTGAAAGGTATGTACAATCTTTCTAAAGATTAAGATAGGCCTTTGTCAACTTTATGACTTGCTAATATCTCTCAAAGACCTAGGATATAAACATCAAGGGAGATAACACCCTATTTTTCATTTTCTGTTGAGGGACAGAAGCCTAATTTTGGTGGATATCTTTTCCAAGCTGCAAGCTACTTCCTTGCATAAAGATATGAGTATTATAGTTTTTCTTCTGGATAAAGCCAACTAACACAGATAGTCACCCTAAATACCAGGTGAATTGACAATGAACGGTGTGTGACAAATGGTGCTTTCAAGTCCTCACACTTTGGACCAGTTATTATCTTGAAAACATGTATGTATGCTGTGGATGGCACCTGCTTGACTATATAAAAGAGTAAAATTTCTCTCTGTCATTGAAATCTCTTAGTAGATTGCCTGTGATTCACATCATACTCTGACTTGATGCATATTCAGTAACAAAAGTGCTTTCTTTCTCTGCCACCTTTGTGGAGAGGATTTAAGGATTGAGAGATTTTTGTTTTCATTTACATTTCTCCAACAGTACCTTCTGATGGGATGCACTGAGCAGGACACAAGATCATTTCTTGAAATTCTTGTCAAAAAAATAAATAACCTCAACCCAATCACAAGAAAACATCAGGCAAACCCAAACTAAAGGGACAGCCTACAAAAGAGCTGTCATTTCACAGTTGTGAAAGGGTTAGTCATTTTCGTGTCTGACTCTTTGCGACCCCGTGAACTGTAGCCCACCAGGCTCCTCTGTCCATGGGATTCTCCAGGCAGAATACTCTAGTGAGTGGCCATTCCTTAGTTGTGAAGGTCATGAAAAACTGAGGAGCAGTAACCTGTTAGTAAAAACATAGGCAACATGATAAATTAAAAGCAGTGAGGAACCCTGGATGGGATCCTGGCCCTGAAAAAAAGACTTTGGCGCAAAACCCGCCTAAATTTGAATAAGATTTGTAAATTAGGTCATTGTATCCATTTTAATTTCCTGCTTTCAGTAATGATTCTATGGTTATGGACAACATTCACTGAGGAAGCTGGGCGAAGTAAAGCATACAAGAAATTCTCTGTACTCTTTGGCAACCTTTATCTGAAATGATTTCAAAATAAAAAGCTAAACAAGTAATAATCTTAAATACCCCTTACCATAACTACCCACTCCAGTATTCTTGCCTGGGAAATCCCATGGACAGAGGAGCCTGGCGGCTACAGTCCATGGGGTTGCAAAAGAGGTGGACACGCCTCAGTGACTGAACAACAACTAAAGATCTGATACACAGGAGTCCTCCCTTGCCCACTCTTCCCCTCCTTCACCCTGTTTTCTCTCAATAACTGTGCACAACTCTGCACTTAAAATGTAATGTAAAAAAATACTTCCTGAGATAACCAGCAACAGTTGTCACTTGTAACTGGAGTAAACTTAAGCACTTGTGTCAAGTGCTTACATCTGGATTTTGGTTTAGTTTCAAAGAAACTTGACCCTCTATTACTTTGTTAAACCAAGAGACACAATTTGGAAAGAACAACAACAACAACAACAAAAAAGTCATCCTAAATTTGACACTAAATTAATAATTTCTTGCACCACTAAAAGAGAGAAGCAAGCACAGTTATCTCTGAGATCAGTCTTGAGTTTTGTCCCTTGTTGGCAAAAAGTGGTGGAGGGAGGATCTTGTTTCACATACCAGGCCTACTAGCTCAGAACAATAAGAAACAATGGTTTGTTGTTAACCAGTGAACCTCACTTAATTGGGAAAATATTTGCAATCCCTTAGGGTAGAACTAGGTCAAAAGAATCTCACCTCCACATCAAAATTGCACCATGCAGGAGGTCAAAGCACATGATGTAGATAAAGAAGAATGTTCAAGGTTCAGTGAGGTTTTATTTCTCAAAAAGCAGCAGTTCAAGACTATCAATGGTACAACGACCCTCCCCTCTGTAAGGAACCCTCCCTTCTGTGGGCTTATCTCCAGGCCCCCCAAACCCAGACCCCTACCCCCCACCCCTCCCAACCCCTGCCACCTACCCCCACCTCCGCAAAAAAATATCTTCACCGGAGAACCAAATACCTTCACTGGAGAACTAAGACAAATGACGGTGTAATTCTTCTAAGTAAAACACACAAAGAAGTAAAATCTATATTTGGCCCAGACCTTGTATTAAGAATTAAGATCTTTAAAAAAAAAAAAAACCCAATAGTTTATGATTCCTTTGTGTCTCACTTGTAAATCACTGTTAGTAAGAAAATCAAAGTCTGTCCCCTCTTTGTCCCCTCTTTTTCACACTTCATTTCCTTCTCTATGTGGACTGCTTGCATGAGGGCAACCCATTCAAGAACAATGGCATTTGGGTCATTCTGGTGTCTAAACTGGGCTTCCCAGGTGGCGCTAGTGGTAAAGAACCCACCTGCCAATGCAGAAGACATAAGAGACATGGGTTCAATCCCTGGGTAGGGAAGACTGCCTGGAGGAGGGCATGGCAACCCACTCCAGTATTCTTGCCTGGAGAATCCCATGGACAGAGGAGCCTGGCAGGCTGCAGTCCATACAGTCACAAAGAGTCGGACACAACTAAAGCAACTTAGCACATACTTAGCGTGGTATCTAAACTATTTGGGCTGCAACACAAGGGACAGAAGAAAGGGCTTCATATCAAAGGCAATTAAATAAGGCCAAGTTCATTCTACTTCCAATCTGACTGCTGCAGGTAAAGCTTTGGAATCAGGAGGTCCCAGAAGTGAACTGAATTAATCCAAAACCAAAATCTTCAGAGAACCCATGTGGTTCAAACTCAAACACTCCACCCAGTGAGGGAACAAAATGTTCACTTCCTCATATACTGCCCCTTTCCTTCTCAAGTAAAGGGACTCACTCACAGGCCACCATTTTTAATTACTCCATGAGCAGTTTAGGTTTTTAAAAAAAAAAATTTTAATAATAATGAAAATGCATTTTATTTTAAATATAGCAGTGTGTACATGTCAAGCCCAAACTCCTGGCCTATCCCTCCCCCATCCCCCTCCCATCCTAGTAACCATAAGTTTGTTCTCTAAATCTGTGAGTCTTTCTCTGTTTTATAAATATGTTCATTTGCACCATTATTTAAGATTCTGCATATAAGCTATTATATGATATTTGTCTTTGTCGGACTTGATGCTTTTGAACTGTGGTGTTGGAGAAGACTCTTGAGAGTCCCTTGGACTGCAAGGAGATCAAACCAGTCCATCCTAAAGGAGATCAGTCCTGAATATTCACTGAAGGACTGATGTTGAAGCTAAAACTCCAATACTTTGGCCACCTGATGCAAAGAGCTGACTCATTTGAAAAGACCCTGATGCTGAGAAAGATTGAAGGCAGGAAGAGAAGGGGACGACAGAGGATGAGATGGTTGGATGGCATTACCGACTCGATGGACATGAGTTTGAGTAAACTCCAGGAGTTGGTGATGGACAGGGAGGCCTGGCATGGCGCAGTCCGTGGGGTCGCAAAGAGTCAGACACGACTGAGCGACTGAACTGAACTGAACTGACTTATTTCACTTAGTATGATAATCCCTATGTTCATCCATGATGCTGCAAATAACATTATTTCATTCTTTTTAATGGTTGAGTAATAGTCTATTCTATTGTACTGGGTCAAAAAGTTTGGGTTTTTCTGTAAGATCTTGTGGAAAAATCCAAATGAGCATTTTGGCCAGCCCAGTATCTGTGCCCCACATCTTCTTTATCCGTTCATCTGTCAATGGACATTTAGGTTGCTTCCATGTCTCAGCTATTGTTAACCCAGTGGTGCCACAAACATTGGGATGCATGCATCCTTTTGAACCATGTTTTTCTCCAGATATACCCCCAAGAATGGGATTGCTGAATCAAATGGTAGCTCTATTTTAGTTCCTTAAGGAACCTCCATACTTCTCTCCATAGTGGCTATACCAATTTGTGTTCCCACCAACAGAGTAAGTGGGTTCCCTTTTCTCCACATCTCTTTGATGATGGCCACTCTAACTGGTGTGAGGTGATAACTCATTCTAATTTTGATTTGCATTTCTCTAATAATTAGCAATATTGAGCATCTTTTCAAGTGCCTCCTGGCCATCTGTATGTCTTCTTCAAAGAAATGTCTCTTTAGGTCTTCTGCCTTTTTTGATGGGGTCATTTGTGGTTTTATTGATATTGAGCTGCATGACCTGTTTATAACTTTTGCAGACTAATCCCTTGTCAGTAACATTGCTTGCAAATATTGCCTCCTATTCTGTACTCTCCAAGAATAGTTTGAGCATTACAATAAATTATAAAGTCCTTCTGATTGGAAAAGCAGCATAGAATGTAGGTCCTGATGCCCTATGGAGAAATTCTGAAAGTCTTAAAACCTCAAACCATCCACCTTGGGAGGATAACTTAGGCTTTGACCCACCTGAAAAGACAGAGAGGGCTTTGTCCTCTACCCTGAAAGACAAGATATCCCTCACATCCTGAAGACATCAGAGGGGAGTCCTGTTGTCCCCATCTCTACAAGGCAGTTATGCAAAGAATGAGTCAAAGATTTCAGTTACCTTAGCACTTCTAGTCCAAAGTGAAAGTGACGTCACTCAGTTGTGTCCGACTCTTTGCGACCCCATGGACTGTAGCCTACCAGGCTCCTCCGTCCATGGGGTTTTCCAGGCAAGAGTGCTGCAGTGGATTGCCATTTCCTTCTCCAGGGGATCTTCCCAACCCAGGGATCGAACCCGGGTCTCCCACATTGTAGACAGACACTTAACCGTCTGAGCCACCACAAATAACAAGAACCAACTCTAGTCCAAAAGTTTTAAACAAATATGTTCCACAAAATTTTGTTACTCCAAGGTACATTTAGCAGGTGGAGTGGATTGTTATTATCTTTCAAAATAAATTACAAGAGAAAATCCAGCACATTTTTCTCATGACGTCTCTCTCTCTTCTTTGTTACCACACTCAGATCTCAGCTTGCAATAGAGTTTATATTAGCATTATATAAAGGCCCTGTTTATTAAAAAAAAAAAGTGAATACTATACATGTAAGTGGGAGATGGGAGCTTCCCTGATGGCTCAGATGGCAAAGAATCTGCCTGCAATGCAGGAGACCTGGGTTCAATTCCTGGGTCAGGAAGATCCTCTGGAGAAGGGAATGGCAACCCACTCCAGTATTCTTGCATGGAAAATCCCATGGACAGAGGAGCCTGGCGGGCTGCTGTCCACGGAGGTGCAAAGAGTCAGATACAACTTAGTGACTACACTACAAAGTGGGAGAGGAGTCACATTTATTTGACCATATCTCTGATTTATAAATAAAATTTAAAAGACTAAAAACCATGTCAGTCTCACAACCTCCTAATTCCTTTTTTCTTCTTCTTTTTTTAAAGACATTTACTGTTTTTCTTTTTCTGGCAGCTCTGGGAGGCATGCAGGATCTTAGTTCCCCAACTAGGGATCGAACCCATGGCCCCTGCATTGGGAGCACAGAGTTTTAGCCACTGGACCTCCAGGAAAGTCCTACCTCCCTATTCTTAATACCATAATATTTACTTGCTATTACTTCAGGTCTCCCTTTCCCACTGAGGTGGCAAAACTCAGACCACAAACTAATATAATTTCTCTGTATTACCATCACACGTGGGACAGTGCAATTTCAATTGTTGATCAAGTTTAATGAAAAGTTCCAAAGCCCCAAAAAAGGAAAGAAGGAAAAAAGAGAAAATTTCTGTTCTGGTCACCTGAAATAATGGATGAAGCATATGAACCTATGCATAATTGGCAATTTTGTTAGTAAGCACATCAGTATAAAACTTCCAATTCTCCCTGTTGATGGAGAAGAAAAGAGATACGGATAATCAAAGCATTCAGTAATACAAGTCATTTAAAATCTAAATCAGCCTTTTTTATTTTGCCTATGTATTAATTATCTCCCCTTTTGACTGAAACTAACATCTACATGAATGTTTATTTCTAGAATACATAAACCAGCAAAAAGATGTCCCCCCATCACTTCCAGGATAGTAGAAAAACCAGTTCAAATTTTAAAGTTTACTGTAGATGATCCATAAAATTGAAAATTACACAGACATTAAGAGCTATTAAAAGGATTGACATATATCTTTACAAGGAGAGCAGATAAATCAGTTTAGTGGGAGAAAAACAAAAAACATGATATCAAAAAATGGTATCATTCATATCAATAAAAACCAAGAATGTATGCAGAACTTCTACTGACATTTTAATTTAACCCTTGCTTATTCTGGTTATAGGATTGTTGCCCGCCATCTCCTCAGACAGTTCACTCCGTCAATCCAGGGACTGGGTTTTTCCACATCTCTATTTCTGCAGCACATTACAGGCAACAACAGCAGACATCTATGGAGCCCCCCACATGATCTTAAAAAGTCAGTCAGGGTTCCTAGACTATGAGAGCTTATGATTAACTGCATAGTATGTGTTTGATGAGTTGAGCTGAACTGAATTAAAAGGAAACCCAGGTTAGAACAGTTGCTGCTGTAATCAACAATTCAGAGTTGAGGAAACCGAGGCCATAAAGCAACCCAGCCAGGACTTCGAACTCTAACTCCTGAGATCTTTCTACTTTACATAATAAGCATTTTATTTTCATTTCTACTGACACTTTCTCTGTGAACCCAAGACTTACTTAAAACTAATCTCTTCTAGTATCTTCAGCATCTTTAGCAACTGACAGCATGTGATTTATGTGAATTTCAGATACATCATTAGTTTTCATTGCTGTGACCCATTTTTAATTAATCTCTTAACACTATAAATTTATAATGAAGATATGGGGTGTTACTAGGAAACAAAATGAATATTCTTTTAACAAAAAGAAATCACAGCCTAGTGAATGTGCTAATATGTCTTCCCACTTGCATTTATTTGTCTCTGCTTAATATATATTTAGCTTGATTTATACTTTAATACCCCACATTTGTTATTCTCCAACAGATGGCTAAGATGGCAAATGCAAAGAAATGAGGTCCAGATGAATATCCTTCCATTTTCAAGGAAGAAAATATAGACTACCTTCTGAGTGTAGTATAAATTCCCTGACAATGAACAAGAATAGTTTGCATGTCAGAAGATGTCTAACAAATAGTATTTGTTCAGGAAGCAAAGAGGAATACTTTCTTCAAGAGCATACATCCCCTCCACATCTACAGAAACTTGAGAAGCTTGCCTGCTCAGTCACAGAGTAATTCTAAGTCCCCTGCCTATTGGCACTGAGTTGTTGACAACTGTGGATTTTACAGTGGATTCCCCTGTGGAGATTCACCTTTACAGTTATTAGATCTCAAGATAATAAAGAGTTTGGATTCCTGTAAAGTACACTACAAGGGACATTAAATTAGCTGTGCTTTGGATATCTGAATATGCGATGCTTATGAATTCAACTCATTGAGTCCATAACTTGAGTATCTGAATGATCTTTGGGCAGAGGGGTAATTTGTATAGCTAGAATAACCCAAGAATTGAGGATCACTGCTTTGCGGACTTATTATAGCCAAAAGCACATTTTTGTCAAGTTCAAGGCTTACCATACCCAAGAGGTCATTGCTCAAACTATTGGCCAATGCAGCTATGAAATTTTATGCATCTATGTCCTTGCCCTGGTGGCTCAGATGGTAAAGCGTCTGCCTACAGTGCGGGACACCCGGATTCGATCCCTGGGTCAGGAAGATCCTCTGGAGAAGGAAATGGCAACCCTCTCCAATACTCTTGCCTGGAAAATCCCATGGACGAAGGAGTGTGGCAGGCTACAGTCTATGGGGTCGCAAAGAGTCGGACACGACTGAGCAACTTCACATACATTCATACATGTACTTGCTCATGGCCTTCATAATTCACCCTCAAGAAGTCTATTGAATTTACTGATTTTTCAAGACCTAGCTCCACTCTGAAGTGTCCTTTCTCTGACCCACTTGCAACGCAATATTAATTGCATTCCTTTGCATTCCATTGTATTCATGCACAGTGAGCTTATACACTGTGTGCATTTATCATATTTTACTACTGTTATCTGCATGCATATCATTCTGAAAAACAACAAGCTCTTCCCTGGAAAGTAGGGTAACATAGTTCTCATTTTTCACATCAATTGTTCAGCTTAGCATCTGACACATGGTAGATATTTACTTAATATTTCTTAATAACTACAACTTCAAGACAGAGATCATTTCTCCCTGTTATCCAATGAGGAGACAATACATTAGGCCCGAGGATTAGGATTGAAACTTGGGCCTATTTAGTTCCAAAGTTCATGCTCTTTCCACTAAGCCCTGCCCTCTCTCAATGAAAAAAACAACACTAAACTGAAGCATTTAGATAAAAATGGATGGACACTCATCTACTGATAGAAACATACAAATTGTGGACAGACAATTCAGGCTCAACAGGTTTGGTTACCAAAAATGCATGTAGATGTAGAGCTGAGTAGGGCATGCATGTATGCTCAGTCGCTCAACTGTGTCCAACTCTGTGATCCCGTGGACTGTAGCCCACCAGGCTCCTCTGTCCATGGGATTCTTCCAGGCAAGAACGCTGGAGTGGGTTGCCATTTCCTTCTCAAGGGGATCTTCCTGACCCAGGGATCAAATCTGCATCTCCTGCATCTCCTGCACTGGCAGGTAGATTTTTACCACTGAGCCAGTAAGTAGGGAGTGAGGAGGAGATACAAGTGAAATAATAAATAATACAACTGAAGAAGAATGTTTACCCCCATTCCCTTGCCACGTTAAACAGACTTCTTGGAAAGCCTTTACCAAGTTTGTTTGTTTGTCTGTTTTCCTGAGCATCAACTGTTATATTAACAAGAAAAACAAGTTCAGGGACATCTCTGATCAACTCAAGTTTGCTGAAAGACGAGCTTGAAAACACTACCACTGCGATTTTACTTCAACTCATATATACCCTGCAATCCCCAAACTACAAAGAAAAGGTAAAGGAGAATGGTGATAGCTTGGAACTGAAAATACAGTGGAGACAAATAAGCAACAATATGAGCCACCTAATGTTCCAAAAGGAATGGAAAATTGGCGAGGGATGCCTTCTATCACCCCCAAATTGAAACCAATCTACTTCCATGATTAATCTAGGTTTTATAAGAGGCCTCACTTACTTTGTGCCTTAATTACATTCAACACAACTCAAGAAATCCAAGAGATGACACAAAATCCTTTCCACATGGAACACTGTCTTCCCTGTATTAGCTTCTATTCCACCTGTGCTTGTATTTATAATGCCAAAATGAAGACATGAACGAATAAAATGGGCGGGGGGCATTCAAGTCACCATACTGTGTTCCTTTCCATTTTGCTGTAGTGCTTAGATAGTATGAAATACTGAAGAAAATAAACTACGTTTATTTAAGAAAGCAAAACTCTTACACTTGCTTGGATATGGAGGAAAACACCCAGCTATTTTAACCTGTAAATGAAAAAGAATGATACTTCATCCAGGAAGTCTTCAGTGAACACATTACCAGGAACTGTGGAATTATTTTTTTTTTTAAGTTCCATTAAACATGCCTCAGAATTACGGTACCCCAATTAGCGATAACCATAAGTTAGAAGTCAGTGTTGTTTGCCAGGGATGTCTAGTCCATTCCTGGCTGATCCCTCCTGGTATTGCTTTCATTATGAGCACTCTGAAGAATAACTCTGTTTGGATGGCTTGTTGTTGCAATTAGGTTTCCAGGTTACCAACGACCAAACAATCCTGGACTCAATGTAACTTCTAGATACACCGGTTCCAAAGATTCTAATATCTGCCATATGCATCTAGTGATAAATCCTAATCCTCACACCCGTGGGGAGTAGAATAATAAGTCAAAGGAAAGAGTCACTCTGTATAAACAGTATTGGTTGGGCAACCTTGCAGTAAAATCATTCTGTCTAGCTTCAAAGGAGGAGGAATTTGGCCTCCCAAACTATCTGAAAAATTGGCCTTTAAAAGTGGACCACCTCGAAGAACACTTAAGGGATTTGAATCTTGTAAATTTGCTTTGTGATTGTGTAAGACAGGCTATCTTCCTGATTCAACGTTGGGCCACCTCTTTAGAGACTGATGGGGGCAGGTAGGATCCCACAACTCAAGATGGACAGAGAGCATCTGGAGAGGAAAAACCACAGCCACAGAGATGGAGGGAAATAGGATCCAACGGAATGATGCTTTAAAGGGTCACTACTCAGAGGTTAGGATGTAGGTTGGGCTTTGCAGGTGGTGCTAGAACCCACCTGCCAATGCAGGAGATGTAAGAGACGCGGGTTTGATCCCTGGTTTGGAAAGATCCCCTGGAGGAGGGCACAGCAACCCACTCCAGTATTCTTGCCTGGAAAATTCCATGGACAGAGGAGCCTGGCGGGCTACAGTCCATGGGGTTGCAAAGAGTCAGACACTGAAGTCACTGAAGTGACTGTGCACGCACGCACAGGCTGTGGGTTAATCATATTTTTCAACTTTCCCAAGCACAGGGGGAAGATTGTTTGTGTTCCCAAAAGGCTTAAATTGCAACTTTAGAAATTGGGCGTTTTCATTATTAAAATGAATTACAATGAAAAGCAATTGGAGCATTTTCTGTACTCTGAAAACACAATATTGGGGGAAGGGAGAAGGGAATACTAAAATAAAAAGAAGGTAAAAATTGGGTGCGCTTCCCTTGTTCTTTCTGGTATGACAGCAACACATATATCAGCTTGTCCTCTTGGGCTCCCAGCTCTTCCAGATGTCTCCCTTCCTTCACTCAAAGAGCTACTGAAACTGCAGCCATTCTATCTAGAGACAGACAGAGAGTTCTCCCTGGTGACTTAACTTCCTCCAGTTCTCCTTTCACTCACAGTCCTATAACATGCCTTGAGCCATTGCTTATACACAGTGTTAATAAATCAATCAATGTCCTAGTTCAATGTTTCTTAAATTGTCTTATACCCTTATCAGCCCTACCTGTCTCATATTACAAGCTCCTCAATGACTGCCGCCCTCTCTTCTAGATAAGTAGTCTGGCAGGGCAGCATGATGACTCAGAAACATCAAAAGAAAGCAGCAGATTTTCGCGCGAGTGCAGTGCAAAGAGTTGATATGAACCGCTTTATTTTGTAATTCTATGGTAAAGTCTTGTTTTCAATTTCTTTAAAATAATGAAGAAATCACAAAGTTGACAAGTATTTGCTTCTGAAAAGTAAATGTATCTCAGATCAATTAAGAAAAAAAAAACCTTTATGTGGTTTAAAGAACAAATGAAACCGACACACGCGTGTCTGCAGTTGCACCATGTGAGGCCCTTTAACTCTGATTAACTTCTACATCATATCCACATCTCTCCTCTTGGAAGGAAATAGGAATTACTTTTGACAAATTACTAGTGAATTCTCTGTATGTCTTCCAGTTACCTAGGAAAAGATTTTGTATTATCTTCTATAGTATAGTGTATAGTGAAATTCACTCAGTCGTGTCCGACTCTGCGACCCCATGGATTATACAGTCCACGGAGTTCTCCAGGCCAGAATACTAGAGGGGGTAGCCATTCCCTTCTCCAGGGTATCTTCCCAACCCAAGGATCGAACCCAGGTTTCCTGCATTGCAGACGGATTCTTTACCAGCTGAGCCACCAGGGAAGCCAAGACTACTGGAGTGGGTGGCCTATCCCTTCTCCAGGGGATCTTCCCGATCCAGAAATCAAACCGGGCTCTCCTGCATTGCAGGTGGATTCTTTACCAGCTACCTGACTCCAGCCATTTTTAGCAAAATAGTCTTCAACACTGAGCAACAGAAAATTATATTTCCTCTAATGAGAATGGATGATATATATACACATATATAAAATGGTAATGTTTTAAACCTGATCCTTAATTTGATAACAATCTCTAAAATTACCTAAACATGGTGCAGACTCTGACATTTAGATGACAGTCAGCTCAGCATGGTATTACAAGGAGTTGCCTAGTTACTCATTAAATCATTCATTCATTTCTTAAGCAGCTCTTTCATTCATTAAATGTTGCTAATTGCAATTTGTTTTTATCCTACCTATAGTTTTGACTCCCTGGTATTTCAAATCCATTTCCCATTTCCTGTTCTACTCATTAATTCAAGTCAACCGCAAATGCCACTTGCTAAAATGATATGGAGTATTTTTCACCAAAATTAATGTGTTAATAAAAATATTATCAAGAAATAAAAAGTGATTGGAGTGGGGAGGCAAAGAGGAGGCCAATGACACATGTACTTGATCAAAAAAATCTGCATGTTAATCAAGACATCACAGCATACATTTTTAAACTTTGAAAATTAGACATGAAGCACACTGGACAGAGATGAATTGAGAAGCTGGCAGCTGAAGTTTTTTTAAAAATCATGTTTAATAAGCAAAGTAAAGGCTAGAAGTTGAACACAAGAAGAGTTTAAAGAATAATGAATAAAGAAGATAAAGAAATAAAAAAAGAATTTAAAAGTTGAGAGAAGAAGGATGGGGATATCCAAAATGCAAAGTATAAATCATTTAAAAGAAGGGAAAATAATATTTGGAAAGAATGTAAATATCACTTAATTTTTAAAATTAAGCACAATAGTTATTAATTAGATTAAAAATTGTTTTCTCTCTACTACTTACATCTAAATACACATATTTTGACATAATAAAAATACTTAATACATTTAGAAATATCTAAATTCTTTCAACTATTTCCTCATAATTATATGAAGTCATTTTTTTAGATTATCTGCATGTGAGTGTTCAAATTTATCAGATGAATAATATTAAATAAATCTACATATTAGTAATAACTGTTTACTCAGTTCTATTGACAAATTAAATTTCAGAAAATCAAATTAAATGGATGAATACCACAAATATCTCTGAGGGAAAAAAAACAGGTTGCAAAAGAGCAAATAGAGTATGATTTTATTTACATAAATTCCAAATTTAACTATATATTGTTTAGGATCATATACATAGACATATGTAGTAGAACTATTAAGAAAAACAAAAGGCAATGAGAAGATAAATATAAAAGATAGTGTTTACATTTTGGAAAGAAGCAAGAAATGGGACTAAGGAGAGAGAGACAAGAGGAGCTTTAACTATATTCTGTTCTGTTTTTTAAGCTGAATGTAGTACACAGAAGTTCATTTTATTGTTCTACAAACTATAGCTATGATTTCTCTTTTGTATATGTAATTTATAGTATTTTAAAAAAAACAGTGAAGTTATGGAAGGCATCAGCAATCCTGTATTGACAACATTACCAAGAGCTCAGATCCCTCCAGAATAAATATTTGGATCACCCAACTGGTTAAGAATCCTAAGCAGATGAAGTGTTAACTAAAGGTGAGAAGGATGAGGGACTTCCCAGGCAGTCAAGGAATTAAGATTTCCCCTTCCAGTGCAAGGGGCACAGGTTCAATCCCTGGTCAGGGAGCTAAGAAGGATGTGGCAAAGGAAATCATGAATACTATCTCTAGTCTCATGATTCTCTGAAGAAATACCCTCATTTCCTTTCTTGTGATGTCATGTATATCTTGGATATTGTCTATCACTGCATCTTCCCCACCCCCTTTATCTCATTGACTTATCTCAAAATATTGAGTTGAGAAAGTAGTAGAACTAGGAAAAGAATGGACATCATCCAGACATCTTGACTAGGAACAAGATACAATAGATAAAGAGACTATGGGTAACCTCCTTCTGAAGCAGAGGATGCGTATGTTTTCAGAGGTATAAGAAACATTAGCATTGATTTTGGCAGAAACAAAAGATATGCTGCTGTTGGACCATTAAAAGATGTGTGACAATTATTTGTCAAATGTCTGCTTTCCAGCATCTGAATGCATTTTCTGTATGAATGACTACAGCTCCCACCACAGGAAGCTGGGGGAGAAGTAGACCCCACACCACCAGCCACAGAAAGTGAAAAAAGCCAATGTTCACTTCATCAGCCCTATTGTAGCTAAGCCATCAGAATGTGACCTTTGCTTGGTCCTCTGCCAGCGAACATGATGAAAGTTTAAAAACTCATTCACGGTTCTTGGCTCATTATCTCTTTCTCCAATCTCTTCCACTCTGTTGTAAATTTCCATGTAAAGATATTTTTGGTTTCCTGTGGGAACCCTTTTAGAAGTAGACATGCCAAAGCCATTTCAAGTACTGTACTGGAAACATTCAACATAAATATCTGTACTATAGGGAATATTAACAAAGGCAAAAAAAAAAAAGTCAATTAAGAATACAGCTAAAATAACTAGGCAATTTTTTGGTTAATGATAACTTGTTAAATAAGGATATTAAGGAAGTTAAAAGAAAATTGTGCCTCTCTTCTGCACTTACTTCCATCAGTCTTCTTTGTGTATCTTTTTCTATCATTATTAAATCAAAGTACAATAAATAAACAAATTTGCCCTCCAAATGCCCTTTGAAGAGCAAAAAGACACTGTATGGTCATCATCAATTAAATTCTGTTAACTCAGTAGGAAATGCTTCCCTTTGCACTAACACAATATATTTACTCACAGTCCCTCTTAACTGTGCCTATAGATCATATCTATAAGACCATGTCTCAGTCATCAATTTATTCCTCCATAAAATGGGAATAATAACAATCCCTACTTCATACGGTTGCTGTGAAGATTAAACTAGATAATTTTTATATAGTATCTAGAACTCTACTAGGGCTTCCAGGTGACTCAGTGGTTAAGAATTCACCTGCCAATTCAGGAGACTTAGGTTTGGTCTCTGGGTTGGGAAGATCCCCTACAGAAGGAAAAGGCAACCCACTCCAGTATCCTTTCCTGGGAAATCCCATGGACAGTGGAGCCTGGTAGGCCAAGGTCCACAGGGTCCCAAAAAAGTTGGACATGACTTTGCAATTAAACAGCAAGAAGAACACTACCAAACACACAGTAAAGAAAAATACACACATGTTCATACTCACAATGAGTTCTGGTTTGGTGCATCTTCCAACATTTTTTTTATGTTGGCTCAATGTTCAAAGTTAATACTTCAAATATGTCTGATTGTCAGTGTTACCAAAAAACAAACCATTCCCCCATCTCAGTGAAGGGCAATTACCATCTACGCAGTTGCCTGAGCCAGAAACCCAAGAAGCATCCAACTCATTTCTCCTCCTTACCCCACATCAAACCAGTCACAGTCCTGTCTCTCGACTCTGATCCTTCTACCATCTCCACAGCCTCACCCATCATGAGTATCACATTCATCCCCATTAAGTGGTCTCCTGACCTCCAGCCTTGCTGGGGCAGCAAAAGTGATCATAACAATTCCCCGCTGACACCCTATCAACAACTTCCAAATTGGTTTTAGGAGAAAGTCAAAACTCCTTTTAAAAACCTTTATGACTTGGTCTCTCTCTACTTGCTAAGTCTCTTTGGCTCATACATCTTTCCAACCCTCCCATCCCATGCTTCAGCCAAGCAGAACGTGTGTAAGTTTTCCAAATGTGCCATAATCTCTCATCTGCAGACATTCACATATGCTGTTCCCACTGCCAAGAATACTCCCTCCCTCTGTTTGCCTAGCTGACATCTACCCATCTCTTTTAGGTCTCAAATTTCATTTCTTCCTGGAAGCTCTGAGGATTCCCAATGGTAGCTACCACTCCAGCACCCTGTCCCTTCCACCCTCTCCCATCCAGCAGATGCCATTACAAGTGCTTGCTTGGCAATCTGTCTTCTCCACTACACAAGCTTTGTGAAGCCTGCGGCCTTGTCTGACTTCTTTGCTGTTGTAAGTCCAATTAGCATGATGCCTGGCACATAAATCAATGGTCAGAACTTTTCTGATGAAAAAATCTGTGATGTTAATTTTTTTTACTATCAAAAAGTGAGAGCTGGGACTTCCTGGTGGTCCATTGTTAAGACTCTGTGCTTCCAATCCCAGAGGGCAGGGGTTTAAGCCCTGGTCGGGGAACTGATACCCCACATGCCATTTGGTGAGGTCAAAAATAAATAAAGCCAATTCCAAGTTTAAAAAAAAAGTGAGAGCCATAACTTTGTGATTAGTGTCATTCCATTGAGCTCCAAACCCTCCCACATGCAAGGAGGACTAAAATAACAGCAGAGACATAGAGCAACTCATTGCCAGACTCCCCTTCTCCAGACTCCGCAAACAAAGCCTTCTTCTATTAACATAATCCTTTAGGATCATTTAGATGGAGTAGAAAGACTGCCATTATGATTTTATAATTCTGTCTATATACTCAGAGTAACCCATGGGGCCTGGAACACAAGCAAAACTGACATTGGTACAGATAACAATATAGACATATAACCAAGACTGCCTTTCTAGGATAAATTCATTTATAATAAGCATTGGACATATTCTCTTGATACCAAATTTGATGCACACAACTCTGCTACCTTGATACCATAAACTACAGAAAAAGAAATTCCTAATCAGGGAACTATAATATGAATATGGTTCTATACAAGCAAGTGAATTAGGAAAGCAGAGGTGAGGAAGAAAGTTTAGGAATAAATAAGAGTCGATAAGTAAAAATGCTGAAAAACCCCAGTGGCAAATCACATTGCCTGTACTTCATTACACACATATCTATGTATGCATGTTTAGATAACAGGCAAGAAGAGCAGACAATGTTAATATTATTGATAAAATAATTGAAATAGGATTAACACAAGGGAATAGCAACCTGATTAGAAGAAGTGCCAGCTAGAGGAAAGTTAATTCAATCCAATTTCCATATACTATTTGACTAATTTAAATATTAGCAAATTGACAGTTCATGAGAAATCAGCTACATTTGCAAAAGCCATACCAAAAAAAAAATCTCTATGCTATGGTAAATATATATATATCTATAATTTTTGATACTGAAAATCATTTTTTAAAAAATCATTTGTGGGAGATCCCATGCAAGCTAACACAAAACTCATAGTACTGGAAATTGAGTTCTCTGTTCAGTTCTAGAAAAACAAGCTGTGACTATGGCATTTTATCAATCAGCATATAATTTACAAAACACAATTTGGGTAACATTCGATGACTCCTTTTATAAATATTGCTAAAAGTTGGCTGCCTGGTTACATTACATTTTATAATTTGATATAGCAAAGATAGGCATGGAGGTTCAAAAATCTTTGAAACTCAAAAATACTGCCAGAAAGGGAGGAAAAAAACACAAAGCATCAAGGACTGACTGCCGCTAGAAATTTTCTAGAGAGAAAGGTCCCACGTTAAACATTAGACATTGCAAATATACTGCGTCCATTTAGTTTTCACTCTCCCACAGGCCCTCACCATCTAGCTTTGGCCCCAGCTAACAGGTGGACTGAAATCAACCTTCTTTCAACAAACCAAACATCCAAACTATGTAATCATGGGATGACATCTGAGCTGGATCTGGCTGGCTGCTTTGGAGTCTTTCACAATAATAAATGGGAGTTTTCATTGTTGACCAAGCTAGATACGCCTTTATTCTTCATGCTGTAATCAACCAAATGCAAACAAATCGCACTAACCTTAAAAAAACTGCCTTATATCCTCCATCCATCCATTTTCATGTACAGTGAAATATGTTTTATTTTGTACATAAAGATAAGACTATTAGCATACC
This sequence comes from Bubalus kerabau, assembly GCF_029407905.1. Lineage (NCBI taxonomy): Eukaryota > Metazoa > Chordata > Mammalia > Artiodactyla > Bovidae > Bubalus > Bubalus kerabau. Next base: position 19,050,000 of record NC_073626.1, read on the forward strand.
TGCGGGACACAGACCTTTCTAGTTGATCTCCAATACGGTGACAAGATGTAAGCTGAATCTCACATATATTCTGACCTATGCTTTAACCAACGCCAGACTTGAGGTGACAGCTGGATACTGGGGGGACAATCTAGGGCCGAGGACCTAATGGAATTGAGAGGGGACCGTGGGGTCCGAGTCCGAGTCCCTGGCTTCATCAGCACAGTGTGCTCACCATGCTGCTCCCCCAGGAACGGTCCAAGGATTTATCGCTGCTCTGTGCTACTCTGGGTGTTTGAAACAAAGTTTCCACAAGTTAGGCGTTTAAAATTAAACCCGGGACTTCCCTGGTGACACAGTGGATAAGAACCCACCTGTCAATGCAGCAGACACAGGTTTGACCCCTGCTCCAGGAAGATTCCACAAGCCTCTGAGCAACTAAGCCACACATCACAACTACTGAGCCTGTGCTCTGGAGCCTGGGAGCTGCAACTTCTGAGCTCGCACGCTGCAACTACTGAAGTCTGTGCGCCTAGAGCCTGTGCTCAACAAAGAGAAGCCACTGAGATGACAAGCCTGTGCGCTGCCAGGAGAGGGTAGCCTCCACTCCCCAAACTAGAGAAAGCTTGCCCAGCAACGAAACCTAGCACAGCCAAAAATAAATTAATTTCAAACAAAGAAGATTAAACACACACACACATACAAATCTGTTCTAAATTAAAGACAAATGTAATTGAAACTGACAAGTTTCTACATCCTAATCAAAAATGGAGACATCACCACAGGTGACCTCATATGCTTAGTTTCTTATTACCAATTCCTCTGAGTTGCACTTCCTGTACTCCTTTAACACATCATTCTCTCGGGTTTTCTTTTCTGGATGTACCATGTGTGGAAGAAAACGGAAACATCTCTTTGAATGATTGTTATATCTATCAGGATACTAGGCTAACTCTAGTTATAAATACAAAAACCACACTCCAAAAACAGGAATCTTCTCCAAACCCTCTACTCTCGTGGTGTGGCTTCAGATTTTCTTGCTTTTTAAAAATTCTGACTAAAAGTGCCAGCAAATCACAGCACCACCTGCTTATTGACCCTGAAAAACTCTCTGAAACTTGAGAGATCATGACAGAAAGTGACAATTCAAATTGCCTCCATGAGGGAGTGTGACAACCTGGGCTTCCCAGGAAGACTCTGACAGCCACCTGCCCCACCAAACCTTAGGTGAGAGGGCAACCTCAGTTCACCCCTGTCATCTTGGTATATAACCAAAATGTGCCAGCCAAAGGAATGAATGGGTTTATATTTTAAAATAGATGAAAAAGAGATAAGACACCTTCTTTCAATAAATGCCTGGTAATCTTTACCAATTCTTTAAAATCTTTCTTTCAATCTGACTGAAATTCTTCAAACTTCACACCACAGCTTAATTTTGTTTCCCCTTTTATGGTACCCAACTGTGATGGAAAAGATCTAGTCACCACATTCTTTATAAGCATTGAAGCTAATTATTAATTAGGTCTACATAAATTGCTGTCTTTCTTCGGATTAAAAACCGCTGGTATTACTTTTCCACCCTTCTATACTTTTTCAAAACTCTTTTCAGTCTCTTCCAATGACAATTACCTTGTTGTTGCTTCTGATTGGCACATACTCAGTGTCTTAATGGGGCTAGAATCCAGCCCACTGCCTGGCATTCAGCAGGCTCTTGATAAATATTCTCAGTGTGAAAGCATACTTGAGCAGCATTCAGCAAGTGGTTCAGCACAATTTGTCTTCCTTGGCCATACTTGCTATCTGGTTACATTTTCTTATTATTCCTACCACATAGAAAAATCATACTTCCATCATGAATTGTCCCTTTGACTCATGAAAAAATGCAATAAGCTCATTACAATTACCCTAAAATGTGAACCTAAGTATTGATTTTCTAGTAGGTGCATAGTATCCATCAATGAAAAGTTTGGTATACCTTGGCAGAACTTCAAATTATAATACATATGCCCAAAAATTCATCATCTGTGTTTCCAAATCTCATGCATCATAAGAACAAGATGTTCTCTGTTCCACAGGGGATGCTGTTGGTATTGTCAAAAGGACTTTATCTTGGGGGCAAATAAAATGTCTTATTGAGAGTATTTCAATACTTCGATTAAGTGATTCTTTTAAATATTCATGGTTAGCTAGCAATTTAACTATTTTATTAGATACTTTTCATATTTTTTCTTAAAAGGCTGATAATCATTTTATAAATGTTTTCTTGTTAAATGTCTGTCTTTGCTTAGAACAGCTTATTACTATAAATAAAAAATATAAACATGCTCTAATTTGTATGTCTTCCAATTTCATAGACATTCTAAATCATACCTAAATGCCAAGCAGAGAATGCAAGATATATGGAACAATCCCACAGCACATGTTTAATGGAAAAATTAAGATCCCAGCCTCTAACTTTTAGTCAGAGCTGATTAGGGTTACTAATGGATATTTTTCATTAGATTAATATTTTCTAGGTTGACACAAACACTCCTCTGTTTCTTCCTCTTATTCCCCATGCCCCCTCCCCCCACACACAGTTGAATACCAAGAAAAGGGATAAGACAGGAAAGTGTGAAAGAAAAATGAAATATGTCAGTTGTTCTTTAACAGAAAATTCTGTCTTCCTAGAGCCTTGGCAAGGTCATAGTCACCTTGGAATCGCCATGATTACTTATGTGAACTAGCTGTCCTTAAAAGAATCCTTCTTACTCTGCACTTACATTAGAGAGATGGGGGAAGATGTAAAACAAAAGACTGGAAAAGGGCTTCAATTATTGTTGGAAGAACTCACAAAAGTGGGTTTCGTTTTCTTTGATGTTTTGATAAATTAGTAAACTTTACTAACATAATTTGGAAATCTTTCCCCAAGTTAAAGAAAGAAACATTTAGGAGTTTAACTATTTCATAGTCCCCTCTTTGAACCCAGAATTCCAAAGCTAAAGATTAGTGAGTTAAACCACAGAGTCCCAAGCTTTCCCACAGTAAGGTTAATAATTACACCTGATTTGATGTCTAGAAACCCATTCCCAACCCAAAGCCTTTAAGTAGCAAACCCCATAGTATGTTTTATTGGAGATGATGCCTAATGATTAAACTGAAATGTGAAGTTTTAATAATGATATTCAAAATCTTAAAGACATTCACTCGAGTGATGGACCCGAAGTACAACACATGCTCCCACAAATTTTTCAGACCAGGGCAAGTTCTGAGGTTTCAAAACCTCACTTCCTTTGTTTCCTCCTCTCCAAGGTTCTTCTGCAGCACTCCCCTCAACAAAGAAGAAACAAAGTTTATCCAAATTCTCCATTGATGAAAATCTAAAATGAGAGAAGGGTATTCAAGAGGATCCAGTGGGATGCTTATTCGAAGAGGAAGCTTCCACTCCTTGAGAAGACATTCATTAGTGTCTTTGGATCTTAATCTGAAGATTTCTGCTTAAGACAGCAGGTCTCCCAACTGCAGAGAGCACACTTCATCATGGATGGGTCACTTTGAAAATGGTGAGACCTGACCAGCTCTCTCTGCTTAGCTGTCACTGCACCTGTGACTGGCTCTCCACTAGCAGGTGAGGAAGAGCAGGCAAATGAAGAAGAAAACCAGAGCCCTGATTTTTCTTCAAAAACTGTTTAGCCCTTAAAATGTGGGGTTGTGAGCTAAAGAAATCCACAAGTTCTGCAGCAAAGATCAATGCTGGGAGAGTTAAAAGTAAAGGCATGACAAGCAAGGACGGCTAAAGAGCAGTCAACTCCATGAGGACAGGGGCCATGTTATTTGGTTCTCAGGTGACAAGCACATAGTCACCTGGTACATAGCAGGCACACAATAAGCCTTTGTTAAGTGAATAGCATTCATTCAATACAATTTCAAAGTATACTGCTGCTGCTGCTGCTGCTGCTGCTAAGTCACTTCAGTCCAACTCTGTGCGACCCCATAGATGGCAGCCCACCAGGCTTCCCTGTCCCTGGGATTCTCCAGGCAAGAACACTGGAGTGGGTTGCCATTTCCTTCTCCAATGCATGAAAGTGAAAAGTGAAAGTGAAGTCGTTCAGTCGTGTCCAACTCTTTGCAACCCCATGGACTGCAGCCTACTAGGCTCCTCCATCCATGGGATTTTCCAGGTAAGAGTACTGGAGTGGGGTGCCATCGCCTTCTCCACAAAGTGTACTAGAGACAATAAATGTACACCAGAGACATTAAAGAAGAAGGAAATGGCAACCCACTCCAGTATTTTTGCCTGGAGAATTCCACAGATAGAGGAGCCTGGCAGGCTACAATTGTGACTGAGCACACGCGCAGCAGATTCTAAGAGACAATAAATACACAAAGGTTTAATTACAACTAATTTTATCCCTGAAACGATAGATAGTAGCCATGAAGACTTATAAGTTATTTGAGACATCCCACTCATACATGAAACAGAATCACCAGACACACGAGGAAAGCAGGTATCTCTCTTAACTATGATAAGGAATGTTCAAAGCTATAGAGAATTAAAACTACTACCAGCCTATTAGAGACGCCTGGTGGCTCAGACAGCAAAGAATCTGCCTACAGTGTGGGAAACCTGAGTTTGATCCCTGTGTCAGGAAGATCTCTTGGAGAAGAAAATGGCAACCCACTCCAGTATTCTTGCCTGGAGAATTCCATGGACACAGGAACCTGGCGGGCTATAGTCCATGGGGTCGCAAACAGTCGGACATGACAGAGCGACTCACACACACACCAGCCTCTTAACGCTAGGTATTATACAGAATGAGCAGACCTCCCAGAGACTACAATCTAACCAGCAGCTCTGACGCATGTGTTAAAGCCTCATCAGGTGAAGACTATCACAAGCAGGAACAAATCTGTAGTCAGACAAAATCAGATTTGTTGATTTTATGCAGTGAGGGATGGCACTTGGAGAAGTCACAAAATGATGCTGAGAAAGAGGAGAAAGGAATCATCTTTCCTAAGGTTTGGGTTCTCACTGGAGGATTCGAAGGTGAGTCTAGAGGAAGCAGATTCACTTCTGGGCTGAGGGCAGTTTGGAGGTGAAGTTACAAGTGGGGATTAACTAGGGGCTGTTATGAGGTGAGGGAGGTTTAGCAATTAAAGATGCCGGGTAGGGAATTCCCTGGAAATCCAGCTGTTAGGACTTGGTGCTTTCACTGCTGTGGCCCAGGGTTCAATGCCTGGTCAGGGAACTAAGATCCTGCAAGCTCTGTGGCCTGGCCAAAAAATAAAAGATGTCCAGTAAAATACAGGAGTAGTACAGCAAGTCTAGAGTGTCATCCACCAGAATGCAGTAATCACAGGAAGGGAGGCCCTTAGGCCATCTTACAGAGACAACATGAGTGGGAGAAGCAGTGTTTTCTGTTAACTGTGGGCTTCCCTGGTAGCTCAGCTGGTAAAGAATCTGCCTGCAAGATCCTCTGGTGAAGGGATAGGCTACTCACTCCAGTACTCTTGGGCTTCCTTAGTGGCTCAGATGGTAAAGAATCCACCTGCAATGCAGAAGACCTGGGTTTGATCCCCAGGTTGGGAAGATCCCCTGGAGGAGGGCATGGCAACCCACTTGAGTATTCCTGCCTTGAGAATCCCATGGACAGAGGAGCCTGAAGGGTGATAGTGCAGGCCGCTGGCCTGCTGTGTGACTGTCCTTCGAGCATGACTCATGGCAAGGCTGCCTTTGTTGCTTTTCTATCCAGTTGATTTTCACTGTTTTTATTAGAGACAGGCTTTGATCCCTCAGATCAGATCAGTCGCTCAGTTGTGTCCAACTCTTTGCGACCCCATGAATCGCAGCACACCAGGCCTCCCTGTCCATCACCAACTCCCGGAGTTCACTCAGACTCATGACCATCGAGTCAGTGATACCATCCAGCCATCTCATCCTCTGTCGTCCCCTTCTCCTCTTGCCCTCAATCCCTCCCAGCATCAGAGTCTTTTCCAATGAGTCAATATACAGATATAAATATGAAATTATCCTCCTTAATCAAGGAGGAGAAAGGGACATTCTCAAAACCTTAAGCTAAGAGAAGTGAGCGAAAAATGAAAGATATTTGAAACCATTTCAAAACTGGCTAACCCATAAACCTATGGTTTATGGATTATATAAAACCATCCATCCTTTTTCAGTCCTCTAGTCTTCCAGCCCAGCACATGTGCCCTCAATAATAGTAGTTGATTTACTTCCCTGTCTCATCCTCTAGACCCCAAACTCCTAAAAGTACTCATTTTGCACCTGGTGAGTCACAGCTCCTAGCACATCTTAAGTGCTCTGCACGCTGTCTGCTTGTCTTCTCTGTAGAGAATGTGTTTCAGGGCCTCTTACAGTGAAACAGATTTTGGACCCTAAATAACTATTGAAGAATGTCATAATCTAAAGGATTCACTACATGGAGGCAACAGGGAGGAGCCAGCTGGCAGCATCTACAACCCCAAGTCAAAGAATGAAGCTTTCCTTTGATGAGTTCACGGATGACTTTATTGCCACCTGATAGTTGAAAGCATTGGAAATAAATAGCTCAACACAAACAGGGTTGGACCCCTGGATCGCTTAGTACGCGGTACTGGAAATGTTCGTATATCTGTCTTTTCAGCAAAATTGTAAATTTCTTGGAGGTAAGAGGTTAGGCTTCAGCAATACGTGAACTGTGAACTTCCAGATGTTCAAGTTGGTTTTAGAAAAGGCAGAGAAACCAGAGATCAAATTGCCAACATCCGCTGAATCATCGAAAAAGCAAGAGAGTTCCAGAAAAACACCTATTTCTGCTTTATTGACTATGCCAAAGCCTTTGACTATGTGGATCACAATAAACTATGGAAAATTCTGAAAGAGATGGGAATACCAGACCACCTGACCTGCCTCTTGAGAAACCTATATGCAGGTCAGGAAGCAACAGTTAGAACTGGACATGGAACAACAGACTGGTTCCAAATAGGAAAAGGAGTACGTCAACGCTATATATTGTCACCCTGCTTATTTAACTTCTATGCAGAGTACATCATGAGAAATATTGGGCTGGAGGAAGCACAAGCTGGAATCAAGATTTCCAGGAGAAATATCAATAACCTCAGATATGCAGATGACACCACCCTTATGGCAGAAAGTGAAGAACTAAAGAGCCTCTTGATGAAAGTAAAAGAGGAGAGTGAAAAAGTTGGCTTAAAGCTCAACATTCAGAAAACAAAGATCATAGCATCCGGTCCCACCACTTCATGGGAAATAGATGGGGAAACAGTGGCTGACTTTATTTTTCTGGGCTCCAAAATCACTGTAGATGGCGATTTCAGCCATGAAATTAAAAGATGCTTACTCCTTGGAAGGAAAGTTATGACCAACCTAGATAGCATATTAAAAAGCAGAGACATTACTTTGCCAACAAAGGTCTGTCTAGTCAAGGCTATGGTTTTTCCAGTATTTATGTATGGATGTGAGAGTTGGACTGTGAAGAAAGCTGAGTGCCGAAGAATTGATGCTTCTGAACTGTGGTGTTGGAGAAGACTCTTGAGAGTCCCTTGGACTGCAAGGAGATTCAACCAGTCCATCCTAAAGGAGATCAGTCCTGAGTGTTCATTGGAAGGACTGATGTTGAAGCTGAAACTCCAATACTTTGGCCACCTGATGTGAAGAGCTGACTCATTTGAAAAGACCCTGATGCTGGGAAAGATTGAGGGCAGGAGGAAAAGGGGACAACAGAGGATGAGATGGTTGGATGGCATCAGCAACTCGATGGACATGGGTTGGGGTGAACTCTGGGAGATGGTGATGGACAGGGAGGCCTGGCGTGCTGTGGTTCATGGGGTCACAAAGAGTTGGACATGACTGAGTGACTGAACTGAACTGAACTGAACTGTATGTCCTGTTAATCTTGCTTCCCTGCCCTCTGCCTATCATGCTGCACAGTATGGGAGTGCAATCACATGAAAGCTAAGTGGATAAAGTAGAAAAACAAGAACGTCCTTCAGTTAAGGCAAAAGGCTAAAAGGACAATGCGGGTTGGTAAGGAAGAGGAAAGGTGTCCACATGCAGACCAGAGGCTCCCAGTGCAGGGGGTCGGAGGGCTCCGCAGACTGCTTGCTTCCCTGACAGAGACAAGGGGGAAGCTGGAACATGGAAGCACAGAATGAAATCTAAAACCAGGCAGAGAGCAGAGGTGAAAGGAAGCAAAGAGAGGACTGAGAAGACATAAATAAAGAGATGAACACCAAGGTCAGAAGATGAGAACAGTTTTCATTAAAACTACTGATACAGGGAAAGTGGGAAGAAAGATGAAAATACAGCTCAACACAATGACAGGGGAGTAGAGGCAGGAGTCCAAGGAGAGCCTAGAAGATCCCTTGAGCTGGCTGTTAGTAAAAGCAAGAGCTGTGTGTAGAGAGGAAAGGAAAGGACTGTTGCTGCTGCTGCTAAGTTGCTTCAGTCATGTCCGACTTAGTGCGACCCCATAGACGGCAGCCCACCAGGCTCCTCTGTCCCTGGGATTCTCCAGGCAAGAACACTGGAGTGGGTTGCCATGTCCTTCTCCAATGCAGGAAAGTGAAAAATGAAAGTGAAACCGCTCAGTTGTGTCCGACTCTTTGCGATCCCATGGACTGCAGCCCACCAGGCTCCTCTGTCCATGGGATTTTCCAGGCAAGAGTACTGGAGTGGAGTGCCGTCGCCTTCTCCAAAGGAAAGGACATTGGCTCAGAACCCACAGCGCTGCCCAACTTTGGAGCAGGTGCAAACCACCAGCCACCTTTTTGTTTTTTCTTTTTCCATCCATCCTTTTCTTCTCCATCCATCCTCCTGCTTTCTCTCCTTTCCTCCTGCTACAAAAAGTGTTGGCCAAATAAGACAACATACTTCTTTCAGGTTAGTGGAATGGATGCATTAGAGTTCTGCCTTTTTCTGTCCCAAAGACATGGGTACAGAGAAGGACTAGATGTCCTTCTAGTGTCTTTTCAACAATGAGCCTCATGGAACAGAAAAGTAATGGCAGAAACCACAACAGACCCTAGGACATCAAGGTGGCATGCCTCATTTCATGACTTTCAGTCAGCAAGTGGATACCATTGCGTCTAAATTATTAACCATCTAACGAACAACCAAATTGTATTATGGACTCTGGTGTTCTAGGAGGAGGGGAGGAATGCTACTGACTCTGAGAACCCATTGGCTGGGTTTCCTTCCATGTGTGAAAATCTAGCCACCGCAGCTTGGACCCAAGGCCACACATTCTACAAAACTGTGAAGGTCCTTCTACTATATCATGTTGTTGTTGTTCTTATAGTTGTTGTTTAGTCACTAAGTTGAATCTGACTCTTTTGCAACCTCATAGACATAGCCCACCAGACTCCTCCATCCATGGGATTCTCCAGGCAAGAATACTGGAGTGGGTTGCCATTTCCTCCTCCAGGGGATCTTCCTGACCCAGGGATCGAACCTGCATCTCCTATATTGGCAGGTGGATTCCTTACCAATGAACCACCTGGAAAGCCCAATTATAACATGCACTGAGAAGAATTAGAAGTAATACGTTTTAAGCAGTTAGAAAAATGGAATCATCTACCTTAATGCAGTGACTTTTATCATGCAGCCTCAACACCGAAAACTTAAACAATATGAAGTATGTCAGATTTGAGGGAAATGCCCCCAATTTTGATGAGTAAATAGTTTTACTCACTCTTCATATTAAAACATCTGTGAATAAATATTGTTTGTGCTACTACTGCACTGAAATTTCTTCTCTGAAACAACTCTAAATTCTCCAATTCCATGTATCCATGTTCCCACTTGAAAGTTATCTCTGAGTCCCTCTCTGCAATTGAAGATGTGATAACTTACTCCAAAGAATGGTGGTTATCAACAGTTTTTTACTAGATGTGTTTTTTTTTCCAGTAGACACAAATGTTGAAAGGAAATCACTACCTTAGATGGAGAAAATAGAATCTATATTTGTGAAAGGCCAGATTCTGTCAAGTTCATTCTCCGACTTTGAACATAGATCATCTCCTAACTCACAAACTTGTTGAACTCTATAAGTTTGATGGTAAATCACCTGTAGAAAAAAAGGGAGGTGTTTATGCCCAGTAAGAATTTCACAGACAAAAGTGAGGTTCTCTGTGCAGCCCACAAAAGCTTTTCTGACTTATGCTCCACCTAAAACAGCAGCAATAAGGCTATAGAACCAACAGTGAAAGTGAGATCTCTATTGGGAAAAGCATTCAGCTTCCCCATTTTGGATGCCAAGAACCCAAAACTCTCCCTTTCTGACAATGAAAGCAGGGGTTCCTTTGCTCAAAGCAGGCTTGGAGTGTGGTCGTGGTGTGAACACTGGGGAGGAGGGTCTCTGTGAAGACCAAGACTGGAAATGCATAGAACTTCCCTGGTGATCCAGTGCTTAAGACTCCAAGCTTCCACTGCAGGAGCATGGGTTTGATCGTTTGTGGGAAACTAAGATCTGGCTTACCAAGCAAAGGTGAGGCAAAAAAAAAAAAAAAGAATAGAAATGCACAGTGAGGGAAGTGAAAACACTGTTCAGACTGGGAAAAAAGATTGTGCAGATCGCTCAGTCATGTCCAGCTCTTTGCGACCCCACGGAATTCTCCAGGCCAGAATGCTGGAATGGGTAGCCTTTCCCATCTCCAGGGGATCTTCCCAACCCAGGGATAAAACCCAGGTCTCTCACATTGCAGGCGAATTCTTTATCAGCTGAGCCACAAGGGAAGCAAGATTGGTGGGGGGGCGGGGCGGGGAGGACAAAAGAGAGAGGGGGACTTGGGTAGGTAAAGCAAAGTGCTGAAGGTCACAAACAGTTTCTTACCTCTTCCTCCCATCTCCTTTGCATCCTCAAAATGTCTCTTTTTTGGCTCCCCTTTGCAAGACTGTGTGGGGAAGGATGGAGACGTGAAAGGCTCCAGCATATCCCACGAAGTTAAAGGAAATACGAAGGCGCGGGTACCACCAGTAAGAAGTAAAGTGGGAGAGATGTGGTGTTCCAGAACAGGGAGAGATGCTAACATCTAGTTGGAGATGAGATGTGGGTTTGTCACATGTAACATGTGTATTCATAGATCAAAACCTTGTCTGTGTAGCCTGGGCACCGGCCCAAAGAGAAATCAATAGTTACTGCCCCAAAGTGGAAGAACAATTAGCAAATAATTAATTAACTATAGAGTCCTTGTGAATGCGTCTTCTGTTACGGTTAATATTTTTTTTAAGTATATTCCCCAATTTTTTTGCATACCTCTTACAATTTTCCAGGCATAATGTCTTCATCAAAGGCACTAGAATCCAGAATAAATATACATTCCTACTTTTTTTAGGAACTCACACATTTTAAATTCTACTGCAGAAAGTCAGCTTTAGTCACCAACCTCAAGCAAGGTGACTTACTCCAACCAGTCATGTGGCCTTCAAACAAAATTATATCCAGAACTAATTTTCTAATGTCTTTTTTTACTACTTGCTACAGATTCTAACCATCAGTCTTTCTCTCCCTGTAACATAAGTACCGCCTGAAATTTTTCTATTTTTGTCTATTTTAAGCTATAAATCTTAGCACGTTCATGTTCAACTTTTCACACATTGTGTCAGCTTCTCATACATTGGGTCAACTTATTTCACACATTGAAAATCAAAAGTACAAACAATGTTAATTATTTAAACAATGCCTGGGATTACCACCTCTTCTCGCAAATTATTTAAATAATGAATTTAACCTCACATTATTAAAAATACTGCACAATTAAAATATTTTCCTATGTGTTTTTTTTCTAGAGAGACCTATATGATCCTGTTGGGCATAAACACAGCATAAGAAGAAATGGAGAGAGCTGAGGATATTCCCTGAGGCGCCGCACTACGAAAGAGGAAGAACTCCTTTCACCGTTAGCCATTTCTTCACTGGCAGAACACACCCACCAGGAGCAATCGACAATGTGGGGGTCAAAATGGGAGAAGGGAAGTCTGGTCTGGTGAACAGAGTCCAAGTCTGGGTTTAACTATCATTTTCCCTCTCACTGGGACAGTTAAAGCTGTTGCCTTAACTTTGCTTTTAATCTGTTTTTTCATCCATGAGCTAAGAATGCGTCCAGTAGAATACCCACCAGGGATGATTCCACTAGGGGTCCCAGATGCTACTTGGAACATAGTGTTAGGAACATCTATTTGTCAAGGCTCATTGCCAGTCTTCATGCCAGTTTTTGGTGACCACCGCTCAGGTGAACTTGAATGCCAGTTAAAATGGAGGTGTTTTCCTGATATTACAGGAAGTCTTAACACGCTCCCCTGAAAGCTTCCGGGTCAGTCAGGGTGATCCTGGTCATTTCAGACACTGAGCTATCAGGAGTCGTTTAGGATGAGGGTGGGGGGTGTAGTTTTGGCAAAGACTGGTATCACGGTTACGAAGAGTGTCTTCCCACTTGACAGGGAAAATTCCTACAGATTCCAACCAGAGAATACACAGCTAGAAAATAGGAGAATAAGAGCATGTTGTATCTTGTCCTATATGCCTGAGGACGACTACTCGGCCTGTTTGTTTCCACTAATGGTCCAAAGGAAGAGTTATCTTTGCCTTAAAGCATGTAATGTCCTATTCATATACATTAGACAATTCATCTCTTACGATCAGAACGCCATCCAAATCTCTAAGACAACAGCGTGAGAAACACAAAGCGGCGCTGTTACTATTATTGGCAGTACCTCTGTACTCACAGCTTCCATTGGTCTTTTCTTGATTTCTCCTATGTCCAAGTAACTGGGGGGAATAAAAAGAATAAGGGTTCTTTTTATTACTTTTGAATCAGCTGTGTAAATTTCTTTTTTTAATTATTAAAAAGTAAAGCAAGCCATAGGAAATGCTTAAGCCAAAAGCAAAAAAGTCAACAGCTACTAATTTAAAGCCATGAGAGTCACAGGAATGGCTTTCAGAGCTGACACATGTCTACTCTAAACCTGAATGAAATTGAAGCCTTAGAGATACATAGTTCTATCGTGGAACATTTTCCCCCACAATGGCTAGCTACTTACTGCATATACATTATTTCTCATTTTTATATCCATTTCGATACAAAGAGCAGTTTGTGTATAAAGCTCCTTAATGGTTCTATGAATCACAGACTTTAGGCCAAAGAGAGTCGTACAGATGCCATGCATTAGAGTAACAACTGTGAAAGGCTGAGAAAGCTTTTTCCCTAGGAGAGCACTTTAATGATCCAGAAATGCTCAGCCATGTGGGATGGTTTAGGCTCTGGCTCAGCTAAGAGACAGATGGGTGAACTAGTTAACCTCTGGAGACCCCTATTATTCCATAACTATTTGCTATATACATTAACTACTGATCATTCTTTAGCTATAGTGTAAGCACAACCTAAAAGCTTTATACCTTTTGTCAATTTCCAAGCTATATATCCATTACTGTGATCTGGTCCCATTGTGCTTCATACACAGAAGGTGATAAATAAATGTTTTAATATTAAAAATAAATATAAATCTAGCATTTAATTTACAACCATAGAAAGATACACTCTCTACCTCAACTACCATAATTGCTGAGATGCCCCCAAAAAAACTTATATCAGAATTAATTTTGGCTACATCTTATTTTGTTGTTTTTTGGATAGAACGCTTCAGTCAATCATGCCTCTAGAAATTATCATGTATTTCCCTTACATAAACAGTTATTACCTGCATAAGACAGTGCAAATTCTCCCTCTGTTTAGCATATAATGGGTCTTTTGGAAATCTTCAGGGACTGGTTTCTGACAAAATAACAACACATTCTAACTGTCATGTGCAGGAAAGTCATCTCAGATCCACCAGATTAATGCAGTAAGATCAACTTCCCAAAATGCATAAGGAAAACTTTGGGGAAAGTAACAATCTCTAGATGTCTCTTCTATAAAATAAACAATTTGATAGCTACCTGAAGTTTAATCATGGTTTCAAAAATTTTAGAAGAAATATGAGTAAAAGATATTCAAGAAGAAAGTTGATCACTTTCATTTGAAAAATATTTTCCACCATTGCTATCTTCCCCAGCATCATTCAGGGTCTTCCTGACATGAATTACCCTCAATATGTTTGGATTTTCCTTTGTTCTGCCAGTTTCCTAATTTGTTATATAAACTGAAAACTGCTAGTTGTATATTCAGCAAATATATTCAGCATTTAAATCTTCTTGGCTTCTATCATTATAACCATAGATACTACCACTTTAACACAAATAAATAAATTATTCATCTGTCAGCATGGAAAACAAACCATGGACACTGTTATAACACACTCGGGGTTTTTGTGTGTGAGTGAAAAGCAAAAACAGCCGTGTAAATCTCTTATATATATATGTGTGTGTGTGTGTGTGTGTGTGTGTAAAGAATGATTTGAAGTGCACTTTCTATTTGATTTAGAACTGTACTTGTTTTTAATCTTTTGAGTTGGTAATGCTAAATAAACAAAAGAGAATATGAATTATTATTAAAGTGAGCCTGGAATTTTGAGCTGTTAATAGATTCTGAAGCAGGTTTCCATCCCCATGAAATTGCTTTATATAAAAGTTATTTAACTTTAAAAATTAATGAAGTATATGATGAAACAGACTGGACACCGACATGCTTTGCATTCATAGAACACTTTGGTGCTTACAAAACACCTTCACATCCACAGCATTTACTTTCTACAATAACCCTGTGAGGTAGGAATGGTTATGTTCCTTTTCTGTGTTAGGAAACTGATAATTCACAAGGATTATCAACTGAACTGCACGATACAGAGCTAATAAACGGCTCAGTCTCAAGTCTCCTGATTCTCCGTTTTCAGTTCTAAGTTTCTTTGAAGCATAGTTTCATTTAGTGCTTTTCTAAGAAAGTTAGACAAAGCATACTAAAGGAAGCTTCAGAGAAGGGAAATTAAAGCCAAATACATCCCTCACCTCCCGTAAAAAGAATATCTGGCATAACAAAAAACAGAACACTTAGATTTCAACCTAAACAAACACATAAGGAAGTATATTACACAAATTTAGTGACATTTAGGGAAATAGTTCTATACAGTTAAAACCAGAATTCACAAGCACAGATTTTATGGTAAAGATTTTTTGGCCATCCTGAGGCCCAAGGTGAATTTTAATTAAAATACATTAAAAACTATGGGGGGTTAACTACAGAGTTATCATACAATCCAGCAATTCCACTCCTAGGTATATACCCAAGAGAAATGAAAACTTATGCATAATTGTTCATAGCAGCATTATTCATAATAGCCAAAACTGAAACAACCAAATATCCATCAACCGATTAAAGGATAACAAAATGTGCTATAGCTATATTACAGAATATTATTCAGTCATGAAAAGAAGGAAGTACTGATACATACTACAACATGATGGGCCTTTAAACATGATACTAAGTGAAGGAAGACAGAAACACACAAAGTCACATATGACCACTTTTACAGGCAGACCTTGTGTCATTGCACTTAACCAATATTGTGGTCTTCTACAAATTGAATCAGGTTTGTGGCCACCCTGAATAGAGCAAGCCTATCAGTGCCGTTTTTCCAACAGCATTTGCTCAATTCAGGTCTCTGTGTCACATTCTGGTAATTTTCACAATATCACACACTTCTTATATTAGTGTATTTGTTATGGTGATCTGTGGTTAGTGATCTTTGATGTTACTACTATGACCTGCTAAAAGCTCAGATAATGGTTAGCATTTTTAGCAATAAAATATTTTTTAAATGAGGCATGTACTTTTTTTAGACGTAATGCACACATAACAGACTGCAGTATAGTTTAAACACAACTTTTATATATACTCGTAAACCAAAAAACTCCTGTGACTGCTGCTGCTGCTAAGTCACTTCAGACGTGTCTGACTCGGTGCAACCCCATAGACGGCAGCCTACCAGGCTCCGCCATCCCTGGGATTCTCCAGGCAAGAACACTGGAGTGGGTTCCCATTTCCTTCTCCTGTGACTGGCTGTATTGCAATACTGACTTGACTGCAGTGGTCTGAAATAGAACATGCAATATCTCCAAGGTTTGTCTGTATATAAAATGCCCAGGATAGACAAATCCATAGAGACAGAAAAACTAATAACTACTGATCAGTGGTTACCTGAGGAAGGAGAGACGGGGAAATTGGGAAGGTACAGGATTTCTTCTGGGAGTGATGGAAATGTTCTAACATTAGTTTGTGGTGATGGTTGCAAAACTCTATGAATATACTAAAACCACTGTGGTTTATGTTATGTGAAATCTACCTCAGTAAAACCGTAAAAATAAAAAAAAAAACCACCATGGAATATTAAATTCTACATGTCCCACAGTACCCACCCCCACGAGGAATAATTTTTCTCAACCTCCATATAATTTTACTTTTCTAACTGCACTCACCCCTTTGTACTTTGCATTAAAATTACTGGTGTGCACATAGCCTATCTCCTGTTAGATTGTGACCTCCCAAAGAACAAGTTGTGTCTTATCTCTGTTCCCTTCACAGACCAAAGGCACAGTTTGCCAATGCATTGAACACCCACAGTAAGTGAGCTCCCAGCCAGGAACTGGGAACAAGCATCACTAACGACCCCTGGCCTTCAAGATTTAACCATCAAGCATCTGGTGACCGGCTTGCAGACTAGTACAGTAAGCCAGTAAACTTTTCCAAGCATCGAGGCAATCCCCTTAATGCACAGGTGGTGGGAGGAGGGGCCGCACATTTGGGGCGTGGTCAGTTCTACTCGGAATGGAAGTCTAAAGAATTTCAACAGTGAGGAGAACGTGCAGAGAGCACTTTCTCCACTGGTCACATTTCAGTATCCAGTTTTTCTGAGTCATTTTTAAGAACATTATTTCGACTAAACTGATAGATTTCCACACTGTAAATCAACTATACTCCAATCAAAATTAAAAATAAAATGATAGGTCCCAAGAAAAAAGTGGAAAGAGAAAAAGAACATGAAATGCAAAATATCTAACATGACGTATGTGCTACTCTTTCCAAATAGCTAGTCATTGAATACTTTTTTTTTTTTAAGATTCTCATCCATCATCACACCTTTAAAGTCTGTTCCTACTGCTCCCTAAGTGAGCTTTCTTCTCCAACCACGGTTTCAACCTCTAATGCAACCGCAGCGGGAGCTTTGAGGGCCATCAACTCGCACAGCCACAGCCCCTGAGCCCACCGAGGTGGGGGTTACTCCTCTCCACCTTAGCAACCCCTGAAACGATGGGCGGTGGGGACAGACGGACTCACTTGAGTTTCTTGAAGGATTCCTGGCCCCCGGCCACGTAATTGCCCCCGCTCTGGATCTGGTCTAGCCTCCAGATGCGGTGCCCGGTCCGCGGGGTGTAGATGTTCCGAACCGCTCCGAAGGGCGCCTGGACGCCGCCCGTCACCTCCTTGAGGAAGACGTCGAAGCTGGACACCTTCTTCTCGTGGAAGACGACACGGCGGCCCGTGAAGAAGGGGTCCCCGTTGCGGTACACCAGCACGCTCTTCACGACCGGCTGCGACAGGTGCCCGGACCTGGCACTGGTGCGACTCATCTTCCCCTCGGGACTCCCGCGCGGCTCGCTTCTCCGGGGGGAGGCACCGCGGCTGCCCCAGCGGCCTCACAGCACACGCGCGGCGCGGGGTCGCGTCCTGAAACGAACGCGAAACAGACAAGCCCGCGCGGGTCACCGCAAAGCAACCGCGCGCGCCCGGCGTCCACCCGGCGGAGACCCTGCCGCTGCAGGACTCACCCGGCACGTTCAAGTAGTTCACCCAAGTCTGCACCACCAATCAGCGCTCGCCGTGCGCGCACACACCTGTTTCTCTCGCTACCGGCGGAATCAAGGTGTAACCACCTCTGCACCGGAGCTGCGCCAGGGGCGGTAAACAGGCAGACTGCGTGCGCCTGGGTGGGAGAGAGGTGGGAACACACACACATGCACGAACTATATAATTATAAATATGCTGAAACTTCTTTCCTGGCTCCCACTTCTCAATCTCCTGTTTGTTCCCGAAATCAAGTAATTAGGGTTTGCGCTGAAACTGCCCAGCTTTTTCCTCGCTGGGAGATATATGCCTAAAGTGCACTTAGAGGAGAGTCGAGCGTCCGAGACCCCTCGCCCCCGCCCCATCCGCAGCCAAGACCTGCGCCGCCCCCAGCGAAGCTCCCGTGGGCATCCTTTGAACGCAGCGAACAGGAGCGCGCAATCAAGTCCCAAGGTGAAGGCGGGGGGTTGGGGAGGGTGGTCCCCGGGAGGCGCCCGCGGCCGGGGTACCTACCGACACAGGAGGGCGGGGTGGGGGTGGGGCACGGCGCTGCGGCTCGGCTGGCACCGCGGTGAACTCGCCGGGGGCCGCGCGTCGCTCCTGCTGTTCCTCCCGCAGCCGTTGTCTCTGCGGGCCTCCCTCATCCCAGGGGGAACGGAGTTGTTATTTCCCGCCGTTTCCATAGTAACTGCAGCCCCGCGCAGGGAGCGGTGTCGGCAAAGTAGGCCTGGCGCCCTCGCGGATCCGCTGGGCTTTGCCCTCGGAGTCCGGCAGCGACTGGAGAAAGTGAGTCTTTTAGAGGGAAGACGGGGAAGCCCGGGTAGCAGTATCAAGCAGTCACTCTATAAACGGACGCCTGCTGGGTGCCTGCGCTGTGCTAGAAGTTGAGGGATACAGCGGTGTAAAGAAAAACCTATGGGGAACACATGTATACCTGTGGCGGATTCATTTTGATATTTGGCAAAACTAATACAGTTATGTAAAGTTTAAAAATAAAATAAAATTAAAAAAAAATAAAATAAAATAAAAAGAAAAACCTAGCATTTTTTAGTCCCTACCATGTGTGTGTGTAGTTCTATAGCAAGAAAAGGAGCCTACTGTTTGTGTAGGTTGGATCCGTGTATAGATAAGAGTTGGACACGACTGAGCGACTGAACTGAACTTGTGGGTTAAGAAGTGCCGGGGACAGGGAGGCTGGGGGGTGGGGTGAGAACTTCAGTAAAGGGGTGCTTTGTCCAAGCTACTCTGGGTCATATATATTGTGGAACAAGAAAATGTTCTTTAAAAAGGTGAAATCTTCCAGCTCGTCTCTGCCAATGTTCCCCTGTTCCTCCTAAGACACCAGTACTATGTGTCGTGTGCAAATATCATTACAGGCGGTACCTAATTCATCATCTATGAATAAAAATTATGGTCTTAATAACTACCATTAATTGAACACTTATCATGTGCGTTGTGTGAGGCGCTTTAGATAGATTATCTAATTTAATGTTCAGAGCCTTCAGAGGTAAATATTCTTTCCTCTGATGAGGAAACAGAAGTAGAGAAGCCTCAGGTCACGTGGGAAAATTCAAACCCAGTTTTCTGTGATCCCAGGACCACTTTAACCACCATGACATACCATCTGAGAGATGAATGTATGGGACGTTGCAATCTGGGGCAGAAACATTATTAAGTAAAGTTACTTAATACATCAATGCCTTGAAAGTTAACAGTTTTCAAAAAACCAAAGAGAAGAGAATACAGAGGTAAAATAGAGGAAGGAAATTTTGTGAGCTGGTTGTGAAGACTACAGGTTGGACTTCCCTGGGGGTCCAGTGGTTAAGAATCCGCATGCCAACACAGGGGGCACAGGTTCGATCCCTGCTCTGGAAAGATTCCACAGGCCGCCTGGGCCTGTGCGCCACAATTACTGAGCCCACGCTCTAGAGATGGACAGCCACAACTAAAGAAAGCCCACGGGCAACAACAAAGACCTAGTGCAGCCAAATGAATAATTTTTTTTAAAAAAGGGTTATTAAGAATACACAGGTTGAGAGGAAAATATCAGTGAAGATGTGCTGCCAAGTGGTAAATAGGACAGAAAATCAGTTTTGGGGGGAGAATGGCAGTAAGTCTAGCAACCCCCAGACCACTTAAACCTCCCTGCTCCCATACGCATACCAGCCCAGAGCAAAATAAAAACACATGGCCTCTCATTCAAAACTTCAAGATGGCAGCAGCGGAATAATAAGCACGTATATCTTCCAAGCGTGAACCCTTGTCACCAGCCCAGGAGGCAGCCCCACGTCTGTATTCTAATGCCTCCCCCAACAGTACCTCTGGCCCAAGTTTGTCTCCTGAGCCCAGACTCATTTATCCAGTTGCTTCTTAGACAGTGATATGGTGATAAATGTTTAACTACTGGTTTGCAGAGTGGGGAAGGCCTTGATTCACAACATTTGCCAACATTTGTAGTTTCAGTAGCACAAACCGGGCCAGTTTCCAGCTCCAATCTGACATCCCTGGAGGCATGAGTTGTGTAGTCACAGGTATGGTATTTCCTCCATACAGATGCAACAGACATCTAAGGAAAGGAAAGGAAAGGAAAGTGAAATTGCTCAGTTGTCTCCGACTCTTTGCAACCCCATGGACTATAGCCTACCAGGCTCCTCTGTCCATGGAATTTTCCAGGCAAGAATACTGGAGTGGGTTACCATTTCCTTCTCCAGGGGATCTTCCTGAGCCAGGGAATGAACCCAGGTCTTCTGCATTGCAGGCAGACACTTTACCATCTGAGCCACCTGGGAAGCCCAATAGACATCTAACCTCAGAGATAATAGTAAAATGGAGGTGGTGATGAGTTTTGAGTCATTATTATCTTTTTTTTAATTTATTTAATTTTACATTTATGCAATTTAATTTTTAATAATGACCATGTTTAAAATTTCTGGAAATTTAACAACTGAGTCTTGCAAGTCAGTAGAAGGTGGTTCTCAGCCCATCCTTTCTCCTGGACAACATCCTTAGACCATCACAAAGGCAGTCTGGACTCAGAATGCTCACAGGAGCTCACATTTTCCTAAAAATCTCTTTTCCAAGATCCTTGCCTCCATGAGTGGACCCCCATCTAACCCATTTGTTCAAAGCTGGAACGGTCACATTAGTAAATAGGCTAATTCTTATTTAGAAGGAAGGAAGAGAGGGAAGAAAGGGGGAGGGGTGGGGGAGTGAAGTAAGAGAAGGAAGAGGAACTGGGGGGGGTTCCGGAAGAGGAAGATTTGGAGTGTTTGGGCATGCATGCTAAGTCACTTCAGTCCTATCTGACTCTGTATCCTCATGGACTGTAGTTTGCCAGGCTCCTCTGTCCATGGGATTCTCCAGGCAAGAACACTGGAGTGGGTTAGCATGCCCTCCTCTAGGGGAATCTTCCTGACCCGGAGATCGAACCCGTGTCTCTTATGTCTCCTGCATTGGCAGATGGGCTCTTTACCACTACTGCCACCTGGGAAGGAGTGTTTGTGGGCATTCAGCAAAGAAGAGATGAATGGGAGCAATAGCCATTGGATGGGACCTCCCAGGGGAGATGAGTCTTGAGGTGGGCCATGAAGAATTGACTGGATGTGATATAGTGAAGAGTTGGAAAGGAAGTTAAAGGAATCTTCATGAGGAAAAGAAGGTAAGCAAAGACAAGATGGAGAAATAAGCCAGGGAAGAATCCAAAGGGCAGACAGTCATCTCTAACCCAGGCCTGGCCCTGGAGAAGGTGGGTGGGGTGGCCTGTGTCTGTTGGGGGAGCCTGAGGTGAAGGTCAGTGATGCTGGATGGCAGAGTCCCAGAAGCCAGGAGGAATCAGAGGCTGGCAGAGGAGGCCCAGCCTGTGGTGGCCAGTGTCCACTCTGAGGAATGTCAGAGCCTCCTGAGTTCCTTAGCCATCTCAAGGAATCCAGGTTCTATGCTCCTGCTGTGTCGGAAACGGCCCACAGTGATTGGAGAAACCCCCGCTGTTCGTCTTCTCGCGCTGAACTTTGTGGCATCTGGAATTCCCTAAGAATAAGGAGGATGTGGGCTTCCGCTGCCTTCTCACCATGATCCTGTGCCTGGGCTGGAATGTCCCTGAAGCTCCCGTCCCTGTGGGAGGAGGTTAGAAACCCTGAAAACCATATGCCCAGAGGCCCCATTAGAGTGTGCAGGTGAGCTGGGAGTATAGCTGCACTCCAGGAGGGACCTACGGAGGCTCCCTCCAGCTGAGGGCCCTGTAAGTCAGGGTCCCTCATAGTGTGACAAGAAGAATCCCAGCGTGCTACCTGAGTGAGGGGAACAGGTCACTTGGGAGTGGGTTCAGGGTACAGTCCCACTTTGTGCATCACTAGGGACAAGATGTGCTCTCTGAGAGGAGAGATAAAGGTATGTGAAGTGAAGTGGTTCAGTCATGTTCGACTCTTTGCAACCCCATGGACTGTAGCCTACCACACTTCTCCGGCCATGGGATTTTCCAGGCAAGAACTGGAGTGGGTTGCCATAAATAAAGGTATAAGTATTGCCATTTTCTCTGCATGGACTGCTTAGGTACCAGGTTTTTTAGTATGGGCGTGTCTTTCTTTTTTAATAGAGGAAAGGATGTTGCTTGGTTCTTTTTTCTTTTTAATTTTTTTATTTATGGCCGTGCTGGGCCTTCATTGCTGCACGGGCTTTTCTCCAGTTTCGGCGAGCGGGGGCTGCTTTTTGTCGCAGTGTGCGGGCTTCTCATTGCGCTGGCTTCCCTGGTCACAGAGCACAGGCTCTAAGGGCGCAGTGCAGTAGTTGCCACGTGTGGGCTCAGTACTTTCGGCTCCCGGGCTCTTAGCACAGGCTCAATAGCTATGGCATATAGGCTTAGTTGTGCCACAGGAAAGGAGGAGAAGGGGATGACAGAGGATGAGATGGTCGGATGGCATCACCAACTCGATGGGCATGAGTTTGAGCAAGCTCTGGGAGTTGGTAATGGACAGGGATGGCTGGCGTGCTACAGTCCATGAGGTTGCAAAGAGTCAGACACGACTGAGCAACTGAACTGAACTCAACAGGCTTAGTTGCTCTGCAGCATCTTCCCAGATCAGGGACAGAACCCATGTCTTCTGCATTGGCAGGTGGATACTTTACCACTGAGCCATGTTCTCCTCATTAGAAAGGCCTCCCCTGATAGCCTTATGTGAAGTATCCCTTAGTCACTGTATGTCACAGTACACCTTCTGTTTCCTGTTTGTAGCACTTGCCACTCTGCAGAATGCTCAGGAGAGTGGACCATTGTCAGATCTCTGACTGCTCTATATGAAGTACTTAAAACAGTGCCTGGCATAGAGTTGAGCAGATGAATATTGTGTGTGTGTGTGTGTGTGTGTGTGTGTGTGTGTGTAAAGAGAGAAAAGGAAGTAGGAGAGAGAAAAGAAGGGAGCAAGAGGGGAGGAGGCGGCAGAGAAAGGAAGGTGTCCTAGCTCAGGTCTCCACTGTGACCCCTACAGGGGTTCACATATGTCTGAGTGCATCTGGTTGGACCCACCAGTAATGTATCCTTAGGAAACACTAAGGCATTACTTGAAAATAAATTCATCCTAAAGTAAAAGACTGTAAGAGAAGTCAACCCAGTAACAAAAGCTAGCTTGTGGGAGGGGGGCAATCTGAAGTTTAGCGTCTCATCTGCCAGGTTCCAGTCCCCATGTACTCGTTACAGGGACTTGGATGTGGCTATTAGCAAAACCTGTCATCAATATTTCACTGTAAATTCTATACAGCATTGAGCACAAACAGCTCTTCTTTTATGCTGTCTGCAAAATTTAATGTGGAAGGGAGATGGAGAAGAAGGCATGCTTGTGTGGGGAGCAGAGTCACCTTGGCAGTGCCTCCATGGACCCTGTGGGCTGTAACGTAGCATCCATGGCTCGGGGACCTGGCAAGAGACAGCATCACCCCGTAGAGGTGATGGTACCCAGGTGGCAGTACCTGGCTTCACAAGCAGAAGAGGCCTCAGTAGGAAAGAATACCAAAAGGAAGGAGCTCCAGCAGGGAACGAGGGCCATGCAGAGACTGGACAGTCTTAGAACTCACTCCCTAGGAACTCCTAAAAGTAACTGGGGGAAGTTTCGGGGGGACATTTATGGGGCTGCACATGTATGTTTCATAGGAAGCAAGAGCCTGCCAGACTGTGCCTTAATCTTTTTGACTAGTTTCACCCCCTGGCCTGATACAACCTGAGAAAATATAGGGGTTTGAGACACTGAAAGTAAGGAAGAGAGGTACATGCAAAACAATTAATAGAACCTAGTAATGCCAAAAAAGGCAAGAGAGTAACTTTTAAATTTCAGTGTGGGATTTTTTTTTTTTTTAAAGATATGTGAAAGTCGCTCAGTCATGTCCGACTCTTTGCAACCCCATGGACTATACATTCCGTGGAATTCTCCAGGCCAGAATACTGGACTGGGTAGACTTTCCCTTCTCCAGGGGATCTTCCTAAGCCAAGGATCAAGGATAAACAACTCTCTATTAGAGAGTTTCATGTGGAGATTCTGAGATGCAGATCACATCTGATTTATGATTGCTTCACACATGCCACTTCTGGAGATCTCATTCTAAGCGGTATGATTAATGAGATTCTTTGGCCAATAAGGCCACTTGTAAACTACAGAAATCCTCAGAGGGATTCATCAATGCCCTGTATGCCTTCTGGAGGCGTTTAACTAGCCACCTGGAGGATTCCCCTGTCTCTGGACAATTATTTCACAGCAATAAAGAAAAAAATCGTGTGAGGTTCCCAACCAGTCAAATTCACTGGAGTCAATAAACATGTCAGATTTAGGAAAGAGTTGTATCTATTTCACAGGGATGGTCTCAAGATGGATTTTAACTTGCTTCACTGAAAACGCCAATATATTTCAAAGTAGATTGGTTGTATGGTTTTATTTATACATGATACTTAAAATCTGGTTTTGAATCTTGGCTCCATCACTTAGTAGCTATGTCACCAGGGCTCTGGTGACAGAGACTCTGTTACTTTACTTTTCTAAGTCTTAGTTTCCTCATCTATAAAATGAACAACCAAACACTACCCATATAGGATTAAAAGAGATAATGATGAATCCATAGTGTTTACAGAAGTGTCTGACACTTTGTGTCCGACTCTTTGAGACCCCACGGACTGTGGCCCGCCAGGCTTCTCTGTCTATGGGATTCTCCAGGCAAGAATACTGGAGTGGATTGCCATTCCATTCTCCTGAGGAACTTCCCAACCCAGGGATCAAACCCTGGTTTCCTGCATCGCAGGCAGGTTCTTTACTGTTTGAGCTACAGGGAAGACATATAGTATGCACCAAATAAATATCTCATTTTTTTAAGATAAATCTTTATTCTTCTCATGTGCAAATGAGTGTGGACAATTTTAGATATTACACGTACAAAGTTTGGCCAAACTCATTAGAATATAACAGTCAAGTTGGTGGTGCTAGTGGTAAAGAACCCGCCTGCCAATTCAGGAAACATAAGAGATGCAGGTTCGATCCCTGGGGCAGGAAGATCCCCTGCAGTAGTATATGGCAATCCACTCCAGTATTCTTGTCCAGAGAATCTCATGGGCTGGTGGGTTGCAGTCCATAGGGTCACAAAGAGTCAGACAAAGTAAAGCGACTTAGCACGCATGCAGTAGAATATAACAGACCAGAGAGAAACAGTCCTGCTTAGGGTTTAGTCTCGAAGCCACTTGCTTCACTACCCTAAGATAGACAGTATCAGCACTCAACCCAGTTCCTCTTGGATCCCTGTGACCCCATGTGTCCTACCCCTGACTTCTATGTGCCACACCTGTGACTCCTTCGCAGGCAACTTTGGGCTCCTGGAGCAGCAGCATTTGGACTGTTGAGAGCTGGAATGCCTGAGAGTTTACCCTTCCCCACCCCCACCTCCATGTGTCGCCTACCACCACCCCACACATACCCTTAACCTGTGACGGACCAGTGAAGAGTATGAAAGCCCACTTCCCTTGCTTTAGGTCAAGTTAATCCTAAAGCATAAAGTACACTTCACAGCTCCCCTGTGGAATCAACTTGAAGCCACTCTCAGTGGGATATTGCCTGAAATCACACCCTTACCTGGCTTCTTACCAGTTACTTTAAATGACACTGCCCATTCTGACTCTCTGATCTCCTGACTTGGACCTTAGCTGCCTAACGCATTCATTCATTCATTATCAAATACTAGCTCAGAACCTACTCTGGGCAAAGCTCTGTTTCTCATTTATGTAGTCAATATTCTGTCCTTTCTCCATCTTCGGTGGGCTAATTTCCTCTTCTTCAAAGTATCCCAAACATATTGGATTAGGACTCACCCTAATGATAATTACCTCTTTTGTTGTTGTGTTCTTTAGTCACTAAGTCATGACCGACTCTTATTCAACCCCATGGACTGTAGCCTGCCAATCTCCAGCCCGTGGGATTTCCCAGGCAAGAATATTTGAGTGGGTTGCCATTTCCCTCTCCAGGGGATCTTCCCAATCCAGGGATCTTGAACCCAGGTCTCCTGCATTGGCAGACAGATTCTGAGCCACCAGGGAAGCCCCAACTATCTCTTTAAAGATCTCCAAATAGAGCCACATTCTGAGGGAATGGGGCTTAGGACTTCAACATATGACTTTCTAAGGAAGTATACAATTAAGCTCATAAGATACATTATTTGTAATTCAAGTAGTGCTAATTCTAGCAAATCATCACTCTATTTTACACATTGTTCTAAAGAACGTCTAGTTCACATGTATTGGGCTTTCCAGGTGGCACTAGTGGTAAAGAACCCACTTGCCATTGCTGGAGACGTAAAAGACATGGGTTCAATCCCTGGGTTGGAAAGATTCCCCTGGAGGAGGACACAGCAACCCACTCCAGTATTCTTGCCTAGAGAATCCCATGGACAGAGAAGGCTGGCAGGTTACAGTCCATAGGGCCGCAGAGTCAGTCACGACTGAAGTGATTTAGCACACACAGGTCTTAGTTTAAACTCAAGCTGAGTTTAAAGCTGATGATGAATGGAAAACACTAACCATCAAATGTGTCAACAAGCCTTTAAATACTAGTTCAGCAGCATGAAGTACCAGTGAGGGATACGGCACAATTGGAACTACAATGATTTCCAATTCATTCAGTCAAGTCATTACCAAATTTACTCAGGCTTTGATTTGTTTCAGTGTATCTGTTGGCAATATACATCATTTGTATCATCGATTTGTTTTGTTCTTATACACTAGAGTTTCTGGAGGTACTACACTATTTTACAGAAAACCAGAACCCCTTTGAGACTTGATCGGTTATGACAACTGAGGATGAGAGCAAAGAGCTTTGCTTTTGAAAGGATTTCTGCCTCCATGGGAGGTGTAAGAAGCTGCTAGCCTGACTCTGTTTGTCTGTAGGACAGCTGGGAGCAGATATAATGTTGATACTTTTAAGTAATTCCACTTACAACACAATCTACTCTCTCCTACAAGGAGTCTGTTGTGATACTTTGATTCTTAGAACAGAAAAGCTGTTTAAACAAAGCACTTTCTCTTCCATGGTGATTTAACTGTCCAACTATGGGGAGAAAAATAAAGCTTTCACAAACCCAGGTAACTTAAGCTCAAAATCCTTTCAACACTTGAGGCAATTCTCCATTCCCTTCAACTTAAATGATTTTTGTCACTCTCAACAGGAGTAAGACTCCCTTTGATGCCAAGTTAATAAAAATTGTTAACTCATTTTCTTCAGCTTGATGCTACAAACTAGCAAATACTTGAAGAATGGTATAACTATGCCAAACTAAGTTTGTTTTTCTATTTCCCAGTCCTCAATTATCTATATGCATAATTATTAAGTAACTGGGTATAACTATCTTATTTAAATAAGTCAGAAGTGATATTTTTAAAATAAATGTATGTGTGCTAAGTCGCTTCAGTCATGTCTGACTCTTTGTAACTCCATGGACTGTAGCCCATCAGGCTCCTCTGTCCATGGGATTCTCCAGGCAAGAGTACTGGAGTGGGTTGTCATGCCCTCCTCCAGGGGATCTTCCCCATCTGTGTCTCTTACGTCTCTTATATTGGCAGGTGGGTTCTTTAGCACTAGCACCACCTGGGAAGCCCCAAATAAACAAATTTAAATATAAAGAAATAAATTTAAAATAAGTATATTTATATTTGAATATAAAGAAATAAATTAAAAATAAATAAAGCCAAACTTAGTAATCAGTTAATGTCTTCCCCCAAACCCCCACACCCCAAGGAATTCAAAGTACTCTGGTCTCTGACTAGCTTACTGCCTCTCCAAGTTATTATTAGATTTCATTAAAGTGAAAAGTAGAATAATGCTCACCTAAGGTTGACTTTTTTGTTGGTCAACCATGCTAATCCTTTTATAACTCAGATTTGGAGCAATAGAAGAACAATGAAAGTCGGTTAGTTCTGTCTCCAACATTCCAGGGGTTTCTTTCATATTTTCACACTACTAATGGACTACATTTCTCCACAGATCGTAATTCTACACAAACTCAGAACAGTTCTCTTTTCTTTCCTTTTTTTTCATAACAAAATGAAAATTGCTGTCCTTTAACACCAACAAGTGAGCTTCAGTGGCTAAGTGCCTGCCTCTCTCATCATTAAAAGGTTACTGCTGGGGAAATCTTAGATGTCTAGTTTGAACTAACAACTTTTTCGGTATTTTAAAGGATTTTCCTCAGGTTGCTGATAATTACTGAGGTAAAACAGTACTATCTCTTAGTACCTGGGGAGGGTTTGGTTTTATTTCAGGGTCAGATGTGGTATTTATAATAAATAGAAGATTTTGATGAAGGAAAACTACCCCCTGCTGTGAACAAGCAAGAGAGAAGTTAACCATTACAAAGGAACAATTTTGCAGGAAATTATGTCACTAATACAGAAGTTACTGGTTAACTGCAGTTCGGTTTCTGAGTTAGTGGAAACAGCTGCATTAGCGAACTATGATGTTCTGATGTTATTTAAAGTTTGGGAATTCTAACTTAAAAATTTTTCATCACTCAATAAGACCATGACTAGCATAAAAGCCAGGTGGCTCAGTGGTAAAGAATCCACCTGCCAATGCAGGAGACATGGGTCAGGAGGATCTGAAGAAGGAAATGGCAACCCACTTTTGTATTCTTGCCTGGAGAATCCCATGGACAGAGGAACCTAGCAGGCTGCAGTCCATGGGGTCACAGAAGAGTCGGACACAACTTAGCACACACACCACGCCATAGAAGATAGCATTATTAAAGCTAGATGCCCTAATGTTTTTTATTCACATATATCGATTTCTAACTTAGTTATAAACTACTGAAGTTTCAGTGATTGCACAATATAACATTTTTTCAACTCTCCGTTTTATGACCTATTTGATCACTTCCCAATGACATGTTCAAATAGTGGAACAAAACCTTACTAAGGGCAGATTTGAAAAGCACTTAAAACATCTGTATGAACGGAGGACAAGATTTAAATACCATTTAAATTAAAATGCAGTAAAAACTTTTCCTAAGACCCCAAGGAATTTCCTGGTGGTCCAGTGGTTAGAGCTGTGCACTCTTGGTGCTGAGGGTCCAGGTTCACTCTCTGGTTGGAGAACTAGGATCCTTTGAGCCTTGTAGACAGCACAGTGTCTAAAAACAAGGAAGAAAGAACCCAGCACACCCTGTGCTGTGCTTAGTCACTCAGTCATGTCCAACTCTTTGTGACCCCATGGACTGTAGCCCTCCAGGCTCCTCTGTTTCCAGGCAAGAATACGAAGTGGGTGCCATGCCCTTCTCAGCACACCCTGAACCCTGCCTAACTAATTTTTTCCCATGATTAACTCAAATTTAGTCTGAAAGAGACAAATGACAAAACAAGTTCAGAAATTTTACTCAGGCCAGAAGGGAGAAGAAAAAAGAAACAAAAACCATCATATGACTTGTATTTAAGATGCACATTTTTTCCCCACCATCTTTGCATCTGTGAAATGAGGATGAAACAAAAATGGGGTTTAGCCAATTCAGCATCAGCTAAATCTGAAAGCCATTCCCTACACTTTCTGGTAAACTTCAATCATGCTGTTCTGTATTATAAGCTGGATCCTGGCAGAACTTTCCCTAAGCATTGCTGCTGCTGCTGCTGCTGCTAAGTCGCTTCAGTTGTGTCCGACTCTGTGCCACCCAATGGACGGCAGCCCACCAGGCTCCCCCGTCCCTGGGATTCTCCAGGCAAGAACACTGGAGTGGGTTGCCATTTCCTTCTCCAATGCATGAAAGTGAAAAGTGAAAGTGAAGTCACTCAGTCGTATCCGACTCTTTTTGACCCCATGAACTGCAGCCCACCAGGCTCCTCTGTCCATAGGATTTTCCAGGCAAGAGTACTGGAGTGGGGTTCCCTAAGCATTAGGATTATATTAAAAATGTCTGGATGCATGTCTATCAGTTTCAGAACTTCACTTCCAGGTCTGGTAAACTGGGAAAGGTCTAGAACATGCCCAGCCTTCCTGAAAAAGTGTGCTTAAGTTCTAACATCTTCCTAGATGATTCATATCTGAACGTGGCTTCCCTTAGTACTGGCAGAGGATGTAAGAAGTGCAAGCTCGGTTCTTTAAAATAATAAAATGGTAAAGTTTAACAAATTATACACTATATCATGCAAGGTTTTAACTCTACTTAACTCTATCTCCTACTTTCAAATTTCTTGAGAGTAAATTTTCACCAAATTTGCCATATCATTCTTGTCTATTGCATGGAGCCAATTCAAGCACACAACAGTATGAAGTACATTTATTTATGAAAGAATACAGAATAAGGTCTATTACCTTCACAAGCCAGAAGTGTAAACATTTTGACAGATGCTGAATGTTTATACAATTTTTTTAACTGTTGCTTTATATTAAATACCTTTTCAATACACCTGTAGTTAGTACTGGAGAAGGCAATGGCACCCCACTCCAGTACTCTTGCCTGGAAGATCCCATGGGCGGAGGAGCCTGGTAGGCTGCAGTCCATGGGGTCGCTAAGAGTCGGACACGACTGAGCGACTTCACTTTCACTTTTCACTTTCATGCATTGGAGAAGGACATGGCAACCCACTCCAGTGTTCTTGCCTGGAGAATCCCAGGGACGGGGGAGCCTGGTGGGCTGCTGTCTATGGGGTCGAACAGAGTCGGACACGACTGAAGCAACTTGGCGGCAGCAGCAGCAGCAGCATAGTTAGTACATCAAGGTGGAGACTGCACCAGTTATCAGATGTTCACTACGTGTTTTCTCCAAAGATGGTAGTTCTGGCACTTTTATTCTGAGAAATCCTTTAAAATGTCTGTGTGGTGCCACAGTCTTTCATCTACAGGGATGTATGGACAGGCCACTCAAGATGGCTGTTCTCTTGCTCTCTGGCCCCACCGGGGCCTGCTTCTGCTGCTGCTATGTCGCTTCAGTCATGTCCAGCTCTGTGCAACCCTAAGAGCTGCAGCCTGCCAGGCTCCTCTGTCCATAGGATTCTCCAGGCAAGAACGCTGGAGTGGGTTGCCATGCCCTCCTTCAGGGGATCTTCTGGACCCAGGGATCAAACCCAGGTCTCCTGCATTGCAGGCAGATTCTCTACTGCTGGGCCAGCAGGGAAGTCCCACCTACACTCTATTCACATGACTGACCTTCCTAGGAACTTAGCCCAGGCCCCAGCTACTGATAGCCTATCAAAAGGGCAATGAGGGGCATGCCCCTCTGCTGATTTCCCTGGTAACTAATAAGCCCAACTGGTAATAACTAATAACCCCTGTAACTAGTAATCTCCCCTTCCCCCGACCAGATCCTGTCCCCCTTCCACAACACACAGTGGGATGCAGCCTTAGGACCTTGCTTCAGTCACGTAAGCTACCCCATCCTGTAAACCTCTGATATCTCTGATTGCTGACTTGGCTGTTTCTTAGGTCCTGAAGCTGGGCTAGCACAGACATTCTAGTGCCATCTTACACTACTGGTTTCAAAAAGTATAACTGAAAAAATAATTGAAATGGCAAGAGGGCCTGAGCTTAGATTTTAAAACTACAGATGTGGTTAGATTCTTGATGTGTAAACTAGTCATGGTGGTTGATTTTATTTGCCAATTTGAAACAGGCCATGCAAGTTAAACATTATTTCTGGGGATCTTCAAAGGTGCTTCCAAATGAAACTAACATTTGAATCAATGAACTCAGTAAATTGTTCTCCCCAGTGTGGGTGGATGTCACTCAATCCACTGAGGGCCTGATTAGAAAAAAAAAAAAAAAAAAGCAAAAGAATTCACCTTCCCCTCCCCCCCCCACCCGCCTTACTATTCTAGCGGAACGTCTACTCTCATCTTCTCCTGCCCTTAGACGGGCATTTATAGCATTGGTTCCCCTGTTCTCAGGCCTCAGACTCAGACTGAACTGTCTCCCCAGCTTTCCAGCCTGCAGATGGCAGTTCATGAGACTTCTCAGGCCTCATTATTGTGTGGGACAATTCCTCATAATAAATCTCCTTTTATCCTTTTGGTTCTAATTCTCTGAAAAATCCTAACTAGTATACCAGCTGTGTTTCTGATTTCTGTATTAGGAATTCCCTGCATCGCTGAACTCTGTGGGACAAACATGCACTAAAAGAGTTAATAAATAAGCAAGCATAGGAATAGTGCTCCCTCTTGTGGCCGAATTTCTTGAAAAATTTCCAGCAAGGGAACAAGCGCCCTCTTGCAGACACCAGGTGTGTTGTGGACCCAGCCCTCAGAGAAGCCCACTTCCCATTATAGGCGCTAGATGTATACAGGAATGTGATTTTAAAAGCTGGGATTTGGATTTGGGATAATGAACACAAATAAATCAGGACACACCTTTAAGTCATAAAAACAAGGAAAAAATGTAATTCAGTGCTGGAGTCTGATGACATTATATTTTCACTTTTTAATAGTCTACCATGTGTGAAGAATATGTCTAGAAACATCAAAAAGGACATATCTTCTAAAGGCAAAAACAGTCTTGGGGTTTTTGGATTCTTCTCCTTATTATACAATACAGTAAGTAGCTCTCAATGAGGAGTGATTTTTGTCCCCCAGGAGAGTGGTGATGTCTGGAGACTGGAACCTACTGGGTAGAGGATAAGGATGCTACTAAACATTCCACAAAATACAGGACAGCTCTCACCCACAAACTATCTGGTTCAATATATCAATAAAGTTGAGGTTAAAAAAAAACTGAAATAAGAATATTCTTATGAACTCAGTCTCATATCTGACTACATACTTTTGGATTATGCTTTTTGTCTTATAACCTAATATATTTACAATGTTTAGCCATTGTTCTTCAAAACAGAAAATATATTTGGACGTGTTGGTTGCTAGCGATGGTGAGATCGAAATTCAGATATTCTTTTCTCAGCAAAATGCTTGGAGAGCGAAGTCGTTAAATTAATTCCAGGTGGGCCTGAAATACTTTCATTAGAAAAACTTGCCTGCTAGCAACAGATGCATTGAGAGCTGGAGAAAAGAGAGAGAAAAGATTGACTGCAACATGGTTAGCTACCCCTCTGGCAACCAAGGAAAAACAATTCGTTTAGGACCAGGAGCCCCAGTCTGGGATCCCTGAATCCTTAGGCTCTCTGAAAATAAGAAGAGTCTGAAAGCTACTTTCAACATTTTAAAAATGCTCTAATAACAGTTGAACATGTATAAGAAAATGCCAGACTAAAATGAAAACAGTATATAGACGCTTATCATACATACAAGTTCATTTCATCTGATGTAATATTGTAGGAATTTCAAGATCCTTGGGGACAAAATAATATAAGGAGTCCTTTGTGGTTAACAGGAAGTTAGAAACTACTGCCTAAGGAAACCTACCAGTTGAGATAAGTGTGAAGAAGTAAAATCCTAATACAATATTGCACTGGTTTTTTTCTCTCTAGTTTACTATTTGCAGGGCTTAAGCACAGTGCTTGGTTGTCTTTCAGTTGCTCCATCGTGTCCAACTCTTTGCAGCCCCATAGACTGTAGCCCACCAGGCTCCTCTGTCCATGGGATTCTCCAGGCAAGAATACTGGAGTGGGTTGCCATTCCCTTCTCCAGGGCATCTTCTCAACCTAGGGATCGAACCTGCATCTCTTGCATTGGATTCTTTACCACTGAGCCACCAGGGAAGCCCAGTACAGTGCTTGGTATATAATGATAAATTCAAATATTCTGGCTTAAGCCGTGACTTTAAAAAGAAGTAGAGCCACCTCAACTTCAGAATGGTGGTGATGGCAGTAAGAAAACTCCAAGGGAAACAACAGAGGGATGACGGAACTGACTCCTAAACCCATCACAGAGAACCCTGCTCTCACATCGACCCTGAGGATCTGCATTTGTTTTTAATCAAGGACCTATGGGTTGTTCCCTTGTGGAGCTTTAGTGAAATTTAGAGCTCTAGTAACTTCTAGGCCCTCGCCATCACTGCTCCACCACCATAGTCAAAAACAGTGTGCTTTCAGGGTAACTCTACTGTTTTATTTGGGGTGACAACTGTTTAGGCCAGTACATGCTAAGAACAAGCACAGAACTCACCCTCAGTCTCCTTTGCTGACTCTTCCTCTGACCCTCCAGTGTTGGTTGATGTGCCTTGGAGACTGTGATCTGGACACTTTTCTCCCCTCTTTATTATACCCACCACCCCCAGGCAATCTCCTGCCCTCCCACAGCCTCACTTACTACCCATGTGCCAAAGCCCTCTCATTTATTCACCCAGCCTAGACATTCTTCTTAGCTCCAGACCAACAATCTATTAATAACTCTTTATTCAGTTGGATATTTACTTGGCAGTCTCAACCAGTCCAACGTAGAATTCCCAATCTTTCCTCTAAACTATCTCTTTCTCTAGGTTGCCATCACTCAGTACTGCTGCTGCTGCTGCTAAGTCGCTTCAGTTGTGTCTGACTCTGTGCGACCCCATAGACAGCAGCCCACCAGGCTCCCCCGTCCCTGGGATTCTCCAGGCAAGAACACTGGAGTGGGTTGCCATGTCCTTCTCCAATGCATGAAAGTGAAAAGTGAAAGTGAAGTCGCTCAGTCGTGTCCGACTCTTCGCAACCCCATGGACTGCAGCCTACCAGGCTCCTCCGCCCATGGGATCTTCCAGACAAGAGTACTGGAGTGGGTTGCCATTGCCTTCTCCGGTCACTCAGTACACAGCACCGTAATTCACTATTTTACCTCTCCCAGAATCAAGGATAATGGTTTAATTAAACACGTAGTTTATGCTCAATAAATATCTGTGAGATAAATGAAT
The DNA here is from genome assembly GCF_029407905.1 of Bubalus kerabau. Lineage (NCBI taxonomy): Eukaryota > Metazoa > Chordata > Mammalia > Artiodactyla > Bovidae > Bubalus > Bubalus kerabau. Next base: position 19,085,024 of record NC_073626.1, read on the forward strand.
GCATAAATAAGTAAATAAAAGAGGTACAACAGAGTCAGAGGTGCTGGGGATCACAGGTGCTTCACAGAGGTGCCAAGATAGGGTATCTGCAGCAGAGCCGGCCACCAGATGGCTTGTCAGATGCAGATTCCCCAGGGAACAGACTGAGCAGCTGTCATAGAGTTCTTCCACCTCCCATCCAGACGGAGGCTACAGAAGGATGGAAAGACTGAAGACGTAGGCACAGGTATCATATGGAAGATTTTGGGAGAAGCTGTGCTTGGGAAATCCCACCACTATCATGACCATCAGGAGAGAGGGGTAGAGAGGGTGTTGTCCTCTCACTCCAAATCTAGAGAGAGGAACCTCTTTAGAGCACTCCAACAGCCTGAAGAGATCCTAGACTCACACCCGGGCAAGGGAGACCAACTCTCTAAAGGTGCATAAAATCCTGCATGCAGACCTGGCAACAGGAAGGTCAATCTGGGTTTTTTTTTAATCTTTCTTTTCATTTTATTTTATTTTTTTAATATAATTTATTTTAATTGGAGGCTAATTACTTTACAATATTTTATTGGTTTTGCCATACATCAACATGAATCCTCCATGGGTGTACACATTTTTAAAAGGATCCTGCCCCCCAAGAGCAGCATGGCCGGAAGAGGGGAACCTACTTGAGGCAAGAAGGGGCAGAAACTGAAAGTGATCAGGAGGGTCACTGCCCACATCAAAGGAATGCCAATCAGATGTGTCTGGGTGGTGGTGGGGAGGAGGGAGGGGAGGGTGGGGGAGAGAGAGGGAGGTGGTCCTCTGGAGATTGAATATGCCCTCAAGGAAATCAGCTTAAAGTCTGCCCTGCCTAGAGATAGCATGGAGCCATCATTCAATAAACACTTTTGGTTCATTCTTACTTTGCTTCACTGCCCAGCAGAGTCAGAAACAGCAGCCATGGAGTAAGAAAGGTAGTGGGAAAGGGGTAGGGGGAGCTTCCCAGAATCTCTACCTATACCTCAATTTCCTGTTTGTCCCCAGGCCTGACAAGGAGTGTAGAATCATCTTTCCTTTGAATGAAGAGTGAAGCAGCGATTAGTATACTGGCTCTGACAGTGTAAATTACTGGTTTATATACAGAGTGGATGTTTTATTTTTATTGAGGTAGAGTTGATTTACAATATATTAGATTCAGGTGCACAGCATAGTGATGCAAAATTTTTATAGATCATACTCCATTTATGGATATCATAAAATATTTGTTATACTCCCAGTACTGTATCCTGGTAGCTCATTTATTTTATACATCAGTGTTTGTACCTCTTAATCCCCTCTGCTTGACCTGCCCCTTCCTGCTCCCCTCTCTCCATTTTTGTTCTTTGTATCTATGAGTCTGCTTCTGTCTTGTTATATTCATTTATTTTCTTAGATTCCACAGTAAGTGGAAACACAGTATTTGTCTTTCTCTGTCTCACCTATTTCACCAAACACGACAGGGAGTGGATGTTTTAAATTGCTGAATTGAGATTATAATGAACATAAGGACTGAGAGACCGGAGAAGTCATGGAACCTGCTCAAGTTTTCAAGAGGCAGGAGAAAGACCAGACCCACTCAGCAGAATCAAAGAGACAAAAAATAAAGTGGCTCCTGTGATTACATCCCACGAGGGCAACGTGCTCCAAGGACAAGTCACAGTGGTTTCAGGGATCAGTTACATAAACTGGGTTGGGCAGAGAAGGGAAAAAGGCCAGGAAGGCTCTGCTGGGAGAATATAATCTTTGTGGGTGTAGAGTCTCCAGGAGGCTATGGTGTGCATAACTGGGATAACATTTCTGAGGTGAAACAGTTCTGGGTGAGAACCCAGTGTGAGCCTGGAATTAGATCACTGACCTGCTTTGGAGTTCAAGAGGTAAGGAAAGGGGCTTCCCTGGTAGCTCAGTGGTTAAGAATTCACTTTCCAATGCAGGAGACTTGGGTTCAATCCCTAGTCTGGAAAGATTTCACATGCCAGGGAGCAACTAAGCTCGTGCATTATAACTACTGAGCCAACGTGCCCCAATCACCGAAGCCCATGCGCCCGGAGCCTGTGCTCCGCAACAAGAGGAGCCATCACAACGAGAAGCCCTCACACCAAAATGAAGAGCAGCCCCCATTCTCTGCAACTGGCAAAAGCTAGCAGCAAAGAAGATCCAGTGCAGTCAAAAGAAATAAATCTTAAAAAAAAAAAAAAGATAGGAAAAGAGATTACAGGATCTTAAAATCAAATTGTTATATAGATGCAGAAATCTTCTGGGATCCTTTCATAGCTTAGGATGAAAAGAAAGATGATGCTCAATTCCTCTGTATGTGTACTCAGTCATAACTATAGCCCACCAGGCTCCTCGGTCCATGGGATTTTCCAGGCAAGAATACTGGAGTGGGTTGCCATTTCCTTCTCCAGGGGATCTTCCTGACTCAGGGATGGAACCCGCGTCTCCTGTGTCACCTGCATTGGCAGGCAGATTCTTTACCACTGAGTCACCTGGGAGGCCTACCACCCTATGAAAACTGCTCTTATCAAGATGACCAGTGAGCTCCACAGCATCATATCCTATATAGGCAATTCTCATTTCTCACCTAGCAGTACCATTTGATGTAACTGAGCACTTCATTTTTTAAACACTTTCTTCATTTGATTTCATGGATCCCACCCTCTCTAATTTTATTCCTCTTTCCTGGCCATGCCTTCTCATATTCTTCTGCTGGATTCATCTTCTCTTCTTAACCATTCAATGTTAGAAGACCTAGAACTGAATCACAGGAACTTTTCTCTTTGAGAGAAAACTTTTCTCCTAAGAGGAGACACATGGCTTTAAATAGTTCTCTATAGTCCCAAATGTGTATATCTAGCTTCAAAATCTCCCCCAAACTCCAACTGCTTATTTGCTGTCTGTGCTCAGATATCTATCTGGTAGAGCTCTCAAATTTAATATGTCCAGAAACAGATGCCAAGCCACAGTCTGCTCTACATCTAAATTTGCCCCTCACCAAAATTCCCTATCTTGGTAAATGGCATCATGATGGCCCAGTTGTTTGAGCCAAAAAAATTTGAAGTTGACTTCTGTGCCTCTTTATTTACATCCCATCTACCAATCTTGTCAACTCAGCCTTCAGTTTAGTGCACCAAACCCAGCCAATCTCCCCTCCTCCATCACCCCCACCTTAACCCAAACCATCACCATCTCTCTGCTTCCACACTTACCTTTCTATAGTCCCATACAGCCAAAACAATCCATTTAAGTGTAAATCAGATTTACATCTTTGCTCAAAGTACCCCCCTCCCATAGCTCCCACCCTCTCAGATTAAATTCCCAATCCTTGACATGAATTATAAGGCCATGTGTCTGGCCACATCCCAGAGTTTTTCTAAGGTTTTGTAAAGGTCACCTTAAACAGAGCTGTCTCATCATGCTGGTGACTTAAGTTTTAAGAGTTATCACATACCATTTCCAAGAAATGTCTCTGATGGCATGCACTGTTTTTGAATTTCATCATCTTGTATTTCATCATTGTCGCCATTAGTCATTTTACCAGCCATGTACTATATACTTTCCAGAGTTTCTAAACCCCACTCCACCCCACCCCGCTGCCAAGGAAGCAGTGCTTCAAGTCCTCCTTTGCCCTCCATGCTTAAGTCGATCATCCCCTGTTAGGTGAAGCCTCTGTCTACTGGCCTCCTAATCACCTTCAGTCTCAGTACCCTACAGGGAGAAAAAAAAAAAAAGATTCTCTCTTATATTTCTTTAGTTCTGTGTTCATACATAGTGATTGAATGGAAATCTGTGAAACTTGTGTCTACTGTGCATTTCTACTTGGAAGGGCGAGTCTATTAACTCACACTTTAAAAATATGCATATATGTTGTATTTAATCAATTCTAAGCCTCACTTTTTCTCATATTTTCAAGGCTGAAATTGAGGGCACTCTTAAATGATACAATTAGAGAGCAAAGTTTTTCAGCGACTTTTCCTTCTTGGTGGTATATAAAATAATGGCACCTTGAAATTGGTATTAGCTGGTGGCTCAGAGGTTAAAGCGTCTGCCTCCACTGCGGGAGACCGGGGTTCGATTCATGGGTCGGGAGGCTCGCCTGGAGAAAGAAATGGTAACCCACTCCAATATTCTTGCCTGGAGAATCCCATGGACAGAGGAGCCTGGCGGGCTACAGTCCACAGGGTCGTAAAGAGTCGGACACGACTGAGCGACTTCACTTCACTTATATTTGATTAAATACAGAATATAAATCCTCCGCGTTTATGTTCCTCCGTCATCACTAGCAAAAGTTTAATATATCATTCCATATGAAAGTTTATTTTCGTTGCATTAAACTTAATTATAAGTTTAGTTGGGAATGGGTAATAACTTCTCACTTCCAAATTGTAGATTGCATCTGTATGAAAATTCTCCGGAAATTGTAAAACATTATGTATATCCTGCGTATTTTTTCACATTTAATGATTACTATTTAATAGACCGGAGAGGCAATGGCACCCCACTCCAGTACTCTTGCCTGGAGAATCCCATGGACGGAGGAGCCTGGTAGGCTGCAGTCCATGAGGTCGCTAAGAGTCGGACACGACTTAGCGACTTCACTTTTACTTTTCACTTTAATGCATTGGAGAAGGATGGCAACCCACTCCAGTGTTCTTGCCTGGAGAATCCCAGGGACAGAGGAGCCTGGTAGGAGGCCGTCTATGGGGTCGCACAGAGTCGCACACGACTGAAGCGACTTAGCAGCAGCAGCACCAGCAGCAACAGCAGTTAATAGAAGTAGTCAACACTTTCCGCGCCGATCAGACGATCCTAGGTTACGCAGTTCACCTGACGCAGGTACACGCGCCCCACCCACCCCGGAGCCGGTCCATACACGCTTTACAAGTACACACAGGTGCAGAAGGCAAAGCTCTGATTGGCCGAGCGTCACGGGACGCGCACGCAGAGGCCCCTTCGGAGCATGCGCGGGAAGTTACACGCAGGCGCGGCGCCCCCGGCGCATGCTCAGTATGCCTCGGTCGCAGCTTGGGCGCCGGCGCGGGGTCGCGAAGTGCCGGCCGCCCTGCCACTGTCCGGCATGAAGGGCTGGGGTCTCGCAGCTCTCTCCTCCCTGCTCCAGCGCCATGGAATGCCTGCGGAGCCTGGCCCAGCTCCTGCCCCGTGCGGTGGGGCTGCCCCGGCGTACCCTGTGTGCTCTGGCCTTGGGCCTGACCCCCGGCACTCGCCCCGTCGTCGCCTACGGCCGCGCCACCGAATTGCTCGGAAGGAGGCGGGCCGCGCCGCTGTGCTGGTCCCGCCGGCTCCCCGTGACAGGTACCGCTGTCCCTGCCCTGCAGTCCCGGGACGCCAGGCTTGCGGTGATCCCAGGGCCAGACCCGACCGCCCGAGCCCACGTGGCTGTGGCTGCCTGCCCCGCGGCCTGCTCAGTCCTCGGCCTCTGGGTCGGCCCTTGGGCGCCAAGTGTCTGCCCTCTTGCACAGGTCTGCGGGAGGAGCTGTGTCCACCAGCTCCGAACTCGACTGAGCATCGTCCCCTGGGCCCTGCTAGAGTCCCGCCAGCCCTCTGTCCTCCCCACCGGTCCAGCTGCAAATAGGGCTGAGTGCGCTTGTGAGGATTTTGAGAGTTTCGCCCCCATCCATCGTGATAGTGCTGAAACCAAGATTAGGCTTATCTACCTGGAATGATTTTATAAGTACTTCTGTCTGTCTCTTTCTTTTGAACGGACACATTTAGACATTTGTCCAGTTGCTCAGGAAAAGGATAGTGAGGCTGAAGACTTTCAGAAACTGCTTCTGAGAAAGATCTGATTTTTCTTCAAGTACTGTATAACCAGATAGAAGGGGATGGAGGTAGAAGTCTGAGGTGTTTTTATCCCCTCCCCTAAATGATAAACCACGATGCTACCTTGACATTTTCAGAAATGTGACAATGTGGGTGCTGCTACTGCTAAGTCGCTTCAGTCATGTCTGACTCTGTGCGACCCCATAGACGGCAGCCCACGAGGCTCCCCCGTCCCTGGGATTCTCCAGGCAAGAACACTGGAGTGGGTTGCCATTTCCTTCTCCAATGCATGAAAGTGAAAAGTAAAAGTGAAGTCGCTCAGTCGTGTCTGACTCCTAGCGACCCCATGGACTACAGTCCACCAGGCCCTCCGTCCATGGGATTTTCCAGGCAAGAGTACTGGAGTGGGGTGCCATTGCCTTCTCCGAATGTGGGTGTTAATACTGCTCAAAAACCCAAGTCATGTATGGCTTCTCAAAAGTGTTCTCAAACAAGTTTTCACGATTGTACTCTAAAAACACTCCTAAAGTAGCTCACTATCTCCACCTGCTTCCTCATACTCATTAGGAGAGTCTTTCCAAATTAGGTTACATTTCACATTCCTTTCCTTTGGTAACTGCCTGGGAATCCAGGCTCAGCCCATCTAACCTTTTAGGACAAGCATTGAGATTCAGAATCTCCCTCTGATATCTTAGGGTGAACGATGTCAGATTTGTGATCTCTGAAGAGGAAGATTTAGTTTTGGGATCAGAGACGAGGCTTGACCCCTCAGGGCTCTTGTGTGGCAGAGTTTTATTAAAGTGAAAAAGAGAGAAAGCTGACATAGACATCAGAAAGGGGCGAAGAGTGCCTCTTTTGCTAGTCTTAGCAAGGGAGCTGTATACTGTTTTAATTCATTATTACAATAAATCAAAAGACTCTCAAGGTTGTAAAGATCTTAACAGACCCACTCCCACTATTTACATTTTAAGATAACAGGATTCAGTTCAGTTGCTCAGTCGTGTGGGACTCTTTGGGACCAATGGACTGCAGCATGCCAGGCTTCCCTGTCCATCACCAGCTCCCGGAGCTTACTCAAACTCATGTCCGTTGAGTCAGTGATGCCATCCAACTATCTCATCCTCTGTTGTCCCCTTCTCCCGCCTTCAGTCTTTCCCAGCATCAGGGTCTTTTCAAATGATTTGGTTCTTCACATCAAAGGTGGCCAAAGTATTGGAGTTTCAGCTTCAGTATTAGTCGTTCCAATGAATATTCAGGACTGATTTCCTTTAGGATGGACTGGTTGGAATAACAGGATTAGAATTTAACAATAGAAAGATCTTACCAGACCCACTCCCATAATATACGTTTTAAGATAACAGTATTAGTCAGAAGGTTTTCAGGAAGGAGAAACTGTCCTCAAGCAGGATATGTTGTTATATAATCCTTAGTACAGAGCTTAAACTAAGTTGTTTTGTTTTGTAATCATCAGTTCCAGGCTTAAAGAAAAAAATGTTTTATGTGACTAATACTAAGGAATGTAGAGCAGAAAAAAAAGACCTTTGCCCTTTCCTCCTCCTTGAGAACTCCAGACCCCTATCTCCTCTTCAGGAGCCCCAGACCCGTCTCTCCTCCTTGGGGACCGTGGACTTCTTATCAGTCTCCCTAGAAATTGACTTTCTCACCTCCAGGTAACACTTTATCTAACTTGTGATGTATTAGCAAGTGCTGATTTGTAGCGCTGTAACTTTTATTCTATCTATCAGATCTAGTCCCTTAAATCTATTTCTCACTTCCACTGTATAATCATAAAGGATTTGATTTAGGTCATACCTGAATGGTCTAGTGCTTTTCCCTACTTTCTTCAATTTAAGTGTATATTTGGCAATAAGGAGTTCATGATCTCAGCCACATTCAGCTCCTGGTCTTGTTTTTACTGACTGTATAGAGCTTCTCCATCTTTGGCTGCAAAGAATATAATCAGTCTGATTTTGGTGTTGACCATCTGGTGATGTCCATGTATAGAGTCTTCTCTTGTGTTGTTGGAAGAGGGTGTTTGCTACGACCAGTGCATTTTCTTGGCAAAACTCTATTAGTCTTTGCCCTGCTTCATTCCATATTCCAAGGCCAAATTTGCCTGTTACTCCAGGTGTTTCTTGACTTCCTACTTTTGCATTCCAGTCCCCTATAATGAAAAGGACATCTTTTTTGGGTGTTAGTTCTAAAAGGTCTTGTAGGTCTTCATAGAAGCGTTCAACTTCAGCTTCTTCAGCGTTACTGGTTGGGGCATAGACTTGGATTACTGTGATATTGAATGGTTTGCCTTGGAAACGAACAGAGATCATTCTGTCGTTTTTGAGATTGCATCCAAGTACTGCATTTTGGACTCTTTTGTTGACCATTATGGCTACTCCATTTCTTCTAAGGGATTCCTGCCTGCAGTAGTAGATATAATGGTCATCTGAATTAAATTCACCCAGAGGAATTGGGGGCAGGAGGAGAAGGGGACAACAGAGGATGAGATGGCTGGATGGCATCACTGACTCGATGGACGTGAGTCTGAGTGAACTCCGGGAGTTGGTGATGGACAGGGAGGCCTGGAGTGCTGCGATTCATGGGGTCGCAAAGAGTCGGACGTGACTGAACTGAACTGAACTTTTATTCAGCTGACCCTCATAAGGTGGTTTGTACAGGGGAACCAACAAACCTCAGATGGTAACAAATTATGTCTTTGAATGTATAGGAAAGAATAAGATCAGAAATGAGAATATAGCTTCATATTCTATGGATAGGAATTCTGCCCATGCTTCTCGTGTTTAGTACAGTGAACAGGGTCCTTTCTCAGGCATTAAATTTACTTGGTTATACTTGAGAGCTTTTCTTCAATTTAGTCTAATCACATTTTCAGGTAAAGGTTTACCTTTATTCCAGTTCACCGGGGTCTTTATTCCAGTGCAGTGAAATATTTCACAAGTATTCACTCTAAAGTATATCAGTGGATGTAGAAAATGGACTTGTGAAAATGCTGGGTAAGGAGAGGGTGGGATGAATTGAGAGAGGAGCATCGACGTATACGCACCATGTGTAAAATGGATAGTTAATGGGGAGCTGCTGTATAGCACAGGGAGCTCAGCTCGGTGTTCTGTGATGACCGAAAGGGGTGGGACCGGGGCAGGGAGGCTCAAGAGGGAAGGGATGGATATGTACACATAGCTGATTCACCTATAGCAGAAACCAAGACAACATTGTGAAGCAGTTATACTCCCATTTTTAAAAATAATTAAAAAAGCATATCAGTGGGGAAGAAATTAAATATAGAGTTAAAATCTGTAGGCTTCATAATTTATAGATTAATCAAATAGTCCTGATATTTGGAATGCTGAGAGGTCAGGTAGTTCTTGGAATGTATGTTTTCTAAACTATGTTTTCCAATGTAACTTTCATGAAGAACCCTTCTACATTGTATGAAAAGGAATAGGTGTTTAACTTTAATCTCAGAACATTGTTAACACATTTGATGTCCAACTACAAGATATAATAATTAGAAAGGAAAAGGGGCGGTTGGAATCCATAAATTATTCTAATGCCTCACCTAAACTATTACTTTTTAAAAACCATATTTTGCCAAACCTAACATCAGATCAGATCAGTCTCTCAGTCGTATCCAACTCTTTGTGACCCCATAAATCGCAGCACACCAGGCCTCCCTGTCCATCACCAACTCCCGGAGTTCACTCAGACTCACGTCCATCGAGTCAGTGATGCCATCCAGCCATATCATCCTCTGTCGTCCCCTTCTCCCCTTGCCCCCAATCCCTCCCAACATCAGAGTCTTTTCCAATGAGTCAACTCTTCGAATGAGGTGGCCAAAGTACTGGAGTTTCAGCTAAATGTTAAAAGTGTTTCTTATTTTCCCTCTGGGAAAAAAATTCAAAACATAGTGAAATAGTTTGAAGACCTCTACAGACTATGAGAGTTGTATCTTAGCTATATGTGAAAACCAATCATATGCTCACAAGGAATTCTCTAATTCACTCTTCAGGTGAAATTTACCGGAATAGAACTTCGGATGTGTCTCAAGCCACTTTAGCCAGTGTATCCCCGGTGTTCACTGTGGTGAGTATGTGTGATCCATTTGATGACTTACAGAGAGTACGTACTTATTAAGTTAACTGGGCTGGACTGATCAGCCATGAAACTACTTACTTAGTTTCATAATGTATAAGTCATTGTCTTTTGTTTAGCCAGTGACTTGAGTGCCAGCTAGATTTGCTGCACAGCACTCTTGAGTCTTTGCTAATATCTGCAGAGCTTGTCTTAGTACTAGAACAAGTGGCTCAAATCACAATTCAGAGCTTCCTAGTTGAAACTCAAGATTTCTCCAGAAATCTGTTCAGAAGTCCTTGAAGGCTATTAGCCACAAAATGGCTTGAACCTGTGCTATGCAACATAATACATGCAGAAGCATTTTGGAGGCAGCACAGGGTGTTACTTAAAACTGCAAGCTTTGTTGGATCTTGATCTCTGCAACGTTCTCTAGAATGGTTCAGAGAAAAAAATTGAATAAAACAACATAAATGGTGTGTATCTCACACATATTTAGAGAGAGAAAAATAAGGCCATTGGGGCACATATTAACAAAGGGAGACTCTAGATCAAGGTTACATGGAAATTGGTTGTAATATTCTTGTAACATTTTTGTAGGCTTTTAATTTTTTTAAATCTTAATTTTTAGAGAAAGTGCTTGCTCTGAACCAGAGTTTGTAAATTCAGATCTCAACTGTGTCTCTTACTAACTAGACGGACTCGGACAAGTTACAATAATATCTTTGTGCCTTGGTTTTCTCATCTGTATAGGCTGGGGAAGATTGAGGGCAGGAGGAGAAGGGGATGACAGAGCATGAGATGGTTGGATGGCATCATCAACTCGATGGACATGGGTTTGGGTTGGTGATGGACAGGGAGGCCTGGCGTGCTGCGGTTCATGGGGGTCACAAAGAGTCGGACACGACTGAGCAACTGAACTGAAACTAGGAGTAATAGTACCTACCTTGTAGAATTATGAGATTTAAATTAACTTAAATATGTAAAACCCTTAAAAATAATACCTCACACATGGTAAGCGTTCAGTGTATATATTAGCCATTATATATCGTCATTATTATTTAGGCTTTTTAACATAGCTTTTCTTTATGAACTATACAGAACAAGACAACTCCCAGAACTGCATGGAGAAATTGTCACTGTTATTCACTCTTCTGGGAGTTAGCCAGTTTAATTAATTAAACAAGACAAAGTCAGATGTTAAAATTGAAAGAAGGTTCTTTGCAGGTGAACTCATTGTCTACCAAGAACACTTAAGAAAATCAGTTGATGCTATTAGAAATAAAGTGAGTTCCTTTACAAGGTAAACATTTTTTAAAAAATCAGTTTGTATGATCTCATTTTTTAATTAAAAAATCCCATTAAAAATGATACAGATAAATACAAAGATGCAAAAATTTTCTTCATACATTGTTAAGTTGAAAGGAGAGGAGAGACTGCAAGGAAGTGTATGTAGCATGAATGTATTTAGGAAGAATAAGTCTGGAAGGGCATTTAGTAAAATATTAGCATGGTTTTCTCTAAAATTTGTGACCGAATAGTTTTATTTGTGAATTTTATGCAGCAGATGTATGTATTTGAAATAAGCTTAAGGAGGAAAGCTAGTATATATTACACAAAATAAAACTTTCCTTGATGTAGGTTTCCCTTTAACTCTGATGTTTTATGGTACTTATATATTCCTATTGATGTTATCTTTGCTCACAAGAAGCAAGCTGAAATATACTATGCAGTTTTATTGTGGTATTATTAACATAGCATTCATATTTAGGACTTGTGTCTTAGAGTGTGTCTTCTGAAAATACATATTTAAATAGTAATTAATGAAGCCCAGCACACAGTGATTCATTTAACATTTTGACATCTTCAGACTTGACTTGTGGACAAGTGTTACAGGAAAATGTTCCCTCTGCTTTATAGGAAGTAAGTACAGTTTCTGCATTGTGTGCTCTCTGCACTATCAGAAGAGGTCTTTTCTGTAAATATTTATTGATTCTGCAGCACCCACCAGAGAGACCTCTTAGCATCCCACAGATATTAATACTTAGATTCTCAAGATAAGCCACATTTGGTCCCAGGCTATTTAGAAAGCAAAAGGATAGGAAATTCACAAGGGCAGTATTTGGTGTTTTCTCTTCCAAAGAAGTCCTTCCAGCCATCCAGGGGGTGCTGTGGCCCCCTGTGTGAAGCTCAGTACAAGGAGAGGATATTCTCAAAGGTGGGTGCGAGATCCACCTTGGCTTAGACCCCCTGAGGCCCTCTAGTGCCAATATCTCTTGTCACCATCCCAGGGGCACATCCCAGGCTCCTGCAAGGAGCAGTCAGTTCCAAGAGCCACTGTCTTCGGGAAAGGCAGAACTGTGGCTCCCCGCCAGGTATCATGATCCAGTCCCAGTCTCCCCAGTGCAGCCTGTTGAGCAGTGATGGGGCATTTTTACCATGAACTATATGACCTAGTAACACAGCTGACACTCCTTTATCAGATCTTCTGAGGAACCAAGGTAGATGGTTAATCCAAGGTCAGATTTGTCCTGGCAAAGGAAAGGGGACTTTTTGTTTTAATCCTGAACTCATAACTGAATTTAACTTAAGAACAGCAGATATGGTTTATATCTTCATTATTTTAGAGTTATTTTCATCATACCATATGATATGATACCACAAATCATGTGCTGATTTGGGAGAAAATAATACTTTTATTATCTGTCTCCAGACAAAATTTGACAAAGAAGGAAAGGTGACTTCTTTTGGTGAGTATCTGTAATTTTCTTTTAAATCAACCCACTGGAAGTAAAGAAACTATTATATTTCGAGTAGAATATTGTTTGCCTATATGGATGTGTTGAAGATGATCTTTCTTAAGCATTTGTCCATTAGGCCTAATGACCGGCAGCATTTGACCTGTACTGTAATTTTGGGGGGTTGGGGGTGGGGGCTTAGAAGCCAACTCTAACAGAATGTTAAAGGAAGAGTTTTGGCTGGTATGCAGCCAAGAGAAAAACACTTTTCCCTTTTGTTTCTCTTCATTAGTCTCCCTTTCACTGCCCTGGTCCTCATGTTCATTTCCTCCTGTGCCATGTTGAAGGCAAAATCGAGTGATACCACTGCCGTTGCAGTTGCAATGGGTGACAGCAGACAGGAGGGACAGGGAACTGGATGGTAGTTATTGAAACTCTGCCAGCGATGGCTCTTGTGGACGGTTACTTTTTTAAATGAAACTCAGCATTACTTTACTGTCTGACCTCAGGTGCAGGTTTCAGGTCTCCCTGTCCTTCCTACCCTGTAGTCCTGTTCCTACTGTTGCTGAAATCCTAGTGGGGTATATTGGATATTTTTTGGCTCAGTATCACCTCAAAAAGTTGTTCTACTTAGAGCTCTATCACAGGTGTGGCTTGATACTATAAAAATAGATGCTTCCATTACCAGCATTATTTCTTGAGTTTCTTCATCTATTTTGCCTTTTCTTAGGTGATAAATTTAGTTTTCAGGTAGAAGAATCTAGTGATTTTATTTTCTCATTTTGTATTAGTCTAAGAACAAAGACAATTGGACCATCTGTTCATAGATTTAAAATGCTGAACTTAATAATGCAGTAAGGAAAAAATAGAAAATGTAGTTCTGTACAGTTCATATTTAAAAATCCATGCATCTAGAGCTAGGAATTGTTACTGTAAGTTCTAATGATATATAACTATGGTTTTTATACTGGTCCCAAGGGGTGTCTCTAAGTGCAGAGAAATTTTATGAAGTATGGTTAAGAGAAGAGAAGAAAAATTAGTTTGACTAGATTTAGCCTGAATATGTTTTTGAGGTAGAAATGGGTGTTAAAAAAGACCCATTTTGCTTACTTAGCCATTAAAAAGAATGAAATAATGGCATTTGCAGCAACATGGATATAGAGATTGTCATACTGAGTGAAGTAAGTCAGACAGAAAAGGAGAATTATCATGTGATATCCTTTATATGTGGACTCTAAAAAGAAATGATACAAATGAACTTACAAAATAAAGACTCACAGACTTAAAGAACAAACTTATGGTTGTAGGGGGAGTGGGGAGAGTCAGAGGGAAGGGATAATTAGGGAGTTTAGGATGGACATGTACACACTGCTATATTTAAAATGGATAACCAACAAGGACCCACCATATAGCATATGGAACTCTGCTCAATGTTATGTGGCAGCCTGGATGGGAGAGGAGTTTGGGGGAGAATGGATACATGTGTGTCTATATGGCTGAGTCCCTTCACTCTTCACCTGAAATTGTCACAACATTGTTAATTGGCTATACCCCAATACAAAATTAAGTTTTAAAAAAAAGTGCAGTGGCATAAATTGCAAAAAAAGCAAAAAGACCCATTTTAGCTCTTGTTTCTGGTAGTAATAAAAGATTATCTCAATGGTGTTGGGAGGGGTACTCTGACATAAAAATCTAAACTTTTTGGTTCATAAGTTTACCCACTCTTTATATTGAACACATTTCTTTTTTAGAAAGGAAGAAAACTGACTTATATCAAGAATTAGGTCTTCAAGCCAGAGATTTGAGGTTTCAGCATTTAATGAGCATCACAACCAGAAACAATAGGATTATCATGCGAATGGAGGTAAAGGATTTGATTTCATTTATATTTCTCCCCTGCCAATCTTAAAGTTCCTTCCTCACTATCTTGATCAGTAGTTTAAAAGTAATTTGTAATAAAAAAAAAATAGATGTGTGAAACTATTGTATAATAGAACGTGGTGTTAGGAGTAGAACTCATTTTACCTGAATTGTATACCTGTGCTCAGCAGGTGTAGCACTGCTCTGTTAATAATGGAAAAGGTCTGACTGCGGTCTCCTTTCTCACTGTTTGAATTTAGTCTCTCGTTTCTGAAATAAGAGAAAGATTCTTGATTTATACCAGACTTTTTCAGTCATATACAGTATATATGTAATTGCACTGTAACTTCAGCTACCAAGAATATATTCTGGTTTTCGAAATAGCCTAGAAGTAGCCTTTATATTTTATCACCTTTTGTTTTTTAAATATTTGTTTATTTGACTGCTGGATGTTAGTTGCTGCATGTGGGATCTAGTTCCCTGACCCGGGATTGAACTGGGGGCCCCCTGCATTGGGAGCACAGAATCTTAGCCACTGGACCACCAGGAAAGTCCCTAAAGTTTATAACTAGCATCTGTCAAAACTTTTTAAAAAGTGCCTCTTTAATAGAGAAGTATGTGATAAAGCAAACTATTTTATAATATAACATGTTAGGAGTAGAACTCATTTTACATGGATTATAGAAGAACGTTAATTATAGCATCTAATTGGTATGTGTATAGGTATTCACTGTATAATTTTTCAACTTTTCTGAATAAAAATGTTCATATTACAGTTGACCTTTGAGCCTCATGGGGGTAGGGGCACCGAACCTCCAAGCAGTAAAAAAAAATACATGTATACATTAGAGTTCCTCCATCCCTGCTGTACTCAGATTCAGCCACCGCAGATCGTGTATTTGTGTGGTATTTACTACTGAAAAACATCTGCATGTAAAGTGATCCAAACAGAATATGTTAGCCTTTCTCTTCAGAATAAATTTTTAACTTCATAGTGTTCTAAATTAGAGCACTAAGGCTACATTTTATCTTTATGATTTCAAATTAGCCTAGTATGTTTTGGTGATATTTTAAAAAGGAAACTTCCGCACTTCAGCCAAACCAATCATGATTAAACTAATCTTTTCTAAAAGTCTGCTGAATGCTTGACTTTTAAAAAGACCTTCTCTTGTTTCCTTTGTTCTCTATATTTCTCTTGATTTCCTTGGAAATCCTAGTAAATGCATAATTTGCTTAATTCTGGTTCTGTTGAGAGTGAGTTAGAGGTATTAAGACTTGCATTTATTTTAGGCTTCCTTTCTTTTAAAAAAAAAATCTTGGTTTTTTGTTTTTGTTGATTTGTTTTTGAAAAAGCAAATGAACAGTGATTTGATTTAGGCTTAGTCGAAAATTAATCGAGTATTGGGACTTCCTTGGTGATCCAGTGGCTAAGATTCCTTGCTCCCAGTGTAGGGCCTGGGTTCGATCCCTGGTCAGGGAATGAGGTCCCACGTGCTGCAGCTAAGACTCGGTGCAGCCAAATAAATAGTTTTTAAAAATTAATGGAGTATTAAATCCTAAATATTTTATGACTGTTACTTTTCCTCTACAACTTACATATATGCCTGTGTACATATATCTATCTACAGATATGTGTGTGTGTGCGCGCGCGCGTGTGTGTGTGTATATATATATATATATATATATATATATATTTTTTTTTTTTTTTTTTTTAACAGTATTTGAAAGCTGTGATAACTCCGGAGTGTCTTCTGATACTAGATTATCGTAATTTAAATTTGGAACAGTGGCTTTTCCGGGAACTCCCTTCACAGTTGGCTGGAGAGGGTCAACTTGTCACATACCCTTTACCTTTTGAGTTTAGAGCTATAGAAGCACTCTTGCAATATCGGGTAAGCCTGTGTTTGTCTAGCTTCTTGAATGTTTCCTGATTTTACAATGCTATGGAGGAGGAAGACACTTTGGTTTTTTCTTTTTTTGGCTGTGCTGGGTCTTTGTTGCTGTGTGTGCTTTTCTCTAGTTGGAGCAAGCGGGGCCTTCTCTCTAGTGGTGCACAGGCTTCTAATTGCCGTGGCTTCTCTTGTTGCTCAGGGTTTCCCTGGTGGCTCAGATGGTAAAGAATCTGCCTGCAATGCAGGAGACTGGGCTTTGATACCTGGGTTGGGAAGATCCCCTGGAGAAGGAAATGGCTGTCCACTCCAGTATTCTTTCCTAGGAAATCTTATGGACAGAGGAGTCTAGTGGGCTACAGTCCATGGGATTGCAGAGTCGGACATGACTTAGCCACTAAACAACACTCTTGTTTCTGAGCACAGGCTCCAGAATGCTAGGGCTTCAGTATCAGTAATTGTGACTCCTGGACTCAGTAGTTACGACTCCTGGGCTCTAGAGAACAGGCTCAGTAGTTGTGGTGCACAGGCTGAGTTGCCTCCCAGCATATAGGATCTTCCCAGATCTGGGATCAAACCCATGTCTCCTGCATTGGCAGGTGGATTCTTTACGATTGAGCCACCAGGGAAGCACTGGTATTGTTTTAATGGCACTTGCCGTAACCACACCCTCCCCTCAAATAGAAGCATCTCAGGGTCTTATATGCGGAAAGTACTTAATTCTTAAACTTTATAACTCAAATAGATCTAAAGTCTCTAGGTATAGGATACAGAGTCTCTTTAACAGTCATGTTATGACATTGAGTGAAACACATCTCAGGTTGTCTATCCTGACATCCTGTTCAAGGATGCTAATTCAAAATACTTATCTTAAATATGATATAAATGAACATACCAAAAGGTTTCAGCTGTATGCCATTTTATTCTCTTAGCTAAATTGTATGTTGGTAACTGCTTACACATAATAAAGTGAAGTGAAGTCACTCAGTCTTGTCCAACTCTTTGTGACCCAGTGGACTATAGCCCACCAGGCTTCTCCATGCATGGAATTTTCTAGGCAAGAATACTGGAGTGGGTTGCCATTTCCTTCTCCAGGGGATCTTCCCGACCCAGGGATCGAACCTGGGTCTCCCACATTGCGGGCAGACGCTTTACCGTCTGAGCCACCAGGGAAGCCCTACACATGATAAATATAATACAAATATTTCATCAGATCATTCTGATACTTACCAACCATTCTTTGATTTGTTTGTACAATCCTTTGTCAAGGTAGCTAAATGATGCCTCTGTTTGAGACCTAGTTTGACGTAGGAATTGTGTACACTTCTCACAGCGCTTGTATTGATAATCATTGAGGGTTTGGGGATCCTGTCAAGCTCCAAACAAGGATGGTCACTGCTTTCTTGGCCGTGACAAATCTTTCATCATCTATTCTTCCCCCATCAGTCAGGATAGTACTGTTCAGGACCTGGCTACAAGCAAGAGCCAGTGCCATGAGCATCCTAACCAGAGTGGGAGAAGAGGAGAGAAGAGGGGCGAGTAAAGGGGGCATGAGGTGGGTGGGGGGTTGGTGGTACCTGGCACCCTTCTCTTTGTCTGCCTTGCTCTATTGAGGTAGTAGGAGATGGCTCCATTCCTTACTGGGGTTATTGAGGCAATAGCACCAGCTAGTACCAGCCATGGAGAAGGCAATGGCACCCCACTGCAGTACTCTTGCCTGGAAAATCCCATGGATGGAGGAGCCTGGTGGGCTACAGTCCACGGGGTTGCTGAGGGTCAGACACGACTGAGCAACTTCACTTTCACTTTTCACTTTCATGCATTGGAGAAGGAAATGGCAACCCACTCCAGTGTTCTTGCCTGGAGAATCCCAGGGACGGGGGAGCCTGGTGGGCTGCCGTCTGTGGGGTCGCACAGAGTCGGACACGACTGAAGTGACTTAGCAGCAGCAGCAGTATCAGCCAATGAGATGGCGGCTAGTTGAAGCCCACTCAGTAAGCAGGGAAATAATAGAAGGAAAGAAATGAAGGTACATGAACAGTGGTCAGTGGTGAAGCTACACAGACTGAGTCAGCTCTCAGGAGCTCATGCTGGGGTGGAGAGTGTGTTGGAATTTACACTATTAATTAATTTCAGTACTTAATTCAGCTACTGTTATGCTGTGTACTAACAGTTATTGGAAGCATTTTAATATTTTAACAGTTAGTATTGCTATATCATGGAGAAGGGCAACCCACTCCACTATTCTTGCCTTGAAAATCCCATGGACAGAGAGGGCTGTGGTCCGTAGGGTTGTCTAACACAACTGAAGCAACTTAGCATGCACATAAACATATCTGTATCAGTGCATACCTGCTGATTAATCCTGCTGTGCCTATATTAAATTGAATAATAAATATACATTTGACTTTTCAACTTTACTTTTTAAAGTTTAAGATATGTTTTGTTTTTTAAGAGCTTTTTTATTTTTTCCAAAATAACTTTATTCATAGGAGTTTTGAACTACATCCTATTCTGTTACAAAGAACATAGGTATTGTTTACCAGATGTGAAGTTCGTTTTAACCAGGGAATGGCAGCTTTTCTTTTAATCACTCTTCCATTCCTTTCATACTAAGTGTCTGTAGGGGGAGGACTCTTACAGGAATTAATTTCCTGTCACCCAAATGGGAGCCTGGCAACAACATTATGCATGATTATCTTTTAACCTAGGAGATCCAGTTTTTTAATCATCTGGGATAGGCCTTCCAACAGTAACCATGTTCTGAAATGTTACCAGCCTTCCTAGCTATTTTCGATTTCTGTATTTAATCAGAGGATTCACTGACCCTGAGTATTCTAAAAAGATTGTTTTAATTCTTATGAAAGGTCATGTTGTTATCTAGATCAACACCCTTCAGGGGAAACTTAGCATTTTACAACCACTGATCCTTGAGACGTTGGACGCTTTAGTGGATCCCAAACATTCTTCCGTAGACAGAAGCAAACTGCACATCTTGCTCCAAAATGGCAAAAGGTAAATATGGGTGATTTACCAAGTTGGGAATTAGACACAAATGTCTTAAACTTCTCTTTCAGTAGTCTTAAGAGTGAAATGTTTAACGTAAATTCAGGTCCAAAATTAGTGTAATTATTAACTATCTTAAAAATACCAACTAGTCTTACAAATGGTAATGACATTATTTACTTTGAAACTTACTCTCAAGGCCTTCATTGCCATATCTGGTTTTCATTATTGTTAAAAATCTGTCTTTCATAACTTTAAAGTAGGAAAGTAGCCTAGGTGGGAAGTTGAGCTAAAGGAGGAACACAAACTAAATGTTTATTGAAAAGCTGTTTTCAATGAAATGCTGTATCTGTCTCTTTTATATGTGTGATCTCATCTCAGTCCTGTTGACATGGTCCTCATTTTGAAGATAAGAAAATCGAGGTCTTAGTAACTTGTCTAAACCTGAATAGCTACTAAATGACAGGTCTATATTCAAATCGTATTTTTTTTCACTCCAAAGTTCATGAGGTTTTTGTTTGTTGATGATAATGCATTCCAGAATTTAATATATTAATTTGTATTACAGATTGAATGATCAGTCCCTCAGGATTTGTACCCCCTAAAATCCCTTCAAGAGTTAACAGTTAAAATTCCTGAGTCAATTTTTTGTCCAAAAATATTAGGATGTTCTTATCAAATAAAAGTAAATGGTCTCTTCTTGTATTATCACTGCCATAATTAAGAATAAAAGTAAATTTCGGGCCCCAAAAGCTTACATCACACTGAGTGTATGTTTCTGAGATAAAGAACATATGCTGAAAATTATATCGTTGTTTAATTTTATCACTTAATATATTAACAGTCTTGTATTGGGAATTGATTCTCAAACTGCGTAGTAAATACCAAAAATTTTTTACAAGTCAGTGTTTATCATGAGTGTATAAGGGAGTCTGCTTGATAAGACATTAGAAAGGCACTACTCCTGTAGGGACATTTTTTTTACAGGTTTATGTTATTGATCATTTCTATACAATTATTCTTACAGCCTGTCAGAGTTAGAAACAGATATTAAAATCTTCAAAGAGTCCATCTTAGAGATCTTGGATGAAGAAGAGCTGCTGGAAGACCTCTGTCTGACAAAGTGGAGTGACCCACAAGTCTTGTAAGTGAACAGTGATGCTTTGTTAGTTTTTCCCTTAGAATCAGTTGTCTTCTTCAGATAACTTTTTATAAAGAAGAACATTTTTCTGGACTAGAGGGTGCATTTTTCATCCCCAGTTTCATTATTTCCTTTTCCGTATTGCATCTAACTGAATTTAATGAAGACTTATTAAGTGCTTGCTCTGTATACAACTATAAAGATAAACACGCCATTGCCTTTATCTTCAAATGCCTGACCAGCAGAGTGACATACACAGCTAACTGCTGGAGAGATCAGCGGGAGAGATGGGGTAGAGGGTGGATGGAGTGCAGGGAGGCGAGTGAGACACTGGCACAGATCCTATAAGTCTGGTTAATATAAAAACACTCACCTTATTGACCTTTCATCTCTTATGAACTTAAAAATCATGTATGCTTGTGTATATGCAAGTTTAAATGCTGCCTTTTCAAATGTTTTTGTTCTTTGTAACTATCAGTATCAGAGATTAATTCAGGCACCTTTGTAATGTGCATAGTTTCTGTAGTGTGTACAGGTATTTTAATTGAGAAATTAGTTACCTATATCTTAATAAGGAAACAAAATAAAAAGGGCTTTATAACCCTTGATATTCTAACAGGTAGATATAGTAGCAGAAACTCGAACACTTGAACCAGAGTGTTTCATTCCTGCGTATCCTCTTTGGTATAACTAAAGAGGGGGAAAAAACTATTAATTTTTTTTTTTTTTTTTACTGAAGTATAATTGGTTTACAATTTTGTGCTAATTTGTGTTATACAGCAGAGTGACTCAGTTGCACACCTATGTACATTCCTTTTTTAGATTCTCTTCCGTTGTGGTTTCTCCCAGGAGATCGGTTATAGTTCCCTGTTCTGTACAGTAGGGCCTGGTTGTTAGCCATTCCATTTGTAATAGTTTGCATCCACTACAGACTCCCAGTCCATCCCTCTCTGTCGCCTCCTCCCCCTTGGTAATCACAAGTCTGTTCTCTATGTCAGTTTTGTAGATAGGTTCACTCATGCCACATTTTAGATTCCACGTATAAATGATATCATGTATTTGTTTTTCTGACTTCACTTAGTATGATAATCTCTAGTTGTATCCACGTTGCTGCCAAAATGGCATTAGTTCATTCTTTTTATGGCTGAGAAGTATTCCATTGTATACATATACCACATCTTTATTCATCTGTCCACAGACGTTGAGGTTGTTGCAATGTCTCGGCTGTTGTAAATAGTGCTGCTACACTATGCATATGCTACGTTGGAGTCCATATATCTTTTTGAATTATAGCTTTGTCCAGGTATATGCCCTGGACTAGGATTGCTGGATTATACAATAATTTTATTTTTAGTTTTCTATGGAATCCCCATACTGTTTTCCATAGTGGCCACACTAATTTACATCCCCACTAACAGAATAGGAGGATTCTCTTTTTTCCACACCCTCTCTAGCTTTTGTTATTTGTAGAGTTTTTGATGATGGCTGTTCTGACTAGTGTGAAGTGGTACCTCATTGTAGTTTTGATTTGTATTTCTGTAATAATTAGTGATGTTGAGCATCTTTTCATGTGCCTACTGGCCATTTCATGTCTTTGGAGAAATGTCTGTTAAGGTCTTCAGCCCATTTCTCGATTGGGTTATGTGGTTTTGGGTTTTTGTTGTTGAGTTGTATGAGCTGTTTGTATATTTTGAAAATTAAGCCCTTGTCAGTTGCATCATTTGCAAATATTTTCTTCCAGTCTGTAGGTTGTCTTTTTGTTTTGTTTTGTTTTGTTTTAATCGTTCCTTTGGTGGCTCAGAGGTTAAAGCGTCTGCCTGGAATGTGGGAGACCCGGGTTCAATCCCTGGGTTGGGAAGATCCCCTGGAGAAGGAAATGGCAACCCACTCCAGTACTCTTGCTTGGAGAATCCCATGGAAGAAAGAACCTGGTAGGCTACAGTCTATGGGGTCGCAAAGAGTCGGTACACAACTGAGCAACTTCACTTTCACTTTTGCAGTGCAAAGCTTCTAAGTTTGATTAGGTACCACTTTTTTATCAATATTTCTGTTGCCTTGGGAGACTGACCTAAAAATACTGGTACGATTAACATCAGGTTATGTTTTGCTTTTGCTGTCTTATAGTTTAATGATATCATGTCTTACGTTTGAAGTCTTTAAGCCATTTTGAGTTTATTTTTTGTGTAGGGTGTGAGGGTGTATTCTAACTTCATTGTCTTACATGCAGCTGTCCAAATTTCCCAGCACTGCTTACTGAAGAGACTGTCTTTTTCCCGTTGTATATTCTTGCCTCCTTTGTCAAAGATTAATTGATGATAGGTGTGTGGGTTTGTTTCTGGGTTCTCTATTCCGTTCCATTGATCCCTAGTCTTTGTTTTGTACCAGTTACCACATTGTTTTACTGTAGCTTCCTGGTATTGTCTGAGGTCTGAGAGAGTTTATGCCTCCTGTTTTGTTTGTTTCCTCAGGATTGCTTTGGCAGTTCTGGGTTTTTTATGGTTCCATATAAATTTTTGGATTATTTATTCTAATTCTGTGAAAATGTCATGGGTAATTAGATAGGGATCTCATTAAATTTGTATATTACTTTGGGTAGTATTGCCATTTAAACAATATTCTTTCAATCCAAGAGCATGGGATATCTTTCCATTTCTTTGAATCCTCTTTAATTTTAACATTCCCTTTTCTGTATTTCATCGTTAGTGTAAAACTGATTTCTAAATGTTAATCTTATATTCTGCTACTTTGCCAAATTCATTTATAGATCTTGTAGGTTTATTTCCTGCAGTCCTTAAGGTTTTCTATGCATTTTCATGTCTTCTGCATATGATGACAATTTTATCTCTTCCTTTCCAATTTGAATACCTTTTCTTGCCATGGTTAGGACTTCCATTACTACATTGAATAGAAGTAGTAAGGGTGGGCCTCCTTGTTTTCTTATTCCAGATATAGTGGGAAGACTTTCAGCTTGTCACTGTTGAATATTATATTGGCTTTGGGTTTGTCATAAGTGGCTTTTACTGTGTTTTTATTATGAATGGATTGAATTTTGTCAGATGCTTTTTCTGTATCTGTTGAGACGATCATATGGTTTTTGACTTTTATTTACATGGTGTATTACATTGAGGATTCCCAGGTAGCACTAGTGGTAAAGAACCCAGCTGCCAATCCAGAAGATGTAAGAGACTCAAGTTTGATTCCTGGGCTGAGAAAATCCCTTGAAAGGTATGACAACCCACTCCAGTATTCTTGCCTCGCGAATTCCCATGGACAGAGGAGCCTAGCAAGCTACAGTCCATGGGTTGTAGCTGACTGAGCACTGATTGATTGATTTTGCATATGTTGAAGCGTCCTTGTGAGTTTGTGATAAATCCCTCTTGGTTTTGGTACATGATCTTTTTTATATGTTGTTGGATTCAGTTTGCTAATATTTTGTTGAGAATTTTTGCATCTATATTCATTGAAGGTATTTGCCCTATGGTTTTCTGTTTTGGTGGTATTTGTTTAGTTTTGTTATCAGGTGATTGATGGTGGCTTCATGGCAATCCACTCCAGTATTCTTGCCTGGAGAATTCCACGGACAGAGCGTGGTGTCACAGAATCAGACACGACTGAGTGACTAACACACTTTCCTGTTACGAGATAGAATGTCTTTGGGAGTGATCCCCCTTCTCCCGTCTTAGAATAGTTTAACAAGGATGAGTTTAAGAAGTTCTTTGTACGTTTGGAAGAATGCACCTGTAAAGCCACCTGGTCCTGTACTTTTGTTTGTAGGGAGTTTTTGTTTGTTTTTTTAAATTACAGATTCTATTTCACTTCTAGCGATCAATCTGTTCAGATTATCTTGTCTCCTTGATTTAGTTTTGGTGGACTATATCTTTCTAGAAAGTTGTCCATTTCTTCTAAGTTGTCAAATTTGTTGGCATACAATTGTTCATAGTATTCTCTGAAGGGTTTTTTGTATTTCTGCAGTATCAGTTGAAATTTCTCCTTTTTCATTTCCTAATTTATTTGGATTCTATCTTTTTTCTTCTTGGTGAGACTGGCCAGAGGTTTGTCAATTTTGTTTATCCTTTCAAAGACCCAGTTCTTGATTTTACTGATTTTTTTTTTTAGTTTTATTTATTTGGGGCTGTGCTGGGTCTTCATTGTTGCGTGGACTTTCTCTGGTTCTGGCGAGTGGGGATTACTCGAGTGGCAGCGCACAGGCTTCTCATTGGAGTGGCTTCTCCCGTTTCGGAGCACAGGCTCCCAGGCACTCGGGACTTCAGCAGTTGCAGCTCCTGGGCTCTAGAGCACAGTTGTGGCATGCGGGTTTAGTTGCTCTGAAGCACATAGGATCTTCCCAAACCAAGGATCAAACCCATGTTGTGTCTCCTACAGTGGGAGTTGGATTCTTTACCACTGAGCCATGAGGGAAGCCTGGTTTCGGGGTGTTTTTTCTATTTTTTTTTAATCTCCGTTTATTTCCTTCCTGATCTTTATTATTTCCCTCCTACTGACTTGAGGTTTTGTTTTTTGTTTTTTTCTGATTCTTTTAGGTGGTATGTTAGGTTGTTAATTTGAGATTTTTTTTCTTGTTTTTTGAGGGAGGTGTGTAATTTCCTTTTTGATTTCCTCATTCACCTGTTGGGTAGTAACATATGGATTTCTTTTCCTTTTGTTGATTTCTAGCTTCGTCCTGTTGTGAGGAAAAATGCTTGAAATAATTTCTTTACTCTTACGGTTGTTGAGGTTAGTTTTGTGTCCTAGTATGTGGTCAGCCCTAGAGAATGCTCCATGTGCACTTGAAAAGAGTGTGCGTTCTGGGTGTTTTGGAAATAATGTCCTGAAAATACCAGTTAAGTCTTAACTGTTATATCATTTAGGATCTCTGTTGCCTTAGTGACTTTTCTGTCTAGAGGATCTGCCCATTGATGTGAATGGCGTGATAAAGTCTCCTATTGTATTCTCATCAGTTTCTTCTTTTTTAGCTGTTAGTATTTTATGTGTTTGGGGCAATATATGTTGACAAGTGTAAAATCCTCTTGTATTGATCCTTTTACCATTATATGTTTTCCTTCTTTTCCTTTATGGCTTTTGTTTTAATGTCTATATGTCTGGTAAGATTATTATAACTCCTCTTTTCTTGTCATTTCCATTTGCATGAAATATGTTTTTCCTTCCGCTCACTTTGATTTTGTGTGTGTCCTTTGCCCTAAGGTGGCTGTCTTGTAGGCAGCATATCGTAGGCTCCTATTTGTTCATCCAGTTTGCCATTCTGTTTTGATTTGAGTGTTCAGTCCATTGGCATTCAAAGTAGTTATTGATACTTACATATTTACTGCCAGTTTAAACCTTTTTTCCCAGTCTATTCTGTTGCCTTTTTGTTCCTTTGTCTTTCTCTGTTTTCTGTTTGTGGTTTGATGATTTCCTTTTCTCTTACCCTTGTATTCTCTTTGTTTTTTTTTTTTTTAAACTATTGTATGTTTTTGATTTGTGGGTGCCCCGTTTTTCAGGTATGTTAACCCTTTCCTATATCTGCTTGCTTTAGGCTGATAGTCATATAGGCTCACACACATTCTGAAAAATAAGAATCCACATTTTCGTACTTTCCTTCCCCACATTTTATGATTTTGATGTCCTTTTTTACATCATGTCTTGTTTATCCTTTTACTGTTCCTTGTGTTTATCTTCCTTTCGTAAATAGGTTTTTTTCCTATTTGACCTCTATACTGGCTAACTTAAGTGATTTACTTTCCAACTGTGAGTTCCTCTTTACTGTATCTTTTCTATTTAGAGAAGACCTTTCAATATTTCTTTAAAATAGGTTTCATATTGCTGTATTCTTCATTTTTTGCTTATCTGAGAAATTCTTTATTTCCCCATCCTTAATGACATTCTTGCTGGGTAGCGGACTTCGTGTTGCAGATTTTTCCCTTTTTAAACTTTGAACATAGTTTGCCACTCCCTTCTGGCTTGCATCATTTCTGTAGAGCAATCAACTGATAGTTTTCTGGCAGTTCCCTTGTGATTAACTCTGTCTTTCTCTTGCTACCTTTAGAATCCTCTCTAACTTCTGCTGTTTTTATAATATGTCTTGATGTGGATTTGTTTCTTGTTTGGAACCCTCTGTGCTTTCTGTATCTGGATGTCTGATTCCTTCTTTAGGTTTGGATAGTTTTCAGCTATAATTTCATCAAATTTTTCCAGCTACAGTTTCATCAAATACATATTTAATCCCCTTTTCTCTTCTTCTGGAATCACGTTTATGTGTAGATTGGCACACTTTATTCTGTTATCCCATTGGTCTCTTATATTGCTTTTTTTTTTTCCAGTCTGGCTTTCTGTCTACTGCTTTGATTGGGTAATTTTCGTGATGACACTGAGCCTCAACATCCAGCCTCCACCTGTCCCATCAAAGGAACATCTGAGTCTGGGGAGTGCCAAGCACCCATACCAACCGACTATGCGGGTCTTTCCACTTTGCCCTCCACAAACCTGTTGCTGCGCTCTCTACTAAGGCTCCCCACCTGCCTCTCCCCCATCCCAGTTGATCTCTCCACCAGTGAGGTGCCTTCCCCAGGGATGAAAACCTTTTCTTTTTCACTGTTCCCTCCAGTGCCCTTCTCTTTATCTTTTTCCCTTTTTCTTTTGTCCTACCCAGTTATGTGAAGGTTTTCTTACCATTTTGGAAGTCTGAGATCTGCGGTGTTCAGTAGATGTTCCGCAAGAATTGTCCCACGTGGATGTATTTTGATGTATTTGTGGGAGAACATGAGAGCCACATACCGCTCCTCTGCTGTCTTGAGCTGTTTTGACTGTATTTACATTTTTCAGAACCAGTTTTCTTCCTCTATGGAAGTGATACTATACATTTACCTTGGAAAGGACATGCTCATTATGTTCATTTTTACTTTTTGGTTGTGTTTTACCTGATAGTGATCTGGACTTTGCACTAATTTGTCAGCATTCACATGTCTGGATTTTCCTGTAAATGGTAGTGTGTGTATTTGCATGAGTGTCCCTGGGTTCAGGGATGTGGAATACAGTAAAGCCTGTGTAGGGATAAACTCGTGTCCTTAACTTATCTGTGCCATGTTTAGGATCAGTTAGCAAAGCCACTCAGACTGGCCTCAATCACAATAATAGAAAAGGCAGAGGCTAATTTTTTGTGTGATACCTGAATTACTGTTGTTGTTCACTCACCAAGTTGTGTCTGACTCTCTTGTGACCCCAATGAACTGCAGCATGCCAGGCTTCCCTGTCCTTCACTATCTGCCTGAGTTCGCTCAAACCCATGTCCATCCAGTTGGTGATGCCATCCAACCATCCCATCCTCTGTCACCCCTTCTCCTTTTGCCCTCAATCTTTCCCAGCATCAGGGTCTTTTCCAGTGAATCAGGTCTTCGCATCAGGTGGCCAGAGGATTGGAGCTTCAGCTTCAGTATCAGTCCTTCCAATGAATATTCAGGGTTGATTTCATTTACAATTGGTTTGATCTCCTTGCAGTCCAAGGGACTCTGAAGAGTCTTCTCCAAGACCACATTTCAAAAGCGTCAATTCTTCAGCACTCCGCCTTCTTTATGGTCCAGCTCTCACATCCACACATGACTACTGGAGAAACTATAGCTTTGACTATTCAGAGTTTTGTCAGTAAAGTGATGTTTCTACTTTTTAATACATTGTCTAGGTTTGTCATAGCTTTTCCTCCAAGGAGCAAACGTCTTTTAATTTCAGACTGCAGTCACCATCCACAGTGATTGTGGAGCCCAAGAAAAGAAAATCTGTCACTGTTTCCATTTTCTCATCTGTTTGTTATGAAGTGATGAGACCGAATGCCATGATCTTTGTTTTTTGAACATTGAGTTGTAAACCAACTTTTTCACTCTCCTGTTTCACTTTCATCGAGAGACTCTTTAGTTCCTCTTCACTTTCTGCCTTTAAAGTGGTATCATCTGCATATCTGTGGTTGTTGTTATTTCTCCCAGCAATCTTGATTCCTGCTTGTGATTCTTCCAGCCCTGCATTTCACATGATGTACTCTGCCTAAAAGTTAAATAAGCAGATGACCATAATACAGCCTTGATGTACTCCTTTCGCAATTTGGAACCAGTCCGTTGTTCTGTGTCCATTTCTAACTGTTGCTTCTTGAGCTGCATACAGATTTCTCAGGAGGCAGGTAAGGTAATCTGACATTCCCATTCTCTTTAAGAATTTCCCACAATTTGTTGTGATTCACACAGTCAAAGGCTTTAGCGTAGTCAGTGAAGCAGAAGTAGATGTTTTTCTGGAATTCTCTTACTTTTTCTGTGATCCATTGGATGTTGGCAATTTGATCTCTGGTTCTTCACCTTTTCTAAATCTATATGAAAGTTCTTGGTTCACATACTGTTGAAGGGTAGCTTGGAGGATTTTGAACATAATCGTGCTAGCATGTGAAATGAGTGCAGTTGTATAGTAATTTGAACATTCTTTGGCATTGAAATGAAAACTGACCTTTTCCAGTTCTGTGGCCACTGCTGAGTTTTCCAGATTTGCTGGCATATTGAGTGCAGTACTTTAACAGCATCATCTTTTAGGATTTGAGAGAGTTCACTTGGAATTCCATCACCTCCAATAGCTTTGTAGTAATGCTTCCTAAGGCCTACTTGACTTCACACTCCAGCATGTCTGGCTCAGGTGAGTGACCACACACCGTCATGGTTATCTGGGTTGTAAGATCTTTTTTGTATAGTTCTTCTGTGTTTTGTTGCTATCTCTTCTTAATCAATGCTGCTTCTGTTGGGTCCTTTCCATTTCTGTGCTTTATTGTGCCCATCTTTGCATGAAATGTTCCTTGGTATCTCTAATTTTCTTGAAGAAATCTCGTAGTCTTTCCCATTCTTTTGTTTTCCTCTGTTTCTTTGCATTGTTCACTTATGAAGGCTTTCTGTCTCTCCTTGATACTCTCTAGAACTCTGCATTCAGTTGGGTATATCTTTCCGTTTCTCCTTTTTCTTTTGCTTCTTTTCTTTTCTCAGCTATTTGTAAGGCCTTCTCAGAAACCACTATGCCTTCTTGCATTTTTCTTGGGGATGGTTTTGGTCACTAGGTCCTGTATAGATTCACGAACCTTTCTTGGTCCATAGTTCTTCA
This sequence comes from Bubalus kerabau, assembly GCF_029407905.1. Lineage (NCBI taxonomy): Eukaryota > Metazoa > Chordata > Mammalia > Artiodactyla > Bovidae > Bubalus > Bubalus kerabau. The sequence continues at coordinate 19,114,642 of NC_073626.1, forward strand.
GGCACTCTGTCTACCAGATCTAATCCCTTGAATCTATTCGTCACTTCCACTGTATAATCGTAAGGGATTTGATTTAGGTCATACCTGAATGGCCTAGTGGTTTTCCCTACTTCAGTTTGAGCCTTAGCTGATTATCTGAGCCATAGTCAATTCCAGGTCTTGTTTTTGCTGACTGTATAGTTTCTTCATCTTTGGCTGCAAAGAATAAATCATTCTGATTCAGTATTGACCATCTGGTGATGTCCATGTGTTGAGTCATCTCTTGTGTTGTTGGAGGAGGGTGTTTGCTATGACCAGCTCATTCTCTTGGCAAAACTGTTAGCCTTTGCCCAGCTTCATTTTGTAATCTAGGACCATCTGAATTAAATTTACCCTTTCCTGTCCATTTTAGTTCACTGATTGCTAAAATGTCATTGTTCATTTTTGCCATCCCCTGTTTGGCCGTATCCAATTTACCATGATTCATGAACCTAACATTCCAGGTTCCTATGCAATATTGTTCTTTATAGCATCAAACATTATTTACACCACCAGACAACTGGGCATCATTTCTGCTTTGTCTCAGCCTCTTCATTCTTTCTGGAGCTAAGTCTCTGCTCTTCCTCAGAGGCATATTAGACACCTACTGCCCTGGGGGGGCTCATCTTTCAATGTCATATCTTTTTGCCTTTTTATACTGTTCATAGGATTCTCACTGCATGAATACTAAAGTGGTGTGCCTTTCCCTTCTCCAGTGGACCATGTTTTGTCAGGTTCTGACTAGCAAGGACATGCCCTCCATCTGTTCCATGTAGCCTGGCACCCTGGTTGTCCCACTGCTGGTCCTCTTGAGTGTGTAAACCTTTACTGGCTGCTGGGTGTTGGTCAGCATACCGCCTGGGGACCTGGGCAAAGGCCCCTGGAGTTGCTGGGAAGGGGGTCCAGGGAAGCCTGGAGCCGATCGATGTTGGAGGGCGCCCAGGAACAGAGGGCTCCCTGGCCTCTCTGCTGCCGCTGGCCACCCTGGGGCCAATCTTCCACCCAGGAGCCACAAGGAGCCGAGGATAACTGAATATTGTATACTAATTCAGGAAGCTTTGTGGTACTAAATGTTTAACACATGTATCGAGGGCATGTTATGTGAACTCTTTTAATTAAAGTGAAAAGAGCAGCGCTGGGATTGACCATGCAGAGGAGATGGAGTTGCTGTTGGAAAACTACTACCGATTAGCTGAGGATCTTTCCAACGCAGCTCGGGAACTCAGGGCACTGATCGATGATTCACAGAGTATCATATTCATCAATCTGGACAGGTAAGAGGGTGTCATAGCAAACTATCCATATTTTTTTAATAAAGTAGTTATTGCACAGTAAGAAAGTGTTTAAGGCTGGCTTTGTTTTTCCATTTTGGAAAGAATTATCCCATTTATCCCATCATTATCATTTATAACTACTACATGGGAGTGTCTTTTAAGGTGTACGTTTAGCCCCTGTGATCTTTAATAGTGAATTTGTAGTGCTCTGTTGGTGGGCCCTTCTGATCTAAGCAGTTGTTCTCCTCCCCAGCCACCGTAATGTGATGATGAGGTTGAACCTACAGTTGACCATGGGAACCTTCTCCCTTTCACTCTTTGGGCTAATGGGAGTTGCTTTCGGAATGAATTTGGAATCTTCCCTTGAGGAGGTGAGAATGTATTATTTCAATAATCTAGGGATGGTTTTTAATGTTTTGAAGATCATTTCTTTTTCATGGATTTTATTTTGTTTTCATTATTTACTTGACTCGGTCAGTTTTTAGCTGTGGCCCTCGAAATCTTCATTTTTGCATGCTGGATCTTCCGTTGTAGTGCATGGACTCTGTAGTTGTGACTTGGAGGCTCCAGAGCGCATCAGCTCGGTAACTGAGACACACAGGCTTAGTTGCTCCAAGTCATGTGGGATCTTAGTTCCTGGACCAGGGATTGAACCTGCGTCCCCTGCATTGCACAGTGGATTCTTAACCCCTGGACTACTTTAATGGATTTTAAAAAGAAAGTTCTAACCTGTATAGTTGCTTATTGGGATAAAATATATACTGTAAATCATTTGAAATTCAAACAGTATTGTTAGACCCTGTAATGTAGAATGGCCTAGGTTTGAACAAACCAGAGCCTGTGCTGGGATTCAGGAAACTGTCACATAGGGCAGTTTAGGACTACCTTATGTTTCTTATAACAGATAACTACACATGGGAGAGATTTGACAATAGTATTATACTGTAAGGCAGTGTTAATGAGGGATTTTTTTTTTAACTTATATGTCGGGCAATGTGCCATGCAGTTGCATGCTTTGATTCAGTCATCAAAAGTCTGAAAATGAATGTATTTTCCCTGCCCTTTTTTTTTTTTTTTTTGCTGAATATTTACAATTTTTGTCAAAAACACTATGTGACTATGAATTTATACCCTCTATCAGTAATTCTCAATTTAGCCCTAAATATATGTATTACATATATATTTGCCTTGAGAAACAGGATCCATTATCCCTTATCTGACACCATTGGGGCAGATGAGCGCAGAATTCAGAATTTCTCAATTTAGAGTTTTGCATATTACTGCAGCACCTGTGCCTGATATTACTAACACTCCCCTCACAGCATCTCATAACCACATGTAACATTTCTGCAGAGAAACTCATAAACATTCACACTAAGTAGGATAAATGAAGATCGCAAATAATCATTTTTGACATTATCGTGTTCCTATAAATTAGTATGTACATGTTTAAGGTCCTAAGACATATCTGGAAAAACAGACAAACATATCAAACCCATTTTCCCTTTTCAAAAGGAACTAATGGGAAATTCATTGTGCATCAGTGAGTCACAGCTCACGGTGGGCTCAATGCGGGAGCGGGGAGGGTTCCTGAATGATGCCATTTGGCAACAAGGACAGTCTTTACTGGTCAGGGCCAGCAATTTAAATGGAAAATGAAAAGAACTTGATTTATTCATTAACTTTTATACTAGAAACACAAAGGCACCGAGTTTCCATCACTAGCATAAATTTCATCAACCAGCCAAGCAGAGCCCTGCTGGGTGGCCACACACAGAGAGAGAATCTGAGGTTTCCAGGATCGTTTAGCCCCTCAAGGTTCTCCTTCCAGCCCTATTGCCCTATTGTATCTAGTGGCTGCAGCCCCAGAGGGAACTCTGAGCACCCTCAGCCTGGACACAGAGCTCTACTCCCTGTTCTGCCCACCCCCCACCCCAGGATCTTCCCTCTGCTGCTGGGAGGGACTCATCAGAACTGACTCATATGCGTTCCTTTTTATGGCTGAGTAATATTCCATTGTGTTTATGTACCACAACTTCTTTATCCATTTATCTGTCAATGGACATCTAGGTTGCTTTCACGTTCTAGCTGTTGTAAATAGTGCTGCAATGAACATTGGGGTACATGTGTCTTGTTCAATTTTGGTTTCCTCAGGATATATGCCTAGGAGTGGGATTGCTGGGTCATATGGTAGTTTTATTCCTAGATTTTTAAGGAATCTCCATACCGTCTTCCATAGTGGCTGTATCAATTTACATTCCCCCCAACAGTGCAAGAGCGTTCCCTTTTCTCCACACCTCCAGCGTTTGTTGTTTGTAGACTTTTTGATGATGGCCATTCTGACCAGTGTGAAGTGATATCTCATTGTAGTTTTGATTTGCATTTCTCTAACAATGAGTGATGTTGAGCATCTTTTCATGTGTTTGTTAGCCATCTGTATGTCATCTGGAGAAATGTCTGTTTAGGTCTTTTTCCCACTTTTTGATTGGGTTGTTTATTTTTCTGATATTGAGTTGTATGAGTTGCTTGTATATTTTGGAAATTAATCCTTTGTCAGTTGTTTCATTTGCTATTATTTTCTCCCGTTCTGAGGGTTGTGTTTTCACCTTGCTTATAGCTTCCTTTGCTGTGCCAAAGCTTTAAAGTTTTATCAGGTCCTACTTGTTTTTGTTTTTATTTCCGTTACTCTAGAAGGTGGGTCATAGAAGATCTTGCTTTGATTTATGTCATAGAGTGTTCTGCCTATGTTTTCCTCTAAGAGTTTTATAGTTTCTGGTCTTACATTTAGGTCTTTACTCCATTTTGAGTTTATCTTTGTGTATGGTGTTAGGAAGTGTTCTAATTTCATTCTTTTCCATGTAGCTGTCCAGTTTCCCCAGCATTTTCCCCAGCACCATTTATTAAAGAGGCTATCTTTGCCTCATTGTATATTCTTGCCTCCTTTGTCAAAAATAAGGTACCCTTAGGGGCATGGGTTTATTTCTGGGCTTTCTACCTTGTTCCATTGGTCTACATTTCTGTTTTAGAAAAATATGGAATGCTTCACAAAGTTGTATGTATGTCATCCTTGCATAGGGGCCATGCTAATCTTCTCTGTATTGTTCCACTTTTAGTATATGTGGTGCTAAAGTGAACGCCTACTGTGAGATTTCTTTAGAAATGAATTTGCATTTGCGTTCAGCAGGCACACTCTGGTGCTGAATTCTGTGTCCTGATTAACAGGTGTGTGCTCTATGTCTGTTTTAAAGTGGTCCCTTTTAAAAAGTGGTCTTTAAAAGAAGCAGTTCTAATGGTCACTCTTCTGTGTAAAACTATTCGGGTGTAGGGGGGTGGTGTTGATTCTCCTTAAGATAGAAATCCAAACTCCCTGGCCGGTAGGGCTTTTCCTGGCCTGCTGTGCCCACGTCCCCATCTTGTCTGCAGCCATCTTGTCCTCACTGTCTGTTGATTCATCAGTATTCTTACACTGCTTCCACACATCTCTTCTTACCTCCCACTTTTTTTTGCCTGGTCTGGTCTGTAGTTGCTAAGTCATGTTTGACTTTTTGCAACCCTATGGATTGTAGCCCACCAGGCTCCTCTGTCCATGGAATTTCCCAGACAAGAATACTGGTGTGGATTGCCATTTCCTTCTCCAGGGGATCTTCCTGACCCAGGGATTGAACTTGCATCTTCCACGTTGGCAGGAGGATTCTTTACCACTGAGCCACCAGGGAGCCCCCCTTTTTTTTGCCTAGTTAATGTCTGTTTGTCTCCCAGGTTTCAACTGTTGTGTTATTTCCAAGGAGACTCTTCACTGACCGCACCCCCAACCCACCTGAGTAAAATTACTCTTCTAGTTATTTATGCCAAAATAATCCTACACTTCATCCTTTGCCATGATCCTCAGACTTGGAATTGCTTGTCTGCAAAAGATCATAGGTGGCTCAACTGGTAAAGAATCTGTCTGCAGTGCAGGAGACCTGGGTTTGATCCCTGGGTTGGGAAGATCCCCTGGAGAAGGGAACGGCTACCAACTTCAGTATTCTGGCCTGGAGAATTCCATGGACACTACTGAACAACTTTCACTCACACACACCTGAGAAAGGTCATAAGCTCCCTGCAGCAGTGTTTGTCACCTCCTTATAAGATGTGAAAGGAAAGTAAATGCAGTACATTGATGCATTCATCTTACAGATACGGTGTTTGGTGCCTGTTACACACTAAACACCGCTGTTAGCTGTGGGGTATAGCAGTGAATCCTGCGCTTATGGAGTCTGTTTCAGCGGGGGAGAAAGAAGAAACAGATCCATGGTAGGTTAGGTGATAAGTACCATAAAGAAAATTTTCTAAAGGAAATCAGTCCTGAATATTCATTGGAAGGACTGATGCTTTGGCCAATACTTTGGCCATCTGATGCAAAGAACTGACTCTTTGGAAAAGACCCTGATGATGGAAAAGAGTGAAGGCAGGAGAAGAAGGGGACAACAGAGGATGAGATGGTTGGATGGCATCACCGACTCAATGGACATGAGTTTGAGCAAGCTCCAGGAGATGGTGATGGACAGGGAGGCCTGGAGTGCTACAGTCCATGCGGTCGCAAAGAGTCAAACATAACTGAGTGACTGCATAAAGAAAATTAAAGCTAGGTAGAGGGAGAGAGACTGTTAGCAGGAGGAGAGACAAGGGGCATTGTAGAGACAGCATGGTTGAGGAAGGTCTTTCTGTGAAGGTGACCCTAGAGCAGAGCCTGAATGAAAAGAGAACGTGGAAAGACCTGGGAGAAAGGGTGGTCTAAGCAGAGGGAACCACACATGTGAAGACTGAGGCAAGGGTGCACTGAGCTTGTTGAAGGAGCAGCAGGAAGGCCAGAGTGGTCAGAGGAGGGGTGTCAAGTGGAAGGAAAGTGGTAGTGAGAGGTCAGAAGGACAGAAGAGGGAGAGCATGTTGATTTTGGAGCTTGGTAAGGGTTCAGGCTTATTCTAAGTGTGATAGGAATCTCTTAGAGGCTTTTAAGCCCAAATCTAGTAAAAAGTCCAGTAGTTACCAAACTATCTTGTGCAACATAAACCAGTCCTGGACATCCTCAGAAGGTCCTTCCGAAGACCTTTGCCAGTTTCCCAGCTCGTGACTGTGTAACTCTGTACAAGTTCCTGTCCTTCTCCCAAGTCATTTTGTTTATGTACATGCAGTCTTTCTGCAAGCTAACTCCATCTTATACTCATTCTAATGTTTTTTTCTAAATGCCTGTTGTTGTTAATTTTTTAAAAGAGTTCTTAGAAATTCCTTTCTGATAGTTTCTTATTTAAGATAATATCAAACTATTTCAAGAATAGTAAAAGAATTCCCATACAGCCTTTACCCAGATTCTTCAAACAGCAACATTTTATCATATTTATCATTCTGTCAGTATATATATACTTTTTCCTAAATCATTTGAGAATAAACAACAAATATGAAACTCCCGATGTCTAGATATTTCAGTATATATTTTTTAAAAACACTGACATTCTCTTACATAACCACAGCTCACTTGTGAAAATCAGAAAACAGCATTGAAACAACACTGTTTTTCTGATCTGTGGACCCGGGTCAGGTTTCACCACTTAGCACAGTAGAGCCGTTTACCTCATAGAGAATCTTAAATCGTGTGTTGCGTGTATTAATAGTCATTGTGTCTCCTTAGGTTCCTTTAATCTAGGCCAGTTTTTCAGACTTTGTCTTTCATGGCCTTGATGCTTACACAGAATGTAGGTCAGTTGTTTGGCTCTTGATCAGTCTTCGTTACTGGAATCTGGTTGTGACGCACTTTTGTCTGCGCTCTTCACATTGAATCCCATCAGGAGCCCCGTGGCGTCAGTATGTCTCACTACTGGTGATACTAACTCTGATCATTTGCTTAAGGTGGTGTCTGCTAATTTTCTGTCCTATGAAGTTACTTTCTCTGTGGAATTAAGTATATTCTAAGAACCCTGCCGTTCATCAAATTTGCACCCTCTAGTTTTTTTCTTTTTTTTAATTAAATATAGTTGATTGTGTTAATTTCTGCTGTACAGCAAAGTGATTCAGTTATACATATAATACGTTTTTTAATATTCTTTTCCATTGTGGTTTGTAATGGGATATTGAACGCAGTTTTCTGTGCTGTACAGTAGAACCTTGTTATCCATTCTGTATATAATAGTTTACATCTGCTAACTCCAAACTCCACTCCACTGTCCCCCAAGCCCCCTGGCAAGCGCAAGCCTGTTCTGTATGTCTGTTTTGTAGACAGGTTCATTTGTGTCATATTTTATTTATTATTTTTTTATTTAAATTTATTTATTTTAATTAGAGGTTAATTACTTTACAGTATTGTATTGGTTTTGCCATACATCAACATGAATCCGCCATGGGTGTACACGTGTTAGATTCCACATATCAGTGACATCATATGTCTTTTTCTTTCTGACTTAGTGTGATAATCTCTGGGTCCATCTGTGTTGCTGCAGGTGGTGTTATTTCATTCTTTTTGTGGCTGAGTAGTATCGACTGTATGTAGGCGCCACACCTGTATCCAGTCATGGGTCCATGGACACTCGGCTTGCTCTCGGGTCTTGGGGCTGTCATGAGCAGTGCTGCAGTGAACACTGGGGTGCATGTGTCTTTTTGAATCATGGTTTTCTCTGGATATATGCCACGGAGTGGGATTTCTGGATCATATGGCAGTTCTGCTTTTAGGTTTTTAAGGAACTGCCCTCCTGATTTCCATAGAGGCTGCACCAGCTTACACTCCTCCAGCAGTGTAGGAGGGTTCCCTTTTCTCCACACCCTCTCCAGCATTTGTTAATTGTACAGTTTTTAATGTGGCCATTCTGACCAGTGCAGGATGGCACCTAATTGTAGTTTTGATGTGCATTTCTTTAATAATTTGCACCCTCTAGTTTTGGTATCTGCTGTTGATCCAAAAAATGCTTCATGCCTGAATCAGATACTACAGGGATGATTATCACATGGTCATTGCTAATTCCATCATTCTTCCTACTTTTGTTCTTTGTCAGATAGAGCCCTCCTTCTCTGCCAATTATTTATTCATTTGTGTCAGTATGGACTCATGGGATCTTATTTAATCAATGAGTTACAATCTGTCACACTGCCCTCATTATTTATCTTGATATTCAAATTGTTCCTTTCATACCATCTTCTAAGTACTTTTGACATGTCCCCATCAGTTTAGGGCCTTTGGCACACCAGGATGCTGTAGGTGTCTTATTTCTAAGGAGTAGATAGGCTAGACGGTGGAGATGAAGAGCTCAAAACATAGGTACTTACGCGTGCCGTAATACTATAGGGAATACCCAAAGCAGGGCGGGCATTGAAAATCCAACTTTCAGACACATTCCCCTCCCTTAATTTCCTAGAGGTCTCACACTCTGCTCTGTGTATATTTTAATTTTAATGACACATGGAATTTTTAACTTGCTTACCTCTCAAGTTCATCATATTTTAGCAATCCCAGACTTCATTTATAGGGCATTACAGAACCAGTCTATAGGAAAGAACAGTAATCTGGGTATGCTAACTCTTATTTAAGCATAATTTTTACTTAATAAATTAGGGTCTTTTTTAGAATAACTGGAAATGTATTCATCCAGGCAGTTAACTGACATTAGCACTTGTCTTCTTGATAAATGATGTCTAATATCTAACTTCATGTTAAAAGGAAGCAGATTTCTGCATCATATATGGCTTGAATTTCCATCAGTGGTTATTGGTCATTTATGCAATGGCTATCTTGGAGGAAATTGGGCTCCCAATCATTGGAGACCAAGCCATTGTTGATAATAAATAATGGCATTTCTATAGCTGAGGTTTCTAATATGTGGGAGATTAAATTCTGTGCTTCTGTATATTCACACATGAACTTGAAAGCCCTGCACTGCAAAACATACAATTTTGAAAATGACATGGGAATTCCCTGGCAGTCCAATGGTTAGGACTCTGAGCTTCCACTGCCCAGGACCCGGTTCAAGATCTGGGCAGAGAAACTAAGATCCTACAAGCCATGTTGCATGGCCACAAAGAAAGAAATGACAGGGAAAATGTTTACTATAACTTTGAGGTTTCCAAACTTTCTTGGTTCATGATGCTTTTAGTGTTTGGGGCTTCCCTGGTGGCTCAGTGGTAAAAAAAATCTGCCTGCGGATGTTGGAGACGCAGGTTTGATCCGTGGGTTGGAAGATCCCCTGAAGAAGGAAATGGCAACCCACTCCAGTATTCTTGCCTGGGAAATCCTATGGACAGAGGAGCCTGGTGGGCTACAATTCATGGGGTTGCAAGAGAGTTGGACGTGACTGAACAGCAACAACCATTGTTTTACAGCATCCCAGGCCAAAAGTTCCTTTTATTATATTCGAGTTTCTGTCGTGTTACCTAAGAGTTTCTTTTATGAAAAACAGTTTAAGAGTAGCAGTTGTCCCCGTGTTGCACAGATGACACTTGTGTTTTCCTTGAAAATTTAAAATACTCTTGAGGTGGCTGTAAGGCCAGGATACCTCACAGTTTAGCAAGGGTGGCCATAAGCAGAAATTTCAAGTTGTATGTCCTATATATTAAAATCTGTGTGAATGTAAACAAAGACTGGAAGGAAACAGGAGTAAAAGCAGTTATATTGGTTCATTGATGATCATAAAATAACTCTCTTAAATCATGTTTTCCTTCCAGTTTATGTTTTGACTCTTGGTCTCTGAGTGCTGTTAGGGCACTTGTTCTTAGTTCCTATAGGAAAGAGCAGCACAAAGTTTGAAAATTCCTTTTAAACTCTGGGGCAGTGACAAGTTCGGGAAATTTTATCATGAAGGAACCTAGCCTTTGTGGTTGAAATTGACTGTGTTCTCTTCTAGGACCATAGAGTGTTCTGGCTGATCACAGGAATTATGTTTATGGGAAGCGGCCTCATCTGGAGGCGCTTGCTGTCATTCCTTGGACGACAGCTGGAAGCTCCCCTGCCTCCTCTGGTATGAAGGGTCAGACTCAGCGCAGTACCGCAGACGGGCTGCAGTCCCCGGCCTGAAGTCCTCCGGCCTGGGCTTAAGTTGTCACAGGCTTTGAGACACTGAGCAGGTTTTTTAATGTCTTTAAGCCTTGCCCAGCTTTCCCACTTAAGTCAGTGCCTCCTGCTTCATGTAGTTAAAAGGAGAATTAGATGTTATGTGGAAAGCAGTGGTGCAGTAAGTTAGAAGTTTATTTTGGTGGAACGCTGTGACAGGCATTGTACATTTAGACAGGTGTTAGTAATTCTGGTGCAGGTCTGTCATAATCAAAATTGAAATGTAGACAATATTTGTCGTGTTAGGAAAAGATACAGTTTATCTCTTTTTCATAGCCTTCTACTTATAGTTTATACCCCTGGAGCAAGTACTCAAGACATTGATACATGGCTGGCAGTCCTTCCCTCATTTAGTGGTTAATGTATTGTTTTTACTGGTGGTTTTTCTTTTAAACCCACACAACTAAAATTATGAATTTTTTCTGCTTTTATTTAGATGGCCTCTTTACCTAAGAAGACACTGCAGGCCGACAGAAGGCTGGAAATGAAACACAGCTTCAGGCCGGATGGACTTGGATCAAGCAGGGGTATCCTAACAAATCGTTAGGAATAACCTGATGGAAACTGAACTATTTTTTTATGGTAGTTACAGGGAAATTCTAGTATCTTTTTATTATTTTATGGAGTCAGAGACTTGAAAGAAAATCACTGACACTTAAATTATAATGTCTGATGATAAAAATATTATGGCAGTCATAGTACTAGAACTTAATTGTATTTTCGTGCTTGCTTTGTAAAAGGCCAGAATTCTATTTCCTACAAACTTAAAAGGCTGTTTTTATAGATGTAAGACATGGAGAGATTAACTTAATCCAGGATTAGATTGTGGTATTGATTTTATTTAATTTATACATGTTAACAAAACTGCAGCCTCATGCCAAATGAAGCCTGGAAACTTGCCAAACCTGTAGTTGTGAGATTAGGTAACCACAGTTCTTACTGTACGGAATCATGTTCTTGTGAATTTCCTGACTCTCAGGTGACTAAAAAGCTAGCATAATATATATTAACCTTAGAACAAACTTTAAATCAGTCTTTGACATAACTGTATTTTCTTATATTTGCACCCCACCCCCACCTTTTTTTTTTTTTTCCCCTTCTTCTATTCTTTGGCTGCATGCAGGCTCTTAGTTCCCTGACCAGGGGAACTAGTTCCCATGGGAACATAGTTTCCATGTCCCCTGCAGTGGAAGTGTGGTATTTCAACCTCTTAACTGCCAAGGAAGTCCCTGCCCCTATTTTTATATAAGGAATACAAAAAGGAAATGAGACATTAATATCAGCTTTGTATAGATTCCAATTATTCAGAATTTTACTTTCTCAACCTATGAAACTATTTTTTTTTTTGCAAGCCTTTGGAAATAGTTGAAAGTGTTTCCATTCTGTTACTGTTTTATAGCTGTTTTGATCATTCCTTGGTTTTTAGGACAGACATGTAACACCAAAAAAGGAAAATGTGTAGCAAGATTAACTAGGCTACACATTTTTCAGCTGTTTGGCTACACCCGAGAGGCTGACTGATGGGCTTCCTAAAACAAGAGGGTAGATAAATTTTAAAATTGTGTCACCTTTTTGTTTTCACAGAGTTGAGTTTAAAACAAATGGCTAATATTTTTAGGTCTCAAGCACCTATGCTACCTGATATCTTCTATGTTTTTTATATTTTCTGGAGGTTAAAAAGTTACACAGTAGAATATTACAGTTACATTTGTCTCCAAAAGCAACATACATAGACGATTCTAGAGTCTAAAGCAGCTCTTACACTACAAAATTAGTAAATCGAGTCCATTTACCAGGTGGGTAAAAATGAATTAAAATGCTTTTTCCAGTTGCTGATCTGAAAGAGACAAATGAAGTTTCCCATTTCCATGTGTGGTTAAGAAAGGACATTAGAACAGCATGAAACACGCTGGGCTTGTCTTGGAGCGTGCCTTATGGTGTGGCTATGGAATGTAAATGCCATCGTGTATCTGTTTGATTTTTAAGATAAAGTATCTTTGACAATGTTTATATTTCACAGGGCACTCTTCTTTGGTATACCTCAGAGCACTATGCTGTTTTTGATCTTCAGGTTATCACTGTAAAATAGGTAATATTAATAAATATTACTTAACTGTGATGAAAACTTGGAAGTCCAAGAGGCAAAATGTGATTTGGTTTAAGGTCAGGTACGGGATAGAATTTTGGTCTTTTCTTTCTGATGTTACTTAGCTAAGTAACATCATTTGAGGGCTTAGCTAAAATAATTTTGAGTCAGTGTCTCATCAGTAAAAGGGGAAGTAAGTGCAACTACCTCATAAGTCTGATATAGGGAAGGTACTAATGGTTTATAAAGTTCTTGAACATGGTTCAATCAAGTTAATTTCTAGATGTCTGCTGCCTCTGCTTTGGTGATAGCTCTTTAATGTAAGAAGCAGCCTGCTATCTATCAAGTAATAAAACAGCCTATGCCAAAACGAAAAAAGTTCAGTTTTAAATATTGAATTTAAATGGACAGTATATAAATTATTTGTAAATAAGGTGAATACGAAATATTCAGTTATGAGTAAGCAGGCAATCGTATCCTCTTTAACATGTACAGGGAATGATATTCTTAACATGTCATTGTAAGACCTCTAAGAAAGTGTAGCAAAAATGGGTCATTTTAAGATACTATTAATACTTGCTTTACTCTTGATAGACTGATAACCACTAAATAATCATTAAAAAGCCGTATATTTTGGTGAGTTATTCCAAGATTTGTACACAGCTTTAAGTTTTGGAAAATTAATATTAAATATTAAACTCACTTTAAATTCAGGATTTACTGTCATTACTTTAGTAATAGTTATGTAGTTGGAGCATGGAATAGGGAATTCAGAGACCTGAGTTTATTCCCAAACTCACTTCAAATCTCTCTAGCTCTGTGATACAAAGGCATAAATCAATTCCAGTCTTGAAGCCTGTAAGACAGTCTTTGCATATACAGGTAATAGACAAGAATTGCAAATATGTAAATGTGTTCTGATATCATAAAGGTAATTTTGAATTAAATTGTTGTATAAGTTCAGATTTGTGTTCCTGAGAGATTTAAACCCTATAAAGTATTAAGTATGTCAGAATCAATTCAAAAGCGTCAACCAGTCCATCCTAAAGGAGATCAATCCTGGGTATTCATTGGAAGGACTGATGCTGAAGCTGAAACTCCAATACTTTGGCCACCTGATGCAAAGAGCTGACTCATTTGAAAAGACCCTGATGCTGGGAGAGATTGAGGGCAGGAGGAGAAGGGGACAACAGAGGATGAGATGGTTGGATGGCATCATTGACTCAATGGACATGAGTTTGAGTAAACTCCAGGAGTTGGTGATGGACAGGGAGGGGACAGGGAGGCCTGGCATGGCACAGTCCACTGGGGTCACAATGAGTTGAACCCGACTGAGCAACTGACCTGAAGTCAGACCAGTGCTTAGAATTAATTTAGTGTAGAATGGAAACTTAATTCACCTGTTAAGATAATACATTAGTCTGTTGATTTTTTTTCTGTATGCCAGGTGTTTACATATTTTCCATATATGCAGTAGGATACAATTTATATAATTTCTTGATACGGGTTAGCATGGTTAAATATCCTATATGAAGATCTGCTTCTAACTTAGTAAATTTTAACCATCTCCTCTTGCTGGTTGCTGTTATGTTTAGGCATTAAGAAAAATATAACTCCTCAGGTAAAGAACAGTCATGTTTAAACATTGGCCCGATCATTTAGTAAAGCGTAACACTTTGTTTAGCAGCAGCCCGATGAAGGTACACATCCTTCTAAATGAAGAGACGCAGTACGAGAGCATGCCTTTACTGAAATGCAGCATCATCAGCTTGGTCTTCACTCAGAATAAGGGAATATGAGTAAGGCGTTTCTGGTCCCCTAAAAATAAACTTTAATAAAAACAATTCTTCAGATAGGTTGAGCAGCCGATAGTTGTTAACCGAAAAGCAAATGGTGTTTCTGTGCTTTGTGCTGTGCCGTAGGGAACCATGCAGCTAGTATACCTCTTTCAGAAAGATGAGATGGTCCTGGGAGTGAGCCAGAGGTCCTGTCTAGGTGTGAGCCTGGTTATGCTGTTCTCCTATATACACATTCACTATATCCTCACAGTTGTAATTCTACTGGTTTTTCCTTTGATTTCGAATTCAACTTAACTCTTCAGCCGAAACCCTGTGTCCTTTGACCAGTCTCTTTACTGCCCCAAGAGAAGCTAAGAGAAGGGCTCTGGTCATTTTAATTTTTTCCTGGTTTTAGTATCATTTCATTAGTGTCAGAAGAAAAGAGGTTCTACCCTGATAGAGAATCAACTAGTACAGTTTACGGATAACAGTGCCCGCAGATTTTTAGTGAAACTGAAATCCTGTGGTCCGTTCCTTTCCCCTAAACATGCCACCCTCCAGGCCTGGCAGATGAGACCTGCTCCACTGAGACCAGCCCAGGAAGTAGGGAGGCCAAGCCTGCCTCACTCCTCTTGGTCCCGCACAGTCACCTTCAGCTCAAGGCAGATCTCTCTCCTTCCTGTTCGGGTTCTGTTGGTGAGGCCTGTGGCAGCCTCGCGCTGCCTGAGGCTTCCTGAGATGACTTCAGATACGCAGAAGATCACTAGGTGCATCGGCTGTTGGAACAGTCATTTCTCCAAAAGCATCTGGGCACAGTCAGGTGATGTTTTACTCTCTATATTTGTCCTTCACTGTATGAAACACTGAAAATACAATAGTCCTCATAAGAAAGGACCACATCATTTACAACGTGATTTTGGAGTTGTGAGGTTATGCCTCACCCCCCATATTTTCTCCTCATTCTCTCATGCTTTTTTCCTGTTTACTGCGCTTTCTGTTTCACTTTGATTGGAATGGGTCACCAGTTTCAAGAGGACATTTTTAGCAAGAATTGTGCTACAGGCATCAGAAAGACACAGGTGCTCAAGTGGAAGAGGAAACGGGTTTTGCAGCAGGTCTGAGCACAGGAAGCCAGTTAGGAATTAAGTTCAGGTGCACAGGAAACAAGCTTTGCAAAGGGACATGGATAACCAGAGCGTCCACTGCTCCACGTGCTTCAGGTGCTGTCACCACTTCTGTGGCCTGTTGGCAGCCAGCCTGTGTGTGTCTCCACCCCAGGAGCCCCCACCTGTCGTAGGGCTACCAGGGCTCCCCTGGATATGCCACTTTGTCCCCCAGAACGCTCATCCGGAAGATGACTCAGCATGAGAGAGGGGGACAGGTGAGGAAAATGGAGTGAAACCTTTAATCTTGGCCGAGGCTATAGATATGAAGCACCCCAGAGAGTCGGGCTCCCAGAGAACTCCTTCCAGCAGCAATGACGACTTGATTCTGTAGGAGACACAAAACAGGATTCATTCCAACCTGTGTCGCGTTCCTGCTGTAGTCCAGGCATCATGTTATGCTCTGAGCTAGAAAAAGCAAGCTAGACATTGGCCAGACAAGGGCTTGAGCTTAAATGCCTTTTTCCCTGGGTTTAAATACCCTCTCTCAGCTCTGTAGGTTCAGAAAACCACAGCTGAGGAAGTTCTCGCCAGTTCCTTCTCAGGTACACAAGGAAAAGTGCATCTGTGTGCGTCTATTCAGCATGCTAGCTGTGTGCAGCGTAGACGGCGTATCTGGAGTAATCTGGCTGTCAGTGTGTTCACCTCTGCCCCTGCTGCTTTCAAAGTTGCCTTCAAAGCTTATACAAGTTTTTAAACATTTTTGGAAGTGGATTTTAGTTTTGAAACTACCAAGAGTATTTCTGGACCATGGCTGATAGGTGAGGTGTGGCTGATCAGACTGACTGACGGGTAGAGCAGGGTGTGACCAAACCTGTGAAGTTTTTCACTGACTTAAATTTGAAACCTCCCAATGGAATCCAGATGTGTCAGGTACTATGTATAACCCTTTGCTTGTATCTTTTTAAATACCACAGTGTCAATTAAGAGGGGAAGAAAAAAGCCCTAAACTCTTAACTTGTGGAATTGCTCATTTACTGGATACATCTGTAGTTTGGCCACAAGCTGCCTCCTGTTTTCCTGGTTAAACCATCTTCATTCCTAAAATCAAATCTTCCCCTGCTCTTGCCCTCTCTCTGCCCAGTCAGCCTACTCTGATTTCCAGATCCACTCAGGCCCCAGGGGCGCTGCAAGGCCTTCCCCGACTGCCCCAGCCGATTCCCACTGATCTCTGACTGCCGTTGGATTTGGGTCATCATAAATGGGCCTGGATGGTCTCATGGGCATGTTTCATTTTTCCACTTAGATTCTAAGCACCTGGGGGGCAGTGGCCATGTCTCAGGTTTCTTTGTTTACAACACTGTTCCACCAGGGCTGGCAGGCTGGCTGAAGGCAGCCCCACAGGAGGTTCCAGAGAACCGGTGGCAATACCACAGAAGTAAGCAGTCCACCTAATCCTAGTTGGTTACTTAATGCTCACACAGAGAAAGGAAGAGAGGAGTCTTCAAAATCGTAACTTTTACTCATGTCTTGGTAAGAGGCCACCCACTCTCATCATCCTCAGGTTGTGTCCATTTTTAAAACATAAACTTTGATTTATCTTCACACTCAAAAGAGTTCTTCAGGGCCCCCAGCCTCAGGTATGTGTTGGGAAAGTGGAGTAATTTTAATATCGACTCATGAACTGTAATTAGGGAGATGAATTTGCAGTGTTAAACAGAAAGGAATCAAATTACTTTTAGATGATCTACACGACCCCCTTCAGTTGGTATAAACAATGGTTCATTATTTGTATACAGTTCATGGGTTCTTAGTAACGTCTGATTCTTGGAAAGTGAATAAAATTTAAAATGCAAACCAAATTTATGATATTCTTATGATCATGTCTTTTGAGAAGCCCCCCATAAGCTTATAATCCATCTCTCTCTTTGTTGTGGTTAAGCTTGCCTATAAATGAGTTAAAGGGCTACTTGAACTGTTAGCCAGTAGAGGGCAGTTTCACCACAGTGCTTACAAGTCCAAGCCACGGCGCCTGCCAAGCCCTGCAGACCTGGTTCTGTACTCAAAAATCTGACGGCTTCTCTAGCCTTTCATAGCACAGTTCACACTTCCAGTTAGCATGTATTACTATATTTGTTTGCCATTTAACTTCCCACATGTTAAATAAATCTTAATTTTCCTCAAGAGCAGACACTTGGTCTCTTTCTCTCTCGTAGCCTAGCACAGATCTGTACAATGTCATGTCCTTAAATAAATGAGTGAAATCAGTGGTTTAGCTGTATGTTTTCAGATAAAATCCTTTAAATGTGTCATGGCTATTAAAATTCAAAGTGTGCATATCCTTTGACCTAGTTGTCTTCCAGAAATCTAGCCAGCAGAGATATTTGCACAATTATTCTAAAGTCATACAAAAAGAAACAAATACATAACAAATATATTGTTAGTATGTATTTGGTTCATTCCTAAAGAACCAAAATATATTGACAGTACTTAGCCATTATGGCAAGGGTTGGCAGACTTTTAACAGTGAAGGACCAGGATAATATTTTAGGCTTTGTGGGACATCAGTCAGCTGCAATTGTGGTGGAGTATCAGAGGTAACTGCAGTCCATGGGGTCGCAAAGAGTCGGACACGACTGAGCAACTGAACAAGCAGCAGCAGCAGAGGAAGAGAAAAGAATGAACGTGGCTATCTATATTCCAGTAAAGCTTGTTAGAGACACTGCAGTTTGAATTCTTATAAATATCTTGTGTCACAAAATATTCTCATTTTTTCCAATCATTTAAACATGTCAATCATTTTTAGTTTGTGGATTACACAAAAACAGGCAGCCAGCTGGAGTTGGCCAACAGGCTGTAATTTGCCAACCCCTGTTGTAGAGGATGAAATTGGAGGGGTAGTGAGGAGAACCTTTCACCAAAAAATTATGGGATTGTGTGTTTTCTTTTTTGTGAGTTTTTCAAATGAAATCTAAAATACATGCAAAATGAGAGCACTCTCAAATCCCAGCCTTAGAACAAACTCAAACACCAAAGCTGTACAGTCTTGGCACTTACCTTTTCCTTCGACCTCACAGTGATCACAGAGCTCCCAAACCTTGAGCCTGCCTGTGAAACACATGGTCTGTTAATGGCCTTTGAAAACATACCATATGATTTTATCAACTTGGGAAAGGGCATTTTTCTTCTTTGAGAAGATACTTACTTCAGGAGAAATTAGTACATATTGAGCCTGAAAGAGAGTGATAAGAAAGGGAGACTGTTAATGTTATTGCTGTTCATGGATTTTTTCTTTAACCAGTTTTAATTATACTCACTCAAATTTCTACATCTTAGAGAAGCCCTTTGTCACCAGAAATTCTGCTTACAGGAATTTAGCTCAGAAAAATAGATGTATAAATATGTTTATGTGAATATTTATCTTACTATAACAGCAAAAATTTTAAATAGACTAAGTGACTAACAGTAGTCACTTAAACGGTTTATCTACAGATAAACTGCTAGGTATCTGGTAGATATATTGTGTAAGAATATAGAAAGCATAGAAGACTTATTACATTGATAGGTAGAACAAGATAAAGTTATAAAATTGTATACAAAATCATGTACAATAGGATCATAGCCATTAATATATACACACAGACACGGTGTAACGGTTTAAGGGTGTGCTTAAGAATCAGCTCTTGGTTCAAGTCCCTGTTCTACCATTTCCTAGCAGTGTGACCTGTAACAACTTCCTTCTCTGATCTTCAGTTTCTTTATAATGAACAGAATGCCAAGTTAATAACTTTGATGTGAATTAGATTTTATATGTTTATATAAAGCGCTAGGCATAGTGCTAGGCACTTCTTCAGTCCTGTCCAATTCTTTGACTGTAGCCTGCCAGTCCATGGGATTCTCCAGGCAAGAATACTGGAGTGGGTTGCCATGCCCTCCTCCAGGGGGATCTTTCTGATCCAGGGATCAAACCCACATCTCCTGCATTGGCAGGCAAATTCTTTACCACTAGTGCCACCTGGGAAGCCCAGGCACAGAGAGTAAATGCACAATGCTGCTGCTAAGTCGCTTCAGTCGTGTCCGACTCTGTGCGACCCCATAGACGGCAGCCCACCAGGCTTCCCCGTCCCTGGGATTCTCCAGGCAAGAACACTGGAGTGGGTTGCCATTTCCTTCTCCAATGCGTGAAAGTGAAGTCGCTCAGTCGTTTCCGACTCTTAGGACCCCATGGACTGCAGCCTACCAGGCTCCTCCATCCATGGGATTTTCCAGGCAAGAGTACTGGAGTGGGGTGCCATCGTACATAAATGGTAGTAATTAAGTTCACAGAAAAAAATACTAGCAGGACACACATCAAAAGGTTACTAGACATCTCTGCAAGAGTGGAATTCTAGGTAGACTTTCATTTTCTTTGTACTGCATTTTCTAATAGTTCTACAATAAACTTTCCTTTTTCCAATTTGAAAATTAAATTTTAAGTTTAAAATAACAGCCAAGTGTTTTAGATCCAAGGAACTTAAGCAATGAAAGATGAAATAAAAAGAGCTGGAGTCTTCATGAAACTCCAGTGGCTATAGCCTGTTTTTTTGCTGTGGGCTCCTAACCAAGAACCAGTAAGACACCACATCCAGCTGAACTTCAGCCATGGGCGCAAACACTGCAGAACTGCAGGAAAGCCAGCAGCTTTCAAGCAAGTGACTGTGTTCTGACCTTAGGTATGGGTCAGGTTACCTGAGTCCAAGTAGAAACTAAGTGTTCTGGAGTGGACATAATTTACCAAAGCATCAGCAAGTAGCTGTCCTTTCCCAGTTTGCTGTGGCAGTGTGTACAACACTTACCTTTTCTTCTGGACACGGAGTTACCCATGATTTGCATTTGCCTGTGACGTCACCCACGGCGATCTGTTTGCCATTAAACACATAAACACGGCCATCCTCTTCCCCCATCAGTCCCGCAGTTGCGTCTGTGATCCTCAGCGGGGCTGCTATGATGATTTCATCTGTGAACAATGAAAACCAGCAGAAGGAAGTGTCTTATTCCTTGCTGTCATCCTTTCCATTGTTCCACTGCTGGATCCTCACCCAGCCTCCCACTAATAATAATGCATCCTTCACTGGTCTACCCTGATTTCTTTCCAACGCAGTCAGAGGCTTTTGCGTTCTGTTTCATCATTCATTCATGTGGGTGGCTCTCATGTCACCATGTTCAAGAAGTACAACTCACTCTTGTACATCCGGCTCTGGTCTTGATTCATTATGAGGCTAGAACAGGGGTGATCCTATGAGGGGGACCCATCTTCTTGGCCAGAGTCACCGTTCCTTTCCTACCTGAGCCATCATTATCCAAGTCACTCAAGTGCAGAACGCCACCAAATCGGGAGAAGCGGCGGTTTCCACTGAAGGTGCTGAGCAGAGAAGGCTGCGAGTCAGGTGTCAGTTCATACATCCGAGCGCTCCCACCTTGGTGCAGGGTCACGGTCAGGAATGACACCTTAGACACGACATCTGAAATAAACCACGAAACAGTAGCTGCCACCGTCACAAGAACGAAGCGAGGACACAGACTTGCAGTGACAGGGGAAACTCGGTCAGATTTGTGAATGCCAAGACTTTACATATGATCATTGCAAAAGGTGTGGAAAACACCCAAAAAGAGTATAAAGAAGAAAATGTATATAATGCATATATTTGTTTCTGGAGAGTGATATATATGTACATATACACACATACACATTTTAACGGGGTTTTTTGCAGATTACAAAATTCCTTTTACAAAGCTTTGGTTTTGTAATTAATACTAAGATAAATGATATTTATGAATTCCTATGATCCTTCCCCCTTTATTAAAATAAAATTTAATTTTCTGAGAACAGATTTTTTAGAAGGGACCCATCTAGCATTGGATTTGGGGAATGAATATTATTTTTAAGGCTCTTGCCATTTTGCCAAACCTCTTACTAGAGAAAGTACATCAGTCTACATTTCACCAGCAGTGTGTGAGTTCCCAGTCTCACCTCCACCTTGCCATTGAGTATTCTTTTTCATACCATAAATACTTGGTAGCTTTTAATGAGTACCGTAAAAGCTCCACTGAATATTTAAACGGCTGTGTGTCATGGCCACAGTCGGACCCAGAGATCCTGCCAAGCCAGAGGCTGTGGGGAGAGAGTGAGGAGGATAGGCCTAACTCTAATTATTCGTTTACTCGAACTCGCCCTGCAAGTGGGTCAGATTTTTCACATTTCACTCAATCTGTCCATAGAGCTGTGATTCCCCAACTCTACACTGAAACATTTCAGTGAACTCATGGGTATACTGCAATTGTCTTTAATTTTTGCTGGTGAGACAGTGACATCTGTCTGATGCCACATGACCCACCTGCTGGGGGAGGTCCCAGTTTCAACACTAGATCCCTACAGTCCTTTCAATGATGTCATATCTTTGCAAAATTGGAGTTTTATCATAACGGGTTGTTATGATAAAATGCAGGCACCACTGGAAAAGCAGTGCAGGTCAAAATAAGGATGATCTGAGTCCAGGGTTTGGGAAGTGGCACAGGGCCCCAGAGGAGCTGTTAGGACAGAAACACACAGCAGGCAACCTGTTCAGTCGCTCGGGGCCCCGTGCTGAGAGGCCCTGTGCGTGGCTTTAGGCTTGTTCAGTTCAGTTCAGTCGCTCGGTCGTGTCCGACTCTTTGCGACCCCATGACTGACCTGCAATTCTGGATAATTTACCAGGTTTTTATTTTCCCTGGGCCCCTCAAATTACATGGGCAAAATACAAGTAAAAAGAGGAACGTCTGAACAAGGTTGGTGGGTCATATCTATGTTGGTAACATGCTTGTGACACTGGCTATGGTCTGCAAGATGCCACTGGGGAAGCCGGATAAAATGTGACGTGACTATCATTCCTTACAGCTGCAGGCGAATTTACATACCTATCTCAACAAGCATCATTTATACATCACATATATCATGATATATATAATTAACCTTTCTGTTTTACATTTTACACAGTATTTTATAATAGAGAAAATGACTAAGGCAGTAAAGGGGCCAAGACTAAGAAAATTTGGGATGCTCTAATTCATAGCACTCTGACACCAACGTGGTGAGACAGAATTAGTGATGTGTGTTGCAGGAGTTTAACTAGACTCTGTAACCAAAAAAAACAAAAAACTATTGCAGAGTTAGGACACAGCTTTATAACAAGTTGCTGACTTAACTCGTGCATTGAAAAATTTAACCATTCCTTTGCCCAATTCACTTCTGCTTATTATTCAAATACATTGTATGAAACAAAAATATTTCTGAAAAATAATTTGACAGTATGTATTAAGAGCCTTAAGACTG
Organism: Bubalus kerabau; assembly: GCF_029407905.1. NCBI lineage: Eukaryota > Metazoa > Chordata > Mammalia > Artiodactyla > Bovidae > Bubalus > Bubalus kerabau. Next base: position 19,137,316 of record NC_073626.1, read on the forward strand.
GGCCATCTGACAGTAAATGTTGGCATGTACATATGCAAAAAAAAAGTGATACAGGTATCAAAAATCATGTTTTAGACTACTTAATATGAGAACATGCTCAAGATATAATATTAGGTGTGAAAATATATTTCCTTATATTTTCACAAATTTCTACAATAAGCATAATCCACTTTTATACTCTTGGAGAGAATCATTTTTTGCTTGTTTGTTTTGTTTTTAACTTTCCCATAAAGTAAACAAAATACTGTTTTATTAACGTAAACTCTCAGAGTGGACCTGTTCCCAGTGAACTGGTTTATAAAATTTGCTGTGTCTCCAAGCTCAGTGGGACAGGAGTTTTAAAAACACACCAAGTTACTTTCATGTGTGATTTTCAACAGATCTCTGAATGTGGATACTGTAAGCTGTATTTTGCATTCAGGGAGTTTAAAAGCAACTTCCCCCAAGGTAACCCAGGTTGCTATTAATGAGAAAAACAAATATTCAAACTCAGGTCTATCTGCCTCCAGAGCTCATAACTTTCCCTCAATATGACATGGTCAAGGAGTGACACAGCTATTCATGAAAAAGTGAAGTTTCATGGCGGGTGACCTACCTTGAGTTGGGGCCCCCACCAGCAGCACTTGGGTCCGGGTCCCGTTCACCATCACATGGCCACTAGACAGGGAGGTACCCAGTTTCCCCATTGCCTGTGAAATGCAGTAAGTCACTACAGTACAGCTGAGAAACTTTCTCTGTGGTGTCCACTTCCCTGGGGAGGGAGGGGGCCACCATACCTTGTCTCCGGAAATGGTAAACCAGCTTTGACAGATTGGCGGGAAATAGCCGTACACCCGTCCAGGGCTCTGTTTCTCATCACGAGTGCGGAATAAGTGGCCCTGACTGGAAGCAAGCACACTGGGCTTAGGTGCTGGGACACAGGATACCGCCCTGGGCAGGAGCTCAGGTCCAAGGAAAGATGACCCACATCTTCCCCACTCACGGCGCCCCCTCCACCCCATGCTACTGGTCCTTGTCATCGGTGTAGGGGAGCTTTCAGAATGAACCCCAATATCAAGGCTCTCCAGGTTAAGAGGTTCACATTCTACTTTCCAACTGACAAAATGGGGGGGTACCTCCTGTTATGGGCTGGATTGTGTTCCCCAAAATTCGTATGTTCAAATCCTAACCGCCAGTACCTCAGAATGTGATAGCATTTGGAGACAGGGTCTTTAAAGAGGTAATTAATTATGCTGAAATGAGGTCATCGTGGTGGGGCCCAGATCCAATATGACTAATGTCCTCATAAGAAGAGGGAGAGACACCAGAGATCAATGCACAGAAAAGAGGCTGCATGAGACGCAGGGAGAAGGTTGTAAGTGACAGAGAGGCACCCTGGAAGATAGCAACCCCCTGACACCTTGATCTCAGATCTCTAATCTCCGAAACTGTGAGATCATCGATTCCTGCTGCTTAAGCCATCCAGACAACCCTAGCAAAATAACAGAGCTCTCTTGCTCAAACTTCTAAAAAGGAACATTTGCAACTTGACCCAGTCTTTGCTTTTCCTTGAAGGGTAGGACTTTCAGAGCCACTTCCTGTGAACCCCACATTCAGTGGGCTCCCCAGGCTTCAGGCACCCAGCCCTTGTGTCACTGGTCCCTGCACCCCACATCAGGTCTCACCTACTGGTGTTCTTCCAGGTCGGGCTTCCAGCCAGGAGCAAAGTCCTGTTGTTGACATTGACACCGTGAAGGGAGTACCCCAACCAAGCAAAGTCCTCCTCGCCTCTCACCATCCAGTTGGCAGCCTCCACATTCAGCTTTTCTGCACAAGACAAGCAGTGCCTTCTACTTTACGTGGAAAGACTACAGGAATGGGAAGAGTGGCCCTTTGTGTAGGATAATGAGAAATGGGTTCATTGAGCTGTTTTTGCCACAACTCTTATGTGCCCCCCACACCTGTCCCCAGTGCCCCAGCATCAGAAATGGAACTCACACTTCATACGAAAAATACATTTCTAGAGCTAGCCTCTGTGAAGTGGAGGGTGCTGTTTAAAAAGAGGACCTGTTGGGAATTTTTTTGGCAGTCCAGTGGTTAGCATGCTGTGTTCTCACCGCCGAGGATCTGGGTTCAATCCCTGGCTAAGGATTCCACAAACTGTGTGCACCCCACCCCCCAAAAAAAGGCCTGTTGGACAGCTGGAGCATCACTGGGATGCTTGAGTGATGCTTCTGAAGAATGCTTTTCATTCTTTCATTGAGAAACTATGAGGGTAACTATTGCCCCTCCCCCACTGCTTTGGATCCAGGTTGACACACTGGACTCTGTCCACATCACTTGCTGAAACATCTGGAAGAGTAAGAATGTTAGAGAATTCAGGTGAAACCACACACAACAAGGAAAATAGGACCGAAATCCCTATGCAAGAGAAGGCACCACAGACCAGAGCAGTGGGGGTCTCCGCCCACCCCACCCCCACCCCAGCAAGCACTACCTCGGTTGCTGTAACTGGAGGCAGAGTAAAATGCAGCCACAATTCCCTTCTGTTTCCCTCCACCTGGAGCAAAAGGGGAGCCAATCACCAGGTCCGGTTCACTATCTCCATTCACATCTGCCGCCAGGAGGGTCCAGCCCAAGTTACAGTAGGTATCCTGAAGAGAAAAACGGGAACCCAACCACCTTTAATTCAGCCTTGAGGCAATTAGGATGTGGTGAGCTCTTGTTTTCTGTACCTGGTGAAGGTGGTCAACATACCTGGCAAGAGATGGTGACGTTGGGGGAAGAAGATAGTTGTCCTTGTTTGGAACCAAAGTAGACATACACTGCACCCTAGACAAGGACAAACCACAGCGCGATCGTGAGACCTGGGAATCTTAAATAAGAGCAAGACAAAGATGACTGATGATGAAATAAATCACCGTCAGAGCCCTGTAGGGTCAAGGAGCTCAGTTACTGACTGAAGTCAGTGTCCAGTCCATTACATCAGCCTCTTCCATCAGATTATTAAGAGACAGTCCCCAAAGCAGAAATCGTCATTTTCATCATGGTCTCCCCCACATCTTGCTCTGGGTCTGCCATCCATAATTGTTCACCATATTTGCAGAATGAGCTACTCAACTGCCCATGACTCTATCAAAGCCCAGCTCAGTTTCTGGCTCTTCCACGAAGCCCCACCACCACCACAACCTAGCCCATTACTTCTCTCAACACCAGTACATCTTGTCAGTACCACTCACTTGCCTTGGGACACAGGCCGTGCTGTTACTGTGTGATGAACCTGTTCCCATCTTACAACTTGCCTCTCTCCATCCCTCCTCCTTCTAGAATCATTTCCTTTCCACGGTGAGCTGAGGACTGAGTACACAGTGATGGATAAGACCAATCTCTACCCTCCCCAAAAGCTGGCCAAGGGGCAACTGTGGCACTGAAGTGTGAGGAGCTACAAAGGGGCAGCGAGCACAGGACGACAGAGTCCCCCGAAGCAAGGCTTAGATCACACTTCCTCCAAGAAGTGACGCGTTACCCGCTACAGGGAAAAAAAAAAAATGGAAAAGGGGTTTTCCAGGTAGAAGGAACTAGATGAGCATGAGTCCTAATATGAGGGCGCCCGATGGGTCTGGATGACAAATTGTTCCCATGACTCAAGAGTTGACAAGAGAGGGGAAGAGGTGGACCCAGTGGAAGAGGGTGATGAAGGGCCTTTGACTCCACAGCCACTCACGATGCTCGGCTACGGTGTGGACTAGGGGGAGGAGAGCCCTGTGGGCCAGGACCCAGGATCTCTGCTCTCAGGGAGAAAAAGAGGGAATGTGCTGGATTCCATGCCTGAGAGGAAGGATCCAGGGACTCACCTCCCTGCCCCATGACAGGAAGCTGTGGATTAGCTGGAATTTCTGCCTCCCTTCACCATCTCTCAGCATCCCCGGGGGAGGAATGGAGGGAAGGAGAATGCAGGACCTGGTGGAATTGGGAAATCCCACCTGTGAAGCCAAACTGAGGCCAGGGAGGGAGGAACAGGATCTGCCAGGTAACCTGAGGTCACAACAAGGGCCTGAATGGAGGGCCGGGATCATCTCCCCACAAACACTGCCTGGCACCCCTTCTGCCTGCTTCTCTCCGGAGGCTCCATGGGCACCAGCCTCCACTCCCACTATTCCCCCCTCCCCACCAGCCTCCTTACTGTGTATGTGAGCTTCTCGGAGCCCACCGAGGGGGCTCCCACCGCCAGGTCAGGCACGCCATCCACGTTAAAGTCCAGCACAGCCACAGCCGAGCCAAATCGACCTGAGGGCTGAAGAGACACCAGTTACTCCCCTTGGGCCGAGCCACAACCTTCTGAAGAGCACACCTCACTCCCTGGGGACCCCATCAAGCACCCAGGACCGAGAACAAGACTGTAGCCTGCTCATAACACATCCATGACCCTCTAGATGGCTATCTCACCCTAAAGATGTTTCTGGCACATCTGTCTGCCTCAAGGAGAAGAAAAGGTGCCGGAGAGAAGAATGTAGGTCCAAAAGAGACACAAATGTAAAGAACAGACTGTTGGACTCTGTGGGAGAAGGCGAGGGTAGGATGATTTGAGAGAATAGCATTGAAACATGTATATTAACATATGTGAAATAGATCGCCAGTCCAGGTTCAATGCATGAGGCAGGGTGCTCAGGGCTGGTGCACTGGGATGACCCTGAGAGATGATGGGGAACACATATACACCCATGGCTGATTCATGTGAACATATGGCAAAACCACCACAATATTATAAAGTAATTAGCCTCCAATTAAAATTTTAAAAAAAAGAGCATAGGTCCTTAAAAGTTCTAGGTTTTCAGAAAATGGTCTTGTGTATACTTATTAAGGACTAGACTCCTCTTGGAAAGTACCCAAGATGATAATCACTTAACAGCAACTAATGTCTGTCTAATACTCAAGATGTTCTAGAGCTGTACTAACCAGTGCAGTATTCACTAGATAAATGTGGCTGTAACATTTAAATTACTTAAGTCAATTTTTCAGTTTCACCGGCCACATTCAAATGTTCAGAAATCAAAACACTTAGTAGCTCCTATACTGAACAGCACAGCTTTAAAGCATCTCCATCATTACCAAAGGGTCTATTGATTCTGCTGTAGACATTGTTCAATCATTTTACATGGAATATTAGCCCCTAATTTCATGTTTTACAGATGGAAAACTCAGCCCATTCAGGTACCATTTTCTTCCAAGGTGGGTTTTCTAGATCTTCTATCTCCTGCTGTCTGGTATCAGCCTAGACCTAAAGGTAACTCATGAGGTTCTCCTATCCTTTCACAACTTATCTAGCAATGAAGAGTCTTGCACAAATGATGCTTGCTACATCACACACACACACACACCCCAGATCCCACATCTCTTATTTGTTGGTTAATCTCTCTCTTATTTGTTGGTTAATCTCAGATGTGCAATGGCATCTGAGAACACAGCCCCTTTCTACCGGGTAGGGGAAGGTGGGGTGGGTACTTGATAAACGAGAAAGGATTGCCTGGAGACAGAAGCAAGCTGGGGCAGGTTGGGGACCCATAAGTAGGGGCCCCTGCCAGCTGAAAACAGGTTCATTTCATCAACACCAGCTCTACTAGCAAGCCCTCCTGCAGGGTAACTCATTTCAAGAAAAAGCATAGCATTCTAAAATAGGTAGATGCTTGATGGAATTCCAGCTGAGCTATTTCAAGTTCTAAAGGACGATGCTATTAAAGTGCTGCACTCAACATGCCAGTAAATTTGGAAAACTCAGTGCAGGCCACAGGACTGGAAAAGGTCAGTTTTCATTCCAATCCCAAAGAAAGGCAATGCCAAAGAATGTTCAAAATACCACACAATTGCACTTATCTCACACACTAGCAAAGTAATGCTCAAATTCTCCAAGTGAGGCTTCAATAGTACATGAACCGTGAACTTCTAGATGTTCAATCTGGGTTTAGCAAAGGCAGAGGAACAAGAGATCAAATTGCCAACATCCACTGGATCATAGAAAAAGCAAGACAGTTCCAGAAAAACATTTACTTCTGCTTTATTGACTATGCCAAAGCCTTTGACTGTGTGGATCACAACAAATCGGAAAATTCTTAAAGAGATGGAAATACCAGACCACCTTACTTGCCTCCTGAGAAATCTGTATGCAAGTCAAACAGCAACAGTTAGAACTCGACATGGAACAATGGACAGGTTCCAAATTGGGAAAGGAGGACATCAAGGCTGTATATTGTCACCCTGATTATTTAACTTATATGCAGAGTACATCATGCGAAATGCTGGGCTGGATGAAGCACAATCTGGAATCAAGACTGCCAGGAGAAATATCAATAACCTCAGATATGCAGATGACACCACCCTTATGGCAGAAAGCGAAGAACTGAAGAGCCTCTTGATGAAAGTGAAAGAGAAGAGCGAAAAAGTTGGCTTAAAACTCAACATTCAAAAAATGAAGATCATGGCATCTGGTCCCATCACTTCCTGGCAAATAGATGGGGGAAAAGAATGGAAACAATGACAGACTTTATTTTCTTGGGCTCCAAAATTACTGCAGATGGTGACTGCAGCCATGAAATTAAAAGACTCTTGCTCCTTGGAAGAAAAGCTATGACCAACCTAGACAGCATATTAAAAAGCAGAGACATTACTTTGCTGGCAAAGGTCCATTTAGTCAAAGCTATCGTTTTTCCAGTAGTCATGTATGGATGTGAGAGCTGGACCATAATGAAAACTGAGCACCGAAAACTGATGCTTTTGAAGTGTGGTGTTGTGGAAGATGCTTGAGAGTCCCTTGAACTGCAAGGTGATCAAACCAGTCAATCCTAAAGGAAATCAGTCCTGAATATTCATTGGAAGGACTGATGCTGAAATTGAAACTCCAATACTTTGGCCACCTGATGCAAAAAACATTTCTCATTGGGGAAGGCCCTGATGCTGGGAAAGATTGAAGGCAGGAGGAGAAGGGGACAACAGAGGATGAGATTGGTTGGATGGCATCACCAACTCAATGGTCATGAGTTGGAGCAAGCTCCAGGAGTTGGTGATGGACAGGGAGGCCTGGTGTGCTGTAGTCCATTGGGTCGCAAAGAGTCAGATACAAGTGTGCAACTGAACTGAATTTGAGATATCTATCCTAATCTTCCATTTTATAGATAAGGACTAGAAAGGTTAACTGCAGACCAAGAATGATGGCTACAAGATTCCCATCTTGTAATTCCTATCTTGCATGCCGTATGTGGCATCTTCCCCATTACTTAAGGACACTGGGAGACAAAGGCATGGAGTTACCTCCTTCCTCACTCCAAGGATCTTGGATGGAGTTTCCCATCCCCAGGAAGCAGCTGCCTCTCTTACTCCTGGTCTACAGGAGCCCAAAGGATTATACTTTACACCACAGTCTGACAGGGGAATGGCTTGGTGAAGAAGAAAGAAGTAACAGGAATGGGTTAATTTATTTTGGAACTTTTTCATGTGGTGTCAGAAGGGCCCAGAAAATGCTGTCCCTGTCCCTCTGGGACTGTGTGATCACGTACTCTGCCATCAACTTAGTAACACCTCTTGGACTCAGGGGCTCCTTCCATCAGAGCTTAAAGTGAAAGTGAAGTTGCTCAGTCCTGTCCAACTCTTTGCAACCCCAGACTGTAGCCTGCCAGGCTCTTCCATGCATGGGATTTTCCAGGCAAGAACACTGGAGTGGGTCACTGTTTCCTTCTCCAGGGGATCTTCTCAACCCAGGGATCGAACCTGGGTCTCCTACACTACAGGCAGATTCTTTACCATCTGAGCCACCAGGGAATACCTATCAGAGCTTAAACTAGATTATAAACCACTGGACTTTTCATTATTTAATGTATGTTCAGAAGCACCATCCTATTTTTTCACACCATTAACTCCACAATGAAAGGTTTAGTGGGGTGTCTGGGACAAGTAAAAGTCTGACCCCAACTCCCCTGATGCTTGATATTTGGAGTCTGCAGTGCCACCAAAGACCCCACACTCATCTGTGGTGGGTCACAGGGCTCAATCAGCCCCTCCTTACTTATCCCTCAGGTAAGGACGAATACCAATCATGTCCAGGAGGAAAACCCTCCAGGTCTCTAGTGATTCCAAGAGGAACTCATGCTGCCTCCATGTGGAACATCTGTACAGTCACTGTGGGATTTTTCTGGTAACGAATAACCACTTAAAACAAAGGAATAAAATCTGGCCAAAATCTAGAGTTTAGTTAATAGTAATTTACCAGTGTTGGTCTCTTAATTTGGACAAGAATGCCATAATTATGTAAGATGTTAACACAGGGGAAACTGGGTCAAGGGTACATGGGAACTCTCTGGACTGTCTTTACAATTCACTGTCTTTTCTGTGAATTTAAAATTCTTCCAAGAGGACCTCCCTGGTGGTCCAGTGGTTAAGAATCCACCTGCCAATACAGGAGACATGGGTTCGATTTCTGCTCCAAGAAGATTCCACATGCTGTGAAGCAACTGAGCCCACATGCTACAACTGCTGCAGCTCGTGCCCCCTAGAGCCCGTCTCTCCAACAAGAGATGATGCATGTGTCTGACTCTTTGCAATCGCATGGATTATAGCCCATAAGACTCCTCTGTCTATGGAATTTTCCAGGTAAGAATACTGGAGTGGGTTGCCATTTCTTCCTTCAGGGGATCTTCCCAACCCAAGGATTGAACCCACATCTCCTGCAATGGCAGGCAGATTCTTTACCACTGAGCCACCTGGGAAGCCCCACAATGAGAAGTCCACACGCCTCAACTAGAGAGTAGACGCCTCTCACTGCAACTAGAGGAAGCCCATCCACAGCAATGAAGCTCCAGCACAGCCAAAAATAAATGTTTTTAAATTTTTTAAATAAAACTCTTACAAGATAAAAAATCATTTATATTAAAAAAAAACACCCCAACAAAACAAAACAAGGTTTTGTATTGTCATATTATCAAGACATCACATCCTGATTGGTTATTCAAAGGCACTCGATAGTATGGGTGTTTCGGAAGGTGTCGGACAAACCACTAAAAGATAAAGAGACAATGAGATCAATGAAGTGAACATGCTTTTCAAAATAAAAGTCACTACACAGATGCAGGCCCCTGGCTGTTTGTTACTATCATTGTTCTCACCATTGGACATTTATCCTGTACAGTGTGCCGGGAAAGGCTGGCAGTGGCTTATCAACTTTGAAAGGGAAAATGTGAGATGCGGCCTCACCTGGAAACCCTCCAGGATCCCGTGGGCCTCCTTGTCCAGGTCCAGGTCGACAGGGGGCAAGCCCAGGTCATTGCCATAGATGAGGTACACGCGCCCCACGTGAATGTGGCCTGGATGGCTATAGCCAGGGGCGCCCACCACCAGGTCACCGTATCCATCCTGGTTGAGATCAGCCGAAGTCATCGCCCTGTAAGAAGAGAGAACCCACTGCAGTGCTACTGAGAGCTCTGGGCAGAACTATCTCCTGTTCCTTTCTAGATTTTAGAATTTAACTTCCTCTCATTGGTTTTTCCATCCAAAAATATTCAGAGGTTATATTCACCTCTGAGGTTATATTGTTTGTGGGATTCAGTCTTGTTCTCCAGAGGAAAAAACAAAGACGAAATTGGACAAATCAAGGCCTCGGAGCATTTCTGGACCATAGAACCTGAACACACAAAAAACACCCTCACAAAGCTTCTTGTTCTACATGCAAAACCCAGAGCAGACAAAGCACAATTCCAGGCTCCACGTGAGAACAGAGAGGAAATTCACCTTGAGCCAGTGACACAGATCGTTTTACAATTGGCTCGATGCATCATCTCAGTTTGTCACCTGATCAAAGACAAGCTTGTGGTAAGTAGACCATTTTATTTCTACCATAGCTACACAGAGTGCCTTATATTGGAAAAAATTAAAGAGCCTTAGTGGATGTTTCTAAATAAGAGTCTATGACCTGCTGGTTAAAGAGAGGGACAAACTGAGTCAATTGTTCAAATGTCTCATTTGGGGCTGGAATGACCAAGTCATGTATTTATTTTGGCTCTGATGGCCACATAAAGAATAAATAGCAGGGACTGCTCTGGTGGTTCAGTGTTTAGGAATCCACCTGCCAATGCAGGGGACATGAGTTCGATCCCTGGTCCCAGAAGATTCCATATGCCACAGGGCGACTAAGCCAGTGCACCACAGCTACTAAGCCTGCGTGCTGCAACCACTGAAGCTCCCGTGCCTAGAGCCCCTGCTCTGCAACAAGAGAAGCCAGCGTAATGAGAAGCCTGCACACCACAACAAAGAGCAGCCCCCACTTGCCGCAACTAGAGAAAGCCTATGAAGACCGAGTGCAGCCAAAAGTAATTTTTTAAAAAACAAGAAACAGCAGAACAGAGGAAAAAGAGAAGAGCAGTTTCTAACGGGTGTGATGCCTGGTGGATGGGGTCAGACACACACCATGGAGACACTGCTGGTCTGTATTCTCAAGGTGGGACCCTGGCCAGTAATGGCCCCCGAGAAGGAGCTCTGTGCTGCACCCCTGTCCATGTGGCAAAGAGCCCAGCAGAAGGCCCTCATTTGGATTTTCAGGAAGGCGGCCAAGAAGAACCATTCATTATTCACAAATGAACAGCCAGTTAAGACAGCACTCAACCCCCATTCCTTGTGCTGGAGCTGAATACATGAGCAGCCTGAAGAGGAAGGGCTATTGGTTTATTGTTCCAAGGAAATTGCAATGTTATTTGTATTTTAAAAGTGTGATTTTTAAAAAGACATTTTATAAAAACCTCCAAAAAAAACAGTCACTTTTACATCCTTGGGCTGTTTGGTTGTGAAACACAGTCACCTAAAACAAAGCTCCCTTATCAAGTTTATGATTAATCTCTCTATCCAAACCTTTATTCCCTTTCTTGTGCCCTCTGACCTCAATCCTGTGCTAACTGAACACTAATCAACCGGAGTAAGATGACTAAAGCTACTATTGTCCATAACACTGTAAATGTACTGTAACTGATGTTGTAGATGTCATCATTAACATACAAACACAGCTTGTTTCTTCAGGGCAGGATAAGCTAATAGATCCCCAGACCATGGACCACCTGGCCAGAGAATTGCAAACCAGAAACATCCTAACCCCTGAAATTATGATTAAGAAATGTCACAGGATGTTCATCCCAGCTTCCTTGGTCTTCCCCTTTAAAACACTCTAACTCAGAGACCGAATTGGCGTGGACCTGAGGCTTATCCCCATCACCCTTGCTTGGTGCCCTGCGATAAACACTGTGCTTTCCTTCACCACCACCTGCTGTCCACTGACTTTGCTGTGCAGCAGGTGATGGAAACCTGAGTTGAGTTTGGTAACAGTTGTTCTTTAAAAATCAGAGGAATCCCTAAAATTCTCTTTATTATTGTGGTGTCCCAGGCTTTTGCCTTATGAAGTTATAATAGTCCTGTCAGTATAATAGCCACCTACTTTTATCCTTCTAATGTCATTAGATGCCAAAAAATGTGTAATAATCTATCTGCAAAAAACACTGAAGTTTAAAAAATATTCTATAAAGTAATAGTTTATTGCTGTGGTTATTTAATAAAGTCAAACTTCCTTATATTTAAACATATTTTTTGGTCAGAATGGCAATCATCAAAAAGTCTAAAAATAATAAATGCTGGAGAGGGTGTGGAGAAAAGGGAACCCTCTTACACTGTTGATGGGAATGTAAATTGATACAGCCATTATGGAAGACAGTGTGGAGATTCCTTAAAAAACTAGGAATAAAACCACCATATGACCCAGTAATCCCACTCCTAGGCATATACCCTGAGGAAACCAGAACTGAAAAAACATGTACCCCAATGTTCATTGCAGCACTATGTAATAGCTAGAACATGGAAGCAACCTAGATGTCCGTAGACAGATGAATGGATAAAGAAGTTGTGGTACATATGCACAATGGAATATTATTAAGCCATAAAAAGGAATGCATTTGAGTCAGTTCTAATGAAGTGGATGAACCTATTATACATTAGATAGAATGAACCTATTATACAGAGTAAAGTAAGTCAAAAAGAGAAAGATAAATATCGTATACTAACACATATATACAGACTCTAGAAAGATGGTGCTGAAGAATTTATTTGCAGGGCAGCAATGGAGAAACAGACATAGAAAACAGACCTATGGACATGGGGAGGGGGGAGGAAAGGGTGAGATATATGGAGAGAGTAACATGGAAACTTACATTACCATATATAAAATAGATAGCCAATGGGAATTTGCTCTATGTCTCAGGGAACTCAAACAAGCGCTCTGTATCAACCTAGAGAGGTGGGATAGGGAGGGAGGTGGGAAGGAGGTTCAAGAAGGAGGGGACATATGTATACCTAAGGCTGATTCATATTGAGGTTTGACAGAAAACAAAAAAATTCTGTAAAGCAATTATCCTCAATTGAAAAATAAATAATTTTTTAAAAAAAAATCAAGGGTTAACAAAAAAACATATTTTTGACCAATTTTAAGGAGATAGTTTTATCTTTACCATAAATTAAGCAATAAATTCATGTTTTTGTTGATGAATTGATTTGAAAATGAAGTGTTAACAGGCACCATGTTAAACATTTGTGAATGACTGCTTGAAATTAATACTGATGAAAATATTCAGGAATTAGATACACTCATACCTACCAACCAAGCCTTGTGTAGGGAGATGACAAGTAGTAAGATGCTGAGGGGCTAGAAACATGTGTCAGTGGCTGAGAGCTGCCAATAAACATTTCACGTATGCTCCTCTCCAAAGACTTGTACATGAAGGATAAGGAATCCTGAAATTAAATGATTACAGACAGAAAAAGACACGGCATAATCAACAAAGCTGCTGCTTCATGTCAAAGGCATTCGACTTTAAGAAATAAGTTTGAGGTTTTTTTAACATCTATTTATTTACTTGGCTGCACTGGGTCCCAGTTGGGGCACGCAGGATCTTCAATCTTCATTGCAGCACGTGGGTCTTTTAGCTGTATCATCTGAACTCTTAGTTGTGGTATGTGGGACCCAGCCCCCTGACTAGGGATCAAACCCAGGCCCCTGGGAGCACAGAGTCCCAGCCACTGGACCAGCAGGGAAGTCCTAAGAAACAAGTTTTCACAAGTGCTGAAAAATAACTTATTGACTCCTATCAACATGTAAGGAGACTTAAGACTGGAAATTAGGAGAGTGAAATCACACCCGCAATATATGCTCAGGGATGGGAGTTATAGCCTAAAGGTCAGTTCCATCTCGAGAAGAAAGAGTCAGTTGAGATTAACCTGAACCAACCAAGTTAGGATAGTCTATTAATGTGCAGGATGTAACCAAACAAAATAATTGTTAAAAAATTAAAATTTTTAGAAGGTAAGTCCACTCAAATCTAGAACTATAAATATATTTGTGTATATATATATCCGCCTTTTCTCCCCACAAACAAATGAACTGGAATGCCACCACGATGCCAGAAACCCTCCCAACCATATTCAGATTGAGAGGCTGCTAGATTTGCTTCGAGTCCCAAGAAGCTGGGAAGGCATGAGGGGCTGGAAGCTGTGTGCAAGAGAAATAGGGGGACAGCAAGGCCCCCAGCTTAGGATGCTGAATTGTTCTTAGTGTGGTTACTGCAGACACACACAGACCAGAGTGGCCCCAAGCAAACTGGGCAGGCATTAGATCCATCCAAGTTCAGGGAACACAACTCGAAATCCACCCCAGGTGACATAAGATCAAATGAGAACTGTCGGCTGCCCCAGAGCAGGTTCAGCTCAGAGCCGTGGGGAGCCCTGAATGCCCAGGCTCCAGGGAAGCACAGCTTAGAAGGGCCCTGTAGGAAGGGACTCAGCCTTCTGTTTTTCCAGTCTAACCTCTCTGGCAGGTCGCCCCCGGATTGCTCACCTGAGGCCCACTTTTGGCTTCCTCTTTCATTCAGAAATAGCCATACCAGGCATCACGCCAGGCCTTGGGAATGTAAACTCCTTCTCTTACACAACTTTTCCTTTTGTGAAGGAGACAGATACAAATAATTGCAGCATGCATGATGTGTGTTTGGACAGAGCTTCCTGGTCTAAGTCTCAGTACATCATTTGCATAACTCATTGCAAAATGAAAATGCAGAGCTGCTTGTTCAAAAGTTATTAAGAATTTGACCCTCCTCCACTGGCTGGTGAGAATGAAAATTGACACAACCACTATGGAGACAAGTATGGAGTTTCCTCAGAAAACTAAAAATGGATTTATTATATGATCCAGTAATCCCACTCCTGCAAATATCCAGAGAAAACCATGAATTCAGAAAAATACATGCACACCAATGTTCATTGCAGCACTATTTACAACAGCCAAGATATGGAAGTAACCTAAATGCCCATCGACAGAAGAATGAACAAAGAAGATGTGGTGTGTGTGTACATATATATTTACACACACACACACAAACACCAGAATACTACTCAGCCATAAAAAAGAACAATATAATGTTATTTGCAGCCAGATGGATGGACCTAGAGATTATCATACAAAGTGAAATAAATCAGACAGAGAAAAACAAATATTATGTGATATCATAAGTGGAATCTTCAAAAAATGATACAGGGAACTTATTTACAAAACAGAAACTAAAAGACTTTGAAAACAAACTTACAGTTACCAGAGGGGAAACAGTGTGGGAGAGAAAATTAAGAGTTTGGAATCAATCCATACCCACTGCTATGTATAAAATAGATCATCAACAAGGACCTACTCTAGAGCACAGGGAACTCAATACTCTGTAACAATCTACACAGGAAAAGAATTTGAAAAAGAAGGGCTATATATGTATATGTATAACTAAATCACTTAGCCATACACCTGAAAGTAATGCAACATTGTAAATCAACTATACTTCAGTATAAAATAAAATTTAAATTTAAAAAAGGTAAGAATTTTAAGGCAATAACAGCAGAACATTAAACCAAATATGGGGTGGGACTTCCCCGGTAGTCCAGTAGCTAATGTAGGGGCATCAGTTCAATCCCTGGTCAGGGAACTAGATCCAACATGCTGCAATTAAGATCGGGTGCAGCCAAATAAACAAATATTTTAAAACTTTAAAATGAATAAATAAACCAAGTAGGGGGCCCTTCTAAACATGACGAAGGGGACCTTCTACATGACTGCACAGGCTGCACACTGTGAAGCAGGCTCTACTGGGACCCTCACCCAGGTCACAAAATCGTTTAAACCCTTCTCTACAATCTGATGCCGATTTCCCTTCCCGACTCTCGCAAGTACTTCGATTCCTTGTCTTGTGTTCCAGGCAAATAAGACTGCTCAAATTTCCAAACATCCTGAAACTTTCCTAACCCATTACCAGAAATACATGCTCAGTGATGAAAAACTATTAGTTGGCTACTATTTAAGGCCTAACTCAGATTCCAGCTTCTGCATGAAACCTTCTCTGATGACAGTTACATAATATTTTTTTAATCTGAGAAGCTGTGTCTCTCCTCCCACCAACCATGGTACAGTTGCATCTTACTCAGAAATGGTTAGTTTTGTATTTATCACCCCATTAGGCTAAAATTTTCTAAACATCAGAGACTATTTCCCTTTCATCTTCTATCCCCCCAGCAGAATGGCTGACACTTAAGATGATCTCATGGAGGAACTGGATAGGCAGTGGCATTCCCTTGGTGTGGGGCTTTGCACTATGAGCCTGCAATCCTGCTGACACGTTTTGTACCAAGGACAGAGCAGTAGTGACCCAAGGGCCACCTTGAGCTCCACTGGGCTTTCCAAAGGCCACTGAGGTTCAGACCTTCGACACAGGATGTCTCCAGAACAAACCAGACTTGAAGACCAAGGATACTTGTGAGCCTGGCTCATGCCCAGGAGACTTTCAATGAACGATTAAACAGCCAGTGATCCTACAAAACGCAGTATCACAGGAAGCAGAATGTACCTCTCCATTAAAAGCAGAAAATTCTTACCATGGTCCAGGAATCCACACTAAAGAACACTCCTCTTTTGGTATAGTTTATATGCTTTCCAATATTTTTAGTTAGGGCTGCAGTCACATTTTTATGAAAACCATTTTTCTGTACTTTTGAGCTGCTAGAAAGAGAGAGGAATGAAATAGTTAAGACTGAGGAAATAGCAACTCACCCTGCATAACTGAGTTGAAGATGTAATCAAGTTAACCCCAGGTTAAAAGGTCATAAAATCTTAACATCTGCAAGTTGAAGGAATAGCAACACAAAAAGCAAAATTTTAGAAAAGCTTCTATAGGATATTCCACAACACCTTTTAATAAACCCATTTCCAAGGTTGAAAAAGCCAGTCCTTACAAAAATATTTTCTATAGCCTCAAAGTTCTATAAGTGTATGAGTTTGAATTCTTTCCAGATTACTAAAAAAAAAAAATCAGAAGTTAAATCAACATTTCATATTAATGGCCCAGAAATGGTCATAGCTATTCAGGAAACTGGTATGCAAGTGGACCGATTTTGCTTTAAAGACATGGGAGAATTAATTATACAATAAAAATACATTTTTAAATCCTATGTTTTCACAAGTCTACATATCAGATGCCTAAAAAGGCAGGCAGGTTTCAGAAATGCTTACAGATGGGCCACAGATGAACAAAGAGGGCCTAAGACATCAGCCAGTGTAGGGACCCCAACAATCTAGAGTTCTTAAACCCAACCTAAAGACATTCAGTTATATTACAACGAAACTTACCTAATTCGAATAACTTAAACAGTGTGGGCTTACCTGAACTCTTTTGTTGCACATTTTCAATTCTCTTGAAGCTCTGAACTCTCTCCTTAGCATCTTTTATTGCAATGTTTTTCCTTTTTGAGTATCTAACACTTGCTCACCCTTAAATATCTTGGCCAAAGCATCAACTCTTCACAGGAAGTCTCCTGTGGCTGAGTTAGGACACTCTGTGGTACATCATGAGAGCCCAGTGCTTGCCCTTCCTAAAGCTCAAGGGTACTGACAAGTTCTTGTTCAGTGACCATCTGCCCACCCGCCAGGCCATCCATCCTCTGAGAGCAGAAGCTGTTTCTGTCTCGTTCACAATGAGGTCTCTAAACGCCTAAACTAGTTCCTGGTACCTAATGATGAGGAAATGTTATAATTTTTACTATCTTATTAGTAATATAATATCTATAGGATTAATATAGTTATTAAATGCATGAATAAATGGTTGGTACCCAACTCCAGCAGGGAGTACCACCTCTTAGAATACAAATCAGACCCTCCAGCTCTTTTCCTCAGAAACTAACTGAAAGGGCTTCTCCCCACCCTTATCATTGATGATTACTTTTTCAGGGAAGAATACAGTCACAGTTTATGAGTAATGGCAATAATGGCGATGATGATAATATGATTAGGTATCATTTACTAGTTAGTGAGCAGCTTAGTAATGTGGTTTGCTGCTTTGTTTAGTCACTAAGTTGCGTCCAACTCTTTTGCAACCCCATGGATTGTAGCCCGTCAGCCTCTTCTGTCTGTGGGATTTCCCAGGCAAAAATACTGGAGTGGGTTGCCATTTCCTTCTCCGAGGGATCTTCCTGATCCAGGGCTCAAACCCACATCTCCTGCACCTCCTGCACCAGCATGCAGGTTCTTCACCACTGGCACCACCTCGGAAGCCCTACTAAGGTGGTAATTGCTTTCTATCCATTCACGCACATACCACAACTCTGGGAGTATGGATATGTATTTTTTCCAGTTTGCCAGAGGAAGCTGCAGCTCAAAAAATAATTAGGCAACTTGTTTAAAAATCACACAATGGCAGCCCCAGAGCTGGAACCTCTGTCTACAAAGCCCATGTTTTCAGAGTCTACTGAGCACATCTCTGAGTGAGATGCTCTTTTTCTGTGAGTCATTTGGGAATCCACTTACCCATGGGTGTTGTTTTGTTGACCGCCACATGTGATGAACAGAGGGTTCTCAGGGAGGTTGCAGTTACTGGGGAAATAGTCAAATGAGTTAGGTGTTTTCCTACCTTCTGTTCAAGCATGAATTTTTCTGAGAATCAGTGTCACATTTCAAGCCATCTCCCCAAAGTCTTAGTGTAGAGGTGTTTATGACTTAGCCAGACAGGACTGGTGAAGGGCCTGAGTCCTACTTGATGAGGGTAGATAAGCAGGTGGTGCCATGGTAACACAGGCCACCCCAAACCACTGGTCACCCCCAGACTCAGCTTCCCCCTTCCCTCCCAATTCCATCTGCTGAGTTCTCTCTGCTGACAGGAACCATCTCAGAGTTAGAGACTGAAAGAAAATCACTCCCAACTGTGTCACCTTCTGCCCATTGATGTTTGGTGTTATAATTTCTCAGTCTCATTCCTTTCAAAGCTAAAATTTTTTAAATTGCCTGGTGGGGATTTCCCTGGCTGAGACTTCACACTCCCTGTGCAGGGGGCCTGGGTTAGATCCCTGGTTGGGGAACTAGATCCCACATGCCGCAACTATGACCAAAGATCCTGAGTGCCATAACTAAGACCAGTGCAGCCAAATAAATTTTTTTTTAATTTTTAAAATAAAATTCCCTGGTGTTCCAGTGGCTAGGACTCTGCACTTACATTGCCGTGGGCCCAGGTTCCAACCCTGGCTGGGGAACTAAGATACCATAAGCTACTGGGCACAGCCAAAAAATAAATAAAAATGGCTGCAGCACCTCTAACCTTTGCTTTAATAAAAATTAAAAACAAAAATTTACAAACTCAATAATTAAGTAGGTAACTAAGTCTCCCTTTTTACAAGTAAAAAGGCTCTGATAGAATGTAAGACGTGAACTTTCTCCCTAACACTGAACAGATGCACTAAGAGAGTGGGGATTACATAAGAGTTTATTCTAGGATGAAGACTATTTGGAGGGAGAGGAAGACTGGAAAATCCCATGGACAGAGGAGCTGCCACAGACCCTCTTTCCCCCTGCTGGGTGATGCTTAAGCTGTCCTTTCCCTGCGGGAGGTCTGCTTCCAGTGGTCCCTATCCAGACCCGGCCCTACCCTGCCCAGTTCAGCAGCATGGGAGGGGCTCCATCCTGAGTGGTGTGGTTGGAAATGGGTTCTGAGAGAACCTCGGCTCCCTCAGACCATGAGCGGATCCTGTGAGAGCCGAAATGTCTAATGTTGCAGTTGGAACTGGGAACAAGACCAGTCTACCCTGGTCTGCATCTGAGTCTCTGGTTGACATTCGTCCTGGGTGTGCTGGGGCGGAGCAGAAAAGGAGCTGGAGATTGAGATGCTCTCCCATCAGGGCTGCATGTCAGATTCTAACAGAAGGCTGTGCCTTACAAATGCCTTCATTTCCAATTTTCTTGCGGAGTATGGGGCTTAAGTGAAATGCCCTCTGAAACCCTGGAGCCCTGAGAGCTCAATCAGGGTGGAGAGGAAGATGGCCGTATCCACTACTGGAGCATGGGGAGGTGGGCACCACAGCCCACAGCATGAGTTCTCCCAAAAGAAACAGATGTTGCACAGCTGGGGAAGCAGATTCCTTCCCACCTGAGCCATTTCTCCCAGGTCATGAACTTGGCAAAATCTACCTCTCCATCCCTAGGACAGGAGAGACATCAGCAAAACCAACCAGATGGGAGCAAGTTGGAGTTTTGAAGTGACAGTTTCCATTCTTTCCCTGCTTCATTAGGACATGACAGCACCTCCTGAGACTTTGTCCTCATTTGATCAACTGAAAAACCTGGGAGTTATGATGGGGATGGAACAGCAATACAGGGAGTGATTAGCAGGAGAAAGAGTAAGAATTCACCTGGTCCCATTCTTTAACATGTAACTTGTCAGATGGTAAATATTAGTGGACCAAAACGCCATATCTTCCAGCCCTCCTAGGAAGTATTCTTGAAATTGTTCCACCAAAAATGGGGATTTTCCAGAATAAGTGGGATAAAGCTATGGCAAAGAGAAAGAAAAATAATCTAATAAGTAACTGAATCAAGTGCTTCTCATGGTATCTTCATAACACTTTCAATTCAGATTTTGAAGAATAAATGCCATTACCTTGGAAATAGCTAACATCTCCGCATACCTGCAACATAAGCAATAATTTAGACTGTGAGTTGTGATTTCCATGAAGAAATGAAACAAATGAATGAAGAAAAAGTTCCAGCAACAGGTATCCACTATCACGCAACTGACTTTGAACAAGCAAAATCCATAAATCCAATACCCACACTCAGGCAGCTAAAGCATCGGAAAGTGTGTTAAGGAAGTCACAATAAAATCACTTGCAAATATTCCTCCAGTTACACTTACATTTCCAAGAACTGAAGGTATGAACAGTCAACAATGGCTTTTTTGGTGATGACTACTCGGCCGTAGAGTTCTTTATAAATTCCCAGGAGATCTTCAGCAGGCACATACCTGAGAAAAGCATTAGAATAAAATAAGGGCTGTTTTGATTCTGAAGTTGAAAATAACAACAGCAGTCACAGCAGCTACCAGTGATTCCAGAATTAATAAGTGCCAGACACCATGAAAAGGACTTTACATGCATTATTCATTTAATCTTGCCAACAACCCTGGGTGGTTGATACTATCACAGTCCTACTTCAATACAGGAAACTAAGGCACAGAAAAGTTCAATAATTTGCCCAAGGCTGCAGAGCACATGACTGGCACCCTAATCAAATATTTATACAAAGATAAGAAACTATGAGTAGTTCTCACAGTCAACAAAAGGGTCTGAAATGTGGTACTTGAGTGCAATCTCAAAAATGACAGAATGATCTCAGTTCATTTTCAAGGCAAATCATTCAACATCACAGTAATCCAAGTCTATGCTCCAAACACTAATGCCGAAGAAGCTGAACAGTTCTATGAAGGCCTATAAGACCTTTCAGAACTAGCACCAAAAAAAGATGTCCTTTTCATCATAGGGGACTGGAATGCAAAAGTAGGAAGTCAAGAGATACCTGGAGTAACAGGCAACTTTGACCTTGGAGACAAAATGAAGCAGAATAAAGACTAACAGTTTTGTCAAGAGAACACACTGGTCATAGCAAACACCCTTTTCCAGAAATACAAGAAAAGACTCTATACATGGACATCACCAGATGGTCAATACTGAAATCAGATTGATTATATCTTTACAGCTAAAGATGGAGAAGCTCTATATAGTCAGCAAAAATAAGACTAGGAGCTGATTGTGGCTCAGATCATGAGCTCCTTATTGCAAAATTCACGCTGAAATTGAAGAAAGTAGGGAAAATCACTAGACCATACAGGTATAACCTAAAGCAAATCCCTTATGATTATACAGTGGAGATGATGAATAGATTCAAAGGATTAGATCTGGTAGACAGAGTGCCTGAAGAACTATGAATGGAGGTTCATAACACTGTACAGGAGGCAGTGACCAAAACCATCCCAAAGAAAAAGAAGTACAAGAAGGCAAAGTGGTTGTCTGAGAAGGCTTTACAAATAGCCAAGGAAAGAAGAGAAGCAGGAGAAATATCAACAACCTCAGATATGCAGATGATACCACTCTAACGGCAGAAAGTCAAGAGGAACTAAAGAGCCTCTTGATGAGGGTGAAAGAGGAGAGTAATAAAGCCATCTTAAAACTTAGCATCCAAAAAAACTAAGATCATGGCATCTGGTCCCATTACTTAATGGCAAATAGAAGTGGGGAAAGTGGAAGTAGTAACAGATTTTATTTTCTTGGGCTCAAAAAATCACTGCAAATGGTGACTGCAGCCATGAAATTAAAAGATGTTTGCTCCTTTCCTCCTTTAGGGAAAGCTGTGACAAACCTAGACAGCATATTAATAAGCAGAGATATCACTTTGCTGACAAAGGTGCATATAGTCAAAGCTATGGTTTTTCTAGTAGTCATGTATAGATGTGAGAGGTGGATCACAAAGAAGGCTGAGTGCTGAAGAATTGATGTTTTTAAATTGTGGTGTTGGAGAAGACTCTTGAGAGTCCCTTGGACAGCAGGAGATCCAACCAGTCAATCCTAAAGGAAATCAACCCTCAATATTCATTGGAAGGACTGATGCTGAAACTGAAGCTCCAATACTTTGGCCACATGATGCGAAGAGCTGACTCACCGGAAAATACCCTGATGCTGGGAAAGACTGAAGGCAAAAGGAGAGGAGGGTGGCAGAAGATGAGATGTTTAGATAGCATCACCGACTCAATGGCCATGAATTTGAGCAAACTCCAGGAGACAGTGAAGGTCAGGGGAGCCTAGCATGCTGCAGTCCATGGGGTCACCAAGAGTCAGACAGGATTTAGTGACTGAACAACAACAACAAATAAAAGGAATGTTTAGTTTTGTGAATTCAAAGAGCAATAGAAGATATTTTTATTCTTTTGAGTTGCATCATTCTCAGGAAGCATTTTTTAAAAACGCTCCAAAGTAACTCCTCATCCCAACATCTTACTTTCAGAATACACAGTGGGAGGTAGAAAAAGAGAATTCTAAGTCAAGTTTTTGATTCAAAGGTATTAGTTATTTCAGTTGGAGGAAGAGCCACATTTTTAAAAATTAAGTTTATACTGTTATCTTTTATCTTTATTTAAGAAACCTTAGATGATACCAGACATAAATATAAATACAAACAAAACCTAATTTAGTGTATCTATAAAAAGGAATCTATTGAGATGTCCATTTTTTTTTTTACTTTACAAGCACACCAGAATGGTCTTCTCCATAAATATAGCTTAAAAGTCTAGCAAAAAGCCTAACAAAAATATTTTTTTAGATGAATCACCAAGTTAGCAAGAAAGTGAAATTTTCCCATGGCCCAAAATAAGTTGGAGCTGGAAACTTTGGCAGGTAAGTGAGTGGGAAAGCCAGTTTTTGCCCTGAAGACATCTGCTAAACCTGGAACTTAGGTGGTTTTTCCCCCCCCTCCCCCCCTCGGGTAGTTGTAGGGCATACAAGAGATAAGAGCTAAAGTATAGGAATCACCCAAAGTGGGCCATTTCCCACGTGAAACTCCTCATTAAAGGCTATACCTTCTGCATGAATATTAGCCAGAAATAAATCCAACATACTAACAAAGACAGCAAAGAAACCTCTGTCTTCATCTTGGAAATGGAAGGAGAGAGGGAAAGCTATATCGCCACTAAAATCGGTATCCACTACCCAACCCTATAAATGTTTGGTCTTGCATTCATGCTATCTGCGTAGTCAGAAAAACTTCTAGGGTTGAATATCATTTAAATGCGGTCCCAGTTAATGGTGCCTTGAGGTAGCCTGCAGAATGCAAGACAAGTCTTCCCTGGAGAAATGCAACTGTAACTCAAGCCTTGAGGAATTCAAGCACCACTGAATAAAACTGAAAGAAGACCAGATCCCGGATGATGCACAATGTGAAATGGTCATCTCATCCTGTGCAGAGCACCCCGTGTGGAGAGTCGGAGGGGAACCTCAGGTCCCTGCTGCCGCCACCTCTTCCTGGAGCATCCAAAGGCCAGTTGTCCTCAACTGCCTTGAGAGTGACCTATTGGTTCTGGGTCTCCCTTAGTTCTGAGGCAGCTGGACCAGGAATGGGAACAGGCAACTTTCCAGGCCCCCAGCTCTAGTTCTTTGTTCTGTAAGCATTCCTCCCTGCTTCCAGCTCTCCATACTCAGAGACTAAGACTGAGGGACAGAGTCATGTCACCTCCCGTCTGCTTAGTAAACATGTGAAGAAAAAACAACAACAAAAAGAACAGTGTATCCAACAGTAATATCTGATAAATCGGACTTGAAGGCAGTAAGTATTGTAAAATATGAAGACAGCCACCAGATAGAAAATTCGATTCACCAGAAAGACATGAGATTTGAAAACGTGAATACATGTAACAACATATGTTCAGACACATGTATAGCAAACTTTGACCTAACTACAAGGAGAAACTGAAAAATTTCATCATCATAGATGGAGATTTTTAAATGAATTTCTCAGTATTTGTGAGACTGTTCAGATAAAAGTAGTAAGATTATATTATTTAAAACTTATGAATCTTCTGATTTGAGCAGTACATTTAAAAAGCTTGAGCTAATACATATATATATATAATGTTAAACCACAAATTGGAGAATTAACATTCAAGTTCAGATGAAAAATAAATAATAGATAATTAAATAAATGTTAATAGATAAAAATTAATCATTTGGTAGACCTTAAAGTCAAGACTCAAATTTCACAGGAACCAAAGAAGAGTAGAAGGAAAAAAATAAATATAAGAAAAAGTAATGAAAAAGAACATATAGTATTAATAGAAAGGATCAATAAAGCCAAAAGTTTTTTTTCAATAATAAAACTGAAAATATTAGACATGTTTAATTGTTTAAAAATATAAGAGAAGGCACAGTAAATAACATTATAGATGCCAAACGAACAGAAGTACAAGTAAAATGAGAGGGAAAAATGAGGATATTATGAACTCCCTTATGCCAAAATGTTTAAACACTCAGACAAAATAGAAAAGTCCTAGAAAAATAATAAAACTCTTTAAGAGGAAACTGAAAACCAGTACAGTCCTAAAACCAAAAGTCACTACTTTTTAAAACATGTGGCTTTATAGACGAGTTCTACCAAATATTCAAGAAATCAAAGTTATAATCTTACACAAACTTCCAGAAAACAGCGAAGGAAGGTATACTCCCACCTGATTTCACGAATCAAGTGAGGAGTATACCTTTGAAGAAAGGTACATTTCTTCAAAGGTACATTTCTTCAAGGTACATTTGAAGAAAAAGGACAGGTTGGGAAATCAGCCCTGACAGATGTCAAAATGCATTAAAGCTGTCTTAGTTTTAAAACTCAGTATTGTTCAGGAAGAGTCAATTAGACCAATGGAACATGATAGAAAGCCCAGAAACTGACCCACATACACATGGAATTTTATGTTAGAGAGAACATTACAGATCAGTGAAGAAAATTAGACTATTGGTAAATGGTTCTGAGACAATCAGTTATCTCTGTAGGAAAAAAATAAAATTTCTATCACAGAATATACAAAAAATTAACTCCAGGTAAATTAAAGACATAAAGTTAATAAAGGAAACTATACTGTGATAACCTAGAAGGGTGGGAAAGGGTGGGAGAGAGGTTCAAGAGGGAGGGGATATATGCACACCTATGGCTGATTCATACTGATATATGATAGAAACCAACAACACTGCAAAGCAAGTATCCTACAATTTAGAAAATAAATTAGAAAAAAGAAAGAAAATGAAACTATAAAATATTTAGAAGGCTATGTAGGAGAATAACCTCATGCCCTCAAGGTAGGAAAGGATTTCTTAAATAAGATGTTAAAAGTACAAATTACAAAGGAAGAGACTGATACATTCAACTACATTAAAATTAATAAATTCTATTTATCAAGATATACCATAAAAGACATGCCACAAACTATTAAAAGATATTTATAACAAATAATCGATAAACTAACAAAAGATTAGAACCCAGAATATACCAAGAATACTCAGAAATAAAAGGGAAAGCCCAACAGAAAAATAGGCTAAAAACCAAACAAGTTTCTCACTTAAAATGAAACACAATCAATAAAATATGAAAGAATAATCAACCTTATTATAACAGTAACCTGGGAAATGCGAATTAAAACTTTAAGGAAATATCATTTTATACCAAATAAGTTAGAAAAATTTTAAAGCTGGACAATGCCAAGTATTAGAGAATGCAGAAGAGGGAGAACAAAGCTGATGGGAGTATAAATTGGGAAGACCATTCTAAATGACAGCCAGGGATTATTTATTTAGATTAAACATGCCGAAGTCCTATGGCCCAACTGTTCCACTTCTGGTGCCATTTACTTGAAAGAGATTCCCCTCTAGTGCAAAAATGCATGTACAAAAATGTACATAGCAACATGATGTATAAAGCAAAAACACTGAACACTACTTACACATCCATCAACACTAGAATCAAGTCATTTTGGTAGATTTACACAAGGAAGGACCATACAGTGGTGAAAATCAATGAACTATCCCCGAACATATCAATATGATTAAATGTCAGGGAAATAATTTTAAACAAGAAACATTTTTAAATTAAATTCTAATTTAAAATTTAATTTTAAGCCAAATGCATGATGTAGAATTCTATTTAAAGTAAAAACCCAATAATATTTTGCATACAGATATGACTGTGCTTATGAGCTCAGTTGTATCTGACTCTTTGCAACCACATGGACAGCAACCCACCAGGCTCCTCTGTTATTGAAATGTCCCAGGCAAGAATTCTGGAGTGGGTTGCCATTTCCTACTCCAGGGGATCTTCCCAACCCAGGGATTGAACCCGCGTCTCTTATGTCTCCTGCATTGACAGGCGGGTTCTTTACCACTGGTACCACTTGGGAAGCCCATGGATCCAGCTACATGTAGTAAAACTCTAAGGGAAAAGCAACTAAGTGATTAAGTGAACCTAAGGTTGTGGTTATACCTAGTGGGAGAAAACGTGATATGACAGAAGGAAAGGCAGGGAACCTCTACATTCCAGCAATGGTCTACTTCTTAAGGTAGCTGGCAGCTATACAGTGTGGATCATCTTATTTTTTATTTATAAAAAAATACATTATTTTATATGTTTGGAATAATTCATAGATTTTTTAAAAGAATCTACTTAGACTAGTCTAATCTTTAGTTATACTTTCCAACATGTACAAATGTAGAAGGCTCCTTATTATACATTGTAAGTTTTATTTTCTAAGGAAAAAAAGAGTCAAGTTCCTAACTGCCACTTGGGTATCACATATTTTAATGTACATTGCTCTTACCAGTGCCGTGAGAGGTAATTAAATTTAAACTCGAACTGGCTCAACACGTCTCCTCCTATGATATGAGAAAAATATTTGCTTTTGGAGAATTAATGACAATACATAGCAAGCTTCTTTGAACATAAATCTGCACAATCCAGTTTATTAGTTCTTCACACTGTTATAGGTTTCTGTTCATTATTTTAGTTGCATAAGCACATCTTTAAGAAAAAATGATCTTTTAAAATCTTAGTGAAACACATGAATTAAGAAAGAGAATTAATTCAGAGAATAAAGAAACTCTTATAACCAAAAGGTTTTTCACTTTACGATGGACCATAAAGATTCTTTTATTTAAATAAACACTACTCACCAATACTGTGCATATTTAAAGGTAATTAAATATAGAAAAAGATGGAGTTTATCCATTTAAAGCTAAAGTATTAGGAGACACTAGGCAATGAATTTAAATCTGATTTTAAAAGTAATGCTTTTCTAAAATAATCGCACAAGTCAATGATAAAATATAATGGTGTTTTTTTGGTTGTTTTGTCCTTTTTTTGGCTACACCTTAAGGCAAGTGGAATTTCCCTGACCAGGGATTGAACCTGAGCTCCCTGCAGTGGAAGCACAGAGACTTCTTTACCACTGAACCACCGGGGAAAATCCCATTTTTTTGTTTGGTTTTTACAAAATACATATATAATATTATATATTATATACATATACACATATATACATATATAATGCATTCATATGTTTATAATCTTTGCAGATGTGCATCTCTATATTAAATGAAGAATTCCTGTACTCTAAACAATTGCAATGTTAAAATAGAAAGCTAGTGGCAAGAAACTAAAAGCATACATACATAGGGTATAATAGTGACTACAGGTGAAATATAACTACCACGAAAGAAACTCTGGCAATATGTAAATAAGTAGTACCGAAATCACCAGCCGGATGTGCCTCGGGATAGGAGTTGTGAAAATCAATCTGAGGGAAAAAAGAGAACCATCTAGTATATATCACAAATCGAAGCCCACGCTCCTACCCCACAATGAAGCGAGGCGTGGGGAGATGATAGCCTGACCCAGCGACTGCCGAGGACGCGTAGTGGTGACTGGACTCACTTTTCAAAGAAACATTTAATTTTATCATTTGTTAAAAAAAAAAATGATCCTGGCAGCTGAGTTGTATGCTTCATGTTTTAACAGATAAAGCTGCTGCAAACATTTGTATCTAACAGGATACATGAACAATCTCTAAGTGCGAGTTTACATTTTTTACAGGATAGTATTAACATCAGTGAATAACCAGAGGGGACTTTCATCAGGGAAGGTCACAGTTTTCAGTGGGGGTATGGCATCTTCATATAGAAAAGAAAAAAGGAAAAAAAAAAAAGCATGCTAACTTACTTTTAAGTAGAACCAGATAGTAAGGGTTTATACCTCTGCTATTAAGATGCACAGCTTGAATAAAACATAAAATGTCTCAAATACTGTTTGTGACTAAACAGAACATGACATCTATGGCTGTTTTCAGGGCACATTAGTCAATCTGCCCACGTGGATGAATTTACCCGGGTAGCAAATGTGTAAGAGCAATGAACAAGAAGAGATGGAAATCTAATGAAGACTGCATTGGGCAAAGAGTCTTATTTCCATGTGAGTCTGAATAATTGAAAGTTTTTCTTTTCCTAAAACGGTCAGTTTTTTTTAATAAATTTTTTTTAATTTCATTTTTTTAGCACTGAAAACATTTTGTATTTAGGTATAGCCGATTTAACAATGTTGTGATAATTTCAGGTGAAGAGCAAAGGGACTCAATCATACATATACATGTATCTATTCTCCCCTCAATCCCTCTCCCATCCAGACTGGCACATAACATTGTTGATTATCCATTTTAAATATAGCAGAGTGTACATAACCTTTCCAAAGTCCCTAACTATCCTAAAAGAGTCACTTCTGAATCTTGGGTAGGACAATATCATTCCCACAAAGTCATTAACCTGAAGCTATGTACTCACGGCAGCCATCGTCCTGAGGAATCCTTGCTCAATACCGAGGCTATGCCAGTTGACATCAGCCACCATGTGAGACGTAATTCCAAACAAGAAAGCTACCAATTTCTCTGTGTCCTGCCAAATAAGCAAATTAGAGTTGGGGTTAGGGGAAAGGTAGTAATTTTATAACAATCTTATTAACAGGATTAACAAATATGAATTCATTTCCATTACTGAGACTTAACAAAACATCAGAGACAGGTATGTTGTAGTTACCCACGAACCACAAAGGACTTTTTTTGAAATGTTTCTGAGTGCCTTGAAACTGCTTTCAGATTTATTTACTAGGGGAGCAAAATGACCATGTGACATGCCCCAAGTTTTAACAACATTGTTTATTGAAGATAAAACTGAAGATATAAATTTTGAAAAATCATTTGTTCAACTGTTAACTAGCTATTTACTATGTCCCATATGCTGTGTTTGGTACTGAGGCAGAAGGGTGAGTAGCCCTCACAGCCTGGATTAAGGGTTGGGGTTAGAAATGTAGTTACTGCAGGTGCATCAATAGTACTTGGCAAGTCCGGAACGGAGTATTTTTAGGGTTACAGGCTGTGCCTACCTCATCCCAGGGAAGAGGATAGTTCTTCCGGATATAATGAACACTTGCGTTAAGAAATGGAGTCCAGTGAGTGCTCTCTGACACGTCATGGAATTGTCCTGACAAAACAGAGGCAACCGTCAGAGCTCCTTCTTAAAAGGTTGGAGGTTCTCTTGTATATACACACCACATCTTTGTTCATCTATTCATCTGTCAGTGGACACTTAGGTTAGTTCCATGTCTTTGCTAATGTAAATAGTGCTTCAACAAACACTGGGGTACTAGTGTCTATTTGAACAATGGACTATTACTCAGTCATAAAAAGGAATGAAAGTGGGTCATTAGTAGAGATGTGGACGAACCTAAAGACTATCACACAAAGTAAGTCAGAGAAAAACGTTGTATATTAATACATAAACATGCAATCTAGAAAAATGGTACAGATGAACCTGTTTGCAAGGCAGAAATAGAGACAGAGATGTAGGGAACAAACATATGGATACCAAGAGAGAAGCAGGGGATGAACTGTGAGATTGGGACTGACATATAGACGCTAATATGCACAAAAGAGATAACTAATGAGAACTTGCTATATAGCACAAGGAACTCTACTCAGTGTTCTATGGTAACCTAAATGGAAAGGAAATACAAAAAAGGGGATATACGTATACAAATAGCTGGTTCACTTCAACGTACAACAGAAACCAACACAACACTGTAAAGCAACTATACCCCAATTTTTTTTAAAAGTTGGAGCTTCTCAATGAAATATTCTACCACCACCTGCTGTGTTGCTGCATTCCTTCACCCTCCCTCCAAACCTCTTAGTTTCCTGAGTCAATATTCAAAGGAAGCCTCTAGGAAGAACGGCCAGCCAAAAGAAAAAGGAGACTTAACTGCTCATAGAATTTAGAAATAGCTGGCTGCAAGAGAAGCTGGAGGTGTTAAGTTCTGTACCCTAAAGCTAAAGAAATAAGCTGTCCCTGTTTTTGTTTTTTTTTTAATCTTCTTTTCCATCACGGTCAGCCTCCCTAACAGCACAAAAGAAAAAAGCAGATATTCCAACGGCTTTCAAGTATTTGAATTTATAATATTTTTAAATGGGGTGTGCTATATGCCTCTTCATTCCCACAGCAGGGGTGAGTGAAAAAAAACAGGAACGGACATCTATTCTAAACCTTCAAGTGTCAGATTCTTCATGGGGTGTCACGTGTCATAGAAGCAATCAAAAGCAAAATCCCAGAGTTCAGATCCCTCAAGTCAAATTTTTTAGATCATTATTAAACTAAAAATAGCCTAACCACTTTTGTTTAAAGCATAACTGAAGCACATTTAACTTAATATTATCTTGGGTTTGCATAATACTTGACAAAATAACATACGTTAATGCCAACAGCAATTCAGTATAGCAGCCAGGCCTGCGTTAATTATTACTATTAAATAGTAATTAATTTAGATATGACTATGTTGCAGACATGGAAACTGAGACTCAGCATGGAAGGCGCTTTTTCAAGGTCACACACTAACAGATAACATTCAAGGAATAAAAACTCAAACCTTTTGATTTCCTTCAAAATGTTCTCTCTTCTGCCACGAAGCAGGAGAGTAATTCAGAGTGCTTAGAATAAAGCTTTCAGAATTTTTACCCTTAAGCAAGTGAGTTTCGGTTAAATGGAAAACACAACCGAACTAAGTCATTGATCAACAACAGTGGAAAATATAATGTGTTGTTTGTTATTTTTTCGAGTCTGAGCTATTCCTATCAACCAAGGAAAACCATCATCTGGTCTGTAAGTCTCCATCTTACCTCTCTCACAGATGCTAGGGTAAAATGAGTCAGGAAACACGGATCCAGCCTGATATGCATCCTGGTGCCTAAGTAACAGCTGGGGAGCAGGAAAATACAGAGATTAGAGGGCAAGAGTCAACAGCCTGAGAAAAGCAGGCCCAGGTGTGGGAAGTTAGAATGATGTGATGGTAGGGGAGAAGTGATGGAAGGAAGAAGTGAAGGAAGGGAGGCATAAATAAATAACTCTTATATCAATATAATTCAAACAGCACCCTACCAAATGTAATTTCAGGTTCTTCCCTACCAAAAACAAACAAGCTGATTAAGTAGTAGTAAAAAAAAAAAAAAAAAAAAAAATCACCTATTTGAATTAAATCTTTTGCTTTTTTTCTGTCCACCCAGAAGAATAAGATTTCTCCAAGACTATTTCACTGACCCAGAACTGGTGTGTGGTAAGTTTTTTGATGACCTAAGTGACAACCAGTAAAATGAGAAAAATACAGACAGGTATACATATATATTTATTGGGGCTTCCCAGGTGGTGCTGGTGGTAAAGAACCCACCTGCCAATGCAGGAGGCATAGGAGATGCAGGTTTGATCCCTGGGTCAGGAAGATCCTCTAGAGAAGGAAATGGCAACCCACTCCAGTATTGTTGCCTGGAGAATCCCATGGACAGAGGAGCCTGGTGAGCTACATACAGTCCATGGAATCACGAAGAGTCAGACACGACTGGACAACTAATACACACATATATATATTCATACACATATACATGTATCAGTTCATATCTATTCGTGTGTGTGTGTTTATAGTTGCTACCTGTGCTTTAGAGTAAGATGATATCCTTTATAGATTAAAGGTTAAGATTATAACCTTTTGGAGGGTTACAAAAATACCCTGTCCCATTTTCAAATATGATGTGTAAATCGATGGTAGAGGTTTTCTTCCCAGCATTCTTCCTTGGTGGCCTGGCTCACTCCATCCCATTCCAACCCCCTTATGGCTACACCCAGATGAGTGCTAGGGCCTAGAAAATGAAGACTACATTCCCCAGCCACTACTGAGGAGCCACTTCTCCCTTGTTTATTCCCAGCCAGCATGGAAGCGTTTGGCCTTTTGGCAGCAGAAGTAGAGAGGGCCCAGGTGATCACAGGCAGAGTAGAGGGCATCTATTTTGTTACTAAGGAGAGTGGCTGAGGTGATGAGGTCCTGGAGCCAACAGTCAAGATGGCGGCTTCTTACTTTCCAAACCACACAGGAGACAGTTGGACATGGAGCTCGTGAATGGAACAGTGTCTGTTTGACTGCTTAGTGGCTCTGGCAGGCCAGTTCTGTGTGTTGTTCTGGGAGTCCTTTCCGGATACTCAGCTTAGAGGCTGCTCCTCCATTTCTCACAGTTTGTCAGCACTGAATCCCCTAATACGTGGTCTTGGACCCCTCCCCGCATAAGAGGGCTTTCCTCTTATGGAAACCCAGAGGGGTTTCCACTATCTACAAATGAGCTCTGACCCAGTGGGCAAAGGAAAAGTCTGGCAATCCAACTTTTTAATTTTTCAATAGGGACTTACTAATAACATAGGCTAGATGTAGAAGCAACAAAGAAGTACCTCAAATAACTTGAAACAGAAGGAAATACAGTATCACCTACTTTTGTTTTTGCTTTTTCAAGCAGTGTCTCATCCCCAGTCTTCTAAAGACAGAATCACTTCCATACTGAGCAGGTGAGGCAGACTGACCACAAGGGCGGCATATCCATTCCCACTACAGTATTTGGCCCAGAGATGTTTGCTTAACAAAAGCTACTTCAGCTAGAACGTCCCCCAAGACTTCTCAGCTAGAGCTGTGGGGAGAAGAAAGAAGATGCTTTCTTCTCCTCAGAGTTTTTGCTTGTTAGTTTGTTTTAAGACATTCTTTTGTTTTTAAGATGATGCTCTCTCTCAGTCTTATTTTATTTATTTTTGGCCACATCTTGCAGGTAATGGGTATCTTAGTTCCCCGACCAAGGATGATTGACCCTGTGCCCCCTGCAGAGACAGTGCAGATTCTTAACCACTGGACTGCCAGGGAAGTCTTCAACTCTCCAGGGATTTTAGACTTAGAAACTGAGTTCCGGATGGCCGGTGTCTTCCAGCGTCTAGGAGAGAGAGTACCACTTAGACCTCTCAGTCCAGCTCTGCCCAGGCTTATCAGTTACATGAACCCTTAAAGTCTTTTTTCTAAAGACAGTTGGAGTTGGACTTTTGCCACTTAAAAGTAATAATTAACTTTGCTGAATATTTACCTTAGCAGCCACTGTAATGGTCACTTCATATGTATTAAGACTTGTTGAATCTGAATCTCCTGGTGAGATAGTGTTATTTAACAGGGAAAAATAATGCTAAAGCAAATTTTAAATAATTCTAAAGCAAATTTTAGAAAGTAAAGGTGTCGGGTGGGAGGGAAGCTCAAGAGGAGAGGATACACATATACATATAGCTGATTCATGCTGTTGTATAGCAGAAACGAACAACATTGTAAAGCAATTAAAATCCAGTTAAAAATAAATTTTAAGAAAAGGTATCAGAAAAAAATCAGGAAACTGCTAGAGAGAAAAGAGTACAGAAGGAGGATATGTCCTTCAGATATAAAAATGCACCAAAAGACACAGATCAATGAAACAAAATAAAGAGTAAAGAAATAGATTCAACCATAATGCGTGATAGAGATGAATAAAGGATGGAGTAATTGACAATTGTGTTGGCACAACCCCACTGCAATGAACACTCCATTCTTGCAGGGAATCCATACTTAACCTATGTGACACTGACTTGAAATTGACATTATCAGTAACAGGTCACTGGATCCCTATCATGCTTTATGCAAAAATTAAGTACAAGATGAATTAGAGAGTTAAATGTCAAAAACAGAGCCATGAAAATAACAAGACACATTTTAAGTGAATAATTGTATAATCTCAGAATGGAAATGATGTTTCTAAGCAAAACATACAGGCAGAAACCATTAAAGAAAAGATTGATGCACTTAACTACACAACAATTTAATGCTGTGCATGGTAAAAAGAACCAGACCGTGGCGGATGCATGTTGATGTATGGCAAAACCAATACAATATTGTAAAGTAAAAAAAATAAAAATAAATAAATAAAAAGAACCAGAAACAAATTTAAGAGAAAAATAAATAACCACGAGAATCATTTGACACATGATAAGATGCTGTCTTTAGTAAAACAAAAAGTCATTCTTCACATCAAGATTAATATCCTAATAGAACAATTAGCAAATACACAGGCAATCATAGAAGAAGCAATAGAAATAGTCAATAAACACTTGAAAATATATTTAACCTCATTAATAATAAATTAATTACTTGTCAATATAACCTATAACAAAATACCATTTTCGCATATTGGCAAAAATGAAAAAAATAATAAGAACAGACTTCTAAAAGTGAATCTGTTTCCAAAGCTGAAAATAAAGAAATTTCAATGAACTACAGGAACAATTAAGGATATTAATCCTTTCTTGGTCCCGTATGTCTTCCCTGTTCTGTTTTCGTTTTTCATTTGTTTCTGGGCCAAGGGGATTCGACTAGCGGTACCAGAGCTGAAGGGACCTGCTCCTTGGATTACCTACAAGGAGATCAAGCATGTCAGAACCAGAACTTGTATTAAGGATAATGGAGGTCAGGTTTCTCACTGTTGCAGAAAGGAGTTACAGATATGAACCCGGAGAAGATTAGATTAGATCCTGTGCTGATGGATTGGAATTGGAGATGTTTTCATGTGAATTCAGGGTTTTAAACAGACACAAAAGCCAACTTGAAATGAATTCTGGGACAATTGGAGCATCAGGATAAATAATATTAGTAATGTGATATAGAGTTTCCCTGGTGGCTCAGACGGTAAAGAATTTGCCTGCAATGTGGGAGACCTGGGTTTGATCTCTGGGTTGGGAAGATCCCCTTGAGGAAGGCATGGCAACTCCAGTATTCTTGCCTGGAGGATCCCATGGACAGAGGAGCCTGGAGGGCTACTGTCCTTGGGGTCACAAAGAGTCAGATATGACTGGGTGACTAAGCACTGCACATAATGTGATATAAACCATTGAATAAAATAGGAATCCATGAATATATAATATAAACAGATAGATAAATGGGGAAGAAGAGTCATTACCTTACAGCAGAATCCAAATTTATAAATGTACAAGGAATGATAGAATCAGATGAACATTTGGCAAACATCAAAATTATTTCAGGCAAGAATCAATGGATGCTAAAAAGTTTAATGAGAAACAGAATATTTGCATTACCTCAATATATCTCCCTACAAAATATTTACTATTTAAAGAAGTAGAAAATATTTATTAACTTTCCAATGTAAAATGTGGCAGACACCATCTTAACCAAAATCATCATCAATAGCAATAGGACTTCTGCTTCCAGGAAGATGGAGTGGGTGTACTTATCCCTGTTCTTTTTGCTGAATACAGCTGAAATCCTGGACATTGTCTAAGAAAAGAATATAACTTATGACTCAAAGGTGGATAAAAGTATGCACAATGAATAGGAGCTGAAGAGTAACACTGTGGTGAGTTCTGTGGATTTTCTTTTTGCTTCATGTAGTCCAAACTGGATATTGGAAAAGCCAGCTGCCTAGAAACTCCAATGGGTGTAGACAAAACAAAAGCCTGCAACTCTCAGGCCACAAAACCAGGCATGGGACAGCCTAGCAAGACAGAACTTCTGCACAGTAACCTCTCTGCTCTAGACAAACACCAAAGAAGAAAACACAGACTCACACTTCCTCACCACTAGCTAAGGTCTCATGGGGAGCCTCGGCTTGCCCTCTGACCAGGCTGCAATGAGGTGCCCTGGCTCCCCCACTGCGGTGGTATCAGAGAGGGCTAAGGAGGGAGCCAGAACTTTCATCCCTGCCATCCTGTCCCCTACCCTATGGTATCAGTGAGACCATGAGGAGAGCCTGGACATCCAATCCCAACTGGAACAAGGGATTTCTCCCCTTCCCTGCTGTGGGAAGGGGAGCAGTATAAGAAGAGGCCCAGGGGAGATCAGGACATCCACCTCCACCCAGGTAAGAGGCCACCTCTGCCTTCTGACAACAGTAAAGACCACGGTGAGGAGCAGCCATTAGGTAC
This sequence comes from Bubalus kerabau, assembly GCF_029407905.1. Lineage (NCBI taxonomy): Eukaryota > Metazoa > Chordata > Mammalia > Artiodactyla > Bovidae > Bubalus > Bubalus kerabau. The sequence goes on from NC_073626.1 coordinate 19,173,589, forward strand.
TCCTTCCTATGCTAGCTAGGGAGGCATCAAGAGAGGCCCAGTGAGGAACCTTGAATTCTAACCCCTGTTGGCAGTTAGGAAGGAGTGTCCCCTGACTCCTTCCACTACCTGAGTGGTATCAGAAGAACACAACTAGAACAGGAATTTTAAAGAAGATCCAGTCTCGTAAACTAATACCTAAAAAGTCCAGGCTACAATCAAAGATCACTCGTCATACCAATAACTAGAAAGATGTCAAAAGGAATGATAAAAGACAGTCATCAGATGCCCACCAAGAGATGGCAGGAATTTCTGAATTATCTGACAAATATTTTATAGCAACTCTCAGAAAAATGCTTCATTGAACAATTGCAAACACATCTGAAACCAAAAAAAAAAGAAGAAAGAAAAAAGTTCTCTCAAATAGAAGACATAAAGAACTGAATGAAAAATACAACAGCTGAAATAAAAGTTAACATCACCAGAAATGGTTCAAATTGACATTAAAGGCCTTTTGGTAAAACACAATAAGAGTACAGCGTCACTTCAGTGGTCTATAGTATTTCTGCCCAAAACTAACCTGCAGGAGAATCTAATCATGAAGAAACATCAAACAAAACCAAATGAAGGTGCATTCCACAGTTACTGGGTTGTACTTTTTCAAACTATTGAGGACAACAAAGAGAAGGTAGGCCTAAGGAACTGTTCCAGGTTGGAGAAGCTCAGAGGGAACCAAACACATGCTTCTGTATCAGCCCTGGAACGATGAAGCATGTTGAGTTAACTGTTGAAATCTGTAAGAGCCTGGGATTGGACAATAGTGTTATTTCTATGTTGATTTCCTGATTGTCATTATCATCATACTGTAGTTATATAGACGTATATAGTAGTGTGTGTATATGTACACACACACATATATATAGTCCTTGTTTTTAGGAAATATAGTCCCTCCTTAACCACGGTTTTGCTTTCCTTGGTTTAGTGACCCAAGTCCAGAAATATTAAATGGGGCTTCCCTGGTGGTCCAGTGGTTGAGAATCTGCCTTGCAATGCAGAGGACACCCGTTTGATCCCTGGTCCAGGAAGATCCCACATGCCATGGAGCAACTAAGCCTGTGTACCACAGCTACTGAGCCAGCTCTCTCTGCGCCAGAACTGCTGAGCCGTGTGCCACAACTATTGAAGCCCACGAGCTTAGAACCCATGCCCCACAACAAGAGAAGCCACTGCAGTGAGAAGCCTGTGCGCCACAAGACAGTAGCCCCCATTCCTCACAGGTAGAGAAAGCCCATGCGCAGCAGTGAAGACTCAGCCCAGCCCAAAATAGATCATCTCAGATGGAAAATTCCAGAAATAAGCAATTCCTGATTTTTAAACTGGCCACCATTCTGAGAATGATGATGAAAGCTCGCACCATCCTGTTCTATCAAGCCTCCCTTTGTCCACTATATCCTGCCTGTTAGTCTCCATCATTAGACCTGCGATTTAGGTAGTACAGTGCTTGTGTTCAAGTAGATCTTACCTTACTCAGTAATGGCCCCAAAGCACAAGAGGAGCGGTGCTGGCAATTTGGACATACCGAAGAGAAACTGTAAAGGGCTTTCTTTAAGTGAAAAGGTGAATGCTGTAGACTTAATAAGGCAAGAAATATTGTAGCTATGAAATTGTGAAGGAAAAGGACATTTCTGCTAGTATTGCCGCAGCACCTCAAACTGCAAAAGTACAGCCACAGTATACAATTAAGCGCTTAGATAAAACGGAAAAGACAACAAATTTGTTCAGTAAGTTATTTTGATAGGAAGACCATAGTTACATAATTTTTATTACATATATTGTTATAATTGTTCTATTTTTTAGTCACTGTTGTTTCTCTTACTGTGCCTAATTCATAAATTAAGCTTTATCATAAGTATGTACATATGTGTAGGAAACTATGGTATATATGAGGTACTTTTCCAGTAGCCATGTATGGATGTGAGAGGTGGACTATAAAGAAAGCTGAGGCCAAAGAATTGATGCTTTTGAACTGTGGTGTTGAAGAAGACTCTTGAGAGTCCCTTGGACTTCAAGGAGATCCAACCAGTCCCTCTTAGAGGAGATCAGTCCTGAATATTCATTAGAAGGACTGATGCTGAAGCTGAAACTCCAATACTTTGGTCACCTGATGTGAAGAGCTGACTCATTTGAAAAGACCCTGATGCTGGGAAAGATTAAGGGCAGGAGGAGAAGGGGACAACAGAGGATGAGATGGTTGGATGGCATCACCAACTCAATGGACATGAGTTTGGGTAAACTCTGGGAGTTGGTGATGGACAGGAAGGTCTGGCGTGCTGTGACCCATGGGGTCGCAAAGAGTCTGACAAGACTGAGCAACCCAACTGAACTGAACTGTCCACAGTTGCAGGCATCCACTGAGGGTCTTGGGACATATCCCCTGAGGGTAAAGGGAATTACTGTACACAAGGGTGCATTGAAGGGTAATTACAACCACTTCAGCAGTTAACTCTCAAATGGCTCAGGGGAAAATCATATGCATACATAGGCTCAGAAGGCAAATAGGATAAGTTATCAACAATTGGGGGAATTAGTTAAAAGTCATACAGAAAGTATTTGTCTAATTTTTTTCAACTTCTCTATCAGTTTTAAATTATTTCAAAATAAAAAGTTAACATAGGAAACTGGTTAAATAAATTATGGTACAGAGAATTATGTAATTGTTAAAAATTATTCTAAAGACTTCTATTAATATGGACATGAACAAATATATGATCTCTCTGATATAGTAAATGACCAAAAAGGCAAGTTTACAAAATAACGTAACTTTAAATTTTTTTTACGATCAGTTTCTATTAGTTCTATGATCAGAAAACACCAAACCTATTCTATGGGCAGTGAGGGAGGAGCAGAGCAAAGAAAAGACAGCAACCAACCAGACACCATTGTTCTGATTTCCTGGTTAATACACCATATTTATTTATTTATCTAATAAATTATATTTATGCTTGTAGAAGGACTAAAATCAGGGCAATAATGACCACCAAACTCTGGGAGATTGTGAAGGACAGGGAAGCCCACTGCAGACCATGGGGTCATAAAGAGTCAGACACGACTTAGCGACTGGACAACAACAAAATTACCACCAGTGTGAGATACATTTGGTTCTTACAGTTCTTATACATTAATAAACTGATTTTCTCAGCTTTATGCATTAGTCTCTTATTAACTTGATTATGGTAAGTTAGCAGTGAAAGACGCTCAGTCGTGTCCAACTCTTTGCAACCCCATGGACTGTATAGTCCATTGAGTTCTCCAGGCCTGGGTTGGGAAGATCCCCTGGAGATGGGAAAGGCTACCCACTCCAGTAGTCCATGGGGTGGCAAAGAGTCGGACACAATTGAGCAACTTTCACTTTCTTAATACTGGAGTGGGTCGCCTTTCCCTTCTCCAGGGGATCTTCCCAACCCAGGGATCGGACCCAGGTCTCCCGCATTGTGAGAGGATTCTTTATCAGCTGAGCCACAAGGGAAGCCCAAGAATACTGGAGTGGGTAGCCTATCCCTTCTCTAGAGGATCTTCCCAACCCAGGAATTGAGCCGTGGTCTCCTGCATTGCAGGTAGATTCTTTACCAACTGAGCTATCAGAGAAGCCATGGTAAGTTAAAGTCATTACAGATGCAGTCACCTCTGGATGGATCAGCACAAAATAATCCCAGAACCAACAGAACCCAGATCCTAAATGTGCAGGGCTTGCTGAGCACTGCCAGCCTGTGGGATCCGTCGAGCATCCTTGGGGTAGCTCCCTCTGGATCCTTTCACCAAACTGGACCAATGAGTCCAGCACTCACCAGAGAGCAGGTTTTAGTATAGAGAAGGAGAAACTTCAAAGCCCCACATACGAAGTTATAAAACAGATCCTCAATCTTTGAAAAGAGG